>NC_141687.1:927821230-929028216 GCF_964263255.1 Lissotriton vulgaris
TGACTGTGATCTCACTATATTTTCTTGTACCATGGTCACAATCTTTTATTGATTTGTTTCCCCTGCTCCATCAGCATAGTGGTTTTCTAACTCCCTTTCGCGAGGGATTTCGAGTGGATGTGGAATCTCTCCAGATTTTCTGCTGTTCCCTCTATGACAATGGTATATCATTGTTACAGATTCCCAAGTATCTCAAAAGCTGCTACTGCTGCGAACCCTATGATTGTGATGTTTGTGGCTTGTGTGCTCATTTTCTAGTGTTTTGCATTGCTGATTCCACTGGGTTGTTTCTCACCTTCTTGCTGCTTAGTCTCCTTTAACTGACTGTCTGGTCAGTCACTCACCTCTTGTTCCATCTTTGAGATATGGCTCACAAGAGAATCACCTACATAGAAGATATCCAGACACAAATGCTCTACGTAGCGTCTTACATGACTGCCAGTGTTTTCATTATAAGTACCTCACAATATGTCAATGGTGATTCTCTTTTTTCCTGCCGTTCCTACTCAACATTAGAAGTTGCTCTAGGGTGTTCATTTCTGGTTAAAAAATCCTTGAGGTCTTCACCTGTTCCAGTCTCCAATCCCAGGATGTCTACTTAAAATGACCGCAGTCTGTGCTCAGTGGCCTTTGCGGTGCAAAGTTGTCACCTGAGGAGTGTACAGAGCCAGACCACACCAGTAATGTTCCACCACACCTCTTCCATGCTGCTGATTCCCGCCAACTCTCTTGTCACAGCTGACTCCAGTCCAGAAGAGAATACTCAATGGTGCTGGTTCCAACCAGAGCTTTAAAGTGCCAGCGAGTATGTCCTGGCACTTGCCTATGTCTGCAATTTTACAGTCTGATGCAGCCTAATAGGCCTGCCATGGTGGTCTCTAACATATCCTGGGAAATAAGAGGAATATGCCTTCTGAAGTTTTATAATTTTATGACGAATAAAAAGTATCTGTGCACAAAATTCCTCTTTTGGCATACCTATTTTTTTGCTGAATGTTATTGTTGACTTTTAAACTCTGTACCACTGAGAAACTGCTAATTAATGCCTGGTGTATGTGATCTGACCCTTGAAAATGTACAAATTGATTAATCCTTGATTGACATCTATAACTCTCCTATACGGCTACAGAATTTGGTGTAGGAACTTTACCCCTCGCATGGAAAGTTACATTATCTGCTGTGTACTATAGGATTATTGAGCCATCCACTTGTCAGACAAAAGAAAATATGTCTTCAAGTGTACCATTGTGGCCTGACAGCTGCAGTGTAAACCTGCAGGCAGCATGACCTGTAAAAATAACCGTATTTAACTGGTAAAAACTACCCTTTTAAATATTAGTAAGTCACCTCTTTCTAGACTTTGTAGCCCACAATGTAGGGTGCATGATAGTTAAATGTGGGATATGTAGAAAAGTAATGTTACTAGGTATTCCTAGTGACAAGGCCTTAAATGCATTTACATTTTACATTTCATTATGTCTTTATTTCGATTAAAATAATAATAAAAGACAATATATACAACAAAGGATACCATTTTTTAAAATTAGACACATTGCCATATGTAACAATCAAATCAGTGTGGCAAATCAGTTATTAATACAGTATATATGTCAGATAAAAACAATCAACAACAGAGAACCACTAAAAACCATATAAATACAGAGATACAGTATAAAACCAGATAATCATTGCTGCTAAAAATTAATTAATTAATGATGCCACACATGACATTATTATGGCCATAGCTAGGCATGGGTTTCTCTTAGTTTTTTACATCAAATGAGCCATGCCCAGCTCAAACATTTGGCAAAGTTACAACTATAGTAGCATCAGTAGATGTACGCAAAATCCTTAATGCCAACATGGCCGATCTAGTGCCCATGTTCATGCAAATTGGTTTCACCAATTTGAGCCTGGGGGATTTGGAAGCCGGGAATGCCAACAGAAAATGGAATATGGATTCCAGCAGAGCTGGACAAGCAGGCCAGTGCTCAGACCCGTTCAACTGCCATTTGCAAGTAAAGGCGTTGATTGGGAGAGAGCTAACCCTGAACTGATGATATTGCTTTATATCCACCGGTCTGGAAATGGTATCCCAGTATGCTTCAAACACGAAGTCCTGTTTTTGCATCAAGTAATCCATGGATAGGGTAGGCCTAGTAGAAGAAGAAACATACTTATTCCTAACCATAACCCAATAGGCAGCCTTGAGCTCCCTTTTAGACAGAAATGGAATTTCTTCAGGGTGCTCCCAAAGGCCACTCATCCCCATCCCACACAGGGTGTTTTTACATTAACTAACCACTTGATCTTCCCCGTACGGCCAACCCCCCTGAAATCCATAACGGATTTTGCATAATGGGAATTCTTAGGGGTAACCCAGAGTTGTCGCCAAAATGCTATTGGTCTATAACGGGCTAGATCCTCAATTCGAAGGCAACCTAGATCCAAAAAAAGGGGCAATAATGGTGTGGATTGTGGAAGGCTTGTAATAGCTCTGACAAATTTGTTCTGGTCTTGTGCCAGGTAGGAGATGTTCTCGAAGCCCCATAGTTCTGCTCCATATAGGATTGAGGTACTAATCTTAGGGGCAGATTTATGTTAACTGGCGCATCCCGAGGGATGCGCCAGTTAACATGCGCCACAGTGCGCCACAGCTACGCCACCCATGGTGCGCCGCATTTATGATGCGGCGCACCATGGGGCAAAAACGGCACAGATGCGTGACGCATCTGTGCCGGAAATGTGGCGCATTGCTAGAGTTGCGTCACAAGCGCGACGCAGCTCCAGCAATGCTCTGGGGGGCCTATTCTTTCAATGCTGCCTCAAGCCTTACGCCTGCTTCAAGCAGGCGCAGGGTTTTGACGCAGCATTGCCCTGAAAGTGACTGAGTGAAATCTCATAGATTTCACTCAGCCACTTTCAGGAGGCGTTCCTGCGCAGGAACGCCCCCCCTGTGCAGGAACGCCTCCTCATGGCGCAGTGCTGTACAACGTGACGCATCTCCTAGATGCGTCACGTTGTAAATAGGGCGCAGGGATGCGCCACGTTTCCGTGCCGTTGCGTCACGCAACGGCGGCGTAAACGTGGCGCAAGCCCTTCATAAATCTGCCCCTTAGTGTTGTACAACTTAAGAACCGGAGCCATGGGCTTGGTAAATGGGAGATTATGGTCTTTAACAAGAGCTCCTGCTAGCTGAGCGTGTTTCAGAGCTGAAAGATCAATGTGTGGTTTCCAGCTAAGTTTCCTACCCAAGGTAATACCAAGGTAAACAAAAGTTTCAGTCTGTTCCAGAAGGACATTGTTCATAAGGACACTACTTTGTATGGTCTTGTGATGGTGAAAGACCATAAACTTAGTGTTATCCACATTAACCACAATCCCATGATCGCGGAAAAACAACTCAAACCTAACCAATGCAATCTGCTATCCCCTCTGCGTCTTGGATAGGAGCAGGGTGTCGTCTGCGAAATTGAGCAGTGGTATCCTAAGCCCCTCCCCAAGCTAGGGGCATCAGTGTGGTATGTGGAATAGTATTGAAACACCCTGTTAATAAACAGGGAGAGCAATGTTGGCGCCAGGACGCAACCTTGACGCACACCCTTTAGGACTGGGAAACTCGCTGTGGTCTCACCATTTGGGCCCCACCGCACCTGAGCGTAGTTCGAATTATGCAACGTAATTATCAGGCCTAGTAGCTCCTGAGGCATCCCCTACTTCCAAAAAAGCGTGCCACATTTTGTTGCATGGCACCAAGTCAAAAGCAGACTTAAGATCAATAAAGGCTGCACATAGAGACCCCCCTCCTATAATAACTACCTTCTGGTATACCATAGCAAACCTGAAAACCTGATCAATGGTGCTGGTAAAAGGGCGAAAGTCAGCCTGCAATGGTGACAAAATCTCATTCTCCTCAATCCACATTTGGATTCTACTGAGGAACAATCTGGCAATTATTTTTTGCATAGAGTCAATAAGGCTAATCGGCCTATAATTGCCAGGAGACGAGTGATCGCCCTTTTTATATATTGGTAATATGATGGCTCCTGACCAGGTATCGGGGATGGGTGCCCCGCTAGCTATGGCATTGGCTATAAAAGTGATATATTTAACCCAGTTCTCTTAGTCATACTGAAATAAGTCGGCCGGTATACTTTCCGGACCGGGAGCCCTCCCTTTCGGCAACAGTGAGTGGACCTTCTCAACCTCAGAGCTATCAAACAATAAAGGTGGTGGACATGAAACTTGGTAGTAGGTGGGTATTAACAGTATTTGCAATTGAAAATTGTGCTTTAAAAAACTCAACCCACGATTTGGCTGCTACATGGTTCACTGGTATATGTGGTGTTCTATTGCTACCCCACTTAACTTACTGCCAAAATTTGACCATGTCTCTCTCGTGGCTAGCTTCAAGTAGGTCGAGACAGTTTTTTTCATCCCAATCCTTCTTAGCTGATTATTGTACTCCTTTATACCCGGACCTAGCCAATCTAACCTTGCCCATATTTTTAGATCTAATAGCTTTTGCTAGCTCCCAGTATGACTCTCCGCAAAGCGTATTATACCAGGTAGCCATCTTTGCACCTGGACTGCTCTTCCTAAAGTTGCGTTTAATAATAAATGGTTTT
This sequence comes from Lissotriton vulgaris, assembly GCF_964263255.1. Taxonomy (NCBI): domain Eukaryota; kingdom Metazoa; phylum Chordata; class Amphibia; order Caudata; family Salamandridae; genus Lissotriton; species Lissotriton vulgaris. Next base: position 927,825,859 of record NC_141687.1, read on the forward strand.
AAACTGGTAAATAGCTCACTATGTACACTCGGGGCAATACAATTCCTATCCTCCTGGGAGTGGCAATTATTAAGAATAGCAACTGATTGGCCAACCATGGACTTCATCTCTTCAAGGTCCCCCTCTCTTTCAATAAGCCTGGCCCAGCTAACTCTTCTGTTGTCATTCGTTACAGCGGCTTCCACTAAGTTGTGTGCCTCATCCATATTTGAATTAACTACCGAACTCAGCGCCAGTAATGATAGTACTAGTGGATCTTGGTAACTTTCAGTCCGCTCAATGACAGTCATATCATGTAAAAGTGTCCAAAATTCCACACTGAGAAGGATGTAATCTATCCTACTAGATCTTATGCCGTTATTAAAAGTGTGTGCACCCATCCGGTCCTTCTCCAGGCACATTCCCTTGAGCTGCAATGTAGCTTCAGTCCATTTTTTTCGATGCACTAAGGTCTAAGGAGGGGATCTTTCATTGGGAATCCTCATTGGAAGTTAGGTTACCATCCTCAAATCCAAGGGGTTCAAAAGAGCAACTAAAATCCCCTGCTATGATCAAATAGTAGCCTACTTTCCAACTATCCAGAAACCCATCGAGGATTTCAAGTCTCAGAGTGCCTCCCGCCCGGCTGCTCTCTTGCATAAATATTAATTAGCAAGATATCCCTGTCATGGCCCAGACGTAAACATAGGGCTAAAATACCTGTGCTATCAATGAAAACTTCCTTAACGGTATAACTCGCTTGCTGTCTTACCCAGCATGTTAACTCGCCCAATGGTCTCCCCTTTCGCCCCCCTGGGCTAACTGGGAAATGTTAAGAAATCCAGGGTGGTGGACTTGTTCCATGGCCCATGTCTCCTGAAATGCCCAGATGTCGTGCTGATCAACAAAAGTTGACCAGTCGCTGGATACAGTTTTGGACAAAAGCCCCGCAATATTCCAAGAGCCCAATGTAAACCCTGCAACCACCGCTAACTGTGTGGCCCATGATTTCGGCCCTTCAAGTGGATCACTAGTTAGGGAACCTTGTTCTTATCCCCCGTGCCCCTAAATTGAGCTTGGTGTGATTGTTACAGGCCCACCATCACTGCCGGGTCAGTCATTGCTATCCAGTGTAGAGAGGGCAGCAAATCGATTACTCACGGGGACTGGGTGTACGGAAAACCTGTGTGCTTGAAAAGAACCTCTCATGTTGACACCATGGTGGGACGATAAAAGAAACCCAGGGGAAGTACAGAAATGGTGTCCCTTACAACGCGATTCCCTGCCCTCGACAGGATGTATTGAACCATGCTGGGTGACCTAAAGCTCAAGACCTCACAATCCCCCCTAAGGGTTTTCTGAGACTTCCCCACCCATGGAACCCTGCGCACCATTTTGATTTCTGTAAACAATTCTGTTGTAAGCCCAGTTCTCAAACTTAGGAGATGTAGGGCCTTATTGCATTGGGTGGACCAATGTTCCCGTGCCTGGAATCGAAGCTCCGGGACATTCCCCAGAATGACAGTGTAAGGGGTGGCCTCCGATGGTAGGTGTAGGGAGGTTGGAGGGTGGAGTTTCTTTGCTAACGGTTGTTGAAATTGTTGCAAACTACCCAGTCTCAGGGTCGGGGGAGCACCGCAGAGGCTAGGTCCACCGACCATAAGAGGGTTTGATTGATTATTAACCTGAGCTTCTATGGAAGGATTAGGTACAATATTTGCAAACCCCTCACTTTGGTGTCCCCCTCAGCTGGTTAGGATGACCCCCCCTACCATCTAAATGAAGATTGAAACCTGATAATACATTATGAGTAGACAGTGGAGTTCTGGGGTGACCTTGCTCTATTTTGGTGAGCCTGACTTCGATCGAAGCAAGTTTCTTCATTACGGGGTCAATTAGAGATGAAATTTTCTGCAGTAGCTGAAAACTATAATCTTCCTTGCTGCTTTGTGCTAAGTCAGGAATAGTATCAACACTAGAACAGTCACTAAGGGTTTGCTGACGCACCCCGTCCCCCTTAGTAGGGGCCTTCTGAGTTATACCCCCTGTCAAGCGCGGTTGTATTTTTGAAGGGGCACAGGCTTTCCTTTTCATTGATGGTGGTTCCCCCCCTGCTCCCACCACCCCAGCTTAGACTGTCTAGTTTTCCCACCCCTAGTAGTAACTGAAGAGGCTATATAGGAATTTTCTGTACTAGCTGGGATGAAAACAGGGAGCACAGCTGAGACGGGAGTAGCCTGCTTTGATAACCCAATAGGCCCAACTACAGGGGCATTGAATTATGTTAGCATGGAAGAGGGGGCTGGGTTACCTGGTCATATTGAGGGTAGAGGTTCTATCGATAACCTACGCTCCGTTAGTTGAATCTCGTGCATGAGCACAGATTCAGCCCTAGTTCATCAAGGGTTCCAACTACTCCGCCCCCTACACCCGATTTGTGTTTCCCCGTGAGACTAACCCCAACTGGAGGCATGGTCAAACAGTAATAGAACTGACCCCTCTGATGACATGTCAAAAGTTAGTGGGGTGGCCCAGCCAAGCATCCTCCAGTCTCATCGGGCTCAGACGGGCCTGCCCTTGGTCCGGGCTTTGTCCTGCGAGTGTCCCGCACCACAGTGGGAGAGGCAGCGCTTTAAGTGCGGTGGTCAAGTTTCCCCCTCACTCAAGTCAGCTGGGTCAGTCAGGGTGCACTCTGGAAGTTTGAGTGCTCTCCCAGGGTGAAAGCACCAGTTGCTGCAGGTAGAGCCCATCCTTCAGAGCCCTGGAACCTCGTCCCACCAAGGCTGTGACAGTGACAGCGACGTTTGAAGGGGACCACAGGCACATCAGACAAGGAAATGCAGGTATGGCAGCAAGCAGGACACAAACAAAGAAAGCCGCGCTGCGGGGGGAGAGGCAGCGCTTTAAGCGCCGTGGTCACGCCTCCCCCTAACTAGCGTCAGCTGGGTCAGTCAGGGTGCACTTTGGGAGTTTGAGTGCTCTCTCAGGGTGAAAGTGCCAGTTGCAGCAGGTAGAGCCTGTCCTTCAAAGCCCTGGAACCTTGTCCCACCAAGGCTGTGACAACGACGTTTGAAGTTGACCACAGAGGCAGCAGACAAGGAAATGCAGGTATGGCAGCAAGCAGGACACAAACGAAGAAACCTACGCCGCGGGGGAGAGGCAGCGCTTTAAGCACAGTTGTCATGCCTCTCCCTCACTCGTGTCAGCTGGGTCAGTCACGGTGCACTCTGGGAGTTTGAGTGCTCTCCCAGGGTGAAAGTGCCAGTTGCAGCAGGTAGAGCCCGTCCTTCAGAGCCCTGGAACCTCGTCCCACCAAGGCTGGGACAGCGACGTTTGAAGGGGACCACAGAGGCAGCAGACAAGGAAATGCAGGTATGGCAGCAAGTAGGACACAAACGAAGAAACCCACGCCGCGGGGGAGAGGCAGCGCTTTAAGCGCAGTGGTCACGCCTCCCCCTCACTCGTGTCAGCTGGGTCAGTCAGGGTGCACTCTGGGAGTTTGAGTGCTCTCCCAGGGTGAAAGCGCAAGTTGCAGCAGGTAGAGCCCTTCCTTGAGAGCCCGGGAACCTTGTCCCACCAAGGCTGTGACAGTGACAGCAACGTTTGAAGGGGACCACAGAGGCAGCAGACAAGGAAATGCAGGTATGGCAGCAAGAATGACACAAACCAAGAAACCCACGCCGCGGGGGAGAGGCAGCGCTTTAAGCGCGGTGGTCACGCCTCCCCTTCACTCGTGTCAGCTGGGTCAGTCACGGCGCACTCTTAGAGTTTGAGTGCTGTCCCAGGGTGAAAGCACCAGTTGCAGTAGGTAGAGCCCGTCCTTCAGAGCCCTGGAACCTGTCCCACCAAGGCTGGGACAGCCATGTTTGAAGGGGACCACAGAGGCAGCAGACAAGGAAATGCAGGTATGGTAGCAAGCAGGACACAAACGAAGAAACCCCTAAATGCTTTTTTCACTGTGGCAAGCCTAGCTGTCCTCTGTAGAAAATCATAGTAAAGATTAGATTACTAATACTGTATGTCAGGAATGGGACGAACAAAATTAAACCACTATTTTTGATAGTTATTAAAAATTCAATCCAATGGTGGTCAGATTTTTAATAACATTGAGGAAACTTAACTTTTAGAGAGTTACCTTTTACCTGCCTGGAGGCTAATAGTTAGACGGATCTGACTGGACAGAGACGACTCCTCTGCGCTCAAAAGAATATACAGGCCGTGGCATTATGCTGACACCACAGTATCAAATCCTGTCTGGCAGGTATTTCTGAGTCACGTCTAACACTTGCAGCACACTTGGAAGGAGCAAAAAAAATTAAATACAAGTTTATCTAATTTCTTACCCAGCATAAATCAGACGTTGATCTTCTATCACAGATCACTTTTAAAAACATATTTTGAATCATTAACGTTGCATTAATCAAATAGCCAAGTAAGATACAAGTGGATGAGACAACTGGACTCCTTCTAATCATCCAATTACCCCCACTTCCCTTCCTTCTCAAACGCACCCAGGGGAGAATTCCCAGCAGTAACACTATCAAAATGTATAGATATATTCTACAACAATTGCACCCGCCCTTGGAGTTTAAATGTCATTTGGAATACTCATGCCAATCAGTGGTCCGTCTTTTCCCCTTTAGTCACGTAGACGACCAATACACATCTTTTTATTCAAGGGTTTCCTTTTGGAGTCAAAGTGTAAGGGGATACCGGTCATTAGGCTAGGGTAAGTTTGAATTACGCTGGAGTAATTAGAGTTATTTCTGAAATCTTGCATTACTCTTTTGACACCAAATTCCCCAAAATTATGCTGTTTGTAAATTTATGGATAATTTGGCGCACAACTCACACAGTAGGAGCAAAGGACAAAGGGCAAGTGTCTGCTGGGAGCTCCTGTTTATGTTCTGTTGCATTTAGTGCTATTTTCTTACAGCAAAACTCAGCAACTGTCACTGATTCAGATGATGCACAGAGGAGAGTGGTTCAGGAGCAGTTTATGGAGTGGGCAATGTCTCTGTCCCGTATCCTCGTCCTCCTTTGGGCCTTGTCAAGACGTCTTACATGTTGGGCATGCTCTTTTTCCCATATCACGGTCTGAAGTGATTGACTTTGAGTGTCAGCCACCCACCTTAAAGGTCCCTTGCAGATTATCTATGCAAAACATCTAATATGGCACAGGACAGAACGAAATCCAACTTAATGGGTTTATGTATTTAATATGGTGCTTCTCCCAGCCGCTTGCTGTTTTCAAGATCTTGCTGAAGTGGTTGCTCTCAAGTGCTTGCTGCAGATCCGCATTAGGACTGTGGCAGTTGGACCACCAAGAGACCACTACTGCCGCCATGGATCCCGATCCCTGGCAGTGACGCAGCGTTCTGAGGTCCTTAATATGCTTGTGGTGCCCGCCCTGCACCGCCAAGCATATTAGAAGTTTCCTCACCAGCACACTTTCATGGCAATGTGACCGCCATGAAAAGTGTGGCAGGGAGGAAACAAAGAGTTGCCTCTGTACCATGGTGTGCATGCAGGGAGCACATGTTGTGCACCCTGCATGCATGCAACCCCGGTTCCTGCAGGACATGAACTTTACAGCCAATGCCCTGCAGGGACTGCCTTTGACACTCCCATTGTTATGTTATGTTATGTTATGTTATGTTATTTTGTGTCTTTTATAGCGCTCAGCTACTCAAAAGAGTGTCCCGGCGCTTTATTGACAGCCTGAAAAAGACAAACACAACACACAGATTAAAAGAAACAGGGTCATTGCAGTGCCTTTTTTAAATGCACCACAGTGGGACTCATAAAGAACCTTCCGCCAGAGTAAAAATAAGTCGTACTCTGGGGGCCGTCTTTAAGGGGTTTAGCTGTCTCCGAGCGGGACGGAAGAGTGATGGCCCAGCTCCAAGACCGCCAAAGTCATAATAAGGCCCATAAATACTGCCTCACCCCGTTCCAAGTTTTGCCTTCTGACAAAATCCAGCAGCATGGTAAGCCTGAAATATGCAGTGATAGATCTGAGTGAGATGCCTCTAGTTCTCTTACCTGCCTAGAGTAAGCCCTCCTTGGATGTAGGTCTCAGCACCTGGTCTTGGTCCTCTGAGGTGAAAAAACTGCTAGGTCCAACTTTCCTAAAACTACTGGAACACTTTTTCTTGTTTGCTCCTGCGGTTCTCAGTGCAAGAGTCTAGGCATCAGGTCACTCTCCCACACGAGGACTTTCAGAGCTCAGTCCACAGTGGTGAGTTGGGCCATCTTGGAGAAAATATATTCATTGCTTCCTTTGGGCAGACAAACTGAAGCCCAATCACTAGACATTTGGAGAGAAGTTTCAACAGGAGTCAGGAGTTCTTTTAGTTTTCTACTTCAAGCTGTCAAGGAGAGTCTTCTTCTGTAAAGATGTTTTTTCCCCAAACGCAGGATATTTAGATGCGGTGGCAGTGCGGTGCCGTTCTTATCCTGTGTACTAGCAAGTGATTGGAGAATTTTCTGTTTCCATTCCAGACTGCTGTCTCATACCACCGTTTTTTAGCACATCCTCTTTTTTTCACTGTAAACATTTCCATGAACTTAAAACCAAAATGGCTATCACCATCATTCAACTGAAGGAGCTCTGGTCCTTCCTTACCCAGACCCCTAATTATGTGATGGACCCTCCCCTCAATCAGGTTCCAAAGTGGTTTTCCTTTCTTCTGGGATTGGAGTCAGAGTCTAGTATGTCCCTGGAAACAAACTGGAACAGTCCCTGCCAGCCATATTTGCCGTCACCAAGTCAAAAACAGATTTATTTGTGGGTAATCTTTGTTAAGTGACCTGTTGGCAACTAAAACTGTGCTTTCTGGGGGCCCAAGCTATTGTCTTTTGGAAGCAGGGTCATAAACATGCAACGAGGAATGTGTATTGAGCCTCTAACATGGGACTAAGAGGCAAACTAGTTCTAAATCTGATTTTTCTCAGGCTGCTAAAGGACATATCTGTAATGTTATTTTGTCACTAAAGTAATCAAAGATCTACCTGCACTATTGAAATACATTTTTCAAAATAAATGAAAAATAACTTTGAATCATTTCTATAGCATTTTCATGTGAGGAGATGTAACATGTTTTTATTTATAGATAGGCTTCTAAGATTTTGGATCAATCTTCACTGTAAGGACATACTTTTCCCAATATGTACCATGCACATTTTTAAATTTTAAGCTCCCAGGTTTGTAGGCTTGCAAGGCACACTTTATGCATGCCGTATATTAAGTTCACAGGCCAGTGGGCTTGCATGGCACACTTTATGCATGGCTTATTTATTATGTAAAAATATGCTCTCTCTACATGGTGAAAGCATTGTACCTTGCCGTTTGCCACAGTAATACATCTAAACAATATATGCATGTGGTATTTCTATAATGTAAACCTAACCAAAAGGCAGCCGAGCACTGCACATGGTCAAAGAAAGAAATATAGTGAATGAGTTATACAAGAGGTAGCTGGGATGTAGCCTGTTAATGTATTGTGAGCTACTGTTATTTAAAGAGGTGCTGCTTCAGCACTTTACTAAATTGGAGCTACATTTGGGAAGTCCTGGTGGATGCAGGGATGTTGTTCCAGATCCTGCGTTCAAAAATAGAAAGGCCTGGTGCATTGTTTTTACATTTTTTACACTTATAGTCTGTACTCTGATGGTATCCTAACAGTGGATTGGCCTAGACCCACCAGAGATAGGAAACTTATTTGCAAGATTGGTGGGGTCCTAGTCATGATGGCTGGGTAAATGATGCAGCTAATGAAGGTGGTGTGGGCCGGCAAAGAGACTCAAGATGGGTGGATTGTGAGACATGCCTTGTAATGTGTAATGCGCTTAAGGTGTTCCAGCATTGAGTCCAGGAGGCCATGGAGCAAGACATTACTTCCAACCAGATATGAGGATATGAGGGCTTGAACAGCACTTCTAAAGTTGCTTTATGAAGGAACTGATTTTATGTTTTTTTGACGAGAGCAGTGCTACCAGGACATCTTTGTGTTTTTGTTAATGTTTTCCCTGAATAAGGTCGGTGTCCAGGGTGAATCAAAGTGAACTTGCACTCACTGAAAGTTGAGGCTTCACAATGGACAAGGTACATGTTACTGAGCCAGATTTGTAGCTTCTTGTTTGATGTTCTTTGCAAATAACAGGCATTATGTCTCAGTTGGGTTGAGCTTTAAATAGATGTTGGACTTCCAGGTCTGAATGATATGCAGGCAGGTAGTGTCTGAGGTGCTGGATGTGAGAGGGAGAGGAGGCTTTCAGCTAGGGCTGTGTATCATCAGTATATTGTTGAATATTGATATTGTGAGTAGAGCACCAAATAGCTCAATTTGAAGATGACAAGGGACAGTATGAAATCCTTGGGGTACCCATGTGAACAAATTGGTGTCAGTGAGAAAGGGAGGAGGAGAACCAGTGAAGGACATTGTTGGGAAAGTCCATTTAAGACTAATATCAGGAGACAGGTTGATCTTCATATGTGCTCAAGAAGGCATTGTCTTGGATATAAATTAGCAGTCTCCGTGCTGCAGCGTGATCTGAATCCAGCCTGGTGGTTGTGCAGGATATCATTACCATTATTGTGATTTTGGAGTAGAACATAGCCAGCTTCATTAGTTATTATGTGATTGATTGGTAGGAAAGTGGTGGACCAGTAGTTGGCAATGTCATCAGGGTTTAGTGTAGGTTCTTTAGGAGTGGGAAGACTCCTTGAGTGAAAGTGTCATTGACAATGGAAGTAGGAGTGAGAGAGTACAGTCATGGAGAGCTTTAATGAAGGACAAGGGTATGACACAATTTTCATCAGAGATGGCTTTGAAGGAGTTGTGAATGTTGACATGATCTGCAAGAGATAGGGCTTTGAAGGATGACCATGACAGGATTCTACGGGGAAGGATGGGCATAAGAAGTGATTCAGGTTTGATGTTTTTAATTGTCAGATTTTTTGTGTTTTTTTCACTGAAGAAGAGGTTGATAGCATTGCACATTTCTGTGGAGTGGGAAATTGGTGGGTCCGACTGGGGGTTGATGCAGTGCTGTATAGTCTTTGAAATAGTTCTGTTCTCTTCTTAGTGTTTTGTGAAAGTAGATCCCAGTCAAAGCACAATGTTGCATATCCTGAAGTGATATGATTCTGTCATATAGGTGGGTGTTTTAAATGCACACTACATCGTACACATGAGATTACATTTTCATACCACTTTTGCATTTCTTGCACTGCATGCCATGTACCGATACTTCAACTTCCTTCTCTAGACCAGAAAGACTTTAGACCTTGTCTTTAATATGATTTCTCAAACATTGAAAATGCATTCTTACCACCCGTACCTCAACAGGGGCCCGATGTTGGATATCCTCATTTACCGACTCTAAAATACCGAATTTTCCGATTCAGTGTTGTAGATTCGGTAAATGAGATGTAGCTAATAATTCAGTATTTTTTACCCAATCGGTAGGATTCAGTAATTATCGAATCGGTATTTACCAATTCGGTAATTGCCATTGATTCCTATGGGCCTTGAGGCCCATAGGAATCAATGTCAATTACCGAATCAGTAAATACCGATTCGGTAATAATACAGAATTGTCAAGGGGAACAGGGTGTCACTTTGACACCCTGTTGCACCCCTGATTTTGGCTTGTGTGCCGTGGGGCACAGAGACATGCCCTAAGGGCATGTATGTGTGTCACATGGCACACAAGCCAAAACCAGGGGTGCAACAGGGTGTCAAAGTGGCATGTATGTGTGTCACATGGCATAGGTGTACATGCACAGATGTGCATGCACACAGGTGTTCGTTATTTACCACCAAATAGTATTTGGTGGTAAATAACGAATCGGTAATGGCCTGTGGCACTGTTTAAAGTGCCACCTACATCTGGATTTACCTATTCAGTAAATTTACCGATTCGGTAAAATACCGAATCGGTAAATTTACCGATCGGTAATATTAAGGCCACCTACATATCAAAACCCAAATACAGGTCGGTAAATGACCAAAATCGGCCATTACCGACCGGTATTTGACATCCTACATCTGGCCCCAGGTGTGCAAAATTATAAGTTCTCTAAAAAATGCCAATGCATGGTGATAAAACTCTTGACTGGTGTGACCAGCTAGTTTTACCTGACCTCTATTCTACTGCAGTTGCCCTGATATCACACCTTGGTCCAGATAAATTACAGCCATTGTTGCTTCATGTTTTTTTTAACGTAAAATCTTTAAGAAAATCACATCTTTAGTTCCCTTGGTCTGATTTTGAGTCCTTTCATGTAATTTTGCTCATTATTTCTCATGTGTACTAAATTGGTTTGGAATTGTATTAGTTTGTTCTAGACTTTAATAATGTGATGTTGCTGCTTAAATACTAAACATATTTATTCTTGGGCCTCAGCTTTTGCAGATAAAGCCCTGGTGTTCTCAGTTGAACATGCATGTTGACCTTGCAAGATACTAAGATCACTAATCCCCAAATTAGTAACGGAGAAGTGACTCCTAATGTAAGAAATGCTATTGTTGTTAAAATTATTATATCTATTTAAAACGCATTTTCAAATAAATGTAGACCATTCACATTTTTAAAGAAATCTTGTCATTTATAAGAGAGGAATATTATAATTCCAAATTTTTGATATTTTAAATAAAATAATTAATTTCATTATATATTTAATTTGTTATTGCAAGTTATCCGAGAGGCCCTTCCATTTTTCTTTACACGTTGTATTATTCCGTTATACAATAATAGTAAGGTAATGTTTCATTCATTTGCAAATTAAATTAAATTGCTTTCATTATAGATACATTCAAGTAGGTATTAGTACATCTGCATTATAGAGAACTTGGGGGTGGGAGGAGGGGGGTTCAGATGTTATGATTTTAATTGTACCTAAATCGTGCCATAAAGACATCAGACCAATATGCTGAAAAAAATTTCACATTTCCCCATTTATATATATCTTTTTTTTAGATTGCAACTGCTATACTCTTTCATCCCCTCATATTCACAATGGCATCAATGCCCTCTGAGTTCGTTTTCATTGTGCATCTAAATGATGTGCACAATAAGCCTTTGAATAATTGACAGTTTTATTTATATGTGCAGCATTGGAGTCTCTCCGGTGTTATAAGACACGTGATGTCACACATGCAGCCATGTTCTAGGAGTCACACTCAGCCTCCTGCTTTATCCTCCTGTTTGCTCATGGACCACCTTGAAGTGCCTTGCAATATTCTCATTACGAACATTCAGGGGTACTCTCTAATCTATGCCATGCTGTATTAGCAAGACATGCCTGGTTACCCAAAATAATACAATTATTTAACATGATATTTTGTCACCGTCATAAATGTATGAGGTTATACCGCTGTTGAAGCTACATATCTTTTGTGAAGCTTTTTACATTTAAGCTTTCAGGAAGTATCAACTCAACAACCACCGAAAGTCCAAGATTACAGTTATTTGCAATTGCTCGCGGCAATTTGGGTTTGTTTCAGAGGAAAGGCGAAAGCAGCTGGACGGATCTTTGCCTGCTTGTTAATAACAGACCTTTAGAATAAGTAATGTGTATAGCTAATTCATATAATTATGCAAAGGCGATACACTAGGGCATAGGGCTGTGGTCTCTAATGACACATAGATAACCAGTCATCCAAACGGTTCTGAAAAACATTCAGACAAGACCCCTTTGATTCCATCGCTTCAAGCTGTGTGTATGTGGTTTTTGTATAGCACGAACCTAGCCAAAAAGGCACTGCCTTTGGTAAATGTGGTATCATACTTAAGAAAAAAATGTGTGCACATTTATTCATGAGTAATTTTGGAATTCATTTGAATCTTCTATAAATTGATGCCCAGCCCAGCGTATGATACACCCTGCGCCGATGCTCCCTGCCAGAACCTATAGGAACTGTCTCCTGCCAAGTGAAAGAAAGTATAGTGCAGGCAGAAAAACAGCCACCCCAGCTCACCATAACTGGGGAACATGGTCTTAGGTCTTTCAGTCAAAGAAAGGTCAGTCGCCAAGATAGCCACACTGAAAAGAATGACGTTTCTGAAGACATGCATCTTGAGCATAAAATTGTGCATTGCGGGTGCTGCCTCTCCGACCTGACTACACAGTGAGTGAATTATATGTTATCTATACTAGACAGGGGTGAGGAGTCAGTAGTGCTATATTTGCTTGGTTCCTTCTAGTAGCAAAAAAAGATAAAGATGTTACCTTATAGAGAAGTCTTTTAAATTCACTAGTTTAATGTCCTCTATAGTACTTTTTGGTGAAATATTGGGTTTACTCATTTAGAGAGCATAGAAAAGTGGTAAAGTGAAACTCCTGTTAGTTACAAATGTTCTTAATGGATCACAAACTTAAAACCTTTGTGAATAAATGGCACTTTTAAAAACAGTTAACCTACAATCATTGCCAATAGAGCAGAATAAAGCTATGAAGATACCCACTCAGATAATCACAAATGTTGTTTTTAAAATGCTGAGCTTTATAAAGTGTAAAGCGCACATAGTTTAAAAGCAGCCCTGAATCTCATCATGCTGTTGCGAGAGTAACTGGTAGATTGGCGCCACTTGGCAGCCACAATTCGGCCCATGCTCTAAGCCTACTTTCCCTGCAGTGTCTCAAGTTCTTTTTGCGACCACCTAACCTGCAATGTTTACCAATTTGTAGCAGTGAAACCCAATTCCCGGTGCTACGAAGGTTCAATGCGGGCCCCAGATGGAATGGTGTCACTTGGCATCCGTTCCTCATCCCTTGATCTCAGACCACTTCCCTCAGCCACATAATGTCCCAAAACCCCTTGGCCCAACCTGGACTTTACAAGGTATCCTGGCCCTGAGGCATGTACCCTCCTGTGTATTAATCAACCATGCCCATGCATCCTCCCTTTGCATTTCCCAGCCCCATGCCCACATCATGCCCACCACTTATTACATGGTGATAAAAATCCGTGTTCATAGAACCACCGTTTTTTGATCCAGTATGTTGAGCACCCATGGTACATCACGTTTGTCTGCAATCTTCCATCTATGAAAACAGTTTAAAATATGTCATTCATGCGTTTCTGGAATAGTCAAAACCGGTCCAATGTCCATTTTGACTATTTCGTAATTGATTAATCGTAACACCTAATATTTAAGTCATATGCTACAGTTTGATAGCACATGCCCAGAAAACTAGCAGAACAGAATGAACAAGGAACCATCATTACGTATCAGACACATTTATTCTGCATACAATTATAAAGATATCAGAAAACCCATATGCCAATACTAAGCCCAAAGGTCTGCATCAACCTTCTTTCGTTAAATAACTTCACATCTTCCAACAGAGGCTTCTTCGTCTATTGTTCTTGGCAAGGATGGGAATTCTATATTATCGTCAGAAGGAAATATATACTTCATCATGGTCCACTTCATTATCTTGTTTTCAGCAGAGTAGACACCAGTCTTGACAAACATTCAAAGAAACATGTTTTGTAGCCACATCAGAGGTTGGCACTTTTGCTGCCAGGTCAAACTGCATGGGCACATGATCAACTCAGACTCTTCCTTTTCCACACATGTGCTATTGCATAAAAAGAAACGCCTCTCACTTAGCTGTCAGAACTTGAAGAGGCCAAACATTAAATCACAACATTAGAAGAAGTACACTGGAAACCACTGGTTTACCCTGAAGAAGGCAGGCATTAATCCTGGGCGGAGTTCGCAGATTTGCACTATGCAGAGCTGTGTAAAGTGCAAAAAAAAGTCTGTTGCGCTACTCAGAGCTTCGCAAGCAGCGGAGTACGGTAGGAAAATGCAGTTCGCTGTAATTGCACAGTGTCGGCTGCTTGTCCGCACTGTGCAATCATTGCAAACAGCAACATACACAGCGCAAGCTTACCTTTTCTGCTGCTCAAGTAGATTTTTCTCAATGCAAACGGGCAGTTTCTCAATCCGTGAGGTTGCGAGCATACACGACCACTCACATTGAGAAAGCTGGCCCCCGCAAGTTGAGAAATCTCGCCAGGAGGTTTATTTTCCACGCTCATGGTCACCAACTTAATGTTGGCGATCGCTAATGAGGAAAAATCTCGCGGGAAGTGGATTTTTCTCTCTCGTGCTCACCAACTTGACGGTGGTGAACGCGAGTGAGGACGAAAACTCTGCTCCGCTGCACAATGTGGAGTTTTTGGGAACTCTGTGAGCTCTGCCTAAAGCGGGGTGTGGGAAACTCCTGTCAAACTCCAATTGGCGATCTCCTCAGGAGCAGATGACCTTGCCTCAAATCCCTCCAATCAAAACCCACGACAGGTGAATTCAAATGTCACTGACTTCAGCTAGGGGGAAAGGGGAAGTGGGAAGACAAAACAAGAAAGACTGCTACAGGGCACAGGTTCCTCTTGTTTTAACCTGAAAGAGTAAACATGACAATTACTTCTCCCTACACCCTACTCAGGAACTATGAATTCTCTCAACCTCTATATTTGACCTGTTTTTAATCCTGAACTCTGCCCCTCTCTGTGAAGTTTTGTCTTATATCATGTGATCAATTGCATTGACATGAACCAATTAAACACGCTTACATGAGGAGTGGAGGAGACTTCTCCTCACAGAAGTCAACTCCTGGAATTTCAGACTCACAACTCTCCCTCGGCGAGACAGAAACAGGAACCAGGACTAGAATCTCTGATGCAAGGATATTCTCTGTGAATACATTTTTGTAATATCAAGGAAACTGCCAATAAGCACATTAAACAAACTCTCCAGACTTCCCTGAAAGAAAGCAAACTGAAGCGCTGACAGTGACACTCACAAATCTTCTTCAGACACCGAGCGCTGCTAGAAACCTCTACTCAGGGAGTTCTCAATGAGCCGCTCGATACTCGGGCAGGCGCATTGGGAGCTCCAAAGCATCTTGAGGGGAAACAACTACACCGCACACCTCTACAGGAAGTGGGTGCGTGCGGGTCTTTTCCCTTGATTAAGGAACTTCCCAATTCATGCAAAACAGATTGAAGGGAATTTCTCCAGCAGGGGCCAATTCTTTTCCAGCGTGGGTATATGGCAAAAGGCAACTTTAGAGAGTGGAAGGCAAATCATTTTGAATTGATGCTGGCATAGGATAAGAGGTTCCTGACAACTCTGCAAACTCCGCAAGCAGAGCGGAGTACACCACCCAGGGTTAGCAGGCATCCAACATCCATGAGATATTCTTATTGTGATAGATAATTAATAATATGTCTTCACCGTTTGGGTAATTCTCAACGTCAGCTTTCTTTGTAGACACAATTTTCTAACTGGCAAATATCTGTATAATTATATACATAATTATTATATATAGGAATACATTTATGTAGGATCACATGTATAGGTGGGTCGTAATATTTACAAATTAATGAATAATTAATATTAATTAATTTATAAATAATTATGGTAATTGTGTACGTTTTTTAGGTGTGGGTTGTGGGGTTAATGGGGCAAAGGGTGGGAAGTAATTTATTTTCAATTAATTAAAAATTAGTTGATAATAATGAACTTAATTGTTTAATGGCTTTTTTGGGGTGTGGGTTTTGAGTTTATAGGGACAAAGGGTGGGGAGTAACTTAATTTAGAATTCGTTTTTAGATAAAATTAAAGTTAAGGTTCGGGTTAGGTGCGGGTTGTGGGGATTATAGGGGTAAATGGTGGGGAGTTAATTAATTTTAATGAATTATAATTCGTTTTTCAATTAATAATATTTCTTTAGTTCAGATTTAATTATGTTAATTGTTCAAGTAAAATTTATTTTTACAGTTTATATGTGGGTTCTGGGTTTTGTAGGAGAATGGGGTGGGAATTAAATCAATTTTAAGCAATTCATAATTAAAAAAAAATAATTATAATAATTAATTTAATAATTACTTGTGTTGCGTGTTTTGTAAGGGTATATTGTGGGAAGTACATTAATTATTATGAATTAATAATGAATATGTAATTAATGAAAATTAATGTGTTAATGAATATTTATATTTATAGTGTAAATCATTTTTTAGGTGCAGGTTGTGTGTGACATTTGGGGTGTTCTAGGTTGGGAAGTCACTTATCTAAATTTATGTAAATTGTTTTGTTAATACATAATTTCAAAATAAAAATATTTATTTGTTTGAAAATCATTTAAGTTTTTTATTTATAATAATATTTGTAGGTATTTTTTATATATATTTAACATTATGAGCCCGATTCTGATTTTGGACTGAAGGGCTCCGAATGATGGTCGCAGCCCGTCTGCCTGAATCGAACGTGCCAGCCGGATTCCTGTCTTATCAAGCCATTCCGATGGGCTCAATCGGAAAGGAGTCCGACTCTGATTTTCAGATGGCTTACAACGGGCTCAGAGAGCCCGTCCGCAGTCCGCAAATCCTTCAGTACTCCCCGGTTGCCTCTTTACGACCGAGGGTGTACGATGGCAGTTTTTCACTGCCTTTTTGTGCCGGTGTTTCCGGCAAGAAAAGGCAGTCAGAAGCAGTCTTAGTGCCCCTCTTTTTATCCCTGCACCCATGGCAGGCACCTTGGGGTGCAGGGATGAACTGCACCTCTCCATTTCACAATGCGGGCATGCATCCAGCTGGGAATGCATGCTCCCATTGTGAAACATATGAGTGCTACCGAAAAGGGTTCGGTCGCATCGTACTTGTAGGGCTGTAACCATTGACAGTAGGTAGTTCGGGCACGGTTCCTGACCGATGTTGGACGGACTCAGGTCCGTCCGACATCGGAATCGGGCCCTTTAATGTTTTTATTTTTTATATTTTCATACATATATATTTTTGTATTTATGTTGCTAAAGATATTTTGTTTGTTTTTAATGCTGAACCCACTGGAGTAAATGTTACCCCTCCGCTATCCACTACTTTCCGTACTGTTGCATTTACTGGGGTAGGAATAGTAAATTTTACCCCTCCCAAATCCAACACTTTCCCTACTGTTCTACTGACTGGAGTGAAAATAGTAAATTATACCCCTCTGCAATCCAACATTTTCTCTACTGTTGTACTGACTGGAGTGGGAATAGTATATTTTAGCCCTCCACAATCCAACGCTTAACCTACTGTTGCACTGACTGGAGAGTGAATAGTAAATTTTTCCCCTCTGCAATCCAACGCTTCCCCTACAATTGCACTGACTGGTGTGGGAATAGTACATTTTAACCATCCGCAATCCAACTCTCTCCCTACTGTTGCACTGACTGGAGTGGGAGTTGCTTTTTTGGGGGGTAGTTATACATTTTATTGTTGTGTTAAGTGTAGTGGGAATGTTAAATTGTAGTATTTTGTAAAAGTTATATTTTATGTAACTTTATATTTATTTTAGTATTAGTAAATCTTATTTTTGTGTGGTGTAAATATTTTATGAAAGTTGTGTTGTTTTAGGAGGGAGTAATTAGGCTTGTATTTATTAGGTAGACAGATGTTTTCATTTTATGTGGTGGGAAATGTATCTATATTTATTTTAATTTGTAATAATGTATTCTATGTTGCAATTTATATCATTATAATAATATTCAATTTGAAGTATTTTTTGTTTGCAAATTATTTTTATTTAAAATTGAATTGATTCCCCTTTTTAATATTTTATGTTATTGGCATATTCAAATATGTTTGCATATATTTTGATAATATTATGCTACTTAGGATTTTTAAAATTATATTAATTAAAATATTAGTTTATGTTTTATAAATGTTTATAATTATATATTTATATATGTATATATATAATATATATATATAAGTGTGTTTACATTTTTTAAAATAATTTTATTTCTTGTATTTTTAGATATTTAATGCCACTATATTATTGTAAACATTATTTTATTTTAAATATTTTTGTACTTGTTTAAGGATAGGTAGTTAATATTTTTGCATTCTATATTTTTACCTCAATATTTTTTACATCTATATTTTTGTGGTCGATATTCCATCAGTGAACCGATAGAGACTTGAGGGACCCCTGCTTTTGTGAAGTACGGTTTGGATGAGAAAGGATGGGTATGGCTGACGTTCTGTTTTGAAGGTAGGATGTGATCTAGTCGAGAGCAGTCCTCTCTACCCTACCTTCTTAGATTCTTTGTATTAAAGTATCATGATGAGGTTCTGTAAATTACGAATTCGTTCATGCTCAGCCTCCATTTTGTGATCGCCGCCATTTTAGGTTGCCCTCACTCAGGCAGCTTGGCGAACGCAATGTTTTTTTGTCATTTCTGCTTTGCGTGTCAGGTGGGTTCCTCGCCTATGTTTACTAACGAGTGTCAGGGTCTGGCTGAGTACACTAATTCCTGTCTGAGCTGATTAATCCCTGTGCGGACTACATGTCATTTCACACCATTGTTTCCTTTAAGTTATCTTATCTGCTGTCCTTCGCTACATGTCTCATGTATTCTCCTGTTTCTCGACTGTCCTTCTGCAACATGCAGCTGTCTTTTCTCTGGTTGTAAATCGAATTGTGTGGATTCACTTGTGATTTACTTAAGGGGTCGAATGACAAACAGAACCGGGAACCTGAGTTGCTTTTGGTTTTAAAACATTGTCTATAACGTTTACCTACAGCTCATGCTCACGTGTGATTGCATTTTGCATTGTGTTGTATCGTATATAAACCTGTGCGCCACAGAGTTAAGTGGCAGTCTCTTTTGAACCTCATTGTAATGACGACTTCTAAGACCACTGTACTAGCTGCAGCTAATAAATACCATCTTCTACGCCAGACGAAGAGTCTGTGTCTCTGTTTTGACAAGGCAGGTGAATCCCAGGGATTTAGGCGTACCCTGAGCCACCGGGCCTTAAGGCTGCGGTTCTCCAATGGTCAACTGTATCAAAGGTAGCTGAAAGGTCCAACAGAAGTAGTGCAACAACCCCATTCCGGTCAACTGTGTTCTTAAAGTCATCACAGATGGCAATGAGGGCAGATTTTGTGCCTTTTACTAGATGAAATCCTGTTTGGAAGTCTGAAAGTATGGAATTATCTTCAATGATTTGTGACCTCTGGGTGACTGCTGCTCTTTCTATCAGTTTGCCCAGGAAAGATCCATTTGTAATCGGTCTGTAGTTGTCGGGGTTATGCAGGTCAAGGTCTGTTTTCTTTAGTAATGGTCGCATTTATCATTTCTTTTAGATCCTCTGGAAATATTCCCATAGTTAAGGAATTATTGATGATTCTTCTTACTGGTGTAGCATACTTCTCTTTTCGGAATAGCTGGTTGTTTAATTTTGAAGTCTGTATCAATTTCCTGTATTAATCTATCAACCTGAGAAAATCATGGAATTTTCTTGTATTTATCGAGTCAGAGGCAGTCTGTGATGACTACTCTGAAGTATTTCCTCCTTGCTTTACTCCAGATATTGTACCAGCCAGCTATCACACTCTGGTCTAAAATATCTTCCATGTCTAAGATTGGCTAAGAAGGCATTTTGATGAGTCTGCCTTTGTAGGTGGTGGAGAGGGTGGTTGCGAGTGAGCTGGTGACATTTTTGTAGAGTAGCCTTGTTTTGCACTAGACATGGAGATGAGATGTTGTGAATGAGTAACATGTTGCTTATTTTGTTTCTGTCTGTTTAGGGTACAAACCCCTAGATGCATCATTGTAACATTTTGCGATTTCTTAATTGTGAAAATTAAGGAATCGCAATTAAGAAATCGCAAAATGCTATGCATCAAAAAATCGCAATTTTTTTGCGATTCGGTAAATTTCCTTATTCGCGATTCACATTTTGTGAATCGCAAAATGTGAATGCTATTTCAAGGGTGCAGGGGGGGTTCAAAGAACCCCTCCCTGCACCCCTGAAATTAAACTGTAAGTGCAATTTACACACACACATGACCCAAGGACATGTGTGTGTGTAAATTAAAACTTTCAAATATGCAACTAGTGCATGTTTGAAAGTTTTCTGTAAATTAGCATGAAGTTCAACTTCATGCTAATTTACCCCTACCAAATTGCGAATTCGCAATTCTAAAGTAATCATGCATTGGATTTAAGAAATCGCAAAATTGCGATTTCTTAAATGCAATCGCAATTTTAGAAATCGCAACAAAATTGCGATTTCTAAAATTGCGAAAATACCAAAATGTTTGATGCATCCCAAAAACGGGATTTGCATTCGCAAACGGCCGATTTTTGCGATTCGCACCGTTTGCGAATGTAAAAACCCTTGATGCATCTAGGCAAAAGAGTATGAGCTTAGGGTAGTGATGCAGTATGTGGGTTATGAGCCACCGCGAACGCCAAGCCATCTGCCTTCCATTGTGTGCCCACCTGGATTCCTGGATTGTCCTACTGAAGTGCTAGAGAAAGTTTTCTAAGTTCGCTCCAGGGAAGTTGAGCGGGAGGACGTCGAAAGGCAAGCCGGTGAACCCTCACCTAATCCAAGCTGGCTTGGAGCTTTGAGGGACCTCGGGAAGGAAAGCTCCAGAAAAGTTTCTTAGTGTGAAGGTCAAAACTCAGTACTCACATGTGTTAGTGCCCTTATTGCCAGTGGCAGACCTACATTTGCCCCTACCAATAATCCACTGTCCAACAGCTGGTAAATGGAAATAGGGGCAGTATTACTAGTCCTAGGACTGACCTGTATCAAACAAAACAACTGCCCTTGTCTTCTCTGCCCTTAATCTTGATGCCCTGACTAAGTATGAGCGTAAAATCCATTCCGCTCGCGGAATTTGCGGATTTTCGGCAAATTCGCAATCCGCGAATTCTCGCAAATTTGCCGATAATTTGCAAATTCCCACACAGCGGATTTTTTTGCCTGGTCGCGCTTGACAAATACAATATTGCGGCACGCGGCGTTCACTTACCGTCATTCAGCATTTGAAGAGTTGTTTTTCTCCATGTTTGCGTGTGCTGCACCATTTTGGATCTTGCTGCGTGATCCCGCGGGAGTTTGTCAACCGCGATTACGTCATCGCGGCCTGCCACCTTGCACAGCGAGAGTTTGTCATTGCGGGTAAGTCATAAAGGCTCGTGAACATGTATCGCGGGAGTAAACAATTGCGAACACGTAGATGCGGCGGGCAGCAACAATCTCGCACTCGCAAAATTGCTAAATTTGCAATTCTGCACAAGAAATCCACCAGCAGGCAGCATAAACCTTGTGAAAATGATGATTTTTATCAGAATAACTCGGGTTGACATTTGCCTGCACTTTTTTTTGCAAGGAGTCCATTTGGGGGTGGGGGGGGATTCGTAGGAAGGAAGTGCCCCACATTCTCCAACTTCTTGTTCCTGTCCAGCAGGCTCCTGCCAGTGCTTTGTTCATGTCCTGGTCACTTTGAAATGGATCTTGACCTGGAAGGATTACTTTTTGTGCTGCTGCTGGATATTTGGATTTGAGACATTTTTGACTTTCTTTGGATCACTTTTGGATTAGAAATTTCACAAGTAAGTTGATGTTGTTTGTTTGGGGCATTACAGTTGCTGTAACTACAATTTTGGAACTTTTTCAGAACATTAAATAAAATATATTGTGGGTATCCACAGTATCCAGTAGGACCAGGGTTAGTTATGGGTGCATGTTACAACTGTTTTGTTGAATTTCAACATAATTTAGGGCATGGATGGCATTGGATTGGGGTGATTTTGTAGTGTTTTTTTATTTTTTGGCTGTTGTTGAGGCCTTTTGCCCAGGGGTACTCAGTGGTGCATGGACTGAGTCTTTCTGTAGAGTCTCTTTAATGTAAACATCATGGAGGGCATGGATGGCTTTGTATTGTGTTGATTTTTGTGTGTTTTTGTGATTTTTTGGCTGTTGGTGGGGCCTTTTGCCCAGGGGTACTCAGTGGTGCATGGACTGAGTCTTTCTGTGGGGTCTCTTAAATGTAAACATAATGGAGGGCATGGATGGCATTGGATTGTGGTGATTTTTGTGTGTTTTTCAATTTTTTGGCTGTTGTTGGGGCCTGTCCATGTGGGTGGGGGCCATTTTGAGGCCTGGTCCAGGCAGGGCCTGGCCATGTGGGTGGGGGTCTAGGGGCCATTTTGAAGCCAGGCAGTGTGCTTTGTTGTGCCATAGGCCTGCATCCAGTCTGCCATGCTTTCCTCCATTATGCCCAGGGGTATTCAGTGGTGCAAGGACCGAGTCTTTCTGTGGGGTGTCTTGAATTTCAACATGATTGAGGGAATGGAGGGCATTAGATTGTGGTGATTTTTGTGTGTTATTCAATTTTTTGGCTGTTGTTGGGGCCTTTTGCTCAGGGGTACTCAGTGGTGCATGGACTGAGTCTTTCTGTGGGGTCTCTTGAATGTAAACATCATGGAGGGCATGAATGGCTTTGGATTGTGGTGATTTTTGTGTGTTTTTTGATTTTTAGGCTGTTGTGTGGGCCTTTTGCCCAGGGGTGCTCGGTGGTGCATGGACTGAGTCTTTCTGTGGGGTCTCTTCAATGTAAACATCATGGAGGGCATGGATTACATTGGATTGGGGTGATTTCTGTGTGTTTTCCGATTTTTGGCTGTTGTTGGGGCCTTTTGCCCAGGTTTACTCAGTGGTGCATGGACTGAGTCTTTCTGTGGGGTCTCTTTAATGTAAACATCATGAAGGGCATGGACGGTATTGGATTGTGGTGATTTTTGTGTGTTTTTCGATTTTTTGGCTGTTGTTGAGGCATGCCTATGTGGGTGGGGCCATTTTGAGGCCTGGTCCAGACAGGGCCTGGCCATGTGGGTGGGGGTCTAGGGGCCATTTTGAGGCCTGGTCCAGACAGGGCCTGGCCATGTGGGTGGGGATCTAGAGGCCATTTTGAAGCCAGGCAGTGTGCTTGTTGTGCCATAGGCCTGCACCCAGTCTGCCATGCTTTCATCCATTATGCCCAGGGTACTCAGTGGTGCATGGACCGAGTCTTTCTGTGGGGTGTCTTGAATTTCAACATGATTGAGGGCATGGATGGCATTGGATTGTGGTGATTTTTGTGTGTTTTTCGATTTTTTGGCTGTTGGTGGGGCCTTTTGCCCAGGGGTACTCAGTGTTGCATGGACTGAGTCTTTCTGTGGGGTCTCTTGAATGTAAACATCATGGAGGGCATGGATGGCATTGGATTGTGGTGATTTTTGTGTGTTTTTCGATTTTTTGGCTGTTGTTGGGGCCTGTCCATGTGGGTGGGGGCCATTTTGAGGCCTGGTCGAGGCAGGGCCTGGCCATGTGGGTGGGGTCTAGGGGCCATTTTGAAGCCAGGGAGTGTGCTTTGTTGTGCCATAGGCCTGCACCCAGTCTGCCCTGCTTTCATCCAATATGCCCAGGGGTACTCAGTGGTGCATGGACCAAGTCTTTCTGTGGGGTATCTTGAATTTCAACATGATTGAGGGCATGGATGGCCTTGGATTGTGGTGATTTTTGTGTTTTTTTCGATTTTTCTGGGGTGGTGTTGGGGCCTGTCCCTGTAGGTGGCGGCCATTTTGAGGCCTGGTCCAGGCAGGGCCTGGCCATGTGGGTGAACGTCTAGGGGCCATTTTGAAGCCAGGCAGTGTGCTTTGTTGTGCCATAGGCCTGCACCCAGTCTGCCATGCTTTCATCCATTATGCCCAGGGGTTATCTGTCAGTGGTACATTTTATTGGTCTTTCCATTTTGGGGGGTGGGTATAATAAAAATGCTTACTTGCAAACTATTAATTGAAGCACTACATATGCACCAATTTATTTAACTGATGTTCCTCTGGCTTTGTTTGCTTTTAGGTGCATAAAGACGAATTATCAGCCTCATTGTTCCTCATCAGTGCCAGGAACAAGTCCTGCTGCGGTGTGTGCAGCACAACGTCACGTGTGGCCGCAGACAACTCTGCAACTTGTGCAACTGCAGCCTGCTGTTCTGACATCTGAAGAAGATGGCCCCAAAAAAAGTTGCCCGCAGCTCCTCTAGCAAGAAAGTTGCCAATTAGGTGCAGAAGAAGCAATTGGCGCCACTTACCAAGGAGACTGGTGTGCCGACCGCCGCATTTTTTGGGATAAAACAAAGTACGCCTGCAGCAGCAGCGGGGTCTGCTGGGGACCAAGGTGGGAGCAGCAACTCCGCTCCATTGGGCTCAGTGCCACCACCACCACGCCAACTTAGGTCCAAGCCCTTGAGTGCTGCAGAGGCAGCCAGTACAATTGCTGAATCACCATCGACCAGTGATGTTGGTTCATCGCAAGAAAATAGCAGCATCCCTCAATCAACACAGGTTGTTGTAACTCATCTGACGAGTATTCAACAACCACAGCCGCAACAACAACCACATGTGCAAGTACAAGCCCAAGTACATGTGGAAGGAGAGGCGGCACAAGGAGAGGCGCAAGCAGAGGTGCACGGAGCAGCACAAGTGCCCACAATAGTTGTTCCTCCCGAAGTAGGGGCACATCAGGAAATCGACATTCAAGCCGAGGTATCATTTGAGGAAGCCACTCCTCCTGATGATTCATTGTCTTCCAGATCCCCAGCAAGGAAACGATCAAGGATGGTGTCTACATCTTCTTCAAGCCCCCTTCCTTCTGATGATATGGATGAAAATTGTGAACCACCAGCGCCATCTGAGAGTGAGGCACACCATGATCTGACAAAGGTAGCTAAGCGTAAAAGGAAGGTCCCCGAAAGTCTCATAGTTATGGAGTGTGATAATGACGCTGAACAAGAAGTGGCGTAAACTCCTGCTGATGAAGACTCTCACGATGATGACGCAGTCATCATAGACGTCACTCCAGCCTCCGCGGGCATGCAGCAAACAGGCATTTTTACCCTATCCCGAAATGCTGCTGAGTGTGATGTTGGCGATGTGTCAATGGGACCACCACCAATGCAGTTAACTAGTACACCACCACCTACAGCTTCCATATTTTCTCGCTAAAAGGGACCTCCATCCACCTCGACCTCCATTTCCTCAATTAGTGGTTCTGTAAGTGCACAACGTAGTAAATTTCGGCAACACACATCCTCCACTTCATCTGGCATTAGCATTCCCAGTACCACCTGCTCTGCCCCCACAGACATTTGAAGATCGCAGTTTGGGACTTCTTTAGTGTTAGCCCAACAAGGGAAAACATAGCCATTTGTACCATTTGTAAGGTTCGAGTTAGTCGTGGTAAGCTTGGTACCAACTATGGTACCGGAGGCCAGAGAGGTCATCTTGAGAGACAGCATACTGTCAAATTGCATGCACACCTAAGGGAGATCAAGGCAGCCCGAATTGCAAGTCAACAAATTGAATCCGTTGATTTTTCATCTGATGATGACGAGGAGGAAGAAGTGTCAAACATTTCTTCAGTTACACCTAGTACCCCTGTCAGCAGCACACCCCCTGCAAGATATATGAGCCACAGTAAGAGTGTGGGAGAGAGTGAGACACCAATGCGAAAAAGTTCATCATCACTGAGCGTAACTGGGTCAAAGAAGTCATCATCATCCCGTAAAATGGTCCAGCCCACCATTAGAGGCATGTTGTTTTCAGATGCGCCATTTGAACGCAACCACCCAATGGCACGTCTGTATAACTCTAAGCTGGCTAAAATGCTAGCGCTGGACCTTTTCCCTTTTTCTTTTGTGGAAGGGGTGGGTTTTCTTGAAATGGTGGCAACGCTCTGCCCTAAATGGAAGGTTCCTAGCCGGTTCTATTTTGCCAGAGTTGCGGTTCCAGCACTACATGAATATGTGCTGGAGGTGATTGGGGCAGCTTTGCAGAAGAGTGCTGTTCACACTATACATCTGACAACAGACATGGATGTGAAGAAGT
The DNA here is from genome assembly GCF_964263255.1 of Lissotriton vulgaris. Taxonomy (NCBI): domain Eukaryota; kingdom Metazoa; phylum Chordata; class Amphibia; order Caudata; family Salamandridae; genus Lissotriton; species Lissotriton vulgaris. Next base: position 927,851,573 of record NC_141687.1, read on the forward strand.
GTGGCTCAATGGTTAGAGCGGCAGACCCTGATGCAGAGGTCTGGCCCGGGACTAGGGTTCAATTCCCCGCCTCAGCGGGTCTTGGGCTCAAAAATTCCACGGACCTGATAATTCTCGCCTTGGTGCCTATTCCAATCATGGAGTCCCACTCTGCAACTCTGGGCAATAGCTTGCTTAATCTCCACAACGGCCCCCACAACGCTAAGGTTGCCTGGCCTCCACCTTGGTGGTGTCCAGGAGTGGATGCCTCACAGGGAAAGCCAGGATGGGTTCCACAGCGGTATTCGTACAAGCACCTTGAGACCCTTGCGGGTGAGTAGTGCGCTATACAAGTATCAATTTACATTTTACATTTTACATGTGGACCAGTTGCCAAGCCCTTGATTACATGTGCATCACTGCACACTGGGTCTATTTTTCAGGGGTTGCAGCAGAGCTAAACGCAGGTGTTGACACGGACAAAGTTTATAAAGCTGCTCAGAAACATGCAACACTAGCCATGTTTGCCATGGAGAAAAATCATACAGGAGAAAACATTTTGCATGAGTTTAACACAAAGGTCTTTCAATGGCTGTCCCCAAGAAAACGTATGATTGGTTATGTTTCCACGGATAAAGGGGCCAATGTAGTTAAGGCCATGGATAAGGGTATCTATTTCAGAGTGCCGTGTTTGGCTCACTGTATAAACCTGGTTGTCAAAAAATTCTTGAGTGAAGAAAGTCCAGTCTACAAGTTACTGACCACCTGCCGAAGATTGTACACAAATTTCAACCATTCTTTTAAGGCCCGGATGCAGCTGAGGTGCCTGCAACATGAAGGTAGAGTGCCAGTGAAAGCACTCATCCAGGAGGTGGTAACACATTGGAACTCAACCTTCTACATGCTTGAGCGTCTGTATGAGCAGTATGCGGTAGTCGATCAGTATTTCTTTACACTGGGTACACCTATGATTGACCTGAGGATACAGGTGGAGCAATGGCAGCCAGTTAAAAGCCTGACAGACATGCTTCGTCCTTTTGAGGTCTTCACGCGTGCAGTCAGCAGGGAGGACTGTAATTTGGAAAAGCTATCCCATTGTTGCGCATACTAGAGCACCAACTGAAGGCGGTGTCTTTTACGTTTCAAAAAGATGGAAAGCAAGAAGCATTTGAGTTGGCGGAGAAGTTATTACCGCGCCTACTTCATGATGAACGTCTTGAAAAGATCCACATAGAACAGCATTACATTTATGCTACTATTCTGGATCCACGGTACAAAAAGGCAGTGGATGGCAGAGTATTCTTTCCTTTTGATGACGCAGATGTTACAAAGTACATACATTGGCTAGCTGTGTCAGCGACACTGTTTGAAAGAGAACGGCAGGAAATTGAAGGAAAAGGCAGTACATCAGCATCAGCAGGCCATCCGGAGTCAAAAAAATCCACTTCTGCATCTGTGGCTGTGGCAGAAGTGAGTGATTTTCCCTCTCAGCCGTTAACGACACCATCAACCGTATCATCTGCACCAGACCCAACAGTAATAATGTGTGAAGAAGAGGATTGGCTAACTCAGCTTGGGTTTGCTTCTCAAAAGGTCCCAGAAAAAAGTAAGCAAAGTGGAGGAACCCTGGAGAACCTTGAGTCAATGGTGAAGGCCTATCTGAATGACTCAACAGAGGTCTATGTTCATCATGACCCATTGGCGTATTGGCATGGGAAAAGAGATGTGTGGCTAGAGATCACCAACCTGGCTATAAATTACTTGTCTTGCCCACTCGCAAGCGTGTCTCCTGAACGTATTTTTAGTGCTGCTGGTGGCATTGTAACTTACAAAAGGACCCGCCTCTCGCCCAAAAATGTGGAGAGGTTAACAATGATCAAGATGAATCAGCACTTCATACCACCAGATTATAAAATACGAGAATGCACGCAGGAAGAAGACGAGGAGGACACCAACTCAGATGAGGGAAGTTCTTCTCTGTTAACTGACCTACTCCCGTCTGAATTCGCAGAGTTTGAGGACGAGCTCTTCTTCCCTGACACCGAGCCCTGAAAATGAGTCAATGAATCACTAACTTTCTTTTTCGTCCTTATTTACTTTTATTCCTGTGTGTCTGTCTTTCTTTGTTTTGCAAAATCTATATAAAAAAAACTTTACTCACCTAATCACAAAAACAAGCCCATTAGCAGAACTGTGTTCACTTATTTGCTTATTGATTTGAAGGTGCCGCAGTCTGTATTCCTCAGGTTCACAAGTTCACGCTCCTCTATCCTCCTCCTCCAGACTCCTATTTCCCTCAAAGCAGATGGCTGGATTACGCCCAATGAAGAAAGACTCTGCACTTGTGGGGGTGTTCTACTTCTTTGCGGGTGAGTTGACGGGTCTGGGGCATTGCTTTGAAGTTCTAATACCGGATAAAAGTGGTTTGGGGAAAATCGGAGCAGAAAAAGTTTTTGCTCACTTGCCTGTCTTTGGGGTGCCGTTTGGGGGGCTTCCAGGTTTTTGTGGGTGGGTTTCGGGGTCTGAGAGCACGGCTGGCACAGTCTAATGTTGATTGCATTTGTTTTTCAGGAAATCCATAGTGGAAAAGGGGAGTTAGGGCTGAGCTGCCCAGCGCATTTGGACAGAATTGAAGGTAGGCCCATTTTTGCTTTTCGCCTGTTTGGGGGTGTTCTGCTTTTTTGCGGGTGGCTGCAGGGGTCTGGGGGCATAGCTTGGAAGGTCTAATATCGGAATCAAGTGTTTTGCACCAAATCCATGGTGAAAAGGTTTTTGCGTTTTTGCTCACTTGCCTGTCTTTGGGGTGCTGTTTGGGGGGCTTCCAGGTTTTGTGGGTGGGTTTTGGGGTCTGGGAGCACTGCTGGCACAGTCTAATGTTGATTGCATTTGTTTTTCAGAAAATCCGTGGTGGAAAAGGGGAGTTAGGGCCTAGCTGCAGAGCTCATTTGGACTGCATTCCAGGTAGGCCCAAAGTTTCCTAAGTGTGGCTTTTCCCGGTTTTGCTTTTCGGCTTTTTGGGGGGGTGAAACTTGTTTTTGCCCAGAGTCACGGGTCTGTGGGCCTTGCTTGGAAGGTGTAATACTGGCTAAGAGTGGGCCCTCGAGAGTGGGCCCTCGAGAGAACCTGGCGCAGAGACCCAACACCGGACAACATGACTGCCCTCATGCTCGCCACCCAAAAACACCACCAACTCATCCACGCCACCAAGAAAACCGCATTCAAGGAACGACTGGACAACAACGCACACAACAGCAAGGAACTCTTCAACATCATCAAAGAGCTCTCCAACCCCAACGCCGGAAACAACGACATCACCCCTTCACAAGACCTCTGCAACTCCCTCGCCTCCTACTTCCACAACAAGATCGCGGACATACACAACAGCTTCAGCACTCAACCGACGAACGCCACGACCGAACCACCACCCCCCACCACCACCCTCCGCGCCAGGACCCCGATCAGCACCGAAGACACCGTCCGCACGATGAGCTCCATCCACTCCGGATCTCCGACCGATCCCTGCCCTCACCACGTTTTCAACAAGGCCGACGCTGTCATCGCACCCCACCTGCGGAACAACATCAACACCTCCTTCGACACCGCTACCTTCCCGGAGAGCTGGAAGCACGCCGAACTCAGCGCCCTACTCAAAAAGCCATCGGCCGACCCCACTGACCTCAAGAACTACTGCCCCATCTCGCTGCTCCTGTTTCCCGCAAAAGTCATCGAGAAGACCGTCAACAAGCAGCTGGCCGCCTTCCTCGAGATGAACGGATCCCTCGACCCCTCGCAGTCTGGCTTCCGGGCCAACCACAGCACCGAGACCGCCCTGATCGCAGCCACCGATGACATCCGAGCGCTGCTCGACAACGGAGAAACAGCGGCCCTCATCCTCCTCGACCTCTCCGCGGCCTTCGACACTGTCTGCCACCGTACCCTAGTACAACGCCTCAGCAACGTCGGAGTCCAAGAAAAGGCACTGGAGTGGATCATCTCCTTCCTCGCCGGAAGGACACAGAGAGTCCGCCTCCCTCCGTTCAGATCTGGAGCCACCGAAGTCATCTGCGGCGTTCCTCAAGGCTCCTTGCTAAGTCCTACCCTCTTCAACGTCTACATGAGCCCCCTCGCAGACATCGCACACCAGCACAACCTCAACATCATCTCCTACGCCGACGACACCCAGCTGATCCTCTCCCTCACCAACGACCCCGCCACCGCCAGAGCCAACCTGCTACACAGGGATGAACGAGGTAGCCGAATAGATGAAGAACAGCCGCCTGAAACTGAACTCGGACAAGACGGAAGTCCTCATCCTGGGATCCTCACCCGCCGCTTGGGACGACTCCTGGTGGCCCCCCGCCCTAGGCAGCGCACCCAAACCAACAGACCACGCACACAACCTGGGCTTCATCCTGGACTCCTCCCTCTCCATGACCAGACAAGTCAACGCTGTCTCCTCGTCGTGCTTCAACATCCTGCGCATGCTACGCAAGATCTTCCGGTGGATCCCCACCGAGACCAGGAAGACGGTCACCCAGGCCCTCGTCACCAGCCGTCTGGACTACGGCTACTCCCTCTACGCTGGAACCACCGCCAAACTCCAAAAGAGACTCCAGCGGATCCAGAACGCCTCAGCATGACTCATCCTGGACATCCCCCGTCGCAGCCACATCTCCGGACACTTGAGAGACCTGCACTGGCTCCCAGTCAACAAGAGAATCACCTTCCGTCTCCTCACCTACGCACACAAAGCCCTACACAACCAAGGCCCAGGATACTTCAACAGCCGCCTCAACTTCTACGCTCCCAAACGCCAGCTTCGATCGACCAGCCACGCCCTCGCCGCCGTCCCCCGCATCCGAAGAGCCACCACAGGAGGACGATCCTTCTCCTACCTCGCCGCCAAGACATGGAACTCCCTCCCCATCCACCTCTGCCAGACCCAGGACCACTTCGCCTTCAGGAAGCAACTCAAGACCTGGCTGCTCGAGCAGTAGCGGACCCCCCAGCGCCTTGAGACCCTCTGGGTGAGTAGTGCGCTATATAAATGCGATGATTGATTGATTGATTGATCATAGCATAAACATTTAGACGACTTGAAAAGACATTATGGACAATCCCAGAGGAGTGCACTCAGTGCATAGAGCTATTGCTGACTAGAATGGGAGTTTCGTTTAACACCTTTTGCCAAATGTGCAATCTTAGTTAGCTACACAGACAGACTAATAAGAATAATCTAGTAATACCACAGGGAGTCATAGTAGAGGCAGGATAAGAATTTAGATACAGTCTACAAGAAGATCAAAGACGATTTAGAAAAAATTGAATGAGGAACGCTAGGAAAAAATAGGCACTCTATATTAAAATGAAAACTTACCGGGTCCAGCAAAGGAGCCTTCGCCTGACCGATCCTGGCCTTCTACAGCAGCAGCAGCCGATACCACCTCCTCCTCTGTCCTCTTGCCCCTGGGGGGAGCTGATGTCCAACATGAAAGAAAGAAAGACCTGAAAACATGGATGATTGTTGTCAACCAAATCAAACATTTCAAAAGAACAATAACAACATTCTTTGGCGAAATAGCAAATAGACAACTATTCCACTGGATATATTGACCTATCTCATGTGGTCTACTATGATATATTAGTATTGCTTGATTTGCGGACCGTCGACTTGGAAAGTTATGTAACTCACTAAACAAACTACTAAAAAGGTTTGCCTAGGACTGGCAGGCAGCAGTCCGCAGAACTCGAAGTAACAGACAAACTCCATTGTGATTGCAGATCAGTGACAACACTAAAAAGTTTCCTACTACATTAACCAGTCATTAAAATACTCAAACTATCAATCCACCACCACTATTTCTTCTTATTGCCATGTGTACAAAGGAAGGACTGGACTTGAGTCTGAAGGGGCAGATTTACAAGCCCCTTGCTGCTCTTTGCTCCGTTGTTGCGTGACTTTTGTGACGCAGCGGCAGAACAAAAGAGGCGCCATGGTGTGGTGTATATTAACAACGTGACGCATATGGGAGATGCATCACCTTGTAAAGCCCTGCACCATCAGGGGGCGTTCCGGCACAAGGGAGGGCGTACCTGCGCAGGAACGCATCCTAAACGTGGCTGAGGGAAATGTACAAAATTTCAATCAGTCACTTTTAGGACAATGATGCGTCACTCAAACCCTGCGCCTGCTTGAAGCAGACGTACGGCTTGACGCAGCATTGGGGAGATAGGGCACCCCAGAGCATTGCTGGAGCTGCGCCATCATTGCGACGCTTCGTTGACGTTTTGGGCCCATGGTGCGCCGCATTGTAAATACGGCGCACCATGGGTGGTGGTGGTGGTGGCGTGGCGCACAATTACTGGTGCATCCCTGCTACTTTGCAGGGATGCGCCGGTATTTGCAAATCTGCCCCTTAGTGTCTAGCATTACACAGTTCTGTAAACTACACTCATACATAATTTCTCAGGCCAATGAAATGAACACAAAATTGAAAACAAATAAGTATAGTAGCAACGCTACTGAGAAGGAGAGCAGTGCACCTGAAATGTACAGAAGATTTTGAAATATGTTATGTTATGTTATGTTATCCTGATTTATTGAGCGCACAGCTGCCCCAGTGTACAATGTAATCGGCAGCATTATTGCTCTTGGTAAAAAACACAAATTTGCAATATAATAACACACAGAGCAGGAGAAAACAGAGTAGTGATGAAATAGCTACTACTACTCACCAAGCCTGGGGATCTCGACGCCGAGCAGGTCGAGCAGGTCGTGTTCCCGGTCCAGGAGATCCGTCCAACAGTGGGTGGCCTGGTTGTAGGTGCGCCGGACCAGAGAGTGTTCATACATGGCCCGGCACACCTTCTCCCACCGCTTCCGGCATTCCCGGAGCCCGTAGCCGCTTGCGATCCTGCCGCCTGCCGCGATGGTCCTGGGGAGGTGGCGCTGTACATAGTACACTATTGTGGCCACCTCCTCCACGCTAAAGATCTCTTGTGGCATCACTAACTCCCACCTCAAACGCCCGCATGGGAGCCGGGCACGGGGTGAGGAACCCTTCCCCTTCTCGGGCTGCTTCCTGGCTCCCTTTACCATAGTCTGGGCAGAAAGGAAGGTAAATAAGAAATAAGAAATAGAATAGGGAAGAAGAAAAGAAAAGAGTTCAAAAAAGTAGTTTAAAATTAACCAAAAGTAGCAGAAAACACAAAAATATAGAGCTAGAAAAATAGAGGGATAGATAATAAGTAAAATAGATCAAAAAAACTTCAAACAAACAAAGGATGGCAGAGATTGAGAGAGGATACAGAAAGCATGCCCAGAACCATAGCAATGAATGAAAAACAAGATGGCCACGCCTGTTCACGACCGTGTGGGTAAGTTCGCACGAGATTCCCCCGCAATCACACGCGAACTTGTTCTAGCGAGCCGCACACTTTGCGAGATAACACATAGCGCCTGGAAACGGAAATACGTCACGCAAACAAGATGGCCACGCCCATGTACGACCGCTAGGGTAACTTCGCCTCATTGCGCTACAAGCGGCTCGCGAAAACGCAAAAAACCACGCAAACTAACACGCCGCAAAAAGACAAATCTCATATTCACACGAATTCGCGGCTTCCGAATTTGATCTTGCGCAAATTTACGCCCCGCGAATCCTGCGAAATTGCAGAAAAACGATTTTTGCAAAACTGAAAGCACTCAAGGTGCAAAAGTTCAAGCTCATCATTAGTAACCATTCCCTGTAGTGCTTCCTGAGGGCCACCTCCAGAGTTCAGTTGTCTACTTGCAACTATTCTATGACCCTGCTCTGACCCTCACAGCAGGCTCAGAGAATAGCTACACGTATGCCACAAAGGTCATGTTAAAAAAAATTACACTGCAACTAAAAGCAATTATACATAAGGGAGCAGGTGCCAGACTGGAAGTTCAAATTCAGTGACACATTAATCAGCCCCTAATTCATTCATGTCAGTTGAGGCAGGGCAGGTGTGCTAATGAATTTTGGTAAACTGAAAGCACTTAGCAGGTGCAAAAGTTCAAGCTCATCATTAATCAGGAAGCACTTACAGCTAAGGAAGCAGGTGCCAGCTCAAATTCAGTGACACATTAATCAGCCCCAAATTAATTCATGTTAGTTGAGGCAGGGCAGGTGTGCTTTTCCCCCATAATCTACAGTGATGAACCAGAGGGTGGCAGTGAAGCACCAGACGCTGGCATGGGTGAACAGAGGGTGGCAGTGGTGAAACAGAGGGTGCTGTGATGAACCAGATGTAGAAACAACATGGTTGTGACCGTTGTGACCCGACAAGTAAGTTTGCGTTTGCAAACTGGTAAAAAACACTCGCGAACTGGCAGAAACCCTTGCAAATACAAAAAAAAATCAGAAGTTCGCAAATTTTGCTGTTTGCGAATTCGTAAATACGCAAATTCACGAATCACGAATTCGCAAAATTCGCCCATACTTAGCCCTGACCTTAAATAACTCTAGTGATCAGGTGACACCTTCGGCCAATGGGAACCCTTGCCCTAAACCTAACCAATCACACCTCTAGCCCTAAGTGCTAGGACCAATGGGAGATCAGGTGCTTGCAGCCAATCACAGCACTAGTCCTAGCAGCCAATCAAAAGCAAAAACCTAAGTCCTAGGTCCAATAGAAACCCTGGCACCAGGAACCGATCTATAACCAAAGACCTATCTACCAATTAGAACCCTAACCCTAAGCCCCAGGTAAAATAGAATCACTAACCCAGAGAACAATCAGAACACTCACCCTAATCCCAAAGGAACACCAGATAGAGCAGCCAATCAGAACGCAGATGTGATGTCCAATAGCAAGCTTACATATGGAGTGTGTGACCTCAAGCACAGGCTGATGACCAGGGGGCAGGAAGAGCTGCTCCTGAAGTCAGATTCTTATTGTATACAGACAGGCTCAATCCACACTTTCACAAATCCAACTCTAAAACCACTGAAAATACTGCTTTTCGCACACCTAAACAAATCTCTTTTTCTAGCCAAAAATGAGTGCTATATACTAAGTATGAGCAAATTTTGCAGATCTGTGGTCCGCAAATTCGCGCGACATTGCAAAAAAATTCGCAAATTTGCGGATATCCCGCGAAATCGCTGTTTTTTTTAGCAATTGCACTATACTAACTGGAGTACTTTATACTGGCTAATCTGTAAGTGCTACCTCATTGGGTAAATGTATATTGCTTTTCCTACACTGCAGCTGCTTAAAGGGCCAGAAGATTTGCCTTCAGTGACCCTGGGTGCCTGTAACTTTGCCAATGTGCCAAAATACACCGAGGTCCCTTGAGTGAGCTGTCCATCATAGTTGGTAAAGGGCGGGAAGACGTTTGGTACTGCGAGTGTGTGGTGCGGGGCCGAACGGGTGGGCTGCTATGGGTGTTCACATGCCTCTTGTGTATAAAGGGTCAGAAAGCGAGCAGGGCAGCAAGTGAGGAGAAAGCTGCCTCCTGGAAACAGGAACCACACGGGGATCATGCTCGAGAAACTCATGGATGCAAAGACCTCCCTCGAGTATTACAGCTCATTTTCAGTGGCAGATATGGGGTTAATGCACACTTGCCCAGCCTCGACCGTGCTAATGTTTTGGGCTGATTAAAACATTACTGACTTTGAGTTTCAACCCTTGCACCTGCTTTATTTGTATTTGTAAGTGCTTCCTGCTGAGGTTTAATTTTTGGGACAGGAGCCTCGTGCCAGAATGAATCCTGCCCTGCATAGTTATCCACGAAGATGCCACTATGATGGATGAAGCTGTCCATCATAGTGGGGAAAGGGCGGGAAGACGTTTGGTACCGCAAGTGTGTGGTGCGGGGCCGAACGGGCGGGCTGCTATGCGTGTTCACAAGCCTCTTGTGTAAAGGGTCAGAGAGCGAGCAGGGCAGCAGGTGAGGAGAAAGCAGCCTCCTGGCCACAGGAACTGCACAGGGATCACGCTCGAGAAACTCATGAATGCAAAGACCTCCCTCGAGTATTACACCTCATTTTCGACGGCAGATATGGGGTTAAAGCACACTTGCCCAGCCTCGACCGTGCTAATGCTTTGGGCTGATTAAAATGTTACTGACTTTGAGCTTCAACTCGGGCACCTGCTTTATTTGTCTCTGTAGGTGCTTCCTGCTGAGGTTTAATTTTTCGGACAGGAGCCTCGTTGCCTACTTGTAACTATTCTCAGAACCTGCTTCAAGGGCCAGAGCAGGGTCAGTGAATAGTTGCAAGTAGGCAACGAGGCACCGCTCAGGAACCACTTACAGAGGTGCCCAAGTTGAAGTTAATTTCATTGTAACCCTTTTGTAAATGGTTACAAAGAAATTAGCTTCAACTTGGGCACCTGCTACTGTAACCCGGCAAGTGCTTCATGCAAAATTTGTCCCGCTCGTGGATTCTCGGACTTTTCTCGCGATTTGGCGGATCGCAAAATCGCAGAAAATCTGCAAATTCCGCAAGCTGAGCGAATTTTCGGCCCACACTTACTATATAAACTTTTCCAAGTTTAAACCATAAAACAGATTAAGCAGTCTCTTAAACACACTATGAAGGTGTAGTTTGCCTTTTTTCTTAACTTTTAAACACACAAAGGGGGGCGGGAGTTGCCGTAGCTATCCTAAGCACAGTGCAGGGAACACTAAGAGAGACATTCAATAGTCACCAGTAGAAAACAACAGCAGTTTTAAAAGTATAGATTGCATAGAAACAGAGAGTTCAATTTAACTAGTCATCGATAGAAAAACTCACAATTTAACTGTATCAACAATACACAGTGCAAGTCTATGTTCCTATCACCTTTTCTGTTGTTTGCTCAATGGACTGTTAACGGCACAGAGAGGCAGGGACTACAAGATGGAGGTAGCTGTCTTGGTGTTCCCTACACAGACCTCAAGGGCCTGTAAATATGGGAGGATGAGGGCCTAGGAATGATTGGGAGCTCGATGGCCCATCAGGTAAGTAACTGCTGATGGCCAGAGGGCAGGGAAACCTGCTCCTGAAGTCAGAATCTCCTTGGATACAGAGAGGCTCAATCCACACTTTTCAGGTCCAGTGTTAGCCAGCAGGTATGGCCAAAATCTAAATCTTAATCCACTCAAAATACTGGTCTTCGAACACTTAAACAAATCTCTTTATCTAGCAAAAATGAGTGTTACATACACTTTCCAAACACAGTTTAATCCGTAAACAAGATTTAGCAGTCTCTTAAACACACTCTGCTTACCCTCTGAGGGTATAGTTTGCCTTTTATGTTTACTTTTAAAGACACAAAGGGGTAGTAGCTGGGGTGGGGTTGGGGTTGCCCCTGCTGGCTAAAGTACAGCGCAGGTAAAACTAGGAGAGAAATTCAACAGATATATGTAGAAAACCAGCAGTTTTTAAAAGTACAGATTGCACATAAACAACAAGTTCAATTTAAGTAGTCATGGATAGAAAAAACACTAAACAGTACAAGTCTATGCTCTCACCACCTTTGTTGTTGTTTGCTCCCAGGGCTGTTTAGGGCACAGAGAGGCTGGGGCTACAAGATGAAGGTAGCTGTTTTGGGGTTCCCTTTACGGACCTAAAGGGCCTGCAGATGTGGGAGAAGGAGGGCTCAGTGTTGCTTGTGATCTATATGGCCAATCAGGTAAGCACAGGCTGGGGCAGGGAGAGCTGCTGCTCCTTAGGTCAGAAACTATTTGAAAACAGACAGGCTCAATACACACTTTTCAGGTCCTAATTTAGCCAGCGGGTAAGGTCCAAATATTAATCTAAAACCACTGAAAATGCTGCTTTTTGAACAGCTTTTTGAACAAATCACTATTTCTAGCCACAAACTAGTGCTACCTACACTTTCCAAACACATTTTAAACCATAAAGTACATTAAGCAGTCTGTTAAATACACTCTGCTTAGCATCTCAGGTTGTAGTTTGTCCCTTTATTTAACTTTCAAATACACAAAGGGCGATGGGAATGGGGTTGGCCCTGCTGACTGAAGCACAGTGCAGGGAAAACTAGAAGAGAAATTCAACAGTCATGGGTACAAATACCAGCAGTTTTAAAAGCAGAAATTGCACATAAACAAATAGTTCAATTTAAGCAGTCATGGATAGAAAAATAGTACTAATGTAGTTTACTTGATTAAATGCCCATGCAACTTGTCAGATGTATGACATTCAGAAAAGGTAAACAGAGCATCTGTAAACATCGGAGCACAATCAGGTGCAAAACAACTACAACGAAGCTCACTGAGCACTTTCTTGAGAAAAATCATACCACTAATGATATGAAATGGACCATTATCGAACAAATCAAAACAGGGACCAGAATCCAACAACGCCTGTTTGAGAAGGAGCAGCGATGGATTTACAGGCTTTCAACCCATAGTGTTGGATTAAATGATAACATTCCTTGGAACTCAGTCCTTCTGAAATCAAGCTTATTCCCAGAAGCTGTCTGTTGTTCAGTTATTGTATACGCTCCATGTTTGGGACGCACACACTTCTACTAGATAAGGAGTATCTCACAATTTACCAATACAACACTCACACCATCCAGGTCGGCCATATTCAAGTATTCCTATGCAAGGTCACACCAACAATTGACCTTACACTTTAACCATACTGATATGCTGAACATTCACACCATTCACCCCATCCATGACTGAGGGTGGAGTTTTGAAGCCCCGAGACCCGAAAATGTTGTCTCTTTTCAATTACTATACCCCCTGGGCACGGGTGGCATAGTGTACACAATGAGCATGTGTCTTTGAATAACTAAACACGCATCATCTGCATACGGCATTGCTTGTATCATATTACCCTAGTATTACCATGGAACCTAGTGTCCCTAAATGCATACTCTTTAATCCGTATTATGCCACAGGCTAAATGATCACGTTTCCTCACATCGACTTAGGATTGCACTTCAGTTGACTTAACTGTGGCCCATTCGCGTTGCCTAAGTAACATCCTCTGTAGCGCTCTGCCTTAGATCATGTGACTTTAATGTGGTTTATTCGCGTTGCCAAGGAAACGATCTCCACTATGCCCTTACGTAGACCACATGACCACGTGGCCACGCCCACCCAGAAACGACCTGCATTTCAGTTGCAGAGTTTCTCCGGTGCAACAACCACAGGGAGCGGTGGTCGAGTATTAGGCGAAATGGCAGACGGTAAATCCTCGGCACAGTGAGTACTCAACCTAAATGCGGGGGGGGTCCGTTCTTTGCTGAAATTGGACTCCGCTCGCCAGTTGGACATCAATGTCTAGCCTGGGGTGTGTAATGTCCATACTTATCTCTTTTCTCCACTACTCAGATCATGTCTAAGGAGTTAGCATAATGACCCCGATTCTCATGAGGCACAGAACGCTCTAAATCCGAGTAACCCCTCCTGATCTTTTGGTACCTCATATTATGACGCTCTGTTAGCCAGATGCACGCAATATTGGTTACGCCCGCACAATTATTACAAGAGCGTAATCACCCACTTTTAAAGATGGATGAAAGTGGTGTGGTAAATTATACTCACTGGTTTTCAAATTGATATTGTGTGAGTTGATTGATACTGCAGTATATTGGCAACCACTGCCTTTGTGCACATAAACCACAGCGTGGTGGTTTTACCATTCCTCTGTGACGCATACAGTCACAAGAGTATTAATGCGCATACCATGGTCTGATTACTGTCTCTGTATTTAGGAGATGGTCACTACTAATTATGTATTCATCACGCTCACACAGCACACCAAACTGGGAGAGCATGAAGCACTCAACCGTCTAGACACCACGTTGCAGGCACGTAATCTGTATGTTTGTGATTGCTTTCTTGTCTTTTCTTGTCTTTACAGGTTTTTTTCCTTTCACACATTTAGACGAAAGGACACCAACTGTAAGTACACAATTAGGTTACTGTGACCGAGGGTTGGGTACACCTTAGTGTGTGTACGTAGCTCATGTCACGCACAATTGGTCCTGACGAAAACCTGGAAATGCCCGCTACACATTGAAACATGTAGACTTTTTCATCTTTTTTTCACAAATTTTTCACCCTACGCAGATACTGATGGTCATCTAACCTGTGTAAGTATCTAAGCATTTTTTTAACATTGTCCAGTAGCTCTAGAATAAAGTATTTTCCATCGTGTTATATCTGGCCAATTTTTAGGTTTCGCCTGGGGCACGGAGTTTTAGCTCCGCCCCCAGGAGAAATCTAATGTCTCTACAGTGTACTGCTTAGTCCCGCCCTCTGTTCCATTGGCTAGCTCCATAAATGGGGGCTAGCCATTGGAACAGAGATCTGTCTGTCATGGCCGGACCAGATTCGTGGGCGTTCCTGTAATTTTTTCCCTCTCCGCCCCTCTGTGCTCGTCATCTCGGCGGTGGGCGTGTTGTTGTTTTTTTAATTTTTTTTAATGTTTCTTTCTTCATTCCAGGCCGAACGCCGCCGGAAGAAGTCCAGGTGAGTGTCAGTTCCTGCCCCCCCTTCCAGCTGTCCGTGTGCCGTTCCCGCACCCCTTCCTGCTGTCCGTGTGCCGTTCCCGCCCCACCCCCCTCCCGTTGACCGTGTGCCGTTCCTGCTCCCCTGTAGTCTTTGCCTCAGCAAACTGGAAAAAGCCACATAAGATCAGGAGTATCGTGTGAAGCTCAACAAAATGAATAGACGTGACACAAAAGCCAAAAAGAGTATTTTTTATGACAGGAAAGAATGAAAGGGTTCGATTTCCCACTGACCTCACCAGGACAATGTTATTGTGAATGACAGAGCACACGACCTCCTCGTCACAATGGCCATCTTATTATCCTCTCCAAAGTATGTCCCTCTTTGCGCATGTCAGAAATGGCTTTAAACCTTCCACAAGCAGAGGGAGCCACCGTCTTCAGCAAGCCGCTCCCGGTGTGGACATGTAACGCGAGATGCGGCAGCACACACGCCTTGTCACTGGTAATAATAAGGCTTGTACTACAAAAGGCAAAAGGCGGCAGATCCGTGCAAGGGGCGCACAGGTAGCTTCCCGCAAAGCCGCTCTCCGCCTCAGCGCCCCCTCCCCCTTCCTGAGGGAAGTCCCGGTGTCCCCCCCTGCACTTCCTTCCCCACCTCTGCACTGCACCGAGGAGGAGGCAGCGATAGAGGCACCAGCTCGGGAAAAGGCAGAGGCAGTGAGCGAGGAATCAGGCTCTGAGAGCGCAGAAAGGAGGAAAGCCCAGTGCTGGAGCACCGTGTTCCGGCCGCGACGGAGCGGGTTTCTGCGGTGACAGCGCGGGGACAGGATTATTGAGACGCACGTGCCCGGGGGTGCCACCGCGGCGGGGATGGAGTGAGGAGCTGGAGAGGCAGCCGCAGGAGCAGGGGGCGGCCGCTGCTGGCATGGTTCTGGAGGCACCCAGCGCTCCCCGCTGCCCTGCCACCAGCGGAGCCCAGAATGGAGATGAAGATGCCGCCCGTCAGCAAGTAAGGCACGGGTGGCACTGCGGGGCGGTGGCTGCCGCACGTGCATCCTTGATGTGTTTATTAACGTGTGTCTGAGTGCTCTGTCCATAGCGTCCATACACACGCCTGAAAATAGCGAGACTTGAGGACACAGCCCGGTTTCTAGGCGAGGGGTTGACATAATGCCTCAATGCCTCTTACATGCACCATGTGTCATTTGCTCACTCTCCTCCCCCACATCAGACCACAACAAGCACACCCTGCAGCACAGGGATGGTGAGTAGGCGGCTCAGCCCCTCTGATCTCCACATGTTCCTGCTCAGGGCGCCTCTGGTGCCGCTATATCTGAGGATGGATCACTCGGTCTACTGATTAAAGGTTCAGACCCCCCCATAATTTGGCTCTAGTTGCGCCTCTGGGTGCACCCTCATACATATTAATGGACAGTGGCCCGTCTAGTATCTGCACCTGTTGAATAGTACTGGTACAGACCACTCCAAGTATCAAAGGCCTCGTGAGAAGCCCGGGTTGTAGGGTGGGAGGCCCGCATAGGGGCCCCTTGCCATGGTACATTTTAGCCAGTCATGACCCTTTCGTTAACAGCTTGTTGCGTTCTGGGACTTGCAGGCTTGCATGTAACATTGCATGTTAGTTGAGCCTATTTTTTGCAAAGTGTTGATGGGGGAAGCCATCAAAAAGTTTGAGTTCAAATATAATAGTAGGTCATGGGGAGGGCCACTGGAATTATGTGATGCTGTGTTTGCTGCTTCTGCTTTATTTTGCATAATTATCCCTCATCTGGCGCATAATCTGTAGATAAATTGTTTCTAACTCAAAAGGATCAAAGCTTACTGAAAACTGTGGCTGTGTGTGTGTGTGTGTGGCTGTGTGTGGCTGTGTGTGTGTGGCTGTGTGTGGCTGTGTGTGTGTGTGGCTGTGTGTGGCTGTGTGTGTGTGTGGCTGTGTGTGGCTGTGTGTGTGTGGCGGGTGGGTGTGTGTGGCTCTGTGTGTGTGGCTCTCTGTATGTATGTGTGTGTGGCTGTGTGTGTGTGGCTCTCTGTATGTATCTGTGTGGCTGTGTGTGTGGCTCTGTATGTGTGTGGCTGTGTGTGTGGCTCTCTGTATGTGTGTGTGTGGCTGTGTGTGTCGCTCTCTGAATGTGTGTGTGTGTGGGAGAGACAGCAGTGTGAGAGCAACAGCAGTGTAAGAGACAGCAGTGTGAGTGTTCTAGGGAGAGCATGGTGTGTGGGAGAGCATGGTGTGTGATAGGCAGCAGTGTGTGAGAGACAGCAGTGTGAGAGACCTTTTAGTTATGTTTTGGTTTTTGAAACTTAAATAAAATGCATTGTTATCTGCAATATCATTAGCTCAAACTCACGTAAATACGCAACCTTTTGCATTGCAAATGCTATAGGTCTCGCATTTGCGAGAGATTAAGCTATTAGCATTGTAAATGGCAATGCCATTTATTTATTTATTTTCAAAACCAGCACATAAATAAAAATGTTGTCATTTACAATGCCAATAGCTCAAACTTTTCAAAAGGCGAAACCATTGCATTGTAAATGCTTGTTAATCCACTTTTTCACTTACACTCACTAAAAATACTACCCACTCCACTGTAATCAGGTGTCTCAGCACACCCGGACAGCATTTGACTGTCCGGGAGGGACCCCTATAATGAAGCATGTCACCAACTAGGTTGGTGAGTGAGGGGTCTTCGTATAAAAGGATATTTTCATTTTTTGTACAGGTCCTGTACTGGTACTCCTCCATTTGTTATCTCATTTCACGGTCAAGGGGACCAGGAGTATTCTCCTCCACGTTCACCTTCTTTTCTGTTGTTTGCTCACTGGGCTGTTTAGATCACAGAAAGGCTGGGGCTACAAGATGGAGGTGGTTGTCTTGTGACAGTATGCCCCATCCCCTACCCTCCAAATTGCGGGCCAAATCCTTGGACATTTTAATGCATGGGCAAAGTGGGCTCTGGCCCAGGTCTCTCAACTTTCAAGGGATCCCCTCATTAGGCTTAAGTGACAGTACCAGATTATCTAGAGATTTTGAAACACCAGTTTGTTTGCATTCTTTATTGTTTTTGTTGAGTCAGCCAAGACTGTCAAGCCAATCTGGCACCCACCTGCTTCAGAGTGAGAGTGAAAGGAAAATACCTATTAGATTTGATTCTGGTTTTTACATTGTAAAGAGCATAGGTCCAGCCCAAATGCACACACCTTTGTCTTCATGCAGTATTCACCACATACTGTGCAGTAAGGATTGACATTTGGTGCTCCCTCTGTAACTACGTTACAAAAGGGGGGTGGTGATGGACGGAGCATCTGAACCAATCAAACACTCAAACCCAGTCAACAGATCTGGGTTTAATCCATCACCGTTCTTTAGCCCACTCTGCCACCCCTGTTCAGACATGGCCATATGCAAATCAGTCTGACCCTGCGCCTCATGGGAACAGTCCAGCCCGAACTGCCAAGCCATGCCTTCCCTGGACCGGATTCAAGCTTCCTAGGACCGGTTTCTGGCATTACAGCCGTCTTCAGACAGGCTTGCTTGAATCCAGTGGTAAAGTGAGCAAGGGACTCACGTCTAAGCATACCCTGCCAACGTTTGGCGAACAAAGTGGTACAAAAGGGGGTGGTGATGGACGGAGCATCTGAACCAATCAAACACTCACACCCAGTCAACAGATCTGGGTTTAATCCATCACTGTTCTTTAGCCCACTCTGCCACCCCCTCTGTAACTGCATCATTCTTGTGGCGCTGCTGCCAGACTGGTGCAATCCCAGCCTAGTGCCATCAAACCCTATATTCCAGTCCCGTGCAGCAGAGGAGTGCCGAAAACGAAAGTGCCCTTCAGCACAATATGCCTGAATAGTTCTGACAGTCCAGCTACACAACATATTGTGGGCAAAGGCTTCGTCAGACTACTCGTCTTTCTGCTTTTTGGGTTCAGTCCAGCTGGAGTGTGTTTGCTCTGAAGAAGGGACACATTTAGGTGATATGTCAATGTGCACTGATTGATTGATTGATTGATTTTGAAACTTATATAGCACGTACTGTCACCCCACGGGTATCCTGGCGCTTCAGACTTATAAACAGAACCAAGATGGAATAGGTCATCAGGGACACAGAGCTAAATCTTAGGGAAAAGCCAGGTTTTCAGGTTCCTGCGAAACTCTAGCAGGGAACTGATCTGTCTATGGCTCTGGGAGTGTGCATTTCACAGCCAAGCGCCAGCCACACTGAATGTCCTTCATCCTAGCCTAGACCGTTTGAATCTAGGAACCATAAGTAAACCATCACTAGAAGCGCGGAGCTGCTTGTAGGTCGATACCATGAGAACCTTTCCTGCACTGAAGCAGCATTACATGTTCTCTTCATGACTGCAGCATCCATGTGCAGCCATTGCTTGACCAGTGCAATCACAGTTCAAACTAACTCAGAATTCCTGTTCACTGCACTGGCTGACCTGGGCACACAGTTTGCTTTTCCATTTCTCTGGTGCTGGACAGATAGAGGTTGTTTGTTGCCTAGTTGGGACACATGTAGACTGCCTAAGGAGGAGATTGTCAATGATCCCATTTAAGTTGCCGATGGTGTGAATGAGCAGAAGATGAATAATGAATTCAGAGTTGTTCTGAGCTGGGAGCCCCAAAATATTCTTGGCTGAAGACTCCCTTTCCTGCTTAGAACAACCTTTACTAGCTCTGACAACAAAGTCGCTGCTCTTTGAAGGAGTCCTTGTAAGTAGGAGCTAATCATATAAATAATGATTCCCAAATACATGATAGTGGTTGATAAAGTCTTTACTTGTCAATTAAGTAATGTTGACCATGAACACCAACAACATGTATCAAATGGACTGTGAAGGCAATGCTCACAGTCCAATCTTCTGGGAAAGTTTACCAGAAAGAAATAAAACAAAGAGTCTGTCATCAATAGAACCTTGTGTGCTGATCAAGAGCATTATATGGAGCCATCCAGGCACATCATAATTCCACCTGACACTCATTGCTCCAGTGACCATTATGTGGACTTCCAGCGTCCACAAAGAAGCCAACTAAGAGAAACAGGTGGAACAATTTGAGAAATTCACATTCCTCTAAAGCATTCAGCAGCTCTTGCTTGCACACAAAGCATTATATATCTCTCGTAGTTTTATGAGCAAGAACCCACAAGTCAATCTGAGGAGAGGAATACTTCAAAGGCATTTGCTTTTATCCAGTAGGACTTCAAAATAGAAATCAACTAATGGTGCATGCTAGCTATGTTCTCTACAGGCCAAGAGCGCCAGTTGTACACTCCTATATTTAGGCTGCTCAAGGGGTATCTGTGAGTCGTCTGTTATTACATAATCTACTGAAAAGGGTTGGAGACTACCCTTTGCCTACCATTGGTTGGCTTTACCCTCACGCTTAATTCCTTGCCTTTCAGTCAGTGGCTCCTATGATCATTATCTCTTACTGTGTTTCTTCCTGTGATGCAGAGCATGGACCAAGTACTGACTGATTTCTGTGCAGGTTGCCTTCCGCAACAAGCGCTCAGTTTGAGTTTTTTTTTGTTGCTTCCTCATCACATGACGTGTTGCTTGGCCCTTGCTGCGTGCACCCTCTCGACTCCCATCAAAAAAAGTGAAATGACAGGACTATTGCTGGCCATTTCATAGCACTATTTTCCTTTCACTTTTAACCATGATGTACAGCAGTTGCGCTTCTATGAAACATGATAAAAACCTTGATAAAGCCAATAGCTCTCATAGGCGACCTACGGGCTTTGCCAGTACCTGTTTTCAATTGGCCTTGGGAAGGTGTGCCAGTTGTTCATTGGTTGTAGTGTTCTGTGAGCATGCATATGTTCCTGAATAATATTTCTATACTTTGTGTTGAGTAGTCCACACTATTTCTGACACATATACTTCTACACGTATAATTAGGCGTTGGTTTGCCTATAAAATGTCAATGCAAATTGCAATATGGTTGCCGCTCACTGCTTAATTTGAGCTGGTGGTTGCTGGCGGGGGCCACCGACACTCATTTTTGGGGACCAGCACACATGTTTTCTGATCAGACATTTCCAGAGAGCAAAAGATGGAACAACACACAAAGGATAAAGAGGGAGAAAAAGAAATACAGAAAGTCTGTCACAAAAGGAGAAAGCAAGTTTGAGAAATTGGGTAACTGGTTGAAGAAGGTGAAACCCTACTCAGGAGTCATTATCCTTGTCATGAAGAGGTACAAGCATTGTGCTCAGTCAAATGGTAGTTTAGCACAGACCAGTCAGTATTAACTTAGCAGCAATGTATACAGTACTTATGCAGCAATTCATACAACAATAAGGTACACACAACACAAGAAAAGTGCTACACCAATTTAGAACAATGGAGCAAAATTAAATTAATACAACAAGACCAAAATGACAATAATCCAATAAGTAAATGCAGAGATGTGTAATTTTTAAGATTTAGGTGAAAATAGTGCCAAAATGAGCAAAGCGCTGTTTGTGCAAGACCAGGAGAAAGACTCATGCTCAGACCAACCATGAAGGAGCACTGGTTGTATCCCGGGACCAGGGTGGTCCTGCTAAAATGTTACCTTCTCAGTCCAGCACAAAGAGTCCTATTCACTGTAAATGGGGCTGCGAGGAGTCTTCTAAGTATCACCACTCATTCTTTTACAAATTAAGCACCACTCCAATATAATGTGACTGCAGCATTGGTTACTTTTAGCTCGCAGCAGTCCGCTTTTGATTTACATAGCAGCTACCAGATCCTCATGTGAGTCCAAAGCAGGCACAGGACTTCGCAGCCTCCTACAGCAGGTGAGAATTTAACACACATCAGTAACTGTTAAGTGAATGCACAGAATTGGAGATGTTCGAGAAAACACAGTGTGATATTTTATTTGGTTTGTTGTAGGCCTGATTGGAGCTTGCAGAGTTTCACCCAGAGTTATGAAAAACTGCGAGGTTCCACAGAATTCCATGAACGGGCAGAAATAGGCATGTTGAGCTGCTCGCGCTGTGATTTAGTGCCAGGAGCTCATTCTGCTTTGAAAAATCAGTGCAAACAGCACCACGCAGTGAGCCCGTTTCTGAACCTGATTTCGCTGCCGCTGGAGCAGATTTCTAGCCAAACAGCAGATTTCCTACCTCAAATGGTCGCAATTAACCCACGTTGTAGAAATCTCATCAGGTGCCCTCCCGGTGACCGAAAATCACGCATGGGGAGGCCATATCTTGAGTGTTAAAGAAAAAACTCCACAATGCAGCAGTTGCCAGAATTCCTCTTTACAAGCGTTACACAGATTGACGAAAACGACGCCTGGTCTGCCAGCCCGGTGGAATATATCAGCCACTCCTAGTTTGTAGCAGGGGTGCAAGAACAAGCTGGGCGATTGAGCCGAAACCTCAGGGAATGATAGTGAGATGTGAGCGGGCTGTAGTGACTTGAGGGTACTTCGTGGGCAAAATGTGTTGATGGGAGTGGTAAGTGGTGTATTTTACAGCCACACGTTCGAAAAATTCCGGTTTAAAAAGCCATGGGTTTTCCAGGCGCTTCTCAAAATCTACTTATGAAATTATAGTTTCTCCAGAACAGCAGATTTATGTGGCAGCTGAAAACCAGAAAATAGTTGTATCTCGCTGCAACACTGGTTGCACTGAGCATTTCACCCGATTTAAAAGGAGTAGTCTTGTTGCCGAGCAGCGTCTGTATTCTGGATGCTATAGGCCAGGAAGAACTCCGTAAAATGTGAATATTTTATGACTGCCCATGACGCTTCGAATGCGTGAAACAACTGTCTTGCAGCCTGACAGTTTAAAGCACTTAGCGGACTGACACGATTCCACCTCTTCTGTTAGGCATTCAAGGCACTAAAGGAGCAAATGCTCTCGTTATTTACGGTTGACCAGCTTCTTTATTGTTGAAGGTCCCTAGGGGTTTCCCCTACTATGCTGTAGCAAAGGATCTCCCTGTTGAATTCCGACATTTATTTTTTATTTTCAGTTGGATAACTACATCAACCTATGGAGGCTATACAACTGAGAGTCTGTTAAACCACAGCCTCCGACTTTGAGGCCAGGTGCATGGTCAGGGCAAACGTTTCCTTTGCCACCTGTGTACTCATCTGAAGATTTCTGCTTCTGTGCAATGCACCTATTGAATTGGGAGCATTGGGTGTCAAAGGCTATGATTCTTTGTGTATGTCTGCAGAGAAGAGACAACAAGAAACTGTCAGCAAAAGCGAAGGGGGTTAGACTTTCTCAAAGAGGGGATATATGCCACGGGTGAAGGAGTGTTACTCATCTAGACAGCAGTGTACCACACCTGTGCCAGTATGCCAACGTTGATCCACTAGGTAGTATAATAGTGGGAAAAAGGAATGCCATGGGAACACTTAGGTGACGTGAAACCACTTGCAACACTCTTTTCTCTGTAGGGTAAACTAGCAGAAAAGATCATGATTAAATTGTAGCACATGACAGTGTGTCTCCAATCCATCTAATTTACTGCAGTGGCTCAGCCTTCTTTTCTCTTTGCTTGTCCTGTGCAGGTAAGGATGTCTCGAATCCCTGTGGAAGCGGCTTTAAGCAGGTGGCTGGGATTATTTAACCAAACTGGTGTTTGTTGTCATGTTTGTGGCATGATGTGCTGCAGAGTGTGTTAATAAAGCAGGTTGATTACTCGCTTCATGCATTGTATGAGAGGTGATGAGTGGAACCTCTATGTTTCTGTTGTTTTCCCGTCCCTCATACACCATCATCAGACATTGTTTGCAGTTGCAACTGGCATTAACCACAGGGGAGGGGGGGGGGCAGGGGTCGTGCAGGAGGGAGGGGGTGTTAATAAATTTGAAAAACCTATTATCCGCCGGGTCTCACATTTTCCTGCTCTCTTGCCTCGGTAAGGAACAGGAAGCAGTCATCCTCCCTCCCCTACCCTAAGCCAATCACAGCACTGCAATGGGAACATGGTGATTGATCAGGAAACTCACCAGCCAGGCGCCTATGGGGAGGCAATTTTCTCAATGTAGGGAGCATGCAGCCTACATGGAGAAAAGGCAGAGTGTACATGACTGGTTTGGTCGGCGCCAGAGGGACGACCAAACAGTCAGCGGCCTCAGCAGTGGCCAAACCACTCCTCCCCTGTCCTAGAGCAGACCCACCCACCTGGCTGTCACTAATCATACCCTTCTGCTTTCTCGCACTGCGAGAAAGCAGTGGGGCAACGCTCCTCTGCCTTAATTGAGGAGCCGCCCCTGGTTGTTTGACCCACCATTCTTACCTCCCCCATTTTGCTGTTTTATCTTTTCCTCCTGCCCTCTCCCATGTTGTTGTTGTTGTTTGACTTGTGTCTGCTGCTTGCCCTATTCCACCCACCCACCTCCTGTGTTGCTGCTTAACCAGTCCCTGTTCCTTGCTCAACCCCCGCTGTGGTTGTCGTCCCGATCCAGCCAGAATGCAAAGCACTATCAGCACACTAGATGGTGCAGTGTGTACGTAGGTCCACTCAGCTATGGTTTCATTCCACAGGTACCCCTCTGCTTGCAGCGTACCTAGCAGCAGTGAGCAGCTGAGGGGCAGGGCAGCCGCGGCCGGCAGTGGGAGTACCTGCAGGGCGGTGACGTAGGGAGGGGGAGGGGCAGGGTGAGGGGTAGTAATGGATGGATTACGGAGCTACCCAGGTAAGTAAAGATTTAAATAAATAACATGAATTTCGTTGAGTGCACTGCATCCCGAAAATGGGATGCAGTGCGCACAACAAAACTCCTAATCCATACATTACTACCCCCCACCCTGCCCCTCCCCATCCCCACATCACCACCCTGCAGGTATTCCCACTGCTGGCCGTGGCTGGGCCAGGGTTGTTGAAAAGCAGTGACTTTGGCCTCCGGATTCAAGCACTCACATTCAGGTGATCGTGGATCATAGGGGAAGCCCCATGGTTCCTTACCCTCTCCCCCGTAGGAAATCCCATCTAAGGCCTAAGTATGAAGTACGGACACAGAGAAACATGTTGCTGTCGCTTATAGCAGCTCGTGACAGCTACTCTGATGTTTGCAACAAGTCGGAAAGGTTTCCTCCCATCACTTCCTTATTGCAGAAAGGGCACCTTAACACTCCCAGCTCACAAAAAATGCGTTATAATGTGCTCACATTAATTATTAAATAGGTTTGGAAAAGTCAATAGGTCTCACCTACCAGAGCTACTGGCTTTGACAATGTTTTGTACCCATGCTTTACACTAGTGTAGCTATGTTATTTACTTTTACCCGAACAGCAGTTCGTCTAAAAGTAATTGCAAAAGTGCTATGATGTGGCTAGTGTATTGCTGGCTGTGTCATGGCACTTTAAAATAAATTACCTTTAGTCATGCTGCACAGCAGCAACACTGCTGTATAGCATGTCTACAAAACATTGACAAAGCCAACTGCTTTCATAGACAAGATATTTTGGCTTTGCAAATGCTTGTGTCCAATTCCAATAGATTCACTGGTGCAATGTAATGAAGCTATAATAAGGTGTGGACTGACATGATACATTATTTTCTTATTATAATGTATTCTAAACGCCTAACATGCATGTAATTAGCCAATTACATCACTGCTCTCTTGTAAGAAAGTAGCTCTATAGCACCATTGCCTACTCTTCATGGTGTAATTCAAAGCTCCAATCAAACTCCTCTGCTGCCAAAAACAGGAGAGGAGGGAGATCTGTTATCTGACATCAAAACATTCCAGTCACAGCGGGTAGGATATGGACACAGACCAACCAGGCCCTCTTGAGTCTTCATACCGGCTCTCTCCCCACCCAGCTTTCTCCAGATATTTTACCCACTCTACCTGATAACCCACCGCAATAGCTCTACACACGCTGGAATATACAGAGAGGCCAGTAGATCTGTAACTATGGTACATTCATTTCTTGGCCCACAAATGGCCTGCCAGCAATGGTCCCTGCCTGACTGATAGCTCCACAGCTATCTACAGGCACCTACGCAAGGATAAGGGTATTGAGGTGAAGAGCTGCTGCTTCCAGATCACTCAAGAGTCTTTCAAGCAATCATATTCATAGTTGGAAGCACTGCTCTCTGTTGTTCAAAAGTTTGTATGAACAGTGCATCCAGCCATCTTTTCTTTCCATTTTGAATCCTGTACATTTGCTTTTGTGAAAGAAAAAATAAAACAACAAGTCAAAGAAATCAAATGATGAAACCGAACTGATGAGTTTCTTATACCGGACCTGGAGAAACACGAGAGCTCTGTGGCATGGTGCCAACACCTACTTATGAAATGGAATAAAAATGTGTCCCATTGTACATTAAAAAGGATATTGAAATTCACTTTAGACGTGATGTTACCTTTTGAAGTCCCTCACCTATCACCTTATAATTCTCTATTATTAGAGAACTCCTCTGCGACTTAAAATATCCTTCGAATGTACAGGTGGAATTAAATTATTCTATATACAGTCATTGGAAGTCTGCAATAAATATATAAAACCGTGTGCCTATTTTTCGATTTTCAATAGGCACGCTCTACCCACTTGTAATAAGAAAGTGTCATAGCTAATGTACTGTCAGATCATATTACAGTTTCGTTGCGACATTATACTGTGTGCTATAAGAGCCACAGAGACAGAAATGCAATTGTTGATTCTAAAGATAAATGTATGGTAGTATGTGCATTTTATTGCACTGCAAGTGTTCTCTGCACGAGAAGTGTAACCTATTTGCAGGGTACCACATGTTCATCGCAGGTGGCTAAGGTACTTGTTTGCAATAATTTGAAAACTTCCTATTGTCATTTTATTTTCATTCTACAGATGGAAATGCTTTATGTTTACCCATGACAAAGGTCGTCTTTATTAATAAGTACCAAGGGACCAAGTATTTTACAAAGGGTAGCAAGGAGGGTCAAGATCTGGATCACCATGTATTACAAGTAGGGCTCCCGATTTTATGGTATTTATTTTTATGCCATTTCCGTTTGTATTTAACCATATTTATTTTTGCTAATTTTATCAGTCTTTATCCATATTTATTTTGGGTTTTGTAGAAAAAGTAAGCTAAAATTAGTATATTTCCACATTTAACTGATAAATATGCATTCATACTTGAATGTCTGCCAGGTTTCAGTGCTGTGAACACCGGCAAAAGATAAATCAGTGCACTAACCTGATAATTTGCAAAGTTCAATATCAACCTTGTGCATATCTACTGCTGTTAAAGCCTCTTTACATAAATTACTTCAATTTTTAAACCTCGCTTATGTATCAATCCACACATCTATTGGGCTGGCAGTCATGGCAGATAGTATTTAGAAGTACTCAAAAAGCAACCCGATTTCCGTATTTATCCACATTTAAAACTAAATACAGATAAGAAAAATAAATGTTTTCGATCTCTATTCATCTGTAAAAATCAGTGAAAACGGAAAACAAGGAGCCTAAATGATAAGAAATGAAATACGGTATACCATATGTTAAAAAGATATTGCAAGACACTTTAGAGTTCAGATTCAGACATAGGTCGTGTTTCTCTATGTAGTGATTCAACTACACGGTGACTTTCAATATCCTCACAACATACCCTAGGGCTACTTGTTCTGACATGTTGAGATCTAACAAAACTGGAAAGAAAACCGATTGTGTGCTAGTTAGGGATATTTTAGCATTCTCTAGTTCATAAACTCCTATTACTTGAGAAATATTCTGGGTAATGTGTTCATCTCGTGAACAGTGCTGGAGCTTGAACTTTGTTTCTTGCATACCACATCTACTTTGCAGGATCAAACTTTGAGCTAGGCCGTTCTACCAAAATGTAACCTTAGAGAACCTTTACTTGTACTTCTTTATGTGAGTTGCTAAGTGCACTGCAGTGGTTGCTCGAATACAAGTTAAACGTACACTTAATACTCTTGATACCTACACTGCCTCTCTGTGCTGCCAGCACACTTTAGTTTGTGCTGTCAATAAAGAAATATCGGCTGTCAATAACAAGAAGGAACGGTTCAGACACAAATCAGGAAAAGCAGTCTGACTTCTTATTCAGCAGACATCAGAGGTCTTTTTGAAAAGTGTCAAACGTGGATAGGAAAAAGGAAGTTGAAGCACATCTTTAATAATAGATTTTTCAAAACATTTGGACCAAAATGTAAAATGCGGCGCATCCCTCCTGGGCCGTCATGTTTTAAAGATGCCTTTTCTCCGCTGCTTCTCTTGAAAGTTCTTCAGGACACACTTCATTTCACCTCTTTAAAAAGTTGCGACAAAGTCATTTGTTGTCATGGCGATCCCTAACTCACTGAGTGATAAAATGTCTTTGCCACGAGCTCTCTTTCTGGTTTGTAAAGCTCGAACGCTGTATTTTATTTGTGATTCATAATAGCTTCCAGGCCTCATTTTCAGAATTTTTAGGTCTAGTCATTCGAGCTTTTTGCTCCTTATTTATAAGGACGACCTTCACTCACTCGCGGATAATCATGATGGAATCGTTCTATTTTCTTTGTTAAAATGCATCAAGTTTTATCAGTCTATTCTAGATTAAAAATCAACTCGAAGTATTGAAAAAAGTTTGTTCCACAAACACTTTGCAGTACAGTATGATTATCATGCAGCTACACATCTATTAATTTGTGTATAAAGAGTGATCGTTGCCCGAACTGCATCCTGGGTTAGGACAATCTCACAAGGAAAGACAGGAACAGGGAGGGAGAGGAAAACCACATGCATATGTATAGGTTGCACTTACTAATAATATAATAAATCACCAACTTATTACAATGAAACATCCTCTAGGTGAATATTGGCTACTAGCCACACAAAAAATATTATGTAAATAATTCTGCCATGAATGTTAAGTTATATGCCTTGTTATGTGCCTTGATCCTCAGAATCGGTTTACTAGCTAATGTTACCTGACGAAAGAGCGAGAGGAAGAAGGCATGATGACCGCGCACATCAGTCGTCTGCACAGATTTTTTCTCTTTGTCGAAAAGCATAGGTGGCTTACAATTTTAGATGAATACGTAATTCCAACAGTGGGAGTGGCAAAGTTGTGAAAGTTGAACACTTCACCCAATGGATACCTTTTTTTTTCTAAAACGCTTGCCATAGAAATTTCTATTAAAATATGTTTTGCTGGACTAAATATGTTTTAGGATGTTTTCTATCTCAAGTCTACTGATTACAGATATTATCTGCTTTATCTTTACCCTATCAATTCTAATCAAATTTGCCAAATGTTCTAAGATTCAAAAAGAAAAAGGTCCCCCAATTTTGCCCTTACAACGTCATGATTAATCTTATGCTGATTTTGTCCGAAGATGCATCCATTCAAATGAGCAATAAACTTAATTCCAATCCTGTTATTACTAACACAGAAAAATATGTTATTGATAAGTGATTTGATTGCTCATTTTAAATAGTATTTACATTGGGGGTATGTTCGCATGGTGCGTCCCTCAAACGTAGAATAACTTAGGAAAACGTGGTAGCTTACGGGCAGGAACTATTCAAATATCATTTTATTTAAATCCAGTGCCTCCAGCAAATCAGTATAACATTCATCCAAGGGCTGCATTTTTATAGCAGCTATTCAGAACTGTTGGATTCAATCAGCACATTGTTTGCTAAGGCTCTTCTACTCCTGTCACCCTCTTAGGCTGCTGATGCTGACTGTATCCCTTTTCGTACTAAGCTTATTGGAAAATGCTTCTGACCCACAACAAATACAGTGGCATATATCCTTGGTTGAATTGTTAACATTCTTTTGATCAAAACTAGGAATTTTCTATGGTATAATTTGACCTCCTCCCCTTTAGTACCAGGGACATGGTGTAATCATTGGATCGACTGGATCATTCTTAGGTTCCTTCCCCACCTCATTAGAGGGTGCCAGGTGTTAGACGGCTTATCCTCTGCCCTCTCGTATGCCAGCCAAGCAATGATAAATGATGCTTTTAACCAGTCCTCACTTCTCGGGGGGAGGTGATCTTTCCATCTCCTACATATTTCCCTCTTTGCCAGTAGGATCAAGTAGAGTAAAAGCCCTTTTTCCTGCCATGTGGCTGTCTGATAAAATAGACCATCATCCCCAAATATAACCAGAGAAGGGTTAATTTTAACCCTGGTGCTGAAAAGTCCCGACAGTGCCAGTCCCACCTCCTTCCAGTGTGATTCCAGCTCTTTACATTCAAAAAACATATGAATGTCATCTGCCATACATTCCTGACACCTCGGGCATTTTGGTGGTGGTACGGGGGTAAATTTCCCGATTTTATAGTGGGTATAGTAAAGCCTATTGACCACGAAAAAATGATTCTTTTTCAGACAGGCAGGCTTTATGTGTTTGTATAATATCTTCAAAGATGGTTTAAGCATGCCCTCTGCCTGCGGTGCCATGGAGGAATTGTTCCATACCCCCTCTGCCGGGGGTATCCCAGAGTCTTCACCCTTTAACCCCTTGCATGCTGATGACGAACCCCAGCCGTCATGCACTACGGTGCTCGTGTGCTGATGACGGCTGGGGTTCGTCATGGCCCGCCCCTGTTCATTTGTTTACAGCACAGGGGCGGAAACGGGCCAGCAGTCAAGGGGTTAATAGATGTTGGTACCATACCGAGATTTCTTTTGTTATGGGTGTTGGGGATTGGCTGAGCCTTTCTAATTCCTCATTAGTTTTCATCTCCCCTGTTCCACTGTATGCCAGGACACCAATTGAAGATATTTAAAACTTGATAAGTCTGTGCCTACCTTCGCCCTCAAGTACTTCCATGGGTGTTTCCCTTCCTCATCCATTAAATCTTTCCATTTTGTGATCCCAGCTCTTTAATAGGTATTGCAAGGGCATCTTTCAGGCAGTCCGGGGTACCGGGTTTGGGAGCTAAATCTGAGTAGTACCCAATCCCACTGCTTACCCTTACCCTGTACCATATCTCCAAGGCAGTTTTTAATATCTTCACACAAACTCGCTTGAAGAATCTCGGAGATCCAAATTTATACATAAAGGCGCCATTTCCCCCTTCTACTCTTACCATCTCTCCCAGCAATTTTAATAATAATAATAATAATAATAATAATCTTTATTGCGTGAATAATTAAAATCTTTGCAATTACTCAATAAAAACAGGAAGGAAGCTGGTGTATAAATGTAACAATTTTGCAAAGCAATTAAAAAAACACATTTAGAAAAGTTAAAAAAAAAGAAGCCGTGCAGCTGGTACAGTACTGTGCGTTTAAAGGACCTTCGCGATCAGTCGTGTCTTTAGTTATCAAATGAAAATGGTCTTAGAATACGAAAACAAATCACAATAATTCAAGTTTAGTTGCTGGCCTCTAGGTTTAGGGCCTTGTTGACTATTTTCATGAAGCGCACTAGCCTGCAGGCTAGTTGAATTTTTTCTCCCTTGAAGCTCATCAGCAGAGCTTGTCTGCAAGTGCGCACACGTCTTTGATTCCAGAGCTGTGTTAGTAGATTTTTTGGCACTATCTAGAGCTTTACAGCTACACAGCAGGTGCAGGACGTCCTCCTTTGCGTTATCACAGAGCCTACACTTAGGATTGCAGTCCAGTCTCATCCAAGGGGGGAGATGTACTTTGGATGGTATTACCACCATCCTCAACCATAAAAAGTCTTCCTTCGCCTTCCTTGAAAAGCCGGTGCTGAGATATGGCTGTGGTGAGGCGCTGGTATAGCCTTGGATCGCAAACCACCCATGGGACCTCTTGGTTAGTGCTGCTTTGTCCTCTTCCAACGAGATTGTTTTCACAGATTTGTTGACAAGGCTCTTAAAGCAATTGTGTGTACAACTCGTGATCCAGAGATCTTTTAGTACAAGGGAGTTAATGGCTGCTTGGAGGTACACCATTGCGGGGGAGTCCTTGTTTGTTTCCATCTCTTTCCAGAGATGAGCATTCAGGGAGTCTGTTTCAGCGTTCTTTACTTTGTACAAGCATTTTACGTATGCGCCTTTACGTGCAATTTGCTGCTTCTGTAGGCTAAACTTGAGCCTTGGTTGTGCTGGGGAGGTGTATGGAGGGAGCGTGAATAGTATTCGCAATGTTTTGCTGACCACGTTGTCTAAGATGATCTCATCCTTCCCTCTCATACATTCACTGCCATATGTTATCAACGGCAGCAATTTCACACAAAATATGTCTAGCAAGGCGGTTATATTTGGGCCCGTTATTTTGTTTTTGATGCTTTTTAATGCAATGGCCAGTGAAATCCCTCTGTTCCTTATTGCTGTTTCTTGTCGCTTGAAGGAGCCGTTTGAATAAAAAATTATGCCCAAATACTTGTATTCTTGAACTATTTCCATTTTGTTGTCCTGAAGAGACCATTGGAATACTTGTTTTTTTGATTTAGTGCCATCACCTTCGATTTTTCTGTGTTTACACGTAACCCGTCCTTTCCGGCAAATTTGCTTGTGGTGTTGATGAGGTGTTGCAGGCCTACTGGTGTTTGACTGATTAGTATCAAGTCGTCTGCGTATAGCAGGTTGGACAGCGTAAAACCCCCTAACTTTGGGGCATGGTGGTTGCAGTTATCCAGATCTTTGGAGAGGTGGGACATAAAAAGGTTGAACAGGGTCGGTGCAAGAACGCACCCCTGTTTCAACCCTTTTATAGTTGGTATTTCTTTGGACAGATGGTTGCCGGCCCCCAGTTTTACTTGGATCCAGGTATCTGTATGTAGTAACATCAGTAGTTTCAGCAATTTGGGGTTTACTCCCCACCTTGAGAGTTTTGCCCATAGTTTTACTCTGTCAATGCTGTCAAATGCAGCTGAAAAATCGATGTAACACACATATAGTGTTTTTTTCTGTTTGATTGTGGCATCTGTCAGCAGGGAAAGGGCTAAGATGTTTGTCGTGGTCCCTAGATTTTTTTGAAATCTGGTCTGATTGATGGGGATCAATTTTTTGCGTGACGCCCATGCTGTTATTTCTTCCAAGAGAAGCCCCGAGAAGTATTTAGCGTCTATATCTATAAGGGCTATGAGCCTATAATTCTCTGCCTCGTTCTTGTTGCCCTTTTTGTAGATTGGGGCAATTATTGAACCCCTCCAGGAGGATGGGAGTTGTTCGGTCCTCCAGGTTTCCACAAAAAGGGGGAGCAATTGTTCCGCCCAGTAAGTTGTATCTTGCTTATAGAGGATGGGAGGAATTCCATTTGCGCCTTGTGCTCCCACCTTCCGACCTTTCGCGATTCGACCCTTCAACTGGGCAGTTGAGCCTCGGAAGTTGGACTCTTCGACTGGAGGCTTTGGAGCCATCAGGTTCGCTTGGCAACATTTAGGGCTTTGTTGATTTTTGCATTGGCCTTCGTCGTTGAAGTGTTTAAACAGAAAATCTACCCACGTGTCCTCGGTGATATAAGAGTTCACGCCGTGGGCGTTCGGATTCTCTATTTTGTTGATAGTTTTCCAGAATCTTGCGCTGTTATTTTTTGAATCATACAGCAGTTTGGCCCAAGTTTGTTCAATGGACTCCTGCTTGATTCGCCACAGGATTTTGTTCTTTTGACACTTTAATGATCTCAGTTTGGTCACTAGGTTGGTATCACTCCTAGCTTTCTGCAGCTCGCGGAGTGTTCTGTTTATGGCCTTTTTTATTGCCCTTAAACTGGAGGATAGAAGAGTCTGAGGTTGTATTTTTGAGTCGCTACTGGTCCAGGCGGATATTTTTGGGCCTGTCCAAATGTCATTTTCTTGAGAGAAGTTGGACTTGGCATTCAAAAGGCCGACGGTTTTTAAGAAGGACTCCCAGGCAGTAATGTTACCAACATTCAAATCTGCAACACTTTTCCAGCACAGCTTTGCTTCTGTGGCTAGTCGCTCCGGGTCATTGATATTGCACTTGATTCTTTTGCATTTTGTTGTGGTCAATAGTTTTGGGCCATTGGTGGGAAATGTTAGAGCTGACCCTTGTGCCCTCAGTGTCAGTTCTTGCGGGAGATGGTCGCTGCAGTCGAGTGTGCCTATTTTAAAGGCTTGAACTAATGTGAACATTCAAAAAGATAGGAAGGTGAAGTCGATCGCCGAGCTGGCGGAAGCGTTGTGAAAAGTTGGTGCTTGGGGTCTGTCCCCCGGCGATCGGCCGTTTATCGAAATCAGGCCCAGGTTTGATAGGTTTTCCATTAATCTTTTTGATAGATTTGTCAAAATGCCCCATGGACACACTTCCAGTGTGGGAATCCCCCTGGTCAGACGATGGTCTTCCATTGGCGGATTCTTACCGGATGACTTCGAAAGGAACATATTAAAGTCTCCTGAGACAATAAGGTTTGAGTTTTCCGCTTCTGTTATTAATTTAGTCAATTCTGTCACCAGGTGTTTAGCCCCACTTTTTTTGCCTTTTGGGTGCAGGTAGATGTTAACCAGAGTTAGTTCCTGCCTAATAGTTCCCGATAATTTTATTTCCAGCTGGACTGCAATGATCCCGTTTTCATTCCCCGAAGTGTTTTTATTGAGAAGTTCTTTTGCATGATTTATTGTTTGCATCGAGGTGAATATCATTAAGCCACCTTTCTCTTGGCCAAATTTTGAAATTCTCGTAGCTGGGAGGTGACATGTTTTATAGCCTTGAAGATGAAATGGTTCTGCTAACCAGGTTTCCTGTAACAAAATTAGATCATACTGCTGGAAGTATTACAATAGATCTTTATTTGGCGTTTTTGATCCTAATCCGTTTATGTTCCAGGAACACAGTTTTAGTAATGGCTTTGTGTTTGGGATACTGCTGTTTCTCTCGTCAAATAGTCATTGGCCGGACGGCCTGATGTTGATTGTTTTTGCAATCCAGTCCCATTCTTGATGCGGGATCCTGTTTTTTTCCGGAGGGGGTGCTCCAGTCTTTCGTCCAGCTGAGCTTCCGCGTGCTCCTCTCAATATAGATTTTTTGAGTATGTCTGGCTGGCGTTTGCTCGTGGTTGAATTAACCTTTTCTTGGAGATTGCGGAGTAGTGGAACCGGATATCCCGGGTTGAGGTATGGTTTAATTCAAATCCCCACACTTTTAGTTGTTTTTCTTCCTTTAGTATTTTCTTCCCCAGTTCTCCTGTGTTCCAGATTGTTTTTGTTATTTCCTGCTCAGATAAATGTTTGATAGTGGTAAATTCAACAGCCTCCAAGTTTTGGGTAGTAAGCGTGCTTAAGGATGCAATCGAGTTCAACACTCGAAGGATGTTGCTTCGGTTTAGAATATCCTCACGGCCTTTGGATCTATAGTCAGGAATGAAGAGCATTGTTTTATACTCATCGTCAGTGATAGCCTCCTGTCGTTGTTCATGGTTTATTGCACCTTCCATACTTTGATATCTATCATAGACTTGAGAACCCTGCTCTCCCTGGGCTTGTAACTCCTGCTCTCTCTCAGTTGATGGACCCAAATTAGCTGTTAAATCGCAGGGATCATATTTGTTATTCTCCGGCGATGATCCAGGTTTTGTCATGAGGGCTATGTTTTTGACTGGTCCGGAGACTTGTGCTCTCCGGATCAGTGATTCCGTGTCAAACTTTACATTGGTTTCTTTTTTACTGACTGTTGAAAAGATAGGTAGCAGGATTCCAGGGGTTAGTGCCTGCAATTGGTTGGGCGACCAAATTGTGAGCTGATAGTGGACCCACTATCTGAGGAAGTAAGGGGAATTTTGCACTTTTATTCGTCGCCCCCGAGTCATCGCATTTTCAACCTTCTACATCTGACCCCTTTATGGTCTGTGCTTCTGTATACTTGCTCTTTGGAGAGGTTGCCTCTGGACCTATGAGAGCGGGAGCGGGCAGGGTATTCTCTCCAGCCCTGGGGCTTATATCGTCCTTCATGCTTCCTTGATCCTTCTCTAATTCTGTCAACGATTTGTTTAATTCTAGGAAATAAGTTTTAATGGAGCCTATCTTGTTTCTCCCTTTTCTCTTCATTTTACTTCTTTGTTTAGCTGTCAGTTGTCTGCTACCCGGTTGATCCTTGCTTTCAACGAGTGTTGGTGGCTCTCTAGTCTTGACCTGCTGATGTTCTTCATGCCGATGGGCGGGTGGGCATCCTGCTTGTTGAAGTCTCAGTTCATTCGAGTCCTTGTGTTGACCATTTGATTTATTTGGGACCATACTTGCGTTGAGAGTGGTCACGACCTCAGTTTTTTTCCTTACTTCAAAGTCGGGATTTCTCCTCTCGCCGCTTGCTGTTACCCACGCTTCTCTTTGTAAGTTGTTTGTGGACTTGAAGTCAGTTAAAAGTTCACTCATTGCATCTGGTAAAGTAGATAGTTTATCGATAATAGAGTAACATGTGCAACTAGGTGGACTGATTGTAGTTTGTGATTGAACTCTTTTGATCAGCTCATTCAAATCTAATAACTTAGTCTCAATATTAACACCTTAGCTGCTTTGGAACGTCCAGCTCCAGTGCTGAACGTTCCATTGCACAGGTGCAGTTGGAACGTCCAACGGCCTACGGCAGCACTCCCGAGGTAGTGGTGCCGTCGGCCGCTGGACGGGTGCTGCGCTTAAGGGGTTAATGACATGAGTGGTTAAGCGGGAGAGCAGGTTTAGTTGGATGTCCATTTTGTCTGAATGGTATTCCATTGCTTTTGTCACCAGATTCATGGTATTTATCATGGTAAGTAATCAGGATTGCTTTCTATGTTTTGAGGCGGTATAGCCCCTTTTCCCTGAGAGTATGTATCCACCATTTTCTCCCATTCTTCAGTTGTCAGGGAGAATGAGTTGGTTCCAAGTGTCCCCAGCGACCGAGCCTGCCGTTTGTTGACGGCATTGTTCTCTGGAGAAACAATTTTGGTTTGTTGCCAATTTACATTTGTATTTGCAATTAAAGTTTGCTCTGTGTATTGATGGTGGGTCCAGCCCCCACCATTTTCTTGCTCACTGGTTGTGTTGACGCTCTCTTGTCTATTTGATAGGGGGTGGCGTGTTGAGGTTGTAGCTGCTGGACCCAAATGCAGGATTGTGATTCAGTCTGAGAGCCTAGCTTGAGTTAGGGTATTTGGTTTCAAAACATCGCTAGTTGCACTAATTAGTGGGGCCTGCTCAGTCCGGCTTGTGCCACGGAGGCTGGGTCGAGGTGAGGTAATTTGCTCCAGGGCTGGCTCAAAGGGCACCAACTCCGATTTTTTAACTGGTGTGGAGTGGTGTGATTGATTTTGTGGTGAAAGTTGTTTTAAGTGCTCATAGTGCTCATAGAGAGATATCTCTTTGCCTTGGGCGTCGTGCTCGCCTGCTCAAAGGCCTTTTTTTACACTCGCATCCCTGTCGGCCTCTGATGAATTGTTTTGCCTCGTGGGTTTTGCTCCGTCGTTCTCAGTGCATTCGACGATGTTTGCTGCTGCAGTTGGTTTAAACGTAGAGTCCCGTTGGGACTGTGCTAGGCTTTCATTGTCCAGGAGAGTTGCCAATGTCGAAACCGATGGAGATTTTCTTCCTGATTCTATGCCATCAGGTTTTGTCAAGACAATTACCTCCGGGTGCAGAGGGGAAGGAAGGCCCTTCTGCGTGGTACTCATGTGGTTTAGCACTGCCCCAGCGTCTTTTACAAAGGCAAATTTGGAGTAGATTTTCGGTTGGAAGATAGGTTTTTTTGTTTTTTGTATGATGTGAGTTTGTGGGTCGGTCTGATCTGGCACCAGACCCTCTATTTCGGTGTCC
Organism: Lissotriton vulgaris; assembly: GCF_964263255.1. NCBI lineage: Eukaryota > Metazoa > Chordata > Amphibia > Caudata > Salamandridae > Lissotriton > Lissotriton vulgaris. Next base: position 927,888,664 of record NC_141687.1, read on the forward strand.
CTGGCCAAAGTGACTAGGATATCATCCTCAGGAGTTATGCCAGATCTCGAATGACTTGTTAATTTCTCCAGGTTTCAGAGGGTACCTTGAGTATCTTGTTTTTTTTCTTCCGGTTGGTCACTACTGATGAAACGCTCCTTCTTTCTTTGCCCGATCTCATGGTGCCTGCTGGGCCTGCTGTGAGGGGGTTAGGTTAGGCCTGCTGTGGGGGGGTTAGGTTAGGCTATGTTAGACTAGGTTAGTGACCCGTTCATAGTCTTTTCAGTCCTTTCAGCCCTTTCAAGCCTTTCAGTTATCGCCCGCAGCACCCTTTGTACCCCTCCTGCTGAGTCCCGCTTTTCGCTTCTGCCTCTCGCTAGTGCTTCTCGCTAATGGTTAAATGGAGGGCATCGCGGGATGCTCACAAAATCATAGGGGAGTTAGCAATTCACAAATCGCAGGCTCCTTGATGATGCTGTAGTGCTATAGATGCTGAGATGCACATGCAGGCGCAGGCGCTTGCCTCCTTGTGGGGGTGTTCGTGCGAATTAATGGCTTCTTAACTTATATTGTGTTATGTTGAGTTGTAATGTTGGCACTTAGCTGATTAAGCTGGTAGCTCGTTGGTACTAAGAAAGAGAGTGCTACACTGCAGGTCAGAGGCTCAGATGACCTCGCAACTCTGAAAGAGGAGACTTTCCCTTGTTTCGGCTGTTACAAACACCGTGCAGCGCCAGTCGTCCGCCGAAACTCTGGGGCTCTGAGGCTCTCACAGCGCTCTCGAGGGTACCGCTGTGGAGCGCATTTCCGGCACTTTTTTAAAGGCGCAACGTTTTTCTCGGTGGAGTCACTCCCCCCCGCACAATATTCGCCAAACTCAGCAGTCCGGCCGCAACCGCAGCTCTCTCACCACATTAGGTCAGCTCCCAGCTCCCAGCTCCTTTGCTGCGACTCCCGCTTGTCCGTTTCTGGCCTCACGGCCTCTCCTCACGGCTCCAGGCACTGTGGTATGGTGTGGTGCGGTGTGTGGCTCCTCAACCCTGCAACTCTCAGAATGCCGTCAACTCCGTCACTTCCGTGGCCGTAGCCGCTGACGCTTCGTGGCCACCTGTAGTTAGAAGCTTGAAGCTAGAAGCTAGAAGCTCGGTGCTCCTCGCGGCTTGAGAGTCTTGGGGTTGTGGCGTCTCCCAGCAATTTGCCCCAGGATGAGTCATAACCCACCTTTTTAACAATGTTCTTCTAAGTTTCTTCCAGGTCAGGCGCACCCCTTTGTCGCCCCACACACAACTACCAATTTTGCTCTGTATCTTTTTTATGTCTTTCATGGGGAATGTTAGCGGTATTGTAGAAAACAAGTATTAAAGCTGGGGGAGAAAAACCATTTTTACTAAATTCACTTTCCCATAAATGGACAATGGGAGGTTCTTCCATCTGCTAAACAAACGGTCTATTTCCCTAGTTGTTCTGTCCAAATTTATCTTTGGGATCCGATCCAATTCCCTTACAATATATATTCCCAGATATCTAAATTCCAGACTCTCTGTGCCAGACCATTGATCCACGTTCCAACACATGACCTCAGTCTTGGATCTATTCACCTCATATCCTGATAATACCCGAACTCTGCTGTCAATTCCTCAATCCGAGGAATAGCTGTACCTGGGTCTTTCGTGTATAAAATCAGGTCATCCGCGTAAAGGGCCAGCTTAGAGCTATACTGACCTGACTGGAATGGAGTTATTAAGGAATCAAGCCTGATTGCCTGAGCCAGGGGTTCAATATATAAATTGAACAGCAATGGAGAGATGGGGCACCCCTGTCTGGTTCCTTGCTGAATGTTAAAGGCTGGTGTTAGTGTGCCATTTGAAAGAATCCTTGCAGATGCACGTTTATAACAGTTCTTTAGATTATAAATAATTACTAGCCCAAACCCCATTATTTCCAGGACTTCCCACAGGTATTTCCAGCAGACTTTATCGAATGCCTTGGCCGCGTCCAAAGCTACCACGGCCAAGGGATCCGATTTTCCCACTGCTAGATCTATGTTCCCCAGCAGAAGGCGTGTTTGGTCTTCGATATGCCTACCAGCCACAAAGCCCTTCTGATCTTCATGTATTTATTTATGTGTTAGTTTAGCCAATCTCCCCACCAATATGCCCACAAAGATTTTATAGTCTGCATTTAGCAGGGAGATTGGTCTATATGAGTCTGCTCTTTGGGGGTCCTTCCCGGACTTCAAAATCAAAACAATGATAGCTTCCTTCCATGAGTTGGGGACACTTCCCGTAGGTGAATATGCAGAATTATAAATGATTTCCAAGACAGGGCATAATTCAACCATTAGATGTTTACATACTTCGCTAGGAAGAGCATCTGTGCCAGCAGCTTTTTTATTTTTTTATTTCTTTATCTGTGCTGCTATCTCTTCTATAGTGATGGGCGCATCCAAACTATTTGTACCCTCTTCGGATAGTTTTGGCAGGTTTTTACTGTCCAACCATGTGCGTAAGGCTTCAGTGGACAGATTTACACCCTCTCTATACAGATCTGAAAATAGGGAGAGGTTACAGCATTGCATGTCCTCTAATTTCCTCGAAGTTTCCCCATTGTTATTGATTATTAGCTCTTTAATATCATTGCTAACACGGTAGGTTCTAGATTTCCAAGCTAATAACGCTCCTGCCTTTTCTCCGAATTCAAAATTGTCCATCCTACTTGCGTCCCACTGCGCTTTACACTTTGCATCTAAATTCCCTCTGTATAATTGTTTTGCCAGATCAAGATCCTGTTCAATCTGGAGAAGCCGTTCCTGATCTGTACTATGTGTATTAATCCTTTCCTGCTCCAGCTGACCAATTCTATTCTCAATCTTCTTCAATACCCCTGCCTCCAATCTGTTCTTAGCACAAATAATAGCGTGGAGCTTCCCCCTAAGCCTTGCCTTATAGGCATCACAGATGTAGTCCAGAGTTGTAGACCCCATATTAAATAAAAAGAAATCTGAGGTGAAGGCCTGGATAGAATGTATTATCTCTGGGTTGGAGAGCATAGCCCTCTTTAGCGTCCATCTGAACTGCGTCTGCGATTGACTTTTCAAGTACACCAACTGTATAGGAGCATGGTCAGACAAGAGGCTGGGTTTCACCACTATCTTCTTGATTTCAATGTTAGATTGTCTATCTACGAAAACATAATGAATCCTAGAGGCATGTTTGGACTTCTTGCTGTAAAATGTATACCCCTGGTGCGTACCCTGATTAGCTCTCCATACATCCTCCAGGTCTAAATCATGCATCATGTTTCGTAGTACGCGCCGTATCTTTGGTGCCCCTATATAGTTGCTCACATTGGACCTGTCCTTAATGGGATCCAATAATACATTAAAATCCCCTCCCAGAATATAAGGTGGTGTCTCCAACATCAATATAGATTGTAATTTCAGGAGATAGGAGGGATCGTCCACATTAGGGCCATAGAAGGAAGCACATACTATATCAATATTATTCAATATCATTTTCGCTACTATCCATCTACCAGAGGAATCTGTTTGGGCCTGTGCAGGAAATACCATGTTTAACTAATATGGCCACTCCTCTGTTGTGTGCCGTCTGCTGAGATACCTCAAAATCTTTTATCCATTTGGTCTTATAGAAAACAGACTGACTCTCCACTAAACTCAGGTGTGTCTCCTGTAATAGGCATATATGTTACTCGACAACTCCTGATACATAAGAATAAGCCTCTGCCTACGAGGCACCGCATTCCATTGACAATCCAAGTCATAAACATGGTCTGTTTACTCCCCGAACTTTGGTCCCCCATCATTCTTTCTATTTCCTAACAAGCATAATTTCCTAACTCTGGTGAGATGAGTATTTTTTTGGATTTTTTCCCTATGCTCCCCCCCTAAGTGCTCCCCCTGTAACCCCACCCCTCGCCAACCCCCCCTGTGCCCTACCCCCCCCATGAGGAACCCTCCCTTCCAATAGGCTAAGCCTATCTGGCTAGGCTCCCTTGTCTGGATGCAACTTTATTTCCATTTTATTCAGTATATGTGCTATCCTCAAATAACCATCTCTATATTGCGGCAGGGGAAGGGTAAAAATACAAAAAACAAAAAGAAGAGCTAGGCTAAACAAGACTGCGCTTCTATTCACTGCCTTTTGATCCCTGTTCTTTCCAGATCTTCAAAATTAGGTTATCTGCTTCTTCCCCTAATTTTACCACATGCATGTGGTTGTTCCACATCACCCTTAAATGTGCAGGAAACTTTAATTGTGCCCTTGCCCCCAAGCCGTTCAGCTCATCCAGCCTTCTCCCGAGCTCCCAATGTCTGGTAGCAGTCACAGAGAAATATCAGACCTTATTCGAAAGCTGAAGGGGTTAGAACTGTTGAAAACAATTGATTTTTCTTTCAAGGCCGATGAGAGAATCTGCTCTTTCACAGTGTAAGTCAGAAGATTTACCAACATTTTCCGTGGTTTTTGCCTTGCAGGATTCCTTCGAAAGGGGTCTCGATGTACCCTCTGAATTTCCCATGTTAGGTCCACCATCTTGTCCCCTTTTAAAACAGTTCCCTTCATCAACAATATCACAAACCCCTTCAGATTGGTCCCTTCCAAATCTTCAGGCACATTGAGTATTTTCAAGTTGTTCCGTCGAGAATGGTTCTCTAACCTTTCGATGTCATCTTTTAGTTCTTTATTTTTTGCACTTAACTTCGCAACTACTTCATAAGTGGCAGGCACAGAATCCCTTTTTCATGGTAGTTGCTTTTCCAACGCTTCTGTCCTTAAAGTGACATCGTCCAGTCTCTTTGCTAGATCTTCACACGAGGCCTGAATAGCTGCCTGGTTCGCTTCGGATGTTAAGAAACGACTAGCCAAGTCAGCTTGATTCTTTTCAGAAACGGTAAACCTGTTCATTATTTCCCTTTCATTGTCAGGAGAATATCTGCCAACGTTGAAGAGGTTACATCAGAGTTGGTAATGCCTGGTTTACTGGTACTGGTACTGGTACTGGTATGTGCTGGATTACCCTGCATCTCGGGCTTCCCGAGAGGCGGGTGGCATGGTTGGGAGATATCCCCCTCTTCAGACTTACTGTCTGTCAGTGCTGAGTACTAGTTTAATAGACTCACATCCGGGTGTACACTCAAAGTGTCTACATTTGTTTCCTCGTTCCCCATATCTGCCATGACTACCATACCTGCCTTGACAACCTCATCCTTCGAGGAATCTTTCATGAGGGCTTCTGCGGGTTTTGCGGGTTTTCTCTTAGTTTCCAGATCCCCCCCCCCCCCCAGTGGGGAAGGATTCTTTTGATCCACTGTGCCCTTCTTATTGGCACTTTTTTGAGGAGTCTGTGATTTTAAGGGCTTTGACTATTTGGATAGTGTCTGAGAGGTGCTGGTAGCCATTACCTTATGGTAGGTTTTCAATGAAGGAGTGACCTTTGTGTATAATGGCACACCCTTCTTAGTTTTTACCTTCCTTTTTATTATTTTTGCTCCAGCCTCCTCTAAGTCTAAGTCTTTGTCAGGGCTACAAGCTTTACCCCTGCCTCTCTTACTACTGGATCTAACCGAGGAAATAGGCATAGGATACCCAGAACTCTCTTGTAGGGGGACCTGTGCCAGTCTAGCTCTTAGAGCATACCTGTTAACTTTTGCACCTTGAGTTTGAGCCAGAGCAGCAGCTTCAGCCTGCTCTACTGTGTCATCCACTTTTTCTATTTTAATTTGCTCAAACACCCCCCGCTCCTTGACCCCCAGAAGATTACCAATATCCCCATCCATCCATCTGCCTTTACCCCCAAAAGCTCCCCTTTTTCGCCATGGTGCAGTAACACTTTCTGTAGCTGATAGACTGATTTCAATCACACCATCCTGATATGCACCCTCCAAAAAACGCCTCAAAATGTACCTCCTGTGAAGTCCCTGCACGGGGGATACTTTCGTTTTCTCCGCAGCAGCTCTTTGGGGTTCTAGCTTGGTACTTACACAAAACTCACAATGTTTATACCAGAGCGCTAGACACGCTGCTGCTCCCACCACCCCTACCGCTTCCACCGATGCGAGAGCCCCCGTCACTGTCTCCGTCTGTCACCCACGGCGCTCGGATCAGACACAAACAGAGAGCCGAGTCGCGCCTCCTCCGAGCGTGGGCCGCCTCCGCCCACCTCATATGCCAGACCTTCCCCCTCCGTCAGATCCAGAGCGATATCGAAGCTCCAAACTCCTCTGACAAACCTCCTTAAATTCCGTTGTTCCGCTGCTGCTGCTGAAATCATCGCCTCTTGCAAGTCATCCTGCCGTCTAAGGGTGAAACAGTAAGCTGTTACGTGTTCAGGATTCTGTTAACATTCTGCATCCAGAGAAGCCGAGCCGCGACCGTTTAGCTGGCGGCCGCCATGTTCCTCTCAACTCCACCCCCCTTACTTAGAAACTGATGCCTGGTATAATTTCATGAAAGTGTCATCGAACTGCTTCTTTTGGAGAATATTTGCATTTTATTTTTCAGTTGCCACCCTCTGGCTTATTTTGTGCAATCAAAGTTAAATTGGAGATTGCACAATAAGGCTTTTTGGCTTCCACTTTGTCCTCTTTATTTTTTCACCCGCATCTATAGATTATGTGGACTCTCAAACAACACCAACATTGATCACGGATCTCAAAATAGTTCACCCTGGAAGGCTCTCTCAATGTATAGTGCGTGCTTAACTGAAATACTCCCTGGCCTTCCATCTGCAGTCCAGCAGAATAAAAACACATAGAACAACTAAAGCTCTAATCACTAGCAATGCTCTTTTAATCACCACACAGTGTTTGTTTTACCTGCTGTTTGTGTTACAATGCAGCGCCATTACAACGTCTTGCGCTAGATGGCACGCTGGACTAAGGAATTGTATGATTTACTATTCCAACTCCAGTGTGTGCAACACTAGGGAAGGTGTTGGAATAGTATATCATACTATTCCTTAGTCTAGAGTGCCATCTAGCGAAAGTCGTTGTAAAAACTTGCGTTGTAATGGCACTGCGTTGTAACAACGCGTTCATTGTATCGACCACATTGTGAATGTATCGCGATGTAAAATCTGTGACTGAAAGGTTGTTTCCCTATTGTCGCCATCCTCATATGTTACATCTGAAAATTCTCATGGTTACTGTGCAACATGTGAGAGCACTGTAGGAAACCGCATTTTGATGAATGGGGACTCAGTTTTAAAATGAGTGTGGCTGAGCTTTTACGAAGTCACATTACTTTAAATAATTGTCAGAGGGTGTTTTTTTCACCACAAAACTGAGACTGACAAGACACACGTCTGAAAATGCAGGAATCGAGTCAGGAGTGGCACTATTTATTTATAATAAAGACACATTTTTAATCAAGAGTAAAAACATGCATTCTTGGCAATTTTAAAATCACGGCAATTCAAAGAGATAGTGAGAGAGAGAAATTTATTATCAGAGCACAACAAGGCAGTATAACCTTGTTAAAGGTTCAATCAATAAATCAAACAGCTAGCTAGGAGCACCTCCCCATGATTACACTATATGAGGTACTCAATGAGCTGGTCGGTGAGCAGTCCTTTTTTACATTGAGAAACCGTTGACCGCAGAACATAACAAAAGCTGAACATTTGATCAAAAACAATTTGTGTCACTTCTCGGAAACTTTAAATCAGAAGCTCCTTATAAGGTACATAGTTCATCAAAAGTTTATTATGTATTTTAAGCCAATTCGCTGTCTTAGTTTCCAAAGCTAGCAAAACATCAGGTGACAAACTGTGGAAAGTCTCAGTTGCCCCCCACTACTACCCTTAGCCCATCTAGTTCTTCTAGATGACTGATGCATCATGTTAGTGCTACAACTTCTCCGTTTTAAAAGTACACACTGATGACAGGGGCTCGGGGACTTGTTCATTAGAAAGAAAGTGAGCTGAGGTTATTGGCCTTCAAAGGAGAGATACATCTGAGGTTACAGGAGGGCATGAGTCCTGCTGCCTCTGTAGACATTCAAGGCAGTGTGGACAATTTTGCCATAACTTTGTCTATGGGTTGGAAGGGGCATGTGAGATTCTCATGCTACAGGTGTGGACAGAATGGGCCTTTGGCACTATATGGTAAAACTAGACCCTGCTTCATAATAGGAACACAGGTACCTGTGAGGAATCCCTAGCTGTAACGCAATACCTTGGCACAATCAACAAAGCCTTCCTCAGAGACAATTTTTTGTTGTGCATGAACAACCTCATTAAGACAAGATTATGGTCAATATATGAATAAGTGAAATTTCCCAAATCAATGTATTTAAAAGGACAGTATATAATGATTAAATAGACACAGAATTGAAATAAAGGTGATGGGGGTGGGCATTTATTCGTTTTTTTATTTTTAGTGCTTTTAAAGCAAAAGTAGTTTTTGAAAGTAAAAATGTACACATAACAATGTATTCACTGTGGTACTCAAACATGGCCACTAAAAGCAAGCAGCACATTTGATATGGCACTGCAGAAAAGCAAAGTCCCAAGATTGAAGATAACAGTTTTAAGGAGATGTTCTCCTTTAATAGCAAAGAATAAATTCCTTGTAACAGCCATTATTCTACTTTAAATGCAGCTGATTGGAAAATATCTAGATCTTCAGGGCTTGTTATGTTACTTCTTCCTGGTGTATCTAAAGTCCACAAGATCTCAGAGATTAACAATAAGGAAACTAAGGTGAATAATTCGGACAAGTAGCTTAGTTTCCTTACAGTTATGAGGTCACATAGAACTCAAAGGTAACAGTTAATTAAACTAGTTAGTCTACTATTGTTACTGATGTCCTTTCAAAAGGTACACCACATCTTTCACCACAAGTTCTTGTCCTTCCACTGTTTCCCATCTGAACAGTGGGCAGGCCAGATAGTGTATGCTTGCTTTATCATTATCTGAACGAGTGCAAGGATTATGGGCCAGAGACTTCTCAGCACTCTAGCATTTTTACGTCTACATCATTTTGATGGGCCAGCATTGTCAGAGAAGTACAAAACAACACAACGCATAGATACATATTGTTTAGCAACCCTTTCTCTATCGGATTGTCACTCTCATTCGAGTTCACTTCTGGCTTTTAGCATTCTGTAATTCTGTTGGTTTTTCCCCCTCTCTGGTATCTCACAGCATTCGCTTACTAAAGATTTGCCATCTTGTTCCTGTTGCTTTCATGTATCTCCCCACTTTCCCTGACTGCTGGAGATTGTGTGCCTTGTAGGCCTCAGCTTTTCCTAGCACACCTTTGGTAAGCAGTTTGCCCGTCCTACTATATGGTGCTTTGATTATGTGCTTTTATCCTAACATAGGTAGGAGATAGACGTAGGAAGAGGCAGAGTTAGACACCACTTTCCCCTACCTAGCTAACATTATAACAACTATCCGGGGGTCGTTAGGTGTCACAGTACCAGAGTCACAGAAATTCCGCAATTTGCATATGGCAGAGTTGAAGCCCATGTAATGTTGCCCTCAAGCCAGAGTGCCCACACATTGCCACTGGCTATAATAAGGCACAACAAACGGCCAGATTATAATTACTGCCTTGTTTAAAGTTTCTTTGCTAGCCTACAAGTCCTATTCATGAGGAGCTAGCCTCATCAAGTCGTGCTTTTGTCTTTCCTTTTCAGGCCACTGTTCTCGTCACAGTTTCCTCTTACTTGCACATAAAGGTCCTGTTCATGGGTAGCTAGACCGCTGACCTTTTTGGCAGTTGGTTGTTCATCAGCAACATTACATTGTTCATCTCATTAAACCTGCCACCTCCAGATAGACAATTAAAATCAACCCAGAGAATTGGCTTGACAGATAGTGTAAGCTAGCCAAGGCATCGCTATTTGCTGCCATAAAAAGGACATACTATAAAGCCTTGCAGAGTGGTTGATAGCAGAATAGAAATATTGGAAGTGGCAAGATCTACTTGGAACAGTACCATCAATGCATATGGCTGAAACAATATATCCTAAAGCTAGAAATACAAATAACTGAAGACTTCTGGGTTGCACATTAATAATCTTTGCATTAGAATGCAAGAGCCCAGAAAGGAAAATAATCTTATCTGAAATTTTACAGGCAAATGATGGATGAAAGTGGGACAAAGCTCCTCGGCTTCATGAAATACTAGCCCATCCTTTGGGACTGGTACACCACTTTTTTGAGTAATGTCATTTCAAACGGAGTCCCTCCACTAGCTTAGTGCAGAAGTTGTGCATAGAAAAGATCCAGCAAATTACAGCCAGATAAATCTTGTAGATAATACTAAAACAGACTTCTCAGGTGCATTCATTTCCACACTGGAAACAGGCTGAGAACAATTAGAGCACTGCCAAGAAGGTTTTAGAAAAAATACAGAACCATCAATAGGGTCTTTTTGTTTTACCGACTGGTAGGAAAATAAGTCTTGATCAGGAAAGAGACTTTATACGTGTTTGTGGACCTGGGATCTACCTTTGAAAATGTCCCAAGGCACTTGCTGTTGACCTTATGACAGGCCCTGGCCATTCCCTTTGGCCTCTTGAATACTTTGGTAAGGCTACTCAAAGGAAATGTTATCATGGTCTGCTGTGGGCCTGCTGAAAATAAAACTAACCTTTTACTAGTTACAAAGGCATCTGCTATGGTGACATCATGTGCCCTGTAGAAGGTAATAGATACGTTAGAGGGGCTTAAAGGTTTCAAAAATAAATTCCAGTTCTACAACTCTTCTCTCAAACAGCTGCATGAATTCATATGTTTGTGTACTGAGGTAACATTGGATATAAAATGGAAAAAAAAACACATATAAAGCCTGAGGAACCCCTTTACAAAGCGAGCAGGTGCAATGGATACATTCTGCCTTTGAGGTCTACAAAGCACAGTGCCAAATCGTCACCCTCTCTGAAGAGGAAATTGCATGCTACTGCAATGTCACACAATGAACATTATGCCATAAAAGCATTTAAAGTGCCTGCAGAGATTACTTCTTAACAACCCTAAAGTAAATACGTTCCTGGACTATGTTTAAGTTTAATTAGACAATTGCATGGTTACTTAAAACCATTGCAATAAATATACAAGGTAATACATATCTACTTGGTAAGTTAAAAATCATTAATACCATCTTTCAATTCAATTTTTTCAAATATGACAAATAAAAAGAAATCAGATAGTTGCATCTTTAAAATTAGAGATGCTATTGCACAAGAACATTTCAATTCGTATAACTTCCAATGAACTGCCAATCGGCCCATGACGGCCTAAAAATTCATATAACCATTCAATAGTAACTTATAAATCTACATTATAAAATGTAAAATTCATGGTTAGACTCAGTTACATTCAAATGGTAAAATCTTTAGTGTCATTATAAAATATTTCTAATGGTAGGAGGCAAGCGGAGGTGGCAGTTTTGAGGCTAAAAGAACACTCAAGGGAAGTATTTCAGTTCATTAATCGTCCTTAGGGGGATTCAATAAAAGTCAATGGTTCAGCCCCTGAAAGTATTATGGGGAACTATATTTTGTGCCTAAAGGGTGATATGACTATTGAATTGCTTCTTATATCAAATGCACTGGACTATTGACTTGTTCTTTAGTCTTTGCTCCAGTTTTAGCAGACATTGGACAAAATAGCAATTTAACTGCGGGTCACCTGGGTCAAAGCAGGCTAAGATAGCTTGTCTTCTTGTTCATATTCCTCTTTGGTTAAATGCCTTCATTAGCAGTTGTTTCCTTTCTGCCATTACAGTATTACAGGACCAAACCAAATGCAACATGTCCTCCTTGCAACTCCCACACAGGCAACAAGTGACAGGTAGATTACCGCATAGCCAAGGTGCCAGGTGTTCTTTGGTGGGTAGTAACCCCAGGCGGTATCTTAAAAATTGCTTCTTTATAAAAACTGGATAACCGGTGGCAAAGTAATTTTGTGGTGCGATAGACTGGTAAATGTTTAATGTCATCCACTCATGTGCATTTGTGCTAGTGTGGGTTAATCACCTGTAGCTGATTGCATTTTTAGAGACTTCTTTACCAAACGCTTAAAGGCCTGTAGGTCAAGTGGCATTTCCCAAAGCTGGACAAGACCTGTAAGTGCTAGAGACTCTTGCCAGGTGATATATGATAATGCTGTAGTATTCAATTCAGCTTTCCTGCATTTATTCTAGCATATTATGTATGAGCAGCTCCTGGCTAGTGATTGCTTGAACAGTCCGAATTCTAGCTTTCTGAGCTGGGGAGGTGTAATTTGGCAAGGAGAATATAATTCTAGAAGCTTTAAGACAGCATTTTTCAACTTGATTGCATCCTGCCCTCTCAAAGCCTCACTTCCATATGAGATTGTTGGAAAGAGTTTTGCTCCTCCCAGTAGTGGGGTCAAAACAGATCCAGCTACCTTTTTCTTAAAGTTTTTAAAAGCTGCAGCTAAAACCAAGCCTTTCTTTTTGATTGCCTCCTCCTGCGCAAGAAAGTCCCCTTTATTATCAATCATTACTCAGAGGTATTTGTATTCAACAACATTTTTCAACTGCTCTTGATCCACGAAACAAGACGGTCTTTGTTTTTTCTTGACATTGTAACACATCTTTTTTTTGCCGTAATTGATCTGCAGGCCATTAGTTTGCAAATAGGTCATCATTGTGTCGAGAAATCGTTGGAGCCCAACCCGAGTGCAGTTTACTAGTACTACGTCATAAGCATATAGGAAGCATGAAATCGGTTTGGCCCCTAATTTCGGAGCATGAGGTTTACATGATTGTAATTCTTCTGTTTGCCAAGAAAAGCTTAAATAGGGTTGGTACCAAAACACTGCCTTGTTTTAGGCCTTGATTAGTTTGAATTTTCCGAGAAAGATATGTGCCTGCTCCTTTTTTGATTTGAACCCATGTGTCACTATGTAGCATTATCAACGTGTGTGAGAGATTCTGTGATATACCTCAAACTGCTAACTTCCGCCACAATTTCCCATGGTCTACACAGTCGAAGGCTGATTTAAAACCAATGTAGCAGAAGTATAATGGGGATTTGGATGTTGGGCCAGCATCCGTAAGTAAAGAAATTGCCAAGATGTTCGTGATCATGCCGGGGGATTTTATGAACCCTGTCTGGTTGTATGGAATTATGTTATTATTAGAAGACCATGATGTCAACCTTCTAGGACAGTTCCGACAAAGTATTTGGCATCAACATCCATTAGTGTTATAAGCCGATAGTTTGCTGGAAAGGATCTATTTCCTCCTTTAAATATGGGAGATATGATCGACTCCTTCCAGGATGCAGGAATAAGTTACGTGCTCCTTGCTTCACTGAATACTGGTGTCAGAGTTTCAGCCCTAAAGTCTGTCTTATATTTGAAGACCGCAGGAAGTACGCAATCTTTGCCCGGGCTTCCCTCTTTCCATCCTTTATTATCTGTTTTTTGATAGTTTCTGTATTTTACCCCGACAAGCCCATATACTGTCAGTTTGATGGAATTACCTAAAAATTTGTCTGTGAGTATTCTTCTGAAGAGGCCAGAGAAGAAAAACAATTTTTGCTGGGTTGAGGAGTTGGTTTACCGTAGTCCAGAATCTAGTGCTGTTTTTACATTTTATATCAAAGTGTAATTTGACCCATAGACCATTGTCTTTGTCTCTTTGGATTCTGCATTTGAGCTAAACAAGACTGATAATGAGTATTGACATCTTCGAAGTCGCTAAGGAGAAAGCCGGGAGACTTAACAGCCTTTGCAGCAATGAAGTCAAACAAAAAACTATTCTAATAATATGTTTTGCAGTGGAGTCTTCTTCATATTTTGTGTCACCTTTGGATTTTATTGGTTTAGAAAGCTTTTCATGAAGTATACCAGTGAGACTTTCCCACGTGTTTACTGCTGTACTTTCGTTGCTTGAGAGTTCCCGGAGCTTATTCATTACAGTTTTGTGCATATTGGGCAAGCCTGACCGTAGTGCTCTTAATAAATCTACAATTTATTAAATATGTTTTGTCTGTTAGCTCCCTCATATAAATTAAACAGGTAATATTTGGGGAAAATGTAATTCGTAGGAGAGGTCACTGCTAGATCTATCCTGAAATTGAGAAAATGTGTTGAAATATAGTCAGAGAGGCAAATATATAGTCCAAACACAAACTAGTATTATTAGAATGAAATGTAGCATTAGGCGGATTGTCTATTTGAATTCTACCGTTTAGGGCTCTGAGAGATAGATGTGCAAGATCGTTCAGAAGTTGGTAACCACATTTCGTCCATTTCCCTAGTGTGTTGCTGCCCTCGGTATTTCCCAAAGTGCAGATTGGGAGATTAATAGATCACTCACCGAAGAGCCCATGAAGTATAGATTAAAATCCCCAGATATTATAAAGTGAGTTGTACTCTCCAGCTCCAACAATCTCGTTAGCTTGTGCACTACCTCTTTACTACTGTTAAGTTCGTTTTTAGGGTGAATATAAGTATTGATCAAAATAACTTACGTCGCAACATCTTTGATGTTTATAGTACATTTGGTCACAATCATTCCCGTGGCCTTAATGTCTAGATTTATTCCTGAGACTCCACTAGCTATCATGATAAATGTAGCTAGCCCACCTGAGGGATGCCCATATTTTGCATGTCTTATAGCTGGTGTGAAGTAGCCTATATATCCTTTTATAAAGACAGATTCAACTAACCACATTTCCTGGAGGAAACTTATATCGAAGGACTCTAGATAAGTATGCAACTCTGGATGAGCTAATTTGACGTTTAGGCCATTTATGTTTTAGGAGCCTTTTTTGGTTCATCCGAGCTGGATTTTGTCATGGTGAAATAGGGGTGAGTAATACTGTCCTGACTATATCTTTAATGCCTTCCTGCAGCTTTTCCCAGGCAGCCCGTTCTAAGACTCAATGGAATTCATTTGACAAACAAACTGTGTCTGTGGAGCCCTTTGCTCCCTTTAGTACTGAGTTGGTTTCTTCCTTCCACGTATCTGTTAACCCTTTTTGTCCTTTTGGTAGCAGGGGCAGAGGGTATCTTATTGTTTGTCCAGAGACAACCTTTATTCCCCATTTTTTTTAGTGCTTTATCTTTAGCAAGGATTCTTTTTGCAATTTCACTTGAAGACCAAGTGGCCTTAGTTACTTCTCCCCCATGCGCTGCATCTGGTTTCTCATATTGTATTGTGACCAAGTCTTTTAGTTGTAATATTGCTTAGATTAGGAATAGCTGCCAACCGTCTTATAATATTTCCCTGTTTAGGACATCGTGTATGCCTCTAGATATGTATTCCGGGATCAGGATTAGAATTGAGGTGTTGATGATCTAATCGATTTTTGCTTCAAAAAGAAAGCTTTCTAAGATGGAACTTGTTTTGATGTGGTCTAATACCTTGGGAATGTTTTATTGCAGGTACCATTGGAGCACCAGGATTTTTACACATAACCTTTAGAGTAAGAGTCAGAGACCTTAACCACTAGGACACAGTGACCTTGGGGTCATTGAAGTTTCCTTGCCTGCTATGTTATAAATCCTAAATTCACTTTTATATTTGACCAGAATATGGGGGCTTCGGACTGAATCCACTACAGGGAGGCCTTTTTGTGGCATGTTAGGCCTCATAGATAGTGGATCAATTCATTAGTAATGGCATTCTTGTGTCCTGGTGGGGCAGATAGAGTAGCCTAATTTTTTATCCCTCGCCCTAACTCATTACTATAGACACAGCATTTGCTATTAAATCTGGATATAAATTATGGATTTAGGAGACGTTGTTCTCAGATACCACTTAATAGAGCTTGAAAACATTTTCCTAACTCAACAATGTGGCAGCAGGAGATACATATGGGACCATAAAAGCAAGAAGAGCAGTGAGTGGACGGGAAGAGACTTTGTGATCTTCAATGGAGCAATTGTAGAGGGAAGTTGTCAATAATTATATAAAACTGGGGCATTGAAAAAATTGGAAAGAAAAGGAATAACGACATGGGATCTTACTGGTCAGGAGGATGATGTGTGCCACAAAGCCCTAAAAAATGCTTAGCTCTAAGGTTTTACATTTGCAATTAGTTACAGCACTGCTTTGCTGTCAAAGGTTTGGTGAGCAGGTGCAATGTTACATTTCAGTAGGTTGGGACTAGGAACTGTCCATGAACCTATGTGAGCTGTACAACTGGCTAAAATGTTATAGAAAGTAATATTTCAGAGCAAGTATGTCATGGACGTTGTTTCAAAAACTGACACATGGCGGGGAACATGTGTAATTCAACATGCTTCCCATTCTTAGGGATCCTTAGATTACTTCTGTTGTCCACTACCACAAAGCATAGGCCTTATTGCTGGAGAAGTAGTCCCTGTGATACAGCATCCTACACTTTGTTACATAGTTCTCATGTTTCTCAGTGGGTTTTGCCTTCGCAACCTAACATGCTCAAAGTGGCATGTTGTTGAACAGCATGCACCTGTAACAACAGCTCTCCATTGCCTGCCAAACAGATGAATAAATGATTTAAATGTGCATGCAGACTTAGAAGACTACATGCAAAGAGTTGTTTGTCATCGTGAAAGGTTTCACCTCCCTGGCTTTGCGATGCACCACCCAATCTTGACAAAAGCAACCACTCTGACTGTCTGGCCTGTCATATCCATGGACCAAACTATGCAATCCATCCACTCTGGTGCCCAATCAGACCCTTGCTGCTAGCATCTATTTGCCAAAGGACTACAATTCATCAGCTCAGTCATCACTACTTTCCTGAATGCCTCTATCGTACAGCCTCTATCCCATATGTCTGGAAACAGGCAATGATCCTCCACTGCACCAGAAGCCATCTATGGACCCAATGCCTCTAGCCAATTACAGATAGATCTCCCTGCTACCTTACCCAGCCAAAGTATCAGGGAAGCTGATCAACAAGCACCTTACCAAAGATCTCAATGAACACCAACTCCTCGATACCACCCAATCTGCATTCAGGCCAAACCACAGCATTGAAATAGCCCTCATGACATTAGTATGCTCCTGGACAGAGTGGACACAGTGGCCCTCATCCTCCTGGACCTTTCCTCTGCCTTGGATACAGTATCTCAGCCCCCTCCTCATTAATGACTGCATGAAACTGGCAACTAAGGCCACTAACTTCACTTGATTTTCAACTTCCTAATGGGTAGAATCCAGTCAGTTAGCTTGTCCCCCTTCTGCTCAGATGCCTATAACCTCATCCCTGGAGTACCACAAAAATCGTAACTCAGCCTGACCTTCTTTAACACATACATGATCCCACTCACCAGCATCATATGTGACCATGAAAGCAATGTACTATCCTAGACTGATGACACTCAGCTGATACTGTCCCTCTCGGACAAACCACCCATATCAAGTTTGCCACCTACATGACCAAAGTCACAGAGAGGATACACTGTCTCAAATTGAACACTGACAAGACAGAAGTTGTGATTTAAGGAAAGACCTCCTCTGCTTAGGGCTCCACCTTGTGGCCAGATGAACTCAGTACTATACCCAACCCTATCACCCATGCCAAGAACCTTGGGATTGTCATTGTAATCCAACCCAACATCACAGTCCAAGTATGTGCCATCCAGACAACCTGAAAATGCTAATAAATATCTTCAAATGGCTCTCCGCCAGTACCCACAGAACAGTAACACACCCCCTCAACACAAGCAAACTGAACTACGGGAACCTCCTCTATGTAGGAATCAGCAAGCTACTCATGTGATGACTCCAAACCATACAGAACTCATCGGCCAGGATCGTACTCAACCACGGTGAACCACACCACACTGCACCTCAGGGAGCTCCACTGGTTCCCAATACACAAATTAGCTCAGTTTAAACTCCCCACACACCTTTAAAGCTCTGCATAACACAGGCTCAGCCTGCCTACCAACCAAATCTTTTACCACAAACCCACCAGACCCCTCCATTCAGATAAAAGTCTTCTTTCACACACTCTACGAATATACAGATCCAGAGCCAGACATGGAGCCTTCTCGTACATCTCTCCTTAAGCATGTCTCCACCTGCCGTTACACATCAGAGCCACTTCCTCAATTCTTTAATTTTTTAATTATGCAAGAATCCATAGATATGGCTCTTTGAATAGCTCTTCTACCTCCTTCAGCACCAGCATGCCTTCTTGGGCGATAGTCCATTGTACAAGAACACATAACATAACATACTTGACAAAAAGGCTTAAGTTTCCAGATTTCACTCAAGTTTTACGAACAAGAAACTTGAGGTAGTATGGGTGCCTTGTTGGAAGCATCCTTGAAGTGTGGAGCAAGTCAGTATTTCTTACAGCTGGATGTTTCTTGCTTGAAGCATTCTGCAGAGGAAAATCCTGTCCTCCAACCTTACATGAGCAGGGTTGTGAGGTGGTTGCAGGTAGCATCAGTAGTGGGTGGGGGTGTTTTACACATATGGTCGGCATGAGGCAGCTCTATGGAAAAGAGAGTCTTCAAGAGCAGTGAATGACGACCGCTGACAGGGTGATACCAGTGGTGTAGCAAGTGGGGATGAGGGGGCTCTCCGCCCCGGGCGACATGAGTTTTTGGGACCAGCAGCCTCCCCTCACTCCCCGCTAGTACCTCCGGCCGTCATGGGGTAGCAGACACACAGGAATTGCTAGCACCACCCCTGACTATTCCTTGTGACAGCACAGGAATCGTTTGCTGTTGTGGTGAAGAGACGCTAAAGCTTATATACTTCACTAACTTTGGAAACCTCACCAAAAGTAAAGTTTCAAGTCATTCGAGTTCACAACCATGCACACCGCTTCCTGTAATAAAGGGAGAGGTAGCCTGCTGCCGCAGGCATTCAGACTGTGCCTGTATAACTGGTCCTAACATTGATGGTAAAGTGTGTATTTTGCCATACATCCCATGACGACATTGCCCCCTTGAGTTTAAAGTAAGTTCAGCACGTACTATATCAAGAGATCTTACCAGCAGCCCCCTATATCCTTTATGTTCTTCTAAAGAGTGTGGCAGAGTTTCATTATCAATATTTTGCCTGGCATACAGTTGGGCAGATACCCTCCTTCCTCCAACGATATTTTGATTGTTCTCATATTTTGTGGTCTGTTTGGAGTCACAGATTATTTCCTTGGATTTACTCTGTCCTTGGGTGCTGAGGGTATTGCTAGAAACAAGTAAATGTTCTTACCCAATTACACTTTTGGGTCCTCTTGGAAAAGAGTTCCTGCGTACCTGTTGCTGAGTGACTCTGATCATGAGTGCTGCATGGTTTGTTTTGCCCCTTCATGGGGATGATGCCAATTCAAATGAGAAAACAGAGAATACATTCAGATTACATACAGATTATTTCCTTGGATTTACTCTGTCGTTGGGTGCTGATGGTATTGCTAGAAACAAGTAAATGTTCTTACCCAATTACACTTTTGGGTCCTTTTGGAAAAGAGTTCCTGCGTACCTGTTGCTGAGTGACTCTGATCATGAGTGCTGCATGGTTTGTTTGGCCCCTTCATGGGGATGATGCCAATTCAAATGCGAAAACAGAGATTACATTCCCAGACTATTCCAGGACATTCAGGGGGAACAACTAAAATGCACAGTAGAAGTGGCAAAGTGACCCAATCATACCCCCTTGCAAAGAAATATCAAACAGCAAATATCTACTTTGAAGACATAAGTCCCATTGGCGGTGGTGCACGGGAGATTGGTCATAGCCTTTCGCACATGTGCAGATGGTATTGGTGCTCTTTACTTAGTCGTTCTGGTGGTGAGACCTTGGGATGTGGCAGGTTGCCACATGCCACTGACCTGGGGGACAGGGAAAGATTCACAATCAACAAACATAAAGTAGTATTGATACTCTGGATGGAGGGACCTCAAAGTGTGGAACCATGATTCAGTGCTCTGTCTTTTAGGCATTGCACTCAGTGCCAGTGTTAAATGTCACTCTCTGCTTTTTACAAGAAAGCATTTAATGTGTTTTTTGTTCCATTATCATCAAAATCATGCTCTGCTGGTTTTCTGCAATTTGACGTTCTGCTTTTCTAAAATTGACATTGGCCCTGATCTGTTAAAGGAAAATCTGTTGCTGGTTCTTCAAGCACATCTCTTGCTGCCAGAGGTTCTGTGGGTTAATCCTTTCTTAGCATTCAGAAAGATCTCAGTAACAGCAAGTGTGCTGTGCTCTGTCACAAGTAAGAAGCATATACATTTCTCACTCATGGACTCGGTTCCTAGCACAGGTGTGCTATGAGCTAACTACAGTCATGCCAGGGACACAATTTGACGTTACAATATACAAGACATCAGGAGCTTGGCTTATTCCAAGATGTAAACCAACAGAATAGACTTCTAGGGAAGCCCCTAAACATTACTGGGTTTACTGTAACTTGGGAGCCATGTTGCAGTTTTCTCCTTGAATGGAAAGATTGCTTGTTGCAATGGATTGTCAATTTCACCTCAGATCTGCAGTCAGCTTGGAGTTTCGTCTTATATGGTTTTCCAGCCATTTGTCTTAGAATCCATCTCTTTGTAAGGGAGCACTTTGATATGTTTTATATCAGAAATATAGGATTAATTCCTTGTCTTTGTAAAGGCTTAAGTTCAGGGCTAGACTGGCCTTAGGGAAAAAAGAGAAAACACCCCTCCTGTGCCCACCCTTCTTGCTGAGGATCAGGGTCTGATTTTGGGGTCGGGTTTTCGGAGTGATCATAAGATATCTAGCCTATTAAACAGCCCTCAGAAAATACCCAATATTTATGCAGATACATATAATTTACCATGTTCCATCTAAATCCTGCTTTTAAATAGAGATGACGGCTACTCTCACCTGGTACAATATGATGCTGGTATGATCACATTTTCCAGGGCAGATTTTTGCTCCCTGTACACTGTTTGAGTGTCTCCCATGCATTTGCTCCAGTACTGACATAGCAGCTTATTGTCATGCTTCTCTCACTCCCCTATATTTCTCTTGGGCTGTCTCTTTAAGCTACAGTAGACACTTTGAGTCTTTTACTGTTAAGGAGGTGTAGGGTCTTTGAGCCAATGGGACAGGAGTCCTTGAACAATGGGGCCAGTTTAGTATGACCAGATGTTGATAAGCAAGACATAAAAGTAGGACTAAAGCCTCTAGGCTAAGTTATGATTGGACTACACTGATTTTTGCATTGCTTTTTAAATGTGCAGTCACAAGTAGGTAGTTATAGTTAGGACCTAGTTTACATAGGAAGAGTTTTGCTCAAAACATTAGCATCGTTTGAGGAATCCTCACAACATTTTTAAAACTAATATGATGCTCACTTTGGCTGCTATTTTGAAACTTTTATGGTAATCCGTGAAGCGGGCCAAAAAATAAGGTGGGTCCCTAATGTAAATGTAAATGTAAATGTGGCGTATTTGTATAGCGCGAACAGTGACCCAGAGGCATCCCGGCACTTGTACTCCTACCACAAGGGAACCCCTCCTGGCTTTTCCTTGTGGGGTGTCCACTCCTGGGCATCCCATGGTGAAACCAGGCATCCTTTGTGTATCAGGGGGCCTTTGTGGAGACTAAGCAAGCTATTGCCCAGAGTTGCAGCGTGGGACCCATGCTTAGAATCGGCACTGAGGCGAGAATATCCGGTCAGAGGAATTTAAGCCCGAAACCCGCCGAGGCGGGAATCGAACCCTGGTCCATGGCCAGCGTTCTGCATCAAGGTCTGCCGCTCTAAGCATTGAGCCACACTTCTCCACGCATTTTCCCCATGTGACAGAATTACATCACATTTAGCAAAAAGGTAGATATTGGTCCAGGGAAGTGCCTTTTTTGTGATTTGGTGTAAATCTCAACAGTAGTTGTGGGGTTATTAAAAGAAATTCAAATTTGTTTATATAGGGACAAGGATCCTCCCAGGATCCGACAGTACCCGTGCTCAAATCTGATTGGCTGCCAACACTTCAAACCAGGAAGAGTTGGTAGCCATCTTGGGACAACAGATGAGGTTATGGACATCTGAGCAGAAGGGGGACAAGCTAACAGACTGGATTCTGCCCATTAGGAATTTGAAAATCAAGTGAAGCTAGAGGCCTTAGTTGCCAGTTTCATGCAGTCATTAATGAGGAGGGGGCTGAGATACTGTATCCAAGGCAGAGGAAAGGTCCAGGAGGATGAGGGCCGCTGTGTCACCTCTGTCCAGGAGCATACTAATGTCATCCGTTGTGGGGGTGAGGGCTGTTTCAATGCTGTGGTTTGGCCTGAATGCAGATTGGGTGGCATCGAGGAGTTGGTGTTCATTGAGATCTTTGGTGAGGTGCTTGGGAAAAAAATGTCTACTTGTTGGTGGTATGAGGCCCCTTTGGCTGATGAGGGCCTTTGGGGACCAACACTCCCTTCTGTTACCTCCAGTAAGTCCCACACAGTGGGATTGCTGAGAGCTCGTAGGAGGCCCTGTCCCCTTTCACAACCACTCTGCAAATACACCTCATCGTGTACTACCTGTTGTGGGATGAAGTCCCTTTGGATGCTGTGGGTCCGTGAGGGCCAAGAAGCTCTCCTGTTACCGCAAGTAAGTCCCACATAGCAGTATTGCTGAGAGGCCCCGACGGCTTTCTCCACCACCCTGCAAACTCACCTCCTGGTGCACTACTCGTTGAGGGATGAAGTCACCTTGGATGTTGAGGGTACTTGGATGGGGCCAAGAACCCCTCCTGTTATCTCCAGTAAGTCCCGCGCAGCAGGATTTCTGAGAGATCAAAGGAGGCCCCACCCCTTTTCCCCACCACTCTGCAAACGCACCACCTGGTGCATAACTTGTTGGCGGATGAAATGTCGTTCGATGCTGAGGGTCCTTGAGGGCGAGAAGCCCTCATGTTACCCTCAGTAAGTTTAACAAAATAGGATTGCTAAGAGCTGGTCTGAGGCTACGATCCTTTCTCCACCACTCTGCAAACTTGTCTCCTGGTGCACTACTGGTTGGAGGATGAAGTCCCCTTGGATACTGAAGGTACATGGTGCCAAGAACCCCTCCTGTTACCATCAGTAAGTCACACACAGCGGGATTGCTGAGAGCTCGTCGGAGGCCCGTCCCCTTTCTCCACCACTCTGCAAATGTGCCTAATAGTTAAAAAACTGAGAAATTCACTTAAATAACAAAGATTTTGGGGACGTTATAGTTTGGAAATAGATTTTTTAAAACTATAGAAATTCACTGAAATAAACAAAGATTACAGAGATTCACTGAAAAAAACAAAGGTTACAGAGATGTTATAGTTAGATTCAGATTTCACTCATACAAAACCATCGAAATTTCAGTAGGTATAGTTACATGAGCTAACCATAACTTACGCCACCAAAATGTGCTGCTTATGACCTGGCATATTACATCACTCATGACATGGTCAGTGATAATACTGATGACATCTCAAATGCCATCACTGATGACATAATCCACAGAACCATTCACACACCCACTCACATCCCACACCCATTCATATCCCATACAACCTGTCATACACCCACTCACATACACACACTACAACTCACAAACCTATTCACACACCAACTTACTCTTCCATTGAGCCATTTGCACACAGTATATGCATGTGTGAGTGGCTGTGTGGGTGAGTGACTGGTTGTATGAGTGCCTGTATGGGTGAGTAAATGGTTTTCTGAGTGGCTGTATGAGTGAGTGAGTGAGTGGGTGTGTGAATTGGGTTATGGAGGACTGAGTGGGTGTATGAACACTTGTATGGGTCTGTGAATGGGTTTGTGCGTGGTTGTGTGAGAGGGAGTACGAGAGGTTGTATGGGACGTGAGTTGGTGTGTGAATGGTTCTGTGGATGATGTCATCAGTGATGGCATTTGAGATGACATCAGTATTGTCACTAGCCATGTTATGAGTGACATAATATGCAAGGTCATAAGGAGTTCATTGCGGAGGCATAAGTTATAGTTAGCTCAGGTAACTATAATTGCTGAATTTCTATGGTTTTCTGCGTGTGAACTCTGAGCCTAACTATAATGTCCCTATAAACTTTCAGTGAATATATATATAAATATATATATTAGAAAAAAAACTAGAAAATAAAACAGTATAATGGGACTGTTGGCTGCAAGGTGGTAATTTCCATAATGAAAAGATGCTCCCTGGAAAGATCAGTATGACTTTCTTTATCATATATTAAAACATTGGTTTTTTTTCATTTACAATAAGTTTAAACATAAAAAACTACAGCACCCATAATGCATTTGGATGCTCAATCTATCTGACAGGAAATGATGCAATTACTTGTTTGTAATGCTTTTAAATGTCGTGAGAGAGAGTGACTAGTTTATCGTGACCAAGGTATGAGGGATACCGAAACGCGTAGATTACTCGCTTTTTGTCCTGTTGATGAAATATGGTAAAGAATAAATAACGCATGCTGTGGAAACTGCTGGAGTGTGTCCCATTTTTCTTCCAAAAGAAGGATTGTGTTTTAATATTGGAAGCGACGTGGCTCTGCCGCAGGGAGCCGCACCCGTGGTGAGCGCTGAAACTCTTGGTAAAACCGAACCGATGTGGATGAATAAATTAACCAGGAGTAGTGACCGCTCACACAAACTCTGAATGAATTAGAGACCAATGGAACACACTGTTCAGGAGCGAGGCAAGAGTGTGTGTTGGTGATATTTGGCTTTTGAGTAATCACGCATGAGAGTGTGTTGTCAGTTTCATGCCGGAAGGGGGACAGCTGTAGCAATGGAAATAATTGCATTGAACTACAATGATGGAGCAAGCAGGAGGAGTGCTAATTTAAAAGGCTGGAAACCGGAGTAAGGCTGCAGTTATTCTCAGCAAATAAAGTAAAACAGTATACAACAGTATTAAAAGGAAGGCAATAAAAAGCAAGGAAATGGAAAAAAGAGAAGCAAAATGAAGTGAATTGCTAACAACAATGTTTGATAAGGGGAGTGTGAGCAAGGAAAGTAATGTGACCCCTGAGTGATAAGAATAAACTAAGAATGTGGGAGAAATTAAGCCGCAAAGAAATCAACAAATCATGGAAACTAATAACCTTAAGAAAATACCTGGAAGTATAGAAAGTACCAAGGGGCTTACGAATAATGTTGATGCCGAGTCACCAAGATACCTCAAATAAATGACTGCAGGAATGGGTTGATTTTATACTCAAGTCCTCGCTAGGATTGATTGCAATAGTGGTGAAACATATAGAAATTGGATTAGATAAAATCAAAGAACAACTCAATGAAACGGAAAAGGAACTATCACAGTTAAAAATGACCAGTGAAATTACCAAGTTCAAAGAAGAGCTGGAATTCCAAATTGAGAAACATGAGGATTTTGTGCGAGAGCGCAAACACAATAAATTCATACAAGACTCAGTGGATTATGCAGAGGGGCGCAAATTTACGTTCTCGAGGACGTATGACATGCTGAAACAACAGGCACCAATGAACAGTGCAGGTAACATCTCAAGCAGTGCGTCATCTTTAATTTCGACCGACACAAGCGAAGGAGAACTTGGCATGTCATCTGATCGAGGAAAATTGACTTTTTTAGGGGGGTATGCACCTCGTATTGCAGCAGAGGCAGTGGGAACAAAATCAAAAAACGCAACACCAACAAAGAGGAAGAGGAAGAGGGCATCAGTGGACCCCAAGAAACCCAAGAGAAGGGGAAAGAGGTGCGAACGAGAAAGCAGAGAAAATTGGAACCGAGACACAGAGTATGCGCCAGAGGAGGAACAAGTGATGGATGAACTACAGGTAGTGAACCTATCCAAAAGACATGTAACTGAAACAGAAATTTCACTATTAAAGAGAGGCATCAACTTCTGCCCCAAAAATAAAATTAACTTGGCTCAAAAGAGAGTAGACTTGGACCTATAAGTAAGGAAAATCAAATTGGCAAAATTCTTTGCTGAAAATCAAATGAAACAGAGAACAAGCGCATCAATGTCTGGTCCGGCAGCATAGACTGATAATTTCCTAACATTACTTAGGGGCCCATTATGATCACGGACGGACTTGAGTCCGTCCGCGACCATAGAGGATGATAGAGGATGAGGGAACCTCCGCATGGCCTGCGGAGTTCCCTCCTGTCCAATTAGGATGTGACCGCCACCCTGGCGGTCACATCCTCTATCTTTACCATTGCGGCGGGTGCGGCTTCAAGCTGCACCTGCCGCAATGGTAAAAATGCATACATTTTGTTTGTATGCAGAAAGCGGCAGGCACCGTGCGGTGCCTGCCAATTTCTGCATACAAATGCAGGGGGGTACCATAGGTACCCCCATGTGCACCCCCCACCCCCTTTCACCCAGGGGTCCCGCAATGGGCCCCCACAGTGTAGTTCCACATGCTTTTCCACGGCGGAAAACCCGCTGCGGAAAAGCATTTTTAAAAGCCCATCCTAATATAGCTGGCGGTGTCTGAGAGACACCGCCATCATATTAGAGCTTTTCCGCCGCGGTTGTAAGCCAACCGCGGCGGAAAAGCTGCGGACGGAAATCAGGACCCACCAGCCATCCTAATGTGGCGGTGGGTCTTTGGTGGGTCCGCTGCAGTTTTTCCGCATCCTCCGGCCCGGCGGTGGCTTCCGCCGGCCCGGAGGAAGCAGAAAAAACGCAATCGTAATAGGCCCCTAATCAGGACACAATTGAGGGCGAAGAAACATCACTAAGTCAAGAGGCCATACAATCAGGAGCTGGTTTGAGTGGTAAAAAATCGAAATCGAGATTTTTTCCCCAATTGCCAACGGGAAATAAGGTGGATCTTTTCCAAGAAGCGGTAATTCAAGATTTGTAAAAAATCAAGGGATCAAATATGAGGATAATCTAACGAAACAGGAATGAGAAACCATGGAACACCTAACATCGAATGACCAGATCGAAATAAAAATAGCAGACAAGGGAGGCAATATAGTAATTCGGGACAAGGCTGCCTATATTGTTGAAGCACATCGACAATTAAGGGACACCAAATACTATGTGAAATTGAACACAAAGCCGATATCTGAAATAAAAAGAAATTTTGATGAAAAACTCCAGGAATGGAAAAGGAAGGATCTAATCGATGATGAAGAGTACAAGTACTTTTATATTTGTAATAATTTATTCAATATATTTCATATTATAAAAGTACAGACATTTACTAAACATAAAACCAATATACAAAGAGTTACATCCATTTTATCTTAAAAATAATTAAAAAGAGCTCTATACAGTAAAAAGGAATAATTACAGAGGGCTAAAGTGCATTTTCAATAATGTTCATAAGGTGTGTTTTTTTTTTTTTATATAGTAGCCTAGTCCGTATAAACCAAGCGCTAGAAAGATACTTTGCAACCCTGCAAACAATAAACATAGAAGTTGTATCAGTTAAGAGGATACGTAGTGCAGTTCTAAAATCTCTAACACTCATCTCTCTACACACAGGTTTTAACCATCTTGCTCTAGGGGACTTATAAGCCAGGCAAGCAAACAAAAAATGGGGTAGAGATTATTTAATGCATGGGCAGCCTGGACAAGTGGCATCATGATCCCTCGCTCGTTTCTACCCCGCTGTAAACATTTTCAGGGGGAGTGTACCGTATCTCAACTTTACGAAGAGGTATCTATCTCTTGGAATTTGAATGTAATCCAGAAGGGGCTCTAGCTTCCTAGTTGGCTTATGGTCCAAAAATTGGTTGGTCAATGAGCCCCACTTTATACATTTTAACTCCTCAGCCTCTACCCAATCCCAATACATTTTTTTAACAATTTGTTTGTGGGGGGTGACTGGGAAACCCAGAATTCTGCCATGCCTAGGCTCATCACCAACTGTCTTAATTTATTGAGCCACTTTATTTTGTTTGAGGCATTCAATTTGATCAACTCGTCCAGCACCAGGGCATAGTTTGCCAATTGTGGTGTCCTTCTCAGGCGCACCCAGAACAGCAAGAGGCGGAGACGTACTATGTCCATATCATTAAAAAGGGGTTTCAGAGGGGTCGAGTAGGGGAGCGATTCTAAGTCTCTCACAAACTTATTCTCAGCTCTTACCAAATCCATCGTGTCCTCTCCTCCCCATAATTCGGATCCATAAACTGCCGAGGCTAGCACCTTTCCCTCGTATACTGCAAGGGCTGGTGCTATAGCTCTACTAATAGATAGGCGCTGGTTCCTCAGGATTACTCCAGAAACCCTTTAAAGATTTAGGAGCATTTTTGCTAGATGTGAATCCCATTTCATGTTGTTACATAACCTGATTCCCAGATAATCAAATTCTTCAACCACCTCTAAAGCGGCCCCATCTAAGGTGAGATGGACTTTTCTTGCCTTTTTTTTGTTGAAGATAGCACCATCAGCTTCGTTTTGGTGGTATTAATAGTTAGCCCTCGCTCGACGCAAAAGAAACTAAAACGATCGAGGAGTTTCTGTAAACCTGATGGGGTTTTGGACATCATAAGGGTGTCGTCAGCAAAGAGGAGGGTAGGTGTTTTCTCCCCAGCCAGGACTGGAGCATCCGCAGAGTCCTCCCTCAAGTAGTACCACATCCAGTAATGGCTACAATTTACTTCCTGCCGAAGTTACATAAGGACCAACAAAAACCCCCGGGGGATACCAATTTTATTGGCAAAAGGGTTGATACTAGAACCTATTGCGAACTATATAGATCATTTCTTGAGCCCATATGTGGCACAACTAAGTTCCTATATACAGGACACAAGTGGCCTGTTACGAAGAATCCAGAATACACCTTGGCAGTTTTATTACAATGGATGCTATATCCTTATATACCAACATAGGAAATGACATGGGTCTACAGCATGCAATCCCTTACTTCAAGATCGAAATATACAATACGAAAATCATAATCAAATGTTATTAGACATGATCTCAATATGTCTGATGAAGAACATCTTTTTATTTGGCGAAGTAGTGTACCGCCAAAATAACGGGACTGCCATGGGATTTTCATTCAGTCCCAGCTAAGCCTGTTTGGCAATGGGATGGTGGGAGAAGTAGGTGGCATGGAATGCAGGAAATGACCAAATGACAGACAAAATCATTAGTTGGATACGATTTATTGATGACCTACTCATCATTTGGCATGGGTCAACTCTGGAATGCCAAGAATATTTCGAAATCATCAATAACAACATGACAGGTTAGAAATGTACCTATGAAAAAAGCAACCAATGAGTAATTTTCTTGGATACAGAGATCTATATTAAGTAAAACCAAATCCAACTACATTGCTTAGGAAGAGTACTGCAACCAATGCCACCCTGGAAGCCTCCAGCTTCCATCAACGGACACTCATCTCCAGCATCCCATATGGGGAGTTTCTTCGTATCCGAAGAATCTGCAGCGTAGAGACAGAAAGGCAAAAACATAGTGCAGCAACAGGGAAAAGTTTTAAGAACAGGAAATACAACACAGGCAATGTGGAAAAATGTTGGACAAAAACAAATGAGAAATCTCAAGAGGAATGTCTAATTTGTCAAAGTAAAGAAAGGAATGATGATCCTGAACCAATAAGGTTAATAACTGATTACTCACAGGAGAGTAAGGAAATTGCCTAAATCTTAAGAAAAAATTGGAAAAGTTTGCATTTGGACGACACTGTCAGTAAAATAGTAGGCAAACATCCAACCATAACCTATTGAAGAGCAAGACATTTAAAATACCACTTTTATCCACAGTCATTTCAGATCAAAGAAAAAGGATGAAACATGGCTAAAATCGAACGGGTTTCTAAAATTTCACCCATGTAAGATGTGTCAAATTGTGAAACAAACTAAAGAAGTTAAAATGGCTTACAACAAAATGCACACTGCCAAATCGTCACCCTCTCTGAAGAGGAAGTTGCATGCTACTGCAATGTCACACAATTAACATTATGCCATAAAAGCATTTAAAGTGCCTGCAGAGATTACTTCTTACCAACCCTACAGTAAATACGTTGCTGGATCATGTTTAAGTTTAATTAGACAATTGCATGGTTACTTAAAACCATTGCAAAAAATATACAAGGTAATACATATTTACTTGGTAAGTTAAAAAGCATTAATAACATCTTTCAATTCAATTTTTTCAAATATGACAAATAAAAAGAAATCAGATAGTTGCATTTTTAAAATTAGAGATGCTATTGCACAAGAACTTTTCAATTCGTATAACTTCCAATGAACTACCAATCGGCCCCTGACATTAATATAACCATTCAATAGTAACTTATAAATCTACATTATAAAATGTAAATTTCATGGTTAGACACAGTTACATTCAAACGGTAGAATCTTTAGTGTCATTATAAAATATTTCTAAGGTAGGAGGCAAGCAGAGGTGGCAGTTTTGAGGCTAAAAGAACACTCAAGGGAAGTATTTCAGTTCATTAATCGTCCTTAGGGAGATTCAATAAAAGTCAATGCTTCAGCCCCTAATAGTATTATGGGGAACTATATTTTGTGCCTAAAGGGTGATATGACTTTTGAATTGCTTCTTATATCAAATGTGCTGGACTATTTACGTGTTCTTAAGTCTTTGCTCCACTTTTAGCAGACATTTGACAAAATAGCAATTTAACTGCGGGTCAACTGGGTCAAAGCAGGCTAAGATAGCTTGTCTTCTTGTTCATATTCCTCTTTGGTTAAATGCCTTCATTAGCAGTTGTTTCCTTTCTGCCATTACAGTATTACAGGACAAAACCAAATGCAACATGTCCTCTTTGCAACTCCCACACAGGCGACAAGTGACAGGTAGATTACCGCATAGTCAAGGTGCCATGTGTTCTTTGGTGGGTAGTAACCCCAGGCGGAATCTTAAAAATTGCGTCTTAATAAAAACTGGATAACCGGTGGCCAAGTAATTTTGTGGTGAGATAGACTAGTACATTTTTAATGTCATCCACCCATGTGCATTTGTGCTAGTGTGGGTTCATCGCCTGTAGCTGATTGAATTTTTAGAGACTTCTTTACCAAACGCTTAAAGGCCTGTAGGTCAAGTGGCATTTCCCAAAGCTGGACAAGACCTGTAAGTGCTAGAGACTCTTGCCAGGTGATATATGATGATGCTGTAGTATTCAATTCAGCTTTCCTGCATTTATTCTAGCATAATGTGTATGAGCAGCACCTGGCTAGTGATTGCTTGACCAGTCCGAATTCTAGCCTTTTCTGAGCTGGGGAGGTGTAATTTGGCAAGGAGAATATAATTCTATAAGCTTTAAGACAGCATTTTTCAACTTGATTGCATCCTGCCCTCTCAAAGCCTCACTTCCATATGAGATTGTTGAAAAGAGTTTTGCTCCTTCCAGTAGTGGGGTCAAAACAGGTCCAGCTACCTTTTTCTTAAAGTTTTTAAAAGCTGCAGCTAAAACTAGGCCTTTCTTTTTGATTGCCTCCTCCTGCGCAAGAAAGTCCCGTTTATTATCAATTATTACTCAGAGGTATTTGTTTTCAACAACATTTTTCAACTGCTCTTGATCCATGAAACAAGACGGTCTTTGTTTTTTCTTGACATTGTGACACATCTTTTTTTTTTGCCGTAATTGATCTGCAGGCCATTGGTTTGCAAATAGGTCATCATTGTGTCGAGAAATTGTTGGAGCCCAACCCGAGTGCAGCTTACTAGTACTACGTCATAAGCATATAGGAAGCATGAAATCGGTTTGGCCCCTAATTTCGGAGCATGAGGTTTACATGGTTGTAATTCTTCTGTCAGGTCCGCCAAGAAAAGGTTAAATAGGGTTGGTACCAAAACACTGCCTTGTTTTAGGCCTTGATTAGTTTGAATTTTCCGAGAAAGATATGTGCCTGCTCCTGTTTTGATTTGAACCCATGTGTCACTAGGTAGCATTATCAACGTGTGTGAGAGATTCTGTGATATACCTCAAACTGCTAACTTCCGCCACAATTTCTCATGGTCTACACAGTCGAAGGCTGATTTAAAATCAATATAGCAGAAGTATCATGGGGATTGGGATGCGGGGCCAGCATCCGTAGGTAAAGAAATGGCCCAGATGTTCGAGATCATGCCGGGGGATTTTATGAACCCTGTCTGGTTGTATGGAATTATGTTATTATTAGAAGACCATGATGTCAACTCTTCTAGGACAGTTCTGACAAAGTATTTGGCATCAACATCCATTAGTGTTATAAGCCGATAGTTTGCTTGAAGGGATCTATTTCTTCCTTTAAATATGAGAGATATGATTGACTCCTTCCAGGATGCAGGAATAGGTTGTGTGCTCCTTGTTTCAGTGAATACTGGTGTCAGAGTTTCAGCCCTAAAGTCTGGCTTATATTTGAAGACCGCAGGAAGTTCGCAATTTTTGCCCGGGCCTCCCTCTTTCCATCCTTTATTATCTGTTTTTTGATAGTTTCTGTATTTTACCCCGACAAGCCCTTATACTGCCAGTTTGATGGAATTACCTGAAAATTTGTCTGTGAGTATTCTTCTGAAGAGGTCATAGAAGAAAGACAATTTTTTGCTGGGTTGAGGAGTTGGTTTACCGTAGTCCTGAATCTAGTGCTGTTTTTACATTTTATATTGAATTGTAATTTGGCCCATAGATCATTGTCTTTGGATTCTGCATTTGAGCTAAACAAGACCGATAATGAGTATTGACATCTTCGAAGTCGCTAAGGAGAAGGCCGGGAGACTTAAGAGCATTTGCAGCACTGAAGTCAAACAAAAAACTATTCTAATAATATGTTTTGCAGTGGAGTCTTCTTCATATTTTTTGTCACCTTTGGATTTTATTGGTTTAGAATGCTTTTCATGAAGTATACCAGTGAGTCTTTCCCACGTGTTTACTGCTGTACTTTCGTTGCTTGGGAATTCCTGGAGCATATTCATTACAGTTTGGTGCTATTGGGCAAGCCTGACCGTGGTGCTCTTAATACATCTACAATTTATGAGATATGTTTTGTCTCTTATCTCCCTTATATAAATTAAACAGGTAATATTTGGGGAAAATGTAATTCGTGGGAGAGGTCACTGCTAGATCTATCCTTCAATTGGAATGAGCAAATGTGGTGAAATATAGTCAGAGAGGCAAATATATAGTCCAAACACAAACTAGTATTATTAGAATGAAATGTAGCATTAGGCGGATTGTCTATTTGAATCCTACCGTTTAGGGCTCTGAGAGATAGATTTGCAAGATCGTTCAGAAGTTGGTGACCACATTTCATCCATTTCCCTAGTGTGTTGCTGCCCTCGGTATTTCCCAAAGTGGAGATTGGGAGATTAATAGATCACTCACCGAAGAGCCCATGAAATATAGATTAAAATCCCCAGATATTATAAAGTGGGTTGTACTCTCCAGCTCCAACAATCTCGTTAGCTTGTGCACTACCTCTTTACTACTGTTAAGTTCGTTTTTAGGGTGAATATAAGTATTGATCAAAATAACTTACGTCGCAACATCTTTGATGTTTATAGTACATTTGGTCACATTCATTCCCATGGCCTTAATGTCTAGATTTATTCCTGAGACTCCACTACCTATCATGATAAATGTAGCTAGCCCACCTTAGGGATTGCCATATTTTGCATGTCTTATAGCTGGTGTGAAGTAGCCTATATATCCTTTCATAAAGACAGATTCAACTAACCATGTTTCCTGGAGGAAACTGATATTGAAGGACTCTAGATAAGTATGCAACTCTGGATCAGCTAATTTGGCATTTAGGCTATTTATGTTCCAGGAGCCTTTTTTGGTTCATCCGAGCTGGATTTTGTCATGGTGAAATAGGGGGAAGTAATACTGTCCTAACTATATCTTTAATGCCTTCCTGCAGCTTTTCCCAGGCAGACCGTTCTAGGACTCAATGGAATTCATTTGACAAACAAACTGTGTCTGTGGAGCCCTTTGCTCCCTTTAGTACTGAGTTGGTTTCTTTCTTCCACGTATCTGTTAACCCTTTTTGTCCTTTTGGTAGCAGGGGCAGAGGGTATCTTATTGTTGTCCAGAGACAACCTTTATTCCCCATTTTTTTTAGTGCTGTATCTTTAGCAAGGATTCCTTTTGTAATTTCACTTGAAGACCAAGTGGCCTTAGTTACTTCTCCCCCATGCGCTGCATCAGAGTTCTCATATTGTATTGTGACCAGGTCTTTTAGTTGTAATATTGCTTAGATTCGGAATAGCTGCCAACAGTCTTATAATATTTCCCTGTTTAGGACATCGTGTATGCCTCTAGATATGTATTCCGGGATCAGGATTAGAATTGAGGTGTTGATGATCTAATCGATTTTTGCTTCAGACCGAAAGCTTTCTAAGATGGAACTTGTTTTGACCTCGTCTAATACCTTGGGAATGTTTTCTTGCAGGTACCATTGAAGCACCAGGATTTAAAAACATAACCTTTAGAGTAAGAGTCAGAGACCTTAACCACTAGGACACAGTGACCTTGGGGTCATTGAAGTTTCCTTGCCTGCTATGTTATAAATCCTAAATTCACTTTTATATTTGACCAGATTATGGGGGCTTCGGACTGACAGTACAGGGAGGCCTTTTTGTGGCATGTTAGGCCTCATAGATAGTGGATCAATTCATTCGTATAGGCATGCTTGTGTCCTGGTGGGGCAGATAGATTAGCCATTTTTTTAGCCCTCACCCCAACTCATTACTAAATACACAGCATCTGCTTTTAAATCTGGATATAAATTTTGGATTTAGGAGAAGTTGTTCTCAGATACCACTTAATAGAGCTTGAAAACATTTTCCTAGCTCAACAATGTGGCAGGAGGACATAAATATGGGACCATAAAAGCAAGAAGAGCAATGAGTGGACGGGAAGAGACTTTGTGATCTTCAATGGAGCAATTGTAGAGGGAAGTTGTCAACAATTATAGAAACCTGGGGCATTGAAAAAATTGGAAAGAAAAGGAATAACGACATGGGATCTTAATGTTCAGGAGGATGATGTGTGCCACAAAGCCCTAAAAATGCTTAGCTCGAAGGTTTTACAGTTGCAATTAGTTACAGCACTGCTTTGCTGTCAAAGGTTTGGTGAGCAGGTGCAATGTTAAATTTCAGTAGGTTGGCACTGGGAACTGTCCACGAACCTATGTGAGCTGTACAACTGGCTAAAATGTTATAGAAAGTAATTTTTCAGAGCAAGTATGTCATGGACGTTGTTTCAAAAACGGGCACATGGTGGGGAACATGTGCAATTCAACATGCTTCCCATTCCTAGGGATCCTTAGATTACTTCTGATGTCCACTACCACAAAGCATAGGCCTTATTGCTGGAGAAGTAGTGCCTGTGATACAGCATCCTAAACTTTGTTACATAGTTCTCATGTTTCTCAGTGGGTTTTGCCTTCGCAACCTAACATGCTCAAAGTGGCCTGTTGTTGAACAGCATGCACCTGTAACAACAGCTCTCCATTGCCTGCCAAACAGATGTATAAATGATTTAAATTTGCATTCAGACTTAGAAGACTACATCCAAAGAGTTGTTCGTCATCGTGGAAGGTTTCACCTCCCTGGCTTTGCGATGCACCACCCAATCTTGACAAAAGCAACCACTCTGACTGTCTGGCCTGTCATATCATTGGACCAAACTATGCAATCCATCCACTCTGGTGCCCAATCAGACCCTTGCTGCTAGCATCTATTTGCCAAAGGACTACAATTCATCAACTCAGTCATCACTACTTTCCTGAATGCCTCCATCATACAGCTTCTATCCTGTATGTCTGGAAACAGGCAATGATCCTCCCCTCCACAAGAAGCCATCTATGGACCCAATGCCTCTAGCCAATTAAAGACAGATCTCCCTGCTACCTTACCCAGCCAAAGTATCAGGGAAGCTGATCGACAAGCACCTTACCAAAGATCTCAATGAACACCAACTCCTCGATGCCACTCAATCTGCATTCAGGCCAAACCACAGCATTGAAACAGCCCTCACCACCACAACGGATGACATTAGTATGCTCCTGGACAGAGAGGACACAGCGGCCCTCATCCTCCTGGACCTTTCCTCTGCCTTTCGATACAGTATCTCAGCCTCCTCCTCATTAATGAATGCATGAAACTGGCAACTAAGGCCTCTAACTTCACTTGATTTTCAAGTTCCTAATGGGTAGAATCCAGTCAGTTAGCTTGTCCCCCTTCTGCTCAGATGCCATAACCTCATCCGTTGTCCCAAGATGGCTACCAACTCTTTCTGGTTTGAAGTGTTGGCAGCCAATCAGATTTGAGCACGGGTACTGTCGGATCCTGGGAGGATCCTTGTCCCTATATATTCAAATTTGAATTTCTTTTAATAACCCCACAAATATTGTTGAGATTTACACCAAATCACATAAAGGCACTTCCCTGGACCAATATCTACCTTTTTGCTAAATGTGATGTAATTCTGTCACATGGGGAAAATGAATTCGGGACCCACCTTATTTCTTGGCCCGCTTCACGGATTACCATAAAAGTTTCAAAATAGCAGCCAAAGTGAGCATCATATTAGTTTTAAAAATGTTGTGAGGATTCCTCAAACAATGCTAATGTTTTGGGCAAAACAGAAACACTCTTCCTATGTAAAACTAGGTCTTAACTATAACTACCTACTTGCGACTGCACATTTAAAAGGCAATGCAAAAATCAGTGTAGTCCAATCATAACTTAGCCTAGAGGCTTTAGTCCTACTTTTATGTCTTGCTTATCAAAATCTGGTCATACTATACTGGCCCCATTGTTCAAGGACTGCTTTCCCATTGGCTCCATCGCCACCACTCTGCAAACTCACCTCCTGGTGCACTACTTGTTGAGGGATGAAATCACCTTGGATGTTGAGGGTACTTGGGTGGGGCCAAGAACCCCTCCTGTTATCTCCAGTAAGTCCCGCGCAGCAGGATTGCTGAGAGATCAACGGAGGCCCCACCCCTTTTCCCCACCACTCTGCAAACGCACCACCTGGTGCATAACTTGTTGGCGGATGAAATGTCATTCGATGCTGAGGGTCCTTGAGGGCGAGAAGCCCTCATGTTACCATCAGTAAGTCTCACAAAATAGGATTGCTAGGAGCTGGTCTGAGGCTACAATCCTTTCTCCACCACTCTGCAAACTTGTCTCCTGGTGCACTACTGGTTGGAGGATGAAGTCCCCTTGGAAACTGAAGGTACATGGGGCCAAGAACCCCTCCTGTTACCACCAGTAAGTCACACACAGCGGGATTGCTGAGAGCTGGTCGGAGGCCCATCCCCTTTCTCCACCACTCTGCAAATGTGCCTAATAGTTAAAAAACTGAGAAATTCACTTAAATAACAAAGATTTTGGGGACGTTATAGTTTTGAAATAGATTTTTTAAAACCTGTCGAAATTCACTGAAAAAACAAAGGTTACAGGAACGTTATAGTTTGGAAATAGAATTATGAAAACTATAGAAATTCACTGAAATAAACAAAGATTACAGAGATTCACTGAAAAAAACAAAGGTTACAGAGATGTTATAGTTAGATTCAGATTTCACTCATACAAAACCATCGAAATTTCAGTAGGTATAGTTACCTGAGCTAACCATAACTTACGCCACCGAAATGTGCTGCTTATGACCTGGCATATTACATAACTTATGACATGGTCAGTGATAATACTGATGACATCTCAAATGCCATCACTGATGACATCATCCACAGAACAATTCACACACCCACTCATATCCCACACCCATTCATATCCCATACAACTTGTCATACACCCACTCACATACACACACTACAACTCACAAACCTATTCTCACACCAACTTACTCTTCCATTGAGCCATTTGCACACAGTATATGTATGTGTGAGTGGCTATGTGGGTGAGTGACTGGTTGTATGAGTGCCTGTATGGGTGAGTAAAGGGTTTTCTGAGTGGCTGTATGAGTGAGTGAGTGGGTGTGTGAATGGCTTTATGGAGGACAGAGTGGGTGTGTGAACACTTGTATGGGTCTGTGAATGGGTTTGTGAGTGGTTGTGTGAGAGGGAGTACGAGAGGTTGTATGGGACGTGAGTTGGTGTGTGAATGGTTCTGTGGATGATGTCATCAGTGATGGCATTTGAGATGACATCAGTATTGTCACTAGCCATGTTATGAGTGACATAATATGCGAGGTCATAAGGAGTGCATTGCGGAGGCATAAGTTATAGTTAGCTCAGGTAACTATAACTGCTGAATTTCTATGGTTTTCTGCGTGTGAACTCTGAGCCTAGCTATAATGTCCCTATAAACTTTGTTTTTTTCAGTGAATATATATATATATATATATA
Organism: Lissotriton vulgaris; assembly: GCF_964263255.1. Lineage (NCBI taxonomy): Eukaryota > Metazoa > Chordata > Amphibia > Caudata > Salamandridae > Lissotriton > Lissotriton vulgaris. The sequence continues at coordinate 927,926,850 of NC_141687.1, forward strand.
TTAGAAAAAAAACTAGAAAATAAAACGGTATAATGGGACTGTTGGCTACAAGGTGGTAATTTCCATAATGAAAAGATGCTCCCTGGAAAGATCAGTATGACTTTTTTTATCTATACTACTAATATAAAGAGAGAACACGCACCTTTGAGCCAGGTAAACTCGAAACCACAGCGCCAATCCACACACCCGATACATTGTAGAAATTGTCAGGGTGTGCAGATGGACATAGGCTATAAAAATAAAACAAAACGTACATTTAAAAATATAACTTTTAAAAAAAAGTAGTGCCCTGGAAGTAGCGCCGGCCGCCACGCTGCTCTGGCCGTGACGTAGCGCTGGCCGCTACGTGCGTGATGAGGACGTGCGTGATGACGAGGAGGAGAGACATGGAGCTGCGGTGAAGTGAGGAGCGCGGGCACGTCATGGCGAAGAGGAGCAGATCGTGGAAAGGAGCGGCAGCTCAGGTAAAGTAAATGGTCCTTGAAATTGAGGCAGGAGGCGGGAGGCAGGAGGCGGGCGGCGGGCGGCGGCCGGCGGGAGGCGGGAGGTGGGAGGGGGTCGGTGTGCACAGAGTGACAGGCGGGAGAAGTTGGGATGGGAGGAAGTCGGGCGGGAGGTAGTCGGGGCGGGAGGGAGTCGGGACAGGAGGGGGTCGGGGCAGGAGCGGGTGTACTGCCCCCAGCCCCTTTCTGCCCCAGGCAACGCTGGTGCGGACTGCTAGTCATATATAAAAACATTGGGTTTTTTTCATTCACAATAAGTTTAAACATAAAAAACTACAGCACCCACAATGAATTTGGACGCTCAAACAATCTGACAGGAATTGATGCAATTACTTGTTTGTAATGCTTTTAAATGTTGTGAGAGAGAGTGACCAGTTGATCGTGACCACTGTATCAGGGATACTGAAATGTGCAGATCACTCGCTTTTTTGTCCTGTAAATGAAATATGGTCAAGAATAAATAACGCATGCTGTGGAAACTGCTGGAGTGCATCCCATTTTTCTTCCAAAAGAAGGATTGTGTTTTAATATTGGAAGCGGTGTGGTTCTGCCACAGGAAGCCGCAGCCGTGGTGAGCACTGAAACTCTTGGTAAAGCCGAACCGATGTGGATAAAGAAAAAAAATAAATATATATATATATATATATATATATATATATATATATATATTCTCTGAAAAAACCATAGGTTATAGACCATATATAGTTAGGAATTCGCATTTACAAAACCTTATTTTACTCACACAAAACTATTGAAATTCCATATATAGTTAGTTGCACTAACTATATATCGCGCACCCGCAATCCACTGCTGATGATGTCACATATTACATCATTCATGACATGGTCAGTGACATCACTGATGACATCACTGATGACATCTCAAATGACATCACTGATGACATCACTGATGACAACATCCATTGACTGTATGTTTCTGTAAAGTTAAAATATGTCTTACATATTGAAGAATGAGTGGATGTATAAGTGTCTGGATGAAGGATTTAGTAGGTGCATGACTGACTGTATGAGTGAGTGATTAAATGTGTCTCACTGAGTGCATGGGTTAGTGACTAAACTGTCTTAATTTGTGCATCATTATGTCTGTTGTTCTGTAAACTGTTGCATGTGTTGATAAGTAGCTATATGAGTAACTATATGGGTTATTGATTGGTTGCCCAAGTATTTGTATGGGAGACTGAGTGTGTGTGTGGGTGGCTGGGAGGTGTATGACTCTGTGCATAGAAGTGTGAGCAGTTGATTCACTAGATGTATGGTTTCAAAAGTGCATGTGGAAACAGCTGTATGGGCGGTTGACTGTGTGCATGAGTGTATTGGTGAGTGAATGGATATCTCAGTGCTACATGTCAAAGTAAGTACATATGTAAAACACAGTACATGTGAGAGTTGACATATATAAATAACTGTGCATAAGAGCCAGTGAATGTGTGAGTGGCTGTATGGATCATTGTGAACTTGTATCAGGGATTGTATAAGAGAGTAAATATGTGTTGGTATATGTTTGAATAAGTAAAGTTTGTATAACTGTATAGTTGAGGAAATGGAGGTGTGATTGATTCTTTGCATGACTGACTAGGTGTGTGAGTAACTCCATGGATGAGTGACAGTCTGTGAGTGTCTGTTTACACTGATTGTATCTAAGGTTATATTAGAGTCTGAAGAGGTTCATCGTATTATCACATGAATGATATCATCAGTGATGTGATCAGTAATGTCAAATGAGATGTCATCAGTGATGTCATTTGAGATGTCATCAGTGATGTCATTTGAGATGTCATCAGTGATGTCATCAGTGATGTCACTGACCATGTCATGAATGATGTAATATGTGACATCATCAGCAGTGGATTGCGGGTGCGCGATATATAGTTAGTGCAACTAACTATATATGGAATTTCAATGGTTTTGTGTGAGTAAAATAAGGTTTTGTAAATGCGAAGTCCTAACTATATATGGTCTATAACCTATGGTTTTTTCAGTGAATTTTCAAGGTTTTGTAAATGCTAATTCCTAACTATATATGGTCTATAGCCTATGGTTTTTTCAGTGAATATATATATATACATACATATATAAACATATATCATCTGTATATCTATATAAATACAAACATGAATGCATGCATACATATACTTATATGCATACAGATGCATGTTATTTACATGAAAGTTGAAAAAACACTAATAAAAGCAAAGCTAAAAAGCCACCTCATTACAAACAGAATGGCTTTAACTTAAACGAGGGCGAGATCTATTGCATTTTCAATGCTTGTTTACTTTGGTTCCATCAAGAAGGCATTCAGATGTGTCACACATTTGCCATAAATTCTGAATGTTAGCACTCTAGTTGCACATTAGATCACTGTAGTAAAGCTACTGCTCACCAGGGACGTCTGCTGCTGGTATTCAAAGTGCATGTTTCAGTCTGCATGTCAGAATTTTTTTAATGAAATAGAAGAGGATTTGAGAAGTCACTCAAAATGATCCCTAATTTTTCTTTCTGAAGCACTAATCATACTTTCTATGGCAAAATTAACCCCCTCATGTTGTTCCTTTTTAAATTGAGTGTTTTCAGACTTACCACTTCATTCCAATCAAGATGGCTTCTGGTGTGCCATACTTTTGTCATAAGTAAGACTGTTAGCGCTCTAGTTGTTCTTTAGAACACTCTGGGACATTCTGTCATTGGGCTATACTTGGGGTACATCTGGGTGATATTTGGGCTACATTTAGGCTCTTTTGTCTCTGGTGGCCATCTTGGGAGACTGTATGTCAGAATTTTTTTATGAAATTGAAGAGGGTTTGAGAAGTCACTCAAAATGTGCCCTAATTTTTCTTTCTGCAGCACTAATCATATTTCATATGGCAAAATATACCCCCTCATTTTGTTCCTTTTTAAATTAAATGTTTTAAAAGTTACCACTTTATTCCAATCAAGATGGCTTCAGGTGTGCCATACCTTTGTAATAAGTAGGACTGTTAGCGCTCTAGTTGTTCTTTAGAACACTCTGGGACATTCTGTCATTGGGCTATACTTGGGCTACATCTGGGTGATATTTGGGCTACATTTGGGCTCTTTTGTCTCTGGTGGCCATTTTGGGAGACTGCATGTCAGAATTTTTTAATGAAATAGAAGAGGATTTGAAAAGTCACTCAAAATGTGCCCTAATTTTTCTTTCTGCAGCACTAATAATACCTTCTATTGCATAATATACCCCCTCATTTTGTTCCTTTTTAAATTAAATGTTTTAAGAGTTACCACTTTATTCCCATCACGATGGCTCCAGGTGTGCTATACCTTTTCTAATAAGTAGGACTGTTAGCGCTCTAGTTGTTCTTTAGAACACTCTGGGACATTCTGTCATTGGGCTATACTTGGGCTACATCTGGGTGATATTTGGGCTACATTTGGGCTCTTTTGTCTCTGGTGGCCATTTTGGGAGACTGCATGTCAGAATGTTTTAATGAAATAGAAAAGGATTTGAGAAGTCACTCAAAATGTGCCCTAATTTTTCATTCTGCAGCACTAATCATACTTTCTATGGCAAAATATACCCCCTCATGTTGTTTCTTTTTAAATTAAATGTTTTAAGAGTTACCACTTTATTCCAATCAAGATGGCTTCAGGTGTGCCATACCTTTGTAATAAGTAGGACTGTTAGCGCTCTAGTTGTTCTTTAGAACACTCTAGGAGGCTGCAGTAGAACACAAAGGAATCAACTGACAGTCTCTGTCCTTGTTGGATGTACATGTTTTACTGAGAATGTCAGACTTCATTTTCACATGACTGAGAAAGATAATGTGAATTTACAGAAAATATGCTTTCAGTTTAGCTTATAGATCCCCTTCCAAACCACTGTGGGAAAATCATGAGATATTAGTTTTCTTTCAAACAATATTCATGATATCACAGCAGAAGGTTTTTTCACATGGTAAAATCACCTTAGAACCCACCACAATTCCTAAAACGAGTATGGTACCATCAACAAATGATTTATAATGTAACTAAAGTCCTAAAACCCTCTATTAACTACAATGCTTTTTAATGAGGTGCTATCATGTATATTGGTCCCAAGATGGCTGCCAACACTTCTTGGATGAAGTGCTGACAGCCAATCAGATCAGATGTGTGGTTAGGCTCCGCCCAGATATATATCTTTTTTTGAACCTAAATTACTCAAAATCTACTGGAGCACATATATTGAGACCTAGCAAAGGCACATCGGGCTAACAGTCCCTACAATTTTGCCAAGTTTCGTGCAAATCCATTCAGCCGTTCGAGCTAAAAGTGAGGCCAACCGCCCTATGGAAATTAACATGGGAAAAACGCGTTTTGGGACCCCCCTTTTTTCTTGGCCCCCCCCTTGATGAAACCCCCCCAAATTGTCAGGGGCTGCTCAGAAACAAAATGTTCCATTTTCCTGAAAATTTCAGCCAATTCCGTCCACAAACGCCAAAGTTATTAGACGTAGAATTTTCAAAAATCCCATAGAGAAAAAATCCTAACTATATATACCTACTGGCGACCGCCAGTAGGTAATATATATATATATATATATATATATATATATATATATATATATATATATATATATATATATATATATATATATATATATATATATATATATATATATATATATATATATCTGCAATACCTCGCAGCAGCTACGCTTTCCCTCAGCGAAATACGAGGCAAGAACCACCTTTTTCTCAGCATTCTTTATTTAGCCAACAGACAGATTGTCACGACGCGTTTCGGCCGTCCCAGCTGCCTTGGTCACATGGCATTACAGAGTGCTTTAACCCCTTTTAAAGTGAAACGTGCAGTCACATGTCAAATTGATGGACATAGAAAAAATACTACCTGTAAAAATACATATATTTTCACAATAGTAATATCATTACTAGCTGTATAAATACATAAAAAAACTTTGCATTGTTTTCCAGACATTATAAATAACCATGTCTCTAATGTATTTTGGAAAAAGATTAGCGTAGTGCAATCAAATAAATGCTGGTTCCACCATCCAAAACACAGATTAATTATTACAGCCTCATCCATCTGACATTGCATATCTAGAATTCAAATACTGGTGCTCACCAACGTGTACTAAATCATTAACAAAATTATGTAATTTTCTATTATTACATATTAATAGAAAAAATCAAAAAATAATCAACAATATCATAAAACCATACAGAGGAAATGCTCAACTGTGAAATATTATCCAGCCACTGAATATACTTAATCAGAAAATATTGAAAATAATTGTCATTTTATCATTTTGCATATATATATATTCTAGTTTTATGTTCATTATTGCACATCCTATATTACCACGGGATTGACTTACAATATAAAGTGACCTCGTGCTATTTAGTGCAATATAATCAAAGTGACTGGTGCATTGAAATTTCAAGGACTTAATGGTGAGGGGGAGAAAGTTACCGGGATATATACAGGGAGGAAATAATTTCATAGATGTCAATAAAAAATTATTAATCGTTTGATTCAAGACTCACTTTGACATACTAAATCCATACAGTACTAATGAAATAGACAATACATTAGAACTCACTAAAACAGCGCACAATTGATTACGCCATTAAAATGAATTGCATCAACACTATAAAACCGCCTATAAAAAAGGGAATCAGTGACATGACTAAAATCAGCTATCATAAAAAACACTAGGATAAAACTACCCCAATATCTAAAAGACGGCTAAAATCAATCATATCATAAATATACATCACAATTATAAATATCCTTTCGATATAAAAAACAGACAATATATATTATACAGTATAAATACAAAAATGTGCAAATTGTGCAATGTATAATCCAACTCCTCTCTTACTCTGACTAAAGTGCTGTTTGATGCAGGTCTATGATTCATTTATCTTACTTGGTGTACATATTTCCAGCTTATAGATATGTGTGGAGGTCCTCCGTGGTGTTGAGGCCTCCAGGCCATTTGGAATTAAACTCAAGGATATATTTCGTTTCCAACCTACGCATACATGCCTCTCTATCACCCCCTCTTTTAGTTAACGGGACCGATTCAATAGCAAAGTATTTAAGGCACTGAGGTCTACTGTTGTGACATGCCTCAAAGTGCCTGGCAACCGGGTAACTTTGATCTTTATTGGTGATAGCACGTAGGTGCTGCAAGATCCTCTTATGGATTTGCAGTTTACTACTTCCTATATACCTGAGTTTGCAGTCGCATTCCAATATGTACACACAATACTCTGTTCTACAGGTGAGATGTTGTTTTATTTCCCTGGTGATCTTTGGAATTACAGTAGTGTATTTCTTGGTGTTCACACCATGTTGGCATGCCTTACATGCCAAACACTTGAAGAAACCCCTACTGATTGGCCGCCATGGTTCCTTACCAAGATGTTCCTCATTATTTTTCGAGAGAATAGTGCCCATACTCAAACCTTTGCGGTAAGTTATCGACGGATTTGGGGGCATCAATTCTCCAATTAGTGGATCATCTCGAACAAAATGCCAATTTCTTCTGACAATACTCCTAAGTTCTTTTTCCTGCTTTGAGTATGTCATTATTAATCTTACAGGGTTGGCATTGCCACTTTGTAGTATACTGGGTTTTTCTTTGTATGTTAACAGTTCACCTCTAGCTTTGAGCCGTGACTTTCTTATGGCGGTTTGTATCATCTTGGCACTGTAACCCCTATCCACAAATCTCATAAAGCTTTCTTGTTGCTTGATGATCATGTCTTCATTGTTACTACAAATACAAATATATTCACTGAAAAAACCATAGGTTTCATGAGTGTTATTGTTAGCTGGACATTTCACTCGTACAAAACCATAGAAATTCCTCCGTTATAGTTAGTTGTGCTAACTATAACTTGCTTGCCCGCAATGCACTGCTGATGATGTCACATATTACATCATTCATGACATGGTCAGTGACATTACTGATGACATCACTTATGACATCTCAAATGACATCACTGAACACATCACTTATGACATCATCCAGTGAATGTGGTTTTGTTTGAAATTGAAATATCTATTATATATATATATATATATATATATATATATATATATATATATATATATATATATATATATATATATACCAATCTGTATTGAAGATTGAGTGGATATATAACTGTCGGGATGGAGGATTTAGTAGATGTCTGACTGTTTGTTTAAGTGAGTAATTAGATGTATCTCACTAAATATATGGGTTAGTAACTAAATTATGTGAATGTGTGTATCACTGTCTCTGTTGTTGTATAACCTGCTGCATCAATTGGTCACTAACTACATGAGTGTCTATATTAGTGATTTATTAGTTGGCTGAGTATTTGTAAGGGAGACTGAGTGTATCTGTGGTTGGGTAGGGGAGTTGTAACTCTATGCATAGATGTGTGAGTGTTTTTTTGTCTAGGCATATGGGTTTAGGAGTGTTTATGGAAACAGTTATTTGGGTGTCTGAGTGTGTTTATTTGTGTGTTGGTAGGTGAATATATGTGTCAGTGGTACATCTCCAATAAAGTAAAAAAATAAAAGGCATTGTATATGAGAGTTGATGTATATAAATAAGTATACGTAAGAGTCAGTGATTGTGAGAGTAACTGTATGAATGAGTGTATAATTGTAATTGTGATTTTTAAACATAGTAACTATGCTTTACTGTGTGTATGTATAAATCAGGTGTTGTGTGTATAACTGTGTAGGTGAGTAAATGTAAGTGTGATTGATTCTTTTCATGAGTGAGTTGTATCACTGCATAACCGACTAGGATGACTGCTGATGTGTCAATGTCTATATGTGTGTATGAGTACATTTGATAGTGCTACCATTGATTAGTGACTGCATGTATAAGTGATTCTGTGGGTGAATGGACAGTTGGCTGTTTAGACTTGTGAGTGTATATGTAGTAACTGGTATGTGTGTGTCAGTGCTTTCAAATATGGTACTCCGTATTTTACAGTAAGTGATCTAAGGTTATACTAGTATGTGCTGAGGTGTATCAGTTTGTCACATGGATGATGTCATCATTAATGTCATCAGTGATGTCACTGACCATGTCAGGAATGATGTAATATGTGACATCATCAGCAGTGCATTGCGGGCGCGCGAGTTATAGTTAGCACAACGGGGAACATCACTTACAACGCATTTTTTACAACGCACTACCATTACATCGCAACCATTACAATGCATACCATTACAACGCATTGCGCTGGGGGGCGCTCTAGGATAGGGAATATATTTAATTTACTATCCAACACCTTCCCTGATATCCACGGGGACTGGAGTTGGAATAGTAAATTAAATAATTCACTATCCAGCGCCTAAAAGCATTATGCGTTGTAATGGACTGCGTGGTAAAAACCGCGTTGTAAAGGCATGCGATGTAAAAGCATGCGTTGTAGTGACACCAATCCTAGCACAACTAACTCTAAGAGAGGAATTTCTATGATTTTGTACTAGTGAAATGTCCAGCTAACAATAACACTCATGAAACCTATGGATTTTTCAGTGAATTTCAAAGGTTTTTTAAACGCTAATTCCTAACTATAACGTCTCTGAAACCAATTTTTGTTTCAGTGAATTTCAAAAGTTTTTTAAATGCTAATTTTTAAGTGCAATAGTAGTTATACCTATTTTTTGTACTGAATGTCTAGTTTTTTAACTGTTTATTTATAACTATTTTATTTATTAAACAACATTATATATTTTTCTCAAAATTGCAAAATAAAAAAAAATTAAAACTGAAATGTTTTTAATTATTACGCTTTTTTAGTATTTTAATTTATTTATAAAATTTTCTTTTTTATTTTTTTCTAAATGTTTTGGGGGAGTTGCACACCCAAAGCGTACTTACTGCAGCTGGTACGTGTATTCTAGCTGCCATTTTGGAAAAGCTGTGAAGTATCTGCGTATGGTGAGCGACGAGTGCGTGGTTTTTTTCAGTTATGTCATATACGTACAATGCTACATGGTGTGCGTGACCGGTCTGCGACTCCTGCTCCCGCGCATTCATGACACATGCGTATTATGGTATGCAACGCTTGCGCGGTGATGGGCCCCACGTGATGCCATATCGTGCTGGGGCGCACTGGGTGCGCGACTCCTGTGAACTTTTTTCTGTTCTAAAATGATTTGTACGTGTCTTTAATGTACATATTAGGGCAAACGATTTTCTAAGGTATTCATAAAAATAATATATTTCTACTTGTAATAAACTTATATTATTTTTAAATATATTTTTGCGAAGTCGCGTCGGTTGCACGCTATGTGAGCACACGATGCGCAGATCTCATGTGACCTCAAAAAAAAGAGATTTGATTGGTTCATAAAATTTTCCACTGTAAATATTGAAGGACCCCACCCATTTTTATTTTTATGTTTAGAGCAGTTGATGAGAAACATCTCTTCTTCTTCCAGAGCTGGTTTTGGAATTTTTTTGGTGTTTTAAAAAAAATTGCATTTGAGAAATGGCCTCTGGTTCACAAGCTCCTCATCATTCTTCAGATGAAGATATCTTAGAGGAAGATCCACGCAAGAAGAGGCCTAAATCAGTGGTATGGTAATGTTTCACATTTCCTGCTGGAGAAAAAAAGGTCAACGCAAGAAAAGTCACATGCTTGCTGTGTGACAGGGTCCTGTTGCGAGGCAGTGATAAGAAATACTCCTGTGGAACAGCGAGTATGTATAAACATCTGAGGACCATTTACCCGAAGAAACTGGCACAAGAAGAAATGAGGCGTGCAGCAAAAAATCCACCACCAGGCAGTGCTAGTAACTCCGGAGCATCCACTTCAGCACCACCAGTAGACATTCGCCCAGAATTTTTTGCAGCAGCATTGTACTAAGTGCAAAACCATCATCTGTTATGCTGAACAGTCAGTGGACGCTATTTGTGCAGCTCAAAGGAACCACAAATGCAATTGTTTTTTATTTTTTTGCTTTTGGAATGATATTGAATTCCAAAAGCTAACTGTTTACTAAGTTCCTTTTTTGTTCAATTTTAAAAAAACACCTAAAAAGTACAACATTGTTAAAAACAAAAAAAAAAATAGAAAACAAGAAACAGTTCAGAACTACCTTCTCTGGTTTAAAAAAAGAACTATAATTGCATAGTAATGTCTGAAAGTTTGGTTGAATATATGTATCGTGGGGAGATTGTTTTTGTACAGGAAGGGACTACTTCCTGCACAAAAAGAATCACTAAAAGAATTTTCCTCCTTCAATGTGAATGGTGGAATGCAGCATGCATTAAAAGAGAAAAAAACGAGGAGAAATTAAAACATTTCTCCTTTTTGTGCCTCGCTACACCACCTCTAGGGTGGCACACCATTCACACGTATCCACAGATTTACACTTTCTCCTAAGTCTTGAGATGTGTTATTCCATGGGTGTTGTGTGGGAACAAATACAGCAACACCCATGGAACGCCCCTTCAACGCAAAGTGCTGCGTTTGAATGGGTCGTATTTTCAAGGAGATGAAAGCCATGCAGGGTGGCTTTTCCTCTCCTTGTAAATATGGAGGAGTCCCCAGCGCCATCACTACTTTACATAAAGTGACGTACTGGTGGTGCAGGGGGCCTGTAAATCTGCCCCAAAAGTGCTTAGGTATTGGTAGAGTGATACAATAAGAACATAGTGCTGGATGGCTGATTGACGAACTGCATGAGACTGACAGCAGGTATCCTAGGCTGCATGAGTACTACTTCAGTATTTAGTGGAGTGTACACATAGTATATATGTCCTTAGAGGTTTGTAGGGATTGTGCACAGAATATTGTACGTGTACTTGTGTTGGTGCCTAGGTCATTCTATAAGAACATCATTAGTAACTAGAATGATGACAGTGCTGCACACAGAGTGCTCAGTTAATTTATAAGAGCTTAGGTATTGTCTCAATGTCTGAGTCATTCTGCAAGTGCATAGACAGTGACTGGGTTCCTAGAGTGCTAGTAGTGGACAGCAGGATCTGTTTATAAGCGCTTCTGTTTCACCAGAGTGATTAGATAAGGACATGCCTCTGTCAGGATGATTGTAGGAGTGGACGGAGATGCTTTAGAGCCATAGAACAGGCCAGCAGAGCTGCTTTACAGCCAGAGAACCAGGTCAGCAGAGCTGTTGTAGAGCCAGAGAACCAGGTCAGCAGAGCTGCTTTAGAGCCATAGAACCAGGTCAGCAGAGCTGCTGCAAAGCCAGAGAAACCAGGTCAGCAGAGCTGCTTTAGAGCCAGAGAACCAGGTTAGCAGAGCTGCTCTGGAGCCTAAGAAGCAGGTCAGCAGAGCTGCTATAAAGCCAGAGACCCAGGTCAGCAGAGCTGCTCTAGGGACAGGGACCCAAGTCCGCAGAGCTGCTCTAGAGGCCGAGAACCAGGTCAGCAGAGCAGCTGTAGAGCCAGAGAAACCAGGTCTGCAGAGCTTCTTCAGAGGGAGAGAACCAAGTTAGCAGAACTGCTTGAGAGCCAGAGAACCAGTTCAGCAGAGCTCTTTAGAGGGAGAGAACCGGGTCAGCAGAGCTGCTCTAGAGCCAGAGAAAACAGGTCAGCAGAGCTGCTTTAGAGGGAGAGAACCAGGTCAGCAGAGCTTCTTTAGAACCAGAGAACCAGGTCAGCAGAACTGCTCTAGAGCCTAAAAACCGGGTCAGCAGAGCTGCTCTAAAGCCAGAGAACCAGGTCAGCAGAGCTGCTGTAGAGCCAGAGAAACTCGATCAGTAAAGCTGCTTTAGAGCGAGAGAACAAGGTCAGTGCTTTCAAATATGGTACTCCGTATTTTACAGTAAGTGATCTAAGGTTATACTAGTATGTGCTGAGGTGTATCAGTTTGTCACATGGATGATGTCATCATTAATGTCATCAGTGATGTCACTGACCATGTCAGGAATGATGTAATATGTGACATCATCAGCAGTGCATTGCGGGCGCGCGAGTTATAGTTAGCACAACGGGGAACATCACTTACAACGCATTTTTTACAACGCACTACCATTACATCGCAACCATTACAATGCATACCATTACAACGCATTGCGCTGGGGGGCGCTCTAGGATAGGGAATATATTTAATTTACTATCCAACACCTTCCCTGATATCCACGGGGACTGGAGTTGGAATAGTAAATTAAATAATTCACTATCCAGCGCCTAAAAGCATTATGCGTTGTAATGGACTGCGTGGTAAAAACCGCGTTGTAAAGGCATGCGATGTAAAAGCATGCGTTGTAGTGACACCAATCCTAGCACAACTAACTCTAAGAGAGGAATTTCTATGATTTTGTACTAGTGAAATGTCCAGCTAACAATAACACTCATGAAACCTATGGATTTTTCAGTGAATTTCAAAGGTTTTTTAAACGCTAATTCCTAACTATAACGTCTCTGAAACCAATTTTTGTTTCAGTGAATTTCAAAAGTTTTTTAAATGCTAATTTTTAAGTGCAATAGTAGTTATACCTATTTTTTGTACTGAATGTCTAGTTTTTTAACTGTTTATTTATAACTATTTTATTTATTAAACAACATTATATATTTTTCTCAAAATTGCAAAATAAAAAAAAATTAAAACTGAAATGTTTTTAATTATTACGCTTTTTTAGTATTTTAATTTATTTATAAAATTTTCTTTTTTATTTTTTTCTAAATGTTTTGGGGGAGTTGCACACCCAAAGCGTACTTACTGCAGCTGGTACGTGTATTCTAGCTGCCATTTTGGAAAAGCTGTGAAGTATCTGCGTATGGTGAGCGACGAGTGCGTGGTTTTTTTCAGTTATGTCATATACGTACAATGCTACATGGTGTGCGTGACCGGTCTGCGACTCCTGCTCCCGCGCATTCATGACACATGCGTATTATGGTATGCAACGCTTGCGCGGTGATGGGCCCCACGTGATGCCATATCGTGCTGGGGCGCACTGGGTGCGCGACTCCTGTGAACTTTTTTCTGTTCTAAAATGATTTGTACGTGTCTTTAATGTACATATTAGGGCAAACGATTTTCTAAGGTATTCATAAAAATAATATATTTCTACTTGTAATAAACTTATATTATTTTTAAATATATTTTTGCGAAGTCGCGTCGGTTGCACGCTATGTGAGCACACGATGCGCAGATCTCATGTGACCTCAAAAAAAAGAGATTTGATTGGTTCATAAAATTTTCCACTGTAAATATTGAAGGACCCCACCCATTTTTATTTTTATGTTTAGAGCAGTTGATGAGAAACATCTCTTCTTCTTCCAGAGCTGGTTTTGGAATTTTTTTGGTGTTTTAAAAAAAATTGCATTTGAGAAATGGCCTCTGGTTCACAAGCTCCTCATCATTCTTCAGATGAAGATATCTTAGAGGAAGATCCACGCAAGAAGAGGCCTAAATCAGTGGTATGGTAATGTTTCACATTTCCTGCTGGAGAAAAAAAGGTCAACGCAAGAAAAGTCACATGCTTGCTGTGTGACAGGGTCCTGTTGCGAGGCAGTGATAAGAAATACTCCTGTGGAACAGCGAGTATGTATAAACATCTGAGGACCATTTACCCGAAGAAACTGGCACAAGAAGAAATGAGGCGTGCAGCAAAAAATCCACCACCAGGCAGTGCTAGTAACTCCGGAGCATCCACTTCAGCACCACCAGTAGACATTCGCCCAGAATTTTTTGCAGCAGCATTGTACTAAGTGCAAAACCATCATCTGTTATGCTGAACAGTCAGTGGACGCTATTTGTGCAGCTCAAAGGAACCACAAATGCAATTGTTTTTTATTTTTTTGCTTTTGGAATGATATTGAATTCCAAAAGCTAACTGTTTACTAAGTTCCTTTTTTGTTCAATTTTAAAAAAACACCTAAAAAGTACAACATTGTTAAAAACAAAAAAAAAAATAGAAAACAAGAAACAGTTCAGAACTACCTTCTCTGGTTTAAAAAAAGAACTATAATTGCATAGTAATGTCTGAAAGTTTGGTTGAATATATGTATCGTGGGGAGATTGTTTTTGTACAGGAAGGGACTACTTCCTGCACAAAAAGAATCACTAAAAGAATTTTCCTCCTTCAATGTGAATGGTGGAATGCAGCATGCATTAAAAGAGAAAAAAACGAGGAGAAATTAAAACATTTCTCCTTTTTGTGCCTCGCTACACCACCTCTAGGGTGGCACACCATTCACACGTATCCACAGATTTACACTTTCTCCTAAGTCTTGAGATGTGTTATTCCATGGGTGTTGTGTGGGAACAAATACAGCAACACCCATGGAACGCCCCTTCAACGCAAAGTGCTGCGTTTGAATGGGTCGTATTTTCAAGGAGATGAAAGCCATGCAGGGTGGCTTTTCCTCTCCTTGTAAATATGGAGGAGTCCCCAGCGCCATCACTACTTTACATAAAGTGACGTACTGGTGGTGCAGGGGGCCTGTAAATCTGCCCCAAAAGTGCTTAGGTATTGGTAGAGTGATACAATAAGAACATAGTGCTGGATGGCTGATTGACGAACTGCATGAGACTGACAGCAGGTATCCTAGGCTGCATGAGTACTACTTCAGTATTTAGTGGAGTGTACACATAGTATATATGTCCTTAGAGGTTTGTAGGGATTGTGCACAGAATATTGTACGTGTACTTGTGTTGGTGCCTAGGTCATTCTATAAGAACATCATTAGTAACTAGAATGATGACAGTGCTGCACACAGAGTGCTCAGTTAATTTATAAGAGCTTAGGTATTGTCTCAATGTCTGAGTCATTCTGCAAGTGCATAGACAGTGACTGGGTTCCTAGAGTGCTAGTAGTGGACAGCAGGATCTGTTTATAAGCGCTTCTGTTTCACCAGAGTGATTAGATAAGGACATGCCTCTGTCAGGATGATTGTAGGAGTGGACGGAGATGCTTTAGAGCCATAGAACAGGCCAGCAGAGCTGCTTTACAGCCAGAGAACCAGGTCAGCAGAGCTGTTGTAGAGCCAGAGAACCAGGTCAGCAGAGCTGCTTTAGAGCCATAGAACCAGGTCAGCAGAGCTGCTGCAAAGCCAGAGAAACCAGGTCAGCAGAGCTGCTTTAGAGCCAGAGAACCAGGTTAGCAGAGCTGCTCTGGAGCCTAAGAAGCAGGTCAGCAGAGCTGCTATAAAGCCAGAGACCCAGGTCAGCAGAGCTGCTCTAGGGACAGGGACCCAAGTCCGCAGAGCTGCTCTAGAGGCCGAGAACCAGGTCAGCAGAGCAGCTGTAGAGCCAGAGAAACCAGGTCTGCAGAGCTTCTTCAGAGGGAGAGAACCAAGTTAGCAGAACTGCTTGAGAGCCAGAGAACCAGTTCAGCAGAGCTCTTTAGAGGGAGAGAACCGGGTCAGCAGAGCTGCTCTAGAGCCAGAGAAAACAGGTCAGCAGAGCTGCTTTAGAGGGAGAGAACCAGGTCAGCAGAGCTTCTTTAGAACCAGAGAACCAGGTCAGCAGAACTGCTCTAGAGCCTAAAAACCGGGTCAGCAGAGCTGCTCTAAAGCCAGAGAACCAGGTCAGCAGAGCTGCTGTAGAGCCAGAGAAACTCGATCAGTAAAGCTGCTTTAGAGCGAGAGAACAAGGTCAGCAGTGCTGCTATAGAGGGTGAGAACCAGGTCAGTAGAGCTGCTGCAGAGCCAGAGAACTAGTTCAGCAGAACTGCTTTAGAGCCATAGAACCGTGTCAGCAGAGCTGCTTTAGAGCCAGAGAACCAGGTCAGCAGAGCTGTTGTAGAGCCAGAGAAGCAGGTCAGCAGAGCTGCTCTAGAGCATAAGAACTAGGTCAGCAGAGCTGCTCTAGAGCCAGAGAACCAGGTCACCAGAGCTGCTGTAGAGCCAGAAAAACCAGGCCAGCAGAGCTGCTTTAGAGCCAGAGAACTAGGTCAGCAGAGCTGCTTTAGAGCCATAGAGCCAGGCCAGGAGAGATGCTTTAGAGCCAGAGAACCAAGTCAGCAGAGATGCTCTAGAGCCTAAGAACCAGGTCAGCAGAGCTGCTCTAGAGCCAAAGCACCAGGTCAGCAGACCTGCTGTAGAGCCAGAGAAACCATGTCAGCAGAGCTGCTTTAGAGTGAGAGAACCAGGTCAGCAGATCTGCTCTAGAGGGGGAGAATCAGGTCAGCAGAGCTGCTCTAGACCCTTAGAACCATGTCAGCAGAACTGCTGTAGAGCCATAGAACCGGGTCAGCAGAGCTGCTTTAGAGCCAGAGAACCAGGTTAGCAGAGCTGTTGTAGAGCCAGAGAACCAGATCAACAGAGCTGCTATATAGCCTAAGAACTAGGGGCCAGATGTAGGTAGGCTATTACCGGTCGGTAACGGTCCAATTCGTCCGTTACGACCGGTAATAGACTTTTCCTATGAAGAAGGCTTTTTTACCGATTCGGTAAATAACGAATTGGTATTTACCGATTCGGTATGTACCGTGTCATCATTTACCGAGTCGGTATTTACCTAATCGTTGGTGGTAAATAACAAATTCCTATGTAAATACAAATATGTGCATTTACACCTGTGCCATGTGACAGACATACATGCCCTTAGGGCATGTATGTGTGCCACATGTGCACACAGGCACTAATCAGGGGTGCAGCAGGGTGTCAAAGTGACACCCTGCCACCCTTGACTTTTTTCCAATTTTACTGAATCGGTAATTACCTTTCGGTAATTGACATTCATTCCAATGGGCCTCCAAAACCATAGGAACGTACGGCGAAAAACGAATTGGTAATTACCGATTGAGTAAATACCGAATCTTAACGATTCAGTATTTTTTACCGCATAATTACCTACATTGCATTTACCGATTCGAAAATACTGAATCGGTAAAATTCAGTATTTTCGAATCGATAAATCTAAATTACCTACATCTAGCCCCAGGTCAGCAGAGCTGCTCTAGAGCCAGAAAACCAGGTCAGCAGACCTGCTGTAGAGCCAGAGAAACCAGGTCAGCAGAGCTGCTTTTGAGGGAGAGAACCAGGTCAGGAAAGCTGCTTTTGAGCCAGATAACTAGGTCAGCAGAGCTGCTTTAGAGCTAGAGAAGCAGGTCAGCAGAGCTGCTCTAGTTGACACTGACAGACTGACACTGACTGACTGACAGTGACTGACATTGATTGACTGACACTAACTGACTGACTGACACTGACTGACACTGACTGACTGACACTGACTGACACTGATTGACTGACACTGACTGACTGGCACTGACTGACATTGATTGACTGACACTAACTGACTGACTGACACTGACTGACCCTGACTGACTGACACCGACTGACACTGACTGACTACTCTCTACTACTCTTCTACTCACTCTCTAATACTGTCTCTCTACTACTCACTCTCTACTACTCTCTACTGCTCTACCACTCTCTACTACTCACTCTCTACTTCTCTACTACTCACTCTCTACTACTACTCTCTACTACGATATCTCTACTACTCACTTTCTACTACAATCTACTTTTCACTTTCTACTACTCACTCTCTACTACTCTTTCTCTACTATTCACTCGCTACTACTCTCTACTACCCTCTGCTACTACTATCTACTACTCACTCTCTAGTACTCTCTCTACTACTCACTTTCTACAACTCTCTACTACTCACTCTCCACTACACACTCTCTACTACTTGCTCTCTACTACTCTCTCTCTACTACTCACTCTCCACTACACACTCTCTACTACTTGCTCTCTACTACTCTCTCTCTACCACTCTCTACTACTCACTCTATACTGCTTTACTACTCTCTACTACTCTCTACTACTCATGCTACTCACTCTCTACTACTCTCTCTCTACTACTCACTCTCCACTACACACTCTCTACTACTTGCTGTCTACTACTCTCTCTCTACTACTTACTCTCTACTACACACTCTCTACTACACATTCTCTACTACTGCTCTCTACTACTCTCTCTCTCTACTACTCTACTACTCTTGACTCTGTACTACTCACTCTCTACTACCCATTCTCTACTACTCTCCACTACTCAATCTCTACTACTCGCTCTCTACTATTCACTCTCTACTACTCACTCTCTACTACTCTCTACTACTCTCTCCTACTCACTCTCTACAACTCACTCTCTACTACTCACTCTCTACAACTCACTCTCTAGTACTCTCTACTACTCTCTTTACTACTCACACTCTACTACTCACTCTACTACTCTACCACGCACTCTCTACTACTCTACTACTCACTCTCTACTACTCACTCTCTACTACTCACTCTACTACTCACTATCTACTACTCTACTACTCTCTCTACTACTCACTCTCTGCTACTCTCCTACTACTCACTATCTATTACTCTCTACTACTCACTCTCTACTACACAGTCTCTACTACTTGCTCTCTACTAATTGCTCTCTACTACTCTCTACTACTCACTCTACTACTCACTCTCTACTACTCTCTACTACTCACTCTCTACTACTCTCCACTACTTAGTCTCTACTACTCCACTACTCACTCTCTACTACCCTATTACTCTCTACTACTCACTCTCTACTACTCACTCCCTACTACTCACTCTCTACTGCTCTCTCTCTACTACTCATTCTCTACTACTCACTCTCTACTACTCTCTACTACTCACTCTCTACTACTCTCTTTCTCTCTACTACTTTATTTTACTCACTCTACTAATCACTCTCTACTAGTCACTCTCTACTACTCTCTACTTCTCACTCTCTACTACTCTCTACTACTCACTCTCTACTACTCTCTCTCTACTACTCACTCTACTACTCACTCTCTACTACACTCTCTCTGCTACTCACTCTCTACTACTCACTCTCTGCTACACTCTTTACTACTACTCTCTACTACTCACTCTCTACTACTCTCTACTACTTAGTCTCTACTACTCCACTACTCTCTACTACTCACTCTCTACTACCCTATTACTCTCTACTACTCACTCTCTACTACTCACTCTCTACTACTCACTCCCTACTACTCACTCTCTACTGCTCTCTCTCTCTACTACTCATTCTCTACTACTCACTCTCTACTACTCACTCCCTACTACTCTCTTTCTCTCTACTACTTTATTTTACTCACTCTACTAATCACTCTCTACTAGTCACTCTCTACTACTCTCCACTTCTCACTCTCTACTACTCTCTACTACTCACTCTACTACTCACTCTCTACTACACTCTCTCTGCTACTCACTCTCTACTACTCACTCTCTGCTACACTCTTTACTACTCACTCTCTACTACTCACTCTCTACCACTCACTCTACTACTCACTCTACTACTCTCTACTACCCACTCTCTGCTACTCTCTTTACAACTCTCTAATACTCACTCTCTACTATCTATTACTCACTCTCTATTCTCTACCTCTCTACCTCTCTCTATCTCTCTCTCTACTACTCTCTACCTCTCTACCTCTACCTCTCTACCTCTAATATATATAATCTGCATATCTTTATAAATACAAATATAAATGCATGCATACATATACATATATACATACATATGCATGTTATGCATGTGGTGAGTGGCCAGTGGCAGTGTCCCATCCGCTTCTACGGCACTAGTAGTTAGTAGCGACGTTCCTGTTGCTTCAGCTTTTAACTGTTTTTAGACTGTTAGGGGGCAGAGTGAGAAGAGCGACTTAGGCTCCCTCCCTGTACTTTTGATTGACTTTGCTGGCATTGTTTATACTACTTGGAGGCATTGTGTGCATTACCTTGAGACAAGCTGCATCGCGCCGGGGGGCTGCTCTTGTTTCCTCCTTCCCGCCCCGTTCTGACTCGGTGACTAGCACCGATTGTGCGGAGGGCGTGGAAGGTCCGAGGCAGCCACTTCCAGTGCACGGGGGAGGACGGTCAGCGCTCTAGCCAATCTTGACGCTGGGGGGGTTATAAACCACAGGAACCTGGGACGCGAGGTGGTGAGTGGGCAGTGGCAGTGTCCCAGCCGCTTCTACGGCGCTAGTAGTTAGTAGCAATGTTCCTGTTGTGTCAGCTTTTAACTGTTTTTAGACTGTTAGGGGGCAGAGTGAGGAGAGCGACTTAGGCTCCCTCCCTGTACTTTTAATTGACTTTGCTGGCATTGTTTGTACTACCTGGAGGCATTGTGTGCATTACCTGGAGACAAGCTGCATCGCGCCGGGGGGTTGCTCTCGTTTCCTCCTTCCCACCCCGTTCTGACGCGGTGACTAGCACCGATTGTGCGGAGGGTGTGGAAGGTCAGAGGCAGCCACTTCCGGTGCGCGGGGGAGGATGGTCAGTGCTCTAGCCAATCTGGATGCTGGGGGGCTAAAAGGCCGATGTCCACTCGGCCGCGCAGCGGGCGCGCCAGGAGCGCGCCAAAGGCAAACCCGTCTGCACCCGTCCGCGGCCGGGCGCGGGCCAGGGCCCCAACCCCTGGTCAAACGGCGACTAGGACACTGTGGAGTAGGGACCAACTCCTGAAACTTCGTCCCCCGAATACATTCTATCATAGCATGAGTGCGGAGAGGGATGCATGCTGTAGTCACTGTCAGTATACGTTTTGTAGGGGAGACAACAGAAAGCTGGAGTACACTAGCCTGACATGTGGGCTACTTAATGTCAGATCTATGCGTAAACATAGACTGGACATTTATGACCTACTGACAGAGAAACAACTGTATCTCTTGTTCCTCTCGGAAACTTGGTTAGATGCTGACTCTGATTCGGATGTCATCGAGGCTCTCCCTGAAGGGTATATGATGGTGAGGCGGGACCGGCCCACGGGCAGTGGGGGGGCAATAGCTATTGCTTTTAAGCTACCATTGTGCTGTCAACTAGAACAGCTAACGGTAACGGATAGTGAGGCAGGTGCCTTTACTATTAGGGTAAACGATGGTACTACGCTAAAAGGCTTCCTGATCTACAGACCTTTAGGCCCCCGCACCCGGTTCACGGTTAGCTTGGTGGAGGAGATTACGGAGGCTGCTCTACGAAGAGACAAATTCCTCATTTTAGAGGACCTGAATATGCATTTTGAAGACCCACTTGACAGAGGGGCGGCAGGTCTCTGCCAGGAATTGCAGACACTGCAACTTGATCTGAGAGTAAGGACCCCCACACATCGGCAGGGCCATTTATTAGACCCGATATTCACCAACTGGGGGGAAGTGGTGGCAAATCCTCCAGTTCCGGTTCTCTGGTCGGACCACTTCTTTGTGCCCTTTGTGGTGCGCATTCCAGGAGGAAGAATACTGGGACAGCCACCCCCTAACTACCCTAGCCGGAAATGGGCAAATTTCTCTCAGGCTAAGTTTAATGAAGCACTAACTAAAGGAGGCAGGCCGGGTGGGATGGATGCAGAAACCACTAGAAGTAATCTAGATCAACGCATAACAGAGGCCTTAGATAGCACTGCCCCACTCTGCTTGACCAACTCTGGGCGGCGCGTACAGGGAACAGCCCCCTGGTACAATGATGATTTGCACCGAGCTAAGGCGGAATGCAAACGTCTTGAGAGACAGTGGAGGGTGGCCTTTCTGAGCCAGGCCAAGCTGGAATATATAGTTAAGCGGAGGGCCTACCAGGGGCTTATTAGAAGGGCAAAGGCAGCCTACTTTGCAAGGAGAAATGGGGATGCGGAAAACTCCGCAAAGGAGCTTTTTAAAATCTATAAGGCCATTTCCTCTGCCAAGTCCTCCACTGCTCCCGTGGATTGTTCTGTTGACTCATGTAACCAGATTGTGGAATTTTTCTCTGAAAAAGTGGCCAAGATTTATTCATCCTTTCCGGGACAAACTAAAATAGGGTCTGAGTTTGTGGAAGCCGAAAGAGAAGTTAGGGGATCGTATGCTCTTCAAAATTTCACTATCCCGTCCCCAGAAGCATTACAACAGATTTTTAGATCGATACAGTAGCGTTCCCCTAGAGACCCTGCCTCACCGAAGCTGCTAACAGAAAGCCTACCAATCCTGGAGTCCTATATAAGACATCTCCTGTATGTATCCTTCAGGACACATACGGTGCCTGAAGGGTGGAAACAGGCGGTAGTGCTCCCCCTCCAGAAGAAACCTAACATCAGCTTTGAGAAAATGGAGAACCTTTGCCCTATTTCACTGTTACCCTATCTGGCCAAAGTGCCAGAAAAGGTCGTGAAAATCCAGCTGATGAATTATGTGGAGGAAGCCAATCTCCCACACTCTACGCAGTTTGGGTTCAGACCCCGCCACTCCACGGAGTCAGCTCTACTTATGGCTGTTGAAACCATCAGACAGGGAGTGGATGAGGGCCAAACTATGATCCTCCTAGATTTGAGCGCAGCATTCGACACTGTAGCACACTACACCCTGCTACAGTGTCTGAATGAGGGTGGGATTTCTGGTGCTGCACTGAAATGGATCCAGTCCTTCCTGTCGGACCGGGGTTTCAAGGTCAGGCAGGGGGACTGCTATTTCAGAGTGATCAGCTTGGGTCAGGGCGTACCACAGGGTTCGTCCCTGAGCCCAACCCTATTCAATCTTTATGTCTCCCCGGTAGCATCTATAGTTGAGGGCTATGGGCTGCGTATTGTGTCTTATACCGATGACACGCAGCTGGTCATCTCCCTATCGCGTGCGCCCGGTCTTGCTGCGGACAGCTTCAGAGCATGCATGCAGGAGCTTGCCGCTTGGATGTCGACCAACTGCCTGAGGCTGAATGGTAGCAAGACAGAGGTGCTCGTGGTGGGGGGGGGCCCGTCTGTGTGGTCGTCGGCATGGTGGCCTTCCTGTTTAGGTCCGGCTCCTACGCTATGTCAGCAAGCTAAAAGTTTGGGCGTGTGGCTCGATGCTGACCTGACTTTTGTGCCCCAGATTAGTCGGGTGGTGGGGGTGTGCTTTGGTGTCCTGAAAGGCCTAAGGAAGGTCTTGGAACTCCTTCCTACGGTGACTAGATGGACACTGGTGCATGCCCTTGTCACTGCACAACTGGATTATGGTAACCTCCTCTATCTGGGTGCTACGGTGAGAAGCCTTGATCGCCTACACGTGATACAAAACGCTGCTGCCCGTCTGGTCCCGAGGCTGCCCAGAAGATTGGCCTATAAGGCTGCGCTGCAGGCACTTCATTGGCTCCCGGTGAGGAGTAGAATTGAGTTCAAGGCTCTGTGCACATGCCACCGGATTATTGGCGGCAAAGCACCGGAGCCTTTACAGAGCCTCATTACTCTCTATAAGCCTGCTTGAGCCCTAAGATCCTCTGGCTACGGTCTTTTGGTGGTTCACCAAAGTAAAAAAGGCGTGAATGGGGGCAGGTCCTTTCAATTTTTTGCTGCTAAAAGTTGGAATAAGCTCCCGATGGAACTGCGCTTGGAACCTCTAGAGTCTCGGTTTAGGGGAAAACCCAAAACACATCTATTTGTGCAGTAGACTGGCTTTGTGAGTTGCTGCATCAGTGCTGTTTCCACTCGCTATAGCGCGGGGACACGCCGGTGTGCGTAACCATGCACTTTATAAGCTTCCCTATTATTATGTACATGAAAGTTTGAAAAACACTAATAAAAGCAAAGCTGACAAGTCACCTAATTACATACAGAATTGCTTAAACATAAATGAGGGCTAGACCTATTGCATTTGCAATGCTTGTTCAATTTGGTTCCATCAAGAGGGCATTCAGATGTGTCACACATTTGCCATGAATTCAGAATTTTAGCACTCTAGTTGCTTCATTCTCACATGACTGAGAACGATAATGTGAATATACAGGAAATATGTTCTCAGTTTAGCTTATAGATCACCTTCCAAACCTCTGTGGGAAAAGCATGAGAAAATAGTATGTCTCAAACATGATTCATGATATCCCAGCAGAAGGCTTTTTCACATGGTAAAATCACCTTAGAACACAGCAAAATTCCTAAAATGAGTATTGTACCTTGAACAAATGATTTATAATGTAACTAAAGTTTTAAAACCTTCTATGAACTGCAATGCTTTTTAATGAGATGCTATCATGTATATTGGTCCTAAGATGGCTGCCAACACTTCATGGATAAAGTGCGGACAGCCAATCAGATCTCATGATAAGATGCGTAGTTCGGCTCCGCCCAGATATATATGTATTATTTTCCCTTAATATTTGAAGAACTACTGAACAGATTTACACTATTTAACCAAAAGACACAAGTGTGAACCAAGGACTACCTCTTTGCCAAATTTGGTGTGTTTCCGTTCAACAGTTCGGGCTGTAGCTGCGATTAAAGGTTCCTATGGAAAATTGCATGTGAAAAACACGTTTTGGGACCCCCCTTTTTTCTCAGCCCCCACTTGATGAATCATCTCCAATATTTATGGATATTACCTACTGGCGGTCGCCAGTAGGTAGTTATAGTTAGGATTGTTTTCTAAAGGAAATCCGCAACATTCTATTGGGAATAACTTTGGCGTTGATTGAGGGATTTGCCTGTAATTTTCCTGAAATTTGCCTCGCTGCGCTCCGCTCTTTCCCTGAAAGTTTGGGGGAATTCGTCAAGCGGGGGCCGAGATAAAAGGGGGGTCCCAAAACGTGTTTTCCCCATGTTAATTTCCATAGGGCCGTTAGACTCACTTTTAGCCCAAACGGCTGAATGGATTTCCACCAAACTTGGCAAAATTGTAGGGACTGGTAGCCCGATGTGCCTTTGCTATGTCTCAAGATATGTGCTCCAGTGGATTTTGAGTAATTTAGGTTAAAAAAAATATATATATCTATAAGCGCGCCCCGGTACGCGCACCGGGACGCTCACTAGCGCGCTACGCGAGTTCGTGCGCGGAAAGCTGATTGGCTCTCGGGTGTCTGTAAACATTCCAAACAGTCTGGAGAGGCCGCCATCTTGTGTCTCGGTAGGATTGAGACACAAGAGGTGGCAAAAACAAAGAGGGGAATGACCAAAAGGGGGGCCATAAAAGGGCCCAGCGGGGCAAAAAAAAAAATATTTTTTTTTTCCGATTTGCGCAGGGGGAGTGCCCGGTACGCGCACCGGGGAGCGAACCGGGGAGCGTACCATGGGGGAAAAAGAATGACAGAGTTTTAAAAAAATGTAGCCTTTTTCTATAAATTGGAGGTAGTTCTGAAAAGAACTGTTTTTTTCTTCTTTTTGTTGTTTTATATTTTTTTAATGTTTTTTTGAACATTTTGTACTTTTTTTGGCTTTTATGAACTATTTTATATTTTTTTTGTTATTTTTCTGGGGAGAAACAAAAAACAAGGAATTGAAACCGGCTCAACTGGAGCAAAAAAAACCCAGGAACAAATTATGGATTTTTGGGGCATTTGTGGTTGTCACCAGCACAGTTGATGAGCTTTATGCTTTGCTCACCATAGGTGATGGTTTTTCCACAAAAAATACAAGTGATCTTGTATTTCCCAAACTGGGGTTGAATGTTTGGGACCATCTCTCTTGTCTCTGGTCCCGATGGAGTGGGTTGCTTTCTTTTTGAGGTGAGGGTTACTGGCCAGTTCTCTCACCTCTGCCGCAGCATAGTTGTTGGGATGCTTGTGCTGCATGTGGCGAATCATGGTGTTATTGCCAAATGAGTATTTTTTGTTAGGGTTCCGCCTTGAAAGTTCCAAGTCACCTTTGGCGCATTCACCTTTTTTGGCCACTTGGGATGGAAAAAAAAACCCATACAATGTGTGGCTTTGGCCTATATGGGGTATTGTCTTCTGGCAGGAATGTCCTCCTCCCCTCCTCTTCCTCCTCCTCCTCTTCCTCTTCTTCATCTCCACCAGTGTGGTGTTGTGGTGGTCCTCTTGGTGGTGGTGGTGGTGGCTGATATGCTCCTGCTGCTGCTACTACTGAAGCCATTTTTCAGTCCAAAATAGTGCAGAGAGGTCTTTCAACAGGTCTTCTTCACTCAAAGTACAAAGTGAGAATGAGGAAAAAAGGTGGGGGCTTTCATCATTAGGAAAAAAAAACTGTCCTGAACCAATGAAAAGTGTTAATTTCAGGTCACATGACCAGGGCTTTCATCATTTGGAAACCAAAACTGTCCTGCACCAATAAAAAGTGTTATTTTTAGGTCACATGACCCGACGCGCTTACGCTACGCGCCCCCGGGCGCGTCGCGTAAGCGTGTCGAATGCTTACGTTGCGCAATCGTATGCGCTCGAGTGCTTCCGGGTGCGTTTACGCCGTGCGTATCACGCGGACGCGGCTACGCGATACGTCACGATGATGTTTTCGTTCGCGGAAAAAGCGCTAACGGGACGCTCACCGGTACGCGCCCTGGGGCGCTCCGCTAGACTGCACTTTCCGGTGCTCTCACCGGGACGCGCTCCAGGGCAAAAAAAAACTATGAACAATATACATAAAAAAATAGTATTACATAAATATACTTTATAGTATTCATTATAAAACATATTACATTTTATAGATATAGAAATTTGCTATTAAAAAACCTATGAAATTCACTGAAAAAACCAAAGGTTTCACACCAGTTATAGTTAGGAATTAGCAGTTAAAAAACCTTTGAAATTCACTGAAAAAACCATAGTTTTCACACCAGTTATAGTTAGGAATTAGCATTTAAACAACCTATTAAATTCACTGAAAAAACCATAGGTTTCACACCAGTTATAGTTAGCTGGAAATTTTACTGACATAAAACCATTGAAATTCCCACGTTATAGTTAGTTGGACTCACTATAACTTGCGCGCCTGCAATGCACTGCTGATGACGTCACATATTACATTACTCATGACATGGTCAGTGACATCACTCATGACATCACTGATGACACCATCCTTATGGCAGAGTGACAGACCTCCTTTCAGTGTAATGTAACCCTTGAAACACATATTCAAAAATGGAAACTATAATTTTCAAAAAAATGGAGATACCCATACCAGTTACAACAACCAATTCAGTAATACCACCATCTATATACACATCCACTCATTCACAACAGTTCCAAATAGTCACTCATACATATACTCACTCATCATATGTAGTGATACACATATACATCCAGTGACACACTGACAGTCTTCCAAAAGTTACTCACACACATACTCACACATGCAAAAAAACTATTGAACATCCATTTATTAGCATATACAACTATACACACACTACCACCTTACTTCTAAGGAAACTTACACATACTTACTCTCTTAAACAATCACTTATAGAAACACATACTTATTTAAACAGGAACTCTTACAATCTCTCACTCTCACATATACTCACTTATATACATCAATACTCACATATACTAGATTAAAACATATGTTGTTACTGATAAAGACACTAGTGAGACAGTCATTCACTCACTAACACACACATATACACACTCATCCACCCATACAGTCCTGTACATATGTTGTGTTCAAAACACATACAGAGAGTCAGTCATTGATGCATCTATGTGCTAAGTCATACACCCACCAAACCATACAGACACTCATACTGATACTAAAAACAACATCTAATAACCCATATACACACACATGTAGCTACTCACAAACCCATGCAACCATTTATACACAAAGTGAAACACTAATACATATATTTAAATATTTAAACATTTCTCACTAATATATGTATTCACTAAAAAACACTTCATAAGCCAGATAACCAATCAATTTTTAAAAAAAAAACATCCATTTAGAAACTTATTTAAACATTTATTTTTACATTGACTTTTACATATACATATATAAATCATATTTATTTTTCAGAAAGACACACATTCACTGGATGGTGTCATCAGTGATGTCATGAGTGATGTCACTGACCATGTCATGAGTGATGTAACATGTGACGTCATCAGCAGTGCATTGCAGGCGCGCAAGTTATAGTGAGTCCAACTAACTATAACGTGGGAATGTCAATGGTTTTATGTCAGTAAAATTTCCAGCTAACTATAACTGATGTGAAACCTATGTTTTTTTCAGTGACTATATATATATATATATACCTCCTCCACACTCTGTCTCCCATTTTCTGGAAGGTGCATCCCACCTACTTCTGCACTGCCTGAAACATATAAATTACTTTACAAGAGTATAATTTTCACTTCTCCTTTTCAGGATGGCCTGACTTTGACCCAAAAACGGTGAGATTTAATTAAAATTAAGGAACGTATTGGGCCAGTCCAGTGAGAACAAAGACTGTAAGTGGAAGTTCGGCATGTCTGGTCACCCTGGACCAGTAACAAAGGTGTTTTTTTCTGAAGGGGCCTTCCATGAACTTAAGCAAAGATAGTTATACTAAAGTCAATCAGTGTTTTTGTGTTGGAAGCAGAAGAAAAACTTTCCCCGTTTGACTGAATAAAATAGTTTGCTTTGGCGCGGGAACATGCAACCTCCCTTTGCAAGTCCCGGGTTGTTGTTTAGACAAGTTTAAATGAGCGTTGATTAACCTAATTTTCAAGATAATTAACGCTGGTAGAAGTCATTCACTTTCCGAATTTCCAAGTGGCTGTTCAATAAAGTAGAATAAATGAAGGAGACTTCTGTGCCATTTTAAAGGCATGCTTAATTAACATATAGGAAATTGAACATGGGATGAACGCTAATCATCTGCGCACTGGGAATATTTGTTCACTAATTAAATGGCAGTACTGAAGTAACACTGTGCTCCCGGCTTCCTTTCTGTGTTGCTTAGATTTCAGTAGAAGACAGATGGGCTTTCGGTTTTCTGTAATTCTCTACAGTCCACTTCCTTGGATGCTAGAGTTTGAGAGCTGTGGATGTCTCGATTGTTGTAAATGGTGTGTGGTAGGCAAGCTACATGTGCATTTATCACTGGCTTACTCTGCAACACACCACAAAACAATTGTGTAATATGGGCTCTGTATCAAATCAACAATAGTTAATTCTGCCAGCCTCCTTAAAAAAAGGCTAATTATTTCCATTACCAACATGCCTCAGTCGCATTTCACCACTGAGCATTTTAGTACATAGGAACACTACTTGCACTCCAGTCAAAAATAACAATGCACAAACACTGTCCTTTAATGCTCAAAAAGTTGAACATATAACATTCCCAGCTTGCTTTCAAAGGCTTTGAAATCATTTTGATAACCCTGTTAGCCCATAATGCATTGCGCATTCCCTTTAATACTTCACTCTAATGTTCAGGGTCACTTGCCGAGTAGCACTCTTTCCAAGCCTTAAACTTTCCTTTTATTACACATAAGTAACACCTAAGTCAGACCCTAGGTAGCTTTAAGGGCAGGGTGCTGAGTAACTGCTAAGCAGGTAGTACATGGAAGTTTTACATTTCCTGATGATGACAAAAAGCTTAATTCATTTTTCAGTACTGTATGGCCTACTCCTTTCATATGCAAGCATTAGGGATGCCTTAAAAGACTTTAAAGCTGTAATTCCTGGTTAGAATAGAGTAGCTGTGTCCTGTTTCATAAATTTGGAATGGTTGTGATAAATCCTCTTTGCTGGTAAAGTTGGATGTAACATTCCTATTTTAGAAATGACACTTTTAGAAAGTAGATATGTTTCTGTTCTTACTGCTCTGTGTGCCTTGCAACCTGTCTCCAATGCACGTCTGGGGTGGGTGACAGCTTCACTTTGTGCATTCCCTCTTGATTGCCTCAAACGTAGGAAGCGTGGGTGTGACAGAGGACTCTTCTGCCGTTATATGTATTCTCATAGCTCTTCCTGGGCAGTAGGAGAGAGAGGGGGATATGACACTTGCAACTGAACAGGCAGTAAGCTGATTACCCCTGCAGATAGCCTGCAGACTGGGTTGGGAAGAAAAGGGACCTCTGCACTTCAAGGGCCTGCTTTTAAAGACACCCCCACATATGGGAATAAGTACTGGGGCTCTGATCCTACCAAGACAGTACACTGCTGGACCTGTGAATAACTGTGCCAGGAGTAAAGATGGCTGTGTACTTGCCTGCTGCTCAGGAAGAACTGCTTTTCTGCTTTGCTATGATGCCCTGCGGCCTGCTGATCTCTGCTCTGCTGAGGACAAGGACTAGACCCAACTCACTTGAACCGAGAGTGACTCCAAGGGCTTGCTGGCTTGCCCACTGTTCTGAAGTCTCAGGGCCATCAAAGATTGGCTACAGCTCTGCAACAGCGCCTGGGCTTTGCCATCTGTGAGTCCTGCCCTGCCTAGTGGTGCCAATCCAGTTCGGGGCCCTTGAAAAGTAATTTCTGCTGTCCAGAACCATCAAAATCGAAACAGTGAGAGCTTTTCGCCTATTGGAATTGACGCATTTCCCTTCGAAACAGGAACCAATCAACAGCATCGCCTCAACGGGCATGGGCAGTTCAACAACAATGAACACCACGGCCAGACGTACACCCAGCACCTGCATAGTAATGGGTTTTTTCAAAGAAGCCTTCATCAACAGCTCGGATCGGCACCAGCGCTTCTCCTCCATTCATGGAATCGACAATGATGCAGTGTCTCCTCAACTTCTCGACTCCTTGCATCGAGTCTTTGAGGTCAATGCTTGCTCCATCCAAGGTACTTTTTCAGTGGGACTGTTAGACACCTGGCATCATTGGCATGAGTCTCTCCATTTTTTTGTCTGTTTGCCTCCTCTGTTTACGATGTTTTGCTGGAATATTGCTTTGGGCACTGTGCCACTGCTGATCAGTGCCGCAGTGCAAGTGCTCCCTATGTTAAATTGATACATTGATTGGATTCAATGATTGGCTTATTTGGTTTACTGTCAGTCCCTAGTAGGGTGCACCAGGAGTGCCAGGGCTTGTAAATATAAATGCTGCTGGTGGGCTTGCAGCACTGGTTGTGCCACCCACAGAAGCGGCCTAGTAAAAAATGTCTAGGGTCTGCCATTGCAGAACCTGCGTGCAGTCTGGTACTGCCATGCTGACTGCGCAAGTACACCTACTTGCCAGTCGCCAAAACCTTCCCTTAACTTCATATCAGTCACCCCTATGGTAGGCCCACAGGCAGGGTGCATTGTAAGCATAAGGTAGGACAAGCCCTGATGTGTGTGGCATGTCCTAATAGTGAATTACAGCCATTTTTGTTTTTTACAATTGTAAGGCTACCTGCTCTCCTTAGGCCAGACTGAGCTGCTGGAATTATTACACTATATAATCCAAACAGACTCAGAGAGCATGGTGGAAAGTCGCGTTTAGTATCACTGAACTCAGAATTTAATAACACATCCTTTAGGATGGATGGTTTTTAGGTTCTGAGTTTGAAACTAGTACTTTTAGAAAATGACTAGTTTCTTGTTTAACTATTTACCGGTCTCTGCTGGTTTGGTGTGTGTGTGACAGGGGCTGGGTGGCTCCAGAGGTCTTAATGATTTGGTGTGGGGTGAATGAGGCATTTGCGTTTAGAGTGAGGGAAGAGTAGTTCCTGATAGCCTGCCCTGCCTGACACAATACTGGCTCCACCTCCTGCCGGGCGACTGATAGCCCTGCTCCTACCAGTGACAATACTGGCTCCACCTCCTGCTGGGCGGCTGAGGACTCTGCCCTGCACAATGAATAGGCCAAGTGCTTCGGCCTGGCAACACCCACAACAAACCCTGGATGGGGGAATTCCCCTGCCTGGACAAAGGGATCAAAGCAGAAAAGGGGTATAAGAGAAGGACCCCTGAACCAAGAATTTAGATCACTTCTGACAAGGAAACCTACACCAAGGACAAGAAGCCTGCTGATCCAAGGACTTGCCTACCCCTTCTGCCAAAGTGCTGTTTGCTGGGGGGAATCCTGCAGTTGCTTCTTTATTTTTGCCAACGACCCAGGAGAGAGGAACTGAGTGTGTACTCTCAAGCTTTGCCAAGAAAATCTCCAAGGACTGGAGGAGTGCCAGTCCCCTGCTGAAGTCACAGGGCTAAAAGACTTTGTCATCTACTTGAAATGGAGCGTGGTGCTTCCAGTATTCTAAAGAATCTCGACGTCGACGGACGCCGCCGAATCCAGCTCGACATCGTGAGTAACAGCTCCAGTGTTCCGCTTCCTCGACGCCGGCCGCCGGGCCCGATCAATGCCAGTAGCGACGCCAGTGAGAAGCAAGTTCGGCTCCAGCTCCAAGTGACCCTGTGTCGACACCACCGCTCATCCCATCGAAGCCGCAGCCCTTCTCGACGCTGTGAGTGCTGCCCACTCTTGCAACAACGACATCGACGACGACGCCGTATCCCGCTTGCCACTGTGAGCGCTGCTCCAGCCTGACACCTGTCGACGCCGCTGCAGATCGCTCCGACTCCGAGGCCCAATCGACGCCGAAGACTTGACGCCGATACATCTCGACATCGTGGACCATCGTTTCTTTATTTCCAAAGGTACTGTGTTTGTGGGGTCTTTTTCGACTCCGGGCTCGACGTAGGGCTCCTCGCGGTCGACGCCGAACCTTTGAGATAACTTTGCCTCGACGTTGTGTGCCTCCTGTGGGGGCTTGATCGCCAACCGCCCCGCGACCTACGTAGCCCACAGATGTGGCTGCCGTCCTTTCTCGAGTCCATGGGTCTGGTAGACGGGTGGCGACTTCTGCATCCCACGCTCCGTCAATTTTCCTTTCTATCGGGTGCGCACGGGAGTCTTTCTCGCATTGACTATGTCCTCACATTGGCTTCGGATGCACTGGCCGTTTCCGAAGCCCGCTTTCTGGCACGGGGCATTTCTGATCACTCCCCGTTATGGGTCTCCTTTGACTTTGGGGTGGTCCTGTCGGAACGACCGGCAGCGGTCAATCCGTGGTATTTCCGGAACTTTAAAACCCGCTCCCTCCTGGCCAAAGCCATTGATCTTTATTTCTCCGAGAACGTGGGCCGTTACGCTCTGGGAAGCCTTCAAGACGGTGCTTCGTGGCGAAGCCCAGGCGCTCATTGCTGAGGCCCGCCGGACTAGGGATTCTGACATGTTGGTTGTTGAGCAGGAGGTCCTGCGACTCGAGGCCCAGCTGGGGCCCGAGCCAGACCCCTCTGTCTTGCATACCCTCTCGCTGAAACAAGCGGAGTACCTTGCCTTGGCCACGAATGCCGCACCTGCCCTAGCCAAGGAACAGCGAGGCCGCATCTACGATGTGGGCGATAAGGCCGGGAAGTTGCTGGCTTGGTTAGACAGAAGAGAGATGGCCTGCCGTGTGGTGCCCGAACTCCTCGGAGATGACGGCGCGGTCCTTACGGACCCTAGTGCTATCGTTGACTCATTCGCTGGCTACTTTCGGGGGGTCTATGAGTCTGCCTCGGACTTTTCGGAGGCGGACTCAACGGCCTTCCTCTCGGATATTGACCTACCCTGTCTTTCCGAGGATGAGAGAGCGGACCTGGATAGAGACATCACCGCTGAAGAGATTGACCTCGCGATCCGCTCCCTACGGACCGGAAAGGCCTCCGGGCCTAACGGCATACCGGTGGAACTGTATAAAATTCGCTCGGACGCGGTCTCCCCGCATTTCCGTAAAATGTTCTTGGAGTCCTTTGAGAGGGGCTGTCTCCCTCTGGATCAACGACTGGCTACCATCGTGGTCATCCACAAGGAGGGTAGGCCGCGGGACGTCTGTCGATCGTACCGTCCTATCTCTCTCCTTAACGTGGAGCCCAAGATCCTCGCCAAGCTGCTCGCCAACCGATTGATTGGCGTCATTAGCGACCTTGTGCATCCCGACCAGTCGGGATTCATCCCCCACCGAAACACCGCCCTCAATTTGCGACGCCTCCATGGTGTTATGGCCAGGGCCCACACTCTTGAAGAGCCGGCTGTCCTCGCGTCTCTCGACGCCACTATGGCCTTCGACTCGCTCGAATGGCCGTACCTCTGGGCAGTGCTGGCCAAACTCGGGTTCGGACCTGTCTTTGTGAGCTGGGTGAAGCTATTATATGCGGACCCGATGGCTAATGTTACGGTCAACGGTCGCCTGTCGGCACTATTCCCCCTACGTCGGGGTACTAGACAGGGTTGTCCCCTGTCGCCCCTTCTGTTTGCCTTGGCCCTTGAACCGCTTGCAGCTTTACTGCGTGTGCACCCTGACCTGCGAGGCATTACGTGGGCCCCCGGCTTCGAAGACAGGGTCTCCCTGTACGCCGATGATATCCTGCTTTATCTGACTTCCCCCTGCAGATCCCTCATTGTGGCCTGTGACGTGATCAGACTTTTCGGGAGATACTCTGGCCTGATTATCAACTGGGCCAAGTCCTCCCTATATGTCCTCAAGGGAGATACTCCACGTCTCCCCAGAGGCTGCAGGATTCAGATTGCCACGCGCGGCTTCAAGTACCTGGGCATCTACATCTCTGGTAATCCCAAGTTGAGGCATGAGAACAATTTATTCCCTCCTCTTCAGCGGTTGCGGCGTGATGTGGACAGCTGGCGTAAACTGCCGCTCTCCCTTCTTGGCCGTGCCGCTCTGTTCAAGATGATGGCCCTGCCCAGGTTCCTATACGCACTCCAAAAAGCTCAGGACCCGGTCCTGGCGCGCTATTTTTGTGATCTTGAAGGCCTTCTCCGTACCCTCCTCTGGGACGGTCGGCCCCGCGTTGCCTTCCACAAACTAACACTCCCCTGGTACGACGGTGGCATCGCCCTCCCGGATGTGCGCCGCTACTATTGGTCTTCGCAACTAGCTGCCCTCAACCACGGCTTTTATGGCCCAGTGGGGAGCCCCGGCTATGCCATGGACAGATGACTGATGGGCGATGGTAACTATTATCGGGCCCTATACTCGAAGTCTTTTGACCGATGGTTGACGGGCCCCACCCGTACGGCGGTCCGCACTTGGCGGGCGGTTACTAAGGCACAAGGGTGGCAAGGCAGACTCACGAGGTTCACTCCCCTCTTTGACTCGGACATCCTGGGTAGACTATGGCACTCCAAGGGATTTGACAAGTGGGACCTTATCGGCATCAGCAGGGTTGATGATATGCTCTCCAGGGGCTCAATTAAGACCTTCCCCCAGTTACAAACCGAGTACCAGCTGGGCGCAACGGAGTTTTTTCGCTACGCTCAACTGAGACACGCGCTGCTTTCGGCCTCTCCGCCGGACGGCGTCATTCCTGAGAGTTCCCCTCTGGAAGACAGGATACTAGATGGGCACATGCCGGACAGCGCAATCTCCCTTTCCTATAAAAAATTGATCAATGTGCGCACGGACCTCCTCCTTAGCTTGAGAGACCAGTGGGTGGCGGATGGCCTTGAATTGGACGATGAGGATTGGCAGAGCGCAGTTTCCTCCCCTAAGGAGGTTGCCATTTCTTCCCGTCTTCGCCTCGTGCAATTTAAGATCCTGCACCGGGTGTATATGACAGGACCCCGATTATTGCGCATGGGTTTCTCGCCTGACGGTCTCTGTCGTAGGGGCTGTGGAGCTCTTGCCACTTTTTTGCACATCCTTTGGGAATGCCCGGTGATCGCCTCCTACTGGAGGAGAGTGCACCGCGTCATGGAGGAGGTAACTGGCGTGGCTGCCCACGCTGAAGCCCGTCGATGCCTTCTGAACATATGGGAGCCTTCCGATCACAACGTTGCGCAGACTAGATGGGTTACCCTTGGGAACATGGTAGCTAAGAGGGACATAGCCCAGAAGTGGGGTGCGTCCGCGGCCCCCCTGCTGGTACAGTGGAAGGCCAACATGGACTGGTGCATGTTCAGGGAGAAGACAGTCTATGTGGCCAGAGGGAGACCTCGAACTTGGACTAAAATTTGGGGAGCATGGAATGAGTACAGGGGAGATGTGTGCTTACCGCCTGAATCAGTCAGCCTGCATGATAATATGTCTCCCTAGCCTGTGACGCCACCTGAGCTCTACTATACTATATTCTCCTGTCACCTTCCCCCTCCCTCCTCCTTCCCATTCTGCAACCTATCCTTGATGCACATTTCCCTGCCTTTTTCCCCTACCCATCCCCGACACCCAGCGTCATACTGTCCCCACTGCCACTTTCGCGC
The DNA here is from genome assembly GCF_964263255.1 of Lissotriton vulgaris. Lineage (NCBI taxonomy): Eukaryota > Metazoa > Chordata > Amphibia > Caudata > Salamandridae > Lissotriton > Lissotriton vulgaris. Next base: position 927,963,165 of record NC_141687.1, read on the forward strand.
CCATGGGCGCCCTGTTGCTGCATTCATCTTAATATAAAAGTAACCTTCGACGATTATGTCTCAATTGTTTGACACTATTTCTCTCCTGTTATTCCTGCTGCCTTGCCTCCGGGATGTCAGGCTGAATAGCTGTGTGCTCTGATTTCAATAAAGGTTTTCAAAATTAAAAAAAAAAAAAGATTGTGGTATATTTTTGTCGTTATTTGGTCTTGTGCTAAGCCTTATATAAACATTCTTATTTTTATAATACCTTCTGTGTTGTGTCCATTTGTGGTGTATTCACTTTAATACTGTATGTGGTCATAAATGCTTAACACACTGCCTCTGAGATAAGCCTATCTGCTCTGCCAAGCTACCAAGGGGGTGAGCGGGTTAACTGAGTGTGTGATCCCCTTGCCCTGACTAGAGGAGGTGGGTCCCTATTTGTCAGAAGTGTATACCTCTGCCAACTGAAGACCCCCCAATTCTAACAGGGACCAGCATGAGTTCTGAATCAGGGGGCGCATGGTGGCCAACTCTCAAGCTGGCCGGGGGCTCCTATTCTCTCCAGCACATAATCTAGAAGTGCGGTAGCAATATAAGCTGAATCTCATACCTCGGAGAAGCGGTTTACTTCACTTTACTTTTGTTATTGTTATTATTATTGTTATTTGGGTTTTGTATAGCGCCGAATCACCGGCAGGTCTCTAGGCGCTTATGACAAATACAATAAGAGATGGGTAGATGGACAGAAAAAATGCCAGCATAACACCGGCCTAAATAGAACAGAAGGCTTCCCTAAATAAGAGCATTTTCAGAGATTTCCTAAAGGAAAGAAGATTGGTTTCTCTGCGGAGCGGCTCCGGCAGTCTATTCCACATCTGTGGTAGTTGGACAGAAAAGGATTTACCACATTTTGTAGCCATTTTAAAACGCGGGCACGACAACAATTGGGAATTAGAAGATCTCAGTACCCTTGTCGGCTTATAGATGTTGAGTCGTTCTTTTATATAGGCAGGCGCGTTCCCATAGATTGCCTTATGGGCGATACATAGGCTTTTAAATTCCACCCTTTGCTTCACAGGGAGCCAATGCAATTTATGTAACAAAGGGGAGGCATGCGTCTGTCTGGGTGATCTGAAAATTAGCCGTGCTGCATCGTTCAAAACGACCTGCAGGCGATTGATCAGGTTTTTTGGCAGACCTAGAAATAGTGCATTTCCGTACTCAATCCTTGAGACTATTGTTGCCGAAACAATGGTTCGGAGCATATTCAAGGAAAGTATAGGAACTAGCTTGCGTAATTGCCTGATCAAATTGGTACAGGTTCCAACAACAGAGGATACTTGGCTAGCCATCGTTAGCTCATGATCAATTTTTATACCAAGGCTCTTTACATTAGGGCAAGCTTTTGGGGTGAGACCAAGTTCTTTGGCCCATAACAGATCACTCCATGGCGAGCTGGCGGTTGATACTACCAGGACCTCCGTCTTTTCAGGGTTTATCTTGAGTAGATTTGTGTCATCCAGCTCACAGTAAACCTGAGTATATTCTAGGCCTTGGTCTGAGCCGATGTTGTATTATTTATACTCAGCAACAGCTGGGTGTCGTCAGCATAGTTAAAGACTCTGCAGCCCATGTTTACCAGGGAATCTATCAGTGGTTGTAGATAGAGGTTAAAACGAAGTGGTGATAGTGCCGACCCTTGCGGGACTCCACACTCAAGAACACCCACTTCTGATATGCAATCCACTAATTGAATTCTCTGGGTCCTCCCTGACAGAAAGGACTTCAGCCAATGAAAGGCCAGGTCCTCAATCCCAAATGCAGCCAGTCTTGGGCTTATCTTGGTGGCATTACAGGTTGGCAGGTTTGCATGGGTGGCCCAGGCTCATTACTTTGCTTTCTCTCCTGCAGCTCTCTGCGGCCAGCTCTGTGGTCTTAGGCTGCCTTGCCATTACACCAAGATCAGTTCTCCACATCCTGGATTAGCTTCCAGAGAACTGTAGGCAGCGTCAACACAAGCTGACAGCAGCACTCACCAGTACGCTGCATAAAAACTGCGTTTCACTGCGATTTCAAGAGACGACCTCTAAACCCTAAGAGAACAATCGTTCTGAAGCTCCCTAGCGCTGCAAGGAAGGCCCTTGGGAAGAAAAAAGAAAGGCTAAATTCAACAGGGCTCATGGAATCGACTCCACAAGACCCAGAGGTAAAACAGATACACAATAAGGAATACTCAGCTAGGCTCAGACCCAGGGGCGGTGGGTGACATTTGAAAGTGGTGGGGCGCAATATGATTTGCATACAGCACCGTAGCGAGCGAGCGCAGCGAGCGAGCTCGAACCCCAAAAGGGGGGTTTGGGGGGATAACCCCCCCCCAAGAAAATTTTGAAAAAAAAGAAGAAAAATCGTGCATTTTCAAGCAAATTTGAGAAAGCAGGAAGGTTAATAAAGCAATTGTGAAAGTGCAGTTATTACATTAATAGATGGCATAACATAGGTAGCTGTTTATTCAGTATAACCACAGAGCTTCATACATTCCGTCCTATTAAGCTCAGGTGCTGAATTCAAACTATAAGACTTTAAATAAATACCAGCTTGAAATACCATGTTTTAACAGTGTGTCTCACGCTCGCACCATGCACAGCTTGAGGCAATTAAATAAAGGCACTAGTGTAGCATGTAAAACACAAACAATTGAAGAAGGGTCTGAGGGAAATTTAAAGACCTGCCCAGTTCGTATCCCCCTAACTGTAATCCTAACAACAAAAGAACCGGGGGTCTATAACGGAGCTTCAAGTACTCAGAGCTGCCGCAAAACTCCTACATAAGTGGGTTAGGCGTTAATAGAGCTACAGAAGTCTCTATATCAGAATGTGTGCAAGGACAAACCTGTCAAAGGACCTACTGAGATTGTTGGTAAGACCCGTACAGAGATGTGTTGGATTCCCATCAAATAGGTATGTAAATCAAGTGTTCTCATTTGGTCATCCAAAAAATGGGGCGGTATGTCTCTTGATCAATGAGACCCATCCATCGCCCTTACTCGATTGATGGTGCGACCCAATTGAGTAAGGGCGATGGATGGGTCTCATTGATCAAGAGACATACCACCCCATTTTTTGGATGACCAAATGAGAACACTTGATTTACATACCTATTTGATGGGAATCCAACACATCTCTGTACGGGTCTTACCAACAATCTCAGTAGGTCCTTCGACAGGTTTGTCCTGGCACACATTCTGATATAGAGACTTATGTAGCTCTATTAGCGCCTAACTCACTTATGTAGGAGTTTTGCGGCAGCTCTGAGTACTTGAAGCTCCGTTATAGACCCCCGGTTCTTTTGTTGTTAGGACTAGTGTAGCATGCCCAGGCCAGTCCGAACATTTTGATGAACTGGGGCAAAAACTAAGGGGCAGAGCCATGAACTAGAGACTCTGGTTTCACTTCTAGCTTTCTTGCATGACAAAACTGTGACACTCTGGGCAATTACTTTTCTACACTGTGGCTTGTTATCCATGATAATCAATTTTGAGAGAATCTTAAAATGATTCAATTCAGGATGCACACTGTACAAACAATCAAACATCTGTTGTATATGGTAGGCTATAGTATTGCTCTATATATAACAACAAAGGCTTACATATGAGAAACAAGACAACTGACTTGCCTCGAGTCATTAATACAATTGTCAGAGAAGACGTGTTGTGGCTCACTCACCTTAGTAAAAGCAGACCACTCAGTGCAACGATACAGTCTAAAGAGAACCAATCCAAAAAATACTTTAAAAAATAAATAATGCAAATGTTCATAGCTCTGCCATAAATAAAATGATAGTCAGCAACACTTGCTGCAGGACTGGGGATCCAGGTTGTGCTAACAGCTGTTCATGCAGAGCAGATTTTCCAGACAGGATGCAACACAGGGGCAGCCCAGAATTATGAGACCGGACCATAACCGTCTTACAGTATTGGGGTTATTTGCCAGGTAGGAGATGCTTGGGTGTTGTGGGATTATGACTCGGGGTCTCAAGGCCTACGTGTGCCCACTGCCCATCCTAGTCAGTTGCAAACTTGGCTTGGTAGCGTGGGCATGGCCTGTTTCTTAGAACAGGCTGTGAGAACACTAACTGCTGGTATCGTATGTCATAATGCCACTTGACGGACTTGTAAAATGCATAGCAAAATGAGATCCTGGCATTCTGTCTTGTTTTCTTGTATGAAATCACAGCTATAATACACCACAGTGGATGAAAGAGCAGGGGTAGTCTTAAAAATGCAAGCATCTCACAGCCAATGGGCTAACACGAACACTCTTTGAAAAACCACCAGGCTAAGAAAGATTTTATTTACCAGAACAAAGAGAGCAGCAGTTGAACCTGTGTTAAGAAACACCGAGAAAGGGGGAAACAATGCATTGCCAGCCTTCTTCTTAAGGGCAATTTGATGGGAGTTAGGGGGAGGGCCTTCAACAGCCCTGTGATATGCCTTGTACAAGTGCAACAGGTTGAACATATAGAAATAAGACACCTGCCAAAGGAACGCAACTGGTAGAGAGTGAACACTATTTGCTCAATACCAGGTAAAAGTAAAACACCATCTCATATTAAGGATAAATGAAACTCTATCTGCAGTCAGATTAAGCATGAAATTAAGCCCTACCTCTGCTCTGTGACATTCCGCAGAGTTCCACCCACCTCTAGTTTCATGTATAGCCCTAGGCCGGATGCTCAGATTACTGTCAAGCATAATCATTGGGGGGACAGTGTACACAACCACAGAACTGTGTTCTGGCATGGTTGGCAGGGTGAATTGTCATCCAAAGTAACTTTATTCACAGGTACCATAAATACTTTTGTCTGAAAGTCATGCACCCTACAAAAATCCCCTTGGAAGGCCAGAACGAGGCGCACATGGGAGAAACAGGATATGTACCTTGGGAACATTAAACCATCATAAATATTTGTACTGTAAACAATACATAATGTATCGATATGTATCAAACATAGGCAATGTATAATTGTACCTATTAGTTTTATTTTTTCCCTTCCTCTTTATATTTATTTATTAATGTTTTCACACCAGATTACCTTGCTTCAATAACATATTTCTTTTTATTCCATATGGCCTTGTACATATATGATTTACTTAGACAACAACCTAAATGTAAATACATATGTGGCCTTGATATCTATATGATTAAAAATTTATGTAGCTCTATTTCGTTGAAATAATAAAGTTCTTTAAATTAAAAAAGTAAAGTTGAATGAGCATTTGGACTAGCAGGGCCTCTTGGAGCTATGCCGATGACGTCACTGGTCAGGCAAGGCTTGCTTTCAATGTATCTGTCCAAAGTTTAAGAACTATTTATTGTACATTTCAAAGGCTTCAAATGAAACGGTTCGAAAATGCACATTTGCCTGAAAATGTCTTTTATTCAAATCATTTGAAGGAAAGCTACATTTCTTTCTACAAAAATCACCAGATGCCTATCTGTTACCCCTTCCCAGATTTCACAATATTCAGTCATCCACTTCTGATTCTGTCCCCTACTTTCTCATCTTTCTCTAGAGCCTGTTACCTGCGCCTCCTTTTCTCATCTCACCCCTTACACGTCAGTTTCAACCTTGTTTATTCCTGTGGTGGCCATGCCCTTTATTTCTCGTTTTCTTTCTATCCCCCACTCTTTACATGTTCCCCTCCGGTTTATTTTACATCCACCCATCTCTCTGTCTCATTCTACACTTTGTCACCAGTTGTGTTTTCCAACTGGTTCGAGCCCCGTGTAATTTGATGTAAATCCCTTGAAGCAGTTAGTGGACCTGTGAGAGCCTCGGCTCATTGAGTGCACTCAACAGCGCTTGGCTAATGCTGGTAATTTCTTTGGATTAAAGCGCCAAGAAGCTGAAGGAAGCGCTGGCATGTCTGCTATGTCCTGCCACCCCAGGGCAGCACCTGGCACCACAGCCGCTGCACAGACCAAAGAGGGCTTCCCTCGAGCCCCCCGGGATAGTAGAAACGTTCTTGTTTTTATAATACATTTTGAACTCGAAAGATCATTAAATGTACTATAGATGCTACTCGTGCTCTGTGGGAAGGACTTGGCTAAGTTCACGTTTGTACTAGACATTTTTTAGTGCATCTACTACAAGACAAAGTAGTCAACGATGCGGCAGAGGAAGCCCTCCTTGCATCGTGAGTCAAGTGCAGCGAAGCCGGCAGCAGGGTGGCCTGCTCCCTCACCTTCTCTCATATTCACAGGCACCTCTCACCAGAAGCAGTGCTCACGGCATCCCTCTCAAATTCGCACAGAATGGTGTGTAGACAGCAGCACTGCAAGCTTCCAAGCTGAGGACCCGGGTTCGAGTCAATATGAATATTGCAGATCATTTTGGAAAGGTTGCAGTTTTCTCGGTTCCTCTGTTATAATGGCGCTCTTACAGAAAAAAACAAAATGCTAAAGCCACAAGGAATATGTGCATCAAACTCTCTGGGAGAATAGCCACTGCTCGGTCATAATAATAAAGCTGTCTGGTTTACAACATAAATTTCTGGCAAAGCCAGTAGGTCTGGTGTTGGCTGCCAACTTTCTAGCTGTGCCAGTGCTTGTTCTGTCATAGCTTTAGTAAACATTATTGTTGGGGGATCTGCGGAGCCCTGCCGACATCTAAAATACAAAAAAAATTGGCTAAAAGAAATGCATTTTTTTGATCTCCAGAATCACACACTGTCAGTTGTCATAGTAGTTTGTCGGCCGCACTGGTGGAAGCTACTTTGTGTGCTGATGTGCTCTATGGTAAAGAGTAGAATGCTGTCACTCTGTGAAATTAGGTAATGGCTAAAGGGGATGGTCCATTGCCATTCTGTGCGTTGTAGTGGGCAAAAGAAATGTGAGAACGACGCAATAGCAGACCAATGGATGTAGAGGATGCATTAAAAGACCCTATATGTTAGTATATAACTTTAGTAAAATCAAAAGGCCTCACCTAACACCAAACTTAAAAATAACACTAAAAGGGTATGCTACCCATTTCAACACACCATTGATCGGTTTCATTATATTTGTATGAATCATAGCATTTCCTAAACTTCCTCCTCTCATCAAGTAACCGCCCTTCTAATGTCGCTAGTAAAGCGGCTTAGCTTGTATCCTTCATTTTAAGACTGGTTTGTCCTCTGCAGAAGAGCTGATGCGACGTCATGAGAATAATCTTAATGCAAATGGATGTAACACTTTTCCTTTGCATTCACACCATATTACAGATGTGTGCACAGTGGAGATGGAGCGGCCAAGAGGTGCATTGTCAGTGCTCCAGATTGAGGGGATACCCTGTTAGTCATCAACCCACTCCTCCTGGCCCCGAAAGATTCGTATGCTGGGGTTAAAGAGGCCCCCTGGCCTCCCCCTCCACGCAGGTGACGGAAGTGCTCATTTAAACTGACGCTGGGTCTCCGGCTGCAAGTGAAAGGCAGATCGGTGGTTTCAAACAGCTGATCTGCATTTGACTGATTCCCTGTTCAGAGCAGCGCTGTAAGTTCGCACCTGCGCCCTGAACTGTGCATTTGCTGTAATAGGCCTCTCTCCCCCGTCCCCCCCCCCCCCCCCCCACCCCCCGCTGTGCACAGCGAAACCGGTTGTGCGCGCGCCACGCACAACGGGCCGGACTCGGAGTGAGACAATGACATCTATTTGTAATGCTTCCCAGGGGTCACCAATTGGTATCCGGCCCGGAAATAATAAGCAAGTTGTCAAAAGTACTTTGGTCACCCATTTCCAAAGTCCAAACAAGTCTTAAAACAATATTCTTCTCCGTGGCTTCCTTACATTTTAGACATGATTGCTGTGTACATCTGTCCCGTCCTACAAATGAATAGGAATTGTCCAAGAATATATGTTTTACACCGTCTTTCTTGGTCTCCTGTACTTGCCATGACGTGACCTGTGTAATGTAACTGGTGCTCATGTGAACTGTGTGAAGCGCTTCAATTCCTTCGGGTCAAGCTCGCGCTATTTAAATCTGCACTTACCGTCTTCGACGGAAACTTTCCACAACTTCTGCTCTGGCACCGGGAGGCTGTGTGGGTGGGGGGGGGGGGGTCACACACCGGGCCTGGGGGGCTCTCACCGGGGTCTGCTTGCCAGCTTCTCCTCCTACCCGGGATCGCGCTCGCGCCACTCTGCCCCCGCCCACCCACGCGCGGCATCCAATAATGGATGTTGCGCGCTGGACAAGCCAATCCTGGTGCTAGGGGGGCACACTGTGTGCTCGCCCTGGGCAGCCTGTAAAAACCCGGCCCAGCTGAAGCCGCACCCCTGGCCCCTTCTCTATGCTTGCTGGCATGGCGCATGCGCGGGCAAGTCTCAGCCCGGGAGTCTTATGCGCAGAGTGCTGGCCTGCTGCAGACTGTCACTCAAGCAGCTGCAGCAGACCAGCAGCCCCGCCCCCCCCCCCCTGCGCACTCCGGCCGCACAACCAGGCATTGACGTGTCACTCCCGCGCTGCTTGTGAAGAAGTCACGTAATTACTTAGCAGCCTCAGCTGCAGTGCCACGGTGCGTCCAGGGCTTAGTGGGGCTACGCCCCTACGCCCCAATGGACGCACCGCTGCTGCTCAGACCTGTCACAGAGCAAGGGGAGGGAATCTAGTGACCAACAACATCAGAGCAGGGTGATTATCATCCCCCATTGTTTCCTCTACTGTACAAACACAAGAATCACCTTTTCCTTTACCTACCCCGGCATTGAATCAGGCGGATGATCAAAATTATATAAGAGATACAGCAGGTATTTCAGGGGGGAGTATTAAAATCATGCCTTCAACTAGATCCTAGAGCGACTACAGGAGGAAGGTCCTTCTCCTACCTGGCCGCCAAGACCTGGAACTCCCTCCCGACCGACCTGAGCCTGACCCAAGACCACCTCTCCTTCAGGAAGAAGCTGAAGACCTGGCTGTTCGAGCAGTAGCGGCACTCCCCCCACCCCCAGCGCCTTGAGACCCTACGGGTATGTAGTGCGCTCTATAAATGTCATTGATTGATTGATTGATTGATCCTACTTTAAAGTGCAGGGCACTGAAAAACAGCCCAATTTCAACAATCTGCATCTCATTACATTTTCAAATACCTACAAAATGGAACAGTGTAACTGTACTAAATCTATTACAAGGAGAGAGCTGGGCCTCCCTCTCTCAAATCGGTTTCAACTTATTTTTCAGGATTTCACGGGAGGCAACATGGTGGAGGAAATACATTCCTCACCTTGAGAAGAGCGGAATGAAACATTAAGCAAATATAGGATCCTTATTATCTGACACTTACGGAGGAGATTATGAGGCTGATTTTGAGATTTTCAGTGTTAGAGTGAGCCGCCATGCCACCACCCCTCTCCCACACCGCCACACCTCACTAACGGCAGCCCACCAGATTACGAGTTATCTTGTGGTCTAGCAGGAGGTCCTTTGGAATTTCCACGATGATGCCCATTAAAAAGGCACTGTCATGTGAGTGCCAAAGCCACAAAAGGGAGTGCATGCAGGTAACAGGTAAAAGAGTGCCCTGTAGGGCCCCTTAAGGTTCCTCACTGCCAACCTTTTCATGGCGGGGTCACTGTCTTGAAAAGGGTGGATGTGAGGAAACTCGTAATATGCTTGGCAGTGCCGCAGCAGCACTGCCAGTATATATTGGCCCTCAGAGTGCCATGCCACTGCCAGGGTTCATGAATCCATAGCAGTTGCTGCAGTCCTATTGTGGTCCAACCACCGTACTCGTAATATGGCTAGTGGACCACTGGTGTGGCAGTCCACAACCACCAAAACACCTCCACCGCAAGTTTGGTGGTCCTATGGAGCGTCAAACTTGTAATCGGGCCAGAAGACTAAATTTGTAATATCAGAGAATAACCAAGCTAAAGTACAAGCAGCCTGTGAGAATCTTGAGGTTAAAATGACAGACCTCTTTGTAAGATTATGTATCAGGGAAGCCTCTTTGAGTATTATGTGAAGAGTTTGAGACTAATTGTCAGGAGATCCAGGCCCTAAAACAGGGAGAAAGAAACTTCAAAAGAAAATGGAATCTCTAGAAAATAATTCTAGAAGAAACAACTTACATTCCCTAATTTCTCAGATGGGCAGGAAATGGTAAAGTGAAAGAGTTTGTCATAAGAGTCATAAGATTAATTAAGGAGTGCATCCCATCAATGAGCTCCATAGTTGTGCAGCAGGATATACAAAGGGAGCATCAGGATCCCTTCAAAAGAAACCCCAACAGAGATAAACCCAAGGAGATTCTAATTGATGTGTGTACTTATTCCTTAAAGAAGTTGATACTCTGAAAGCAAAAAGCTTTATAAAAAATTATTGGTCTTTTCGCATTAGAGCTGACATTGCTAAAGTTACCCAAAGCCAGCAATGGGAACTAGAGATATATAGCCAGGAATTAAAAATACTTGGAGCTAACACACAACTGAAATTTCCTGTTACATTAAGAGTAATGTGGAAAAACAAGATGCTCAACATAAAACACCCTTCCGAGGTTGAAATACTAATAAATCAGATAAAAATGCATCATTAAGCAAACAATAGGTAAACCGGAGAGCTGAAGCTCAATCGGTATGACAAACTACCATTTTTAGATACAGGGAGGGTTTCCCAGGGAGGGTACGGGTGGGATATACTCGGGGGTTAAACACAGCAAATGTAAATAGTAGAATATAGAATCACAACAGGTGGAAAAAAAAAAATAAAAGTCCCCACTTGCAACAAGGGTTTTTAAAAGTACTGGTAGAGCACCACGACAGAGGTACTAGGGATACAATGAGGGAATCAAATAAATTCCATAGCCAAATGGTTTTAACCTGAAATATAAATGGAATGAGGGTAGCCAGTAGGAGAAGGAAGATTTTAGAATTCCTGAAACTTTCTGATAATGATATTATAATGCTCCAGGAAATGCATTTACTTCAAGAGGAATGGGGGAAATCTTAAGGGGACAATAGTGGATCAAACAATTTGCTTGCACTAGTCAAACCTGTAAAGTAAAAGGGGTGGCGATCTTCCTTAAAAAAACTTTTATGGCAGACCTTAGGGGAAGATGGCTGATGTCTACTGTTAAAATGCATAGAATAAGTTATTTATTTGCAGGTTATTATGGCCTAGCTATAGATGATTAACCTCAGTTTGGGGAGCTCTACAAACAGTTACTCGATACTGGGAACTACATATTAGGAGGCAAAGAATGTAATATTGTTAAACCCAGTTCTCAACTACTCCACTTTAAGACCAACTGTTAACTCACCAAAGATGAGGGAGCGTATACACCAGTTGATGAAGAATCTGGGTTTAATGGACGCCTGGTTACAGAGAGCAGGTCTGTAGAAGGACTACATCCACCACAACAAGAAATATGTCCACGCTTCCAGAATAGGTACATTTGTGTATAGATGTAAAACTGGGGAATAAACTAAAAGGGTAACTCACCAATCAAAGCATCTGTCAGACCACTCTGCGGCAAGGCTGGAGTTTTCTCTTGAGAGTTCCCCAACTCCATCAAGATGGGCTTTGGGCAGGTCACCACGAGGGGAGAAGGAGATTATAGACTCTTTGAAATGGAACACCATAGAATATTTTGAATTCAATAATATTTCCACCCCATACATATTATATGAGATGCTTATAAAGCTTTTATTCGGGGGAGACTGATTAATTACACGGCACACAGAGAAAAGAAAATGATAAAGTGAGAGAGTTTGAACTGAAAATTGGAGAAATTCACAAGGAGCTGACAAGCTGTAAAGACCCCAATACAAAATGAATTTACAAAATCAGTTTAAATAGGCCAAGGGTTCCATAACAGAATATTTGGAAAGAGTGGTGCAGAGAAAGTGAAATGCTACCAAGTTAGAACACTATGAAAATGGCGAGGGCTCTGGGAAGCAGTTGGTCTGGAAGACAAAGGTAGACAGTGTCAGAAATATAAATATGGCAATAATTAAAACTAGCGAACATTGGCTAGAAGACCCAGACATAGGAAGGACCTTTGATAGTTTCATTCAAGATCTATTTACCGATGACCCAATAGTTTCAAAAGAACACATAGATATTTGATTAAAGGGGGATTCTCTTATTAGATTGGGCCAGGAGAAGCAGCAGTATCTTAAGCAAGAAACTAATATGGCAGAAGTGTACAAAATGGTTAGAGGGATAAAAAATGAGAAGAGACCAGGCCACACTGGTATACCAAACAAGCTATGTAAGGTATTGAAAGATAAACTCACTCCATCTTGACCAGCCTATTAAATGCAATTTACATAGTTCACCTCCTTGTCCTATTATCTTGGAATTAAGCTACAATAACAATAATTTTAAAGCCCAAATAGATCCAAAAAAGTGTGAATCGCATAGCCCTATATCTTTTCCTAACAATGACTATAAGATATGCACACAAATATTAGCTAGAGGATTTGATAAACTGATGGGAGATCTTGTCCATGAAAACCAAAATGGCTTTGTGAACCAGAGACAACTTTACAAGCTCACTCATGACTTGGTGAGTGCACTAGAGAGTGCAATAGATGTTACTAAAGAAATAAACTCCCCGCAGACCATCATAATCATTGACGCCATTAAGGCCTTCAGAAGAGTAAGCTGGCCATTTCTATCCGAATTCATCAAGCAAAATTGCTTAGGTGATAACCTCTCAATGCAATAAGATCCATTTTGTAAAACACTGCCTTTTAGGATGTTGGTTACCAGCTCTCTTATATCACAATTCCAAATAGTAAGAGGTACTCGTCAAATGTGTCCACTATCTCCCTTATTGTTCAATTTATACATTGAACATCTTGCCAGAAGGATCAGAAATGAACAGAAGATCATACCCTTCCAATACAATGAGAGGGGTAAAAAAGAGGTAAAGTGGATCAGTGCTGAAGCCTTTATCAACTGTGCGGATCAGTGGTTGTGCTTCACCTCCATCCATGAGTTTGAAATTGATGCAACACCTCCTCGACTGCTTGCATCAAGTCTTTGACTTCGACGATTGCTCCAACCAAGGTACTTTTTCAGCGGGACCTGCATGAGCCCTGTGGCCAGTGTGCACTCCATCACATTCTGCCTAAGTTTTGGATTTACCCTAGTCCAGCGCAACCTCAAGTAACCCCTAGGCACTTTTTGCTTCCAAACCCTACTTTTAGATGTATTGTTTAAAAAATCATGACGCCAGTTCTACCTATTGGATTCTTGTCATTTTGGTTTTGTTTTACAAAATAAAATATAATCTATTTTTCTAAACCTGTGTGGAGTATTTTTTGGTGTTTAATTTGTGCAACACACACAGACACACAGTAACACAATGTAAACACAAAGACTACACAGGAGAGAGTAAGGGGGAGAAAAGGCAAACCTATTGTCCTCCAAATGAAATGAACTAACCACAAAACAAGAGGGTTGCTTAACCAACACATCGCCCAAAGGTTGGATTCAGATACTGTCTACTTCAGTTCACCCAGGGCCAATCAGAACAAGGAGGCCATGCTTAATGGAAGAAGATACCTCTCACACACACAATATTGTCATGCTTCATCATAGGCATCCTCCCCCCACCCTAGTATTACGTGTGAGGCATCTTCTTCCATTAAGGATGGCTTTCTAGATCTAATTGGCTCTGGGTTAATTGAATTGAATATATTTAAATTCTTTTAATATTTATTGCAAAATTCAGGGCCTGAATGTGATGTGAAGCAGGACTGCCGACTAGGAGTCTGAGGTCCTGCCGGCCGCAATACGAATTCAACCGAAATCATGGCGGTCGCAATGTGTATATTTTGTATTGCAGCATGTGCTGCAGGCTGCAGCACACGCTGCAATAATAAAAAAAAATGTAAATCCCTGCACTATGTGGCAGGCACCATGGTACTGGGATGTTTAAGGAGGCATCATAGGTGCCCCCAGGGGCTCATAGCAGTGGACCAAAGACAAGGGGGCCCACTAGGGGCCTCCAAAGTCACTTTTTGCCTGCCTTTTTATGGCAGGTTGACGGCCATGAAACGGGCGGCAGAAAGGGACATTCTAATCCCTACAGTGGTGCCTAAGCAAGCACTGCCACTATTGAAGGGATTGCAGTCACTCCGACGGTTCAATAGGCTCCTTGAGCCTGGCAGATGTGTGGCAGTTCGTCTCCTTGGCAGCCCAGCATCCGCATACCATTGTAATGTGGTGGGCGGACCTGCAGGGGCAGATGGCGGTGGGACCACCACTGATGGCCTGACAGTGTCAGTCCCACCTCCATCGAAGTCAGGCCCTAAGTAATCAGTAGTGTTACATTTTTTATTGTATTCTACATTTTGAATACATTTATAAATTTACATCACATTAGTATGTAACATACAATATTTTTTGTATTTTCTTGTATTTTTAATACGCTTTTTGCAATTTTCCTACACTTAGGAAGATCTCCACCTCACAAGCGACACCTCAGCCTACATCTGAAAAGTTACTGGTGGTAACTTTACAATTGCAAATTACACCCCAGTCTTAGAATTCAGAAATATAGTCAATTTTCGTTTGTAAATTGTGGTGTTAGAAGTGGCGTCTCTAGTTGGCAGTGGTTTACACCCTGTCCAATTAGGGACCCACACTCTAGTCAGGGTAAGTGTAGTACACACTTAAAGTTTACCAGGAGTGTTCTTAGTATATGGTGTCAGAGGCCCAGTACTTATATCCATTTTAGCCTTTGAAGTAGGGAGACTTCAAAGAAAGGTCTTTGTAGAGCACAAGACCCAGCCCTTCATCTCCCTGCCTCCAGTCACACTATAGGGGGGTAGGCAGCGTTTTGTGAGGGAACAGGCATAGCCTTATTCAGGTGCAAGTGTCACCACTCTAGCTCAAGAAGTCTCATCAGCCTGGCGATATGCAGGATATGCAGGGCACACCTCAGCTCCCTTTGTGTGTGACTGTCTAGAGTGAATTCACAAAGCCCAACTGTCATCCAACCCAAACGTGTATACTAGAGAAGGCAAGGGCACAGGATGGTTAAAGTAAGAAAATGCCAACTTTCTAAAAGTGACATTTTCACCCCTGCAATTTAAAAACCAACTTCACTAAAACATATGCTTTTAAATTGTGAGTCCAGAGACAGCAAACTCCAATTTTCTATCTGCTCCCAGTTGGAAAATACACCTGTAAAGTGGTACAAGGCAGCACCAATGCTAACATATGAGCGAGGCAGACCTTGCTGTAGTCGGATTTAGCAGTTTTTAACTACCAGTACATGTAAAACGTTAAAACACATCTCCTACCTTTTACATACAGTGCACCCTGCCCATGGGGCTCCGTAAGGCCTAACTTAGGGGTGTCTCAAATGTAATAAAAGGGAAGGGTTGGGCCTGGCAAGTTGGGGAACTTGCCATGTAGAAATGGCAGTTTGGAAAATACACCCCTCGGTTCTACAGTGGCAGGCCTGATGCATGTTTGAAGGGCTACACATGTGGGTGGCACAATCAGAGCTGTAGGCCCACTAGAAACATTTGATTTACAGGCCCAGGGTACTTGTAGTGCACTGTACCAGGGACTTAGTAGTAAATCAAATAAGCCATTCATGGAGAAACTAAGGCCCACATGCATCAATATCGGCTTTTGCGATTTCTAAATTAAGAAAAATAGCGATTCGCAATTTAGAAATCGCAAAAGCCTATGCATGAATATTTTCGCATTTTTTTTGCAATTCGGTAAAAATCGCTATTTTTACCGAATCGCATAAAAAATGCGAATTTACAATTGCGAATTCGCAATTCCCATTCATTCCTATGGGCCAAAATGCCCATATCAATGAATGGGAATTGCGAATTCGCAATTTGAAATCGCAATTCATCAATGCATTTCAAGGGTGGAGAGGGGGGTCCAAATGACCCCCCCCCTGCACCCATTAAATGTACTTTTCAGTATAAGTTACATACACACATCTCCTAAGGACATGTGTGTCTGTAACTTAACAGTTTAAAAAATGCATTTTTGTGCATTTTTAAACAATTTAGCAAATTACCAAGAGGTTGAACTTCGTGGCAATTTGCACTTCCAATTTGAAAAATCGCACATTTTTTTGAAATGATGCATAGCATTTCAGAAATTGCAAAATTGCGATTTCTTATATGCTATCGCAATTTTAGAAATCGCAAAAAAGTTGCGATTTCTAAAATAGCATGATGCATCCCAAACAGCACTTTTGGAATCGCAGACGGCCGATTTTAAGGAATCGCACCGTTTTTGACTCCAAAAATGCTTGATGCATGTGGGCCTAAATGCTGTTACATTTTAGACACAGAGCACATGCACTTTAGATGTGGTCAGAAGTGGTAAAGTGCCCATAGTCCTTTAGCCAGCAAAAAAGAAGTTCAGCACACAGTCAAAAACAGGAGGTGGGGGGCAGAAAGACAAGGGAAACCACGCCAAAAGATGCCAGGTCTAACTGTGAATAACCAAAAGTAATAAACGCTCTACAGAGTGTAAAAGTAAATTTACATGTGTAGATTTACAAATGTAAATTAACCTTTGTGAATTTGGCCCACAGGCCCTAGATATTGTTTACAGCTCTAGAATAGGCGGGTTTTTGTGGTTGGAACAAATAAATGAAGCCTTTCACCTAATATGTTGGATAGAGCAACATTTATGATCAGACGATTAAAAAAATTAATAGCAAAACATATCTAGAGTGTTTGTAGAGCAAACATTCCCTACTGAACAGCAGTTAACAGATACATTATGTTTACTTTGGAATGAGCATGAAAGCCTGAGTAAATCCCCAAGGATTCAAAACTGTGACTATCTGTTGGAGGGTTCAAATAGAGATGGCATATTGATTGATGATTTTCACATCATCTCTGTTTCAAGTCCATTTGCACACACCTCAGGGGCTTGTTATAGGGCAGCCAATTCACCATATGCATGGATGACAATAGAGGATGGCATGGAAATACATACTAACCTCACCAGATGCTTATCTCCCAGAATTTGCACCGAGATGCAAGAGTACCTGGGCCACGGCATTTTACCACCATAGAACGAAAACATCTAGCTTCTATTTCAGGATGGCCTATATCGTTGGTGCAGGGAGCTGCAACAGAGGTCTAGAACTAGGTCATGTTGGGGAATGGTACATATTTACATTTTTGTTATCCTCTTGGGCTCTGTACCTATCGTTATTAAGTGATATACATTGTGTTACTATAGCAGTAGGATTCAAGCAATAGATAATAAGTCAATTATCTATTTGACATGACGTGTAAGCTGGTTAGCAGAGGGGTACTTGGAGTCTCACCTCTGGGACTGAACATAATAGGATATTTGCTAGGGTATGCGTACATCGTCTGGGCATGAGAGTTTGCCACCTCTTCATAGGCAAAATGAACATCACACATGAAACCACCTGTATTAGGGTGTTGAGCCGATTATAATTTTGCAGTCATAGACTATCGTTTGGAAAAAGCAGCTAGCAAAACATAATGAGGCAGATCCTTTCATCTACAGGATAGGTTGTATCAAGGTAACAACATAAAACCATTTATCTTTTGATAGGTATAACTAATGAAATTGCACAAGGGTGTAGATTCTGACCAGGTGATGATTGCTAATGTGGTTTTACCACATTTCAGAGTAAAAACAAACTACCGAACAGACCGACTAATAATGTCCCTGTAAGTAAAAATGACCGTGGGTCAATCAATCAGTCAATCAATCAAGTATTTGTAGAGTGCACTACTCACCCATGAGGGTCTCAAGCCGCTAAGGGAGTGGGGAAAGCAGCTGCTGGTCGAAGAGCCAGGTCTTGAGAAGTCTCCTGAAGGTTAGCCGGTCCTGGGTCTGCTGAAGGAGGATGGGGAGGGTTTTCCATGTCTTTGCGGCGAGGTGGGAGATTGATCTGCTGCCGATGGTCGTTCGTCGGATGCATGGGATGGTGGCGAGCGTGAGGTCAGCAGAGCGAAGCTGGCGGTTCGGGGTGTAGAAGGACAGTCGTTTGTTGAGGTATGCAGGTCCAGTGTTGTGGAGTGCTTTGTGTGTGTGGGTGAGGACTTTGAAGGTGATCGTCTTGTTGATCAGGAGCCAGTGCAGGTCTCTTAGGTGGGTGGTGATGTGGCTGTGGCGAGGGAGTCCAAGGATGAGGCGTACTGAGGCGTTCTGTATTCGTTGGAGTCTCTTCTGGAGTGTGGTCGTGGTTCCTGCGTAGAGGGCTTTGCCATAGTCCAGCCTGCTGCTGACGAGTGCTTGGGTGACAGTTCTCCTGGTTTCAGTGGGGATCCATCTGTAGATCTTGCGGAGCATTCGGAGGGTGTTGAAGCAAGAGGAAGAAACAGTGTTGACTTGCCGGGTCACAGAGAGCGTTGAGTCCAGTATGATACCCAGATTGCGTGCATGGTTTGTGGGTGTTGGGGGTGCTCCCAGTCCAGTCGGCCACCAGGAGTCTTCCCATGCGGAGGGGGTGGCACAGAGGATGAGGACCTCCGTTTTGTTTGCGTTCAGTTTCAGTCGGCTGGTCTTCATCCAATCTGCGACTGCCTTCATTCCCTTGTGGAGGTTGGATTTGGCCATGTCCGGGTTTTTGGTGAGGGAGAGAATCAGCTGTGTGTCATCGTGTATGAGTTGATGTTGAGGTGGTGCGCTTGGACGATGTTGTCGAGAGAGCGATGCCATGTAGATGTTGAACAGGGTTGGGCTGAGTGTTGATCCTTGGGGTACGCCACATGTGATCGTGGTGGCTTCGGATCGGAAGGGGGGAGGCAGACTTTCCGGGTTCTGCCGGTGAGGCAGGAGGTGATCCAGTCCAGGGTTTTGCCTCGGATCCCTGCGTCATGGAGGCGTGTGCGCAGGGTGTGGTGGCAGACGGTGTTGAAGGCGGCCCATAGGTCCAGGAGGATGAGGGCCGCAGTTTCGCCCTTGTCCAGTATGGTCTTAATGTCGTTGGTGGCGGTAATGAGGGTGATCTCGGTGCTGTGGTTGCTGCGGAAGCCTGATTGGAAGGAGTCAAGGACGTTGTTCTCCTCCAGGAAGTGGGTCAGTTGTCTGTTGGCTGCCTCCTTAATTACTTTTGCCGGGAATGGGAGCAGGGAGATGGGTCGGAAGTTCTTGAGGTCCTATGGGTCCGCCTTGGGTTCCTTGAGGAGAGCGTTGATCTCTGCATATTTCCAGCTTTATGGGAAGGTGGCGGTCTCCAAGGAGCAGTTGATGATCTTTCGGAGCTGTTGTGCGAAGATCGAGCTGGCCTTATTGAAGATGTGGTGGGGGTAAGAGTCGGAAGGTGAGCCGGAGTGGATAGTGTTCATGATTTTGATGGTATCTTCGTCATTGACGTTGTTCCAGGAGAGCAGGAGGTCGGTGCGTTTGGTGGGTGTTGGGTCAGGGGTGTCGGCGTCTGTCGTCAGTGTCTGAGTGTCGAAGCTGTTGGGGATGTCTGGGATCTTGCGGTGGAAGAAGGTAGCCAGGGAGTCGCAGAGTTCTTGTGACGGCGGTACGTCATTGGAGCTGGAGCTGGGGGTGGCAAGTTCTTTCACAATGTTGAATAGCTCTTTGGTGTTGTGTGCGTTGTTGTCGATTCATTCCTTGAAGGAGGTTCTTTTGGCGGATCAGAAGAGTTGGTGGTGTTTGCATCTGGCGTTTATGAGGGTTGCATGGTTGTCTGGTGTCTGGTCATTGCGCCATTGCTTCTCGAGTCTTCCGCAGGTGTGCTTGGAATTCTGGAGGTCATCGTTGAACCAGATGGCTCTCATGTCGGTGCGCCTGTTGGAGGGTTTCTTGATTGGGGCGAGGGTATTGGCGCAGTTGCCGATTCATTGTCTGAAGTTGTTGGCTGATGCGTTGGACTTGGAGGGCTCGGGTGGTGGGTCACGGGCAAGCGTGGTGGTGAGCTGGTCTTTGGTGACTCTTTTCCAGTTGCAGTGTGGGATACGTTGCGGTTGGTTGTGCGCTGTGTGTTTCTCGAAGGAGAAGTGGATGCCGTAGTGGTTGGTCCAGTGGAGTTCAGTGGTGTGGCTGAAGGTGACATGGTTGCTGGCGGAGAAGATGGGGTTGAGCGTGTGTCCAGCGGAGTGGGTGGGTGTCGTAATGAGTTGTTTGAGATCGAGGTTGGCAAGGTTGTCGATCAGTGTTGTGGAGTTGCTGTCGTTGGTGTTCTCTAAGTGGAAATTCAGGTCTCCGAGGAGGATGTAGTCTGTTGAGGCAATGGCGTGAGTGCTGAAGAGGTCGGCGATGGATTCGCTGAACTGTGATCGGGGTCCTGGAGGTCTGTATACAAGGGTTTATCTGAGGGTGGTGGTGTTATTGACGTGGATATGGAAGTGTAGATGTTTGGCCATGCTGAGAAAGTCCTCTGTGCTGGTTTTAAGATTCTGACTTTGTTCTTGTGGATGATGGCGATTCCTCCTCCTGGTTTGTTATTGGTCCGGTCCTTGCGTGTGATCTTGTAGCCATCCTGGATGGCTATGGCTATGTCCGGTGCTGAGGAGGTGTTCATCCAGGTTTCCGTCAGGAAAGCGACGTCTGTGGCGGAGGAGTCAAGCAGGTCCCAGAGTTCAACGGCGTGCTTGTGGACTGTGCGGGTGTTGAGCAATATACAGCTGAGATGGTTGTGGTCTGCATTGTAGGGATGGGCAGGATGTGCTGGTGTGCGCTGGCTGGTGTAGCTGCAGTTTCAATGGGTGCTGGTATAGCTGCACCCATGGTTGGTGTAGCTGCGGTCCGTGGGTGCGCCTCGGCGTGGCCTGGAAATCAGTGAAATTTTGGCCGGTGTTGAGTGCATGGAGGGTGTTTGAGTCGTAGCGGCGTCGGGTCGTGTGGTGGTCGCAGGAGCCAGGGGGTCTGGTGCAGGGCGCGGGCCAGGCACAGATGGGCTTGCCTTGGATGCGCCATGGGTGCGCCTTGGGCACGCAAGCAGCGCGCCAACTGGGCGTGTCCGCTGCGCGACCATGCAGTGATCGGCATTAGTAGGGGAGGGGGAGGGATGAGTGGCTAGGAGGCGAGAGCAGGTCAGGTGGGGGAGACAAGGAAAGCAGTGGGAAATTGGAGGGAAAACAACGAGTAACACAGTAACACAATTTCATAGCACATTTCGCCGTGGGGAAAAAAATGGCATTACAACCAAATGAATTCAAGAACAGTGAGATCTGCCAACTATTATTTCAACAATAGCATCCTTGTCGTTTGATTAAACTTCAAGGGCATAGGTATAGGAGCTCTGAGCTAGGTTTAAGATGTTTCCTGAGGTATAAAAAAAGGGTGGGCTTCATCTTAAGGTCTAAAAGTCCGGTCTTCAGTGATGGCACCCCTGAAGGTTAGCCAAAGTGACTTCAAAAGCACTTTGAAAACATACATTATCAGTAGTAAAATCACAACACTTTTTAAACCAATTAAGTGTTATACTTCATTTGAAAGCAGGAGACTGTATGATATAAACAAACAGTGACAAGCCTATCTATTTAATCTAGCAGCTTCTAAAGGCAACCTACACTTATGTTACATTTTAAGGTTTGAAGGCAACAATGTAGGGTAACTGTCAGCAAGATATTGCTACATCACCAGTTAATAGCTCCTTGCCATTAAAAGTGTAGAAGGACAGGAACACCGTTCGAAAACGTGACTGTCCCTGCCAAGTGACCACATGTCATTGCAAATGAATCAGCCCTGTGGGAGATCTCCTCATTTGCATTGACTCCAGGCAACCTCAGGCTCTCTAACACACACACATATACATGCTGATATTGCAGCAGTTTAAATGTCACCAATATTTATTGTATGTATTTATAGGTTCTGTTAATATATCATTGATGACACTTAAGACTGCTTCAAGTGCGTTGTGCAAATTGGTGAACGAGCATTTCCAGAGGAATATAGTGGACACGTCATAAGAATTCTGCTATTCTGACAAGAAAAATTATCACATAGATCATTAAATGCCAACACAAATATGATTACATGGCCATTCTCTAATGTCCAGTGGGACGCCATTTTAGGCACAGACTTGAATGCTGTCCACAGTCGATTCACAGAGCCTGTGCTTCGCCTGGGAAGCAGTTGCCATCAGTGATGTGGTGCAGTGTGCTGTTAGGGACACAGGAAATATTTAGTGGTTAAATGGGCACTTGCAACCCTTTATGCAATTTATGCTCCTTCGAGCTGACTAACCACACACCATCAATTTCTCCAAGGGATTAATTAAAGCTAAAAGGAGAGCATGGCAGGTGGCAGCTATACTTTTTATAGGACTATTTTAATGAAGGTGGGAAGGATCAGGAAGTTAGCAGAGAAGATGCACATTTCCGCCCGTCTCCGCCAACACAGTTTCGTTTCATCACGACTAGGGGAGATAAAAGCGCCTATGCCTTGGAAATGACAAAGGATCCACAGACGCTTCTGGGAAGATTATAATAACATCAAGTACTGCAATGGTCATGGACTTGGAACTGATTTGATATCGAGCGAAGGATTCTTGAGGAATAATTTGCGTTTTATATATAGTTTTTTTTTGCATTTTCCTACACTGACTGATAATAGTAATTCACAAAAAGTATTGCTATGTTTTTGTGAGCATTTTCTCAGACAGTGAACTAATGTTTTACTCCCACGCAGAAGCATTGTTTTGGCCATCTCTGCTGATCACACTTCAGTGAATAAATGGCTTTTCTATTTTAATGCTAAATTGTTATATATCCTATGCGCTTTATTTTTGAAATCCTAACCATTCTTATTCTTATCGCCCACACACAGAAGGAACTGCGCATACTTTTACAACGTTGTACGTTATATTTCGGTTTCTACAACATGTTTTTTGTCATACTATATTGTACTTTCCCACGCAAAAAGACTGGCATCAATGATGTCCTTTGAGATGCCATCAATGATGTTATAAAATATCTCATAGAACATGTCATGAGCGATGCTTTATGTGAGATCATAAGCAGTACATGGTGGGGGCACACGTTTATAGCTAGTGCTGCTAACTATAACTGGTGAACTTCTGTGTTTATTTTAGTTCAAAATGTTAATGTTGTTATTGACAAATTCCTTTAACTAGAATGTTACATTAACCTTTGTTTTTTCCAGTGAATAGATATGTATATATAATATGAGCTGCAAAGTGTATTGTGTGTATATATATATATATATTTTCTGGCCTGATATAGTTAGGAATTAGCATTTTAAATTACTTAGAAATTCACTGAAAAAACAATAGGTTGGATGGGTGTTATAGTTAGCTGGACATTTCACTCGTACAAAACCATTCAAACTCCTCCGATATAGTTAGTTGAACTAACTACATCTCATGCGCCCGCAATCAACTGCTGATGTCACATATTACATCATTCATGACATGGTCAGTGACATCACTGATGACATCACTGACGACACTGACGACATCATTGGTGACATCATCCAGTGAATGTGGTTTGCTTCGTTATTTAAATATGTATTATATATATAAAGCAATTTGCATTGAAGAATGAGTGGATATATAAATATAAATATCTGGATGAAGGATTTAGTAGCAGTGTAATTGACTGTTTACTTGACTAATGTATAGTGTTTCACAAAATATATTGGCTATTGTCTAAAATGTTTGAATATCTGAATCACTTTGTCACTTGTTGTGTAAACTGATTCTCCAGTTGGTTACTAGCTGTGTGAAAGTCTATATTAGTTATTGATTAGTTAACTGAGTATTTGTATGGGAGAGTGAATGTGTGTGTGGTTCCGTGGGGGGGGTTGGGGGGTGTGGCTGCCCAAAGATGTGTGAACAGTTGATTCAGTAGGTGTATGAAGTTAAAACTACATGTTATAACAGTTGTTTGGGTGAGTGAATATCTTTATGGGTGTGGTGATGAGCAAATATTTCTCTCAATGGTACATGTCCAGCAAACTAGAAAAATAAAAGGCAGTGTATGTGTCAGTTGTTATATATAAATAAGTATACATAAGTCTCAGTGATTGTAGGAGTGACTGCAAAAAAGCAATCGAGCCCGGACTGTCGAGTCGAGTGAGGCAAGATGGCGGCCGCTTGAGCGGCCGGTGCAGAGAGCTTGTGGCGAGGACTCCAGACAATCAGCCAGTATGCCTGAATCCCTGAATGCTTGACACATACACTAACCTGGTAACCCGAAACAGAACTGAGGTGGAGTGAAGAGAAGAGACATGCAGCAGATCCTCGCTCGGATCGGGTCCTCGAGACGGCGTCTGTGGGCTGCACTGAGGGGCGCTTGAAGCCGTCATCCCCAGCTGCCTCGAGACGAGAGGTGGGCGGAGTCAGCGGTATCAGCAGCGGCGAAGCTCAGCCCGGCTCAGGCAGAGGCGGGGGAGAGAGCGAGATTCCTGCTGTCTCGAGTGTGGTTCCAGCGGGGCAGATTTCATTCAGCAGAGGGAGCAAAGGCAACACGGAAGGATAATGGCTCCCAAGCAGAACTCCAGCCTAAAAACCGGCAATGTAAGGAAAAAAGCACAGAAAGACGAGGAGGTGGCAGAAAATACTGAACAGCAAAGTAAGAGACAGCAGGGTGCTCCTAAAACCCGTGCGGCTACAGCTACCGTTTTGGATCTATTAGTAAAGGCCGGTAAGGAGAAGGGACAGAGGGCTCCTGATGAAAATACACATGTGGCTGAAATTATTAAACCAGAGAGCCCAGCCACATCCCTTCCTATGCAAGAGCCCGCCGAAGTATGTTGTCTAAAAGAGTCACTGCCTAGTAGCATAGAAAATGCACCAGTACCGTGCGAACTGGGGGTTAAACCGGCCGGAATGGAAGAAATCTCTGGTAAGGTAGAAATGTTGTCAGAGCTCCCAGAGTCTGATTCTGAAGATAAGGCTGACGGGGCAATGGCGGGATGGACTGGTGATAAGGAGAGCGAGTTTAGTGAGGCTTTCTTCTCGGTCTCAGGAGGAGAGTGGTCAGAAGAAGGTAAAGAGCAGAGCTCATGTGAAGAGACGGATACTGACCTCGAGAATGACTTGCCAGCGACGGCTATGAAAGTTAAACAGACTGCTAGGGGGCAAGAGCTAGAACAAAAAGAGTTAGTCTGGGATCACTCCTCCACTCAGCCTCTAGTAGGAAGTCCTTTAATGGAACAGACACAGCTGTCTCTGTTAGAAACCATTCATCAAGAAATATTGGCACACAGAGAGAAGACGCGGCAGGATAGCAGGAAATCACAGGCAGCGATGAGGAAGATGCAGGGAGTGGTACGTAAACTCTCTAAAGCCATTGCTACTACTGGGGATAGAGTGACTAACCTAGAGGAGCGTGTAGTGGTAGCTGAAACCGAGGCTGCGGGGGCTGTTTCTAAAGTGGATGCTCAATGTACTCAGTTATCGGATATTCAGTGGAAGCTGGAAGCGATGGAAAACAGGCTAAGAAGAAACAATTTGAGAGTTTTGGGTCTTCCGGAAGGGGCCGAAGGAAATGACATAAGAGGTTACATGATTAAATTATTTCAGCAAGCCTTTCCAGAGCTATCTAGTTGGGATTGGTCAACAGAGTTACAAAGAGTTCATCGCTTCCCCTTTAACTTAAGAAGAAATGCAAAAGAGGGAGATAAGCCCAGGGCTGTATTGATTTTCCTGGGTAACTTTGTCCTTCGACAGGCAATTTCGGATAAGGCGAGACCTGATGCTAAGAGAAATGTAGACGGGGTGTCATTTTTTGTCCGCCCAGACTTCTGCCACGAGACTGTGGAAAGACGCTGGCGCCTTAGAGAGATGATAAAACCTTTTCAGGATAAGAAACTTCAAGCCTATCTGATCAATCCCGCACAGCTAAAAGTGATTAATGATGGGAAAACGCTTTACTTCTCCTCCGAAGTTAAAGCTAAAGAGTATCTGGATAGTCTGGTGAAATAGAACATTTAATTTGTCAATGTATCAAAGGGCTTAATGTGTTAACAGTGCTAACTCAACGTATCTCTAGATGTATCTCTTGATTTGCCGGCAAGGGGTCGTGATGTGCAATGCATTCAATGTATTTTTTTTGGATTTCCTTGGCTTTGAAGGTAAAAGATGGTACACTTTAAATGTCCTCGCCGTAAACTTAGCAACTCCATCACATGCACAGACTAGCTCTGTGCGTCTCACAGCGTGGGGGCTGGGGGGTAGAGGGTGTTGGGTTGGGGTGCAGGGGGGAGGAATGGGTGGGCAGGGGTAGGTGGAGGGGTAGGAGTAGCAGGCAAAAAATCGAAAAAAGGAATATAAAATGCACTACTGTTTTGTTGGGAATGTCCGGATGAGAAAAGCAGATAACTACAAACATGAAGCGACAGGGCCTACAGGGTAGTCAATACAAAATATTTGATGGCAAACTGTAGTACTTGTACATTAAACGTGGGAGGTCTAAACGACTGGAGAAAGAGACAAAGACTGGCCCATTTTGTCAAATTTAATAAGATTGATGTACTTTGTCTCCAGGAGACGCATCTTCCTTGGGTGAAGAGGCATCTTCTGTTCCTAAACGGCTTCGAGTTGGTCGCTTGCTCTTCACAAACTACAACAATTAGGGGGGTTGCTGTATTGGTTAGGAAATCGTTGGGCATGGCCAAAAGAGTGTAGGCAGATAGTCATGGGAGATGGGTTATCTTAGAGCTGGAATTGGGTCTAACACTATGTTCAATTTACGGCTCAAATGGCGATGACCCGGAGATTTTTGACTTTTTGGAGATAGAGTTAGCTGGCTGGTCAGGACCGGTAATAGTTTGTGGTGATCTAAATATTTCGGCCAACTGGGACGATAACTCAAAATATGCAGGTCGGCAACCTAGAATGTTCAGGGCGATTAAGGCACTTACGAGTTCATTGGCATTAGTTGATGTTTGGGGCACTAAAAACCCATAAAATCCTGGTTTTACTTACTTTTCGAGCCCAGCCCAGAAACACTCTAAACTGGACTATATATTTATCTCCTCATCCGAAATTAATAGAGCCACCATTACTAGGTTACCAATGGTGCTGTCTGACCATAATCCTTTGGTAATCCAGTATAAAATGAACGGATTCAAAAGAGCAAAATCTTCTTGGACATTCGAGAGAAGACTATTGGCGGATCATAGATTTGTAGCCACTTAAAGCATTGGTCCAAAGCATTTTTTGATGCCAATATATTTAGCGCCTCTCGGAATATAGTTTGGGAATCCTTCAAAGCAGCTTAGAGAGGTGAGACCATTAGCTTTTCAGCTAAAATGAAAAAAGATGATAGAGCGGAAGAATCCAAATTACTTGAGAGTCTATCGGATATCGAAGAAGAACATGTTAAGATTATAGTATCTGGTGGAGATGGTAGCAATTGTTATAATACCCTTTCTGCTACTAAGGCAGAATTACAGAAATTGATCACACAAAAGGCATTAGGGGAGTATCAAGCTACCAGGGCCAACCGCTACGAAACAGGGGAACATGGGGGTAGAGCCCTTGCTCTCTGCCTGAGACAAGAGAGGTCTAAAAACGTAATCTCAAAGATTGTGGATAATGATAACGAATATACAGAAACTAGTGATATTTTACATGTCTTTAGAGACTTCTATCAAAGACTTTAGGATGAGGAGAATAGAGATAGAGAACAACAGGATATTATGGAAGACCAAGGACCACTTCTAGATACGGTATTACAAGAAGAATTAGATAAAGACATCACCTAATCGGAGGTTATAACTGCTCTACATGAGCTGGCCTCGGGGAAGGCAGCAGGACCCGATGGCATTCCTCTAGAGGTCTATAAGAGTATAGAATCCGAAATTATCATCCTACTTGTAGATCTCTTTAATGGGATAGTATGCTCAGGTCAAACCCCAGACTCATGGAAGGAGACTAATATTATAATTGTCCTTAAAAAAGGGAAACCTAGCGAGAGCCCAGGGTCTTATAGACCTATCTCGCTGATTAACTCCGATACCAAGCTTTACTCGAAGATCTGGGCTAGGAGGTTGGGCAGGATCATAGGCGGTCTTGTTTCCCCTTGGCAGCATGGGTTTGTCCCTGGACGTGGCACGACGGATCATACCAACAGAGCTATAGCCCTATTTGATGCCCATGCTGCTACGGGAGGGGAGATGGCCATGATCCTGCTCGACGCAGAAAAGGCATTTGACCGGGTGGTCTGGAGTTATCTGTGGGATATTTTAGCAGGTAGAGGGTTCGGACAGAAAATCATTAGGGCACTAAGGGCGATGTATCAAGAGCCAGTCGCCAGTGTGACCGTTATGGGGGAGAAATCGACCTTGTTTCCTATAAAGAGAGGAATCCGTCAGGGATGCCTGTGCTCTCCGATCCTTTTCTCCCTATATATCGATCCGCTAATTCAGGCTATACTAGGAAGCCCAAGGTTAAGACCGGTAATTTTTAATGGGCACGAAAATAAAGTCCTAGCTTACGCGGACGACATTGCGGTGTTCTCTTCGGAGCCCCAGCAGGCAATAGAGGTTTTGTCGAAAAAGTTTGGCGCTAGGTCAGGATATTTATTAAATGAATCTAAGACCCAGATCATTTGTACAAAAAAGATCGTGAAGGCTGATTCCAGATTTGTAAAAGCAGCAGTTTATCTCAGGGTGACAATTAATGCTTCGGTTGAGAAAATCGTGGAGGAAAATTATACCCCACTTATTAAATCAATCAAATCTGAGCTGAAAAGGTGGGAAGGGTTACATCTGTCCCTGATCGGGAATGTTAACGCAGTCAAAATGACAATGTTTGCTAAGATTCTGTATCTATTTCGAGCCATCCCTTTATTTCTGGAGGAGAAAATTATTACAAATCTGGAATCAATCTTCATTAAGTTTATCTGGCAATTTGGGAAGATAAGACGATCCACCAATTTGCTGTCTCTCCCCAAAGATAGGGGAGGCTTGGCTCTCCCTAATTTAAGGATTTATCATTGGACTTGTCTGCTGACACAAATTTCAGTGCTATTTCATTCTGAGTCAAATGGCAATGACCCAACGGTAGGAGTAGAACGCCCTCCTTCCATATTTGAACTACTGTTAGGCAGAAAGGCACAGGGGTTAATAGTATGTGAAACTAACCGCAAATTCTTCAAGAAGGCAAGATTTAAGATTATGGATGGTGTCTGGAGAGTTTGGACGGTTTGTAGAAAGCACTGTAATATTCCAAAAAACAACTCATATTGACATATTTATAAATCCAGCCTCCTCTCAGCAATCGAAGCCGACAGAACTCTTAAAATATGGAGAGAGCTGGGCATTAAAACCCTGGGGCAATTGATGGACGGAGAGGGAGTAGTAAGCTTCGATATTATACAAAGTAGATATGGTATCCCAGATAATCATTGGTTTGTTCATACACAAATAATTCGTATAATGAAGGCTCAGAGACCAAAACTGTTACCTCCCGATGTCTGTCCCTTATTGGAGGTGCTTACTAGTGGGCGCAGCAAAATTAACACCATATATAATATTCTAATATCAGAGATCAAAGATGATGTTGATAAGACCGAGGTAGCCTGGGCAAGAAAATTGAGAAATCCTGATGTAGATGTTGATAAGGCCCTATTACTGAATAAGAAGATCTTTAGAGCTACAAACTTAAGGGCCCAGCAGCACTACAAGACAGTGTTTAATCTTTATTACACAGCGGCGAAACTATTTTCTTGGGGGGTCAGGACGGATGATACATGTCCAAGTTGTGGGAATAGGCAAGCAGACTTACTTCATATGTTTTGTAATTGCAATCTTCTAACACCGGTAAAGAAAGAGATTGAACAATTTTGGGGGGGTTGCTAGGACATAGCATTGACCTATCCCCTACCCTAATGATTCTGGGAACGGATTCTGAACTAAAACTTGGGAAAGAGGAAGAAGCTTTGATCTTTATATCTGTGGCCGTGCTTAGGCTTTTGATTTCGGCCGGCTGGAAGGATAGTGTGGCCCCCTCTTTCCAAATGTGGCTCACCAGATTGCTCTGGATACATAATATTGAGTCTGCACTGTATGAACTTAAGGGAATAAGAACTCGGGACTTTGGAAGAAGACTCTGGGCCCCAGTCACAGACTGGAGGAAATCAAAGCTGTAAAAAGTCAAAATGTGAAAATGTCTTTTAGAGCCTATTATTAGTCTTCGATTACCCGCAGAAGATTGATTATTATGAAATGGTAATAAGATGTAAATATTATGAAATTGTTTCAGCCGTATTGTATAACTTGAGCTTATATTTATTGCCACATAGCTTATTGTTTAGTCTAGTCGTGATTTGTTAGTGTCTTTTTGTAAGAACTGCTGCTTTTATCTCTGGATTTTATGAATAATGTTTTTTTATCAATTGTAACTGCACTTATATTCCCAATGCAAATAAGTAAAAAACAAAACAAAGATTGTATGAGTGACTGTATGGATAACTGTATAGTTTTAATAGCGATTTGATAACACACTAAGTATGAGTTACTATCTAAGGGTCCGATACACTGAACTAACTTAAGACAAAATCCTAAGCTTACTACCATTTTCATATTTACAGATGGCACTTACTCATTTTGGTATTCACAGAAGACACTTACTCATTTTGGTATTCACAGAAGTTAGGAGTCCTCATTTTAGGACTCCTAAATGCCTTCTGTGAATACCGAAAGTCTTAAAGTTAGGATTTTTCTCAGTTTACTAGTAGTAAAGTTAGGTCTCCTAATTTTAGGTCTCCTAAATGTCTTCTGTGAATACCGAAAGTCTTAAAATTAGGATTTTTCCCAATTCAGTAGTAGTAAAGTTAGGACTCCTAACTTTAGGACTCCTAAATGCCTTCTGTGAATACCGAAAGTCTTAAAATTAGGATTTTTCTCAATTTAGTAGTAGTAAAGTTAGGACTCCTAACTTTAGGACTCCTAAATGCCTTCTGTGAATACCGAAAGTCTAAAAATTAGGATGTTTCTCAGTTTAGTAGTAGTAAAGTTGAGAAAAATCCAAATTTTAAGACTTTCGGTATTCACAGAAGGGATTTAGGAGTCCTAAAGTTAGGATTTTGTGGGCCTTGGGCGTCAGGGTGTTTCTACCCTGCCTCCTTTTCACCTTTTGCGCGTTTGTTTCTTAGGTGTACTGTGCCTCAGTTCTACCGAGGCACAAGATGGCTGCCAACACTTTCTGATTTGGAGTATTGACAGCCAATTAGAATACAGCTCATGCACAGAAGGGTGCGCTTAGGCTACGCGGATCCTGCGCGGCCATGGATATATACATGCATTTAAACATCATTTTCTCAGGAACTACTGAACAGATTTACACCAT
Source organism: Lissotriton vulgaris (assembly GCF_964263255.1). Taxonomy (NCBI): domain Eukaryota; kingdom Metazoa; phylum Chordata; class Amphibia; order Caudata; family Salamandridae; genus Lissotriton; species Lissotriton vulgaris. The sequence goes on from NC_141687.1 coordinate 927,994,384, forward strand.
TTAAGCAAAAGGCAAGAGTCTGAACTGAGGACTACCTTTTTGCCAGATTTGGTGTAATTCCGTTCAGCAGTTCGGGCTGTAGCTGCGTCAAAATGTCCCTATGAAAAATTGCATGGGGAAAACACGTTTTAGGACCCCCCTTTTTTCTCGGCCCCTGCTTGACGAATCACCCAGAGACTTCAGAATAAGAGCGGACTGGAGCTGATAATTAGTTTTGAAAATTACGCGAAGATTCGTCAACTGGCGCCAAAGTTATTCCAAAAAGAATGTTGCGGATTTCCTATTGAAAATAGGTCCTACCTATATCTATCTACTGGCGATATATATATATATATATATGTATATATATATGCGATATTACCTACTGGCGTTCGCCAGTAGGTATATATAGTTAGGATAAATTCCCTATGGGACTTTTGAAAATTCTATGTCTAATAACTTTGGCGTTTGTGGATGGAATCGGCTGAAATTTTCAGGAAAATGGCACATTTTGTTTCTGAGCAGCTCCTGAAAATTTGGTGGGGTTTCGTCAAGGGGGGGCTGAGAAAAAAGGGGGGTCCCAAAACGCGTTTTTTGCATTGAGTTTTCCATAGGGCGGTTGGACTCACTTTTAGCTCGAACGGCTGAATGGATTTGCACGAAACTTGGCAAAATTGTAGGGACTGTTAGCCCGATGTGCCTTTGCTAGGTCTCAATATATGTGCTCCAGTAGTTTTTGAGAAATTAACGTTCAAACCAAGATATATATCTGTAACAGCGCTCTGGGCAGCGATCCGGTCCGCTTACTTTTCGCTTATCGGAACTTTGCGCGCAGAAAGCTGATTGGCTCTCCGGTGTCTGTCAACATTCTAAACAGTCCGGAGCGGACGCCATCTTGTCTCTCGGTAGGATCGAGAGAGAAGAAGAGGTGGAAAACGAAGGGGGAATTTAATGAAAGGGGGCAAGGTATCCCCCTCTTGACCTCCTAGGAATGTTGTTGGGGTTATTAAAGGGTCCCGTGGGGAAAATAAAAAAAAAATGATTTTTCACGGTAGAAGCGCGGCCGCGAACTGGTAGCGAAACGGGAATTCGCCATTTTGTGCTTTGTAAATTAAATTACTAGTTATAAGTGGGTACGGGAGACGTATCCTAATCCCCTATGTTTCCTGAGGGTGGGTGAGGAGGCTGATATATGTTGATACATCTCTTCCAGCGGCTGTGCGTGAGCTTTTTTTTTTTTTTTGCTGCGTGACAGTCCGGAGCGGCCGCCATCTTGTCTCTCGGTAGGATCGAGAGAGAAGAAAAGGTGAAAAACTAAGGGGGAATTTAATGAAAGGGGGCAAGGTATCCCCCTCTTGACCCCCTAGGAATGTTGTTGGGGTTATTAAAGGGTCCCGTGGGGAAAATAAAAAAAAAATGATTTTTCACGGTAGAAGCGCTTCACGGGCCGCGAACTGGGCCGCAAACTGGTAGCGAAACGGGAATTCGCCATTTTGTGCTTCGTTAATTAAAGTACTAGGTATAAGGGGGTGCGGGAGACATATCCTAATCCCCTATGTTTCCTGAGGGTGGCTGAGGAGGCTGATATATGTTGATATATCTCTTCCAGCGGCTGCGCCATCTTGCCTTTTTTCGAATGCCACAATTTTGTCGTGCACGGCAGCCATTTTAGATGCTAGGCTGGTCCCAGGCTATCACCTACCCCTGCGGATGTAGTTTATGGCCCCAGCTGTAGAGAATTCAGACATGCCAATTCTCCTGATTCAGGCGTGTGAGTACTGATTTCAGTGCTAGTCTCCCGCCTCCCGATTTCTGCAAGCAAAAACCCGGGGGCATATTACTAACAACTAGCGATAATTTTTGTCTATAACTTGTTTAGAGACAAAAATTATCGCCGCACATCGGCGATTTTTATCGCAGATAAACCTTGCTATTATCGCAGAAAAGTCAGCGATATTCATGTATTATCGACCTAATGCTCTTAGCCATGTTATCCACCTCCCATTGGATAACATGGCTAAGACCTGCTCAGGGCAGGTGTTAGCTTTTGGAGATATTCGCGCTTAGTGCGAATATCTCCAAAAGTTGGTAATAGAAGGTAGCGATGTTAGGGACTGTTTCCAGTCGCTAACATCTTGGCACGCCACTTTGCATGTCATTAGTGATAAGTATCACTGACATGCAAAGCCGGGCCCAAGATGGTCGCTATCTCCTTTTAGGTGTCACTAACTGGTGTTAGCGACAGCTTGATAATAGGGAAATAATTTTATCTCCGCTTTCATGGTTTTTAAAGCCAAAAAAGCGGAGATAAACCCCCTTGCTAATATGCCCCACGATTCCTTGGGGGTTTCAGCTGATAGGGCTTGGTATTGTGTTACATGGTAATTTTTCCATGAAACGTCAGAGGGTCGATGTAGGGGTTCTAGAAGAGGTGATAAACCATTTAAGCCTCATGAACAAGCGCATGGTCTTTTAAAGATTTCTGAAGTACTCGGGGCGGCGGTGTGTGTGTGCCCTCTTTCAGGAGCGGGCGGGGGGGCACTGCCAGCAACTTGCCAGGTCAGGTAGTGTTCAACACGTGCATCACCCTTTCTCTGCTTGCTATTGCGCTCCATGCTTCGGAAAGGTAAGAAAAAGAACGTGCATTTGAGTTTGAAATGTCCGATCCTGCAGCAGCACACTTCCAAAGCCCACACATGACAATAACCCGATTCAAGGCCCCATTCACCCGTTTTTCAAAAAATAGATAACACTCCAACAAAGTAAGGTTATAAAACTTTATTAACTTTTAACGATAATGAACAGAACAAAAACTAAAAACATTTAAACATTTATTAACACAAAAAGCAACAATGGTTAGAAGCTGTCTTTTGTGCGAATAGTCCCAAGGCAGCACAACGTGCAGAGTTCTGGACGGCACCCAGGTGATGTCGCCTGGGTGCCGCACTGGTTTAGGGATCCTACAATGCTGCTCCGAAAATTGGCGTGGGGTGTCCCGGGTGGGGCGGGGGGAGGCCTCGTCAGTAGCGGTCTGTTGTGCGAATAGTCCCAAGGCAGCACAACGTGCAGAGTTCTGGACGGCACCCAGGTGATGTCGCCTGGGTGCCGCACTGGTTTAGGGATCCTACAATGCAGCACAGAAAAACAGCGTGGGGCGTCCCGGGTGGTGCGGGGGGAGGCCTCGTCAGTAGCGGTCTGTGTCCAGTGTCACATGGCTGACACAACATGTACGACAGGCACCCAGGTGATGTCCAGTAAACTGCCGCACTGGTTTTGGTATCCTACAATGCTGCTCCGAAAATTGGCGTGCGGCGGCCCGGGGGGGGGGAAGGGAGGCGGCGTGAACGGGCCTCCCCAGGTGGCGGCCATCTAGCTGAGTTGCGCTCGCTCTTGCGGCCACAGCGTCTCGCTCACCATGTTGTGGAGTTGCTCCCACTCTTGCAGTGCAGCGATAGGCGGCTGCCACATGGCTGTCAAAATGGCGGACGGCTCTTCGGTTTTGGGCCTGGTCCACTGAAATGGCCCTGGGACACCTTGGAAGTCGGACGCTTGCCTGCTAGGGCTTGGGCTCCATTCTCGAAAAGCGTCCCCTCAGCCGTGAAGATTGTATAAAAGTCTTGGGGGCCCCCGACTCCCGCAGGCTTCCGGTGGGGAGCGGCTGCCATGATTGCTCGCGGAATGACCACGACGGAGCCACGAGATGGTGGTGCTCTCATGCTGACGCCAGCTTCAGTCTGAATGATCCAGAAACAAGGTGGGGCTTTCATCGTTTGGGAAAAAAAATGTTCTAAACCAATGAAAAGTGTTATTTTTAGGTCATATGACCAAGCCTTCCATCTTTAGGAAACCAAAAGTAAAATGAACCAATGAAAAGTTTTATAAACAAGTCACATGACCTGTTCTGCGGCATAGGGCTACAAAAAGCGTAGAAAATCCGTTGGCACGTGAGGCGGCGTCAGTAGCGGACCGATGTGCGAATAGGCCGAAGGCAGCACAACGCGTCGAGATCCGGATGGCACCGAGGTGGTGTCCAGCAAATTGCCGCACTGGTGTGGCCATCCTACAATGCTGCGCCGAAAGACGGCGTGTCCAGCTGAGTTGCGGTCACTGTCAGTAGCGGACCGATGTGCGAATAGGCCGAAGGCAGCACAACGCGTCGAGATGCGGATGGCACCGATGTGGTGTCCAGCAAATTGCCGCACTGGTGTGGCCATCCTACAATGCTGCGCCGAAAGACGGCGTGTCCAGCTGAGTTGCGGTCACTGTCAGTAGCGGACCGATGTGCGAATAGGCCGAAGGCAGCACAACGCGTCGAGATCCGGATGGCACCGAGGTGGTGTCCAGCAAATTGCCGCACTGGTGTGGCCATCCTACAATGCTGCGCCGAAAGACGGCGTGTCCAGCTGAGTTGCGGTCACTGTTGCGGTACAGTGACTCGAACGCACCGAGATCCGGATGGCACCGAGGTGGTGTCCAGCAAATTGCCGCACTGGTGTGGCCATCCTACAATGCTGCGCCGAAAGACGGCGTGTCCAGCTGAATTGCGGTCACTGTTGCGGTACAGTGACTCGAACGCGCCGAGATCCGGATGGCACCGAGGTGGTGTCTAGCAAATTGCCGCACTGGTGTGGCCATCCTACAATGCTGCGCCGAAAGACGGCATGTCCAGCTGAGTTGCGGTCACTGTTGCGGTACAGTGAGTCGAACGCGCCGAGATCTGGATGGCCAAGTTTCAAGTTTCATCTGGCAGTTTTTCTCCATCCCTCCTGGATCAAAGAAGGTGAATGCTAAATATGCCACCTGCCTCATCTGAACATATGAAGTTAACTTGTATACACTGTGGTGCTATGCTGTCCTATGGCAACATGAGCATCAACATGATGAATACGGCATTCGAAAATCATAAATGCCCTAATGCACCCAAGAAGTAATTTTTTTTTTGCTCCAGTTGAGCCGTTTTCAATGCCTGTTTTTTGTTGTTTCCCCTCCATCAAGAACAAAACAAAAATACAAGGCGCTAAGATCCGAATGGCAAGTCCTGGATGTTGAGTGCCTCAGTTGAGAGTTCTGAGCAGTGCTTGTAAGACTGTCTGAAGCTTATTTGCACCTGCTGCAGCTTCACTAGGTCCGGCGGAACTTTTTTCCTTTTCCTTTCTGCTTCTTTTCCTACAATGCGTTTCATCTAAAGACACGACCAGGTCCCTGAATGTGTGCAGGGGGACGCTATTGATTGAATGAAAATGGCGGCTTGACACAAAGCTGACTCAAGCGTTACTGTTGGTGCTATACAGACAAAAATTGGTTTTCAGTTTGTACATTCTTCAGGTTTTTTTTTCCATCCAAGTCTGATTGAGAGTTTGTAGAAAAATGGCTTCAGATTTTCCACATACTACTCTTCAACATTCTTCCTAAATGTAACAATGTGAAACTCACTAGGAGAACGGCTGTTTCTGTTTCCTTTCAAAATGCTGCCACCAATATTTTCTGAATGGAAGACACCATCTTGTAGCATAAAGGGCCGAAAGGGGTTCTGGTCTGGCCGATGGTTGGTGGAGACATTTTGACTATATCTTGGACCTGCCCGGCCTCGCCCAAAATGGCGCCGGTATAAATGGGACTCGTAACTCTTTGCCCGCAAATGTATATCTAGAAAATGTTATTGTAAGTGGCCCTGTCGTATTTTAATTACAAAATGTACGTCCACCGATTCCGCAACTGTTAGACACCTTTGTTCTTGTCACCTAATGGCCCGCTCGTTACGTTCTTCTACAGTGTAAATGTCTCCTCATCATATACGATTTGAGTTTGCTCCGTGGCCGGCCCACGTGGTTATAGGCCCGTATTTGTATACTGACATTTTCACAATAAAGGTTTTTAAAACAAAACACGGTAGTAGTATTTTCATTTGTAAAGTTTTTACTTTTAGTGACTGTTTTCGAATCAGTAAAAGGCAAGTGAAATAAAGCAGTCCAATTACATGACGGATAAAAGGTATAATATGTAGGAACGCAGTAAAGATAAATGGTCAAGGGCAGTTGTGTTTTTCATGTCTGCAACATAAAGTGATCGATAAGAATCTGATAATCAGGCGCATCGGCGACTAAGACAGCAGGCCGAATCTCTTTTACTCAACGGCTCCGTCATGGAAGGAAGAAACGCCCTTTTTCTCGAAAAAGGAATATATTTTACTTGCCAGACAGTTGTAAATTTTCCGGGAAAGTACATTAGCCTGGAATATTATAACATATGTTTGAAAAAAAAATATTGTTCGAAAATAATAAAAAGCGTAATTTTTAGGTCATATGACCAAGCTTTTCATCATTAAATTAACAAAAGTAAAATGAACCAATGAAAAGTTTTATTAACAAGTCACATGACCTGTTATGCTTACGTTACGCGCTGCGCGCCGCGCCTCGGATCACTTCCGGGTGCGCTAACGCGGCGTGTCATAAAACGCATTACGCGACAACGTAGGTCAAGAATATAGTCTAAATGTCTCCACCAACCAGCGTTCAGAACACAACCCCTTTCAGTAGTCCAAAAAGTTCTGTTAAATGACAACAGAGGGGACAGGCAACAAGAACCATCAGTCAAAGAGGGGAGGGCAAGTTCTTCTCTTCCGGGTCATGTTGGGGCGCTACCGGAACTGATCGAATTGGTAGTCTACAGTGTTTCTGGATGTTTCAGACTAAAGCTGGCGTCAGCATGAGACCACTACCATCTCGTAGCTCCGTCGTGGCCATTCCACGAGCAATCATGGCAGCCGCTCCCCACCAGAAGCCTGCGGGAGTCGGAGGCCCCCATGACTTTTGTAGAATCTTCACGGCTGAGGGGACGCTTTTCGAGAATGGGATCCAAGCCCTAGCAGACAAGCGTCCGAGTTCCAAGGTGTCCCAGGGCCATTTTAGTGGACCAGGCCCAAAACCGAAGAGCCGGCCGCCATTTTGAGAGTCCTGTGGCAGCCGCCTATTGCTGCACCGCTAGAGCGGGCGCATCTCAACTACATGGTGAGCGAGACGCTGTAGTCGCAAGAGCGGGCGGAAAACAGCTGAATGGCGGAAGAGGCACAGTGTAGCAAAAGCGGGCGGAATGGCAACTAAAACGATAAAGGGGCGCCTCACTACAGCTTGTCTTCAGGTCAAACGGATTGTGGGACAAGGTCCAGAATTGAAGAGTCATCAAAAGGCAAAAAGTACCGCCGGACCCCGGGAGCCGGCCGCCTATGTCGGGGGCGATCTCAGGCTACACCAGTGCTATAAGACTTGGGGAGGGTGTCGGAGCCAAGCGTCTTCTCCGAGTCCATGGCCATCACAGCGCCCCTCAGGGGCCTCCGTCAAGCTGTTTAGGAAGGTAACATATCATATTGTTTTCTAATGCAGTCAGGTCCACAAACGACACTCACTTACTTTGAGAATAGTGAAGCTGCAGTAGGAGGAAATAAGCTTCAGACAGTGTTACAAGCGCTGCTCAGAACTCTTAACTATGGCACCCAACATCCAGAACTTATGCTATTTGAGAATGGTAGTGACATCGAAGCATCTCGGGGACCAAAACCATTAACGTACTTTCACGTATGAAAATCTTACTTGGGGAGGGGGCAGGAGCGAAGCGCCCCCTCCCAGTCAGCGCCACCACACCGTATGTTGAAAATCTGAAGCCATCGTTCTACAAAGTCAACCAAACTTGGATTGAAAAATCTAGAAAAATGTACAAACTGAAAACCAGTTTTGGTCTGCATAGCATCAGTAACAACGCTTGAGTCAGCTTTGTGTCAAACCGCCATTTTGATTCAACAAAGCACAGGCATTGAAAAAGGCTGAAATTCAGAACTCTAAACTATGGCACCCAACATCCAGGAGCTTGCTATCCGGATCTTGGAGCCTTGTGCTGTTTTCGATCTATTCACACATCGGTCCACTACTGACATCATCTTATAAACCAACGTTATGTAAATAGTTTTTTAATAAAATGTTTTACCCTATTTCTTTGCTGGTGTGTTGTCTATATTTTTAATATTTGCATAGGGTTTGTCATTATTTTGTGCGGGATGGGTGATGGAGCCGAGCTGTCTTGCAGCCCTCATGGTGTGGAGCTCAGTTCATCTCACTATTTTCGTATTTCTCAAGAAGGGTTGTTCCTAATATTTCTATTTTAGCGAGGTCAAAAAGAGATCCAATTAGTGGCCTACTGATTTTGCTCGATTACTTTTATTTTTTTACACGATTTTTCACTATCTGCAAAGACTAAACAGAGTATTGCGACTTTGTGCTTGTTTGTAAATAGAGAATGATCCAAAGAGAACCAATTCTAAAACAGTAAATGCTTGGACAACAATCAATCAAATGGAGAGACAAGGAGGTACGACGGATTACAACGGGGGTAAAGGCCTGCGTTAACTGCCCTTCTGTATCTGCAAAGAGAGAGTACTAACAAAGGCAAAAGAGGGGAGGGGGGGGGGGCAGCGTTCAAAGCACATCAGCGTGCATAAATACGAAAATGTTTTTATCTATCACGTACTTGACATTTTAAAGCTTTTCATATTTGCTATTAAAAAACCAATGAAATTCACAGAAAAAACCATAGGTTATAGTGGATATATAGTTAGGAATTTGCATTTACAAAACCTTGAAAATTCAATGAAAAAACCATAGGTTATAGGCCATATATAGTTAGGAATTAGCATTTACAAAACCTTATTTTACTCGCATAAAACCATTGAAATTCCATATATAGTTAGCTAACTATAAGCGCTAACTATATATCGCGCACCCGCAATCCACTGCTGATGATGTCACATATTACATCATTCATGACATGGTCAGTGACATCACTGATGACATCACTGATGACATCTCAAATGACATCACTGATGACAACTCAAATGATATCAATGATGACATCTCAAATGACATCACTGATGACAACTCAAATGACATCACTGATGACATCTCATTTGTCATCACTGATCACATCACTCATGTGATAATACAATGAACCTCTTCAGACTCTAATATAACCTTACATACACTCAGTATAAACAGACACTCACAGACTGTCACTCATCCATGGACTTACTCACACACCTAGTCAGTCATGCAAAGAATCAATCACACCTCCATTTCCTCAACTATACAGTTATACACATCTTACTTATTCAAACATATAATAACACATATTTACTCTCTTATATAATCCCTGATACAAGCTCACAGTGATCGATACAGCCACTCACACATTCACTGGCTCTTATGTTCAGTTATTTATATATCTCAACTCTCACATGTATTGTGTTTTACATACGTACTTACTTGCACATGTAGCAATGAGAAATCCATTCACTCACCAACACACCCATGCACAGTCAACCGCTCATATAGCTGTTTCCACATGCACTCTTGAACTCATACTCCTAGTGAATCAACTGCTTACACATCTATGCACAGAGTCACGCACCTCCCAGCCACCCACACACACACTCAGCCTCCCATTCAAATATTTGGGCAACCAATCAATAACCCATATGGCTACTCTTATAGCTACTGATCAACACAAGCAGCAGTTTACACAACAACAAACATACTGATGCACGAATTAAGACAGTTTAGTCACTAACCCATGCACTCAGTGAGACACATTTAATCACTCACTCATACAGTCAGTCATGCACCTACTAAATTCTTCATCCAGACACTTATACATCCACTCATTCTTCAATATGTGAAACATATTTTAACTTTACAGAAACATACAGTCACTGGATGTTGTAATCAGTGATGTCATCAGTGATGTCACTGACCATGTCATGAATGATGTAATATGTGACATCATCAGCAGTGGATTGCGGGTGCGCGATATATAGTTAGCGCTTATAGTTAGCTAACTATATATGGAATTTCAATGGTTTTATGCGAGTAAAATAAGGTTTTGTAAATGCTAATTCCTAACTATATATGGCCTATAACCTATGGTTTTTTCATTGAATTTTCAAGGTTTTGTAAATGCAAATTCCTAACTATATATCCACTATAACCTATGGTTTTTTCTGTGAATATATATATATATATATATATATATATATATATACACACTCCTGGTCACAAATGCTCGTAGTTTCAGCAAAGAATACCAGAACCGGGGCCCAAATGTTGTTCAAAGTGCTGTATTTATTGTCACACGGACAAAACAAACCCTACTCGTTTCGTTGCTAGCGCTTCTTGCTCACGGGTACATTCGTTTGGGTGGCCATTCTTTTTTAAAGTGATACAATCGTGATTACTTTCGTGCACGTGACTCCAGAGAAATGGAAAAGTTACTATGTTGCATACACAGTCCATTATTTACAATCATATGGTTGCCATGGAAATACACAATGATTTTAAACTAGGCACGTTTAAAGGATAAAGCAAATCTGAAAAAATATACAAAATTGCTAAACTCATAAATCCTTAAACATTAAAGCATGATAAATGATCGAGACTTCATGCCCAAGTGGGCAATTTCAAAAACCCTAGTTTGCAGATATCGAATTCTCAATATTGCATGGGGGAAACAAAGTCAATAGTTCATGCTTGAAGGTGTCTAGCCCAAGTGGGCAAAGTCGCTCCAACTGCCAAGTGTATTATCAGCATACCTGAAAATTAAAAGGACAATATGCAAGTTGTTTACTATATGAAGCCCTTGGATCACGGAGAAATGAAAATATTAAAACATACAGAATGGAATATAGTAGGAAAGAAGACAACAATAAATCAATCATATTTGTAAATGGACTGATAATTCTTCCCCCATATTGTGTCCTGAGCGCTGGATGGTATTGTACCGGATGATGTAGCGTGATTCTAGTTTGCGCAGCTCTAAAAGTCTGTTACCACCTCTTTCATTTCTCGCCACACAATCAATGACAAAGAATTTCAAAAGCTTGGGATTCTGTTGGTGCTCAGCTGCAAAATGCCTGGCCACCGGGTATTGTGGATTCGCAGTTTTGATGGCTCGTAGGTGTTCAAGTACCCGCAGTTTGGCTTTTTGGTAGTCATCCCAATATAGAACTTATCACATGGGCATTTATGGGCGTAAACCGCATACTAGGTGTTACAGCCCAACAGTTTGGTGATCTTATGTTCTGCCTGGTTTCTGCAGATCTTGAGACTTTTACATTTGTGGCTGTTTTTACACGCCTTGCATCTAGTGCAAGGAAAAAATCCCACAGTATGGGGGGATTTAGTAGGTTCATGTATTGTGGCTTTACTGAGAGAGTCTTTAAGCGATTTAGCTTTTCTAAAGGTGAGTGACGGACATTCACTCAATACCTCCCTTAAATCCTGGTCTAATTTGAGGATACCCCAATGTTTATTGAGACTTTTCCTCAACTGCCATGCCTGACTGTCAAAGTTGGTAATGAAGTCGGTTATGGTGAAGTTGAATATCCACCCAATCGCGCACTGTTCACTTGGCGCCCTGGCGCTTTCTGTAATATTATCTCTTTAAATAGTGTTTAAACCACACTTGTAATTCTTACCATTAGTTCATTTTATTTCATGCTTATATTTTTTTCATATAGGCTGTATTTTCTTTGTTCTGCTTTCACAATGTCTTATGATAACAAACTTATATTCACAGTGTTGTTTAACATCATGTTCATCAGCTTTTGCTTGGCAATTCTGTTAATATACATTTAAACAACATTTCTTGAGCGAGCCCAATGCATTTCGGCACTCAAGTGTGCCTTCATCAGGGGAAGAATCTGATTATTGGTGTTATGTAAAGTGTAAATCCTGTCCTCCAATTTGGCCACTCCACTTCTTCAATGGTAGTGAAGCTGGTTTCTTGTCAAAATCCGCCTTCACTCGCTCCGGGCGTTCTAAATCTGTGAATATTCTGTATGCCGATTTGAACTATTCCCGCGAACCGCTTGGTCCATGAGACTTTTACATTTGTGGCTGTTTTTACACGCCTTGCATCTAGTGCAAGGAAAAAATCCCACAGTATGGGGGGATTTAGTAGGTTCACGTATTGTGACTTTACTGAGAGAGTCTTTAAGCGATTTAGCTTTTCTAAAGGTGAGTGACGGATATTCACTCAATACCTCCCTTAAATCCTGGTCTAATTTGAGGATACCCCAATGTTTATTGAGACTTTTCCTCAACTGCCAGGCCTGACTGTCAAAGTTGGTAATGAACCTGATCTGCTCAGATTCTTCACGTGTTTTGGGTATTAACAGAATCACTTATATTCATAGTTTCAACCTTGGTTTCAGCTTGCTTGATCACAGTGTTGCTATACCCTCTTTCACTGAACCTTTGACACATCGTGATTTTTTCTGCCTCAAAGCTCTCCTTGGAACTGCAGTTATGCTTAGCCCTGATTAGTTCTCCTAAAGGAATGCTGCGTATTAAGTTGGGGGGGTGACAACTTTTTGCGTGCAGCAGGCTATTCCCTGCAGTGGGCTTACGGAAAAGAGAACTGGTAAGTGACCCATCAATGATTTCCAGACTGACATCTAGAAACTCCAATTTCTTGGTGTTCATGTGGCTGGTGAATTGCAAATTCAATGAGTTGTCATTGAGGATGACCTCAAACTCTTTCGCTTCATCGACAGTCCCATTCCACACACAAAAAATATCATCGATGTAACGGACCCAGAGAACTACGTGGTCAGTGAAGTGGGAGATGTTATTCACCACCAGCTACTCCCACCAGCCCAGGTACAACCCTGCGAAACTGGGGGCGAAGCGACTGCCCATCGAAGTTCCCCGGGTCTGCTGGTATACCTGTTTGTTGAAGATGAAAAAATTATTCTTCAAACAAATCTCAATCATGTCTAGTAACATGTGTGTGTGGAGTAGGTGTGAAATTGATCTTTCTCCTAAGAAATGCTTACAAGCATCGATGCCCAAGTCATGGGGTATACATGTGTAAAGACGTGTGACGTCAAAGCTAATGAGCCAATATTCATCTTTCCATATTAGGTCCTTAATTACCCTAAAAAAATCAGAGGTGTCCCTGATAAAAGATGGAAGAGACTGGACCAGTGGTTGCAAAAAATAATCGATATACCTAGAGGTATTTTCTAAAAGACTTCCGTTGAAGGTCACTATATGCCTTTCAGGGGGCACCTCTATGTTTTTGTGCAACTTGGGGAGTAGGTAGAGCGTTGGAATTCGTGGATATTTACACAAAAGAAAGTTGTACTTATCATCCTCGAGAACCCCTCTGTCTCTCCAATCACTCAATTTACAGAAATACATTTGTTTGGATTCATCATATTCATGCATATTTGAAATCTTATAATTGTCACCATTATTCAACTGCATAAGGCCTTCTTTCAAATACATATCTAGAGGCCAGATAACGATGTTGCCTCCTTTATCGGAGTTTTTAATTACAACGTCCGACCAATCCTGCATTTCTTGCAATGCTGCATACTCTCTTTTGTTTAAAATAAAATTCAGATGTGGTACACGTTTTTCAATTTTGCTCATTTCATTTATCATCCCAATCTCAAAACATTCAATACTATTGCTATTGATCTATGGAACAAACAGAGATTTAGGTTTAAAATTACTTGCACTGCTTGCCCCAATGTCCATATCACTGTCCAGTAAATTAAGGACCGGGTTGTCTAAAACATCTTCACAGCCTGCCAATTCGTGCACAAACTGTAATGTTTCTGCATCATTAATAGACAGGGTGCTGGCTTTTTCTTTACTGTTATCTTTTCTTAAACGTGGCTTAGAGGCAAACCATTTTTTAAGCTTAAGTTTTCTGGTGAACCGAAATAAGTCAATGCGTGCGTCTTTTCATGCTGTGTGTCTAGGGATGAGGGAAACTTATGGTCAGAATCACACATTGTTAAGGTACTTAATGGACAGTGGCAGATGAAGATCACATCAAAATGAAGATTTGAGTGGCCTCTTCCTAGTCGTCGAACTACACACCAGTTAGACTATGCACCAAACACCAAGATCGATTGAAAGAAGGGCAATCACATAGAGACAGGCTAAACTAGACTTTATTGAATAGGCATATGTGGTGGCTCTAGAATGCCACAGAAGGACAATCTATGGTATGTCAGGAGGACTACAAATTCCTTGCAATCATATGTCTGCACTGGCTGCCTGTTTGAGAGAAGACCACATGTATGTCACTTTTGGTTGTGCATCGCACAATGCATAGCTGAGGCATCCCTTCGAACAGCTGAGACAACCTCGTGAACCCCTACGTTCTGCTAGCTCATGGCACACAACAGTCTCTAGGTTTCTGGACGTCCACTCTGGTGCATGCACTCAATGCACATGTGAAAATTATGTATCCCACTCCCACTACATCTAGGACATAAGGACAATTATTACATATTTTGGTGTGCTTCCAGGTGTCTTCCCTGTAATCTAATTTCCATCCCTAAACCGTTGCAGCTAATCATGCCAATAGCACCGGGCAGCATACCTCGCCATAATACGGCATGATATGTCGTGACAGAGCATTGAGAGCCAGGGAGATCTCAGGCAGTGGAGTGGTGCCAGATGCCCATGATCTCCACTAATATACATAAAGGTGGCTGTAACGCAGAGACGTTCATGGCAAGAAGGCCAGAAACAGCACTGGTTTTGGCCAGTTGGCTTTGCAGGGTGTCCAGCCAGTGGCCCAGAACACAGGGAAGCCGGCCTCTTGCGCAACAACCCAGGTCTCTGAAGAGGCAGAATACATTCTGTGGGTGTTCTTAACATGCCAGGCAAGCCTTACGTGCATCTTGTGTCCGTTTCAGCTTACTTGTGCGTTGGAAAATCTCATAATTTGCATATAGCTCCACCTTTGCAACCTTTTGTACAGCTGTCACGATCTATTCCAGCTGAGCACCTGTTTCCTGTACTGTGCATCTCCTCTTTATCACTGACGCTGGATCTTCTAATAAGCATCTATAAAAAGTGGGACACAAACAGCACCCCAAAACATCTGACCTGCTGCTTCCTGCTTTGACTGGGCTGTATAAATGCTGCAGCAGCAGTTACCGTTCAGAGGCTCGATTAGGCTGCAGTTCGATGCAGATACTGGTGAAATATTTCACCCACATAAATGTAATATTAAATTGTAGTCGATTGTTGTAAATAACGCTGGCTGCTATCAATGAAAACGCGTTATCTTTTACAACACTGCAAGAAATTCATGAACGATACTTAAATTGTAGTACTGCTTTTGGAACTGAGTCTAATTTTACATGCAATTTGCCCAGTTGTGGTACATTTATGGCCAAATCTAAGATTTTTGCTGCACTATGGAAAATGGCATTTAGAGTCCCTTGTATATCCTGAGGTCTACGTTCCTGAATGAATGGGGACAAACGGTACACTTCCTGTGGTTGCCGAGAAAACAGAGTTTATACTCTTGTGTGCAGACCCCTTTCCAGTGACCTTCGAATAATGGTCACTTTTGGAGCAAAATAGCATTTGAATCAGAAGTGGAATGGTTATAGGGAATACCAGAATGTGTGCATTAATAAGTATTTGCACCAGAGTTGCTAGTCAGTTTTTACTTCCTTCAGGGCCAGAGTTTCTTCTTTTATCAAGCTTGTCTTTGTGAAACCTCTCAGAAACCGGAGGGCATGCACTACACTTTTATCTCTTTGTTGTATAAAATATGATGCTTGGAGAGAAGGAGAGCATCTTAGAATCCCAAGAAGCAGGGGAACCAATGGGGTCTTCAAAGCTACATCCCCAGGTAGTATTTTCTAATGTGCACATGTGAATGCCTAACTCAACATGTCAAAAGGGACTACAAGGGTTTCTCAACATACGAAAATATCCCACGCATGCTTTATCATATCGTGAAACATTTTACTCTGTACTTTGTACAAGGTGGCCTCATAGGATCCAGCATACATATTACTTGTTATAAATTTCATATATTACAACCGAGAATATTTTTATGTTTTCATAGTGGCTGAATTTATTTATTTCCAAAAACACAATCCCCAGGAGTTATGATTGTTTTTGAACCTACAATATATGCACAAGCATTGTTTCTCTAAAATATCACTTTATTCATATTTTATTGCAGGTGTATTCTTACATTTCAGCACGCCCATTATATGAAAAATATGTAAATGCTCCTTTGTATTAATATATAACAAGCGAGTACTGATGTAACACTGCCTCATTCTTCATAGTGATATAGAAAGGCAGACATTGCTTAGAAAACTAAATAAGTGATCACCCATTTGTTTTGTATTGCCCAGCTTCCTGGGCCATCTACTTCCACTGTCGCGTTCTAATCTAGGACCCCGATCAATACTGTGACCGTTTGCCCCTATACGGCTATAATCCATTCATACCCCTATATTGGCATAAACGATCAAATGCAATATTCAGAAACTCGTCTCTGGCCTCACACGATCAGAGCCACATTTCAGAATCTCTTCCTCTGCAGCTTCCTCTGCAGCTCATTAGAGCAAATGACACAGCAGAAGCCACTATCTAAGATTCCTAGATTACACTCCGAGTTCTTCAACAAGATAAAAACTCAGCAACCTGGGAAAGCCCCGCCTGCTATGTTTTGATTAGTAATAGAACTCTAATGAGCACTGAGAGACGATCACTTCCTAGTGTCATCTTTATTGACGTCTTATGTCCAAACACTTACGTCAAACAAGGCACCTTGCAGGTATAAATATTACCAACGTTGCCTTAAGCAAACGCTGATGCTATCGCTGCCACTACTGCTGTCTCAACGAAGTCGATGATAGCGATGGTGTGGTGAACGTAGGAGCAGAACAGCTGTCCCTTACAGAGCCCAGCAGATACAAGCTGCCCACGGATGCTGGCCCTCCTCCTCCTCGACGCGCTGAGAGAGACGCTGTCTTTTCTCCTGCCGAGAAAATCCAGCTCCGGCGTCTCCAGCCTACTCTTGCGAGTGACTGGGATATCGAGTCCTGGAAGGAGATACAAGACCTCCAACATTCTATTCCAGAGGTATGGTGTTGACTAAACCCTTAGAGAGAATTCTTGAAGCAAACCTTGGCAAAACCAACTTACCTAAAACTGCTACTTACTTACTCCCTCCCAAGTATTAGGCTTAGGTCAGGTACACTGGGGTAGGCGTAGTTAGAAGCACCAGTTGAGTACATTAGCCTAATGTATATATGAATGTATATATGTTTTATTCATTTTAAACCATTGTATGGCTAAGAAACCATATCAATGCTTTTACAGTATTATTTCGCAATCCTCATTTTACTGTACGCACTTTTTATAATAACTAGTCTTGCAATTGTGGCAATTCATTTCTCTTGCACGAGAAGAAAGACTGTTCAATAAATAATACCTTTTTATTGAAAATGCCCGTCTCTCTATTCTCTGCATATTGGTGAAAGTAATCTGCACAAAACTGACTGAGTAAAATAACTGTCTATTGTTTCACACAACTCTAGAGATTGACTCTTATTCTAAGGAGCAAAGTTGTCATGTTTATGCGGTTTTTGGAAAACTGAATCCCTTCTTGTCTGTACCAGGGAAGCTGATCACTTCCTATTCAGTCAAGAAAGTTTCCAGTGACCTCTGAGCTAGTTGGTAACAAACCCAATTAAGTTTAGCATAGTCAGTGGAGACATGGAAGATCCGCACTTCTACGTCCATACTACTGTTTATGTTATTCCAATGCGCGGGGCCTATTGGGAAAATAGGAACTACACTACATGGCGCCCAACGTTTGGTAAGGTGATAAAATTAACGCAAGACGTTAGAGTAACTCAGTCATGCGTTTTTCACACAGACCCCTTTCTATCGTAAATACTCCAATAGACGTCTGGAGTGGGTGAAAGGTTAAAATCCACCTGACCTTAGTAGGAAGAGATTCCTATGTAAAGCTCTGGTTTATTCAACGTTGAAGGATACAGTGTTCCAAAATATTGTGCACCTAATCTTTGTCTCCTTGGAGACCTGCTCTGCAAAAACCTGCATTTCATAAAATGTCAGACTTAGAAAACGGAACCGCTGCACCCGCAGTAAATGCGACTGAGCAGGGTCCCGATGAAACTACTGAACCGGGTGCGATAATCATCCCGGCACATTTAAGAAAATCTATAACGTCAAAACTTATAGAAAATGGACTGACCACACAAGGTGGCACAGTCGTCTTCGTGATAGAGGCACACGAATATCGGCAGACAGAGGTATTCTATTCTTGGATAAAATTTCCAGCAGCAAACACTGCAACACACGAGTTCCACTATTACAAAATAGGGGATCTACCGGAATTGTACGCTCCTTTCGAGTAGATTGAAATCCCATTAAAATTCCAAGAGCACCTGCTCTGGTTTAAAGGCGCCCTAAAACACAATGATCATATAACCAGGCTCGGTCCACTAGGTAGACCAGGAGCAACGTGGCCGGTTCTAGCCAGCTACACACCACATCCCGACATTGATAAAATGTCAAGTGAAGAACTCTTAGTTAAAATAAGAGAATTAACAAAGGCATACAGAGAGTTAGTTAAATTATTTATTAAAAATAATTCAAACACTCCTAAAAAGAGCTGGGATAGAAATAAACAATCCACTCCCAAAGAAAAAGTTTTCCAGTCCAGAGGAAGGTCTCCTCGACTGAGGGAAAGAACTCCGACTCGAGAACACCATTCTCCCCAGAGGGAGCCCTCTGAGAAAAGATATAACCTTAGAAATAGGGATAATTTGAAGAAGCCTGATAGATATCAAAATATTGATACACGTCCCTGATCGATCTTTTTCGCAGAAATCGGAAAGAAGAGGACGGTCAGACCCAGGAAATCTCACCAAGTCCAAAGACAAGGAACCTGCTCAAAGTAAAAAATCTCAATTTCCAATAAAGAAGGTAGCCTAATGGTTTCTGCCGCTCTGATGACCGTTCGCTCCACTAGCTTCTTCACTCTATCTGATTGTCTCCATGCCAATGTCCAATTCACTCCAGCTGCTCCCAGAGATTAATCCACGATATAACTTCAGTCTCTTCTACAAGGCATTACTTCAGACTCCAGCTATTCACAACTCCTCCTGATAAGTAACTGCTTCTGACTGCTTCCTTCAGTTCCAGTTCACTGACTGTCTGTCTGTCTTCTCTCTGTTCCAAGCATCTTCTGTCTCTTCTCCTCCTGCAACTCCACTCCTCTCCTCTGCTCCAATTCAACATAAACTCTTTCTGATTCTCCACTCCTTTTGCAACTCCACTCCTCTCCTCTGTTTCAATCCAACTCAACTGCTTTCAGCTCAAACTCTTTCCAGCTCGAACTCTTTCCGCTCCTCCAACTCAACTGACTGCAACTTCAGCTCAACTCCTTCCAGCTCGAACTCTTTCTGCAACTCCAGCTCAACCCACTGCAACTTCAGCTCAACTCCTTTTCGCTCGAACTCTCTCCAGCTCAAGCTCTTTCTTCAACTCTAGCTCAACTAACTAACTCCGCCTCTGCACTTCACTAATATGGAATTCTCTTCCCTCATGGAAATTTCCAACAGAGGGCTGCCTCCCACCGAATTCCTGTGCCAGCTCCAGGGACCCTCGCGCAACCGCAGTGACCATCTGCATGTTACGTCTGAACCCAAGAGACAAACACATTGCTCGGATAAGAACCAGTCCTGGCTGGTTTTCCCCTAGCAGACAACAGGCTTAACTATAAACATTACCTTTACCCTTCAAGCATCTCAGCTCTGCAGGGAAAGAAAGCAAAATGGAGTCTCTCTAGTTCTGGGCCTTGTAGGCCTGAGAAGGATGAAATAACCCTTAGCTCTGTCAGAGTACCTACACAAAGTCAAGTCAAGTCAAGTCATAAAATTTATATAGCGCACTACATACCCAGAGGGTTTCAAGGCGCTTAGGGAGGGGAGGAGGATTATTTGTCAAATATCCACGTTTTAAGTTGCTTTCTGAACGCTAGGTGATTCTGGGTGAGGCGAAGGTAAGCGGGAAGTGAGTTCCATGTTTTGGCAGCCAGGTATGAGAAGGATCTGCCTCCCATGGAGGTTTTGTTGATGCGAGGGACAGTGGCGAGGGCTTGGCTGGAGGAGCGAAGATGGCGGGAGGGGGTGTAGAAGGACAATCGAGAGTTGAGGCAATCTGGTCCGATGTCGTAGAGTGATTTGTGTGCGTGGGTAAGCAGTCGGAAAGTAATCCTCTTATTGACGGGTAGCCAGTGGAGGTCTTTAAGGTGACCAGAGATGTGTTCGTTGCGTGGGATGTCTAATATGAGCCTGGCTGAGGCGTTTTGGATTCGTTGTAGTTTCTTCTGGAGTTTAGCGGTGGTACCTGCGTAGAGGGTGTTTCCGTAGTCCATTCGGCTCGTGACTAGAGCGTGGGTGACTGTTTTCCTTGTTTCGGAGGGGATCCAGCGAAATGTTTTTCTGAGCATGCGAAGGATGTTAAAGCAGGAAGAGGATACGGCGCTGACTTGTCTGTTCATTGAGAGTGAAGAATCCAGGATGACGCCAAGGTTCCGTGCGTGGTCTGTCGGTATGGGTGCATTTCCGAGGGCATCCGGCCACCAGGAGTCGTCCCATGCAGAGGGGGATTTACCTAAGATGAGGACTTCTGTTTTGTCTGAGTTCAGTTTCAGACGGCTTTGTTTCATCCATTCGGCGACTTCTTTCATTCCTTCGTGTAGGTTAGTTTTGGCGGTGCTGGGGTCCTTGGTGAGAGATAGGATCAGTTGGGTGTCATCCGCGTAAGAGATGATGCTGAGGTTGTGTTGGCGGGCGATGGCCGCGAGGGGGCTCATGTATACGTTGAAGAGGGTGGGGCTGAGTGAGGATCCTTGTGGTACGCCGCAGATGATTTCAGAGGCCTCGGACTTGAATGGTGGGAGGCGGACTCTCTGGGTTCTTCCGGTGAGGAACGAGGTGATCCATTCCAGTGCCTTTCCTTGGATTCCGATGTTTCTGAGGCGTTGTAAAAGGGTGCTGTGGCATACTGTGTCGAAGGCTGCAGAGAGGTCGAGGAGGATGAGGGCGACTGTGTCTCCATTGTCCAGTAGAGTTCGAATGTCGTCTGTTGCTGCGATGAGGGCGGTCTCAGTGCTGTGTTTGGCTCGGAAGCCAGATTGTGAGGGGTCGAGTGATTTGTTGGCTTCGAGGAAGGTGGCGAGCTGGTTGTTGACAGCTTTCTCGATGACTTTGGCCGGGAATGGAAGAAGCGAGATGGGGCGGTAGTTTTTGAGTTCGGTGGGGTCTGCTGTTGGTTTTTTCAGAAGGGCGGTGAGTTCAGCGTGTTTCCAGTCTTCTGGGAAGGTGGCGGAGTTGAAGGAGCAGTTGATGACGTCTCGGAGGTGCGGAGCTATGACGGAGTCTGCTTTGTTGAAGATGTGATGAGGACATGGGTCTGTGGGGGATCCAGAGTGGATGGAATTCATCAGGCGGATGGTGTCCTCAGTGGAGATTGGGTTCCAGGCGTTAAGGGTGTTAACGGGGGGAGGATAGTCAGCTGATGGAAGGGTGGATTGGCTTCCGGGTTGGTTGTCAAAGCTGTTGTGGATGTCAGCAATCTTGTTGTGGAAAAAAGAGGCTAGGGAGTCGCAGAGGGTTTGAGAGGGGGTGATGTCCTTGGAGTTGGCCGAGGGGTTGGAAAATTCCTTGACGATGTTGAAAAGTTCCTTGCTGTTGTGGGCGTTGTTGTCGAGTCGATCCTTAAATGCTGTTTTCTTGGCTTTTCGGATCAGTTGGTGGTGAGTACGGATGGCGCTTTTGAAGGCGTCCTTGTTGCTGGTGGATGGGTCTTTTTTCCAGGCCTTTTCAAGGGAGCGGCATAGTTTCTTGGATTTCTTGAGGTCCTCGTTGAACCATGAGGCCTTCTTGATGCCAAGTTTGTGTTTGCGTTTTTTCAGTGGTGCTAAGGTGTCGGCGGTGTTGGATAACCAAAGGGTGAGGTTGGAGGCGGCTTCGTTGGCGTTAGAAGAGAGGGCTGGTGAGGTTTGAAGGAGCGATGTGGAGATCTGCTCCGTGGTGATTTTGTTCCAGTTTCTTTGTAGAGTTGGTTGGAGGTGGATGATTGGTTTCGGCTTGTTGTAGGTGAAGTGAACGCAGCTGTGGTCAGTCCAGAGGAGATCCGTAGTGTGGCTGAAAGAGACATGGTTGCTGGAGGTGAAGATGGGGTCGAGTGTGTGACCTGCGATGTGGGTGGGGGAAGTGACTAGTTGTTTAAGTCCGAGGTTGGCGAGGTTGTCCAGGAGGGTGGCGGTGTTGCGGTTGTTGATCTTTTCAAGGTGGAAGTTGAGGTCTCCCAGAAGGATGTAGTCTTTGGAGGGGAGCGCGTGTGGGGTGATGAAGTCCGTGATGTCTTCACTGAATTTAGCGCGGGGTCCTGGTGGTCTGTAGAGGAGGGTGCCTCTGAGTGTGGTCTTGGGGTCGATGTGGATCTGGAAGTGAAGGTGTTCGGAGTTGGCGAGGTTGGCGTCAGAGCTGGTTGAGATGCGGATGGATTTCTTGTGGACGATAGCGATTCCTCCCCCTGTATGGTCGATGCGGTCCTTGCGCGTGATCTTATAGTCATCAGGGATAGCGATGGCGATGTCAGGGGCGGAGGAGGCGTTCATCCATGTTTCCGTTAGGAAGGCGACGTCAGGAGAGATGGTGTCTAGTAAGTTCCAAAGGTCAATGGCGTGTCTGTGGACCGAGCGGGTGTTGAGAAGGATGCATTCTAGGTGGTTGGGGTCGGGAATCTGTGGTGTGGTCGGAGCGGAGATGTCGTCGGTGCCGCTAAATTTGCAGGAGAAGCAGGAGAACGGACCATGGGTGCGTCCAGGAGCGGCTTGGACGCAGTTGGGGGCGCGACCGGGGTTAAGGGCTAGGAGGGCGGCGGCATCGTAGGAAATGCGGGGGGGTTGGGCAGCGCGAGGGGCAGGGGGTCTGGCGCTGGGCGCAGTCCAGGCGCGGACGGGCGTAGACGGGCTTACCTTTGGCGCACCTTCGGCGCGGATTGGGCGCGGTCGCTGCGCGTGAACGCTGCGCGCGGGAACTCCTGTCATATATGGATAGTGGGGGGGAGGGGCGAGGGCGCTTCAGCTGGGAGGCGGGGCGGGCTAAGGAGGACGAAAACAACAACAAAATGGAGGTGGAGGGGTCAGGGCGGCAGGAAAGCTTGGGGGGGAAACGCAAGGACTGAAACAGGGTCGCGCTGGTAAACAGAATGCAAATTAGCAAAAGCGGCGATAAGTAAATAAATTAAACTGCAGAGTCACGCTGGCAGAATCACACTGCGAAAGGGCAGATCGTCAATTTAAGCAACTAAAATGGGCAAAGCAGCGAACAAAATGGGCAGAGCGGCAGGAGCAAAACGCGATTCTTTGCAGTCTGGAATAGATCAAAAGCGCTGCACAGACGGTACCTTATCAGCAGGGGAGCGACCACTCAGCTCGGAAGCGTAGAGCGAGTCACGGCGCTTCGAGGTGTGTGAGCGCTGTTTGTTGTCTGTGGGAGGGCGCTTCAGCTGGGAGGCGGGGCGGTCTAAGGAGGACGAAAACAACAACAAAATGGAGGTGGAGGGGTCAGGGCGGCAGGAGAGCTTGGGGGGGAAACGCAAGGACTGAAACAGGGTCGCGCTGGTAAACAGAATGCAAATTAGCAAAAGCAGCGATAAGTAAATAAATTAAACTGCAGAGTCACGCTGGCAGAATCACACTGCGAAAGGGCAGATCGTCAATTTCAGCAACTAAAATGGGCAAAGCAGCGAACAAAATGGGCAGAGCGGCAGGAGCAAAACGCGATTCTTTGCAGTCTGGAATAGATCAAAAGCGCTGCACAGACGGTACCTTATCAGCAGGGGAGCGACCACTCAGCTCGGAAGCGTAGAGCGAGTCACGGCGCTTCGAGGTGTGTGAGCGCTGTTTGTTGTCTGTGGGAGGGCGCTTCAGCTGGGAGGCGGGGCGGGCTAAGGAGGACGAAAACAACAACAAAATGGAGGTGGAGGGGTCAGGGCGGCAGGAGAGCTTGGGGGGGAAACGCAAGGACTGAAACAGGGTCGCGCTGGTAAACAGAATGCAAATTAGCAAAAGCGGCGATAAGTAAATAAATTAAACTGCAGAGTCACGCTGGCAGAATCACACTGCGAAAGGGCAGATCGTCAATTTCAGCAACTAAAATGGGCAAAGCAGCGAACAAAATGGGCAGAGCGGCAGGAGCAAAACGCGATTCTTTGCAGTCTGGAATAGATCAAAAGCGCTGCACAGACGGTACCTTATCAGCAGGGGAGCGACCACTCAGCTCGGAAGCGTAATATAAAGTCAGGACCACAGGATCCACCCTCTACTATAGGCAGGATAATGAAAGGACACATAATTATGTCAAAGCCAATAGGCAATAGATGAATTAGAGTCAAGAATAAGGCATCTATCATCATATAAAGCAGCTATCCTCTTCTAGGTCTGGAAAAAATGCTTAAAAGGGCCAACACAAGGTAAGAATACAGACTATGGATGTGAGCAAGCTTAAAGTCTTCATCACTCCGAAATAGAGCCAAAAACCATGTCAGGACATTCCACCCTAGACTTTATCTTGCGAACATCTATAACCAACAACAAACAAATAAACAAACATCAACATAATCTATCAACAAAACCAAAAACTAAAATAAATGACAACTTAAGGAAATTCCACCTAAAACTTGATGTAGGGAATGTAAATCTAACAACCAACTGAAAACAAATCAAAGCACCCTTGACCTGAATGCTGAAACTAAGATTGATCTGATAACAACAGAAACTAACCAAAGCACCCTCGAACTAAATGTGCCTCAACTTCTAGTGATAACTGATAAAATCTATTGGTGTAGGGACATGTTTGTAGAATGAAAACATCAAAGGGCCTAAATGGGGCCTACCTACTTCGGTCAACTTAAGAACTAAATGTGCCTCAACTGCTAGTGATAACTCATGAAATCTATTGGTGTAGGGCCATGTGTGTGGAATAAAAACAACAAGGGGCCTAAATGAGGCCTACCTAATTCGGTCAACTTAAGAAAGAATTTGGTAAAATCTGACAAATAAACATGACAAAGGGTCCTCAAGGTCTGGGCAACTATTTTTTTTTTTTTCAAGACCAACGGTCCCAAACTTTATTCAGTTTCACAAATAAGCCAGTTGTTAATCATACAGTGTCAGAACCACGGAGTATTGTTACAAACATTAACCCAGCAGATAGTACATGTCGACATTTCAGGTACACATGAGTGAAAACAAACAGTTGCTGGTGGAAGTGCATCAGTTCATAAATGACGGTGTCAGGAAATGTCATATGGTGCAGTGTCTACGGTTCATAGCACTGCAACAAGGAACCAGCGTGTCCAAAACGAAAAGCCAACAGTCATTGTTTGAAATGGAGTTCCCTGGTCATTGTAGCAGGGGATAAAGGCAGTATCATACCCTCCGGTGTCTAGTGGGTCGCTGGGTGCCCGCTTCCCAGTTCTGAGCACATCTAAGCAGCTTTACATAAGATGCAGACAAGGAAGGGTACTCGTGCGTTATCAAAAGCATAGTATGAACGGCCTCTGTGTCAACCAAAAGAATTAACTGGGTAGCCGAAAACAAGGGGTGGGGGAGGAACATTGCAATAACTGTTAGACTAGCATTCGTGCGTGTGGTAATGCATCTAGGTTTCCAGCTGTGTGTGGTGTATCCTGTGTGGGCCGTGTAGGGGCAGGGACAATGGAGGAGGCGGCGCCGCCGTGACTGTAGGGCAATAGGGGGGGGACTGAGCGGTGGGGGGGGGGGGCGTAAGTGGCAGGGGACATCTCCATCGCGCAAAACCCCTGTTACCGGGAGGGGGGGTTGGGGAGGTAAGTAAGCATGCGGGACGGGGGGGGGGACGGGGGGGAAAGAGGGGGGGGGGGAGAGGGGTGGTGGAGTCTGTGCCAGGTGCGGACAGCAATCAGGTGGGCCCTCCCTGTTCTGTGTCGAGTCGGTACTCTATTCCGGCTTGGGTGCACGCGCGGTGATATGTAGTCAGGGCAGCGTCCCAATCTTGGGCGATCGGGTATTTCCGTAGGCCCGCGGTTTCCTCTCTATGGAGCGACACACTCTCCGCACAGGCCCAGTTGGCAAAAGAGCGGCGACAATCTGCAGGGCGCGGCGGGGTGGGACTCTTCCATCGCCGTGTAATGAGACGCTTGGCCGTAATCAGGCCCAAGTCCCAGAAGCGTGCCCGTAGCTTGGTCTGCTTGGTTCTCTTGTAGAGTCCCAATAGGCATACTTCCCACGTCGTGGGGAGGGTTCCGCCCGTCGCCGCTGTTAGCATATCCGCGATCGTAGACCAGTACGAGGTAAGATGGGCGCAGCTCCAAAGTGCGTGCAGGAAGTCTGAGTCCAGGAGGCCGCATCTGGGACATGCCGATGAAGTGAGCCCGAAGTAGCGGTTCAGCTTGTCCGGAGACAGATATGCACGGTGGATGATGTAGTATTGGATAATCTTGAAACGTGCATTACGGGGAATGACCCTTGCGCCTGCTAAGATAGCATTCCATTGTTTGTCTGTCCAGTCTGAGCCGTGGTCGGTCGCCCATTTTTCCCTCAATTTCTGGGAAGAAAATTGCGTATGGCTGTGCAAGGCTTGTGCGAGCCAGTGCACAATGTGGGACCCATCTCCCATCACATGCAGGTATTGAATGAGCAGGTGAGTGGGCGGCTCGTGGCTAAGGTCACCCCACGCCTTTGCCAGCTCATGAAGGAGTCTGGCGTGTGTCAGGAATTGACCTACCGGTAGCTCTGTGTCCGCAGCCAAGGTCTCGAATGGCATCAGCTCTCCGTCGCTGTACAGGCCGCCCAGGTCATCCAGGTCTGCTGCAGTCCAGCTGCGCAGCTCAGCCGTGGACAGTATGCCCGCGCCCAGAGGTGTCCCTAGCAAGGGTAGGTTCGGAGCATAGGGCACCGTATGCCTGGTGAGCCGAAGGCTCCGTGCGAAGCATCGCTTTGCCACTGCTACATGGACCTGCGTGGGGGACCGGCCCACTGTCAGTGAGTGGAAGAGTGTGAGCGCCTGTACGGGGGATAGGATAGTATCGGCCGTGGCCGTGTCCGCCAGGTTCTTACCGCTCAACCAGTAGGCAACCCACTGTAGCTGTGCCGCTAAGTAATAAAGCTCCTGATTGGGAACCGCTAGGCCTCCAGCGTCTGTGGGTGCATACAGGGTCCTTAGCGCAACCCGGGGTCTCCCCTTATTCCAGATGAGGCGTCTGGTGAGGGTGTCCAGCTCCCTAAATATGCGCACCGGTACATACACTGGCAAATTAGTATAATAATAGAGAAGCCGGGGTAGCATTATCATCTTGGTCAGGGCCACTCTGGCTGGCACATTTAAAGGGAGGGAGTTCCAGAATGTGACCTGGGCTGTGAGCGAGGAGATGGCCCTCACTAGGTTCCCCTCCAGGAGATCCGTAGGGTCCCGATACATCAAGATCCCTAGGTACCTAAATACCGTCGGGTGCCATCGGAGTGTCTCCCCCATCATACGCACATCGCACTGTGGCAACTCGCCATCGAATGCGTAGGTCCCTGATTTGGCCCAGTTGACGTGGAGCCCCGACATGTCTCCAAACGTCCGAAAGGTGTCCGAGAGCGCCGCTGGTATGCGCGTGAGGTCTCTGACAAATAATAACAAGTCATCGGCGTACAGAGACACCGAGTGGATGCCGTCCGCCAGCGGAATGCCCCAGGCGTCTCCGGAAGTGCGGAGCATCTCCGCTAGTGGCTCCATCGCCAGGGCGAATAAGATGGGGGAGAGGGGGCAGCCCTGTCTGGTGCCCCTCCCAATGTGGATCCTGTCCGAGAACAACCGCCCGGTCCGGACCCGGACCTCGGGCGTTTGATAGAGGAGCCCCACCATCTGGATGTAGGTGTCCCCCAGCTCGTACTTCTCAAGGACTCGGAGGAGATACGGCCATTCCACCGAGTCGAATGCCTTCTCTAAGTCAAGCACGATACATCCCGAGCGTGGCCAGGTCGGGGTCGCGTAACGTTGGACCCTGAAAAACCGGCGTAGGTTGTGGGACGTGCTCCGTGTGGGTACGAAGCCATTCTGGTCAGTGTGCACCAGAGTGGGGACCAGTGGTGCGAGCCTCCGGGCCAGGGCTGCTGCAAGTATCTTATAATCGGTATTGAGGAGCGCTAACGGCCGGTACGAGCCGAGTTCGTTCGCTTCTTTACCTGGTTTCAGCAGGGAGACCACGTTTGCTTCGTTCAGGGATGACGGGAGTTCAGCGTCTTCCAGCGCCGCCTTGTACATTTTCAGCAGTTCCGGTATTAACACCAGAGAGTAGGCTTTGTAGAACTCCGCCGGGAGCCCATCGGGGCCCGGCGCCTTGCAATTGGAGAGGGAGAAAATCACCTCTCGCAGTTCCTCACCAGTGAGCGTGGCTCCCAGCTCTGCTTGTTGGGCAGCAGTAGCGGTCGGGAGCTGCAGTGTCGCCAGGTAGTCTGTGATCTCCGCTACCGTGGCTCGTAGTCGCGAGCTGTACAGGGATTTGTAATGCGATGTGAACGCATCATGAATTTGTTGCTGGGTATAGACCTCAACGCCCTGGGCTGTGCGGATAGATAGGACCGATGCGGATTGCGTGTCTTGTCG
The DNA here is from genome assembly GCF_964263255.1 of Lissotriton vulgaris. NCBI lineage: Eukaryota > Metazoa > Chordata > Amphibia > Caudata > Salamandridae > Lissotriton > Lissotriton vulgaris. The sequence goes on from NC_141687.1 coordinate 928,022,921, forward strand.
TACCAGCCACGACAGTAGTCTGCCAGGCTTATCTCCCGTGCTGTGGGTGCGCGCGGAGTGCGCAGCGAAGTTGATATTCTTGAGGCGTTCCATCAAGGCAGCGTGGTCCGCTCTGGCCGAGACGAGTTGGCAGTCATCATCCCCCATTACCCCTTGCTCTGCACCCAGCAGTGCCCTTTCCGCCTGTGCCAGGTCTCGTTCTACTTGCCTACGCAGGCCCGCCTGTACACTGAGGCAACTTCCCCGGGTCACCGTCTTAAAGGCGTCCCACTCGATTCTCGGGGAGGAGGTCGAGTCTGCATTGTCCTCGAAGTACTGCAGGATCTTCCCGGAGATTTCCTCTCGGAATGGGGTGTCGAGTAGGAGGTCCGGTTGCAGGCGCCATGTTGGTACGGGCGGGTGTGGACGCTTCCATCCATATACCAGCGTGTGCGGGTTATGGTCCGAGTGGGTCCGACCGAGGTAGTCAGTGTCGGACACAGAGGGGAGCAGGTCACGGGACAACATGAATCTGTCCAGCCTGACATGCAGTGAGTGGGCTCCCGAGTAGTAAGAATACACCCGGGCGGTGGGGTTCCTGACGCGCCAGGCATCCTGTAAGTTCCACTGTGTTGCCCAGTCAAGGAGGGCCTTGGAGGTCGCCTGTACCGGGGCGATTGTCGCTGGGAGAGATGAGCGATCAAGGGAGGCATTCAACACGCAGTTATAATCCCCGCCCACCATCAGGGGTACGTCCGGCCATGTCGCTATTGCTGTCGACAGTCGTGTGAAGAATTTCCCCTGTTCTACATTAGGTGCATATATGGAGGCTAAGACCATCTGCTGCCCGTCAAGCCTGCCCTGTATGAAGACGTAGCGTCCCTCAGTGTCAATGTTGCTGTGTGTTAGCGCAAACGGGACCCCGGGCCGGACCCAGATCAGGGTCCCCCTCGCAAACGCCGAAAAGGTTGTGGCAAATATCTGTCCCCTCCATTTACGGCGAAGTGTGGCTACCTCTGCGGCAACTAGGTGTGTCTCCTGTAGCAGTGCAATCTGGATCTGATGCCTTTTAAGATAGGAATATACCTGGTATCTACGTGAGGGTGTGTGCATGCCCCTGACATTCCAGGTACAAAATTTAAACGTAGCCATCACAGTGTTGATTGCGGCCAAGTGTCCACCTCCCCCCCTCCAGGCCCCCACCCGCCTCGCCCACACCCACACAATAGCGGTGAATAATGAGCATTGTTACCTCACGCCCCTCCCCACAGACCCAAAGATGCACACAATAGCAAGTCAGTACCAACACTAGTCTCAAAAGAAATAACTTGAACATAAACATAATACCAAAAGGGCAACAACAAGAACAAGTCGTCCCCAAACGCTCTATCGAGCTCAATCAATCCGTGAGTTCAATGGGGGGTTGACTAAGTACAGCACTGAAAATAAACAGGGTAGTTCGTTATGCCGAAAGAGCCGAAGCGGCTCCCCTCCACGGGCAGTGGGCTGGAAGAGCAACAAGAGCCAGTGATAGTGTCTGCGGCCAGTTTAGGGTTCCCAGTGTCACTTGACCCAGAACATTGGTCCCACGGCGGGGCCCCATCTTTCATTCCCCCCTGAGGAGGGGCACTCACCTCTAGGGGTCCGTCCACCCCTCCAAAGTCAAGGTCCCGGTGATGTTCCAGCAGAGGAGCCCCGGCCCCCCACCCGGTGCCACTGTAGCTCCGTGGCAAGCCGGAAAGCGGGGTTCGGCAGCAAAGCACAGGTCTCGGAGAAGGCGGCGGCCGTGGCCGTCAGGCCTTCAGAGGCATCCATGTAATTCCCCGATCGGGCCATCGATGGGGGGGAGCCGACCGCTCCTCTGTGCGAGTCGCTTTGGTCCAGCCAGGGCTGGGTTGGGGAGGAGCACTTACGATATCAGATCTGATGTTTGGGGGGTGACGTCTGGTAGGCCCCCTGGGTTCGAGTCGTCTGGTAGACCGTACATGTAGTCGTCGTCCTCGCTCCCGCGTGAACGCGGGCTGGCGTTGGATAGCAGTAGAGGCGATTGCGACCCGCTGATCACAGCTGTTATGCGGACGGCTTCCATTTGTTCATTCTGTATTTGCTCCGGGGTGGGGCCGATTTCCGTGTCCACGGTCGGCGACCCGGCCCTCGAGGTGTGTCGCTGTCTCCGTCTGCGCGTGCCTCGATTCCGGCGCTGTTCTCTCGGTGCGGGCTCGGGGTTCGTGTCCACCCCCGAATCCAGCCAGGCCATTGCCGCCTCTGGGGTGTCGAAGAAGTGGGTCTTGTCTGATGCCACCACTCTGAGGCGTGCCGGAAACAACAGCGAGTATTTGAGAGCCAAGCGTCTGAGCCGGTGCTTCACCTCAAGAAAGGACTGACGTCGTCGCTGAACTTGTATGGTATAATCAGGGAAGAACATCACCTTGGCGTTGTCTATCTGTATATTTGATAGTTTCCGCGTCTCGCGGAGGATGGCATCTCGGTCGCGGTAGTTCAATACCCGCAGGAGCATCGGTCTTGGGTTGGAGCCTTCCGGGGGCGGGCGGGCTGGTACTCTGTGTGCCCGCTCCACTACAAAGTATGGCGACAGTGTGCCTTCTGGCAATAATTCTCTGAGCCAGGTCTCCATATGCTCCGCTGTCTCTCTCCGCTCCCAGCGCTCCGGTAGGCCCACTATGCGCACGTTGTTCCTCCTGGCCCGTCCTTCCGCGTCCTCCGCCCTATCCTCAAGGAACTCCACCCGGTTGAGCAGGTCCTGGACGTGCTTGTCCGTCTGTGCTAGTTTGGGGGTGGCCTCCGCCATCGTTTGCTCCAGGGTCGTGGTGCGGTCAGACAGTTTCTTGTGGTCTGCCCGGAGGAGTGTCAGATCCACGGCCACCTTGTCGATCCTGTTCTCCAGCGACGTACGGGTCAGCTGCATGGATTCCTCCAGGCGCTCCATGGCCGCCAGCATGGTGTCTAGCTTGGAAGCAGTCTGGTCAGCCTCTGCGTTTTTCACCATTTTCCCTTTGCCGAGGGTCCCTCCTGTGCCAGTCTTTGCCCTGGTCCCCCCTGACATGTGGGAGGCCTTTGCGGCTGATCAGGCGGGTGGGTATATTCTCGCAATGCGCGGCGGAGGGGCCAGGGCACGTGGGTCTCTCGGTCAGGTTCTCTGTGTTCCCTATTGCGGATGCCGCGTAGCCGTAGGCGGGGGGGGAGGGCCGTCCCACCGCAGGGTTCCGAGGATCTGTAGCACGTGGCCGCCTAGGGAGGACAGGGTGATTGCGTGGCGGCCGGTGAGGGGACTCCCGAGCGTGGCGGTCAGTGCCGCGGGGGTCCCGGTTGCCATTCGCCTCCCGTCTGAGCCACTCGGTGGTCCGGCAGGCCGGGGTGGTGGGTCACCCCCGATTCGTCCGTCTGCTGAGCCTGGGAGGACGCGCTCTGCCGGATGATGCTAGGCGGGCCCTAGCGCCGCGCGTGGGTCTGGCTCGTCCGGTACAAGTCCGGTGGATGTGGGTGGAGTGAGCTGTGTAGGCCTCGTGGCGCCAGGGCGGGAGAGTCTCTCAGCGTTGGGCTGGGTACTAGCGGGGCCGGTGCAACGTGGTCACAGTTCGTGAGTGGCGCGCTTTAGGCCTCACGGTGCCAGGAGGGTCCGATGTCGATCCGTGTCATCTCTTATGAGATGGGCAGGCGCAGAGGTCTGGTAGGAGAGGGCCGTGCAGCCTCCGGTGATGGCCCGCTGAGCTTGGCGGTGACGGTGTCTGTGTGGGCCTCGTGGTGGCCCAACGTGGCAGCTCACAGGTGCCTGTTCAACTTGGCCGGGTGACTCCAGTGCCTGCAGGTGCGGAGGGGCAGTGACACAGACCGCCACGGGCCAGCCCTGTGTGGGTGCTTGCAGCGCTGAGGGCCCTCGGGTGGTCAGGTCGCCGGGGACTACTGGCAAGTGTCGCGGGTTCCCTGCGTGCGTCGTGGGTCGGCAGGGCCCTGGGGCAGTGTTGCGTTAGTGCGGGCCCCCAGCCAGGCTCGCGCGTTCACCCCCTGGTGGTCCCGGGGCTCGGTGGAATGCCCCCAGTGGCGGCGGGCGAGGCGCGCTAGTGTCGCGGCCTACCGTGGGTCAGGGCGTCGAATGTCCGCTGATGTCCGGGGCCCCTGCAGGGTCTGGTCGCTGGTGGGTGTCCGGCGTGTGGGATGCGATCCTGTCCCTCCGCCGGACCGCACGTTGCAGGGCACTCGCTTTGCGGCCTATCCCGCAGGGCCGGATCCCCGGCCTCAGGTAATTGGGCCGCCGGCCGGAAGTGCACTCCAGGCGGCCAGTCTTCAGGGCCGCTGCCGGTCGGAGGATCAGTCGCTCCGATGTGCCCGAAAATCGCCCTGGAGGTGGGTCGGGCGTCCGGGTGCACTCGGTCCGAGTTTGAGCTCGGTACCGTCGGTAATGCAGGATAAAATGCCCGTGGTAGGGGAGCTTCGCACGGAGCTCAGCTCGGGCACGTCTTCCTACATTGCGTGCTTGGCCACGCCCCCAAGGTCTGGGCAACTATTACTAATAGATTTAGAACATAACCTAACTAAAAGACACACCTCTCAGGACAACTTAAAGTTTAGGGTGACCACCCTTGAACTAATCCCACTATTCTAATTAAGAGTTGATGAATCAAAGTGAAAGTGTAATAACAGGAAAATAAGGATAACCCCATTCCTACAAAATAGCTGGTGTAGCACTATGCATATCAAGCAATAAATCAAAGAAAATTATCTAAATGTGGTGTATACATTGTTCAAAAGATAAATTCGAACCATGCCAAAGGCAATAGGTAAAGATCACAAATCATCTAACTCAGAAAACAGTTTGTACCTAATCTCTCTGTATCAATCTGTGGAACACATGTGTGCACCATCATTTTAAACACTGCTGTCTCTTCCATTTGCAAGACTGTTTTGCAGAAAACAGGAAAACTATGAAATAGGTGAAAGATAAATAAGTGTATCAATAATGAAATAGCATAGCATACTAAAAGCAAAATATATATGAAACATCAAAACCATGAACAGGACTGTGAGACTTTTTTTTAAGTGGGGCCTGTATATGGTAACTGCAAAAGTGGCATAATGTCCATCTGAAATAGAAACATGGGGGAAAATGCAAGGCTAAAGAACGCAGGCCAAGAAATTACATGTCAGACTCCTTCTGTTGGAAACATAATTATAACCAAATAAAAATGGGTTCTTTTAGATCAGCATTTCATCATTAGGGATCATAGCACATGACTCGTGCAATACTGTAATTTAGGGTTCAAAAATATATATTTTTTTACAGAAATTCAGTTCACTTTTTAAAAGATATAACTTTTGGCTTTGTCAAAAAAGTTCAGGAAATCCAGATCATCGAAATTGTAATGAAGAGTTATAAATTCATCTGCCAAGGCAGTCAACTGTGGATTCTAATATGGATCATAGTCTGTGACACTTTTTATTTTTATTAGAAAAATGATTTAACTCTGATTGTGATAAAGTGTCTTCATCAAAAGGAAGTTCTTTTCAGTAAGGTTGTCCAGTGTGATAAACACATGGTCTTCATATTTTAGAAATAGCTCCACAGAAAGGAGAAAGTTCCACTCATATTCATCAGTGTAGGTCACCACCCTCCATCTTCATCTGTATCCTGTGCCAAGGAAGCACTTCCTCCGATCTGGTCATTAGTCACCAGCTTCGGCCGTTCATCCACCACCATCCGGTCTGGTCTGGTTCTATCTTCCAAAAACAACAAACTAACATAACAAATAAAAACAATAAAATTAAATAAGAATAGGAGTGGGAGGGGGGGTGGTCCGACGCACACACCAAACACCACATCCCAACAACCTGAAACGAAAAACAAGTATCATCAATCTAGCAAAAATACATTTCCATTTAAAAAGCACCCCAAGTGCTTTTTATTTTCGAAAGAAACCTCCTAATTTATAAAAAGAATTCTTCTAAATCCAAGGAATGATTTAAACATTCTATATAAATCATATTCTTTAAATTTGTTTAGGCAAAATCTAATTTTGTCATACACAGCCAGAAGGGCTGGGGCCTAGCTACTCCTTACTCATCTGAGAAACAGCCCCTCCCTTCAGAAAGATGTTCGCGCTCAGAGTTTTGAATCCGCTCCAATCATAATAAGCTACAGTGCGATGTAATTTTGAATCACTGCCAAATGCTGATCTCATTGCAGGAGCAAAGCTACTGCCAACCATTCTGTTTAAGTATCTCTAATCTCTAGTCAGGGAATCTCACTGGGCCTACTGTATTTATCTAACTCCAAGGGCCAAGCGTCTGCCAATTATTCTGCATGTGCAAGGATCCCTTATCTGAAGTCAATGAAGCTGTCTGCGCCGACAGCAAGGAAGAGCGACTTGACCCCCCTTACATAAACATTTCTCAGCGGAAAGAAATTGTAACATAGCCAAGAATAACAAACTGGCTCTCTCTGCTCTCAGAAGTTACCCATGGCCTCCACCCTTTCAAAATTCAGAGCGCGAACAGATGCAGGGCTCATATCAGTCAAGGTCTAAGCAGATGCCTTGAAACTGAAAACATTACAGCCTTTCCCAGGCCAGAAGCACTGACCATTATTTTCTAACTAACTGAAGCAGATTTAGACGTGGTAAAAAGCAAATTAATAAAGACATATTTGTTGTAACTAAGGCACATGCTAGCATTTTAAAATAATTCTATTATAAAATACTGCTACTGGCTGAAAGGGAAAAAATAATAGAACAACATTGCATGCAAACACATTACATTTTTTCTTTTTTTTTTTTTTTTAAAAATAACATGTGAAACACCGTCAAATTAAACAAGGGGTAACATGTAAATTTGCATTGCATAACCAAGAATTCATAATTTATTGTGCAAGCTTTTCTATTCTACCTATTAAAAGGGCCAGATTCATCATTTATTTTTCAAATAGCCATTTTTTCTAACTGAGTGGGTTAACTTTCACACGCTATTCTAAAGGGCAGCTTGCATTGGAAAAAAAAATAATCATGTATACTTTCTAGAACATTTTTTTTTAAAGCACACGGTTGCATTTCACTAATTAAAAGCACATTCCATGATGGGTCTGTTTTATATTTTCTTCTTCACAACCGTTAAAGCACTAACCCTTATCTCAATCCGACTGGTTGATTTATAACTTTCCGACCTCCGAGTCAGACACATTAAATCATGTGTTCCAAGGCAAACCCAGACAAATTTGTGGACCCATTACAAATAGAATGTTAAATGAACGCTGCTTTTCTCTCCATGCAAGATGGTACCATTCTGTCAGCAAGCTGACAAAGCACATAGGCAGACCCAGCAACCAATGAAAAAGTTAAATCAAACCATCATTCATCTAAACAATCACTGACTTTTAGTGTCAGCTCACATAACCATGCATGTTAAACAGCATGTTAAAATAAATACTGCCGTCTCAATCCAAGATATTAACCATTTGGCAGCTCAAACACAATCATTCCCCAATGTCTGCAGTACATAGGAAATTCAAGAACTTATAACTTCACGTTTTCAAATAACACGCGCGCACATCTACAAAACATTTCCTCCAAGCATTTGAAAGAGATCCAGCTCTCTCCTGCCTAACGCAACAATAGCATGCTCTGTACAAGCCATATCCACATGACGCTATTCACAAGCCATATTTACAAGAAAGTCAACAAATCCAAAAAATGACATGCTCTTCACAAGGCATATATACAAGGCACAATTCACAAGGAACACAGAAAGTCAAAATGAGAACATGCTCCTCACAAGCCATATTTACATGGCGCTATTCACAAGCCATATTTACAAGGAGTTATTTACAAGGAACTCCACAAGTCATATTACACTGAATACATTTCACATTGCACAGCATAAGCAAATGCAGCAAGCAATTTAATGGGCAATTCAAAAGCATTATTCACATACATATGTACAATTGTATCATCACCAAGATGGAATTGGCTCCCTCATGTAATGTCACCCTTCAAGCCTGACAGTTCAAACACCAAGATGAAAAGCATTTCTTACACCCTGCATAAGTCAAATGCCACGATGTACTGCAATCTCCTTACACTGCAACTGTTCAATCCTATAGGTCAAGCACTACACCTCACCATGCAAGTCACAGACTGTTCCCAGATGGCAAATTTAAAGGGTTTCAAGTTCAAATACATGACCAGGGCACCCTCCTCTGCGCAACATGTGCGAAGCTGTCGACTACGCCAGATGTAACTGGCGATTAGGGCACTCCCCACAACTTATGGGAAAGTATCCAAATACATACCAAGGGCTCCCACCTCTGCGCAACAAGTGCGAAGCTGTCGACTACGCCAGATGTAACGACCGGGATCTTGAACCAGATGGGATCAGCTCCTTAGAGCACCTCCAACCCAGCCGGAACGTAACCACCTCCCTCCTCAGGACTCATCTATCCAGGCACCTGGGTACCTACCTGAGGTAGGGAACTCGCAATATACAAGCTCATATCATCAGAAACACCACTAAATCTATAGGGATTACTAGGAATACTCACTGATTACTAAGGACGTCCATGCCCTACACCACACTCATACCTCATAGTCTCGCGACCACATGGGTCCAGACTAATCTACCCTGGGGCAGTTCTGATTATTTACCATTACACACTGATCACCATCACTGCTCACTCGACACGCAATCCGTCGTGTCTACACACTAGGCTGCAGCCCTAGTGCTCTCTTCCTTCCAATCCAGTCCACAATCCGGCGGACCTAAGCACTGGTGTCCTCCCCAGTGTTCTCTAACTCACAGCCCGGTCCACAATCCGGCGGACCTACACATCAGGCTTCCACCTGATGCTCTCTTTAACGCCGCTTACCAACGACGATCACTTTCCTATGAATACCTTCAGCTCTCTCTCTCTATGTTGGGAAGTTTCTCTCACTATTCACTAAAGGTTCGCTACTACAATAATATTATGGGATGGCCGAATCACTTAGTGTCTGAATGTTCTTTTAGCCCAAGGGCTCCTCTCTCTCCCTAATTATTTAGTTGCTACTTACCGGATCAGGGGCAGCATCTGTTCTGGCTGTAACACCTGACTAGAAGGAAAGGTTACATGTGCTTTAAGAACAAGAGACAGACACTGTATGCAAGAGTTATTTCCTGATTTAAACGCTCTCTATCATAAGAACAACACATGCACACTGGTTCACTAAGAACTGGGGTATCTTTATTACAATAACAATAGAATGGGACACATACACAGATCTGCGGGGTCTCTGTAACTAACAGGAACTGTAACACACCGCTGAAAGAAAGAGATTAGACATACAATATAAGGACAAGGTTAATGTTTGGAAATACAGAAGGATATCACCTGAGGGGTGTGGGGTCTTGCTCTAGCTGTCATCTGGGCTCCTCTCTCGTCTCTGCCTTAGCTCGTCTTAGATCCTCTCCTGCACTCTTGGACACACATCTGCGCTGATCACTCTGCACTGGATTCCTCTCCCCCACGAACTCTCTCCACCTTCCAACTTCAGTCTAATGGTTTCTGCCGCTCTGATAACTGTTCGATCCACTAGCTTCTTCACTCTATCTGATTGTCTCCATGCCAATGTCCAATTCACTCCAGCTGCTCCCACAGATTAATCCACGATATAACTTCAGTCTCTTCTAAAAGGCATTACTATAGACTCCAGCTATTCACAACTCCTCCTGATAAGTAACTGCTTCTGACTGCTTCCTTCAGTTCCAGCTCACTGACTGTCTGTCTGTCTTCTCTATGTTCCAAGCATCTTCTGTCTCTTCTCCTCCTGCAACTCCACTCCTCTCCTCTGCTCCAATTCAACATAAACTCTTTCTGATTCTCCACTCCTTCTGCAACTCCACTCCTCTCCTCTGCTTCAATCCAACTCAACTGCTTTCAGCTCAAACTCTTTCCAGCTCGAACTCTTTCTGCTCTTCCAACTCAACTGACTGCAACTTCAGCTCAACTCCTTCCAGCTCGAACTCTTTCTGCAACTCCAGCTCAACCCACTGCAACTTCAGCTCAACTCCTTCTCGCTCAAGCTCTTTCTGCAACTCCAGCTCAAGCTCTTTCTGCAACTCCAGCTCAACTAACTAACTCCGCCTCTGCACTTCACTAATATGGAATTCTCTTCCCTCATGGAAATTTCCAACAGAGGGCTGCCTCCCACCGAATTCCTGTGCCAGCTCCAGGGCCCCTCGCGCAACCGCAGTGACCATCTGCATGTTACGTCTGAACCCAAGAGACAAATACATTCCTCGGATAAGAACCAGTCCTGGCTGGTTTTCCCCTAGCAGACAACAGGCTTAACTATAAACATTACCTTTACCCTTCAAGCATCTCAGCTCTGCAGGGACAGAAAGCAAAATGGAGTCTCTCTAGTTCTGGGCCTTGTAGGCCTGAGAAGGATGAAATAACCCTTAGCTCTGTCAGAGTACCTACACAAACCATACCAATGTGTAATATAAAGTCAGGACCACAGGATCCACCCTCTACTATAGGCAGGATAATGAAAGGACACATAATTATGTCAAAGCCAATAGGCAATAGATGGATTAGAGTCAAGAATAAGGGATCTATCATCATATAAAGCAGCTATCCTCTTCTAGGTCTGGAAAAAAGGCTTAAAAGGGCCAACGCAAGGTAAGAATACAGACTATGGATGTGAGCAAGCTTAAAGTCTTCATCACTCCGAAATAGAGCCAAAAACCATGTCAGGACACCTCTCTATGAACTAATTAAACCTGATTATAAACCAATCACTTGGACTCAAAAACACACAGAAATGTTGAGATCACTGCAAACAGACATGTTAGCAAAAACAAAATTAGATACACATGACAACACACGCGATCTTGTAATCAAAGTAATCCCAGGAAGATGCAGATTCACGTACCGGACCACTAATGAGGGAGAAAAGGTACCAATAGCTTACAAATCTCACTTGTACACACAAGCAGAAAAAACATTCAGTCCTACAGAAAAAACTGTGAAAGCAGTAGAAACTGCATTAGCAAATGAACGAGAACTAGCACATGGCAAATGGATTAATGTCCTCACAGCCGAATCTGCCTTCGAGGCGCTATTCAGCCCAGTAAACCTGCCTACAGTGTCACTGGATCCGAAATGGATACAGTGTGTAGATTCTCTTGGAGCGAAAGATGTGAAATACTATTTCGCCCTGCAACTCGAAAAACTGAATGATTTGACTCATGAAGAAGAATATCCTCTGCCAATCGAACTTCTGCCTCTCCCACAGTACGCCTGTATAATCTATACAGATAGATTTGTACAGCATTTCAACGTAGAGAACAAATCCTACGATGCAGCCTGTGTGATTGTTAAAGGTCACTGGCTGTGCAGTAAATTCAGACCAAAAATAACAAAAACTGAATCAGTTAGAAACTGTTTGGCTCAGAGAGCTGAAATCAGATGTTTAAAGATGGCGCTTGAAAATGCAGAACGTGAATTCCCGACACTAATCGTGTGCGATTCGCATTTTTGCGTCAACTCTTACAATAATAAGTTACAGAGCTGGGTTAAAAATGATTACAAAGATGACACAGGTGCCACAATAAAGCATAAAATGCTTTGGAAACAAGTAGCTCTTTTACAGAAAGAACTACAAAAGACTCACGTGATACACACTCTGACTCATCAACGTGATGGCGTTCACATTGCAGGGAATTCATTGGCTAATACAGCCACAGCGGAAGCAACTAAACCGGCTTCCGTAGCCACAAAAAAGCGTTCAGAAAAATACATAGACGGGGAAACCATGCTGGCAGTCAAAACGTCCGTAAAAGGCGACTGTGCAGCACTACCCGTGAACTATCCACTCAATTATGCATACGTAATTGATGCAAACTCCGTTCCTTTTGCTCGAATTCCTGGAGTGGGGGATAGAGTAATTCCAAACAGGAACCGGAGAGGTTTCCTTACACAGGAAGCACATATGGGGTTGGGTCTGAGACACCAAACAATCAGGGACTCTCTGAGAGAATTGCAATCAGAGTACTGGTGGCCGGAAATGAGTGAAGGAATTCATGATTTTGCAAAAAATTGTGCAGACTGCAACAGAGATCGCAGTGGAGAACCGGCCAGTGTAGTGTCAGAAACCCTAATAGAAAGCATAAGGCGATCTATCCGCGAAATCAAACAAGAGAAACGTGTCCCATTGTATATCATTAAGGTTAAACACACTTAAAAAATGTGGCCCCAGCGCTCGGCTGATGCCAGAACGATTATAAAAGATCTGCGAGTCTTTATCGGCACATACGCAATTGCCATGTTCCATTCTGACCAGGGTCCTGCTTTTAGCTCTCGAGCTTATAAGGAGGCCATGGCCAGCATGGGCGTTGGCTTGTGGTATTCTTGTCCGTCACACCCCGAAGGGAACAGTATGGTAGAAAGAAGTAACCGGGACATAAAGCAATCTATAACAGCAAAGGTATTAGGTTCGGGTGATGGGTGGGTCAAACATTTAATAAGTGTCCAGTTAAGCCTAAACAACTTGCCAAGAAATTCTCTAAAAGGTTTCAGCCCATATGAACTATTGTTCGGAAATAGAATGCACATTCAGGACTTAGATAGTCAGGTATCAGTGGTAGAAGATAAGAAAACAGACTTTGACATCAAAGACCATTTGGCTGTTTTACAGGACTTGAACGAAACAAGAAAATCCTTAAGCAACATAAAGTTAAAGCAACAGCCAACTACCACTGACGAGGCACCACCAACCCCAGCAAGGCCTGTCTGGATTCCAAAGATTGGGGATCTAGTCAGAGAAAAAATAGCGGTGAAGAAGGAATTTGGGCCTTCTTACAGAAAAGCAGTACCTGTCTTAGCAATCAACGGAACAAGATCAGTTGCACTACCGCCCCTTGCTGGTAAAAATGAGAACAGAGTTGTATCAATCGACCTGGTAAAACCACAAGCATGTGGCCTATAATCAACAGTAGGCCCAGTGGACTCCAGAGAAACAACAGAATACCCAAACTTGCAACAATTCAAGAGGTTCAAACTGAAAGACTAATCACATTCGATAAGCCTGCAGTGCACAGAGAGGGACTATGCAATAATGCCATGGAACTCGTGCCTCTTGAAACACAGATTGAAACAGTTCGTCAAGAAACACCAGTCTACAATGATGTGGCATCAGAATGTGCTACCGAGAGACAAATTGAAAGAACAATCCCAACAATTGACAGAACTGCCTCTGGCTACTTCATCAACTTCGATAGCTTTTCTCAGGATCAAAACAACGCCGCAGTGACGCCAGAAACAAAGACTTTTAAAGAAAAAGCAACTGAACTCTTTCATCAACTCAAGGAAATTTACCTTATCTCTCCATGGTTAGAGTTCTGGTTTGGTCTAGGTGTATTTTTCCTCCTGCTTTGGCTCATCATGGTACTTTGTTTGGGAAAATTCATTGAAGGAAAATATAGCACAATGGACACAGCAAGTCAGAACATCAACTTAGTCCTCAAACCACACAAATCATCCCACGTGAAGAAAAGAGAACTGTCAACAGTAAATGTCACAGCCATTCCAATACCAGGGGGGTAGTATGGGACAAAACTGACTATGAAATCTATGGTCCGGTCGAAATCCTGAAGTATCCTCATCAATTCAAGGTTTCATTAAGTGACTTTGTAAAACCACGTACATTTTCTGATGATTGGGATTTTGAAAGTATTAATAATATGATGTCTGATTTAGTGATGTCAGCTAAATTCACAGAACATGATTATTTACAAGGTTCGTCTAATTATGAAAATATGTATTGCTTCTCACATTATGGAGACCATTACTTGCATAAATCTGCACAACCTAGAAATGTCTTTAAGTATAACCAATGGGAACATTGTGCTACACCACCTAAAAGCAGTTCTAAAACATTCTTTGAGAAATTCAAGTACTTCTCAGGGTTTAACACCAGTGATGCAGAAACGTTTTATTATAAACTGTTAGATAAAACAGGATTGAAAACAATGCTGACAAATACTAAATTGATATATTCAGAAGCATTTTATGAAAAAATGATGACATTTGGTTTTGATTATTGGAAAAATAACATTGAAACAAAAACCATCTGGGGTACAAAAGAGTGGCAGGTACAAGGCCTAGAAGCATTATTTCGAGCCTGCATGATCCCAGAGCAAATATTGTTCTTAAATGACACAATTCATCAAACATCCTGTCTTGGCCTAGCTAAGATCAAAGACCTTAACAAACCGTCTTTTCCGAAGCCAATACCTGATAATGCAACAACAGATATTGAGATAGACGTATCAAAAATTTTACATCTAAACAGAACACATCCTGATTTGAAAAAGTGGTTAATCTGGCCTACTGACACAAACAACTGTCAAGATAGATTCCTGAAGCAATGACCAGACAAGACCCTAGATACTCCCAGAGACAACATCCAGGGATAGTAACAACATACAGTGTAGGGAAGCTGTGCCTTGAATGGCTAGAATCATCCACACTGGCTGAAATTAAGCAACACTTATCTTTACTTAAAGATGGTGCTGATTTGCGCGATTTCATTCTGGGACCACGCAAACAGCGTCAAAAGCGTTTCATAGCGACCAGTATATATGCGGCTTTCAACGAGGCTTGGAAAGTCACACAAATTGAAACAGCTGAAAAAATACGAGAAATTGATCGTATTAATTTGGAAAAATCACTTTCTGTAGTGGACAATGGGTTAATGACTCTGTCCTCCAGAATATATTCACTGGACAGTATTGTATCATCTGCCATAGATATAATAGACAAAGACTTGCTAATGTTACAGCATGGCCAGTCACAATTGCGTTCTATTGTACAGTTAGGCTGGACGCTGCAAAATCTTCGTTCAGGCTATGTGCCTTGGCGTTTAATCAACACAACGTCATTGTTTTCCATCTTTAACCTTACTGATAAACAAATCAGCTTGGCACAGAAAGGAGCAGACTATACAATCCTGAGCATCGAAAAACTTGTGAGATTACCATTGACAATATCAGAAAGTCCTGTCATTGAATGGATAATACACAGAATTATCACTATTCCGATAACAATTTTCCGATTTAAAAATTGCCTTGAATACATACCTACTGGACAGTATGAACGATTGGGTAAAGGGTACATTAAATCAGCATGGAAATTACCATACACACACACATGCTATAGTGACAGCAACAAAAATGTATTTCTTAGTGGGAAAAAACTGTAAACGTTCACTGAGCGGTATACTTTTGTGCCAGGGTATTAATTTACACGGAGCCTGTGAAGGACATTCTAACAACCTTTCATGCCACCAACATGTCACACTTGCAACGCAGGTAGAGCCTTTCTTTATGCAACTCTCGAATGGGAGTTACATTCTGATAACGGATCACAGCTGTTGTGGCCTTTTGCCAGGGAAAGCATATCTCGTACACGTAACTTCCATGGTCACTTGTTGTATGCAAGCATTGTTTTCAAACGGCCCTGGAGACACTGAGACTCCCATTTGGCCTTTTCCGAATTTCTCTTCTATACAAATTGATACTTTAAGCAAAATGAAGTCTGTGCTTTTACAGACAACAGTGCCCATCACGTCATCAAAAGAGACGTATGAACTCCAAGTTGCAAGGACAACATCAGAGATTCATGACCTTTAATCAACAAATTGCCCCGTGCATTTCACAGAAATGCTTAGCCAAATTCTTAACATGTCTAGTGCCATAGGCATCCCAGGTGTATTTAAGACCATTTTTACAGGACTGTTAACACCATTCAAAGCAATTCTGGGAATCCTTCCCAATTTTGTCCATTCAGTCTTTGGCGGCATACCCCTTATTTTGGGACTTGTAGCAGGGATTTTATTTTTGACCCTCCTGCTCCGATATGGCAAGCCACAACTCAGACATGACTCCGACAGGGATGGAAGAAACAATCCTAGCAATGCGCTACCGGGACAGAATAACTAGAGTCCTTGGATTGGCCAGGCTGAGAGATCTAAACATGACCTGGTTTCTTTCATTCAGACCTATATGGCAGACCTGCATCTTACCTGTGCTTCGATGTATGCTATGCGGAGATGAGTGCGTGTTGGACATCTGTCTTGCACTTCCATCAGCAGTACCAATGGATATCGATACTTTGCTAAGTCCTATAACGGCTCACGCATTGTGTTGTCCCCAGCGGCTACCAATCCTGATGACGGCATTCATTGAGACTCCTGTGCTACGACTGGGTGGTGACAGTGGAGCGAGAAACAAAAGCAACATCACCCAGGTACGACCATCTATGAGCATTGCTGATCCAGACTTTGATGATAGCAATCATTCTCACACCTGCCAAGTTACAGCACTATCAAACTTGGTCGAACTGTCACCTGATTTTGTAGACCAATTTTTTGAGAGCCTGTCTGATATGATGTTCTCCCCCGAACAGAAACAATAACTTTTGAAAAGCATTCCGACACACAGCGTTCCCATGAACTCTGAATTCGGCCTTCAGTTTTGATCAACAAAAACTGCTGAAAAGCGTTGGAACTCTATTCCCCCGTTCAACAAGAATTTTTTTTTTTTAATTGAACACTTTAAAAAAAAAATATTTTCCTTCTTCTGGCACGAAAATTCTTTGCTTGAAGTAGACCTATTCATAAAGAACAGAAGCTTCTATTTTTAGGTAAATCTAGAGATATAATAACTTTACATCAGCCTCTAGCACATGTTACAGCAATTCCCTTTATATGTGATGAAATTATCTTGCCCTTCTTTTCTGTAATAAGAGATATTTCATGTGTAATTTTTCGCAAAATCGTTCATTGATTACATATGCTACAATTTTGAATGATTTCTATGCTTAAAAACGTACAGTACCAAAATTACCACGTATTTCAGATACGCCATTTCAATGCATATATGTATTTTGGGGTGGGTAATCTTACACATGCATCTTTTGCTATAGTTTTTAGTAAATTGATGGACATAAATTCGTGGAGTGGGTGTCGCGTTCTAATCTAGGACCCCGATCAATACTGTGACCTTATGCCCCTATACGGCTATAATCCATTCATACCCCTATATTGGCATAAACGATCAAATGGAATATTCAGAAACTCATCTCTGGCCTCACACGATCAGAGCCACATTTCAGAATCTCTTCCTCTGCAGCTTCCTCTGCAGCTCATTAGAGCAAATGACACAGCAGAAGCCACTATCTAAGATTCCTAGATTACACTCCGAGTTCTTCAACAAGATAAAAACTCAGCAACCTGGGAAAGCCCCGCTTGCTATGTTTTGATTAGTAATAGAACTCTAATGAGCACTGAGAGACGATCACTTCCTAGTGACATCTTTATTGACGTCTTATGTCCAAAAACTTACGTCAAACAAGGCACCTTTCAGGTATAAATATTACCAACGTTGCCTTAAGCAAACGCTGATGCTATCGCTGCCACTACTGCTGTCTCAACGACATCGATGATAGCGATGGTGTGGTGAATGTAGGAGCAGAACAGCTGTCCCTTACAGAGCCCAGCAGATACAAGCTGCCCACGGACGCTGCCCCTCCTCCTCCTCGACGCGCTGAGAGAGACGCTGTCTTTTCTCCTGCCGAGAAAATCCAGCTCCTGCGTTTCCAGCCTACTCTTGCGAGTGACTGGGATATCGAGTCCTGGAAGGAGATACAAGACCTCCAACATTCTATTCCAGAGGTATGGTGTTGACTAAACCCTTAGAGAGAATTCTTGAAGCAAACCTTGGCAAAACCAACTTAACTAAAACTGCTACTTACTTACTCCCTCCCAAGTATTAGGCTTAGGTCAGGTACACTGGGGTAGGCGTAGTTAGAAGCACCAGTTGAGTACGTTAGCTAATGTATATATGAATGTATATATGTTTTATTCATTTTAAACCATTGTATGGCTAAGAAACCATATCAATGCTTTTACAGTATTATTTCGCAATACTCATTTTACTGTACATACTTTTTATAATAACTAGTCTTGCCATTGTGGCAATTCATTTCTCTTGCACGAGAAGAAAGACTGTTCAATAAATAATACCTTTTTATTGAAAACGCCCGTCTCGCTATTCTCTGCATATTGGTGAAAGTAATCTGCACAAAACTGACTGAGTAAAATAACTGTCTATTGTTTCACACGACTCTAGAGATTGACTCTTATTCTAAGGAGCAAAGTTGTCATGTTTATGCGGTTGTTGGAAAACTGAATCCCTTCTTGTCTGACCAGGGAAGCTGATCACTTCCTAGTCAGTCAAGAAAGTTTCCAGTGACCTCTGAGCTAGTTGGTAACAAACCCAATTAAGTTTAGCATAGTCAGTGGAGACCTGGAAGATCCGCACTTCTACGTCCATACTACTGTTTATGTTATTCCAATGCGCAGGGCCTATTGGGAAAATAGGAACTACACTACACCACCGGGCACTGCTCACCGACATATCGGCGCAGTCCAATGCTTGGGCCTGGGTACAAGACTATTTCCATTCCACAAGATTGTATAAGTAGACACATATGTCATACATGGTGCTTGTTTGAAACGGTCAGTTCGCCAATCAAAGCAGGGTGCTTCAGTGTCGATAGCCTGGGTACATGGGCAGTCTAACTTACCATCAGAAATATAGAAGTGAACAGAACTAGTCGTATAAATAATACATGGCTACTCCACAGCCCCGACAACATGGCAGTCTGGAGGCAGCTCAGCTCACCTGAAATGTTAACAGTGGAGCACTTTTAACAGAGTCATGCCCATACTGCAGAGAGGGGAGATAATGATTGATAGAAAGCAGAGATTGAAAGAAAGTTGGCCAGGTGAGACTGACAATGTGGTGGAGGGCAAAGGGACTGACAGGGAGCCGGACAGTGTGGTTGGCAGGGGTTACATTGAGAAGACTGACAAGCAGGGTGTTTGGAGAAACTGACAGGTGGGGGGAAGAAACCGACAGATCCAAAATTATATTTATTAAGAAATGTGATTTAACAAGATTGATAGAGAGGAGGGCTAGAGAGACTGGCAGGGAATTGGATTGGATATCTTGATAGAGAGGTGGATGGGAACAGAGTGACCATGAGGGTATGAGAGACTGGTGGTGAGGAGAATTCGAGAACAGGGTAAGAGTGGTAAGTAGAGATTAACAGATAAATGAACTAAAGGGTTAAACGGATTAAAGGAAGAGACTGGCTGAGGTAGGAGAAAGAGTGTCCGATAGGCGACGGGAAGTGCACGAAAGGGGAGATAAACTAATTGGGAGAGCTAAAAGATGCTTGAAAAAAACTTTCGGGAACAGTTGAAGAGAGAGAAACTGACCTATAAGGAGTTAGAGAGAAACTGACAGGGAGGTGCAGGGTGTAGCCTGGTAGAGAGGGAAACAGGGAAGGAGAAATGAGGATTGCAATGTGAGCAATATGGCTACATGTTTTCACAAATTAGGTTGGTTGAGCAAATGTTTAACTATATATAGTACATCAACTAAACAGACTCAATCATGACTGCTTCGAAGATCATGTTCACAAAGTCCACATTTACATCATCAAAGGTAACAATATCTTAGCTCGGCCTCTTCTGGACATACTGAACTGCAGCATTCTTAGTTGATCTGAAAAGAGACAGATCACTAACTTGTTTAGAAAGTTAAGAATGGCAGTACTAAAAAAATATTTTTCTTTACAAATTGATACGTTTGAGTAAGTTGTTTTTAGATGGCCCTAAAATCCGTTGAAGTTTTTTTATCCAGTATTATACTTTGGCGAAGATAGATATTTTCTTTTACTTGGAAACTGCTGGTCCATAGCTACCAAGCACGCCCTACATAAAATGTGAACTTTTACACCTGTCCTTTCCTTTGAGCTAAGAACATGATGCATTCTGGGACTTGTCATTTATATTTTAGCTTTGTAAAGGCCTGTTAATAATACCGTAGAATACTAAGTCCTTTGATGAGCATGCCAAGACTGGCTAAGGGTTTCAAGCTTTCTACCATGCAAGAAATGTTTATTTCTAGTTGCCTCCGTTTCTTTAGCTGCAGTAGCAAGTGACCTTATACCATATGGTTGGGGTACTGCTTCCATAGTAGAAAAAATAGAGGGATATTTTATTTGTGTGATTGAACCCGATTATTCATTATGGGCCAGATGTATCAAGCTAAATTGCAATCGCAAACACTGAAATTCGCTGAATTTTAGCGTTTGCAATCGCAATTTAGCTGTGTGCAATGTAGGTAGGCAAAAACCTACGTGTAAAATAAAGAATCGCAAAAATTGTGATTCCCTATTTTGCGCATGCATTTAGAGAATTGCAAATTGCGATTCCCTAAATGCTATTCTAGTAGGCATCGAAAATTGCGATATTGCCTTAAGGAATCGCAAATTACCACCAACTTCAAGTTGGTGGTAATTTGCGATTTCCTAGAAAACACACTTTTTTTGCTTTTTTCAAAGTGCCATGTGGCACACATATATGCTCTTAGGGCATGTGTGCCCGCCACATGTGCACACATCTACATTTCAGGGGTGCAACAGGGTGTCCTTTTGGAACCCTTGCACCCTTGAAATTGCGTGCACAATTTGCGAGTACTTATTGGGTACTCGCAATTTGAGCATGCAATTCCCATTCATTCCTATGGGCCTCCTGGCCCAATGGAATGAATGGGATGGGATTCCTTAACTGCGAGTTGCAATTTGCGAGTCGCAATTAAGAAATGTATTGGAATCATAATTCTTATTGCAATTCCTAGATACACAGCAGTTTGAGAGTCCGTAAAGGCGATTCGCAAAAAGTCGCTACTAAGGACTCGGAAATCTGTTTTTTTGATACATATGCCCCTAACTTTCTTTTACAATCAAGACTGACTGTGTGCCACAAAGAGGTGGCACACTATCAATGCAGCTCTTGAGGGCAACCGAGGGAGCGAGAATGATGGACAGGGGGACCCTCCTAACATACACCTGCATGCAGAGGAGTAAAGCACTACAACCACGTGCAGGGGAAGAAGGCCTTTCATCCTCGTTAAACAGATCATGGCCACAAATGATTTCTGTCATGGTGAAACACAAGCAATCCCCAAATTAACCTATGCTCAACCATCTGGTAGCTTGGCACAAAAGCAGTCAGGCTTATTCTAGATGCAGTGTGTAAACTATTTATGCAGCACTTCAAACAATAGTGAAGAGAAAACACAACATAAGAAACACTCCATGTTAATTTATAATAATAGAGTACAATCTAGTACATTATTTGAGACCAAAACGATAAAAATCCAATCAGTAGACCAGCAGATATACAATTTAAAAGTTTTGGGGAACAATAGTGCCTAGAAGCATAAAGCTCCAACTGTGGATATCTGGTTACAGTAGACCAGGACAAAGTCACAAGTTCAGGCTGACCACGATGGAGTACAGGCCAGATTGAGGTACAAGGTAGGCCGCTGGAACAAATAACCTTAAATCCTGGAATACAGAGCGTTGCGTGGTCCCTCATCAAGGATGCGTCATGCAGCAGCAGATCCAAGGAAGCTCCAGGACTGCAAAGCAAGGTCCTCCATCAACATCAATTATGACGTTAATGAGGGCCTGGTGATATGAAGGCCTGCATCAAGGATGTGTTGCGCAGTGGTAGGTCCAAGAAAGCTTTGGGCTTCGCGGTCCTGCGTCAGGGAAGTACCACACTGCAGCACTTCCAATTGTTCTGCAAGAAGATGCAATGTGCGGCCTTAGTTCTGTTCACAGGACCACAGTTAGCCTGGAAGACAGCCTTTCAGGCCCACTTACAAGGGTCCAGGATAAAGGTGGTACTACTTGGAGGGGGTAGGACTCATAGCAGACAGATTCCAGGTGATGGATCAAGATGGGTGAAGCCTTTTTTGCCTCTGAGACTTTGATCAGGAGACAGGCTAGCTAGCCCTTGGAGCCACTCTGGTAGCCCTAAGTTCAAGATACAGGTTCAGTCCTTATCACTCAAGCAAAAGTGCAACAAAGTAACAATCTTTCGTGCAGAGCAGAACACCAGTCTTTCTGAGTATTCCATAGGTCGAGAGGAGTAGTGAAGGGTTGGGTCTAAAGGTTAATTTTTCATTCCTGGTGCCCACTATGAAGTAAGATTACATTCTAGAGGCTTCTACGCCCAAAGGTGCTTGGAATTTCCTGCCTACCTGCCCTGATCCCAGCTTGTCTGGAGTCACAAAAGACTACTGCCAAACCATTTGTGAGTGTTCTCAGGCAGAGACTTTGTGAAGTGCAAGTGTGGTAGGTGACAGCTATTTCCCCTCATCAAGTCATAGATGGGTCATCCTGCGAATACCTATTCCTCCTTTGTCTCATATTCTGGGAGCAATGCACAAAGACCAACCACCAGCTATACCTAGTCATGTGACCCAGGCTACAGGCTATAGCGACGAAATTGTTAGGACAAAAAAATGCTAAGATTTTAAAAGTGCCATTTTCAGATGTATGACTTACAACCTGACGTAACCATGAGAGTAGTTCTTAAACTACAATTCTTTAGACATCGAACTCAACATTTCTTTCAGCTCCCAAATGAAAGGTTGCACTCATCAAGTGCAATAAGGTAATCCAGTGTTATCCTATTGGACAGGTAGGGTTTGCAGTGGTGAAAAATGAATGTAAGAGTTTTTCATGACTAGGACATTTAAAACTAAAACTTACATGTCCAACATTTTAAATTCACGGCATCCTGCTCTCTTGTCTGTTTAGGAACTACTCTAGAAGTGACATATATTAAAAGGGAAGCTTTAGCCTGGCAAAATGTTTGTTTTGCCAGGTCAAAATGGAAGTTTAAAACTGCGCACACAAGCTGCAATGGCAGGCCTGGGACATTTTTAAAAGGCTACTTATGATGGTGGCACAATTAGGATTGAAGGCAAAATGTTGGGGGAAAAGGATGCCTGGTCCAACAAACAGTAATTCCATGTGTGATACATCTCATATTAATGGCCCTAAGGCGTGAGGTCCCATTGCTCTTACCACGAATCAAACTTTGTGTTCATAGACAGGTGAGCAGAGTCTTAAACTATGATCCTCAGTGACTTCACTCCAGTGAAACATTTCTAAAGTTTCTCAAAGCCCAACATAATATTCCCATTCAAAAACTGGATCTGTGAAATTTGCACACCAACTGGTATGGGAATGGGAATTCAGTTTCCTGATACAGCCCAAGCACTAACTGAAACAGAATTTCTGTGATTTTAGGCTTTGAATCATTATATACTAACATCCCTCAAGAAGATCTGACGGTCATAAAAGCAATATTGAACACCAGATTTCAACCTGCCCAAATAACCATGCAATACATGCTCACTTTGACCTTGATTAGCCTAAGGCAGAATGTTTTTGGACCTTTAGGTGCTTACATCTTATAGACTATAAGGACCTTCTTGGGGCAAAAGCTTCACTCTATATCTAGTGAATCTCTTTGCTGCCAAATTTGAAGAGAAATTTATCTATCCCAAATCCTATCCATACGTCAATGATGTTCAGATGTGTAATAGATATATGGATGATACTTTCATGATCAGTAAGGGACCTTCCAATGACCCTTTCTTCCTCCCTCTGCTCCTTTTGCTTTCATTCCGTCTGTTTTGCTTTTATCCCCTCCTCCCACCTTCCATCCATTTTGCTTTAATCCCTCCCTCCATGGTGGGGTTGGACTTCCATAGCTCTAGCTCAGTTCTTCATCTGGAACGATGTCAAAGCTGCATCAAATGGCATCAAACCATTGCCCAATACAGGCTGCAGCCTTGCTCAACTGAGGAATCCGAGCTCTAGAAAAGCATCAAAGACTCATCGCTAACGGCTTGACTGAAACCAATGTCAACCAACCCCCGATCGACATCAACACCACTTTGGGCATGAACCATCAACTTCCTATTCTTGAAACCTTCCTGTCTTCGTCAACGACCACATCAGGACCCCATCCTCCTGCAACCTGTCACTGTTGAGCCCTCAGCCTGCTGACTTCGATGCTGATGAACCCATCAATGACCGGTCGACATCGAGAACTGTTTCAAATTAAAGAAGGTAACTCTTTTACCGGGACAAGCCTACTCCCCGGAGGTGATTGACCACGGTCGGCCATCATTTTAGGCTTTGTCCCGGTCTAGTGCGACCAGTTGCCCGCGGTTGGTGCTTTGTGTTTTTTGGTGCTATTTCATTTAAAAATTTTAAAATGTATATTCCTGGTCCCCATTGAAGGAGTTTTGTTTTTTTCCGGCACTTTTTTGTTCAATCATTCTCTATTTGTATAAATTTGAGTGGGAATTTCATTATGTTGCGCACTCAACTTTCTAACAGTTTTGTTACTTCTAAATAGTTTACACATTTTTATTAGTTAAGCCTGTCTGTTCTCCGCCATAGTTACCAAGGGCTGAGCTCAGGTTTTAATTACTGAAAGCTTTAAGGGGCTTAACAAGAATAGTGACATTATTACCTGTGGTGGCCTATCAGCAACACCCCCAACTAATAATCCACTTTCTCACAAATAAATATTCACATATATTGTTTGAAATTTACAGTTTTTATAACTCACCATGACTGTATCCTCATAATATTGATGTTCATCTCTTTGCTACCTAGTACAAAAAAACCCACAGAGAGGTACTCACTTCTGATAAACCAAAATCATCTCCTCAGGGTCTTGAGAGACAATGTGTAGGGCAATATCTCAGGATGAGACATAATTGAACATTTTAAGATAACTTCATTGAAGCAGAGAAACGTGTGAACAAGCTAAAAACAAGAGGCTGTCCCAGTCAACTACTCAATAGGGCAATAAAACATAATTGGTATTCTCCTTATGAGTTTTTTACTTTTACCTAAAAGTAAGAGAGTGGAAGTTAAAAGATGTATTTATATTTATATGTATTTTCTACATATAGCAGTGTAATGAAGACAACTGTGAACATAGACTGGTTCATTTTATTATCAGTCAATAAAGCATTAGAAAATCCTATGTTTGTTTTTAACAACAGCTGATTGTCAAAAGTGGCACCAAGGTCCCTAACCACTTGCTTAGGAACTGGTGGAGGACCGAAATTCTCTGGCCACAAAGAAGTATCTGTGGAAGAGCATAGGGCCCGATGTAGGTAAATCCCATTTACCGATTTTGAAATACCGAATCCTACCGATTCGGTATTTCAAAATCGGTAAATGGTATGTAGGTCCCAACATCTGGATTAGTTACCGAATCCTTAACAATTCTTTAATTACCGATTCGGTAAATACCGAATCGGTAATGCCTAATCATTCCTATGGGCTTCAAAGCCCATAGGAATGATTAGGCATTACCGATTCGGTATTTACCGAATCGGTAATTAAAGAATTCACAAGGGTGCAGGGGGTGTCACTTTGACACCCTCTGGCACCCCCAAAACAGGCACAGGTGCCATGTGGCAGGCATACCTGCCCTAAGGGCAGGTCTGCCTGTCACATGACATAGGTGTGCATGCACACATGTGCATGCACACCGGAATCGGTATTTTACCATGGATTTGTATTCCATGGTAAAATACCGATTCTGTAAGCCATGTGCAGAAGGTACATTGCCTACCTACATTGCATTTTCGGTAATTTTACCGAATCGGTAATTATTTTACCGATTCGGTACATATTACCGAATCGGTAAATTTACCGATTCGGTAATGATACCGATTCGGTAAAATTACCGAAAATGTGCACCTACATCTCAATAGCCCTTTACCGATCGGAAACGGCCGAAAATCGGTATTTTCGGCCGATTCCGATCGGTAAAGGGCTACCTACATCTGGCCCATAGTGTTTGAAAGAACATATTTCCAGATTTATCTGAGTTTAATTTTAAATAAACCTGGGCGGAGTTCAACTCCGCAAAGTACAAAACAAACTCAGCCGCGCTATGTGGAGCTCTACAACTGGCAGACTGTGTTAGATAAATGCATATGATAAATGCTGTTCGCTGTGATTTTCAGCACCGGGTGTTTGTCCGCACTGCACAATCATCACTAATGGCACCAAGCACCTCTCAGGAGGGTGGAAGTGGGCGCTGCTTCCTTTCTGCCGCTCGAGTAGATTTTTTACTCGAGCATCAGCTTTTTCCATGCGAACAAATGTTTTTTCAACGTACATATTTCTGTAAGAAGTTGGCAGCACCACAATAGCAGAATATAATCTCTTGTAAACCAACACAGCTCGGTTGGTAGGTAGTTGCTCTCTGTGTCGAACATGGATCACACTGATAGTTGGGTGAGTTGGAAAGATTATTGGGGGAAAACAATGAGTAGTTTTGCTGGAGAATAATTAAAATTGTATAGTTTGACTTTCTTCAAGCACTTTGGTGTGGTAGAAGCTTCAACTCGCGGGGATTACAGCAACATATCTTCAGTCGAATGTAAAAAAAGTAACAATAAGACTCTTGAGTTAGTTATTGATCTCATTACCTTTCCCATCAGTGTTTACAGGAGGGGCAACCAGATATTGATTCAGAGCCTGGGGTATTTGAGATACAGAGCATCTCCTTTTAATGAGTTCAAGCAAGGCAGTTTGTTTACAGCTGTTAAAGCTGAGATGCAAAATGGAAGGAGAGAGCGACATCACTAGCCCTCTGAGAGACTTTGTATGTCAAGCTGATTGTTGCCAACATAATGCAGGATATGAATGTGCAGGGAAGGTTTAGGAAGTCAAACATATTTATTCAAAATGTCAGGGAACAAGGGAACACTGAGGATACCATGGATCAGGAAGCTGACTGATGATGTGCCTGTGCAGATTTTTTTCTCAAATTTCTTGCCGAAAGGAGTGAACCTGCTTGTCTGAAAGGAATGAACGCTGGTTAACATTGTAAAAGCATTTCCGAGCACTGGCCCTGGATGTGTGTATGTCAAAGTATGTTGTCTCACATTTAAATAGGCTGTTAATGGTAGTGGCTCTTGTGAGATTTGTCCTTTATTTTATTTGCCACCACAACTGCTATCTTCTTGCTTTTCCAAGAGTGTGGCTGTAGATGAATCTAATGGAAACATTTTACATTATGTATAGAAAATTAATGTGCTTTTTCCACCTCTTTTTATGAAAGGTTAATCTTTTTGTTTCAATTGATGTTTTATCTACTATTCAGACACCTCTTGTTTCAGTACTTCAAGTATGTATATTGTCAAATATTTATAGATTATTCCTAGAAAAGTTGCTACATTGGAAAATTATCACACCCCGTCCTTTGCCACTTGAACTTATAGACTATGTGTCTGTGAATCTAACCTCTAACAATACTGTCTCTTTCATTGAAATTAATTCCAATCCTTACATGTTCTCACCACCTTACCCTCTTTTTCCTGCCTCCTCATCATTTTGACCTCAAATAACCTAGATGTTTGTAACCTGTAAGTATAGTTGCCCACTGTTGGAAAACGAGACATTATTTGTGAAGCCTGCGCAAAAAATATATCTACACTTTTCCTTCACTGGGAACCAAAGCACCATTGTAGATCTTGAGTCTCAGAGGGTATCATTGCAGAGCAGTCTATGGCTTACTAAAGGGAGGTGGTGTGGGTAGTTATTGCCATTCACAGGTACGCAGAAATAACCCTCAATAATTGATTGCCCAGTCTGTACTTTGCTATATTTATTTATTTAATCTTTATTTCAGTTTAAAAAACCATAGAAGATATACATTTAACAATTTACACATCATAATAATAAAACATTCATTTATTATCATTGTCCACAAGGTACCGCTAGACCAATGCATACCTGCTAGAAATCATATTTCTAATACAATACCTTACTTGATTTTTAAAAAGAATAAATATGAGTAGAATGACTGAATTAATAAAACCTAAAAAAAAGGAGTTTCAGAAAGTATTAACCTGGCAACCAAGGACTATAAAGTTCACGTCTGGCATCCCTTCATTATTCCATTTATATTGTCAGTAATACAATAAAAAAATTATATAGCAATAATACTTTCCACATACTAACTGAAGTGCAAGTGCGAGAACCATTTTTTATAAAAATGTAAAAGTTAAAATTTCAAACCCTCCTTTTTTCTTACTAGACCTACACCAAACGGGTATCTGCTAACACTAAAAACTACTTTGCTTTGTAAAAAAGAAGAGTACATTTATTACACACACACTCCACTCAATACTATGCATCAATTTACAAATATGCATAAGCTGTTAGAAATACTTCTTGACATTGCATAACATCCCCACCCCTCCTGCAAGGGGGGGTCTAGTACCACCACTCACATGTATGCACATCATCTTGCCGCCAAATGTAGCGGGTTGACCATAAGCTAGAGTGAGGGCCCATCACACTGGCACCATCCCAATGGTGCCCCCATTATCTCAACAAGCATTTATAATGGGAACACCAAACATAGTGACACATAACCCTGACTGAGCATCTCATACTGCCCTAGAGCATATCCACTTAAATCACAGTGGCTGACAGTTGGGGTGTTCAACTAACGCAGTAGCAAGAATACATGTCTAGGCATCACTAAGAATGACAGTACTTATCATATCTGGTAACAGCTATAATGCAAGTCAATCACAGCTCCTAAAAGGCATCACATTTATAATCACAGAATTATGCAATTACAACCAGGCACCCTCGCAGGAATGCTTAACAACACATTTCCAATTTATTTAGCATTGCACATATTAAATGTGACTTCCGGTCTCCGTTAGGAACAACATCATGTAAATGCACCACTTGTGCATTACACCTATTTACCTCTAGGGGGTGCCTCTCCAAAGACATTCCAAGTTCAGCATTTCACACCTTGGTGCAGCCCCAAACACTCACACCCAGCTACAGAACAAAAGTTGCAGCCAAAGATTGTTTTTACAACATGGCTGAACCCTGTAGGAGTTGTTTCCAGTAAGTCCCCAGAGACTTAGGAAGGGACTTTACTCTTTTGTGGTGGTGGAGTCTACATTGCTCCGGCATCTCCCCTTGCAGCTTTTGCCATGAAATGGTCGTGACCCCACCTTTCTGAGGTCACGATGCGCTGAAAACAGGAAGGTTTTCTTGGTATCCTGCTTCTGCCCTGCTAGGCGTTATGGGGCACTTCCCTGCTCAGTGCATGCATAGCTGAGCAGCGGCTCCCCCGCTACTCCAAGGAAAACCGTGCTGCCTTAGTGGGCGGCCTAATGCCATGTGTCTGATTTCTCGGGGGCCCGGTCCCACCCGGGCATCTCGCTTTGTTGGTAGGTTGGAGAGCAGCTCGGGGAGCCCAACCCACTGCTCTCACCGGCTCTCTGACTGGCCAGCACCCTCATCTGTGCCGCACGAGCTGGCTCTTTATTCTGGTCTGCCCGCAGCTGTGGGCAGACATGGATGATGCTGCCAGTTGGGTGGGGCCTTGGGGAAGTAATGACTCACTCCCCCTCCTTCCGGTTGCTGCGGGGGAGTGCAACGGCGCTCCCCCGCCTCTCCGCTCACAAGGGGGCCCAGAGATGGGGATCCCAGACCCCCAGGGAATTCCTTCACTAGGGGCACAACCGCACTCTTTGGCTCCCGTTTTTTCAGGCCTGGAGTTGGGGGTCCCGGGCCCCAGGAAATCCTTTACGGGTGGTGCAAGGGCACTCCATGACTTCTGCGGGGCCCAGAGCTGGGGGTTACGGGCCTATTGCACCATTTCCAGTGGGGCACTACAGCGCTCCCCTACCTCTGTTTTTGTCAGGGATCAGGGTGGGCTCCTAGCACCCCCTCAGGGCAATTTTACTTGGAGCCCGAAGAAGCTCCCTGACCTTACTTTCTTCTGTGGGCAGCCCCGGGACCTGACCCACCATGCATGAGGGAACATCCAAGACCAGTGGTGGAGACACACGCGCTTTCTGATGAGAGGTCAGAGGTCACCTATCTTCTAGGGCATATCGTAGCCCCCAGGGGACCAATTTTCACATATTAGGCCTCTTCTTGCTCCTGCTGACCAGTCCTAGCCTCCTGGAATACTCCCCACCATCCTCCTTGTCTCCAAGAGGGTGACTCTGCAAGGAGCTGTTGTCACTGGCTCCATGTGCTAACCTTTCACCTGGCTCTCCTTCTGGGCCTCTCTTCTTCTTACGCAGAGGCCCAGGCTTCTCCTCACTGGCCCTGGACTCCCTCAAAGGCACAGTCCAGAGTCCTGGGGCAGTCAGGGGGTTCCTCCTTCCAACTGCCCATGGCGCCAGGCTCCAGCACCAGTCTTCCTTAGCAAGATCACCCCCGAGAGAGCTCCTCTTCCTGTGCAAGACCGCTGGGATACTTCAAAATGGCGGCATCTAGGGGTCTCATGCCACATGGTCTCTGAAAAGCCTCCTTCCCCCTCTTGCTGACTTCAGAGACCGGGCTCAGAGCAGGCCTGGTGCCTGGCACTGGATGACAGCTGCTGATGGATAACTTGCAGCTTCACCTCCATCTCACCCTCCTGGAGAGAAGACCTTTGCCCTTGGGAATGCTTGCAGTGAAGGGCCAGGCCTCTGATGCTACATCTTGGGGAGGAAGGTAATTAATCCAGCCTGGCAGGGTCACACCTGGCCAGGCTCTGGTTATGAACTTATTCAGAGGAATAGGACATTTCTGGATGACTCATAAGCAGTACAGATATGGCTTTGGACTCAGAAGAATACTTCTTTTTACACAACTGACATTGTACTTTGGTGCTTGTCTGGAATTTGTAGGCCCTAGGGAACATAATGTACCCATTTGGTCTCTGTCTCTACAGGAGAGTAATGGAGTGTTCCTGCAGTGAAAAAGTAAAGCACATTGACTTTCCCTTACATGTCTCCCCACATTATAGTCTATTCTATGTCACCACCCAACTCTGCATAATTCCTGTCACACCATTCGATCTGTACCTGCTCCTGGGCGGCGCACAACAGGAATCTCCCCCACGCATCCCTTACATGAGTGCACACCCGTGTACACATGTGTCCACAAGTAACCCATCCGGTGCCTCTTACCCTGGCTGCATCGTAGCGGCCTTATCTCACAAGGCAGACACCAGTGAAATCCACATGCAATCCATTTTATCATGAGTTCCCAGAGGGTTAGTCCCAGTTTATGAGGCTCTCCCACAGTAAAAGCTAAAAAATCCAGTGTTCAAAAAGCGAAAAATCCAGACGCCTTAGAACCAACTCTCACACCCACTAATCACCCCATACCTACCTTACGGAGACTAGAGGGTCAGCAGAAGAATTCTAGTGAGCTTGAATGTTAAGTTCTTCTATTAACCCCTTCTGTGCGGCCGCAATTCTGCGCCTGTGTGGCAGAATTGCGAGCGGGCGGGTTCATGACGGCCCCCAGCCGTCATCAGCACACGAGCACCGTAATGCATGACTGCTGGGGGCCGTCATCAGCACCGAAGGGGTTAAACCTCTTTCAGGATCTGTCTCCATTATGACCTCAGCAGATATTGTGTCTTCTATTAACTTATTACTTTTCCCTACTCTATTCACCCACCTTATCACCTTGCCCTTGCCTCCAGAATCTTCATGACAGCATTTCTGCTCTTGTATGCACTCTTTGCCATGTGGTTGGAATGTTCCTCTGTTGTGCTTCTCTTGCTCTCGCTCTGTGCTTCTTTTGCCATATTAGTCTGTTTTTTCTAATCATTTTTTCTTGATCACAAAATGCCACTCATATAATGATTTGGGATTTTTTTGCAATGTTTTTTTTTTTCAACATTTGGCAAAGATTCATTATTATGTCCATGTGACTAGGGGCCCGATGTAGGTACCAAATACCGGTCGGTAACGGCCGAAATTAACGAATTTCGGCCGTTACCGACCGGTATTGGGCTTTCCAAATGTAGGTGGCATTTTTTAAGGATTCAGTATTTTACCAAATCGGTAATTTAACCACATGACTGCTGGCCATTTTCCCCCCCTGTGCTGGAAAATGCCATTTTGCTGTTTCCATGACGAGCTCAGCTCGTCATCAGCACACAACACCCGTGGGTGATGACGAGCTGAGCTCGTCATCAGCATCGAAAGGGTTAAGGAATCTGTAAAATACCAAATTCTTAAATACCGATTCTGTAAATTACCAAATCCTGATATGTAGGGAGCACTCAAATGAGTGATTTTCCCATCTTAGGATTCGTTATTTACCACCAACTACAAGTTGGTGGTAAATAATGAAAACCTATGAAAATGCATTTTATTTGCTTTTCTAACAGTGACATGTTGCAGACATACATGCCCTTAGGGCATGTATGTCTGCAACATGTGCACCCATACACAATTGAGGAGTGCAACAGGGTGTCAAAGTGACACCTTGCCACCCTTCAATGTTTCCCAATTTTACCGAATCGGTATTTACCGATTAGGTAATTGACATTCATTCCTATGGGCCTCGGATTCGGTAATTTTTTACCTACATCCCAATTGCCTCGGTAATCTGGGACTACCTACATCGGGCCCTAAATGTATTCATTTGCCAGGTGTGATCATGATTTTCAGTATTCTTTTCACTTCTCTTTTTGTATCAATCAATCAGGGAGTTGTAAGCGTGCTACTCACCCCTGAGGAGGGGGCGGGGGGGGGGTCCACAGATCTGTTTTCCAAAGAGCCAGGTCTTGAGGGTCTTCCTGAAGATGTTCAGGGAGGGGCTCATCTGATGTTTGCCGGTAGCTCGTTCCAGGACTTGGCTGCAATGTGAGAGAAGGATCTTCCCCTTGCTCTGTGGATGCACGGGCTTTCGGTCAGTGCGAGGTTGGAAGATCGGAGGTTTCTTTTGGGTACGCGGAAGTTGATTCTGTCGTTGAGGTATTTGGGTCTGTTGTTGTGTAGGCATTTGTAGGCATGTATTTATAGTTTTAGCTTGTTGGAATAATTTACATTTCTTATCTTTGTGATTGATGTTCACTAAGTTTTCAGAAACCTCAAATGAGGATGTTCTCAAAAGTCTAAGGGGTTCACATGACAACAGAGGACAATCTACCATCTTCTTGGGATGTGGTGGTCCTTCTTCCCATTGCTATGACTATATTTTTTGTTGCGGCTACTAAATAGAGCAGGCCTTCTGATGTACATAAGTGGCTCTGTGGTAAGTAGGGTAGGTCACTGGTTTCTGACAGCTGAGACAGCTGGGGCTTCATCCTCAGAAACCTGCTGGAGGCAGGAGAACCACTGGTTGCACAGGACCGGCGATTTATCAGCTTATGGAAGTTCTCCTTCTCCCTAATACTCTAAAGGATGCCCTAAATCCTCTAAAACGCAATGGAAATTAGGTGGAGAATGTAATAAAAATACTCAAAATCCCAACAGCAATTAGGACACTATGAGTAGTACCGTTTCCGAGGGAAAGACCCCATGCTGTACATGTAAACAGAACCTTTTAGCTTCAAGATGGCTGCTCTGGAAATCATTGGAAAATGCAATGTATTTTTATGCAAAAACAAGAGACTGTATGGAATATCACTCCGCAGCCATAGGCAGTGGACAATTTGAAAGTAATAAAGCACTTCTGTTGATAAACTGGAGATCATTTTATGTCCATATACTATGCAGGTAAACAGGAGCGCTGCATGGGCATCAGCAGACATCAGATTTCAAGTTCTCTTAATATCTCTGACATTCAGTTTAACAATGATCATTACCAAATCTCTGCATTCTGTCATTTATTTTTATCAGTGTATACTTTACTTCATGGTCACTTTCTCTACTTAGAAAACTGAAAATCCCATCACGGATATTAGAAGATCAGTCATGTGAATATTTTTGTATCAGGATCAGAACCGTCACAAATAAGGTGTATATTTAGAAGAACTATATCAGTACTGGTCGCTGTTCTTGATCACATGGTATACGCATATGCGGCGCTGAACCAGAACCAGGCAGCTTAAAACCACATAGAAACAACATGGATTGATGTCAGCGCTGTATCTGTACACAAGAGCGTCTTCGCCTCCGGGGAGGCCAGCCGCTCTCGGATGTTTGAAAGCACTGTACTTTGAGCCTCAGGCCTCACACCTACCGTACAAAGATGCCGCCTTCCCCACTTCACGCGCAGCCCTGGGGTATATTACTCATTTATTGCAAGCATTATTTATTTAAAAGCTGTCCGAGGCGCACGCTAGCGCTGGACTGCCTCGGGCTGAGACTTGCAATTCACACGCAATAAATATTTATGTACACGTTGAAACCTGATGTTTTAAAACACAAGTTGTTAAAAAATGCAGCAAAGAAAAAGCTGTTTTTTTTATAATTCTGGCGCTGGGGATGGATGTCCCCACTCGACTGGAACATCTTTTAGAATGTACTTGTAAATACTGTTTCAGACAGAGGGACCCGATCTTTCATGACTCCCCATCTTCGACCGACCCACTGGCGTCATATCACCGGAAACAGAATAGAGAACAGGAAATGACCTGCCTCGTGAACTAAAGTGTCCTCAGTGCAAGCTTTGCTTCTTCACCGAACAAGTACCGCACGACAGCAGCAAGGCAAGCTTCTGTCTCTCACAGAATGCAGCCCTTGAAATCTTCCATTCCCAGCACAGATTCTGCAGGGAAGACTAGTAAAAGGTTGCATCTCTCACAGAGCATGCACACTAAAGACATGAGTAACATGGAGGATATAGACAAATTTCTCGAGCAGAGGCTTACATCACTGAAACAAATGTAAAGTGGGTGAGTCAGGTAATATGAAAGTTATAGCACCAGTCACACTTAGTTTACATTCCACCATGAAATTCTGAAAGTCCTGCTGCAGTCACTTGGAGATATATATTTGTGCTTATTCGTTGGTTTACCCTTGTATTGAGAAATAACATTTTACTATTAAGTCATTGATTATTGGAGGATGAAATGTACGTAATGGATGGTCGGAGGCACAGCATTGCTTAATTTCAGCAGGTGCTTTCAGGTGCTTAGCATCGGCACTTCTTTCACAGGGTTGGGGCTACGATTTCTGATCCTGCAAGTGGTAGTCTCAATATTAATTGCCCAATTTAAAATAAAAAGAACCACATACTTTGCATGGTGACGGGCTGGTATGTTTTCATAGGCAGGCGTACATCTGTTCAGGCAGGCATGATTATTGTATCACCACTTTATGGTGATGTCATCACGCCTGTCATGAATCCAAGAAGTCATCATTAACAAATGGCTTGCATTCTATTCCAGGAGTCTGCTGCACCCTGTCACTGCCTGAGGCTAAGCCTCCCATTGGATAATTGTAGTGGGGGCCTGCAGCCCTGCATTGCTACTATCCTCAATGTGCTTGATGTGGCGGTGGCCCACCGCAACTTTTGTGTGCTATGAAGTCACCTGTAGTTTCCGTGTGCTGCCTCCAAGCATGCTAATTGCTGAGTGTGCTTGAGCCCAGTAGGTGCAATAGAAATACTCACATCTCACATGCATTGCAGCATTGCGGCTGGGGTCAGTGCTTGTGCTGTGGCAGGCAGGGTCACAGCAAGCTGAGCAGTGGATGCCTATGCCGTCATCATAACTGGACCAAACTAATTACAGGCAGCACTAGCAGTGACATGACCTCCTGTGCTCAAGCTGCCTCCTGACCTGCAACAAACCCAGTCAGACCACACTGATTAATATGTTCAAAAAAAGCATTTTCATTTGGTGTACATTTTTTTTTCGCACTGATCTGTCGGTGTAGGTAAAGAAGTAAAACGCATGTCTGAGAAGACAGACAGCAGAGCATGGTTACAGGATAGAGACTGAGGCAGTGCGGGTGTTGAAAGTTGGGCACACCGGAGGTAGAAGTGGGTAGCAGCCTCCTTGACAGCACTTTCAGCCCCAGCACTTCATTTTTTACAAATTAAGCACTGATTAGCAGAGCATTTAACACTCCAGGACAAAGAACAGCACACACAAGTTATGACATGGGTTTTCGTCTGTGGATCTCGTGCCATACCTTTGTATACAGGTGCGCCTCCCAAATTGCAGACCACTACGGTTGTAAGTCAATGCTGTAAACCAAGCTCACCCCCTGAATGATGCCAGTGCCATCTTCTGCCCTGCATGGTGACTGACATTGTTGCTGTTTCATCCAGACTCAGGAGGTGCCTTGTGCTGCCGCCACTCAGAGTCTCACACACCCTCGATAGAGACGGCAGTAGCTGATATCTGTCAATCTCAATACCCTGACTAATGTCCTAGGACCAAACGTTCTTTGTTACAAGTTAAAAATGCAACTATGGACATCATTTAGGGGCCATTGGGGTTCGCAGCTACGACCCCTGCCTTTCTTCTTATGACCCCTGGTACTGCCTTTGCGGCCTCAGGTGGCTAAACCAGTACCAGAAGCACAGTGGCAGCTGGTCCTTATGATGCCGGTTGGGGATCTAATTTCTATGTTTGTCCACAATTTTGTTACTACACTTATAGTTAATAATGTTTTATGATTGGGGCGTGGCTTGCAACAGAGGGGAATGGTCGCACATTGAGGCGGCTCCTCGGCCCTCGCTGCCTAACTGCCATCAATCCTGCGCTGGTGCCTCCATACTGCCCAGGGCCGCAAGACAATAGATCGCTGACCTTCTGGGTGCTCCCGCTCGGCCCCTGATGCCAACTGGGTCCTCCTAACCGTTGGAACTTGATCCCCGAGATCGGCCCTCCCTCGGCCCAAGATGACGGCCGCAGACACCTGACGCTTTGCTCCAAGTACCGGGGCCGCTTCAGACGCCGAGGGACCTAGAATCCCAGCGGACTGCCTTGTCGAGTCTCAAGGGGGCGATTCTCCACCACTACCGCCTACCCACACCTTGCTGGCCCCCTCGGGTGAAGTGCTGCGCAGCGAACAACGGACCCCCCCAGCCGCCCAGCGTCAACGCCCACGCGAGTCCCCGGCTTTGGGCCTACCGCCGGGGACTGCCATATAACTGCTGGTGGTGCTCGGCTTTCTCCACTCTGCTGCAAAGCGGCCGAATATACGGCCTCACCAAATGGCCCACCTTCCCCCTGCCTGATCGAGTGGCTGGAACGGAAAGGGTGCTTCTGAGGCCTCGTGAGTCAAGCTGACGACGTGACCACCCATTACCCTGGGCCCCACTCTGGCGCGCCTTACACAGCACTCACCCCTCCACCTGTGTGACGGAGTAACAGCTCTCTGTGCCCACCTTTACTGCTGGAGACGCCTAGAAGACGAGGAGCTCCCACGCTGAGGTAACCAACCCTCCCAAGTCTATTAGTGCCGCCCAGGTGTGGATTGCTTACCACTGTGAGTCCTGCTTGATGGTGAGGCAGGCATAACTGGGAGTGGTGTTCCTGACCCCCATTCTTCACCTGTGGGCTACTGCTTGCCCTTGCCTCCCTGAGCCCTGTGGACTCACGACCTCTTCCGAGATGAAGATCCCAGACGACACGGGGTACGCTACCCATATATGATCGGCGAGGGCCCCCCCCTCTCTACAAAAAGTGTGCCCCTCAGATCTGCGCCTTTACAACCTCCTGCAAGACCTGCATTTCGCGATGGCCTCCGGTAAGGGAAATCGATCCCCCCAACCAAAGACAAATCAGCAAATTATCGTGGGGCTGCAAGGGAGAACCTAAAGACACTGCCCCTGATGCTATCCCTAAACCAGCGACTCCCCCTCCGCAGGCGAGGCCCCCCACCCTAGACGATGTCATGGAGGCGATCGCTGGAGTCCGCTCCTCGTTAGAGACCCGCATTGACTCAGTGAACATACAAGTGACGCTGTTGCGCGCAGATCTTCGTAAAATGGATAGCAAAGTAAAAGATATAGAAATCAAGACCTTAGCACTTGTTGACGATACCTCCACTTTACAACAGCAAGTAACTCAACTCCAGAAACAACAGCATCAAATGGAGATGCTCCTTGATGATTACGAAGGGCGCACAAGGCGTAATAATCTCTGCATCCTGGGTGTTCCAGAGCGTCTTGAGGAGCCGGCCGCTGATCTCTTTGTGGAGAAACTGGTCCTGCAACATCTCCAACCAAAGCAACTCGCCAACTACTTCTCCATAGAAAGGGCACATAGGGTCCCCGGGGGCAGGCCGAAGCCGGGCGCTCCCCCGCGCCCTATCGATGCCCGAGTCTTTAATTTCCGTGACCGGGATGTCATCCTCCAGACGGCACGAGCGGGACCGCCACTACGAAGTGACAATGCGCAGAACACGATCTTCCCGGATTTCACTGTGAAAGTACAGGCTGGCCGACGCAGCTTCCTGGCAGTGAAGAAGGCGCCCCGTGCACAGTCCATCAAGTACTCCATGCTGTTTCCCGCGAAACTGCGCATTGAATCGGAAGGCAAGACCTGTTCTTTTTTAATCCCCTGCTGAGGTGTGGGACTGGCTTGAGGGGTGGCGTCAGTCTGCGACCACCCAGAATCGCCGCAGGAAATCTGCAGATCGCTCTGACGCGGAGGTGCTACCTGAAAGTAAAGACCTGCTCGCAGACAACACTCAGGGTGAGCAGTGACCCACAAGATTAAGACTTATCTAGCAACTGGAGCACTGTTATTCTGGACCGTCTAAACCTGCAACGCCCGTAGTGTTGCTCCTACTTGCCACGAGACTCCCTGCTGGCTTCTTGGATGAAGATCCGCCCTTTCATTTGTCCATCACGACACCTATACTGCTGGGGCTGTCCACGCTAATCGAGGCCGTACTTGACCACCATATCTTACCTCCACGGGCGTGACCTCCTTAAAGCTTCGATCCTCCGGATGTTCCTCCAGATCACCGCTATGAACCTAACCCAATATTTCAGTGACCCTCCTCTCCGGATAGTATTCCATCTTACAGTCTGCAGCCCATCTTGATTCATATATATCCTTTTCCTGGTCCTTTATAATTGTACATTTTGTTTCGACTGCTGTCTTCAGATGACCTGTGAACGATATTATTCTTGTGGATTGCTCTGGGGTATGACAGACTAACTCAGCTGGTACTCTTATAGTGGAGGTGACTCTCGGCCCTCTGGGCGACTTATCGAAGCGTGGGAGGGTGATGAACATTATGCTTAAGGGGGGAGAGAAACACTACAGACTCTGACCATCCTTACCCTATTCGTTGTCACAAACTGTCTGTATAAACTGAGTAGCGCTTCTAGACACTGTCAATTGCCTGAACTGACGTGGGCAGGGCCCTCGGCGTGGGGCCGACCTGGGCATACTTTGTTAATACTTTCTACTATGTGAATGCTATTACTGATGTAAGTTGTTTTTAACCGCACTAGACGATATCATCCTGTCAATAGCTAGCGGGGGCACCCACGGCTCTCCACGCACCTCATCAATGTTAGGGAGGGCGACAGGCACTCTGCCTAGTTGGGGAGTGGATAGTTTCAAGTCCGCGGGCAGGGGGGCAGGGAGGGGGGTTGAGGGGAGGGGAAAGGTAAGGGGGGAGGGTTTGAGAGCGACATGGGTTGTTGGGAAGTTTGCTAAGAAACTGTTATTGTTTTTGGTTTTGTTTCTGTCTGCACACTGCAGAGAATTTTTGAAGATGGAACGTGCTACACGGCAAAACGCACCCTCACAAAACATTCCGTACTCATTATCAGAAAGCACCGGTTCCCTCCTAGGAGGGAGATGGATTGTTGGGAAACCTGCTCTGATGTTGCCGTTATCTCTGATCTCTTTTCTGTTTCCACACTACTGTGGTTTCTCAGACACGGGCCTAACTACACAACACTATGTGCCTTCGCGGGGCGCCCAATGCTCAGCGTCTGGATACCCCAGGTCTTTCCCGTACTCCGCCATAGGCCTCTCCGGGACCGTTATTTCCTACAAGACACACTCCGTGCCCCTAAAACCATTGATCTGTACACACTTTCCGTTCTTTGAGCCACCATGACACCCCCATTGACGACGTCTCTCTCCCTCATGAAGTGGAATGTCAAAGGCCTAGGCAATAGAATAAAAAGAGGGATAATCATGCAATATCTTAAATGTCACGCTACAGACCTGGTTCTCCTCCAGGAGACACACTTGATGGGCAAAGCGTGCCAAGCACTACACCGGGGAGGCTATAAATTACTCGTACACGCAGGCTTCACCTCCGGATATTGGGGGACCGAAATCCTGGTTCGGAGGAATGTTGCACTGACGTGTACAAAGACGTGGGCTGACCCCTTGGGTCGTTTCGCTGTACTAGAGGCCACCTGGGAAGGCAAACCGTTGAATGTTATCTCAGTATTACATCCCTCCAACCTCAGGCACAGCTGCTTTACAGGCCCTACAGCGCATAATGTTAGATCTCCCACAAGGACCCCTACTTATTGGGGGTGATTTCAACATGACAATGAATGATACCCAGGATCGCACCCCCAGCGCACGTCACACAAGCCGGGCTCTGATCTATCTGAATTCACACAGACAATGGGGCTTGATGACCTATGGCGCTCGTCCCACCCGACTACTTCTTACTTCACATACTACTCCAATTCCCACAACAGCAGCTCTCACATAGATTATCTGTTTTCCCCTACCACTGACCCGGAGTTTTTTCTCCACCCTAAAGGGCTCCCCAGGGGAATCTATGATCACTCCCCAATTACTGTGGAATTCACACATTACCACCAGAGATCTTGCAGCCCTATAATCATAACACCCTGGCTCCTAAAAATCCCTGACATAAAAGACTGCCTGCTAGAGCACACAGAATACTACTTCGCGGAAAATGTAGGATCTGTGAAATCGGCCATAACTATATGGGAGGCATACAAGGCAATACTTAAGAATAAGGCATTAGCTATCAAAACTGGATACATTCACAAGCAGAGTGAACACCTAATTCAGGTTGAAACAGACCTGACCCACCTGGGATCACTCCACAATGCAAACCCCACAGACGAAACGGCGACTCGCCTCCGCCGAAACAACTGGAATACAAAGTGTTGGCCCTTGAGAAAGCGCAGGCCAGGCTATTGAAGACCCGCCATCGTGTTTACGAACTGGGGGACAGGGCAGGTAAACTGCTGGCATGGCTCGAAAAACGTGAGCAGGGATCTTGACGGATCCCAGAGATGACCATGCCAGACCAATCTACTGTCACGGACCCGGGTGAAATAGCAGAGGCCTTTGCCACCCACCTAGAAGGTGTCTACACAGGCAGAGCGCACTATTGCGCCGAAGAGTCCAAACTACTCTTAGCCGAGATGAGACTTCTCACTCTTTCCGAATCTGAAGTGCAGGAATTGGAGGCAGACCTCACAGCAGAGGAGGTTGGCAATGCCTTGTTTGCCGTTCAATCAGGTAAAGCTATGGGCCCCAATGGTGTCCCTTTCGAGTTCCTAAAGGGCATGGCAGGTGAGATCCTCCCGCACCTCAAAGCAATGTTTGAGGAGAGCCGAGATGCCGGATGCCTGCCATTGGACCAACGGTTGGCATCAATAGTGGTAATTCGTAAACCTAACAAACCGGATAATGATTGCGGCTCCTACCGACCGATTTCTCTTATCAACTCCGAGGTGAAAGTCCTAGCGAAACTCCTCGCTACCAGACTTATGACAGTCCTCCCCGCCTTGATCCATGAGGATCAGTCGGGCTTGTTACCAGGCCGCAATACAGCGCTTAACCTCCGACGGGTTCACAACGTAATGAGTAGGATTCCACATCTTGAAGAAGACGCAGCTATCCTCTCCTTTGACATTATGCTTGCCTTTGATTCTATAGAATCATCATACCTTTTCAAGGTCCTACTCCGCTATGGTTTTGGTCCCAAATTCATTCAGTGGATCCGACTACTATACACTGATCTCTGGGGTCAAGTTTATGTTAACGGGCATACATCCAAGCGATTTCCCTTGCACAGAGGTACAAGACAGGGGCGCCCTCTGTCCCCTTTGACTTTATAATAAAACTTTTAAACTTATTCGTAGTAAGTGGTTCTTCAGAGTTGTGTAAAGTCTTAAACTGATTAACCTAGTAGTGGATTGCTTTTTACTCTATGACAGGTAACAAAGGTTCAGTCGACCTGAGTTGGGATCTAGATCTAGAGTGATCTGATAAGAGATCAAAAATCCCACCGTAGCAGGGGCCATCTACATACTGCTGTGGAATGAAATAATTTAAGTGGGAGCATTTTTTAAAGAAAACTCCATAAAATAGTCTCCGTTTTTGTCCACAATAAATGTGGTATGCAAAATTATAAAAAATATAAGCTAAGAAAGGATGCATAGAGGGCAGGGGTGTGTATCGTTTATTACATGTTTGAACAAACTTAAGGTCATAGTAGCTTTTATTTTCTTCTTGTAATATGTTTCACATATTTAAGGATTACACACGTTCAAAAAGCTAGAGGGGTAAATGGTGAGGGTGGTAGTGGGTCAGATCTACATCCAGGGGCATACCTATCTGTCTTTAGTGTAGTAAGAGTGGTGGCACCAGGGCACAGACATTCAAGGGTCCATCTGCACCCCATGTGTGGCCATTTTGTTTGTCTTGCAGTGAGGCCCAGGACATTTTTGCTAGAACAGTGTCCACACCTGCTGCATATTAACTGAAAACCTGTAGACATAGCAGCCCATTCATAAAGCCTAAGCAAGTCTTCCGTGTTTATCCTGAGTCAAAGGCTTGTGTTTGTTTGTCATCTGTTCATCATCTCCCCATAATCATGTGAATAGCACAAATGCAGAAAACACATCCCTGTTATGGTTTCCCGTCCTGGCACTGACCAGCCTTCAGCACCCAGGGCCTTTTTTACAAGATGGGACGCATCACTGCACTGCATCAGAGATGCGTCAAAATGACTTACGAATCGCTGCATCATTTCTAAACGCCATGCATGCACCATATTTATGGTATGGGGCACCCTGGCATAAGCTTCAGGCTATGTGATCAAAAAATTATGCTGGCTCCTCCATTATGGTGCAGCAAAAGCTGACGTATCAGCTGGGAAAGTGTCGTATAGCAGATTTACATCATGTAAGGCGACCAAGACCACCGTAGCGTCACTTTTCAGAGCGAGCAACATAACCTTTTTTAGAAGATTCAAAATGAAATTTAAAAAGTGACACCCTTCACAGAAAGCAGCCTTGGAGCGAGGAGAGGAGAGCAGTAGCCAGGACAACAACCCCAACAACACGCACCAGCAACGATGTCCGACAGACTCCCAGTGGAAGAGAAAGTGCAACTTCAATGAGGAGGAGAATGAGATCTAGATAACTGAGGTGACATACCACCAACATCAGCTATTTGTCACCTCAAAATTGCCATTAGGAAAGAATGAGGCTGTTTGGCAGTCATTTTCAGTTTCAGTTTTTCAGTTTCATTGGTCTTTAATAAGCATTATCCATAAAAGTGCAAACATTTCTCATAGGCATTTACATGATGCATTGTCAATAAAATTTTATAAGCAATATTCGATTATAAAACTAGTCGATAAAAATTTTTACAAAATTATCATATATAGTCAAATAGCAGCCAAGGCTAAAGTGCCAGAGTGCAAAATGCAAATGCTTCAAGAAATAGCAGCGAAGATGAACGGATTAATAAGTCACAATGAGCTTACAAATAGCAGCTTTATATAAAGTGCCAGTGTGCAAGGTCTAAATAAAAACGAGGGAAAATAACAATAAAAGATAAAATTGTTAGATTCTATATATAATACTCTGCACACCCACATATTATTCATATCGTATGTTGCCCTATTTAAATATAAAATCCAAACATGCGTATAGTTCATCGTAATCCAACGTTCAGGGATCCATAGAGGAGCGTGAGCAATTAGCCATTTTCAAAAAGGTGCACACTCGATATGTTAAATCATCATCTTTAAGCTGAAGAATGATTTTATGTGCAACCTTAAAATCAGTTATTCTTTTTATCCTAAAAAACGGTATCAATAAATGCATACTATATTTTTGAGAAAAAGTACAGATAAACAAAAAGTGCACCATGGACTGTATTCCTGAGTTGCCACATGGACAAACCATATCCTCAATGTTCGGTTGATAGCCTATCGGGAAGCACAGCAAATATTTCATTGTACCTGATCTAAGGCGAAAAGGAAGGCTTCGCTCCCATCGAGTAATGTCTCTTAAGAGATAGCTAACTGGAGCACAAAGAAGAGGTCCGCCTTCTTCTGCCATCAGTATGTATTGTCCCACTGATACTTTGGTGGTCTCCTGTGCATATCCTATGTCCCCATAATGTTTATATAAGACTTTACGAATGGTCTTTCTATCGATTCCGTCTAATTGTTCAGGTTTATAGAAAACATGGCCAAGATGAACTGCTATTAAATTTGCCTGCACTTCCGCTATCCATGGTATGTCACCGCCCCAGTCGCATTTTAGGCAGACAGCCCAGCTCTCCCTTGTTAACAAAGCTGCCGGATTTTGCCAGACCTTTAGCCAGAACATGACAGGGCCGGACCTAATAAAATCCTCTAAATAGGGTAATCTTAACTCATTGTGACAGATAAAAGTGGACGATGAAATTGGTAAGCTCAAAATTCTCCTGCAAAATCTATTTCCTTCGGCCTGGACACTTTTCAGATTTGTATAGCCCCAAATTTCAGCCCCATAAGTCATAATTG
Organism: Lissotriton vulgaris; assembly: GCF_964263255.1. Lineage (NCBI taxonomy): Eukaryota > Metazoa > Chordata > Amphibia > Caudata > Salamandridae > Lissotriton > Lissotriton vulgaris. Next base: position 928,067,360 of record NC_141687.1, read on the forward strand.
GTGCACATTGTGTTCTATAGATTTTAAGTAGGGACAGGACCACCTCAATTCTTTTTGGTTGGGGAAGGCTTATTACTGAGTTTATAGCTTCTTAAAAAGTTGGTCCGTCCATATACCAGGTGCGTTGTCCAGGACCCATTATCTGAAAATTGTATGCCCAGATATGGGAAAGTGCGAGTGTATAGCTGGGAATCTGAGCCCAAAGTGATAGTACCAATAAAACATTTTTTAGGGCCACAACACATTAAAAAAAATTCTTTAAAATTTGTGCAGAGGTTAGGCTATTCATAAAAGCTACAAAGCCCCTAACTAAAATTTGAAGGGCATTGGGTGTACGCCCCATTAAAACAGCATCATCTGCATATAGTAGGGCCGGCAGTTTGTTATTGGTACATCTGTAGTTTGGCTGGACAGTACATTATGTAATTCATTAACATATAAAATAAATAAAGTCGGGCGAGAACGCACCCTTGTCTGACGCTTCTGCCAACTACTGTCCCCTGAAACTGCCCCATCCATACTTGTTCTTACCCGAGCCCTTAGGTCCCTATGCAGATATGCTAAAAGATGTACCATGTCTTTGTCCAATCCATAATTTAAAAGGCATTGCCAAAGCCTGGATCTATTAACAAAATCAAAAGCGAATGTAAGATCCATAAATGCCAGGTAGAGGGGACTGTGTTGGGCAATGGTATATTTCCCTATAATTAAATTAAGATTCAGACACTGCTCCACCGTTCCAAGATGACTTTGGAACCCCAACTGGCATTTGTTTATTATGTTTTTATCCTCTGCCCAAGTTCTGATTTTGTTAAATAAAACTCTCCCCACTATCGTAAGAGCATTATCTATGAGGGAGATTGGTCTGTAGCAGCTTTGATTCGATCTATCTCCCTTTTTGAAGATGGGGACGATTACGGATGTTGACCAGGTATTTGGAATTTTGGATGTTGTTAAATTATTAAAAACATTGAGTAGTAGGGGAGCCCAGTACTCTGGCTTGGATTTTATAAGGTCAATTGGTAGCCCATCCGGGCCTGGGGCCTTATTTCCCAAGCTCTGACCTATTGCAGCCTCAACTCCTGTCAGTGATATTTGGATTTGGACAGGACTAAGATTTTCAAAGATATCTTCGCATTGAGATGTGGGGGCATATGTTTTTGAGAAGTGAGCTACCCACGCTTCGCTTGTTATGTTACAGCTTAGGAGGGTAGAAGTGGTGCCAAATGCTCTCAATGACTTAGTGGATGACCAAAAACCATTTGTGTTGTTAAGCTTGGCAGCACAAACCAAGTTGCTCCAAAGCTCTTTTAAAACCACATCTCGTCTTAGCTTTACTGCACTTTTGTAAGTATGCCTTAGTACTCTAATGAGGTTAGGATCTCTAGGGGAAACTGATAGGGCAGCTCTGAGTTCTCTGTTGGCCCTAGAGCAAATGTTTTCAAACCACCTAGTGTCATGTATAGGTGTAACTACGGGTCTAGAGATTAATTCTTTAATACCGGCACATAATAAGATAAAAGCAGAGACTGCCTCTGGGTTAGGATTGGCCAGTGTGAGGCAAGTCTTACAGAGCGATGGATAATTTTTTACCATCTTTTGGAATACTTTCGTGCAGTCCATGCCCTTCCGTTTAACTCTTAGGTTATCAGTGAAAATATCTAAATAGCTAGCCCCTAGCTCCTTTCTAATTTTTGGTCTTGCGGCTGACCAAAAAGAGACTAAAATGGGATGATGATCCCCAAAAGTAGATGCCCTAACTTCTGCCAAAACCAGATGCTCTCTCCTGGATCAAATCCTTCCTCACTAGCAGAACTCAGAAGGTGGTGCTCAGGCCTTTCAAGTCAGAGGGTAAACCCCTGCTGTGTGGTGTTCCGCAGGGCTCTGCCCTGAGCCCTCTGTTTTTTAACGTCTATCTCGCACCCTTGGCCTCAGTGGTGGAGTCTTGTGGAGTCAGAGTGGTCTCTTACGCTGATGATACTCAGCTGATATTCTCCTTTAGAGACCACTCAGACTCCACCTTTGCCAACTTCCGCCAATGTCTGAACAACATCTGTGATTGGATGACCAACAATCACCTTAGACTGAATGCTGACCAGACAGAAGTCTTGTTTTTTAACCAGAAAACTCCGATTTCCCCCAGTCTATGGTGGCCCACTGCACTTGACCCTGCACCCACTCCTGTCCAATCAGCACGTAACCTGGGCTATCAGTTTGATGACTCACTCTTGTGCAAAGCACAAATTAACAAGGTCACCTCTGCCTGCTTCACAAAGCTGTGCATGATCAAGAAGATCCTTCCGTACCTTCCCTTGGATGCCCGCCGAACTGTTACCCAGGCCCTCATCACCTCTCACCTTGACTACGCCAACAGTTTATATGCCGGTGCCCCACAATATCTGATCAATCGACTTCAGATCGTTCAGAATGCGGCTGCCAGACTGATAGGAAATATCCCCTACCGTCAGTCGGTTGCCGCCTATCGCAAAGTGCTCCACTGGCTCCCCATCGCAAGCCGCATCCAATTCAAGATCCTCACCCTGGCCTTTCGAGCTATCAACGGCCTTGGACCTAGCTACTTGAAAAAGCGAGTGTCTATCTCTCAATCTGTCAGATCTCTAAGATCCAACAACCTGCGCCTCCTGACTGCTCCCCGCTTTCGACGTTCCAGAATGGGCGGCAGAGGGTTCAGCGTAATCACTGCCAAACTATGGAACTGCCTCCCCCTCGACCTCAGATTCTGTCCCTCTGAATCCATCTTCCGTGCTAAACTAAAAACCTGGCTGTTCTCCAAATTATGATCCCTATCTTGTAATAAGCTTGCTCCACTCCTCCTTCTCTGAGGTTCCGTTTCTAGCGCCGGGACACCCCTCCGGGGGTAGCTGCGCGCTGTACAAACTACTTAAATAAATAAATAATGGTGCAGATATAAAAAACATAGTCTTTAGTTGAGGCTCGTCCGAACCCTCTATACGTGGGTATTGAATTTTCACCATTATTTACAGAAACAATATCCATAACATTTAAAAGACTGCTGTTTGATAAGTGGTTTATCAATTCGTATCCTCTGTTACATGGATTAACTGAGATGTGCTGGGTGGGACTTGCAGTATTTCCCCCTGCTATCTTCGCATTAAAGTCACCTCCCAAACATATCCCTACTGGTTTATACTCTCTCAGTAGATTATCCATGTCCAAAATGAAATTAAAAAGATTGAGTTAACGTTAGGTGTAGTTAAGAAATCATTATTATAAAAATTATTAAAACAAATAGAAACCCTGTGTATAAATCAGTACTTGAAAGTTAGCGTTTTTAATGGGGATTAATTTCAGTCTGCCACCTGATGCAATACTGACCCATATTGATAAACCACCAGAAGGTCTACCGTGTTTAGGGTGAGGGGGTATAATATTAATACACTCATATCTTTCTATGTATAATTCTTTAGTTGCCCAGGTCTCCTGGAGCATAAGGATATCAAATTTATTTACCGTATTAACCCATTCTTCAATGTCTATTTTAGGAGCCAGACCAGCCACATTCAGCACCCGTAGTAATGAGTCAGACCGATCATTTAGAGAAACAGTTTCCACCTCAGTGTCAATATTGATTTTAAGAGTCTCCATGGGTGCCGCGAATGCAGAGTCAGTCGGTTGAGATTTAGAAAAAGGTCAATCAAAAGTGTCTAGGTCAGAGATTGCGGAAAACCTATTTGCCGATTGGGAAAATGGGCTAATGAATGGGCCCTGTGTCGGTGGCGGTCTATAGAAGAAGCCGAGGGGTAGTGTACAGATGTTTGTGGGTAGGCGGCAATTAGTCTCTCTAACAGCTAGTATAGATCTAACAATACCTCGTTGGCAAAAGTTGATGACAATACAGTCGCCCCTAATAGTTTTTTCTGCTGGTCCCACCCAGCCTACCCTTCGTACCATTAGAATATCATGTATATCCCACCTCCTGTACCCTTTACATTTAGCCAACCAGTCCACACTTTTGTCCGGAATTGTTCCCAGGACTCTAATTTGTTTTTCTCTAATGGAGGTACCCCTGCAAGAGCCAAAGCATACTGGCGGTAGATTTAAAACATTCTTATTTGGCTCAACATGGCTGCCGATATTAATATCAATAATATTCGAGCGGACTATTGGCCCATCATGGGCATGAGTGACACTCGTATTTTGTGTGTTAGCAGGTACAATTCATGTTTTTAAAACAGCAGAATCATTAGTTTTGCTATTAATATCACAAGGGGTAGATAACGACTTTGCAGTTTGAGGTGCATATTGTCCAATCTGGGCTAAAGCTCCCGGGGGACCAGCCTTTTCAGACTGCTTATTAGGTTCCCTAAGTGAGATTTTGCCTTAGTGGTTAAGGATTCCAAGCGATCTATACGCTTCCATAGTTTTGCAAAGTTTTTATCCACAATCCCTTTAACACGTTCATACAGTGTGTCAATAATATTATCCATGGCAGTGTCCCCAAGTGTAAAATTAGAAAAAGCAGTCTGTGTGGATTCCGTCTGTGTATATACAGAGTTACTTAAAACATCCAATGAAACTAAATTAATTGAGTCACTACTAGGGATTGGGTCTACTATGGCCTTCGGGCCCTTAATCCATGTATTCAATGTTGTTCATTTTGAGTTCAAGCGTGGAGGTTGTTTCAGTTTGGAGCAAACTGGTTTTGCTGCCTTCCTCTTCCTTTTCGCTCCACATACCTCAGGGTTAGGGGATATGTCTGAATTAACCAAAACTGCAATGTCAATTGGAAAACTCCTAGATAAAGAGTCTGCTATTGCACCTATATGGTCAGAGCCTTCCACGTTCAGTAAGTTCTCTCCAATTAATTGGTGTGGACAGTGGTCAGCCTCATTATGTACCATTATTTGAGGGTCATTTATATCAATGTTCTCAACTTATATTGCAGGTTGGGATTTTGTGAGACCCAGGGACAATCGTCTCCCTGTCAGTTCAATCTCAGTACTGACTCTGTCCATCGCCCTTTCCAACATAGTATCATGGACGTAGCATTATGAGCTGTGGCGGTTGGGTTGCGTTTGCCCATGGTGTTATTTGCCCCTGACATTTGATAGGTACTTGAAAAATACACCCCACTCACCGCTGTAGGGTCCAGATGTCCTTGGGATGCCAATATCAGGGTGGTGGCCCTGCCTCGAACGGTCCCGGATGGGCACAGACGGGCCCGCCCTTTGCCCGGGCTTCGCGAGGCGGGAGCCCAAAATTCCCTTTAAGCGCCTCCTGGCGCTTGCCTCCCTCATTGGCGGTGTGCGCGCCGCAGGTACAGCCGGGAAATGGAGTCCCCTAGGTGTCTGCAACACAAAACACAGGACTTGCCATGGGGGTGGTGGTAGCAGGCCCCAGAGAGCAGGTGAGGCAAGTACGGCACAAATGCGGGCAAAATCAGCAGAAACAGGCGTCCCACAAACAGGCGAGGCGGGAGCCCCAGAGTCCCTTTAAGCGCCTCCTGGTGCTTGCCTTCCTCGTTGGCGGTGTGCGCGCCGCAGGTACAGCCGGGAAATGGAGTCCCCTAGGTGTCTGCAACACGGGACTCACGATGGCGATGGTGGTAGCAGCCCCCAGAGAGCAGGTGAGGCAAGGGCGGCACAAATGCAGGCAAAATCGGCAGCAACGGGCGTCCATAGTGGACAAAGTCAACAGCGTTGGAAAAGTGTAGCAGACAGTCACTGTCTCGAAAAAACATTGGCACGACATAAAGCACAGGATGAAGGAGAACCTGGCCAAGAACCTGAAGGCAGCATTCCAGACTACAGGAGGAAGTCTGGGGCAACAGGATTGAGAAGTCTTGGACGAGCTGGTGGCAGCTGTCATCCCAGGGGAGTTGGTTGCAGGAGTTCTGCACTTTTCTTTAGTGATCCCAAAATGTCATTGCTTGTATTGTCTTCCCCTCTCTTTTGCTCCACCCCAGGCGTTGGTCTGCACAGGGGTATTAGTAGCATTCCCTATGATGAAGCATGGCACAATCTTGTGAGTGAGGGCAGTTTTTTCACACTTAAAAATGTGCCACTATTTTTATGTACACTTTCCTACTCCTGTGTGTTGCAGTGATTGATCGGGGAGATTGGAGCAGAGATGTAACCTCTCCCCCTTCAGGTTGTGTAAAATTTGCAGAAGTTCTGAGACAAGACAGTGCAGCCCATGAGGAACAACCAGACTTACAGGGTAAGTCGTAACAAGGGGCAATGTGGGCAAAAGGGTCATGTCATACAGCGTAGCTAGTTAAGTACCAGTGCTCAACTGCGCCGCATGCAGGGCAAAGGGCAGGTATGTGGGTCAAGTACTGCTAAGCATCACATAAATGTAAGCCACACTGCCCAGTTACTTTTTCTACAGGGCATTCCAGATCCATCATGTTTCTCTCTTCCATGTGTTAAGTGCAACACCAGCCCACGGTCACATCTGTAAACCTGCTCCTATAGTCAAATGCACAACATGAGTCACCAGAACTTTATGTCCCACAACGCCAAGCAAAAAACATGGGGCCTCATTTACAAGAGGCCTGTGCTGCCGGACCCTCACTATTAATGACACTCCGTTGGCACAGGCCTCTCTATCATATCCATGAGGAGACGCATATCCACCCTTTGTGGCTTCGAATGGCCTCATAGGCATGAATTAAGGCAAAGCAGTGCAAAGCGTTGCCTTGACTTACTCTACTTCCATGTGGCTTTGCATAGCCTCCTGTTGTATCGTTTCCAACCTACGGTAGGTTTTTGGACGGCATAACCGTTGGGAAGATGCCAGACTGATTCTATGTACCCCCTCAGTATATGTTGTCCTAAAGGCCAAATACCTCACACTGCCACCATAGGTACCCCTAAACCTTGGCGGGTAGCAAATGATTCTGGTAACCACTGAACATGACAACCCTGATCTCCATAGGATTCATGTTAAGTTAGAACTCTTTTTCATAGTCACTCATGCTCTCTTATTCTCAGAGAAATATAAAAGGAACACAATGGGACGTTTTCAACGTTTATTGAACCAACGTGATTCTTGTATAGAATATATGTGCTGCAATGATCAATAGATAGAAGCAGGTGAAAGTTATTGGATGTATCAAGACAGTGAACAGGATAAAAACTTCCACCATTGTGCTAATACATTGTATATATGCAGGCATCTAAAACAATCTAGAAATCTGGCATACTCCTACTATGTAGTCCCTAACTGTAAGTGTCTAGGGGATTGTGCCTATGTGCTCTGCCAAGAATCCCTATAGTGGATGATCCAACCCCGGTTACCTGACGGTAAAGAATGTAAGTCCCTGTCTTGGTCATGTGCTGGACACCCTTGCAGAGATATTAGCAAGCTGCTGGGCCGAAGCTTCATCATGTAAAGACCTTGCCAATGTCAGCAAAACACTCCTTTAACTAAACCGAGAAATGTTTGTGTGTTCATACTGAAAAGCATCCTTGCTAGTCCGGTGCAAGCCAGCACTGTTATGGCCTCTAGGTAGCCGTGTCTTCCCGTGGATGAAAAATAGAACAAAATGTACACAATGTACAATGAGCTTTACCAGTCGAGGGATGTTGGTAGACCTGTCAGATGTTGGCTGGAGCCTTGGTGCAATCAGATGTAGCAGCTCTACAATTGACTCCCTCCTGAGCCGGTAATAGGTGATTACCTCATCCTCCCTGAGTCCTATTAGAGTACTTCACCGGCAATAAACATGTTTTCTTCTCCTGCGTTGCCTTTGTGGTGGTGGTTTGGTTGGGGTGAGTGGATGGTGGTGGTCATCTCTATGCAACTCCCAGCTGCAAAATAAGCACCTCCATGGTGTACTTGTGGTTGCAATACTGTCCTGTACAGCTTCTCCTTTTGTAGAAATGTCACATGTGGGTTTCACAGGCAAATTTTTTCTGAGGTTAACCCACCTCTGCCTCACTCAAGCCACTGTTGCGTCACTTTGGTACTTCTCGTAGATAACCATGCATCAGTTTTACGGTGGAATTTACAATGGGTAGCCTACCTTGTATATTTTAAAATGTACGTGACACAGGCAATACTGATCCCATCCTCCAAGATATGTCACCTTGTAAATATGGAGTACTGAGAGCACCGCCACTGCGTACAAAATGTTGATGCATTTGGCGGTGCATGCTCCTTGTAGGGAAGGCCCCAAGTATGCACAACGTTACTACTGTAGCTGTAGTCACTTTACTTGGGATGGAGGAAAGGCTGATTGGCTCCCACCCACTACGACTGAGATTTGGAGTCTACAATTGATATTTATACACATATATAATCAATTAGGATATCGTTCAAGATACTCAGTACTAATATGTTAATATCCATTAGGAAATCAACATGTGAAATCTGCACACTGACTTGTTTGAAAATGGGTATGCAGTTTACCATGGGACCTATTGACCTATAGTTTGCATCACACGTTGCCCATTCAGAAGGAGTCACAAAAAATCTGTGCAATGAATGGTTACTAGGCAGTTAATAATATCATTGAATAATTGCAAATGGAAGGATTGGAGGCCTGCAAAGGGAGCGGAGATCTCAGTCCCTGCAAATGCATTGCCTCTGTCTATGAAAGAGACAGGCACAGCTGTTTTAACGTTTCCCATTCAGGAAGCAGGCAGGGGTCTTTTGGACCACTGCCTGCTTTAATTCCAAGTTGCCTGACAAAAAGCCCACAGGGCATGCTATCCCATGCTTCCCCGATGTGAAACTGTTTCCACCCCAAATCGAGGATCAATTGAATGATTTGAACGGCAATTGCAGTAGCAAACCAGTGATACATACCTTTGCCGCTTACACTTGGAGAGGGAAGCCCCCTCCTAACTGCGATTCTGATTGGGTGGCGTAACCTCTTTTATGCACCTCAAGAATTTCTGAATTATAAAAATGGCCTTTGTAGATTGTGGGAATTGCAGGCATTTTGACCACAAAATATCTTTGTTCAAGGGGGCCTTTGTTTGCAATTGAAGTGTATAAAACAAGCCTTTGTTACTTTTAGTCAAGCGACCTCATGTTTCACTCGCTCAGTCTCTTGTCTTTTCATTGTTTCCCATGTTGTCTTCAGCAGACAGCAACGCAAACCTGGACAAGGACACGAGATCTGACATTTGAGTTGTTCCCAGTGGTTTTGAGAATACACTGTCACAGCGTCTGTGTTTGACTAAATGGTGTGATTTCTCTGAAAAATCGGGGTTTCTTTCAGCACCTTAATTATCTTCGTCTGCAAAAATTGAAAGGGTTTAACATCCAAATTAAGGAATATGTGATATCAAAAGGCTGGGCTGGTGGTTAAATATTACTTTTCTCCTGAGGGGTTTTCAGTTTGTAATTGGCTTCCTTGATAGTTCGAAATAAAACAGAAGACCAATCAGGGAGTATTTTCTGTTTTTTTCCTACATCAGCCTGTTTTGGATTCCCTGCTGTAGCTCCAATCACCCAAACAGAAGCTTTACCAGAATCTGAAACCTTCGGATTGCAAAAGTGGAATAAAAAAGCTTTCCTTTTGAACTCTGAATCCTAGTGCACTCCACTGTAGAAATCCATGGTGAGGAGAAATAGGAAAAATAGGAAAAATAAGCACTGCACATTATTATTATAATTGCTATTATTTCTATTCAGTGTGTCTTGCCGTAAAAAAGGCATGCAAATCCACTCCTCTTTGACAGAGGAGCTACTGCCCTCTCTACCTGGGCTGTGTGGGAGTGACAGTGGAGATGACACAGATTAAAATGAAGGGACAGGATTTTTTTACCTCACTCTTTCAAGTGTCTGGCTGGGTGCAGAAGGGAATCTGTTATGAATTTCCTGAGTGTGTATGGCAGTATAAAATGGCAGAGACCCTGCAGTGAGACTTCTCAGGTCTTTTGTTGAACTAGGAAGCTGCAACGGAACATTCTTTCCTGTTAGACCCAGGATCCCTTGTTGGTTGAGGTAGATATCTAAGGCCAAGTAGGGACCCGCGTTCCAACGTCAGGGAAAGGAAGGGCACCTTCTTAGACAGCCCCGCTCACCACCTAGGTAGCTTGGCACGAGCCGCTAGGCTGATCTTCAAGACAAATGTGTAAAGTATTCGCAGCATTGCTCACAATAATCCAATGATGACACCATAAATAGACTCCACACGAGTTTTATAAAAACGAGTATAAACTTTATGTAAAAAGATATACGATTATACCACACAATGTAAAACCAACATATGAGGTTGTGTAATATTTCTCCAGCCCGGTTGTGAGGCCAACCAGCCTTTGTAAGTTCTGACGATGTCAATGAGCACTTCTAAACATTCTCCTGTACTCCTAATATCATACCATACAGTTCGTAATGCTAGAGTCAGTCACTTTTGTAATTTAGCAATACTATAATACGTAATGCAGCAATCAGGCACTCTGCAATGAAAAGAATGCAATGCATACCGCAACAATCAGGCACTTTGCAAAATAAAATAATGCAATGCGTAATACAACCATCAGATACGTTGTTCTGCAAAAATAAGGCAATTCGTATACACTAATTAGGTAATTCGTTATGCAGGAATAATGCAATGCGCAATATGCTAACCAGGTAGTTTGTTATGCAGAAACAAGGCAATACTTTTTTGGAAAACAAATTTGCACCGGGCAGAGTGCTCAATAAATAGCTGTGTATCAGTAGCAACATAGATCTTCGAACAATTATACACCCAATACTACTATAGTACAAAAATATATCTTTTTTATTAATTTTCTTTTTTACTTCTTATTAATTATTTCAAATATTGTAAAAAAACATACATACTTATAACAAATGATCATTCTCTAAAAAAAGCACATCCTAAACCCTTCTCTATACACGTATAAACCATAGATTACTATAAGGTGCAATCTACTTAGGAGGTACGAATGTCTTTAGTTCATACAAAAAAACATTCACAGTTGTTCCAATATCTATAAATGATGTTCAATTAGATATACAATTTCTGTCCATTTCAGATTAACTAATCAAAGTTATTGATTATCGGACACCATATCTGTACTGATTTTGACAAGACACTGGTTACAGATCTTTGTTATCACCAACGCGTTTCGGCTATAAGCCTTCCTCAGGGAGTTCACACCAGTGGTTTACTAGAATAGAAAAAGATGTTGCTTGAGTTGCCTGTCACAGGTCCCAATCCTGTGTTACTCATCTGCTTCGATGTTACTCTTGTATTCATGCGGGAGTGCACCACATGATCTTTTAAGTTCTTGTTACGCTTGTACGCAAACATAGGTTTGGCAATCTTGTCTTTATTCGGGGTATAATTGTGCAACTGCTACACAGCTATTTATTGAGCACTATGCCCGGTGCAAATTTGTTTTCCAAATAAATTGTTTCCTTGTTGGTGTATTATCCTTTTCACATGGGGCCCCGTATGTTTTTCCAGAAACAAGGCAATATGTCATACGGCAATCAGGGAGTTCGCTATGCAGATAAAATGGCAAGCATCATACACTGATCAGGTAGTTCATTATGTAATGCGTAATACTCTAATCAGATCCTCCGTTATGCAGAAATGATGCAATGTGTAATACGACAGTCAGGTACTCTGTTCTGCAGGAATAGAATACTACGTAGTATACTTAGGCCCCGATCACCGGGCCTTAGACAGTCTCTCCGCCTCTCCTTCTGACTTGCAGTCAGCCTCTCACAGTCACAGTTGCCCCCAACACAGTACAATGTTATCCCAAAGTGCAGCTTTGCACTCTAACCCCTGCACCACCACTCCCTGGGCAATACGGGCCGCGACACGAGCAGAAGCAGAGACTCATGCTGCCAACACGAGAGAGAGGCCGAAAGCGTCTCCCTCCGAGGCCGCGGCCCGCCCCAGGAGTCGACACACATTACCTGGGGGGCATGAACCCACTCTCCGCTCCTCATCCAGTTGCTGGACCTCCAATGCAGCTTTGTGAAATGGCAATGGCGGCTCAGGCCGGCAACTCAGCTCATCCGGGACTGCCAGTCCGGGCCACTTCAAATAAGAAGATCTCAGACTGCCACAAAGCATACGCTCACAGTGTCGCTGAGACTTCCTTCACTCCAGGTACACGATCATTGGGCACTCCAAACACACGTCTCAGGTTGCACGAAGATCATGTGCACAGCATCACTGAGACTCACTTAGATCCACTTAGATGCACATGATAACTAGGCAAATCCCTGAAGTTTAGAGGCTGCACAAAGCACACACACACAGCGTCACTGAGACTCACTTGGACTCCAGAGGCCTACGATCACAGGGCAGTTCTTACAAGAGTCTCAGACTGCAACAAGCATGCACACACAGTGCCGCTGAGATTCTTCTTGAAACTTTTGTGTTCCTGTGTTTCCGAATAGGGAGCCAGCTCACCTTATGCCCTTTGGGATAAGTAACTTCAGGACACAGCACACAGCAATGTTTTTCAAGCAGGGGGACACAGCACACAGCAAAGTCCCTTTAGCCTTTCCTTGGTTGAAACAGCAAACTGCATGATAGCCCCAGATAACACAGCAAGGGTCAGTCCTATCCTTCAGTCTATTCAGTTGTTTCTTCCTTTGCAAAGGTCCTCTTGACCACAAAGCAGCTCCAGTCCTGTTCACACTTGATCAAGTCATTCTCCAAATTTCAGGGGCTTCAGCTCTCATAGTTATACCCCTCAATGGCTTTGAAGTTTTTGTGTTTCAGGGGGCACCAACCCCTGTTTAACCCATTTCTGGGTGCCTCCCTGCCAGTGGCACTTTTCTTCCTTTGATTTGTGGGGGTCTCGATTCTCAATCACTCAGCTGGAGATGAGCAATTATTTTATAGGAGCAACCCAGGCCTATTCACCTCTAGGGGCTACTCCTTGCCCTACACTCCAGATGCTGGTCAGCCTGTTGCTGTCTCACCTCCTCCCCTGGGTCAAGACATTCCCCAGATCCTATCGCTTTCAAATCCAGACACTCAATCCACAGCCAGGCAGAGACACACAGAAATGTTAGAGCACAAAAACTCAGCCACTTCTAAAAGAGTGGCTTCTGAACACACAATGCAAAAACCACCTTCATAAAAAGATGTGTTATTACATTGTGAGTTCAGGCATACTAAACTTCACCTTTCCATCTTAAGCTTTTAGGAAGAAAGGCTAGAAAACATATTGCTCTGCCTTCCCATTCCGTCCTATGGGCAAGAAGGCCTTTCAACAGTGAAAAACAAAAAATGATATTATTTCACTGTCAGGACATGACACACACCTTAGTACATGTCCTACATTTCACATGCACTGTACCCTGTCCAGGAGGTACCCTAGACCTACAATAGGGGTGTCTGATGTGCATAGAAAGGGAAGGGCAAGGTCTGGCAAGTGAATGCACCTGACAGAACAACATGACAGTTTAACAAACTGTGTGCAGGCCTTGCAATGGCATTTCTGAGTTCCCTATTTAAGGCTATTTGTGTGGGTGACACAAATAGTGATGTAGGCCCACTAGTAGCATTTGCATTACCAGCTCTGGCACACATAGTGCACTTTACTAGGGACTTGATTAGTAAGGCAAACACACCAATCATGAAAAACCAATTACCTTTACTTTATACAGGGAACATTTACACTTTGACACTGTTTAGCAGTGGCAAATTGTCCAAAGCATCTATGTTGGCAACACCATGTCAGAAAAAAGGTCTAGGGGAAAGGAAAAAATGTAGGACTTTAGCCAAAGAGGGCCAAGTCCTACATTTCCCTTCCTAATGTGTCTTAATATAGAGTTTTAAAGTACCCTGTAGGTGAGGGGGGCCTCAAAATTGGAACAGTGCACCTGAGATTATTGGCCAGCGCTAGATTAAGTAATCGCTTGTCTCGTCAATTCAGATTTTAAAGAATTTTCACGGAAAGAGGATGTACACACCTGTGTTGTTTTGGAGATACTTAGATATATATATAAAGTTTGCTTTGTTGATGCCTCCCTTTTTAGGGTGGAGCCTGAGCCTGGGCTTGGACCAAAAACCCTGCTAGCAGTGCCTGTGGAACACTTGCATGGCAGGACAGCCAGGAATGCTGTCGAGAGAAGGAGTTGAAGTGCATCGTGCAGGAGAGAGCCTGCCTAGAAGAGGGGACAAACTGTCAGCTGGTTGCAAACACCTGTGGGAACATTGTGAGGTATTCACTTCCTGTTAGAAATAGGGTGTCTGGTTGGCTAGGGCATGCACTTAAGCCAGGCAGAACCCACCACCCTTCTCAGGGCAAGTAAGTTACACACCAAAGATAATCTGTGCTCACCCACGGTAGCTCGGCACAGAGCAGTCAAGCTTATCCCCATAGGAAATGTGTAAAGCATGTGTGCAACACACTCACACCAGTAACACAATAAATACCCCACCAACGAGACTCCACGTGGGATTATATATAAATGCTGTGAAAATGTACATACAACAACTGGTCCTCGACATAATTTTGCCAATAAGAATAATCATAGCCTTCGATCAAGTTAATTGACTCCACATCCAGACTAAATCTGTAGTCTTAATGGCATAGAGGATACTAGCCCACACCCTCAAAAGAATATTGTTACAATAAGTGCCAAATAACCAATGAAACCAAAGAAAGTCCAATTGGGACGATTAATTTAATATACCATACAGTAATGTTTGAAAATCAATGTATCTATGTACATGTATTTACACAAATCATAAAGCAAAATACACTTTAAAAAAGAGAGAAAACGTGCACAGAGAAAGATAAAGTAAGTGCTCAAGTGAATGATCAAGAAGATCAGAAAAAAGTGTGGTTGATTTATATACAAAAGAATAATGAGCCTGTCCTAGGTAATGCTTGTAAAAAATACTTCTTTTTTACTCGCTAAATGCTATGTACAATTCCTTAGTCCTTCAATTGCACCACTGGCAATGAAGAGAGGGGGTAGGGAGTGGACAAGGGACAGGGATTAGTAGGTACAGGCTCCCAAGGGGTCTGGATGTGGAGTCAATTAACTTGATCGAAGGCTATGATTATTCTTATTGGCAAAATTATGTCGAGGACCAGTTGTTGTCTGTACTGCTGAATACCCAGGTCCTTGGACTTCATTGGGTCAACCCCTGTTCTATAACAGTGCAAATGTACATAACACATAGACCAAAATTACATGAAAGTCTGTGCACACTATGCAAATCCCGAATCTCTATCCATTATCCTCACAGATCATGACTCATACATTATAACTTCAAGGCATGGAATGCAACAGATTGTAAAATACAGACATACAAATGATGGATACTGCACACTGTATGCCAACCTGTGATAGTACTGGTTATTCTGCTCACAGCAAGACAACAATTACATACATAAATATATGAGGGCTGGTAATGCAACAGATAATGGAAAAAAAGAAACACATGAACTACCACCTTAGTGCAAGTAATGTGACCACCTTAGTGCAATTAATGTGACCTGGATTATGAGTTAAATTACAGGATGCATCGTGGATCACAATAATTGCATGGATCTTGCAATACTCCCAAAAGAATGGAGGTTGCCCAACATCTGTACCCCTTTTACACTTACAGCCAGATTCATCATCGTCCCGTTTTGCGAGTCCTTAATAGCGATTATTAAGGAATCGATATTAAGGACTTGCAAAACGGGATTCATGTAGGAATCGCTAAATAAATTGCGATTCCTACAGCTTCCTTATTTGCGATTAGAAAATTGCTAATTGCAAATAAGGAATAACTCCCCATTCATTCCTATGGGCCTAAGGCCTAATCTGGCCCTTTGTGAGTGCATTTTTTGCATTTGGGATTCATCATCCCAAAAGCAAAATTCGCTAATAAAGAATTCGCACATTTGCGAGGAATTGTATTTAAGGAATCTCTATTTGAGATTCCTTAAATGCTATTCATGAACTATTTTAAAATTGCGAATTCGCAATTTTGGGCCACTATTTACCTCGAGGTCAAACCTTGTGGTAAATAGCGAAAACTTAGAAAAACACATTTAAATGCATTTTTCTAAGTTGCATGTTACACACACACATGTCCTTTTGACATGTGTGTGCGCAACACCAATGTAGATTACATTTCAGGGGTGCTACAGGGTGTCCTTTGGACACCCCTGGCACCCTTGAAATTGCATCCTTATTTGCGATTAGCAAATTGCTAATCGTAAATAAGGAATAACTCCCCATTCATTCCTATGGGCCTTAGCAGTCAACCCAGTTTCTTAAACAGGGTGAACCACAAAAGTCACTGGATAAACTTCTGCTTAACCCTCTGATAACTTCAGGAGTGTTCTGATAAGAGGTTCTGAGAGACCTACTTTTAAACCCAGTGGTAGCCTGTGTGGGAAAGGGGTCACCCCGTTGATCATTTGTTTCACTTTCCCCTGGGTTTGGCTTCAGTCTATGTTGGCAAAGGGCAGGTAGGCCCAGGTGTGAGCTAAATTTGCCAGTGACAAGGCAGGTATCTTCAGACATCAGGGAGGGAGGTGATGGGTACTGCCCCAGGTTATACTTTGAAGCTAGGGAAAGACTGAATATAGCCTCCAGGCCATATAGCTCAGGCGAGGAACAACCTTTTTCCCACACCAAAGGCCCTTTTGTCCCCTGCCTAGAATGAATACATATCACACCACAGGAGAGCCATTAACAGGCATGTGACCCTAGACACTGGCTTACAGGCACATTTGGTATAGGCAGACGAATGCCAACTTTCTAAAAGTATATAACTTACCAAAGGACAACCCAATATTCCATTGTGGGCTTGGGTATTAAAAGTCAGATAGATAAGGATGCCAACAAAGGATTTGTTCAGAAGGCAATTTAACACAAGAATGTATTAATTATTTGAGATGACCAAGCATGACATCACAACTTTATTGAAATATGTATGCTTAATTTTTGTAAGCAGATACATTTCAGGATTTTGGTGTGTGTATTTACGTCAAATTAATATAGAAATTAAAAATCAAAAAGTCCAGGGGTTCAGAAAACTGATCTCATCATACATTGATAAACTAACATTGAATGCCAAGCAAGACAGATGGCTTTGAAGCGACCACGGTAGAAAAACTTTGGCCAGCACAAGGGCAGTGATTCCTTACTGTGGCATATATATATATATATATGAAGAAGACCCGGTCGAAACTCGTCATGCTAGAGAGGTCGTGGTGAAATTAAGAAGCACCTACTATCACGTCCTGCTGGTGGTCTGTTCCTGTTTTTTTGCTCCTCCAGCCCTGATGGGAAACCGTACTTTGGTAGAAGGACATATATATATATATATATATATATATATACATATATATATATATATATATACCGGAAAACTCTTCACAGCAGCAGCAATGACGCGTTTCGTCCCTCACGGGGGCCTTGATCACATGATGCGCTCATGATTAGACAGTTGGTTTAAATATTTTTGTCTTTTTTAAATGCATATGCCATGTGACTTAAACCTTAAAGTGCCAGTCAAGAAAATACTTTAAAATAAATTAAAGTGATAGTACAATACATACATTCCTGCGCAAAATCTGACACATAATGATCATTCTTGTTGCGGATCAAAATTAATGCTTAAATGCATAGAGATTCAGCCCTAAACACCTTTCAAGTACACATATAAATTTATAAAAACAAATAAATGTATAAATACATAAAAATATACGTATACTTATAAAAGTGAAAAAATTGACAGATTCATATAAAAAATATCCTGTTATTCTATATACACATATACATTGATTCTTGAATAGATATCAATCAATATGCATCAATAAATAATTGTAAATATCTACAGTTTTTTTATCCATTACGCGTGATTCCCGTTAGAACCTGTATATATACGGTCTGTTCTTGCTGTTATCATCTCATGATCTGCTCAAGATTGTTCTTACTTTCATTACAGTTTGAATACCTTTAATATATTTATATATTGCAGTTAATGTTCAGGAAATTATAGTGATCACATGTGATATAAAAAGTACGTTGATATCTCAACTGTGCAAAACCCAATATAGAATTTAAAACTGAGGCAAGAAACAGCTGGTCTGGTGGTAATTATGTTCAAATACTGTTAGGAAAATCTGGAGGGAAAAGATAAAAGGAGAGAAAAAAACATATGTATATAATATACTATGTCTACTAATAATCATCAAATATTGTGCATTCTTTATAGATAATCATTTTAATGGATGCTAGAAGGGTGTATTTTAAACCAGGGGGTATGGCATGGGGGTTTGAGGATTTAAAAGCATGTGCAAACTGTACATCGATACAAATACATTATTGTATCACTAAAATCAGATAAATAAATACATAAATATGAATATAAATATACATATATATGTATATATACAAAAATAAATATCTAAAACTCAACACCTGTGCACAAGCTATAATCACCTCATTGCTCTGCCAATATTTACAACTGAAATATTATCACCCAATTTATCAAATTCATGTTTCAATGCTTGACCACAATTCCTCGGTGGCATTCAAGCCTCCCGGAAATTTAGTGTCCAAATTAAGTATGTACAACATCTCCAATTTGCGAAGGGCTTTTATTCGGTCCCCTCCCTCTTCGAAATTGGGACCGAATCCAATAAATAATAATGTAGCTCCTTTGGGTCCCCATTATGTTTTTCATTGAAGTGGCGTGCCACCGGATAAGAGGGATCATTCTTTTTAATTGCTCTAATGTGCTGTAACACTCTCTTGTGGCCTTGTAATACAGTACTTCCAACATATTATATTTTACAAAGACATTCCAATACATAAATTACATGGTCCAATTTACAGGTTAACACCTTGTCAATGACAATATCCTTTTCACTAAAAAGGGTTTGGGATTTCGTCATTGACACCCCATGCTGACAGGCCTTGCATGTCTTGCATTTAAAGAAGCCCGTTCGCTGGGATAGCCATGTACTTTTTGTCAGTGGTCCACACAGATTTTTGACCAGAGTGTCCTTCATAGATTTGCCTTGGCAGTATGTTATTGCCGGGTGTTGAGAAACCATTTTGCCTATGATGGGACCCTGTTTGATAAGGTGCCAGTTTTTCTTGATTATCTTTCTGACAGCACCTTTCTGTTGATTAAACCTTAGAATAAATCTAAAATTGTCTTTTGATTTACTCTTGGTCAGGTCACTATGCTTAGTTGTTACTAAATTATCTCTGTTTACTGAATTGCTTTTCATGAGGGCCTCGTCTATACACTTTTTACTATAACCTCTTTCTTGAAATCTTTTCATACATTGACCTTGAGCTAACACTAAATCATGTTCACTGCTGCATATATGTTTTAAACGTAGTAGTTCCCCTTAGAGGATACTATGAATTAGGTGCCCAGGATGGGCACTGCTAGCATGTAGAACAGAATTGCCTGCAGTAGGTTTTTGATGCAGGTGGGTCTCGAATTAGCCCTGTTCAATATAGATTTCCATGTCCAAAAAATGAACCTTGTCACTAATGCATGCACTAAAATTCAGGTTTAATTTGTTTACATTAATTTCTTCAATGATTTTTTCCGCCTCTTTTTTAGTGCCCTGCCAGACCAGGAAAAGATCATCAATAAATCTCCACCAGGTCCTGATATGTTTGGACACGGTCTCTTGGTGTTTGCCCATGAGAACCACCTCCTCCCGCCAGCCCATATGCAAACAGCATAGCTGGGGGAGAAGCTGGCTTCCATGGCAACATCTCTTGCCTGCTGATAGGAATTATTCTGAAACAAAAAGATGTTATTAGTCAGACAACTCTCTATCATATTCAATAACATATTTGTATGTTCTTTATGTTCAGGGCCCCTATGTGCCAAGTAATATTTATTAGCTCTGAGGCCATCTTTGTGCCCAATCGACATGTATAGAGATGTCATATCTAGAGTAATCAACAAAAAATCTTCACACCGTTTGAAATCAATTTTTGTTTGTAAAAAGTCCCCTGTATCACGGATATAAGATTTTAAGGATTGAACATGTGATTGAAGAAAAAAGTCAATATAAATTAAAGTTCCTTCAAAAATGCTATTTCTGGCTGATATTATCCGCCTACCTGGGGGATCGGTTGCATCCTTGTGTATCTTCGGGATGAAATATAAAATAGGTGTTACAGGATTGTTAGTTTTTAAATACTTATATTCATCCATGGATAGCAGTCCTATACTTCTCCAGGCCGATAATTTCAAATTGTAGCTTCCATGTGTTGCCATTAAACTTTGTTTGCTACTACGGCTATAGCAATCAGTGTCATTCAGTTGTTTCATAGCTTCGCGGACATAATCCTCTTGTTTCCATAGAACAACGTTGCCGCCTTTATCTGCACTCCTTATGACTATGTCGTTGTCCTTGCTAAGTTTAGTCATTAATAGATGGTACTGGAGCTCCTTTGTATTTTTCCTTTGTCTTGTGTCACAGGCAATAGTGCTTTGGATTTTTTTATTTACATTTTTCGAATCCTGTAAAACTTGGTCTTGAAAACTGTCAATAGTATCTTTTAGCATAATCGGATAAAAGGTAGATGGTGGTTTAAAGGGAGTATGAGCCATTGTTTGAGCACTAACGGGAGACATTGGTGTATCATGGTTTGTGCAAGAAATATCAGCCTCCTCTAAAAGTGCTTCCAGCGCGGTTTCCAATTGTTTTTTAGTCGTATTTCTGGCTTTCGCTGACTCCTCACTTGGTTGCGGAATGGTATTATCGATGAAACCTGGCATCTTGATTGTTTCCCCCGCATTGGTTTGTTTAAAATATTTCTGCAGTTTCAATTTCCGTACACTATTATAGATGTCTACCCTTGTAGCTGCATAGTTAAAAGAGCTTTCGGTACAATATGAAAGTCCCAAGGCTAACAATTGTTCTTCCGCTTTATTAAGAACCACATCCGTTAAATTAATCACTGTTTTTGGAGATGGTTCAATGGCCACAGAGCTTATTTGCACCAAAATTGTTTCTGTTGGCGTTTTGGTTGTCTTTGGTTGCTGTTGCTTTCTGCACCTGCTTTCTTTCCGCCTCTCCCTGCGTTTTCTGCTTGTGTTGATGCAGGGTTGACATGTGTTTTCCGGGGACGCAATGTTTGCAGGCGCTCTTGACATAAAAATCAACCTCCTCTGTGAGTGAGAATTTTCTTACTCCTTCTTTTTTGTTTGCTCTTTGGGTCTCTTTGTCATGTTCACTTTCCGCAGCTGAACTTGAATCAGATGCTGATGTTAAATCTGATTGTATGCCAGACGTAGTATTTTCTATTCGGTTTTTATTTTGATGTTTTATTCCTGCTTTGCCTGATTTCAAGTTGCCAAATGTGCGTGCGAACGTAAAGATCCTGCCGCACTCATGATCGCACCTGTCACAGTGGAATTTGAACGCTTTGCGTTCCCGGATGACATCCTCTTTTTTCAATCTTTTTTGCATGTCATTTTTTAATTTATCCAAAATATCTGTTTCACCCATTTCTTCCAGTTCGTTACTTAATCTCTCAATTTCATCTGCCAAGTTGACACAATCTTGCTCAGCAAATTTTACCAGTATGAATAACAGTTTGCGCGATGACTTAAGATTAGTTTCTGCCCACTCACGCATCATCTCATGGTTCGGTGCTTCATAGCTGGGTGCCAATGAAATTCTTAATCCCTGTGGTACTCGACCAAAGTCTATGTACCTCTGCAGGGACTTTGCCTCCCACCACTTGTATTGTTCTGCACGCATCGCCTTATCCAATAGTTTGCATTTTTCTTTCATCCCCGTGTTAGTAGTTATTGATGGTGCATTGTGGGCAATCGAGTTTGTGTCTACTAGGTTCTCGTCGCTGAACATTGCATCTGCTGCCTGTTCTCTTTCTCTGAGCTTGTTGGCCGCCATTGCACTTCACGCTGGAATTACGTTTTGTTGTTTCTGACCATCAAAGGGCACGTTCAATGTGGCGAGTGCAGTTCTTCGTGCCTCTGTTGAAAATTGTCGCCAACACTCAGCACCCAGTTTATGTCTATTATTTTATATTGTCCGGAACTCACCAGCAAGTCCAACTCCGGTTCAGCGGGTCACGAGTCGGCAGACCGTGCCTGCCTGCCACGCCACGAAGATCCTGCTGGTGTCTGCTTCGGTGAGTTGTACCATAAAATTAAGATCTGCAGGGGGGTTGCTCACGATTCTATCCTCCCAGATGCCATTTTCAGACTGCTTCTTCTTTGAAGTGAGTAGCCCCAATTGCCGAGTTGTCCACGTTAGGGACTGGAGAAGACAGCCAATCCCATCATATAGCGGAAAACTCTTCACAATATATATATATATATATATCCTAGCACATTCTGAAAAATGGCATTCTCGGACCACAGAATGACGGACCACCAAGCAGCAAGTAAGTATTCCAGGAAGATGTATTAACTATTATCACGGTTTTCTTCCAGCATGACTCGTTTCGGTTAACAGGTAACCTTGATCACATGGCAACAATGCAGTATCCTTCCTTACTAAATACTTAATTTTTTCATTCATTCTCACCACGTGGTGCATAAAAAGTGAAGACATACTTTTACCGACAATCTCTACATTCACTTAAATATGTAATGTTACATTTACATAAACTTATTTGTGAAATCGGTTTCAATATATTTTCTCCAGTTACTTTATACATTTGTGCATGAATGCATTGTTTATAACTGTGCAACATTATGCCATAAATAATAATACATAATAAATCTGTGTAAAATTATTATATTTACAACATTGTAAAAAATAGTTAAAAACTCTAAAATTCATCGCATTTTAGAATTCATATATACCAGCAAAAATGCTTTAAAACCAAGTTGTATTTGTGCAATATTACGCATTGGTTATGTTAAACTCATAAAAGTATAAAACTTTAGAGTTAAAACAACATAACAGCATATATATATACTGAAAAAAAGATAAGTTTTAGGGGTGTTATAGTTAGCAGGACATTTCACTCATACAAAACCATTAAAATTCCTCCGTTACAGTTAGTTGTACTAGCTGTAACTCTTGCACCCGCAATCCTCTGGTTATGATGTCACATATTACATCATTCATGACATGGTCAGTGACATCACTGATGACATCATCCAGTGAATGTGGTTTGGTTCCATATGACAATTTGTATTATGTATATAGCAATCTGCATTGAAGAATGAGTTGATGTATAAGTGTCTGGATGGAGGATTTAGTAGCAATGTGATTGACTGTTTACTTGACTAAATTATAGTGTCTCACTAAATATATCAGATAGTTACTAAACCGTGTGAATATCTGTATTACTTTCTCAGTTGTTGTGTAAACTGCTGCACCATTTGGTTACTAGCTACGTGAAAGTCTATATTAGTTATTGATTAGTTAACTGATTATTTGTATGGGAGAGTGAATGTGTGTGTGGTTCGGTGGGGGGGTGTGACTGCCCAGAAATGTGTCAATAGTTGATTCAGTAGGTATATGACGTTAAGACTACATGTTATAATACTTCTTTGGGTGAATGAATATATATATGGATGTGCTGATAAGCAAATATATCTCTCAATGGTACATGTCCAAAAACCTAGAATAATAAAAGACATTTGTTGTATATAAATAAGTATAGATAAGACTCAGTGATTGCATGGGTGACTGTATGGATACCTGTATACTTGTAATAGTGAGTTTATAACACACTAAGTATAAGTTAATATATATATATGAATACATTAAGTGGTGTTTGTATAAGTGTGTAGCTGAGTAAATATAAGTATGATCCATTATTTCAATAAGTGAGTAGGATGGCTGCATAAGTAAATATGATGTGTGCTGGTGTGTAATGTCAATATAGGTGTATTAGTATATTTGATAGTGTTCTATTGATCATTGACAGCATGTATGAGTGAATCTATAGGTAATTGATTACATGTTTGTGTAGATTAAGGAATGATTGAGTGGGTTTTTAGATGCTTGTATTGGTGTGTCAATGGATTTAAAAATGGTACTCTGTATTTTACAGTGAGTGATGAACTATTATAGTAGTGCATGATGAGGTGTATCTGATTGTCACATGGCTATTGTCATCAGTGATGTCATCATTGATATCACTGACGATCTCATGAATGATGTAATATGTAACATCATCACCAGTGGATTGCAGGCGCCAGAGTTACAATTAGTACATTAACTATAACGGTGGAATTTCAATGGTTATGTATGAGTGAAATGTCCAGCTAACTAACCCCTATGTTTTTTCAGTGAATTTTTAAGGTTTTTTAAATGCTAATTCCAAACTATAACTTGCCTGAAACCTATGGTTTTTTCAGTGAATTTCAAAGGTTTTGGAAATGCTAGTTCCTAACTATAACCTGCCTGAAACCTATGTTTTTTTCAGAGAATTTCAAAGGTTTTTTAAATGACACTTCCTACTTATAATGTTGACCACTTCCCCATATTTTCAACAAGAAACCAAATGTGCAATGCCACCAAGAAAATCAGGCAATAGTTCCACTTACCACTAACAAATTAACATCAACATTTAACTACTGTAAGAACGTCGAATATGTACTTCGTGAATTACATCCAACTCACACCCATGTTTAAAGAGCAATATGTGATAGAGGTTCTAATTATACACTTCCGACCCTCACCAAAATCACAATACCCAGCGCCACGACCACCACAACCATCCCCATGGACCCCTCCCCCCTGCTACCTCAGAAGCAGCGCAAAACAGGATAACGGACCTTTCCAAAATAATATAACCCCTCAACAGTACACTAGCTTAATCTACAGAGATGTGGCAACCAAGTATGTATAAGGGAAAGAACTCGAACATCAAAAATAATGTACACAACACTAAGACTACCGGTGAAATAATATAGACAATTCACTATAGAAATCAAAACTTTTCTGTGTGTAGATATACCATTGATACATGTAGTGTACTGAATAGAGGATGCAACCATAATATCTCAGGCACTGGGGAATATTTCAGTCATGTAGCTGTGTTCACCCCCCCCTTTGAAACAGAAGCGGAGTGGGCTAGTCCAACCTAAACAATGTCAACATAAGACTATAAATAATTAGGCTATGCCTTGGGCGTGGTTCACTTCTGCAAAGAGAAGAGACTGCACCGCAGCAAAGTACCGCACCCTGCCACGCGGCTGCCGCCATGACCACGTGCCTCTTCGATACAGGCCCATTGCGCACTCAGAGCCACACCACCACAGACTTATGTCAATATCGACTAGTGCTTTCCATCGACACTGCGGACAGCAGGGTTCACAACTTGAATTCAACTTTGGATATAAATTTTTCGTCGGTATCTGTGCTGCGTACTACCTTCAATCTACTCTGCGGTTAGTAGAATTGACAACTTGATACCAGTTGCACATCAGCACAACAGAAAACATTGAATTCAGTCTTGATTTATTTAAACCAGAGACAATTGTACTATGTCCTCAGATTTTGTTAAACTTTGAACAGTAGGAAATGCAGCCTTCATTTATTTAATACAGAGACAATTATGGACAGCATTCAAGTTAGCCTTGATTTATGTAAGGCAGAGTCAATGTTGGTAATGAATGCCACAAAAAACGTTCATCTATGTCTGTACTAAGTACTACCTTCAAGAGTACACTGCGATCAACAGACTTTACAGATTGATAGCAGAAGCGGAAAAGCACTACAGACAACATTGAATTCATTCTCGATTTATTGAAGACAGAGACAATGCTGCTATGTCATCAGATTTTGTTAACGTATGTGACAGAAAAGCATTTATTGATGTTTCTGTGGACTACTGCCATAAATGTACTCTGCAAACAGCAGGGTTCACAACTTAAATTCAGCTTTCAATCTACACTATGGACAGTGGGGAATTCATCCTTGATTTATGTAATGCAGAGACAATTCTACTGTGTAGGTTCAGATTTTTTTGACAGAAGTCACAAAAATCATTCGTCGATATCTGTGCTGACAACTGCCTTCGATCTACATTGTGAGGGCTCACGATTCAGGTGGAATGGCGGTTGCACATGATGCATTCCAATAGCCAAGAGACATTGTACCAGTGCGACCCGCCCGAACCAAGAATCATCGCAGGGTGCGCACATGCTGTGTTCTTCAGGTACCACTAACTCACTGCTCCACAAGTCATGGAGTGGAGTGGTGTGGCTCACTGGTTAGATGCGGCAGACCCAAAGCAGATGTCCGCCCGGGACCAGGGTTCGATTCCCGACGTGGCAGGGTCCTGAGCCATGGTCAGCGGACTAGATAATTCTCGCCTCGGTGCCTACTCCAACCATGTGTCCCACTCAGCAACTCTGGGCAATAGCTTGCTTAATCCTTACTAACGGCCCCATCAGCGTCGGTGATGATTGTCTTCACTTTGGAGATGCCCAGGAGGGACCATCTCACAGGGAAAGCCAGGATGGGTTCCCCAGCGGTATACAGTGTCGGGACGCCACTTTGCTGGGGCAGCTGTGCGCTTTACAAGTATACAACATTTAACATTTAACATCTCCCTGTGGCCTTATTAAGACAGAATTCACTAGGCAAAAAACATTTCTCCCAGTGTGGCCTGCTAGGACTACGCATCATCGCAGGTTACGTACACGCTCAGTGCCAAAGGTACCAGTAACTCACTGCACCCTAATTCATCGTCACGTGGCCTTATTCAAGCAGAATTCAGTAGAAAAAAGACATTGGTAAGAATGCGGTCCCCCGTATACCACTCATTATCGCAGGGTATGTACAAGCCAAAGGTACTACTAACTCAATGCACCAAACATCATTGCCACGTGACCGTATTGAGTCAGATATCTTATTTAGAAGAAAATATAGCATACTCTTTGGAGATCTACTTCCACTTACTCCCATGAAAGGACAACCAATATTTATTAGAAAACTTGATTTTACAGACTTTGCTACCAGTGCGTCCTGCTCGGAGCACTCATCATCGCAGGATTCGCAGAGTTTTGTTGCTTCAGGTGCCACTAACTCGTTGCACCACTTACCATCGCTGCCTGCACACACACTAAATTACCAATACTCTGCAGCTCTAATCAATGCCATATGGTCGTGGGCTCTTGCTAACCACTGCCTCCTGCCTACACTGCGGTCATCAGAACTCACAAATATTTATACTGTTGATTTATTATTTGCAGACTACAATATCAAACTAAGTATAACATTTATCCAAACCTATACAATGTCCCTTTATTATGCTTCATTTAACAACTTTTTTAATATCACTTATAGGTTTACTTGAATAATGAATTTCACGCTGCAAGTGCAAAGGTACACTTAATGATAATCTACGCTGTGGATAGCATAGATCACAATTTGAACCTCTCTCTTTTTTCATTGGAAACCCAAATTTCTTTATTGGAGACAAAAATGGCTACACCACTGGAAGAATCATCTGATTTTGATCATTTTGTTGCTGAAGAATTCATACCCATCAATAGCACTTTTTATTTACCACTTAAAGTACATACAGTCCAGTGTGCAACATTCAATTCTTTGAGTGCAGCCTGTTCAGACCATGCATCATCGCAGGGTGAGCACATGCTAAACACTAGATGCACCACTAACTCTGTACACCATAAATAATCACCACAAGCCTTTATTAAGGCAAAATTCAGTAGTCAAAAGACATTATCCCCAGTGCGGCCTATACGGACCACGCATCATCGCAGGTTACGTATACGCTCAGTCCCATAGGTACTACTAACTCAGTGCACCATAATTCATCTCCACATAGCCCTATTCAGGCAGAATTTAACTGATTCTTCATTCATTATGTATAAAGTGCAGTACCAAATAAAGTAACTACCCTCAAACCTACACAAAATCGCCACTTAGCCTTACTGAGCCAGAATTCAAAAGACAAAAAAACATTACTATCAGTACGTCCTGCCCAGTCCGCACATCATCGCAAGCTCCACAGAACCTTGTTGTTTCAGGTACCACTAACTCAGTGGAAGCCAAATTAAGTATAACACCTATCACACCCTTCACAATATTCCTTTAGTATGCTTCCTTCAAAAATATTTTCTATATCACTTATAGATTTAGTTGAATAATAAAATGCACGCTGCATACATGTTCGATCTTCCACTTCCACTATAATTGCAGATGATGCACTCCACCCTAAGATGTACACTGCGGACAGCAGGGTTTTCAACTTGAATTCACCTTTGCATCAACACTGTAGACAGTAGGAAATTCAACCTTGATTTATTTAATGCAGAGACAATTATACTGTGTGTTTTCAGATTTTGTTGAAGAAAAGTGAAAAAAAGCATTGTTCCATAACTGTACTGACTACTAGCTTCCATATACACTGTGCACAGTAGGGTTCACAACTTGAATTTACCTTTTCATCTACACTACAGTCAGCATTAAATTCAGCTTCAATTTATTTAAAGCAGAGAAAACAATAGTGCTGTTGCACTGCTAGTATGCGCAAGCACCTTCAATCGTTGCATTCTGTGAACAATAATAACAAAGAATGTAGAAAATAACGCCAAAATGTACTCCACCACCGGCAATACCAAGTACCTCTGGGATATCACCTTCAACATCCCCACCAGACATTAGTCCCCATTTTGAGAAAGTTAGAACGCACTATGTGAAATGCAATCGTTTAATTTGTTAAGGGGAGCAATCAGTAGACCTAGTTTGCAGAGCAATTGATAACCTTCGTTGCTAGGTTTCCCCCCCTCAAAGTTCATATAGTCCAGTATGCAACAGTGAATGATTTCAGTACAGCCCGCTCAGACTGCATCTCATCGCAGGATGAGCACACGATAAACACCAGACGTACCATTAACTCAGTACACCGTAAATAATCGCCATGTGCCCATATTAAATCAAAATTCAATAGTCAAAACACATTTTTACCAGTACGGTCTGCCTGGACCATGCATCATCGCAGGCTCCATACAAACCGTCCCTCCCTCAGTGCACCACAACTCATGAACCCTTTACGATAGAATCTTCTGCGTATTATTTCACATACAATGCTCCTACCTTTGTACAGCAGAACTCATAAACTGTTGATGATGAAATACCTGTATATGATATCATGATTCCTATTCTATTTGTTACCAACAACAACGTAATAAAATGGAGTCGAGCACACATGCCCATACCCACTTCAACTATCTATCAGTGTCTGTGTATTTATTGTGCTTTTAAAATGCTGCTCCTCCGCCTTACCACATTATATTGTGCTATAAATAGCGTGTGCAACCATCTTACCTGTGACAGTAAGTGTGGGCTATTCCTCCTATTTTTTTTTAAGCATATTTATATAGCGCAAAATCAACCCAAAACTATATCAGCTATTTACATGAGCACCGTATCTACTGTACATTTTCAGGCATGCGTACATAACGTCATTACTCTACAATAACAGGATGTGGACGCAACTCCAAATCTGTAACAGTGATTTCCAGCATCAAGTTCTACAGTCTACCTAAATGACCACATAGGTATATATATTAGCTGCCCTTCATGTACCAAAAACTACAACTTAAACCTTTCACAGCCCTGTATTACTACAGCTACAACACTGCACTGAATGTACAATAAACATTCATAATCGCAGAAATACGTCATGTCCACCATCTTTTATGTATGCAACTATGAACGAATAGAGTCAGTGATACCCCGTACCTTCCATGTTGGCCAAGTTGTGGAACTTTACAGATATATTGACACATTGGCTTTTAAAACCCTGGTGATGTCAGCACCACAAAACGGACACCCGAATCACTTGATTTCTCATATAACTCACGACGGGACCACGCCCATAGCTCCGTAATCATGGTCGAGAGCATCGCACAGCACTAGCATACATCAGGCCAGCCCACTCCACTTACGCTACCAGGAAAAAACAACAAAGAAACATTGCCCAGATTTCCATTGTAGTGATTTCTTAGTTCCAGGTCTAGTTGTCAGAACACCACACACACACTCCCTCATGGCTGGTATATATCCACCCAGCACATCCGTCACTACACAAGTGACCATACCTATAAAAAAGACGGGGCGCACGTGCTGTACGCCATTTTAGAGTTGCTCCCATCGCAAGTGCTGTGATGGCCCGTCCTGGTGGTTCAGATGCCTCATGTAGGCCCGAACCACCGAACAGGGGGCCCACCACCACGTGAGTGGCCTCTTTGGTTACTGAGTTATGGTAGCGGAAGGACTGAGCGGGTGAAGAACCTGCAATGATGATGATGGGAGTACGAGGATGTCGTTAGCCATAGCAATATCAAGACACCACATGTGAGACTTCTTAGTGGCAGAGCGGGACTGCATGATGTAGAAGGTGTCCTGTCCACCAAAAGGTGAGTGATGAGGCCTAGGTGCGCATCGGAGGGAGTTGATGGGTGCAGCAGACTGGATTTAAAAAAAACGACGCAGCAATTTAGGCATACGCAGTCCTATATAGCGTATCTTATTGCATGTATATATATTCTTTTCCAATACCAGGAACGTTTTTATATTCGGTCATACTTCCGAAATATAAACTATACAAATAGTTGTTTTTAAATGCAAGAGGGAAGGTGTGTGAAAGGGCAATGTTATTCAACTCCACATTAAGATAGTAACAAATACGAATCATAACATCTTATATATGTAGAGCTTCAGGGTGCATTATGTCCCGGCAAGTGGTGAAAACACACTGGTAACAGAAAGGTGAGCTGCGAATAATCTTTGCAGTCACTCTCTCAATTCCTCTCTCCTTTGATAAAAAAATGACACACAATGTTAACTCCTTTTTACCTTACAGGTTGTCTTTCACAAATTGGCGTCCCCCCCAACACCTGAAAAGTTCAACGTTCAAGGATCCTGCGATGATGCGTGGCCATCATAACAACTTCTGAGAAAGCTGCTTCAACACGTAGTTCACCCTCTTTAAATCAGGCCAATGGCACAAGGTGAGCAAAGAAGCTTGTTTCCGAAACAACGACAAGTCATCTGTGAAAGGAGAGAGTGGGTAGTGTGCAGTGGTTTCACTGCATAGGAATGTACAGTTACCGCTATGCAGTGGGAGTACATGGGATATACTACTTTGGAAAAAAACAGCACACAGACAACTACTTGCAGTGGAACTTGTTGTAATATAGTATCCTGAGTGTACAAATAAATCAAAAATATACGTGTGCAGTTGTATGTACTATGCTAACACTGACTCTATATACTATCTTTCAGATCACTAAACTGGAGGGTACACTATGAACCAGCACGTGCTCGGACACTCAACGTAGGCAAAAGGTGAGCTACAAGTATTTTCTCCAGTATTAACCGCTCCATCTATAACTTTCTCTCTCACAGTTTTAATGTCATTTTTTCTCTCTTTCTCTCTCTCACTCTCTCTCACATCGCTTCTCTTTCTCTTTTAAAGTTATGGACGCTGCTGCCCACTCTGACGTGTAAAACTAAAGCTGAGTTCAAGTTGTGAACTCTGTTGGTCACAGTGTTTTTACAAGGTAAGCAAAGCGGCCTAGATATACAATCCCTCCGTTTAAACGCATTAGAAGAAAAAGAGCTTATTTACAAGTCCCTTGCACCACTTTTGCTTTACTTTCAACATGGGAAAAGTAACACAAAAGTGGTGCAACAGTCTTGGAAAGAAGCCATAAAGAACATTGTCCTGCATAATGACTTGATCTCTCACCTAATTCTGTCTCATCTCTGAATCATTTTAAAGACCTGTTGATCCATAGTGTAAATCTGACGCAGTAGACACTTCCATACAGACACCTCTTGAACGTGGGCCGATAAGACAAGTGAAATGTATCAGACACACTGCAGATGTAAAACTAAGGAAATATTGTAATTGTAATTGTAATTTTTACTTGTAAAGCGCACTAATACCCCAAACTGGGGTGTCATGGCGCTGTAACGCATACCGCTGTGGAACCCTTCCTGGCTTTTCCCTGTGAAATGTCCACTCCTGGGCACCCCCAAGGTGAAGCCAGGCATCCCAGCGCTGTTGGGGCTGTTGTGGAGAATAAGCAAGCTATTGCCTAGAGTTGCAGAGTGGGACCCATGATTAGAATAGGCACTGAGGCGAGAATTATAATAATTATAATATTAATAGTAATAATAATAATAATAATAATAATAATAATAATTATTATTATTATTATTATTATTATATAATTATGATAATTATATAATTATAATAATTATATAATATTGCTGTTACCTTGACTTTTAATGTATGTTTGACCTCATTTAGTTACATCGATCTAATTTTAAACACTAATTTTCATTTTTCTTTTGCACATTACCTACCATACTTCCATTGGAGTCCATATCACATTTTGTTTAATATATTGTTTTGTTAAAGTTATGTTTCTAGTTATTTGTTATATTGTTGTCTGTAAGTTACGTTTCCAGTTGTTTATTGTTGTTTTAATAAAAGTTATTAAAAAATAGTATTTTGGGGGGTGGCGATTCCAAATAGAAATGATATTTAAAATTTGAAGCGTAATTCTGAGGCTAACTCTTTACCAGATCTTTACTAGACTCTATAGCTATGACTAGCGTTTCCTGTGGAAAAGTTTTGAAACTCCAGCACAGTAACTTTTTCCATAAGCAAAATAGTGTGGTGAACTGCTAACCTCTGTGCTCACGTAAGTGTTCCATGAACTGTTACTATGGTAACAGGCAGAAAGTAATTTGGAGGTAGGGTTAAAAAATACAAGCTGTACAGAAACCGTTATATTTACCCTGTATCCTCTAAATTACAGAAAGGAAAGCAGAGTAAATCGTAACACTGTATACCAGATTTACAACCCACTTGTGCTACTTTCACGTCCAAGGCACCCCTGCAAAATTAGAAGTGTGGGGACCTCAACGACCCCCCTCAAGCCCTGGGATCCACCACCTCAGGTATTGTTGGAAGCAAACTGCGTGGCCCTCCGCCTGGAGCCCTCGAGGGTCCTGGGGACCGCCACGGCCCAGGGCCAACTCCTGCAGTGTCCCGGGGTGCCTACCCCACGGGACAATGCTGTTTGCTATGAGAGAGCAGGAGTCTTGCGGCTCTCGCCCCCCCATAGCAAACTTAGGGGCATATTACTAACAAGTAGCGATATTTATCGTTAAATAGGCTTAGCAACAATTTTTTTATCGCTGGATATATTAGCGGAGAATACAGCGATATTCACGCATTAGCGACGAAATGCTCTTAGCCATGTTATCCACCTCCCATTGGATAACACGACTAAGAACTGGTGTGGGCAGGTGTTAGTATTTGGAGATATACGCGCCCAACGCTACACCTGCCATGCTAATAGGCGATAGCTGACATGCAAAGGGGCCCCAAACCGCTCGCTATCGCCTAAAAGCTATCGCTAACATCAGTTAGCGACAGCTTGCTAATAGGGCGAAAGAATTATCGCCGCATAGCGGCCGTAAACAGCCGCTAAATCGTCGATAATGGCCTATCGCCCCCCTTGGTAATATGCCCCTTAGTTTGCATTTTGAAACACAGAGCAGTGAAATCTTTTCTCACTTTCAAAATCCAAACCAGATTGCTTTACCTCCTGCTAGTTAGTGTCTACCCATGCGGAAAAGCAATGCCAGCTCCCGAAGAACGCGGGGAGCTGACGGGACCGTGGGGGCATTTTGGCTTCCCCTACAGTCCTCAACATTTTTTTATAAGACCCAGGGGACAGGGTCCCTGGTAATATTAGAAATTACTGATAGGGGCTATTTTTTTATGGTAAAATTAAAAGTCGCGCACCCAGCACAGCGCTCAGTGCGGCCCACTGGTGTGCACACGCTGGATGCACAACTCATAATCTGATTTTAAAAGAGAGAACATATTTCCTTGCTATAGGAGGGCAGGAAGGACACCCCGGGACACTGCAGGAAACGACCCTCCCACAATACCTTGCAGCCCCCACAACCATTTTTTTTGTAGCCCAGGGGGTAACGGGCCCTCCAGTGCTCCATGAGGGGGGCCACGCAGTCCCCCTCCCACAATACATAAAGCCCCATGGGGTGGTGGTCCCCGTGGCTTTGGGGACCTTAGACCACTCCCCCCACAATTTTTTTCTTTTTAGCCCCGGGTTTAAAAATAAAAAAATTGTGTGCCCTGGGGGTCCTTCTAGGACCCCCTATGCAGGTCCAGAGGGTAAAATAATTTCTACCCTTCTCCCTTTCTCCGTTTTGCACACATATTTTAATGACTTCCTCAGCCTTGCTTCTACCGAGGCACAAAATGGCTGCCAAAAGTTTCTGGTTTCGAATGTTGACAACCACTTGACAGCCAATTAGCATTCAGCGCGTGCTTATGGTACGATGACAATCCTTGCACACTCCACGGATCCACCGCGCCCATGGATATATAAATGACTTTAACTGTAATTCTCTCAGGAACTACTGAACAGATTGATACCATATAAGCAAAAGGCACAGGTCTGAACTGAGGACTACATCTTTGCCAAATTTGGCATACTTCTGTTCAGCCTGTAGCTGTGGCTAAAGTTCCTATGGGAAATTGCATAGGGAAAACACGTTTAGGGACCCCCCTGTTTTCTTGGCCCCCACTTGATGAATACCCCAAAACTTTCAGGATAGGATCGGACTAGAGCTGGCCAAAAGTTTGGAAAATTTTGCAAAGATTCATCAATTGATGCCAAAGATATTGGGAATAGAACATTGCGGTTTTTCTATGCATAATAGGTCCTAACTATAACTACTTACTGGCGACTGTATATATATATATATATATATATATATATATATATATATATATATATATATATATATAAACAAATTGCCTTTCAGCTTCTGAGGCATCTGAGGCATCACTCGGTAGCATGCCTGCCCTCCAGCACTTTCAATCAAACTTGCCTCTGTGCTCCGATAAAAAATGAAATGCCGAAGCGTTTCAAGGCTCACCGGCCCCTTCTTCACAGGTTTGGTTCAAGCAGTGACAACGCCCTTATTAAAAAAAGAGTCTGCTTCTTTTATTGGTTGCAGCATGCTTAGTGCATAGTATGCTGGGAAAGGAAGTCCTTTAGGGTGACATTTTATTATTACCTTAAGTAGGTTCCATGCAATGTTCGTATTAAAACACTTTTTTCTTCATATATATATATATATATATATATATATATATATATATATATATATATATATATATATATATATATATATATATATATGTATATATATATATATATATATATATATATATATATATATATATACATATATATACGAAGAAAAAAGTGTTTTGATACGATATATATATATATATATATATATATATATATATATATATATATATATATATATATATATATATTACCTACTGGCGGTCGCCAGTAGGTAGTTATAGTTAGGATTTTTTTCAATGCAAAATCTCAAAATTCTATTTTGAATAACTTTGACGCCGGTTGACGAATCTGCCTGAAAATTTCCTCAAATGTGCCTCGCGGAGCTCCGGTTCTTCCTTTAAAGTTTCGGGGGGGATTCGACAAGCGGGGGCCAAGATAAAAGGGGGGTCCCAAAACGTGTTTTCACCATGTTAATTTCCATAGGGAGGTCGAACTCACTTTTAGACCGAACTGCTGAATGGTTTTCCACCAAAATTGGCAAAATTGTAGGGACTGGTAGCCCGATGTGCCTTTGCTATGTCTCAAGATATGTGCTGCAATGGATTTTGAGTAATTTAGGTTAAAAAAAATATATATATCTGTAGGCGTGCCCCGGTGCGCGCACCGGGGAGCGCACCGGGCGTGCTACGCGACTTGCGCACGGAAAGTTGATTGGCTCACCGGTGTCTGTAAACATTCAAAAGAGTCCGAAGCGGTCGCCATCTTGTGTCTCGGTAGGATCGAGACACAAGAGGTGGCAAAAAAAAGGGGGAAATGACCATAAGGGGGCAGGGTAGATCCCCCCTCACCACCTAGGTTTGATGTGGGGGCTATATTAGGGTCCCGCGGGGCAAAAAAAAAAAATTTCGATTTGCGTGTGGGAAGCGCCCGGTACGCGCTCCGGGGAGCGGACCGAGGAGCGGACCGGGGAGCGTAGCATGGGGAAAACCCAGTTTATTCACTGTGTCACCTCTACGACCCTTTCTTGCGTCAATACGTCCCTTTTGCATACATTACACCTGACGTAGGTATAAGGTGGCGCAGGGGCTTACAAAGTGACGCATCTACCTAGATGCGTGACTTTGTAAATATTACTGAATAAGGTTCATTTTTTACAGCACTGGTGCATCACAAAAAGTGACGCACCGCTGGCGTTAAAGTGACGCATGTCCTCATAAATGAGGCCTTCAGTCTTCTAGTCATGCGTCATATTAAATATATGACATATTATGTCAGAAGTACTTACAGATACGTCAGTATTTCAGACGTATCTGTAAGCGCAAAAGTGATGCATTGCTGGAGTGTGTCTCAAAAATGATGCAACTCCAGCAATGCATCCTTTCACATGGGGCCAGGCCCCATGTGAAAGGGCCTGCACGCCTGCTGTGAAACAGGCGTAAGATGTGGACGCAACAGCGTCATAAAAGTGACGCAGTGATATCTCATAGATTTCACTGCGTCACCTCTACGACCCTTTCTTGCGTCAATACGTCCCTTTTACATACATTACACCTGACGTAGGTTTAATGTGGCGCAGGGGCTAACAAAGTGACACATCTACCTAGATGCGTCACTTTGTAAATATGACTGAATAAGGTGCAATATTTACAGCACTGGTGCGTCACAAAAAGTGATCCACCAGTGGCGTTAAAGTGACGCATGGCCTCATAAATGAGGCCTTCAGTCATTTACTCAAGCGTCATATTAAATATATGACATATTATGTCAGAAGTACTTACAGATACGTCAGTATTTCAGACGTATCTGTAAGTGCAAAAATGATGCATTGCTGGAGTGTGTCACAAAAATGATGCAACTCCAGCAATGCATCTTTTCTTACCCTTCCACACCCCTGTTCCTTTTCAACATTTTCTTTGAATATCCACATTCCCCATATTCACTCTCCGTCTTCTTACTTTCCTTCTCAACACTCACCTTCTTTCAGTCCCCCTACTTCACTTCCTTTCTCCTCTCATACCTTTCTGTTCTTTCTTACTCATTTTCCTTTCTATTATCAATGCACTCCACTTCACTTACTCTTTTTCATTTTTTTAAGAATATAGCTCTTTGATGAGAATTGGAGGTAGTTCTGAAAAGATCTTTTTTTTCTTCTTTTTTCTTTTTTTAGAACAGAAACAAAAACAGGGAATGGAAACTGCTCAACAGGAGCAAAAAAAACAAAAAAAATTAGGGCTGGGAACAGCAGCGATGGTTCTCCAATGCTCGAACCATGAGCAGGACACTTTGCTCCCCAAAGGTAAGGAGTTGATTGCAGTATCTGCATTTCAGGACACCTTTGTTGAATGCAGGCTGAATATTTGGAACCAGCTCCTGCGATCGCCCCCTCACAGAAGTAGTTGCTCCTCCGGTGGATGTAGAGGCCCCATCACTGGAACCTCTTTTGCAGGAGCCCTGACACTTTCCCGGGCAAAATTCTGGGGGTGCCTCCTCTCCACATGGCGAAGCATTGTGAATTTCCCAAAAGAATATTTCTTTTTGGGGTCACCCCGTGACAGGACTTTTTTGCAGATCCTGCACTCCACTTTTGGAGCATTCACCTTTTTCTGTCCATCTGGTATGGAAAAAAAATTCCAGATGAAATGCTCTTTCACCTTTGGCTGAGGAGGCTATTCATCAATGAATTCAGGCTCATCTTCACTGCTGGATGGTCTGGCAGCCATGATTAACCAAGCAAGATCGAAGAGAAAAAAAGGCAGGTCTTTCAGTCACAAAGTGAAAGAAGAAGTGAAGGAAATGGGTGGGGATTTCATTCTTTGTAAAAAAAACTGTTAGCAACCAACAAAAGTGTTATTTTAAGGTCACATGACTTGACGCGCTGAAGCTGCGCGCACCGAAGCGCTTCCGGGTGCGCATACGCGGCGCGAACGTAGGCTCTTCCGAGGCGCATACGTGGCACGAACGTAGGCGCATACGCGGCGTGAACGTAGGCGCTTCCAGGGCGCATACGCGGCGCGAATGTAGGCGCTTCCGGGGGCGCTTATGCGGCACGCCGAAGTGACGTTTTGATAGTTTCACGGAAATGCAAAATTATTTTCATTTCCTTATTCAAAAAAACTGTTTATATGTATGGTACTAAATGTCTTGCGTTATTATTTACTTTTCATTCATATTTTTTTACACGAACGCAAGTAGTGCTTTGGGTGCGCGGACCCAGAGCGCCCCAAAAAAAAATGATAAAAAAAATGTTTTTAAATATTATTATAAAAAATAATAATACTAATTAGTACTCACACAAATCATCAAATTAAAAAAAAATCGTAGGTTACAAACTCGATATAGAAAGGAATTAGCATTTAAAAAACCTATGAAATTCACTGAAAAAACCATAGGTTTCACACCAGTTATAGTTAGGAATTAGCATTTAAAAAACATATTAAATTCACTGAAAAAACCATAGGTTTCACACCAGTTATAGTTACCTGGAAATTTTACTGACATAAAACCATTGAAATTCCCACGTTATAGTTAGTTGGACTCACTATAACTTGCGCGCCTGCAATGCACTGCTGATGATGTCACATATTACATCACTCATGACATGGACAGTGACATCACTCATGACATCACTGATGACACCATCCTTGTGACAGAGTGACAGACCTCCTTTCAGTGTATTGTAACCCTTAAAACACATATTCAAAAATAGAAACTAACATTTTCAAAAAAATTATGATACCCATACCAGTTACAACAACCACTTCAGTAATTCCACCATCTATATACATATCCACTCATTCACCAACAGTTCTATATAGTCACTCATACATATACTCACTCATCATATGTAGTGATACACCTATATATCCTGTTACACACCGACAGTCATCCAAAAGTTACTCACACACATACTCACACATGCAAATAAACTATTGAACATCGATTTATTTGCATATACAGCTATACACACACTAGCACATTACTTCTAAGGAAACTTACACATACTTACTCTCTTAAACAATCACTTATAGAAACACATACTTATTTAAACAGGAACTCTTTCAATCTCTCACTCTCACATATACTCACTTATATACATCATTACTCACATATACTAGATTAAAACATATGTAGTTACTCATAAAGACCTAGTGAGGAAGGCATTCGCTTACTAACACACACATATACACACTCATCCACCCATACAGTCATGCACATATGCTGTCTTCAAAACACATACAAACAGTGAGTCAGCGACCAACCCATGCAGCCCCTTATACACAAAGTGAAATACTGATACATATATTTAAATATTTAAAAATTACTCGCTAATATATGTATTCACTAAGATACACTTTATAAGCCAGTTAACCAATCAATATTTTATTAAAAATACATCCATTTACACACCTTTTTAAACCTTTATTCTTCTATCGGCCTTTACAAATACAAATATAAAACATATTTATTTTTCAGAAAGACACACATTCACTGGATGGTGTCATCAGTGATGTCATGAGTGATGTCACTGACCATGTCATGAGTGATGTAATATGTGACATCATCAGCAGTGCATTGCAGGCGCGCAAGTTATAGTGAGTCCAACTAACTATAACGTGGGAATTTCAATGGTTTTATGTCAGTAAAATTTCCAGGTAACTATAACTGGTGTGAAACCTATTTATATATATCTAAAAATAATCCAACCACGCAATTTATATTGGGAAGACACAACATTTCTTAGTACCTCTTCTTTGCCTGATCTCTTGACAGTGTAAGTCACAGTCACTATCTGGCTGACCTAATGGTGGTCCTTCATCTTCATGAACTATACAGTCCTGAAGATGATTCCATAGATGCACAACAACCGAGATCAGAATTTCGACTTATGACCCAACCTTATATTCAGTCATTGTTAAGTTTCTTTTCAGGTTCTAGTTCTTCTGTGAGAGACACACTCTTGTTGTACAGCCATAACATGGGAAAGGGGGACCATCACAATCCCTTTTGTGGAATGCATTAGGTTCTGATTTTCCTGTATTCTTCCAGAAATCCCCAAGCTGGTCTTTCTATAATGTTTGGAGAGTAAAAGTAAGCTCTTCCCTCCAACCTAGTTCCCTCCTAACCTTGCACCCGTGAGCCTGATATGTACCTTCCAGTTCCCTCTTTCCTGCCTTTGATGCTCCATCTTTTGTAGGTTTTGAGGTATGGATGTGACAACCTTTAATATAAATGAGATTTAACAGACCATTTTCTCTTAATTCTCTCCTCTCACATATGAGCACCATGAGTAAAGACTTCTTTACATACCTGAATCTTCTGACTCCTCTTTAGTATGGAAGATCTATTTGGGATTTACGATAGCTGTTTGATATGTGTTTCAGCAAATTAGAAAACTTTGAGTAACAGCACAACAATTAGACATATTTTCAAGCATCAATGCTTAGTATTATCTGCATTCAGTTCTGTTGCATTTATCCACGAGCACCATTGATGTGATCGTTTTTTACATCTTGCACTCTAAGCATAATGAGGGCGACTCATTTGACATAGAATGGTCACACACACTGTGTTTTGGGCAAGGTTCATTCCAAATCGCATACAACCTTTAAAAAAATGTTACACAAACGGTATTGCTTGTGCATATGAAACAATATTGTGCCCGTTCTGATTTTCTGATATACATTTCTTCCTATTTTTGAGATTCGTGCTGATTAGCAGCAACTAACTAGTGTAGTAATTAGCAGGATCTTTAACACGATCTGCACTAGCACGATACCTTCTATAGTTGTAGAATACCTCCTATTGTCCTTGTTGGAAGCCAGAGTCCCCATCCCACACCACTGTCACCAAATGCGAGACCCGGGACTCCTCACTCAATGGTAGGCCAAGTAAGGACACCGTTTGAGATAGCCCTGCTCACTCCCTTAGTAGCTTGGCACGAGCAGCCAAGCCTATCTACAAGGCACGAGTGTACAGTATGTGCAACCACACCCACAGCAACCCCCGAGTGACACCACAAATGAACTCCACACGAGTTTGATAAAACAAGTATAAACTTTATATAAAAAGTTATACGATCAGATCACATGATACAAAAGCCAACTTATAATAACGAGTAATATTCGTTCCTGCTGGCTGGTAGGTTTAAATCCCAACCACCGCTTTCAAAATGCTAAGCTGGTCGCAATGCTATAATCACACACTTTGCAATGGACAAACAATATTGCACTGTGTAATGATACGATCCTGTGCTGGGCAAAGGAAAAATAATACAATGAGTAACGATACACCCCAGTACCTTGCAATGGGAGAAATCATGCAATGAGTACTGCTACAATCATGTACTGAGCAAAGTATGTGATTAGGGTGTGACGCATTGCTTTATTCCTATAAAGCAATGCGTCATACCCTAATCACATACTTTGCAAGGGAGAAATAATGCAATGTGTAGCTCTACAATCGTGTACTTCGTTATGCAAAAATATTGTCAGGTGTCATTAGACAGTCCGGCAGTTTATTAGCAGCAATATTGGCAATGTGTATTATGACAATCAGCCTCTCCGATAACAGTTGTCCCCACATGTATCGACAAAGACATAAAGTACAGCTTCTTACACTGGCCCCAGTAATGCTGTTCCTTTGTCAGTACGGGCCCCAAATCTGAGCCGAAGCAAAGGCTCACGTCATGAGAAGGACTGAGAGGCTGAGAGAGTGTCCCTCCGAGCCAGCACCCTGCCCAGGTAGTGATCCACATTACCTGGGGGCGCGTCCCCACTCTCCTCTCCTCCTTCAGCGAACTGGGCCTTCCATGGAGAACTTTCTCAATGGGCCTCAGCAGCTTGGTCTGGCAGCTCAGCTCCTCCAGGGCTGCCGGTCCGCGACTGTTAGGAAGGTCTCAGGTGGCTGCTGGGCACATGTACCACACACCCCTGAGATTACTATACCCCGGGTGCACGTTCACCACAGCACCCTGGGGGTCTCCCCTGGCACGAAGCCACTCACACAACGCTGCTAGGACTCCACGTCAAATCCGAGTGCACGTTCACCATGCACTCCTTCCAGCGGTCTCAGTTGTCACCAAGACACCAACACGCGCTGCAGGGACTCCCTTTCTTCCATGCACACGATGATCAGCCGATCACCTCCACAGTCCCTGGTTGCACCGAAGCACGCACACTGCTTTACTGAGACTTACTCCAACTCTGGTGCCCCGATATCCTGGCGCTATTCCTTAACGCCTTCGGCCGCACCACAACACGCTCACCATGTCCGAGCCTCACTTCTCCAGTGCACTCGATGATCAGGCGCTCTTCACCAAAACCTCGGTGCGACCCAACACATACCCTGCATGTTCGAGATGCTCACGCCCACCAGGCACTCTTCACCAGCGACTGGGGTGCACCACGACACGCAGCTTCGATGCACACGCTGACCAGGCACTCTTCACTAATGAAAACCACACCGGAAAAGGCAAGGGACTGAGTCTTCTCGTCTCCCTCACTATCAATATTAACTCACTCAGCAGAGAAATACTGAAAACGTAGTTCTATCTGCAGAATATCCAAGACAGGCTGGAACTATAAATCATATAGTATACCACATAGGAACAGTATATATCATATCTACATGAACCAGGGACAGAACAGGGGAAGACACCAAATGTCTTAATACTGCCCTCACAAGCTTTGCAGTGTAATGCTTCATCATTGGGCCACATCATACATCCAGGTGCAGACCAACATACTGGATAGAGCGCAATCTTTTTTGACGATGAGCAGTGGGGTGGGTAGAAAAAAAAGTAAACACGTGATAGTACACAAACACAACACGTAAACAACGTGAACAAACTGAAAAAGAAGAATGGAGGTCTAATCCTCTCTATAACTGGACCAAACTGTGCAGTACTTTGACTTAAAACAACCTAAAGGTCAACATACATTATTTTATTCTGTCTGTGGACCCCTAATGCATGCGGTGCACCAGGACACGCACCCAGTGCATCTGAGACTCACTTCAGCTTTGGTGCACACGTTTACTAGGTGCTCTTCACTAATGCCTGCGGTGCACCAGGACATGCACGCAGTGCATACAAGTCTCATTTCTCCTCTGTGTGTCCAAGATCACAGGGCACTCCTTCTGAGGGTCTCAAGCTGCATGCGCCTACTGCGATGGCTGAAACTTCTCCAGAAACTTTTATGTACCTGTGTTTCCAAACAGGGAGGCAGCTCACCTCAGATCTTGGGGTAACAAGACACAGCACAAAGCACAGTCTTCGTCAAGCAGGGGGACCCAGGGCACCAAGCACAGATTTAACAGCCTCTTTGTTGGTTAAAACAGCAAACTGCAGACCCGCCCCAGATCATGAAGCAAGGATTGCTCTTTCCCCAGCAGTCTGTTCAGTTGTTCCTTCCTTAGCAGAGGTTCCTGTTGACCACGAAATGGGTCCAAGCCTTTTCATTCTCAATCCATTTCGGTTCCATTCCAATGTTCAGGGGTCTCAGCTCTCATAGTTATACCCCTAGATGTCTTTGACATTTGTTGTGCTCAGAGGTTCCTGACCCCTGCCTAAATCAGTTCTGGGTCTCTCACTCCAAGTGTCACCTTTGTCACTTTTATACTGGGAGTCTGGATCCTTAATCACTCAGCAGGCGACAGGTCAATTGTTTTATATCATCAACCCAGGCCTCTTCACCTCCCATGGCTTCTTCTTGCCTACTTTCCAGATGCAGGTCAGCCTGGTGCCATCTCAATCCCCTCCCTGGGTCAAGACCTCCCCCAGCTCCTCTCACCTCTCAGGTCTAGACAGTCAATTCACATTCTGCAGAGACACACAGAAATGCATGGAGCATAAAACTCAGACACTTTCTAAAAAAGTTGTTTCTGAACACACTTTGACAAAACCACTTTTGTAGAAAGATGTGTTGTTACACTGTGAGTTCATACATACTAAACTTCACCTCTCCATTTTAAACTTATAAGAAACTAGGCTAACAAAACACGATACCCAGCCTCCCCAATTCTGTCCTATGGGCAGGATGGCCTTTTACCTGTGAAAACAAAATGGAGTGTTTTTCACTGTCAGGACATAGCACACACCTCAGTATCTGTCCTGGCTTTTAATTACTCTGCACCCTGCCAAGGCTTTACCCAGGACCTACTACAAGGGTGCCCACTGTGTACGCAAAAGGGAAAGTAAGGCCTGACAAGTGGTTGCACTTGTCAGGACAACATGCTAACTTAACAAACTGTGCGCAGGCCCTACACTGCAGGCCTGAGTTCACTTCTTCGCGCACCTTTGCATTACTAGCCC
Organism: Lissotriton vulgaris; assembly: GCF_964263255.1. Taxonomy (NCBI): domain Eukaryota; kingdom Metazoa; phylum Chordata; class Amphibia; order Caudata; family Salamandridae; genus Lissotriton; species Lissotriton vulgaris. The sequence continues at coordinate 928,111,705 of NC_141687.1, forward strand.
TGGTAGACATAGTGCACATCACTAGGGACTTTACTAGTAAGGCAAACATACCAGTCATGGTCAACCAGTTACCATTATACTTTACACAGGGAATACGTGTACTTTGACACTTATCATCAGTGGGAAAATACCCAAAGAATCCAAAATTGGCAACTCTATGTCAGGAAAACGGTCTAGGGGAAAGCAAAAAGTTTAGAGAACTTTAGTCAAAAAGGCCAAGTCCTACAACCCTGTTTTCTTTTATGCAGGAATTGGATTTGAGCCGCTGAGGAGTCCTTTATGCAGCAAAACAGCAAGGAACAGAAATAATCCTGGGTACACCGAAGCAGCGATCGAGCGTAGTTCCTTTCAGGATAATCGTAGAATAGCAAGCAAATTGTGGAAGATGCTAGCAGCTTTATATAACATCTGCGCCCAACATAGCTGCTCTGCTTGAAAGATTTACCAATCTCGTGAAGGATCGGGCGGCTCTGAAAGTAGCTGTTTTTTAGGTCGAGCGTGGGCAGCGCATGCTCTGCTCTGCGAGCAAAGCTGTATTACAGTATGTACTTGAACACGTCCCAAGCCAAGCGGTTTAACCTTTGGAAAAAAAAAACAAGAGATGAGCTTGGGGAATCCACCCACCATGGAAAACTGGACAAAGTGGATAGGAAACCTAAAAGCTAAATTGGTCAACAATCCTAATGTCAGCGGCCCGGGAAATATAATGCTTACCTCAAGGTTTAGACATAATACAAATTTGACTATGCTGTCGCGTAAACTAAAAAAAGCAAAACGATTACACAAAATTAGAGGAACAAAAGAAACAAGGGAGAAATGCACAGACCTATCAAAGAAGAAGAGACACTTAATATGGTCACTCAAACAGGAAAAACTAGAGCACGACTTGGTAACAATACATGAGCTTTCAAAACCCAACAAACAACGATAACTTTGGCAATACATTGAAAACATGGAGAATGGCAAAGTGGATAGGCGCAACTCAGTACACGCCGATGTTTGGACAAGGTACGCTGCCTCAATCTACACTGAGAAAGCATTTATCGCAGCCCATGAAAAACAAGAGGTCCTACTTGCAACTGGAGAAGAAACTGTTATGGAAGCCCGCGCAGAATCACTTGGAAAAGAACAAGATGGCACCTTAGTTAAAGAAGTAATAAGCAGGATAAGAAGAGATGGGGCTCCTGGGCCTAACAGCCTCCCAGGGGCAAACTTCAGAGAAGATCCAGTTTACTGGAGTAGAATTCTCTCTACACTGTTTACCGAATGTAGACTAAAAGCACAAGTACCAGACTCGTGGCGAGGGCCCTTCCTGCATCCTATCTTCAAGAAGGGGGACAACACAGATCCCCCAAAAAAATTATCGACTCATTGCTCTCCTGGACATTGAAGGGAAAGCCTATGCCAGTACTCTACTGAAGGAACTCAACGAATGGATTAAAGAGAACGAAATCCTCCCCCACTAACAGACTGGCTTTCGCAAGGGATGCGCCACAATTGACAACATCGTGGCAAGCAAACTGTAAAAACAACAATCCAATTTTTACATGCTTTGTAGACTATTCAGCCGCTTTTGACGGGGTACCCCGAAATAAGCTCTGGAAAAAACTGAGCAATTGGCACATCCCAGGAGGACTCCTTAACGCTATCATTTCATTATACAGCAATACCTGGATCCAAGTAAAACTAGCAGATAATACTCCAACAAAGAAGTGTCAGACAAATCATGGATTAGAACAGGGCTGCGTACTTGCCCCCACGCTGTTTAATCTTTATACTGCAGATCTGTGGAAGAAGCTTCTGAACGCCAGCCTTGCAACACCAAAAATCGGGAGAAACAAACTGCAAATTTTACAATATGCGGACGATTTAGTGGTAATGGACCACACAAAAATTGGGCTGCAAAGAGGGCTAGAAGCCTTAATTAAGTACAATGAAATCAACGAGCTCATAATCAACGCGCAAAAAACAAAAGTTGTTATTTTCGGCCAGCTCCCCAAAAAAGCCTCACTGAAATAGCACTTGGGGAAGGAAATCATCACAACCACGCGCTCATATAACTATCTTGGGGGCTGGCTAAGTGAAACTGGCAAAGCTATATTACATACGTACAAAATGAAGGCCAGAGCACAAGCAACAATTTTTTCGATATGCAAACTAAATGAGCTCATGCAGAGCCCAACGTCAGCTCCCATTAGAAAGGTTCTACAAGCCAAGATCAGGGCGACCGCAGGATATGCACAACAGGCGTTCCCAGGCAAAATGGAGGCAATGTTCGATAAAGTACAATTCCAGGCCTACAAACGTATTTTTAAACTTCCCAAATACACTTGTCACAGTCTAATTCATTTGGAGTTTGGCCTAAAGCAACAAAGTAAGGAATGCTTTGGTACACATGCTAAATACTTTTACCAAGTTTTAACTGCCCCAGCTGGAAGTTTAAAAGTATGCTGAAGCCAATTTACGGAGATACCGCTAACCCGTGGCATAGCTACAAGGAAAAAGCAGTTGAAACGTTGGGGCTTGCAATTGAAAACTGGAAAGAAGCACCAACAAGCTACTTGGCGATTAAAAATGCAATAAACAAACAGTGTCTTTATTCGTCAATTACAATGATCTAGCAGAATTCGTAACAGAAAAGGGCCCACCCGGCTTGGCAACATCATATACAGGGCATAAAACACAGCCCTACCTCAGCCAAGCACTTGGAAGGAAAGCACTCAAAAACATCATATGGGCCAGACTAGTGCCCCTCCAAATCAAAGAGCTAAACCCTGGGTGGAGGTCCCTGGAACACAAAATAAGATGCAGACTCTGAAACTATAAAAACGAATCTCTGCTACACATGATTTGCTGTTGCCCTGAGATGCTCCTGCCCCTACGGATCTTTTTAAAACAAATCTGGCTACGACACGGGGTTCGAACAGTAAAAGAAGCCGTATCGGTACTTTTCTCCTGTCCCCTTCCAACAGACCTGGCCAAGTTTGGGATATACATGGCCAAGCTTCAAAACAGGCTTTCGGAAAATGAAGGGTCAGGCATGATGAAAGTCACCTTAGACCAATAAGCCAACTTGCCCCACAAACCAGACGAATAAGACATCATTTTAATAACTATAATATCTTAACTTAAGCAAGCAAGTCACTATTGTGGACACACTGGTATATGCTTGCTGTTTTTATTCACAGATGCAAATATTAATATATATATTGAGTTTTTATACACTTATTTTGAAAGTTTCGTATACAAATGAATTTTTTAGGTCTGCCTTTCTTTTTAAGATGTATTGTAAATGGTTTTAAGTAACTGTGCAATATAAAATAAATTATTGCTTGCTTGCTTACTTGACAAGTCCTACACCCTGTTTCCTTTTATGCAGGAATTGGTTGTGAGCCACTGAGGAGTCCTTGATGCAGCAAAACAGCAAGGAACAGAAATAATCCTGGGTACACCGAAGCAGCGATCGAGCGTAGTTCCTTTCAGGATAATCGTAGAATAGCAAGCAAGTTGTGGAAGATGCTAGCAGCTTTATATAACATCTGCGCCCAACATAGCTGCTCTGTATAAAAGATTTACTAATCTCGTGAGGGATCGGGGGGCTCTGAAAGTAGCTGTTTTTTAGGTCGAGCGTGGGCAGCGCATGCCCTGCTCTGCGAGCAAAGCTGTATTAGAGTATGTACTTGAAGCCCCGCCTACTCTCTGCCCATATTTGTCATTGGCTTGTGTCATTGTCCTTCTTAAATACTGGCTTCTGATTTGTCATTATGCTTGTTAGTCCCTCCTTAGTACCACCTTGTCTTCAATTGTAACCTCCCATGAGGACTGGCCCGTTTACTTTGGTTGTTATAAGGTATGTCTTTTTTAGACTGTCAGCACTATTTTCTTTAATGAGTTTCTTCTACTGCAATAGGGCAGGAGGGTCTCTCAGGCGCAGTTGTGACCATCAGCTTGTTTACGGGAAGCTCTTCAGGGGCCATGGGAGACATAAAAGAGTAAGTAAGAGATGCCTTCAAGCATTTGGAATGCAATAGGTCTCGCATTTGTGAGAGTTTAAGCTATTGCATTGTAAATGACAAAGCCTTTTTTATGTTTTAAAAACTAAAACATAAATAAAAGGCATTGTCATTTACAGTGCCAATAGCTCATACGTAAATGCAAGACCTATTGCATTGCAGATGCTTGTTCTTTCTGATGCTGCTTTCCTTAAAGTAATCAGGGGCACTGTGCATCTCCTAAACCTCAAATTCTTCTGTTTGTGGTGCGCTTAAAGTGACTGGAGTTTCTAACTCCAGTTGGGGCAGCCATGGGGTGTGGCTCCAGAAGGCATGCGTCAGGGGGGTAGAAGGCCTAACAGACCCATCTCAGGGGCCCTAGAGTCAACTACCTACCCAAAAAATGAATTTGGGGTCAGTGACACCCAAACACCCTCTGTAAGTTTACGCCCTTTTCTGTTCCACCCGGACCTGGTTGTTGTCTCTGGGAAATGACTACGATCATGCAAAACAGAAAGGCCTGGAATCCCAGCCCTTTGGGTCACTTATTTTAGTTATATTTTCACTGCTCACACTTCATTCTCTTTGCTACAAAAATCCTTGATAGTAGAGTTGTTAAATCGCACATGTTGACATGTCTCTGTGGGGCATATCAGCAAGGAACGGCGATGAATAACACAAAGCGTGCTTAGCGCTTTGTTATTCATCGCCGTCTATCTCTGGAATTTATCACCCTGGTAGCGCGTTATCAACAACGCGTTGCTCCAGGGCGAAAAAAAATTCTGAGATAGTGGGGGAAAACGCCGTTTTGCAGGGAACATGGCTGGTTTTCCAGCGATGTTCCCTGCAAAAGGGTGATAACCTTGCTGATACGACCCTGTGGTCGTAGCAGCATAATCCACTCCCTATGTTAGGGATTAGTAAATCAGGATTTTAGCAGACGTTATTTTTTGGAGAAATCTGCAGTTTTCTCCAAAAACTAACGACTGCTAAAACGCTGGGGCAGCCTTGTAAATATCTCAATGTGCACATCAGCGATATTTGCAAGGCTGAACTGCCCAGTGACGCCCACTTTGCATCTCATTAGAGATGCAAAGGAAGGCGTCGGGAAAAAGGGTGCTAACATGAGATTATGCATGTAGCGCACCCTTTTTTAAATAGGGTGATAGTTTTATCTCCGCTTTTTTGGCTTTTAAAGACAAAAAAGGGGAGATAAAGCCCTTGTTAATATACCCCTATGTTTCTAGTCTTAGCCTTTTAAAAATCCTTTTATCAAGTTACTGACATCTCCATATACTAAACTCAAGTTGCAAATAGAAGTGGGAATGGGAGCGCCATTCTTGGCTCACAACAAAAAAATAAACAACACAGAGATGGCAAATCCAATTCAAGGCCCCCAGTCCGAACTACCAAGCCAAGAATGCATTTATTTGTGGGATGTCACACTCCAAGCACCCCCCACTGAAACATTCTCGCCAGTTTTCAGCGTGGAGCGCACCCACCTCTCTCTGTCCCCCAAACCGCACCCAGGAGCTCCCCCTCAACCCCTGGTAGCAAGATTATTGAATTACAGGGACAGGGTCACAGCGCTCCGGAGAGCCGGAGAGTTGCATGTGTTAAAATAAGAAGGTTCGGAGCTGGGACTTTTTCCGGACTTTAATCCACAGGTGCAAGAGGCACGCAGGCAATATACACCCATTAAATGCAAATTGAGAGAGCTGCAGCTAGAATATGCAATGTTATATCCAGCCGGACTGAGAGTGTATTTTGATGGCAAGACCAACTACATTGACCCTCAACAACTGCAGCAAGATCTCAAAAAGCACAGCAAAGTAAATAAGAAGAAACCTTCGAGGAATTCCGTGGTTGAAGAAGGCGATGCACGAGGCGATTCAGAATAATCGGGCTGGCAGTGTAGGAGCACCCCCGAGACTCGAATAATGGTACAACGTGCATGACAAGCACGTGCCCCATTCGCATCATGAAGACTGGATACGTTGATATATTAAGAATGCTCAGGGGCACCACAAATGCATAAGTAAATATGTGCTGATCTATAATTGCAATAGGTTGTAAAGGAAACACTAATTACAGTCGTCAGTAGCAGTATCTATCTGGATGGTATTCTATTAGCAGGGCGGACAAGAGGAGACCATCAGTAGGCACAGTTAGGTGGACAACCACCACCCCCTAATATGTAATGCCCACCAGGGAGTAAAGTTTAAAATGTTTTTGTTATTGGGAAGGGTAGGTACCAGATGTTCAAATCAGGCCATGTCGCAAATTTATGGCTATGGCATGTTAACACAGCCAGTTTGTCAGCAAGCAGGCCTAGGTTAATTGTACTTAGCACGTGTTGTACAGATGTATGGTTTTACATTGTGCGTATTTCGTATCAACTCATATGTACATACTATGTCTACAGAACAACCCACTAACACTAATGTCAATTTAAAAATGATGTAGTGGAATGTAAGGGGCCTTAATAATCATAGAAAAATCCATAATGTAGTGGCCTATTTACAACGACACAAAATGAGTTCTTAGAAGATTGGAGAAGCACTCCTATTTTTTCTCTCCTATTAGACTTAACGGCTTTGCTTTATCTTTAAACTAAGCGTGCTGCGGAGGTAGCACATTTGTCCCTACCTAGTAACCTCCTAGTAATAACCTCGTAATAACCTATATACGTAGTAACCTCCTAACAAAACACTTAACCTCCGTGCACGGTTGCTGGTGTGGTTCTAAAACTAGAACATCACATGCATTTATACAACATCAAAAAATAAATAAATGAATAAACAAACTTTTCATATGTCTTACACATATATTTTTTTCAATTTGCATGAAACATATAATTCATATTTCTGGTTAAGGCATGAGCCTGCCATTACAATGATAGATTCAAAAAACGATCTCTGAGAAATTACAAATTTACAAAAACAATCCAAATCTTCAATGCTTCAAGGATGAATTCGCTCCGTTTTGTTCACTTAAGATAGGAGGCTATTTACAACGACACATGTGGATGTAGCTATACTCCAAGAGACCCACCTTCCCACAGGTATTGGCCTGCTGTCATCGAGGAGAATAAAGGGCACATGTATTGCATCTGAGTTTATGCCACATACCAGAGGGGTGCTGATTTGGGTGCACAAAAACCCTGGATTGCAAGTACAGGAGGTTGAAGTGGATATGGAGGGTAGATATGTAATAGCTAGATGTCATAATGATAACTTTCACGTGTTATTTGTCGACATTTATGGGCCTAATCACGATGACCATCAATTTTACCACATCTTGCACAGCAAAATTAGGTAAAACTCAGATATGCCACAACTCTGGGGGGTGATTTTATTTGCATACAAAACCCGGAATTAGGTAGATCAAAAGGTCTCACAAGACACCCTTATAAGGCTGCGAGAGGGTTTGCTGACATTTCAGAGGCAGACGATTTAGCAGACATCTGGTGACACCACACTCCCCTGGATATGTAATACACACACTATTTATCTGCACACGACACCTCCACTAGGATAGATTATTGGTATGCATCGCAGGAACTGCTACCCCTCATGACCAAATGCACGCATATGGTTTGCATGCTTTCCGACCACTCCCCCATAGTGTTGAAGGTATAAGTGATATACAGCGCAGACTACCCATCTGGAGATTCCCGCAATACTCATTACTAGACTTCTTTTTTCGAGATGAGTTGAATAAGGCAATTGATGAGTTCTTCGCCACCAATATGGGAAGCTCACCTGAGATGAGTACCATCTGGGAAACGTTTAAAGTTTACATCAGAGGTATGAATATTGCGAAACATGCGGGGGTCCTTAAATCGGAAAACAACTAAAAAATGTGGAAACAACATTGAAAACACTAGAAAAGCAATTTCAGGAAAGGAGAGACCCTAAACTATGACCACATATCAGGTCTAAGATAGATTAATTCAATGAGCTACTGGACACTGAGGTTAAATATTTGGGGAAATATGCCACGTGAGGGTATGCCAAAGGGAATGGACCCAGCTCGGTACTGGCCATGTTAACTCCCTCTCCTAGAAGTGAAAGTGGTGTATTGCAAATATATAACGAAAACAGAGTCCTTTTGGGAGTACACCTAAGATAGCTGAGGCTTTTAGCGATTATTACAAAAAACTGTACTATGCGCGTGACCCCAAAATAGCAGAAACAAAGGAGGGCTATCTTGCCCACATTACAATAAATAGGCATTTCAATTCAGATACAGTAAGGCTTCTGGCCCCTCTTCACCCAACTGAGATCACTGCAGCTCTAAAAGACATGACCAGTGACATGGCACCGGGGTCGGACGGCCTGACGGTGACCTTTTACAAGGCATATCAGGACCATCTAAGTCCCCACCTAATGAGTCTATTTGAGGAGATGGCTAAGGTGGGTATTATGCCACCCTCTACGCATGAGGCCATCCTGATTACGCTACTTAAGCCAGGAAAGCAGCTGGAGAATTGCTCCTCTTATAGAACCCTATTGCTGCTTAATACGGATGCCAAACTTTATGCCAAGCTTTTGTCTAACAGGTTGGCACCCATGCTGCCTAAATTAGTTGTGTTACAGCAAACAAATGATGGACAGAATGCTGATAATTCAAACATTCTCCCCAAGTCAATAGATCTGGGTTAAAGCCATTGTTCTTTTGCCCACTACACCACCTCAGTTTGGACCCAGACATATGCAAATCACGCTTCAACCTGTGCCCCATGGGAACAGTCCAGACCGAACTGCCGTGCCAGGTCCTCCCTGGACTGGAAACAAGCATCCTAGGACCAGTTTCAGGGTATGTCACCCTTCTTCAGCCATGCTAGCTTGAATCCAGTGGCACAGTGATCAAGGGACCCACGTCTGGGCATAACCATACCACTTAGGGCAAAAAGTGTTACAGCAAACAAATGATGGATGGAATGCTAACAATGCAAACATTCTCCCCCAGTCAAAAGATCTTGGTTAAATCCATCATTCTTTTGACCACTACACCACCCCAGTTTGGACCCAGCCATATGCAAATCACTCTTGACCCTGTGCCCCATTGGAACAGTCAAGACCGAACGGCCAGGCCAGGCCCTCCCTGGACCAGAAACAACCATCCTGGGACCGGTTTCAGGGTATGTCACCCTTCTTCAGCCAGGCTAGCTTGAAACCAGTGCCACAGTGAGCAAGGGACCCACGTCTGGGCATACCCATCCCACTTAGGACGAAAAATGTTACAGCAAACAAATGACGGATGGAATGCTGACAATGCAAACACTCTTCCCAAGTCAAAAAATCTGGGTTAAATTTATTATTCACTACACCACCCCAGTTTGGGCGGACTGTTCCCATGAGGCACATGGTCAAGACTGATATGCATATGGCCAGGTCTAAACTGAGGTGGCCTGGTGATCAAAAGAATCTAACCCGGATCTCTTGACTGGGGGTGAATGTTTTGATTTGTTCTGCAATCCGTCCATCAATTGTGTATCTTTTGAGCTACAGGACACTGAGGGTAAATATTTGCGGAAATATGCCACATGATGGTATGCCAAAGGGGATAGACCCAGCTCGGTACTGGCCATGTTAACTCCCTTTCCTAGAAGTGAAAGTGATATATCGCAAATATATAACGAAAACAGAGTCCTTGTAGGGAGTACACCTAAGATAGCGGAGGCTTTTAGTGATTATCTTTTGTGATGTATCTTTTGCTTTCTCGCCCTAAGTGCGCCAGGTATGCTCAGGTGTGGGTCCTGGGCTCACTGTGCCAATGAAATCAAGCTATCCTGGCTGAACAGGGATGAAACTTCGAAACCGGTCCTAGGATGCTTGTTTCCAGTCCAGGGAGGACCTGGCTTGGCAGTTCAGGCTGGACTGTTCCCATGAGAGACAGGGTCAAGACTGATTTGCATATGGCCATGTCTGAACTGGGGTGGCTTGGTGAGCATGATGCATTTTTGACCATACTGTTTAACCCCTTCGATGCTGATGACAGAACGGTTCCGTCATCAGCATCGGCTGAGCTGTGTTGATGACGGAACCGTTCCGTCATGACTCCGCCCGCGCAAGGTGGAGTCAGCATGGGCGGGTAATTCGCACCGCACGGATGCGGTTAACAAAAAACTACCTGTTCTGAGTCCAGTTAGATTAGTTTTAAATCCCTTAGCTCAACCCTGGTAGCTGTGTATTTAAGCAGTTGGGCTTTATCAAGGGAACATGAGTAAAGCATTAAGAAGTACCAAAACATTTGACTAAAAAAAAAGAAACAAGACTCAATAAAACTTCAACACCAATTTATATACATAGGTTGTATTTTTTCTTTAAAATAACACCTCAAACATCAGCCATAGGGTTCCGTAGATATGTATTTTCAAAGGAAGAGTAAATCACTGCTTTTTCATTCAATACAAAAATCATTGTAATGGACCATGCTCAAGGCCAAATTTTGGAAAAGTATTATAAAGCTATAAACTACTATTCTGGCCCACTTTGGGTGACCTATCCAGGCAAGGAGCAAGTCACACGGACCAAAGAGGATTGATTGGACATTTGTCGCGCAGTCAAAGCAGTCTCTATTCCAGTTCCAGGCTCTATGGCAAACCACCAAAGCCTATAATGGGGTGAAGTGATACAGGTTGCTGAAGATGCTGAAGAATGGTGACAAAGTTGATCTGGTGATGGGGTGTCTGAGGTTCTGGGACAACCTTTCTTCGAGCAGGGCACTACAGGCACAGTCCTGTATTTGCAAGCCCTAGTAGCAGCCAGTGCAGTCTAGTCTTGATGCAGCCTCTCTTATGCTGGGGCCAGGGAATAGCAGGGCATCCTTCTTTGGTCCAGTCCTCAGTACAGATGTGATCTGAGGTCTCAGTGCTATTTTTATGCCCAGGTTGTGGCTTTGGGTGATGTGGTGATACTAGGCAAAGGGCTACCAATTCCCCTTCCACCCACCGATGACTTCTTGTGAAGTGTGACATCTAGATAGCCCTAAATGTACTGTTCTCCCCACTTATAAGATGGCAGAACCCTTCTCCTGGGGTGTGGAACTCTCTAGCCCACTCCAGAGGTGTGGCTACCTGGGGACCACACGCCTTAGAAAAAATAGTTTGGCAAATGTTTCCACTCTCTCTCCCTGATGCCAACCTGTTTACAAGAATAAAAGAGCATCCCCTCTCGTTGCGTGTCCACCATTTTCCAAAGGCGGTTTTCACTTTGAAGTTCACCTCTTGGCCTCACACCCTATTTGGCATTACTGCCAGAAAGAGTTCACACCTCTTCCAACAGCAGACCCCTTGTATTCCTTCCTGAGAGTCGTTCACACAGAGGGGGGCAGAAAGCTGTCTTCTGGCCAGCATGCGTAATTAGTCACTGGAAAACTTGTGCAACAGAGAGATTACTGACTTAAGTTGCCATGTGGCCATATGTTGCATTAAATTCAACATGACCATCAAGTCAGGTTTAATGGAACAATTATTTCATACCTTGAATCATGATATTTAGTAGTCCCATTCACCTATTCAGATGTTAGCACTGATAAGTTGCCAACATGTAACTCTGTCCTCGCCATTTAGACTACTATCACTTTTACAGTAAAAACGAGAATGCAGGCTTTTTTTCCAGGATGTGTAAGGTTGAGATCACATGGGCAGGGCAAGATGGCGGACACAGCTGCGTCCGAGCGAGGCAGGACATGAGTGCTCTCCACTACTTTCCCCCCTGCCCGCTGGATGTCCGTGAAGTAGTTTGAGAAAGCTTTAAGAGCTATCGGAGTCCGGAATGCTGAGGCTGTTATCATCTACATTTCAATTAAAACGCTGACTCTACTTACACATTGCTGGATTCTGCTGGTATCGTCTCAGCGGGTCAGCGGTCGGCTCCTGGTGCTCGGAGGAGGAAGAGAGACCTGCGACAGCCGTTCAGCAGACTCAGTGGCTCCCTCGAAAAACCGGGCCAAAACAAGAGCAGCGTGATTAGGATGGGCCCAAGAACACCGGCACTAACGTGGCTCCCAAGGGTTCGAAGGCATGTGCCTGGCTGCTGCAACCAGGGCAGGCGCTAGGCATGGGCAGCGTGGGCGGCCGCACAGGGCCTCGCATTCAGCCCACCAGCATGGGGCCACGCACTGGTGATATGTCCTTTTGTTTCCCTGGCGATCTATCACAAAGAAAGGTGTCGCCTGCAATTAAGGTCTATTGGAGGGGGCCACCTCCCTGGGCCTCTCATGGATGGTGTCAGGAGGCATAGGGGAGGGAGACGGAGACAGAGACGCTCCCTCAATTGCAAGGAGACCATTCACAGACACTGTGGGGGGCCCATTGTCCAGCATTTTGGCGCACCCACAGTTTTAACTTTTAGACCACAATCAATTCTCACACCTATGAAGGTGTGAGAAATGCTTGTGGAGTAAAAGTTAAAACTGTGGGGGCGCCAAAATGCAGGACAATGGGGCCCCCACAGTGTCTGTGAATATTCTCCTTGCAAGGGGCCACTTACGTAAATTAGAGGGGGCCTTGCACGTTCCCTTTTAGCCCAGGGCCTCGCAAATCCTAGAACCGGCCCTGGCTGCAACCATATAGTTGGTGGTACCCTCGGCAGCCCAAACCTCTCAGAACGTTGTCCATACAGTCACGGGGCAAGGCGCCGCGGGTGCGTAGACACCTGAAAAGATCGCTGAAAATTTCACCAAGAAGCAGCAAGATATGGCTCTCGCCCCCGGTGCTGTAGAATCGGTGGATTTGGCAGGATCAAAGGTAACTATTGCCAGTATCTTTAAGAAAAAGCCTTTAGGTAAAACAAAGGTGCTGCAGGCAAACCAAACGGTGACATTAACAGCATTGAACAGCACTACTCCTGGCATACTAAACGTGGCTCCAAACACTTTAAGGATTTCTGCCCCTCCTTTGATTAATAAATCGAAGTTTGTGGGTGAAAGTAGTGGAAGAGAGCAGGCTAATATTTGAGCTAATTTAGAGTTTACCGAATTGATAGCTGCTTCCCCACAAGTTGTAGGTGAGGGTGCACCCGATACTCAAAATGGCTTGTTCTTAGCTGTTCCTAGTGGCTCCCGTGCTGACCTGCTTCAAGGGATTGTGACTGGTAGTGGTAATCTCACTGGAGAAGCGGGCATTGTTGTTCACAGGAAGCGCGTTCCAGTTCTTGGCTGAGATGAAGGAGAAGGCTCCCCTTCCTGTTCTGTTCCTGCGGATGCGAGGGACCTCTCTTAGGGCAAGGTTGGCAGAGCGTAGGTTCCTCTTGGGTACGTGGAAGGATACTCTCTCGTTGAGGTATTTGGGTACGATGTTGTTGAGGGATTTGTAGGCGTGGGTGAGGAGTTTGAAGGCGACCCTCTTCTTGACGGTGAGCCAGTGGAGGTCTCATAGGTTTTGGGTCATGTGTTTGTGACGCGGTGTCCCGAGGATGAGTCTGGCTGCGGGGTTCTGGATGGTTTGGAGTTTGTGTAGAAGAGTTCTGTTGATTCTGGCCTATTGGGCGTTGCCGTAGTCCAGTCTGCTGGTTATGAGTGTGCGGGTGACTGTCTTTCTGCAGTCAGGGGGATCCATTGAAGGTCTTACAGAGGATGCGCAGGCAGTTGAAACTAGTGGAAGTGACGGCGTTGATCTGGCAGTTCATGGAGAGAGAGGAGTCGAGGATGATGCCGAGGTTTCGTGCGTGGTCTGTAGGGGTGGGTGGATTCCTGATGGCAGAGGCCCACCAGGTGTTGTCCCAGGCGTAGGAGCAGGGTCTGAGGATGAGGACCTCGGTCTTCTCTGAGTTTAGCTTTAAGCATCTGTCCTTCATCGAGGCTGCCACGTTCTTCATTCCTTCCTGGGAGCAGAGTCTGGTGTCTTCTGGGTTCCTCGTGAGTGAGAGGATGAGCTTGGTGTCATCGGTGTAGGATACATTTCAACAGCCCATGTTGTCTGACGATGTTGGCGAGGGGTGCCATGTAGATGTTGAAGAGCGTGGGGCTGAGCGAGGATCCTTGGGGTACTCTGCAGTTGATATTGATGGGTTTGGAGAGGAAGGGGGGAGTCTGATTCTCTGGGTTCTGCTGAAGAGAATGTATTGGATCCAGTCGCGGGCAGCTCCTTGTATGCCCGCATCGTGGAGTCTGGCTACGAGCATGCGATGTGAAATGGTGTCAAAGGCTGCGGAGAGGTCTAGGTGGATGAGGGCCGTGGTGTGTCCCTGGTCGAGTAGCGGCGAGGAGGGCTATTGTTACTGCGGAATCCAGACTGGGTGGCGTCTAGGATGGAGTTCTCTTCAATGAAGGCGGTCAGCTGAGCATTTACAAGTCTCTCAGTGACTTTGGCTGCAAAGGGGAGGAGAGAGATGGGCCGGTAGTTTTTCAGGTCCATTGAGTCAGCCGTTGGTTTCTTGAGGAGGGGTTTCACCTCCGCCCACTTCCAGTCGCCTGGGAAGATGCCAGATCGCAAGGAGGCGTTGGTGGTCCGTCCTAGTTTGGGAGCGATGGCGGCGGCCCTGTGGAATATGCGCAGAGGGCAGGCGTCCGTAGGGGCTCCTGAGTGGGTTTTCTTCATGGTTGTGGTGATGTGATTGATGGTGGCAGGATCCCAGGTCATGATGCTTGGTTTATCGGTGGCGGTGGGTGGGGGGGTGATGGTATTGGGCGCCTAGGCACTTAAGTTGTCGTCGAGGACCTTTTTCTTCAGATGGAAGTGTGAGCTGAGCTCATCGCAGAGTTCCTGGGAAGGTGGAGTTTTTATATATTTTCCTCTGAGATGTATGTAGACTGAAGTGTGCAAGATCCCAACCTACAACACAACAATGGCTCCAAAAAAAATAGGCATTTTCTCGTTGTTTGTGGATAGTGATTGTAATTAGCTGTTGGGATAGGTATGAATGCAAAAATTTAGTGAATACATGTGTATGTGTTCAAGGAGTGAGTGGCGTTGAATGCATGTGAGTAAAAAATTGGTATGCGGTATCTTTTTTTTAAGAGTTGTTTTTGTATAGGGTTGTGTTTCTTGTGTTTTTTAGTCTACGGTTTCTTGTGATTCAATTGTTTAACATGAAATTAAAAGAGTTAATAAAAGAACCAGCACCATATACTGGGTCACATTGTACAGTGTTATATATATTGTATGTATTCACATTAAGTCTTATGTATGATTTAATTGAGATATGTAAAATGCATAAAGAAACAAAAAGTTAAGAAATTGTAATAAAGAAATGAGTTTGACACAACGACTAAATAGTTTAATTGAATAACACTTTACATAAGGCCAGCTTTGTGAGCTACTTGTAGCCCGTTAGGAAGCAATACAGGCCTAGTGGGACTTTATATTATAATTTGTGTGTTTCCCCCTTTGTCCCAGACCTCAAATCGTGCATTTAAAGGGGTACCTTATTTTGCTAGACACTCAAAATTATGGCCTAGGCATGGAGCAATGGAAAGATTAAGCCCTTGTGTTCATCTCTAATGTACACAAGGGTCGTGTGCAGCCCCACAGTAGATCCTTGATCCACTAAGCCGCTACCTCCTCTGAGACCAGTTTCTTTCCGAGAAACGTGATGTGCACTTTCTGCAGCAAGAACATCTGCACTTCTTTGACCCTTGCTGATATTTGTCAGTCTTTCTTAGGGTTCGTGTGGGTTGTCTCGCTCTTAGTGGCCTGGGGAGAAGCGGCTGAGTCGAAGACCAATGGAGTGTGGCTGTTGAAAGGATCTGTACACGAAGACGATGTTCATGGATGTAATAGCACTAAGAGCGCCGCTGCTGCAGCTGTTGGCTGCACGAGCCCTGGTGGTGAATGTCACCCCGAGAAGGGCAGTATTAGCGTCGCATTGCGGCTGAGCACTTCGGGGCCTCGATTCATGCTCGGTTAGCCTCGCCTCCCATTTGCACGCACATCATTTGTGTTTAATCTCCCAGGCATCTTGTCATTCCCTTAAAGGTTCCTCTGCTTGGAAGCGAACGGGAAGGTAATTAACAGCACCGGCATGAACATATGTATGTGCGACGCCATTAACTAGGCTCTTGCTGACTTCTTGTAAGGGGGCACCAACGATTAAAGGCTACTCTGCAAGTTCAACACATTTAGAGATTTGGAGTCATTCCTACGGTAATTTCTGGAAACCTCCTTTAATCTTGTGAATCGGTTCTGGCAAACCCTTGTCCCTGGTTGGCGCGTGAAGGACGTTTTACGAAGTACCAGATTCCTGACTCTGCTATTTACTCTTCAAAGAAGATTTCGCATTTTAATTTTAGTTCATTTTAAAAGTGCCTTAGAAATGGAGGACATCTTTAAGGAGACAGAGACAACTGCTGTGAAACTCTTTTTTGTACTGTCACGCGTCTGTGCTTTCTGTTGGCAAGGTAAGAAGACTTCTGACGAATGGGAAGAGCTTTTCAAGAATGGAGCTTGAACTGCAGAATGAAGAGGGGAGATCTGTCGATGAATCTATCGTCTAATTATCTAAATAAAAAAAGATGCGAGGAGAGGGAATAGATAGGTGGTGTTCGGAAGTAATGGTGTTTTATCGCTCAATATACAGTATCTTTTCAATTTACTACACATAGAAGCATTGTGCTATATTGTAAACACATTTATAGAGCATTGCATACCCTTGCTGAAGTGCCGATCCTACCAGTGAAAAAGAGGTTGGTTGGAAGCCTGTTACATTGCAGTATGGCCTGTGTGGCAAGTGTCAACCTTGTTTGGCCAGGGTGGTGCTCCAATACTGACTTAGGTCCCAGCTCCGAACCTATAGTGAAGGAATCCAGAGTAAGTCATAGAACACATGTTAGGTTTTAAATTCCTTTTTATATTGTACATTCATACATATTATATATAAGTTAGCATTATGTGGCTAAATAGATGCCATTTGTATTAGCACTATGAAACCCACTGAGTTATCCTTAGTTGGGTTGTGTGCCTCCATCTTGTAAGAAGGCTGTTTAGGCCGCATCCACACTAGGCCTCATTTATTTTTTGCTTGCTTCAGCAGAACTGTAAAACTATATGCCGTTATTATTCTTTCTCTGCTCTCCAAGGTTGAAGTCTGATTTGCTAATGCATAGATGTTCTTTTTGCACATTCCTTTCTGCATGTGTAGTTCTGCTCGCACGTTAGGAGACATTGAGGCTCAATCTTGCAGGTGTTAGCTCATCTCCCTGTACCTTCTTTGTTCATTCCCGGCTCAGGTCGATTCTTTTCCACGGTAGGCGTGGCTGAGGTCCCCAAAAGGCTTAATTATGTATTGGCATGCCTTGGGGAGTCAGTCCCTCTCAGCAACCATCTTAGGGTGAAGTTCTGAACTGGGGCTCCTCTGCAAAGCATATATTCAATAAATTAAGTTTGTATTCTCTAATGTCTGACTGATTCTTCAATGGGAAGGCATAGCAGGTAGTTGTGAAAATAACCTGCGGGCCCTTAGAGGGCCACGTCCTTCAGTTGGTGCCCAAACAGGGCCCCAGCGAGCTCACCCTCACCTGTAACCAGATCGCAAGGGCCGGGGTGGTGTCTGGTCGTTTGGGCGGATCAGGGCCCCTCACATACAAGACCAAGCTTGGTTCTCGCAGCTCCTCCGCCCTTCCAATTGGACGGATCCTCAGTTGGTGGCCCTTGGCCTGGGTTCTGAAGGCGAAAACCCTGGAGTTGACCGTTTGGTCCAGAGAGTCAGCAGTGGAGAATAACTTGCTTGACCTGTGTGCATTAGGTGAGTGATTTTATTCTTGGAAAAAAGGCGCCTTGCTTGCACGACACAAGATTGCGGGCCGTGCCTGATACCTTCTGCGGACTGTCTTGTCTTGGACTTGATGGATCTGCGGACCCTTGAGGGACACAGAGTGCTTGTGAGCAGTCTACTGGACCAATTGGTAATTGGCCCCTTTGTGAAAAGGTCTGGGGCTGTTCACAGGTATTCTACCAAACCAGACCTAAAAGATTTGATTTTGCTCTTGAAAAGTTCTGGGGCTGAAGGCCTGTCCTCTTGTATCGGTACAGTCTTTGAGCTGTCTTGGGTGTTGTGTGCGGACTGCCTAGTTTGGATGACACCAGCGTGCGGGCGGTGCCTTGATACAGTCTTTAGACTGTCTTGGAT
This sequence comes from Lissotriton vulgaris, assembly GCF_964263255.1. NCBI lineage: Eukaryota > Metazoa > Chordata > Amphibia > Caudata > Salamandridae > Lissotriton > Lissotriton vulgaris. Next base: position 928,129,772 of record NC_141687.1, read on the forward strand.
GACACCAGCTGACGAGCTGTGTCTTTATACGGTCTTCTGGGCCATCTTGGTTTGTACTTGGTGGGTTTGTGGACCCTTGGAAAAGACACAGAGTGTTCGCGAACAGTCTGCCAGGTCAGCTGGAAATTTGACTCGCGCTCTAAAAGGACCAGGACTGTTTGCGGACAATGTGCCAGGCCAATTGGTAATTTGGCCCCTGTTTGAAAAGGTCTGGGGCTAAAACCTGTCTTCTCGAACTTGGTGCAGTCTTCGGACTGCGTTGTGCGGTTTGCAGACCGCTCTGTTTCGGTTTTGGACCATTGTGCTCTTGCTTATTTTTAAGGGTGGGCGTAGTGGGCGTAGTGGGGCTTCGCGAAACTACGCGAAGTGGACAAAAAACTACGCCCACCCACGCACTTCGTGTAGCCCCACTACGCGCCACCCGCCTCCCTCCCGCCCTCCCTAAATGCTTACATTAATATATAAAATAATAATAAAACCACGTACCTTGTCCTGCCGCGTCCCCGGGGCTCCCGCTCGTCATTGCGCCGCCGGCGCGCACTTCTTGGATGCTAATGCGCATGCGCGGCCGCCCGCGCATGCGCATTTCTCGTGAGAAATGCGCATGTGCAGGCGCCCGCGCATGCGCATTAGCATTCAAGACGCGCGCGCCGGTGGCATAATGACGAGCGGGAGCCCGGGGACGCGGCAGGACAAGGTAAGTGGTTTTATAATTATTTTATATATTAATGTAAGCATTTAGGGAGGGCGGGAGGGAGGCGGGTGGCGGGCAACTTCGCTACGCCCACAAAGTGGGTGTAGTGTTGCCTGCTTCGCCTACTTTGCAAAGGGCGAAGTAGGCAACACTACACCCACTTAGTGGGCGTAGCGAAGTTGCCCGCCTAGGCCTGCTTATTTTTCTTTTTACCTTCTTTCCTTGTTTGTTGGTGTCATATTTGTCCGTTGGGGACAGTGTATGTGTCTTATATTAAGATGCCTTATTTCAGTAAGTTTGGGTGTTTCGGATGTCAATGTTGTTCTACTGCTGCTTGATTGGGAGAGAGCCAGCCTGCACCTCCGGAGGGTTCCCCAAATTTTGATGTATACGTGAAGCACAGTATTGGCCTTATTCTGTTTAGCACATTGTGGCATAAATATACTAGGGACAATTCTGAACTGCAAGGGTCACTTGCTGGCTCATTTGATGAGCAAAAATTTAATTTCTTGCAGGACAAATTGTTCGCCCGAAAAAGTAGACAGTCGATGTTTGATTCTTTAAGAGTGTGGCAGAACAAAGTGAAGCAGCGGTGCATGAGAGTGGAGAATGAGGCCAGGAAAAGACAGACACAGACAATAACACAGAAAGCTGTGGCCTATGAAAGGGAAAAGGTAGAGAAAGGTATAGAATGTGCAAACCAGAAGTTTTGCTTGCAGACTGATAAATGTTATGTTATGAGGGAAGAAGGTGACAATATTGTTGAGAGCTATTGGATTCTTGTCCTCCACCTCCTTATGCCCCTGAACGGATATACCCGACAGTCCCGACGTCCCAGTCTCCGGCTCCTAGTGCCATCCTCCCAGATGCCATCTAGTTCTACTGCCTCTGCCCTGACCCTTTTTGCCTCCCTTTCCTACATGCCAGTAACCGGAGCGGGTGCTGCTAGCCCCCCTACCCTGTCCGTTGATTCCGCTTCGATTACCACAGCTCTTTCCACACCTAAAGCGCTGTCATCTACATGATGATTCCTGTCTCTGCATCCACCCTTTCCCTCTCGGATGTGACACCTCAAATGCTACTGAAGGTTGATACACCTGTGCGTGGGATACTTGAAGGAAATTGGGCAGTTGCGCAAGATGCATGAAAAGAGTGTTGGTGCGTTCTGCAGTGGGTGATGAGGAAAATACGATTGTGGTGAATCAGGCAGCCCAGTGGGCTCGCAATGCGATTTATACTATGGAAGATGTGTGGAGTGTGATGAAAGTCTATGAACCGTTTTTGCAGCAGCTTGCTTTTCAGCACATGTCAGCTACATTATTAGGATTGTGGGAGCAGTGCTTTCAGGGTGTTGCACCACAGATTATATATGAACTACGAGACAGGGGCAATGCTATAAGTATTGCTCCAAATTAAGTTTTTGCCAATGTGACGACATTAGTGGGGTATCGAGGCAGATTTCTCCAAAAGACCCCCGACCATAGGGGTACAGCACCGTATGAGGGAAGTTCATCCCATTTATCATCCTGAAGTACCAGAACTGCGAGACTCGATGAATACAGTAATTCGCCCACAAGTTGATGCCCAGTTTTAAGAACAGTGGATCTATACACCCTGGAAGAGGAGTGAGGTCCTGCCTTTAAAGAGCCAGCTGGCAGACCCTCTGAAAAAACCCACTGCATATTACAAAGAACTGACAGATGGCCTCCTCCACTGTGATGACACCAGCTGATATAGAATTGTTTTTCGGCTTGCTAGTACCAGTTGATATATGGAGGCAGGTTCAATTTTTTTCTTTTAAATCAATTCTATTAGCATTTTCCAATACATACCAAGAAACAATATGTAGTTACATTTTCAGTTATATATACGCTGTCAGATTGCTTACATATCTAAACAAGTGCCAGTGTGACATTGTATTGATGCATACAATTACTCGGCACATGAGTTAACAGCTCATGGCTCCAATGTAAACCACAACAATGCATTCAGAACTGTATATCTCGTATCCTTGCATATCATCAGTTTCCTACCCAACACCCACCCTCGGTACCCCACCCACAATTTTACCACCCAACGAACTGTGGATCATAAACTTGGCTCCTTTATTACAATATGTTTCACTGGGACAGGGTCTTGAGGGATAACCAAGGTAGTGCTGCTCCAGTGTGTCCCTATGTGTTGGGGGGAGGGGAGGAGAAAGGGGGGAGAAAGGAGGGAGGAAGGGAGTCGACTGGCATCCAGGCTGAGTGGTCTGGGGGAAGAAAGAGTGAGAGGGGCTCAAGCACAGTTCCCCTTCCTGTCCAGGTCACTGCCCAAGCCAGAATTAGGCAGACGTGGCTAACTCAACAGAGGGGTCCAGGGCTTCCACCACGTCGTCCTCTGTTTCTGCCTTAAATTGCTGTAACACTTGAGCCAATTCTAGCACAATTGGTCTTCTCCTTAATCCCCTATATTCCTCGCGAGATAGCGCCTCTCCCTCTGCTACCATCCATCTAATGATGACCACTTCTCTCCATTTGCCCTCCTGTGGCACCCTGCAAGACTTAGTCATTTAGCAAGCATCAGAGCCACTCTGTAAAGTGAAGTAGCAGTTTTGCCTTCTTCGGAAGTGAAAGGAGACCTAATAGACACACCTCAATGGCGTCCCAACGGGGGCATTCCGTAAGTTTAGCTAACCCACGGGTAACTTCAGACCAAAACCTCCAAAGGGCAGGCCATGACCATAACATATAAGTAAAATCTGCAGGATGTTGGGTACATCTGGGCCATTGTGCAGCAGTAAAGGGGTACATCTTGTTAATAGCCTGTGCTGTAAGATAAGCACTGTGTAGTATTAGTACTGTATTGATTTCAGCTGAAAATGATGGGACACCCTTTCGGGGTGTTCTAGGGCAGCATCCCATTGCCTATCTTCCAATTCCCTCACCAGTTCCCACTTCTGACGGACAGGCAATAGTGGTACATGTAGGTGCTCTCGCAGTCCGCGGTACAGCCAGCATATTAGTTGGCATCCATGGCCCATGATGTGAAGTGACCACAACAATTGAAATGTAGGGGGTTCCGTCTGCGTCACTGACCAATACTTCCGGCCACATGGTAAAACCGATGCATGCATGAGGAATAGAGTCTCCGGCACCGCTCTAGTTCGGACCAATTCATCATGTGTCATCAGTGTACCGTCTAGGAAGAGATCCACAACTGTGGATGTGTCTGCCTTTATTCAGTCCCGTACCTGGCCAGCCAACAATACACCACGTCGGGTAGGCAAACCACAAAGGATGATGTTCGAAGCATATGGATTTAGGGCTTTAGCAGATATCTGAGCTTGCTTCCAGTAGTGGATGGCAATGGACAACAGGAAGGGAGGTTCTTGCATCTTGTCGCCCCGGGACATAGCAGTGCCTGTAACTTCCCTCGCCGTAAGTGCACAACGGCAGGGTGTTCCAGAAGGATACTTGCGACTGGAGCGAGTTTATAGTCCGCATCACATTCCCATTGATAGTGTCAGCGGAGGACCTATACATTTTATCCCAAGATATTTAAATGTTGCGCATTCTATTCTGAACTGCACTAGACCAAATTGTAGGTAGGTCCCCTCGTATGTGCCAGAGAAGGGGTATGCAACTGACTTTGCGGCATTAAGGTGTAGACCAGAGATATCTCCACACTGCGAGAATACAGCGGCAATGACACGCAAGTCCATGGCAAGGTCCCTAAAAAATACTAGCATATTGTCCACGTAGAGCGAGATGGAATGTATTACTGGCTGCAACGGTATGCCATATGGGGCCATCACTCTGCGCAGTCGCTGTGCCATTAGCTCCAATGCCCATACAAACAACAGAGGTGACAGGGGGCAACCCTGGTGAGTCCCCCTATAAATATGATATTCAGGCTATATGATCATTCCCGATTTGGCGCGACCCGTGGGGTCAGTATAAAGCAACTGAATCCACTTGCAATATTCGGGGGGTATACCAAACTTCACTAACACTGCAAGCATATAGGGCTAGTTTAATGCATCGAACGCTTGCCGTATATCTAGGGGCAGGCATCCAGCCAACTCTGTTACTGCATGCATCAAGGCGTTTAATCGACGAATGTTGAGGGAAGTACTACACTTGGGAATAAAGCCACACTTATCTGTGTGTATTAGTTTAGGCAACAGGGGAAGAAATCTGGATGCCAAGATTTTACTTAGGATTTCATATTCAGAATTAAGTATTGATTACCGTCGGTACGATGTCAATTCAGTGGGAGCTTTATCTGATTTCAATAGGGATGTGACTATTGCTTCCTTAGTAGTGGGAGCAGTGTGCCTTCCTCAAGGGAGGTGACATACAGTTGTAATAAAAGTGGGGCCAATGCCCGACTTTGGAATTCAATGCCAATACATATCAAGAAAGAAAATCAACTGCCAGCTTTTAGGTGGGATCTGAAGACGTGTCTGTTTAACCTCTGAATTGTGTCCTAGCTGCTTCTCTCTCGACTTATGCTGAGTTAGCGCCATGATACTTAAGGGTGAATGTTTCGCGCTCTTACAAATTTCCTTTTCATTTCAATGTGTCCACATATGTGGAGTAACATTCTACAGGTAAGCCATCTGAGCCTGGGGTCTTATTATGTGCCTACGCTTTTATTGCAACCGGGATCTCTGCTTTGGTAATTGGTGCCGCAATTAGCTCAGCAGATGCATTCGTTACCGTGGGAAGGTCTATGCCTGTAAGGAATTTCATCGTCTCATCCGATCTCTCAGACGGTTCTGCACTATACAGAGTAGTGTAGTGGTCGTGGAAAGTCATATTAATTTCGCTCTGGGTGGTTAATAATATGCCATGCGCTTCATGGACCGCCAAGGTGGGAGTGAGAATCAGTGGGGGAGCAATCAGTCACACCATCAGCGTGCCAGCCCTATCTGCCTCAGCATGTGTACGCAGCGTGTATGCATGGAGGTCTACTGTTCGGAGCTGCTCTAATAACTCGGCATACCTAATCCTTGCCTCTTGCAATTGCTCCATTCCCGTTTAATATACCCGAGCAGCCACTTCTAGCACCTGCAGTCTGTCCTCCAAGTCTGCCAAGTCTGTGGTCACTTCTCTCCTAATTCCCACTAAACTTCCCATAGCATCCCCCGTATTGTGATTTTGAAAAGCTTCCCATTCAATCGACCTGGTGGAAGCTGTGCCCTCATTATCAGCATAATACGTAGTAACAGTGTCAGCTAATCTAGGACAGAACACCTGATCTTCAGAGGCCATATGCTGTAGCAACCATGTTTGGATAGGCGTAGGGACCCGCCCCCAATGCAGTGATAATTCTATAGGATTATGATCATAGATGGTTTTTCACAGAAACGTACTGTGATACATGGCAGAGGACAGATCTATAGTGCAAAGAAAATGGTCTAATCGGGTATGTAGGTTATGTGGGTATGAGGAGAAAGAATATTCCTGCATATTTGTGTGTTAGGACCTCTAGACATCCACAAGTTTCCACCCCAGTGCCCACCTTGTCTGCGGGGCAGCTTGATTCACAGCGTTGGTGTTCGACAAAGGGGGATGGCAGCGGTCCCAGTGGACATCAAACAAAGCGTAAACATCCCCACTTGATACCAATGGGTATTGTACCAAGTCCGAGAGTGCCTGTGTTAACCTGGAGAGATAGGCCTCCTGATTTACGTTCGGACCATAGATGGAGCCCCACACTACCTGTCTACCATCCAGGGTCCCACGAATCAGGACATACCTGCCTTAGTCTTCTATTCAGGGCTCGCTGTGAGCAAATGGGATTCCCACCCGTATCCATATTGCAGCCACTCTAGAAAAGGCTGAGTACGCTGTTGCATAAATCTGGCCACGCCACCTCCTCTGCAGTTTACATGTCTCAGATTGTAAAAGGTGCATCTCCTGGAGACATACTATTTGGGCCTTGCGACGATGTAGCTGAGCTACGATTCTGTGTCATTTCTGTGTCGACCCCATCCCCTGGACATTCCAGGATATGACCATACACAATTTCTCAACCGGCATTTGCAGCAGTAAAACCAACAGCCAACTAGGGACCACACCCACCCCACCACCCCAGCCCCCAAAACCCCGATCGGAATTTGCAGCAACCATAAAACCGATGCAAACAACCCTGAATACTTGGTCCAATGACAGAACCTCATACGACCAAACTGTGCAAAACAGGGTTAAGATTGTACACTTAGAACTCTGGCTTACGCTCATGGGATAGGCTACGTGTGGAACACATAAGTTTCCTGAGAAATGATAGTGAAACATGCCCAAGTCGGGTCGGGCCATTATACTAACAAACGTTCCCCCAGGTCCCCATGTGTAAACAGTAACATTAGTAACACATTATACAATAAAGACCAGTGGGGAATGGAGCAACCCATATCGATTAGTAAGTTGCTGAAGTGGGTGGACATGGTTCCGGTAGTTTAGCGTCTGCATTCATTCAAAAGGATGGGTGGGGATCCACTATATTGAGCCTAATGGGTCTTGACTGAGTTGAGTTGATATCGACGGGAATAAGGCCATGCTACCCCCAGAGTCGGGGTCCAAGTTGGCTGCCTCAGAAGGGTTAGAGCTGATCTCAGGCCATGGGACTCTGCGTGTCTCGGCTGTCCAGAGGGCCTCCTGCCTTCCCTCCATCACCAGCTGGCGGGGTGGGGTAGAAGTTTCCCCACTCCACATAACCATACCCTTCTTGCGCAGGCACGGGGGGTCGTTGTGATTTCAGCTGTCCAGTCTCCTTTCTGGCAGGACATCAGGAAAGCGTTGGTCCAGCCATTCCCACGCACTCTCATGTGGTAAATTCCGTTCCGCTTGCGTAATTTGCGTAATAGCCAAAAATTCCACGATCCGAGGCTTTGCAGATTGCTTTGCATGTTCGCGCTTTCAAAATGCGTGTTCACGAGAAATTTCCCCCCCATGCACGCAAACTGGAAAAAAAGCATTGTGAACGGGCAGAACAAGCAATTCCGCGTGTTAGCAGAACTTTTGCATGCTCGTGGAGATTTTTTACAATTATGCGGAGCTTTGAGTAGCGCGACTATTCATATTCCGCCGACCCCTAGTATCAAAGAATAATGACCGTTGGTTGTGCTTGATCTTGAGTTTGGCCGGGAAAAGTAAGGCAAATGTCAAGCCGGCCGCACTGGCTTTGCTTTCACTTCCATGAAAAAAAAGTGTATCCGCTGGACCGCCAGAGTGTAGTCCGGAAATATGGAAATCCTCGCGTTCTCCATTTGCAGTGGGGCCTGCTACCTCGCCGCCTGCAGGAACTGGTCTCGGTCCCTATAATTCAAAATACGGGCCAGCATTGGACGTGGGTTCGCTCCAGGTAAGGGGCGTCGTGTAGGGACCCGGTGAGCCTGCTCAACAGTAGAGTGCGGAGATAGACCCATGGGTGCTACCACAGTTTGTAGCCACTCTTCGATGTAAGTCGTAGGATTGAGCCCCTCCATCCCCTCGGGCATACCCACTATTCTGAGGTGGTTGCACCGTGCCCACCCTTCCGCATCATCAGCTCGGGCGTGTAAGGCATCCATCTGTTGTCACATCTCCTTCAGTTGCCAATCTTGGTCAGTGATTTGGGACCCCATGGTGTCCAGCAGGTGTTGAGTGCTTTTTAACCTTATCATACAACTTCGTTGGTTGTCTTTATGTAGATTCAAGTCCACTGACTCTCCAGTGCAGAGCGGGAGTCACAAATTTCCTTTAGGATCATGTCCAATTTATTCCCTGCTGAGGTGGGTGCCTGGTCCACTGCCATCCCCGGGGGATCTGCCAGATGAGGACTCAGAACGTGGTGAATGGGATCCCCTCTTACTCGCCACTCTTTGATTTAAGTCGTAGGATTGAGCCCCTCCATCCCCTCGGGCACACTCACTATTCTGAGGTGGTTGCACCTCGCCCACCCTTCCGCATCATCAGCCCGGGCATGTAAGGCATCCATCTGTTGTCACATCTCCTTCGGTTGCCAATCTTGTTCAGTGATTTGAGGCTCCATGGTGTCCAGCAGGTGTTCAGTGCTTTTTAACCTTATCATACAACTTTCGGTGGTCGTCTTTACGTAGATTCAAGTCCACTGATATTGTGCCCAGTTGACTCTCCAGTGCAGACCGGGAGTCACAAATTTCCTTTAGGATCGTGTCCAATGTATCCCATGCTGAGGTGGGTGCCTGGTCCTCTGCCATCCCCGGGGGATCTGCCAGATGAGGACTCAGAACGTGGTGAATGGGATTCCCTCTTACTTGACCTCGAGGTGGTCCGGGTCTTCCCTCTGCCCATTGTCTATGCCAGTCCAGGTGGACCCGGTATCCAGCAGGGAGGTGTTCCCCACGCACAGCCTCAACCAGTGATGTGGGGGGAGTACCTCCAGAAATAACCACGCTAGGCCCCACCAGAGTCTCAAGCAATGCAGAGGCAGAACCAGGTCACCATGTGGTCCCAGGCCCCGTGTCGCCCCTGCAGTCCATCCCGCTGTGGAAGCTGGGTCGCGATGAAGCTTGCTCCTCAGAGGGAGGAGCACCCTATGCATCAACTAGGACCGCGTTGTACCTGTAGCTCTGGTCCAATGCCTCTCGCCGCCGGAGCTCGTCGCCACCACCAAGTGTTCCAGCCACCTCAGCCCAGGTGTCAGCAGAGGTGCATCACCCAAAGGAGTAAGTCCCCCTCCAATTTTACCAGTTGGGGGGGAGAGGAGGAGGTCATGAGGGAGCCAGCCAGGCTGCGACCACCCGCACACCCTCTGTCGCTGCCGCTGGCACCGGTGCAGTTCAGGATCTTCCACCTTCAACATGGAGGGGAAGTGGGGGGGGTTTACTCCCCACCGGGGGTGCTGATGGTGGTACTCCTGGTCCCCAAAGCACAAGCCCCAGGCAGTCTGCAGAGGAGTCACTTGCCGTCAGGCCGTAACTGCACCCAGTAGGCCAAGAGCCCGAACCTTGCGCTAAAGTGCGCGCCTCTCACTCAGACTCCAGCCAGCCAGCCTCCAGTATAGTCCACTGTGCAGGCTATTGCTTCACCGGCACCAGGCCCGCTGTGCCTTCGATACTTGCGGCATGCCATATTCGGGCCGATAACCACTTCTGCACCTCAGCAGGTAGGTGCTCCACTGTTTTCTGCCCACCAACACTTTCATGCATGGCAAGGCGGCCTGTTCCGGAGCTCCTCGCCTATGGAATCACCATCTTGGGCTGTTAGCCACGCCCCCTTATATGGGGTCAGGTTCATACGCAAGATCATGCACTGGAATTAGGAGGTACCTCGAATGAGATTATGGCAAGGGACAGAGAACACAAGCCTGGTGACAAGCCAAAAGCCCTTATTCCCCGAAAGAAAGTGGATTGGGATAAGTTGACTACATGCCGCCAGAAGGATGAAAGTGTGACTGATTTCTTTACTAGATTTGAGGGGGTTTTCTTGGATTTCAGTGGTCAGAAATTATCGCAGGAAGGTGGTGTTTGCTTGTTCATTAACAGATTTGTTACTAATTTGCTTCCCGAGATTACAGCTAGGCTGCAAGCTTCAGAGAGCACTTGGACTACGTCCTCCCCATCAGTGATTCTGAGTATGGCACAGTATTATGAGCATAGAGAGAAAGAGGGTAAAGAAAAGGTGGAGAAAACGGCAAAGGATTTGAAGGCAAGAGTGTTGTTGTAGCAAGTTGTGAGAGTAAGAGCCAGGGCATCAGGATCGGGCCTGCAGTTATCTCGGTCCAATAGAGGTGGTGCTTTCAGTGCACCCCTTGGGCTTAACCAATGTGCGTATTATAAAAAGGAGGGGCATTGGCAAAATTAGTGTCGGATTTGTGGCACAAAGGCGAGGCTCGGAGAGGTTGAGGATAGAGAGAATGTGGGAGAGGAGGAGGTGGACGAGAGGGGATGCAGCCGGAGGATGCATCATTCAATAGACTGAGTGGGAATTATTTTGATGACCCCAGGAGCCGACAGTATTATCATAAAGATAATGACATGGATGAGGTGATTTGGTTGTCCCGCAGCTAGGACACCCAGGGACAGGGCAAGGGACCAGTTCGAGTGCCTATAGATCAACGAAGACCTTATGTCATCACTGATTTTCAGGGCACCGCAAAGAAATTTCTAGTTGGCACAGGGGCTATGAATAGCTCTGTTTCCCGGTAATTGGTCCAGGGGGCTGCTTATTTGGCCATAATATTGTTTCAGTTGTCTTCTCAGGTTGGCCATTTGTTAGCCCCATTTCCAAACCTCTTGAATTGGCTATTGGTCCCATTAAGGTTGATTTTCCAATTTTATTAACATCCAATTGTGGGAAAAATTTGTTGGGATTGGATTTGTTAAAAAGACTACATTCGACGATCTTGCGTTCTGCTGATGGTTTGTATATGACCATTGGCCCGTGCCAAACAATGTTTTGCCAAGGATGCTCCACTTAACGCAGAATTTGAGACAGTAGCCCGCACATTGTGGGACACAGATGTGGGGTTGCTTCAGATCCCGCCTGTGTCCATTCAGCTGAAGGATAATGGCAAATTGCTGCATATTCCTCAGTACAAAATTTCACAGGCAGGAGAAAAAGCTCTCCTACAAATAGTAGAGGATTTGATTAAACAAGGGTGGTTGAAAAGAAGGTGGTGAATGGGTGTAATAGCCCTAGTCTTCCTATCCTTAAAAAGATGCCCTAAGATTCTCCTGATGCTCACCCAGATGTCTACCATTTTGTTATTGACCTGCGAGAAGTCAATAAGATTGTAGTTCTCAAGTACCCAGTGGTCCCTGACATTACAACTATCTTTACAATGATACCCCATCTACAAAATTATTTTCTGTGATAGATTTGAAAAATGCCTTTTTCAGCATACCAATCCACACAGATAGCCAATATTTGTTTGGTTTTACAATTGTTGGTCAAAGTTGTAGATTCTATAATGCTGCGCAAGGCTATACAGAACGCCCTAGTATAAACAGCCAAGCATTAACCCATTCCATGCTTGCATCTGCCAACGGCCGTTGCAAGCACTACCTCGCTGGTGCTGCGGATGTCCATTGGCCCACTCAATAATTCTCACACACTGCGGGAGAATTTGAGCTGCGGTTAAGCAGTTAAATACACAATTGGATTCTATGGAACTCTCTACTGGTAATGTGCTTTTACAATATTTTGATGACCTTCCTGTGGCCCCTGATACTGAAGATGGCTGTAGGGAAGCCACAGTTGAATTACTTTTGCATTTGGCACTCCATGGCCACAAGGTGTCACTTTCCAAATTTCAATATTGTCGACTGGAGTTCACCTACTTAGGTCACCTAATGTTGAAGGAGGGACGCAGACTAACCTCAGGGCGCATAGCCACCATCGCTAATATGCCTGTTCCCAAGACCCAACGCGAGGTACGCGCACTTATTGGGATAACTTCGTATTGTCGGAATTGGATCCCCAACTTTTCCCTACTAACAAAACCCCTTCTTTACCTGATCAACAAAGATGTGCATGAACCCCTGCCTTGGACACCAGCATGCCAGCAAGCTTTTGAACAGCTAAAGGTTGTGCTGTGCTCTGCTCCTGTGCTTCGTATGCCTGACTACCAGAAGCCTTTTGTGCTCTACCTGCATGAGGAGGACGGTTGCTCGCTTGCTGTTCTAACACAGGGTTTTGGTGGTAAGCAGAGACCCTGCGCCTATTTCTGTGCCCTGCTTGATAACGTCGCCAGAACGCTTCAGAGCTGTCTGAGTGCTGCCACGACTGTGGCAGTTTCTATCAGATAATCGGCAGGGCTGGTCCTTGATACTGACCTCACAGTAATGGTATTTCATGCTGTGGATATGCTTCTGAACAAGACAAAGACACAGCACCATACTAGGGCACGTCTTACGGGTTATGAGTTGACTTTGTTCACTCCTCACATTACCATCAATCTATGTGCTACTCTGAACTATGCGTTTTGGGTGGCCCATATTTTGGGCGCCTCTGGGCAGAGGGAGAGTTCCTGACATCACATGGCCAGGGAATACAACATGGTCCACTGATACTTAGACTGTTATCAGCCCTGACCCTTCCTGCTAAATTGGCTATAATAAAATGTTGCGCCTATGAGTCTGTCACAGATGATGTTGGGAAAGGTAATGTGTTTGCAGACAGAACAGCCTCGGAGACAGCCAGATCAAAAATAAATAAGATGTTTGTGGCAGCTCCTGCTGGATGGGTCCCAGGAAATTGGATGTTCAAGAATATCATGGAAAGTGGAAAGGAAATACAGAGTGAGGCTACTATAGATGAACTAGACATGTGGGAGGAGAGGCTAGGACGCTTGGACGAGGATGGATGTTTGACTGATTTTTCAGGAAAGCAGAGATGGCTGTTACCCAATGCTTTTGTTCTCCCTGTGGTCACTATGGCTCACGGTCTGGCACACATTAGTGTGAAGGGTATTTATAAATTGTTATACCCAGTATGGCAGAATGAGAATATCTCTAAAGCTGCAACGCACTTGGTGAGACATTGTATTGTCTATTTGAAGCTCAACCGCAGAAAAGGCAGCACTACACCTGCTGATAATTTTCACCTTCTTTCCATTTCAACGTCATCCGGATGGATTTGATCGAAATGGAATGAGTCAACAATCTAAAATACGTACTAGTGGTAGTCTGTGCATTTAGTAAGTGAGTACAGGCCTACCCAACTAAAGAAAACAAGGCTATACCGACAGCAAAGGAACTTTTAAAGGAGTACTTCCCGCGCTATGGATTGCCACGTGTGATCTGGAGTGACAACGGGAGCCACTTCAGTCATTGACCTGGTATTTAAAAGCTTGCGGATTTTACAGAAATTCGATGCAGCAAACCATTCACAATCAGCTGTTTTAGTTGAGAAATATAATTGTATTCCCTAGCTCAAAAGAGGAAAGATTAATGAAAGTACAGGATTGCAATGGCTAGACGCATTACCCCTAGCACTCATGTCAGCAAGGGTGACTGCACAGTCTATGACTGGATTGTCACCCTACGAAGTGGTCTTTGGGTGCCCTGCTAATGTTTGGGGCATCCCAAGACCTAGAGACAGAAAATCCTCTCTTGATTGACTATTTGCATGCCTTGTCTAAAGATCTCCGTTCTGTTCACCAAAAGATATCTGCTGCCCTACAACCATTGCTAGAGGGTCCCGGACATCAGATCCAGCTTGGAGACTACGTGCTCATCTGCCAGTTTCAGTGCAATTCCTGCTTGGAGCTGTGGTGAAGAGGCCCTACCCAGGTGCTTTTTGGCCACTAGGACAGCTGTGAAGGTGGATGGCCGGAAGCACTGGGCGCTCGCCTCACATGTGAAGAGGGTGCCTCTGCCGCTCCTGTATGGTTACTGGGTGAAGGATGGGATCACCTATCAGGAAGGAAAGCGGGTTCCCCGCTTTGTTCCCTTTTCTGAAGCCCGGTTGAGAGGGGCACAGACCGACAAAGAGAGTGTTGAGGTCTTGCTCGAGGTGGTTCCCCCCTGAGATAAGGTCCGCCCGGATACTCCAGCTCCCGCAGTGCAAACACCTGAGTCCCGATCCCCAACGGAGTATGAGTTCTTACCTTGTTTGTTGACAACAAAGTACATGGGCACACTAGGTACAACCTGTGGCCCGACGGAAAGACAGTGCATCAGCAGGCCAACACAGGAGTTAGGGAAAGACGTGAGTTTAGGGTGCAGGTGCTGTGCTTCTGGTATCTGCTTTAGCTTAGAGTAAAGAATACTGGTGCACTGTCTGGAATACTGGACAGGATCATTGAGGGTATTTGACCTGGAGGGGGGTTACCCTATTCTGAATGAATGATTGTCTACAGCACGAGCCGCAATTGTGTTGCTGAGTTGCAAGTGTGCAGCTCCATCGTGGGAGAGGCAACATTGATGAATGATAGAAGCCTGCCTGTGATGCTTTGACGGACACAGGGAAGAAGAACACCCCTCTGGCTGGTTGTACAGCGGATCTGATTTTCCCTAAATACTTTCTAGCTATGTACCCGTTTAGTTGTGCCACAATGAGGGAGGGGCGCCCTTTAATGGACCTGGATGGTCAAATTTGTTCACTGGGAGTAGGTTGGTGGTATTCATTCTGTCGCTGATGATGATACTATTTGGAATAGTCTGGTATCTGAAGTATCAACATTCTGTACATTCTCTAGTACCCCCTGACCTCACCATGTGCTTACTTGGCTTTGTAAAATTCTGCCCAGATGCTTCCCGCCGTCTAATCGCTATGCTGCTTGTTTTGGCCCGGCGCAGGGTGGCCATGTGCTGGGGGCATAGGCCTGCTCCGTGGGATAATAGTTGGCTGGAGGATGCCGCTTGATGCCAGACTTCGCTATCGGAGTTTTGGGACTTAATGCCTTCTAATTCCCGGCCAGTTGATATTTAGGGTTCTCTGGTGACTTACCGTCATTCCCGCTTCCCCCCCAGCGGTACCGCCTCTCCCGCGTTCCCCGCCGGCTCTTCGCCCGTGGCGGCCGCCGGTGTTGTTCGGTGTCTGCCCCCCTCCTCATTAGGCCCCCATCACATGTCTCTCATCTTCAACAGAGGAGCGGTGGAGGTGTCCCCCCCCTGCGAGGAGGGCCTCTCTTGCATTTTCTGATGTCTTTGTAACATGCCTTTGCACCTTGGGTTCCTGTGAGAGGGACTGCTGTTTCCATTTTATTTGCTTGAACTGTCTTCCAATGTGATGATTTGTATTTATCTGCTGCACAGTGTGCTGTACCTGACTTAAAATTATTTAATAAAGGTTTTTTGAAATTTTTTAAAAAAAAGAAAAAAACATCCTGTAAAAACTCTGATAGGGAATACCCCAGTGCCAGCAGAGCATTCATTTATTATATTGGCCCTGCCTAAAGAAAGAAATAGACAAACTTACACTTATAATGTGTTTATTCAGATGCTTAATCAGGTGCATGGCACAACTAATGTTACAGGGTGGGTGCTGGGTATTTGGCCTACTCCCTTCAGTTATGCATAAAAATAATTTCTATACCCTTATCTTACTTAGGTAGCTGTGAGGCTTGGTTCCAACTACTGTCCATGGTTTATATGCACTATTATGCAGATGCAATGAAAATGACACAGGCCAATTATGAAGCACTTCTAGATTACATTGTGGTGCATCAGGGATATACCCCTGGGGAAGATGGAAAGGAGGGTATGCTACACCCTGATGCCTGAATGAATGTTTTTACCGTCCACGGACATGTCACCTGGTTAAAAAGTGAAGTATTAGACTTTTAAGGATTTAAAGTCACTGAATACTTTAAATATTTCCAAGAGCGTAATATCACTGAGGATAAATCTATGCCCGTTCCTGTGATAAATACAATGGCTAGTTTTTGTGTTAGGGGGTCAGGGAATGTTTCTGTGGGACGAAGTTATTGTAATTATACCTACCAGCTGAATACAACTAGTAGCCCACCCTTACTGATGCCTCAGAATGTGTACTTTTTCTGTGGGGCACAAGCTTATACGTGGCTCCCTAGTGGATGGTCCGGCCAGTGATATCTCTCTTTCCTTCAGCCTCCTGTTTACATTGCACCATCCACATATCACAAAGATCATAGGTTACATTGAAGGGATGTCCTCATACACCGAGCTAAAAGAGTGATCAATGTAGATGATATTGATAAAAACGGATACTTCCCTACAGCAATTCACTGACATAATGAAAGGTATTGTGCAATTCTGGGGTCCCATGTTTAATAGCGGCAACATACGCCATCTGCTACAGAAGTTGAAGGAGTCATTAATACTACTGCCTGTATATTTGCCAATATAACAATCGAGCTCCAAGCTACAAGACTCGTTTCACGTAAAAATCGGATGTTTTTAAATGTCATACAGGCTGATAGGGGTGGAGCATGTAGGATCATTGGCAGTAGTTGCTATGTGTACATACGTGATAGCGCTCCGACCGTATATTCTGCCATACAAACGTTACGCAGATTGGCCGCAGAGATACACCAGGACAATTGCTCATGGTCTCTCACAGGGTGGCTCTGGGACCTATTGACTTCATGAACGTTGTTCTTGTGCAGGTGCTCAGCTGGACCATCTCTGGGGCACCTAATATTGCTTTGACTCACCCTTGTGGGATCCTAATTCCAGGGTACAACATCTGCTGTGTTCGTCCCTTGCCATCCGCTGACACTTGGGCTGACACACACCCTGGTGGGACTACAAGTCCCAGGGTGCAATGTGTGCCTTCCCGCCGACGCAGCTGAGGGGGAGGCCCCGCCATCGTGCTCAAAAGCGCAGCCTCACCCCCCACGGCTCAAGATGTGCACAGGCCATGCCTGGGCAATGCCCGGGCCATGGGCAGGTCCCTCCATGCCCGTCAGAGCCCAGAGGAGGCTGGGCTGGGCCCGGTCCCTTGGTTGCTTTTGGATCCGGCTATAAATCTGACCACAACTGTCTGCAATAATTGTCAAACAACAAGGGGCAGCTTGACAGGATCTTCTCTGCCTAAGTAGGTTGATTAAATCTTCTACTACTCCTCTTCCTGGAATGGTGGCCAAATTGAAACCACTGGGGGGGAAGGTGGGTACCCCAAAAACATTGATCAACTCCACACTAGACTGCCGCCTCCTACGGGCCACTATGGCTATTGATAATGAGATATAGGTTGCTGTACGACATTTGTCAGTTGAGGTGGGTTCAGCTGGCCCCAGTGCAGAGGGTATCATACACGTTTCCCCCATAGGTGACTCTACATTAACAAATCAAGTATGTATTACAAGCCGATCAGCCACATCCACCGTTCAGTGCCCTTCCCCATTACCCACTACTATTCCTGTACATGAAATCCCAGTTAGAAAGAAAAAGAAGTTTAAAAATTCGGAAACTATGAGGGCCAAATGGACCAGATCCTGGAAAAAGACTCAAGACTTGACCCCAGAAGCCATAGCCTGTAATCAGCATAGTCCACCCCTTTGATTGACTCGAACGTTAACTCATCTCCCCAACTCCCCAAGGACTATCCTCGCAAACTATTACAGCACGAATATCATGTATTGAAAGTACTATTGCCCAAAAAAATTCACCAATCTTGGCTAGAATTAAAAAAAATGGAATCAAGTGTGGAACTAATGCATAAAATGGTTGTGGATATATTATCTGAGACAGGGGCAATTGATAAAAGATGCGAAGGGGGGGCAAAGGGAGGGGGCTGATTTTCACGGGGACACAAATTTTGGTGAGGGGTCCTCAGGCCGAAACGGAGATGTCCAAACCTGTAGCCCTCATGTAGGAAGTACCATGAAGGCTACCAGGGTTCTACCCCACAATCAGACAGCTACCCTGGCAACAGCGATGAGAAAGCTTACAAATAAGGGGACTCCATTAATCCCCCTATATAACATGATTGAAGGGGGGAGAACTCCTAACCCTCCTCTTGTAGTAAGAGATAGATTAAATCTGCCACCAGACGCTACCCCTTATGTAATCATTTTAGCTAATGTTCCACCCAGAGACTTGTTCAAACTACTCTTCAAGCCTAACCAGCATGACTCAACTCATGATCTTTATTGAGGAGTCAAGGAGGGAAATGGGGCGATAGTTTTTTACATCTGACCTACTACCCTTCTTGAATATCGGGATAATAATAGACTCCCCCCAGGTTTTTGGGGCATCCAAACATACAGCTGCATTGAATATGTTAGTCAGGAGAGGGCTCCATATCTCAGGGGCAGCTTTATAAACATCGATAGGGACCCCATCGGGTCCCTTGGCTTTCCCCCCCTTGCTAGTACGTATTCCAAGATCGACCTCGGTGACAGTAATGTCAAGAGGTAGTACGGGCCATTTACTTAGGGTAGTGACTAGACAGCGTTCAGAGCCAAAGATTTTTGAAAAATGGGTAACCCAGCAGTCACTAGGGACGTTAGAGGTAAATCCAGGTATATTTTCCTCCTTGAGGAAGGGGGAATTAACCGTAGCCCAGAATAATGTATTATTGTGTAACTCTGCAGCTAGATTGAGAGAGTCCCATGCTTTCTGCTGTAGATTACCCCTCCTCTTTTTCAGGGCTTCCTTGTACTCTGCTCATAATTTAGTTATCAAATTAGTATCCCTAGGTTTAATAACAAGTGTATGTTTCAGCTCCGTTAGTTGGGTGGTACACGTGTGGTCAAACCATCCTGGTCCATTTCTACACTTATCTCTTTTTGGTCTGGTGAACCTGTCATCTATAGATGAATTTATATTTTTAAAAGCAGTTAAGACCCGTTCGCAATCAGTATTATTTTCAGAGATAATGGTAAAATCTAGCAGACATTCTGTAACGATATAACCTATTAATTCATTAGCTCTTTCCCCTATCCATCTGACTGGAACGCCATTCGGTCTGTCTGGTTCCACATTAGTGACAGTGGGTCCTACAGCTACAGGACTCTCACTTCAAAGAGTACATTCTAGGATAATATAATTATGATCACTTAAAGATGTAACTTCAATCCTAGGGGATGCACAATAAGGCGTGATACTGGAAGAAACAATCACATGATCGATTACTGAGCTAGTCCTCCAGTTCTTAAAAGTAGGAATGGTCTGCCCATTTACGTCTTTAGCGAAATACAAGATTTCCAGGTCATAGCTGCTTATAAATTTGTACAGAATTTCTCCATAGCTGTTATGCCTAAAGTGGAGCTCGTCACAACCAGCATTATCTACAACCCCACAGACTTTCTGAGATGACAATTCACATAACGAGATATGAAAATCACCCACCCAGATAAAATCAAAGAAAACATTAGATTGATCATTTAAATTATCAATAGCGCTAGCTAAGTCTTTAACTATAGACATCCTGTTGTCATCAAAAACCTTACTATAGTAGTTAACTAGGAGAACATTTCGGCCTTGGTCATCAAGGAGCCAAAGGATCTGTACATGTGCCGCCACAGTCAGGTACCTTTGAACTTTAATCCGCCTATTGATTGAGTCCAAAATCAGAAGGCCCCCTTTGGCTCTCCCTGATGTAGAACTTTGCGCCAACAAATTATAAGATGCAAACCCCTCATAATTGAGCTCCTCCCTGCTCCATGTTTCCTGGAAACAGAGTATGAAGTGGGTATTAATAAAATCATTCCAGCCCAAGACATCCCCCTTGGATTTTAGTCCGGCAACATTCCAGCTGACAATAGTTATACCCTTAAGGGCCCTTGTACTAATAATGTTCGGGGGTATAGTTCCACCTAAATAATCCCCTGAATTAAAATTTCCATTTGTTATAATCCTAGTACCACTGGTCAGAACTTGGTCCTCCACCACAGTCACAGTTAGGATGCTTTTCACTTAGATTAGACACCTGAGCAGTTGTGGACAGGCATAAGGCGGGCCCACATACCTGGGCAGGTCAATCATTAGAGTCCAAAGAACTTAGGGCATGGAATCTATTTTGCGTAGAGACTCCAAACACGGGACAATGAGTGGGTGGAAAATGTCCGCTTCTATTGTTGTCCGGGGGCGATTTCATAAGGTGGCTATAAAAAAAGCCTAGCGGGCGGACACATATTCTATTCTCGCCGGGAGTTAAAGAAGCTGCCCTTAGCAGAACTGTTGCCACATGCTGGGGGTGTTTAAAATTAATAATTACGCAATCACCCCTACATGTCTTACTAGAGGTGCCAATCCAGTCTACCCTTCTAGTAGTTAAAATTTGGTCAGAATAGGTAGTTGGGAATCCGCAGTGATTATGCAACCATGAGACTGTTTTGTTTTTTAAAGAATCATGGGATTCCTGGTGGGGCTGGATAGGATCTTTCTCAGGGGGTGGTACATTGGTTAAAACTACCACATAGGGCGCACAGTCAGGGGGGAGGTTAATAGGGCGTTTTCTCCCAGTTTCAATTGGTCCAGCTGGGTTCGCTGGTGCCACTACTGCAGCAACTTGCTTATTCTGACAGATAATTAGCGATGGGTCAGAACGGGGGGGGGCAATGTAACTACATAATTTACTGGTCTCCCCCCTATCAGATGCTTAGGGACAGCTTTAGTAGGTATTAAACCCTTATCGGCAACCCTATAACTTTCTGCCAAGGCAATATGGGTGTCAAGAAGACCTCCTAATCTGATTACTTCTGTTAAGATCTGGTCTAGTTTAGCCACAAGAGGTTTACAAATCTTTTCAACCTTAGCATCTATGATACTAATTAAGAGATCAAATTGCTCGGTATTCATTATTGCTGTGCCGTTCTTGGCCGTTAACTCCGCATCCTCTACAGTACTTTTAGATGATGTTTCTACTCTCTTTTTATTGCGGGTTTGATTCCCCCCTAATTAATTTGGACTTTTCTACACGCTCTCAGCGCTCTACGGGCCGACGAGCACTGGACAGGGGTCTCACTAGGTACATCAGAAATATCCTTGGGGGCTGCTGATTGAACATTCATTTCCGTCAAAATATCAGGGTTAGCAGATTCATGATTGTCATCTATTAATAAAACAGCCTGTGTACTGGGCAGTGTTGGACATTTGGTTGGGGAACTCTCCTTACCAAGCGACAATCTTCGCTCCTTGTTAATTTTGCTAACCCCTTTCACCAAGTAATTGTCCATCGTGGCCAACACTGGAGGGGTTTTGATGGCCTTCTGTTTCGACATTATAAGAACTAGCACAAAAACACACAGAAAGTGTAAATTAAGTGAACGTTAAAAGACAAAAAGCTATCATGAATGTTTGGTAGTGCTGAAAATAAACCAGCTAGTAAACTAACATAAGAAAATTAAAAGCAGTCAAGGGGATCAAAATATTCAGATGTCTCACTTTTAGTCCGTAGATCACCTCTACTGCCACAGCCAAGGGCTGTGGCCCAGCCCAGCCTCGGTTTGCCCCGGACTGCCACAGACTGTCCCGCCCTTGTCCCGGGCTTCTCCCGGCGCTCCCCGTGCACGTCCCGCGATGTGAGGCCCCCTAGCTGCTTTTAAGTGCCAGCGGTTGCAGAACCTCGCCGCAAGTGATGCCGGGTAGTGTAGTTTCCAGGTAACAGCAACCACGCTGGTGTCCCGGGGCTCCGAGCACAGATTTCAGCGCTTCCGCGTTAGGGACAGAGGAACCTGGGGACGGAATGGCTGTGTCCATGGGTGAATATCCCTAGCTTTTCTTTGCATCTCCTGCTCTCCTGAGGGCTCTAGCTGCTTTTAAGCGCCAGCGGGCGCAGAACACGTTGGCGGCGTCCTCGCCCGAAGTGGTGCCGGGTAGTGTAGTTTCCAGGTAACAGCAACCACGCTGGTGTCCCGGGGCTCCGAGCACAGAGTTCAGCGCTTCCGCATTAGGGACAGAGAAACCTGAGGACGGAATGGCTGTGTCCACGGGTGAATATCCCTGGCATTTCTTTGCATCCCCCCAAGAGACTCACCTGCAACCACATGATTCTTATGCCGTTGAGCTTATTGTGATCATGATCAATACTTTTCCTCTGACTGAACGTAAGCTAGAAGCATACTTACTTTGATTCGTAAGTCACTCACTTTAAGTTTTATAATTGTTCATGGGGCATTTTTGATTAACAGAGTTGACGTAAGTATGTTTTGGGAATTTTTCCAGATGGACTTGTGAAAATAGACCATTATTCACAACCAGGTCTCTCCATTGAAAATTGCATTTTACCTATTTAATCAAAAATTCCATTTGGTAGCCTTTCAAAATTCAATATTTAACATGTACCACTTATATACCTTATGCACTTAAACCACTTAGGCTTACAGAGCACATTTAGTGGTTACATAGCAAGGCTAAAGTTGTGTTTCTGAAGCAATACTTATCTTGCATTATATGTGGGTGGTGTAGACATACACTACATCCCATATCTGACATTTAACTTCCACACCACTGATGCATTTCTTGTTCTTACTTCCTAGGACCTTATTGGAGATGTATGCAAGTCAGTTGGGTGTAACAGTGTAACCAGTGATCCTTGATCTGTGACTCTGAAAACTATTCTGACAAATTGGACTTCTACACTGCTCCTACTCTTCTTAGAATTCCTTTCTTTTCACTGCAGCAGTTCCTAATTAAGCCATCTTTAAAAGTGGATCATCCATGTCCAGATCCTAAAGTTATCTCCTGATATCTGTGCAATGTGGGCAAAGTCAAAGATATGGCTTGCCTTGGAGTTGAGTAAGTAATTTGTAGATATACAATGCAGTTGAAACCTACATCCTACCTGAAAAGTGTAAATCTCTCCCTATTAGAACAATGATCCTGATGAATGAGCTAGATTAATATGGCTATGATAGGGGTAGAAACAGTCACACAGAGAAGGGTTGAGGTGTATGCGGTTTGCGATGGCACCAGCTCTTGTATGTGTGAGTATGGTGTGTGTAATCAGGTACTGATGGTGCAACAGGCGGGGGATAACCCTGAAACCCCAATCTAAGATGCAAGGTCAATAAATTTACAAATGGCTCGTGCTCACGTCAACTTTGTATGCAGAAAAGTATCTGCATATTTAGTACTTTAGAACATGTAGTAAAACAAACAATAGACAATGTTGTATATATCAAGAAGAACACTCAGGAGTATCAGTATGTTCTCTCGGTTTATATTCAGATCGATTGCCCAGCCAACAAGTGTTTAGTCTGGGTAGTAACCAAAGACTTCTTCAGGGCTGGCAGGCAAAATTGCGAGAAGGTGATTGATCTCTTTCTCCACTGGATGTAATTCCGTCCCGGCTGGTCTGGGAAAAGGTGCTTCTTGAAGATAATAAAATGGTCCGGAGGTATGTGGACACTTTGAAAGGTCCAAAGGGGACTCCCTCCTTGTTGGAGCCCCGAAATGCACGGCGCTCTTGATAGTGTGAACAAAGCCAATGGATGGGAGTAATGTCAGGAGTCCTGAGTATATGTTTGTCACACAGCGAGTACGCTGCACGTCTTGCTCGACTTCGGCGATGACCAGTGTAGAAACAGGTAGATGTGAAAGATAGTAAGCACCTCCACTTTTGATTATCTTTCTAATCTTGTACTAAGCATTCAAAGATTAAGATTTGTTTGTGATTTCTAACACACCAATATAGAATGTTCATTAGCATCCCTCTATCAAGTGGTAACCCACCTCTTTGCCACACAGAGCATACTAAGTCATAGGTAGCTCACCAACACAGAGTTAATTGACCTCACTCCTTTTGGGAGTTTTATAGATCAGGAGTGAGTTATTTGCTAAAATGTTGTATTTCTTTTTTCATTTGTGTCCACTCCATCAATGAAACATAGAGGATGGAGTTATTGGTAGGTCTAGTTTCCTTCACCTATCCTACATACTGCTCATGAGTATCACACAGTACACATCCTATCAGTCTAGGAAGGACAAAAAAACAGAAGAGTATGAGGAATCATAAAGGTAGTAGAAGAAATGGATTGGGGGTATTTCACATCAAGTTCAAAATGGTGAACTGAGTCACATACCCAGGCTCTTGTTTTTTACTACTTTAAAAAAATGGTATTACAGGTTCGTTTTTTTTCGCTGTTAGGTATTTTGTAGATTTTCAAGACTGTCATTGGCTGTATAAATGATTTATTTTTAGAGTCCTCTCTCTCTCTCTCTCTCTCTCTCTCTCTCTCTCTCTCTCTCTCTCTCTCTCTGTCTCTCTCTCTCTCTCCCTCCCTTTCCCTCTCCCCCTCCCTATCTCCCTCGCTGCATGTTTCTTTCAGGTACAGGCCGCAGAAGAGAAAAACAGCATTTTGTTTAGTTTTCATGGGCTGTATCATTTTCATAAGTTGGTATAACTGGTATTGTAACACAAAGTGAGTCAGATATTCTTTTACTTTCAACCATCAGTCTCTATTAGCCAATTATTTTCTTGACAGAGTGTGGTTAAAAGCAAACTGCTGCTTTTGGACTAAAGCAAAAATTCTACTCTTTTGAGGATTCACTGCCAAGAACATGTGCATCTGCAGAAATGGTGATACATTCTGTGTTGTCTGTTCATGATAAGAATCCAAAGTTCAACATATTGGTTGTATGTAAATCCTTTAAATGATTAATCCATTTGATATCTTAATACTACTATTGTCACCTTCTGCTAATTAGATGTTACAGTTTGTCCATTGTCCGCAAAGATTGGATGGATTCTTTTCATGTTCTGTAGGACAATATCAGCATTTGCAGGTGGAGGGATTGTCAAAACTGAGTTCTTCATGATGGCGATGAAGGGAGGGCTAGCTGCAAATTGATTTTTTTTCTCTTATCCTAAGAATAGTATGAGTAAAAACACCAGATCCGTAGTAAATACGCCTGATTGAATATTCTGTTTTCTCATACCCCTTCCTTATACCAAACTATCCAATCAAAAAATAAATCCTGTGTTTTCATAGAAAATTATTTCTACCTGTCCGTAAGTCCAGTAAGTTCCATCCACTGCACCTCCAATAATGTGAGGGTGTTATCTTCCAATTTTCAACCTAACAGAAGGAGCTAGAGTAAATCTCTTACAATTTGCTAGAGGAGAATGACACCCCAACAAACTTTTGAATACTATGAAACAAATACATTTGTAAGTTTTCTCAAACATTC
The DNA here is from genome assembly GCF_964263255.1 of Lissotriton vulgaris. Taxonomy (NCBI): domain Eukaryota; kingdom Metazoa; phylum Chordata; class Amphibia; order Caudata; family Salamandridae; genus Lissotriton; species Lissotriton vulgaris. Next base: position 928,154,983 of record NC_141687.1, read on the forward strand.
ATGCTATTTATTGACCCTGAGATAGGTATTACCCACACAAGAAGTATGAGTACATTTTTTTCCAAATATAAAAGTACATGTTTTGAATAGTAAATATTGCTTCACACTTGTAAAAAAAAAGACTAGTTGTGCTTACAAGTTGAACTGACAAACACAATTAATTTAGTAATTTGGGTTTGGAGACAAGATTGCCTGTGGGATTTTGCCAGATCTGAGAGAGCCTTTTTAGGTTGAGCCTAGAGTCAGCACATGCACTGCTCAGCGAGGCATGCTGTAATCCCTCTGGGGTCTTTGAACACACCCACCACTATTTCATTAGTTGCTTGGTCTGCCTTTACAAATTTTATGGCTTTTCTTGGTGAATAGTCTACATTTGTACCACCCTGTGGCTGTTTTATTACTGCCCTGGCAACTGCCTCTGCTACATGGATGCTTTCACTAGAGGCCATACGTTTTGTTTCAGTGAGCTACTTTTACGTTCCACCCTCTCCTTGCAGCTGAGCTCACTTGTTTTTTTTATGACGTGGGGAGAGCTTACGCCGAGGCTTGAACCCTGTTCCCTGGTTTCAAAGTCGGCAGCTTTAGATGTTATGCCACCTCCTGTCTCAAAGAGGATTGGCACTTTTCTGGACTTTTATCTATGTTTCCCTCACTGAGTCACCTTCCCAGCGCACCCACTCTTAACCCTTTCTTCCTTTTGGTCCCTGTTTGTACAATGCACACTGCCACAGTTCTGTGCTATTTTCAATACAGCCCTGCATTGCTTTGAAAAGTGAGCAAGTACGGGAGGGCATTTTTTATGCATTGGAAGCTTCAGCTAAAGTGGAGGAGTGGTGGAGATTGGGGTCCGAGGCTGTAAACTCAATTCTCGCGCTTATATTGATCTCCATCGGCATTGCTTCTCTTATTCATCAACAAAAGACTGCAAGTCTCCTCCAGGTGTGAATTGTTGTTTTGTTCTTCTCCCTCGCAGCTTATGGTAAATCTTCACCTTAGATACATCTGTTTCTTCTTCGGTCTTTGTCATGTTTCATTGTCAGCGGTGGGTGTGCAGGCGTATTTTATTATATAGTGCTCCAAGGAAACTTCTTTCCAACAATGTTGTTAACACGTGGGAGATGGAAGAGGGGAGCTGCCAGTAGACACCAGTGAACACAGCCTAGAGGAAAGGGTATCTGAGCAATGTGTGACTAGTTTACATAATCTGCATGCCCTTTGTTTTTAAAAGACCCATAGCATGTATATATGTGTGTATGTATAGAAAGACAAAGTGCACAAGATAGTTAATTTTAACATAAATGTGTAATTAATAGTTAAGCCTAAATATGGTGGATGCAAACAAATCAGTTGTTAAAATTCATAGACGGTACATGATGTGGTAACTAACGTACACCTAGCTCCTAATACTTGATGGCATTCTCTGACCATAGACAGATTTTATTTAGGTATAGAACCTCGAATTTGCATACTGATGAGAACACCAGACACAATATGTTATTTTATGACTTTAGGCCTAACAATGTGATCACAGACAATTACATAAAGGATTTTTTTAGAGGAAATCTAGGGGCAGAGTGGAAATGGAAAGGGACCTGTAGAGCAAAAAATCAAAGAAGAACTACAAATCGAGATTAAAACTTTCAAGAAAAAGAATGCAGGTAATGTTTGCAGTTTATTATACAAGTGTGCACTGAGGTATTCCAAATCATAAAACAGATTGATTGGTATTTTTCTTCTAACAGGGTGGCGGCAACACCATCACCCCTAAACAAGCAGGGTGAGTCAGTTACTTACCCAGTTAGTGTTAACATGCATTAACCTGCTGGTTCTGTGTTGGAGTACTATGGCAGGCCGACTCGGCCTTCCATCCTTCTTATGTTGATATATTCAGTGAATGTAGCACCTATTATTCACAGCTTATCAAAGTGTGGTACGGAATGATTCTTGAAAAGAAACAGGCAACTATAAACAGCAAGGATTGACCATGGGTTTGGAACCTGGTGCAGAGATGGGGTGGGTTCATGCTTGTACATGCAAGGGCACACATGCCAACAGACATCATTCAGGCAGGAGACCCGCGATGTTTAATCTAAAATGGATTTATTTCATCTGTCTCCTCCCTGAAATCAATCAATATACGCCAGAGGGGGGAAATGCATCCCCCTTAATATTTGTGCAAAATCTCTCACTTTCCACTTGTAAAATGTTAGCATGTATGTGCGTGTAAGCAGGCAGACATAGGTCTTAAACCTTATTGGACTGAGTGAACGTTTTAACGAAAGAGTGTGAACCAACAAATTAACTGAGAGCTGAGCCACAACTTAGCCAATGGACTAGCTTAGCTCTAAGAGCCTGTGCGCAAGGGCTTTTCTCATGCTTCCTGTTAGCACTTGGAGAGTTGGCAGCTACAGGTGGTTGCACCGCACATCACAGTGATGGCACACCACCGGTAGATGTTGTAGAACCAAGGATAATATGCTGTATGGATAAACACTTATAAGGTCCCAAAGGCGAGACCTATAGGTAATGTTAATGCTTGTTGGAAGGTTGCACCCACATGCGGCTTATAGAGAAGGCTAACACTTGCATAGTCTGTTAATAGGTCGATAAGTGGATCACCCAACCCAATCAGCAGTGTTTGATAATGTGCCATTTGTCTCATACTTTATTTCACTTGTTAGCCTCATTTGAGAGATATCAGGTGGGTGTTAAACATAATTTCCATCTAATCATGGTTGGCTCCCTGCTAATCAGCTTTTCCGCATACCTCCGGGCCACAAAATATTTGAAGCCCCCTCTGTTGTGTTGGCTACAGTACATTTTGAGAAATGTAGGTAACCTAAAACCTTCCAGTTTTTTTTGTTTAGCTTCCTCCATTTTTACATTTCATATCCATGGTGAACTTTCATCAGGTCGGGTACCTCCTTGAAAATAGATAAACAGCCATAGTTTCTTCTCAGCCTATGCATTCTTATCCAATTCTTCCTAATTCCCTAGAAATATTTGCTTTGCCCCTGGTTTGCAGCATGCCTCCCACTTGAGGGTTATAATACCAAATCGCATTTCAGGATGCCTTCAATTGTGTTATTGTCCTTACCTGAGGGCCTAATTGATGGCATTTTGGTGTCGGGCAATGCTGCAAGGCACCTTGCTGCACTGCCCTATGCCAAAGTGAACGGGCAGGAATGCAGCATATTTTAAGCAATATAGGGGCACGTGTATCATTCTAAAAACGTTTGCGATGGGGCAGATTCTGTGAATCTGCCCCTTTGCAACCAGTATTTTTGCATTTGAGATGCATCAACCCAAATGCAAATTCGCAATTTAAGTAATTGCAAAATTTGTGATAACTTAAATTGGGAATACAATTAGGGAATCGCAAATTGCGGTTCCCTAAATGCAATGCATGATGCAATTTTAAATTGCGATTTTGCTATTAGGGATCGCAAATTACCATCATTTTAAAGTTGATGGTAATTTGTGAAAACTTTGAAAAATGCACTAAAGTGAATTTTCAAAGTTCCATGTCACACACACACACATGCCCTTGGGGTATGTGTGCATGCAACATGTGGTCACCTGGCAATTTCAGGGATGCAACAGGGTGTTCTTTTGGCACCCTTGCTCCCTTGAAATTGCATGTGCAATTTGTGAGTACCTATTTGGTACTCGCAAATTGCGCGTGCAATTCCCCTTAATTCCTATGGCCCTCTAAATGGGAAGCTATTCCTTAATTGTGAATCGCAATTTGCAATTTGCAATTAAGGAATATGTAGGAATCACAATTTTTTTAGTGATTCCGATATGCATAAGGAATTGCAATTCCTAAATAGCAATTTCTAAAAAAAACGCCATTAAGGAATCGCAATTCCTTTTGTTGATGCATGTGCCCCATGGTGCATTCCTGTCCTTTCAGCCTGTTCAGTGCCATTTCGGCATCTTAGCACCAATGTATGCACCTTTGCACCATAGTTCAAAGGTGTTTATTCTGCAGGCAGGATTGTTTGTGTGCAGGAGGGGGCAGAAAACAATCCTACGAGGAATTTTTCTCTTCCCTTGTGTGCTGCAACGCAGCACACATGGAAAGAGAAAAACAAGAGGAGAAATTGTGTTGGTTTTCCTCATTCATGTTTGTTTCCAGTACAGGGAGGACCTGGCCTGGCAGTTCGGGCTGGACTGTTCCCTTTGGGCACAGATACAGGGGTGATTTGCACATGGCTGGGTTCAAACTGGAATGGCATGGGGAGCAAAAAAACGATGGATTTAGGCCCAGATCCCTGTACTGGGGTGAATGTATGTCATTGTTCTGCATTCTGTCCATCAATTGTTTTTGCAGTTGTCCTCATTATGCCTTACCTCAGGAGGCAATCAGATTTGGTGCTTCCCCAGGTTTACTTGTTCTTGGTAATCTTGGTCACTGTCAAATTTCATGGCTGTTGCATGAAAAACGCACCGCAATGCCTATGGATTGCTTCCTGGGCACAGAGTAAGGCGACACAGCAATTTATGCTGTGCCGCTTTACTCATGATTTCGCATGGGTGGCATTAAGTGGCTTCATAATTCTTTATGAGAGCCCTATGTCATGCATGTACCACTTTATGTGGTACAAAAGTGAAGCAGGGCTCTCATAAATTAGCCTTTGAGTATTCAAACAGACACCAAGCTTTACAAAGTTAATACTCTTTCCTCTAACTAGAGACAAATCAGCATATTTTGAATCTAGGATCCCAACCATCTCTACCACTGCTTTACTCCTAATCCCCTTTTCAATGGGATTTGATGACTTTAGCATGAAATTACCTCTCCAGACCCTTACACAGATCTCTTGTGGGCTGGTAAATTTGATGTTTGTGGTATGACAGTCCAGAAATCCATTAAGTCAGACTATGTCAAAATAGACATATCTGGCTTTTAATGGAAATATGACTTTTACCTTAAACAATACCTTGTTAAATGAATTAGTCCCCAATAACTCTCTCATTAAGTGAGTTACCAACTGCCTTGGTGTTTGTAGAGGGGTGTGAATTATATTTAAAGATGATTTGACTCTTCACTATCCACACTTGATGCAAGGTTTGAATCTCTTACAGTAGTATGACTAATTTCATCTAAGTGTATAATGAAGTGCTATCTGATGTATCACCTCTTGATGTGAGATGGAAATAAAGAATTCTTTAATGAAGGAGCAACCAGTTCTTTACTCAGAAAAAAGCAAGTCCTAATTTGTTTGCATCTTAATATACAATGATGTCTGACCTGTCCTGTACTCACTTAGTTAATCAACAACATCACTCACTCTCTAGAACTAATGAAAGACATTATTTCATTTGTAAAATGTTACCATTGAGGACATTAAATATTGGGTATTACTGAGGTCTAACAGCAGACATTCATTGTCAAGGTTTTTCTTCCAAACCCCCATGCAAATGAACCACAAATCAAATTCACTAAAACAAGCCTATTGTAGGTTAAAAAGGATATGGTATAAGAACTGCAATTGTCGCAATATCTTGGACTAATATAATCACTTAAAATCAACCATCACTCGGTAAGGACTCAGGTATAAAATTATTACTATTTAACTTTGTCAAAGCTAAGTAATTGTCAACTTATTTCAAATTTGATAAATCCCACTGTTTCCTCTGGCATCCCATATCTCTCACACAAACGGTGTGATCCTATGGCTCAATATTTTAAAATAAAATGTGTGTGTTTAAGAAATTGCTCCGCTGTAGTTTTTGATTCCCTGATTATGTCTTCTCCTTACTCTTAGAGGCAATTTGAGGTTATAGCCAACCTAGAGCACATCAGTGTTACACTGGCATTCAGATTTGTTATAACCTCCCATTTTGCTTCCTTTTATGTCAAAACCAATGGATTCAACTGTGACCAACATGAGGATGCAAGTTTCTGGACATCTTCATCTCCCTTATTGCTGACAATCCGTCTTAGCTGGACAGTGTGAATTTTTCCCCTACTAAGCATGTCATCACACCTATTCAAAAAGACTCAAATAACTATTCCTAAGAATTATAGAAATATTGGAATTCTACTGCTTGTAAGGAAATTACTGGAGAAAATAATTACTGGCCAACTTCAGGCACATCTCAGCAATTTAGATCATTAAAACAAGATACAAACAGGCTTACACCTTGATCACAGCACCAAGACCATCCTGTTTGAGGTTGTGAACAACCACATGGCTAATATTGAAGAAGACAGTTTGAGATTCTTCGCTATTGATGATCTCTCTATTGTTTTTTATACGATTGACAACAAAGGGGTGGGGGACAAAATATTTAAAAAAAAAAAAAATCAAGCCTCACGCCTTGGCCGCCTCTGTCTCTTCTCTTTCGTTGCTGAAGAGTCCGAGCAAACTGGCTCCCCTGAGCCAATCACAACATTGCAATACAGAATTGTGATTGGTTTGAGCACTGTAGTTCGATGCTCAGACTGAGACAGGGAGCCTGTGCATGTTCCCCACTCAGGCTGTAATGCAGCCTGGGTGGGGAAGATGCAAAGGGCTCAGGACTGTTTGCCAGCCTGAGACGGCCGTCCAAGCAGTCCTGCGCACTTAGGGCCAGATTCCTATCTCACTAGGAAAGCCCTCCCTATGAATCCGACCCGAAAGGCTTTCCTAGCGAGCCACAATGTGCAAGTCGATCTGAGGAAGTACGATGCAATTGCATAGTTACGGACTCGATTCGGGCGGACTCCCATAGCACTCTATGGGAACTTGTGTACACAGGCTCCCATACCAAAAAAGGGTGGGTGCGGAAAAGCATACACACCGTGGCGGGCACCCTATTTTGCCTGCCACACTGTGCATGCTTGGATCGGGGGGACCCATGGGCACCCCGCCTTGACAGACTTGTAGGGCCCCAGGTGAAGGGGTGCCTCCTACCCCCCCCGAAATACGATTCTTACATCCGTTCTGTCTCACTGAGACCAAGTCGATGCGTCTGTCTGAATCGTGCATCGTACTCGCTCAGTCGGAATACGGCTCCATTGCACTGAACACTTGAACTACGAATGAGTCGTACGGACAGGATCGGGTTTGTTAACAATTTGGTTGGTGCGTACGAGATCTTCGCATCGTACATGGTCCTGGGGACCTGTGTATGATTCGGTCGGAAACAAGGGCTACGAATCGGATCCGGGAAAGCCAAATCTGATTCAGAGGCCATCCGTACAACATCAGAATCAGGTCCTTAGTGTGCACAGTCCACTCCTCCTCCCTGAGCCACCAGCCCAGCTCGCCCTAACCTATCCCAGCAGAAAAGAAAAGTATAATGATAATAACCTTGTTAATATCATTTTATTTTTTCCTTTTCTACTGCTCCGAGAACAGGGGGGCAATGCTCCTCCACCTTAGCGGATGAGCCGCCCCTGCTAGTTGGAGATGGCTTGAAACACATGAGTCAGAATTACATGGAGCTTGGTGTCCCTTTGGTGAGAAGAGCAATGCACTGACTTCCATTGAAAGCACAATTTCCCTTTCAGTGTTTTTAATCAATTCATCAATTTTAACTCAGGTCTGTCCACAAATATTTGGGTAACAAGAGTGTCCAGTTTTGTCCTCATAGATACCTTTGGCAGCAGGTCACAGTCTGGTCTGTCAAGATAACTAAAAACATACAATTATGGAAGTGTGTTATTTGAGGTCCTTGGACAGGTGATCATGGGAAACCCTGCAAAACTACACGAATTAGGACACTATTTTCATTAATTGTAAATGTATCCTCAAAACTTTCATTTATAACCTTAATGTAACACTGTTGACAGACCTGCATTTAGGGAGAATTTTCACTGTATGAGTGATCTCTATACATGTGCTGAAATCTAATTGGTCCAATGCATATTAAATTGCCTATCACTCCATGTCTTGTATTCTTTTTATTTTTTGTAGGGTACTTCATGCCATCATGTCTTTAGTAATATAATAATAACCTGTAGACCCTATTTTCCAGATTTACTTTGCATTCAAACTCATTTAGGTTTGAATTATGAGCTGTACGACTCGGTCCTTACTGTACAAAAGATGTATCAATTGTTTTGACAACTATTGTATCAGGTGCACTGTTTGCAAAGCCCTCACCTGGCTGATCATCAGCCAAGCCTGAATTGAGTAGCGGTGTCTGTAGTAGTATGATTTGTTTGTTAAGAGTTGCTGAGAGACTCCAGCCAGTTAGCACTCAAGTGTAAATTGAGTAGATGTCTTCAGTAATATGATTTGAGTGTTGAGAGTTGCTGACAATTGAATGTATGGAAGGCCTGAAAGTTTTGAAAGAGTTAAAGAGATTTATACGTGAGGAGCTCTGAGGCACGCAGATCGCAGGGCATACCTGGTAAGCCCTGCCCTTCCCTGCCTAGCATGCAGGGAAATAAGTAACTGAGAATCTCCTCATGCCAGGTCCTCAATCAAGAGCTGTTTCCTTCCCAGAGAATGGACCAAAATACTCTGGGACCAAGGACTTCAAACCTATGAGTGTTAGTCCACATATTGAAACTGGTTGGCAGATACTATGAGCAAGTGTGTCAGAGCCCATCATAAACAACTGTAAAGCATTAGGAATGAAGAAAAGTTGCTGAAAACAGTCTGACTGGTTATTGTGTTGGCAGTGAATGGTCGATGAAGTACTGGTCACCAATGATAGCGCTACAAATCTAGGTGACATTGTTAACACACCAGGTAGAATCCTGCCAGGGAATAATGCACTCGTTCTGTAGCCCACAAACATGTCAGATAGCTGAAGTATTCCAGAAATTAATAGAAATGAATTTTAAGGAAAGTCCATCAAATAGTTGAACTTTTGAGGAGTTTAGGATGAATAAGGCTCACAAGTGATCCAAATTCCTGATGCAGATTTGCTCTACGTAGGCACTCATAGAGGCTTATTTTGGTTTAGTAAAACCATACCTGGTAAGTAGCATACCAATAAATGCATTATTAGCACACCATTCTACACATCAGAATAGGGCATAATGCTAATTCACCACAGTGTTTCGCTGTTCTGAGGTGTGGAACAGGAAACTTTGAGGTTTCTCTCTCCAAATATTCCCAGTTTTACCTGTCAAACTATTTGAGGTGGAAAAGTGCTATGTGAAATAATTCCCGCAAATTTTGGAATTCTGTCTTCACAATGACTCCTGCTTGCACCCAAATTAGGATGCTCATGATTTGTGGAATGCAGGTGTTTTTGGTCACCCTCACAGCATTTTACATCTGGGCTATGTGCTACCAGGAAGGTAGGAGTTGCCCAAGTCTTTAGTGATGTGACCTGTCAGGAATGTAACCCTATCTTTCTGAATGTGAGTCAAATAGGATTGTTTGTAAAGCTTGGACTTGATATATTTCCCTGTGATGAGTATTTGTTTACAAATATCAGATAGTTGTGGTGAGTAAGTATGTTTTAGTATGGGTATACCTCCCTGCTGTGACTGAAGGTGCATAAATGAATATAGTGCCCAGCCTGCACTTTGTGGTTTGTCCTCTTAGGGGGTGTGCAGTCTGTGTATCTGTGTGTATGCATGCACATGCACACACAGTATTTCATGCACTACAATAACCAATTGGAGACACTGTAAATCTAGAAATGTGATAATGGTATATTTCCCCTGTCCACATGTTAAAGCAGGGGTCTTCCACTGGTAATTTAGAAGCTACTGGTAGTTTTGATAGTGCCCAAGGAGTAGCTCCCTGCAGTGCAGCCAGCATAGTAATAATTCAGAGGGTCTAGACAAATTGAACTAGCGAGAGATACACAGATCTGTATCCTACAGTGTCTGTCATCCAAACCAATAGCAGGGCCTCACGCTTATACACATGAGTTTTGACTGCCTGTGATTTCTGAAGCAAAACCACCTATCCCCACTCTCTGTTTAGCAGACTCACAAGGATATTGGTAACTTTCCAAGCTCCACTCTATCCCTCAAAGAGTATGAGTGAAAATTGGGCCAGAATGAATGTGCAGTGACAGAGTTGCAGTGTGTGAGAACTGCACATGAGTAGCTGTCTAGCCAAGCAACAGGACTGAGAGTAAAGATACATAACAGTCTAGTTTGTTTCAGATGGTGGAAAGGGTTTGTACTTGTATGTGTGTGTATATGTTTGACTGTTTCTGTCTGCATGTGTGCCGCATTATGTGTGTGTTGTGTATGAGTCTGTCATTGTGTTCTCCTTGAAAGACATTGTTTCTCCCTGGAATTCATTCTTGATGTCAGGGAGCACCAAAAGTATCTGGTACCCCCAAATTAAGAGGTTCATCTCTGGAACATTTAAGACTATTCCTGACATAATCTTGGTTCTGGCATAATAATGGTAAAACATGACATAGGTTGGGCACATAATAATGGTAAAACTAGACCGATGTTGGGAATCCTTGGACTAATAATGGCATAATGCAGTTCTCCTTGCCATATTGTGAGTATGCTTTGCTTAATTGAGCTATCTATCAAATAATTGGGGCCTCCTTGGAAACATCATGTACACGACTGACACAATCACAAAAGTGGGTGTGGCCCTGATATAATGGTGGGCATCCTTGAAATAATGTAGGTAATCATCATCATTGTGGTGGGCATTCCTTGTATGTCAATACTGAGTAAGGTGGGGCATAATCTGTCAAGGAGATACATTTTTAATGGAGAACAACTAGCTGCCATTTCTGGACCATGCATAAAAACAGATTTTTGCTGCAAAAATGTAGTTTTTTTCTAAAACTAGTTTTCTTCGGTGTGTTAACCCAAAATTGAAAGTGCATGTTTAATAGAAAATCATGTTGCTTGAAATGAGATTCCTGGTTTGGTGAGGTATACACCCAGGCCACACAGGAATCAAAACTCTTGTCAGGGTGAGCTAGATACACACTAAAAGATCATCTGCAATATCCCTCTGGTAGCTTTGCACAGAACAGTCAGGCTTATCTAAAGCGGCAATCTGTAAAGTATTTGTGAAACATACACACACACAGTAACACAATAGATACAGCCCAGAAAGACTCCACATAGAGAATAATAAGATTAAAATGACAAAAATGCAATCAATAGAATTCTAGGTATACATTTTTAAAGATCAAATGCAAAAACAGAGCTTAGAAGTCACGAGTAAGGGCGGGCAGTGAACTCCTCTCTGCCAGCGACGTTTGTGGAGTATTAGTAACTCCGTACTCCATTTGTGCCATTTTCAAAATTGTATTCTAAAATTCGACTGCACCATGAGAGGGGATTCTTCATTACACTTCCAAAGACACCAAACATGAACTGGTAGCATGCTCTCATTTGGAAATTATCATTTATTAAATATAATTAGGTAACTCCAATGCTGTCCTATAAGAGAGGTAGGAATTGTCGTAGTGGTAAATGAATTTAAGAGTTTTTCCCTACGAGGACATGTAAAACTTAAAAATGCATGATTAACCTATTAAGTATACTACCCCCTGCACTCTGGACTGTCCAGTTCCTAATCTAGGGTTGATGTACAGGTTTTAAAAAGGAGGGCTTGGGCCTGGCAGAAATTGTGACCATGTGGTATAACACAATACTTATTTCCAGATGCTTTGAAAACTTTTATGATTTTACTTGCATTCCAGATTCATGCCTGGGTAATATGCCAGCATTTTTGCATTTCCTTTCAAAACGTGCATTTACTAGAATCCTTTACTCACTACTTCACATAAACACTTGCATGCCTAGGATTAGTTCAAAAATCAGCACTCCTATGGCTGGCAGGTGCTAGGTTGACCATGCCTGAGGTATGTAGTTACTAAGGAGCTCCTTTAAACCTCGGTTTGTTTCAGTCTAGCAATGGTTATTGTAGCAGTGTTCCTGTGTGGCTTATAATCTGTTTTTTGAGCTATTGTCAATCCTTGTGTCCTGAATCTGCACCAATCTTTAGTGTGTCCTTGTTTCCAGCACTAGCACTGTTGCACAATGTTATCCATATGCCATGAGCTAGTTTTGTTCATTGCTTCCTGATTAATTGACTTTTCAGTCCTTTTGTACTTTTCATTTTTGCTGTCCTTGATTTTTCTTGTATTCTGCCTTCCTACTCCTGCTGCTTTTTACTAAGTTCTACCCATGTTTTTCAATCTATCCTTTTAAGTGCTATTCTTCTATAGTTCATTGTCTATATTGACTGTGTTATACATTCTTCACCCTTGCTGTTCCTGTGCGATTGACAGGATTTGAGGGTACAAATGGCGACCTCTCTGGTGTTTGTCATCTACTTGGAGTATTGTCTTATATTACTTACTATACATCACTATTTGCAAAGGGTCCACAGATCCTCCCTTTGTGGTTGCCCTACAATGTGTGCAATTTTCAGTCAGCGTCTTTAACAACAATTGTGGGTGAGGAACTAACTGAGCTTCAGTCTTACAGTGCGTAGCCCTTGAGTGCTTTACCCCACATCATCTTTACTAATGATGTTGTTTTTTTTCTGTTTTTTTTAAACATTTTTTATTTTCATTTTATTAGTCATATAAGTACACAACAATCAACTACGGTCTCATCCATGTACAGTGTTTGATTGTAAATGTTTCGGTATTGTTTACTCCGCAAAGTTCAGTAATATCATATCAACTTTATTACCCCGTAAATCGCCCTCTCTCATCTCCCCCCACCCTCCTCAATATGTTAGTGGTTACAACCGTTGCTTATAGTTCCACCTCTGTCATGGGCTAGTTTCAGGGGACAGTGTTGTACATGGCGGTTCACATAAATTCCCTCGGGATTCATTCCATTTCCCCCATATTCGCGTCCACTTTTTTGGGCAGCCCGATGTGTGTAAACTGCTTTTTCAGCTACCATCGCTACGTCCATATCATTCTCCCATTGTGATTGTGTGGGTGTTACCCTGGAGCCCCAGTTACCTGCTATATTTCGTTTTGCAATGGTCATTCCCAGTGTAGCCCACACTTTTTGTGCCACGTTTAGGTCTGTTGGTTGCCATATATTTAAAATGCAACATCTGGGGTCCACCCGGACCTCCACCCCCCTCACTTCCGAACTCTGTTTTAGTACTTGCTCCCAATATGATTGTATTTTGGGGCAATCACACAATGTATGGTAGTATGTGCCGGTCTGTCCGCAACCCCGCAGGCAAAGTGGATCTGGCGCATGTCCTAGTTTGTGTATCGTGGTGCAGGAGTAATATACACGATGTAGGACTTTGAGCTGTATTCATTTTAAACGAGATGGGATCGCTGCCTCTCTGGCCGACGCCAACGCCTCCATCCAGTCAGAGTCTTCTATGTTCCCCAGTTCCACCTCCCACTTGCTACGTAGGACTACCGTTGGATCTGGGAGGTTGTTTACCAATTTCCGGTATGTTTGCGATATGGATTTTTTGTCTAGGTGGTCTGTGAGGAGCCTTTCCTCAAGTGGGGAAGTGTCTTCCAGGTTGGTGCCCGGGGGGATCGTGCTTTGGAGTGCATCCCTTATTTGGGTGTACGGGTATAGCTCTGCGTCTGCCATTCCTTATTTTTCTTGGAGTGCTTCGAAAGGTAGGATTTCGCCCCTGACCCACAAGTCACCAATATTTGTAATACCTATTAGGTCTCAGTGTTTGAACCCTTTAGAATTTGCTAAGGTGCCCAGTCGTCGTGTCTCCTAGAGTGGGGTGGCCAGTAAGCACCCCTTCCCATCCCAGCACTTTCTGGGCCGTGTGCCATATTTTGATTGTGTGGGCCGTGGGGCCTGTCAGTGTGGGGCACCTCTTGTTCGTGTACAGGGCTCTCATCAGACGATCAACCGGTAGTACATCCCTGTCTAGGCGGTAAGCTGGATCATCATGTGGTGTGTGCAGCCATTGATTGACAATTGCTAGCTGATCAGCCCAGTAGTACAATTTGACGCTTGGTAGAGCTATGCCGCCGTCATACCAGCTTCGAATCAGTTTGGATTGCGCTATGCGAGCAGATTTCCCATCCCATAGTAAAGTAGCTTCTTCGGCATTAACGGCCCTAAAATCGGAGAGTGGGACTGGGAAAGGAGTATTTTGAAGTGCAGAGAGGAACCTAGGGAGTGCCAACATTTTAAAAAGGGCCACCCTACCTAACAGAGTTAGCGGGAGGGACCGCCAGTCGGAAACGTCAGACTTTAGTCTGTGCAGTGGCTTCATCAGGTTTTTTCCATAAAGGTGGTATCTTGGGGTGTGATATATATCCCTAAATATTTGAATCTCCTGGTCACTATCTGCACTGGGCAATCTGGGGTAAGGGTCAGCGCCAGGCCGCACAGCAAGTAGAGCAGTGAATTTGACCAGTTGATGGTATAGCCGGATTTTTCCCCATACACTGTTAGGATTTCCAAGAGGGCCTTCAGGGACTCTGTTGGTGATGTCATGTATATTAGCACATCATCGGCGTATAATGAGATACGGTCTTCCCAACCTGTCTCCCATGTTAGCCCCCGGAGTAACGGTGTTGTGCATGTCCAGGCCTCCAAGGGTTCTAGGATTAAGGCAAAGATGAACGGTGAGAGCGGGCAGCCCTGTTGAGTCCCCCTGCCCAGCGCAATCTCCCTCGAGATATGACTATTTGCGACCACATGTGCCAGGGGCGCTCTATAAAGTAGTCGAATCCAGCCGCTTAATTTTGGGCCGAAACCCATCCTTCGTAAGACGGCAAACAGGAATGGACTTTACAGCTGGTCGAATGCCATCGTAGCATCCAAGGAGAGGATGGGTGCAAGCCAGAACCCCGTTGAGGCGGCGCAAATTAAGGGAGGTGTTGCGACCGGGCATGAAGCCCGATTGGTCCGGGTGGACCAGTGTCGTTGGGTGGGGCTGTAGACGTAGTGCCATTGTTTTGGCCAATAACTTTGCTTCCGCATTGATTAGTGATATTGGTCGATAAGAAGAGGGGTGTTCCGGTGGCTTACCCGGTTTGTGTATTGTCACAATAGTAGCTAGCCTCTGATCCCTGGGCAGTGTCCCCTGTGTTAGGCAGTCATTGTACATTGTTATCAGATGTGGGGTTATTTTGTTTGGAACCTTTTTATACAATTCTACCGGCAACCCATTAGGTCCCATAGCCTTGCCCGTGTGTAGTACCCCGAGTGCTTTTCCCACCTCCTCTGACGATAAGTCGCCTTCTAGCCTTTCCATATCTGCTACCTGTAGTGTTGGTAGTGGTATGTCATCCAGGAACTGCCTACAGTCCTCCTCCGTTGCCTGTATTCGTAGTGTGTAGACTTTCTCATAGTGTGTTGCTAGCTCCTCTACAATTAGCTGAGGACCTGTTGTAAGTGTGCCGTCCTCTAGTGTCAGTTGGCCTATCCATCTACTCACCCTCTCCTTCTTTTCGAGCCATGCAAGCATTTTCCCCGTTATGTCGCCCAGTTCATATACTTTGTGCATTGTGTCTGTGTGTCTCGCTTTAGCCATATCTTTGGCTTATGCCCGAAACGTCCTGCCCCGCTAGTGTCAATGTTTGCGCTGTGTGTTCGTTTGGATCTAGTGCGTGCGCCCCCTCCACCTGTAGTGCCATGGCTTCTACGGAATCAATAATTCGCCTTTGTTCCCACTAGTGGCACTGTGAGCTAGCTAATGCAAAAAAATGATGCGGCCTCACAGAATACCAGCTCAGCACAAACATGCATAGTCATCAGCCCTAAGCCCTTGTATATATTGTACTTAGGGTTTGGAGTGCAAACGAGATCCCTGCAGGCCATGCTGTGCAAGCAACCCATCACTGAATACAGTGCGCTATCAACTCAAGGTGCTTCAACAGATCTGAACTGGCCTAACTTACTGGATGATAGTTGCACTGAAGGAAACACATTGCATAATGTTTTGTGGTCCCTCACCAAAGTAAAT
The DNA here is from genome assembly GCF_964263255.1 of Lissotriton vulgaris. Taxonomy (NCBI): domain Eukaryota; kingdom Metazoa; phylum Chordata; class Amphibia; order Caudata; family Salamandridae; genus Lissotriton; species Lissotriton vulgaris. Next base: position 928,170,804 of record NC_141687.1, read on the forward strand.
GCCATTTTTGGTGTGGCACTATTCTGGTGACATCCTTTGCTTTTTTTTTTTAAATATAGCGGAGATGTCTGCCCCCGTAATTCTATTGGTAGGCAGCAAACACACAGACTTATTTTCCCGCAAAGAAATACATCGTTATGTCACCTGCTTTTGCATGTCTTTCAGAGGTATTTATTTTGAATTCAGAGAACGGTACCTTTGCAATCGTTTGTTCCCCTTTCTGTGTTCTGATGCTTCTCACAGTTGCTGCAGACATTCTTCATGTTGCACATGAGGCCGCTCTGAAGTTCCAGACATACCTCCTCTCTTTTTCTTGTTGCCCTGAGCCTAATTTTCAACAGGAAAGTTGTGTTATTAATTTGAAGCAAGCAACATTTACATGCTGAATTATGCATTGACAAGGAATTTATTAATTCATGTTCCGAATACATGAATGCCTCTTGCACTCTCTGTTCTTGCATTGTAGAGTCTGAGCGAGAGAGATAGTCCCAAGTGCATGCTGGGGAAGCGCATCATTATACCACACAACTGCTGAGAAGAGTCACGCTGCCTGCTGGGGACAAATCTATTGAACCTTATGTGCTGCATCACTGGTTACAATTACTGTAGCAATAGGTTGACGAACCACTCATAAGATGTCAGTGATGTCATGACCACAAGTCCAAAAACTCAGCGCAGATAAAACAGTCTTCAGGGATAGATAATTAAGATGGCAATCAATTTCTTTTTTTTTTATAGTAACTTATTGCAAATAACTTTTAAAAGCAATTATTATGAATTTATTATGAGCTGGGACCTGTACTGCAATTTCAAAGGCAGGCGTATGACTATTTAAAATGTCACAGTAAATGCTTGTACGATAAACTTTGGTCACGTTGGGGCATATTTATGAGCCCCTTTGTGTCGCTCTTGCACCACGCAACGGGGTTCAGGAGCGACGTAACTTAAAATTGAGATTTATGAAGCAACGCAAAGCTACCTTTCGTTGCTCTTAGTGGCTTTATAATTCTCGTGTTGGAATGGGTGAATATGATGTCAATCAATACCATGAGATGTGCAGAATTGACAACGGCAATACCAATAAATGCAATGTCACTGTATACCATAACCTGTGCCTGCATAACAATGTCAAAACCTATAAATGCAATGTCAATGTATGCAATAATCTATGCCCACACAACAGTGTCGATACCGGCAGTAAAGACAATATCCATGTACGCTATGATAACTGTTCGTACAATGTTGCGAATGTTGATAAAAATGTTACTGGTGACTATCATGCTATTTTCATGAGTTCCAATGAACTTGTATCATTGTTGTCGGGTGACCTCCCCAGCAACCCTGAGTCAAAGATTCGTGGTCAGGCAGGTCCTGTGACCCTCACTCACGCTTATCGAATGAAAGGTCACAAATGAAGTCTCTCTCAACCCAAAGACAAATGCTTACCCAGGGAAAACCCTGATTGATCCCACAGATAGATAGTTGCATCATAAATAGGTACAATATAAAATGGCACCAATAAAATATGTTTGAACAAAGGCTTGCATTTCGTAAAAATACTCCAAAGCTAGATACCACATGTAGATAGGAACATTCATCCAATCAGGACACGACATGAACACAACACATAGTGATCACATGCTCTTCATCCCGGACATCTGGACCACACTTGCTCTACCCTAGGTTGAATGCCATCTGTGTCTGTATCAGATGTCCAAATTTGTTAATTTATGACTGAGATGCTTTTTCAGGAATGCTGAAATTACTTTATTGTACCTCACAAGATGTATATAATGTCAGCCAAAACTTTGTGCACCTAGAGACTTTACTCAAACACATTCTGTCTAGACTCTCCCAGCTGCTGTGTTTAATTAAACAAACTTGTTCCTGTTTTGCTAAAAGGCTCTTGACTTTTCATTTTTTTAAAGGTGATTCAGATCTGATCAACACTAAAAAATGCAACCAGTTCAAATTGCTGCATTGCATTCCTGTCCTCCAAGTAGGCATTTCCATGGGTGTTGAGTGGGTGCTCCTTCCGTACCTCCATGGATTTTGACTCATTCCCAGATTTACCATAAATGGTGGACCTGGGAAGATGCCGAAAACCTATGCCTCCCAAAGTGAGATGTAATGAGGAGAAATATGTTAATTTCTACTTGTTTTTCCCTGTTTCTGACTGTGCTGCATTCAGCACACTTGAAAAGAGGAAAATGCCTCAGAGGATTTTTTTTTTACAGGAGATGTCCCTTCTTGAACAAAATCAATCCTGCATACAACACAGACACCCTTGCACCATGGTGTAAAAGTGCCTCCAATGGCACTAAGCATCTAAAAGGGCACCAGCACATTGGAAAAGGAAGGAATGCACCGTATTTCCTTAATTACGGCACATTCCTGTCCTTTCTCTGTTACTTAGTACAGCCCAGCAAGGTAACTTTCTGTGCAGAGCTATATTGCAAGACTTACCCAGAAATATGAGCCAGAATATATATGGTAATAGCCAGGAGACTGCATGATACTTGTAAGTCCTGACTTGGTCTCTGCTCTACATGGGCAGAGCAATGGATTAAGAAAGTAGTTGCTGCCTGATTTTTAAAAGGTAGCACACATTGCTTATTACATTTAAATGCAGGCACGGCGGGCACAGGTAAAAGCGGTGGGGCAGGTGCGGGGCAGGGCCCGAGGGAGCCAACAGATGACAGGATGTGAAAGTAAAACAGAAAATAAATAAAACCATTTAACTTGCGCTCGCCGCAACACTGACTCAGCGATGCGGCGAGCGCAAGGTAAGTGGTTTTATTTATTTATTTTCTTTACTTTCCCTATCCTGTCGTCTGTGGACTCTCTCCCACCCCCACGCTGTTGCCTGTGTCGCCTGGCATGTTCATATGAATACATTTGATACATTTCCACAGATGTTTTTTCTACTCGTATCAGTGTGATATCAATTGGAAATATTAGTGAACTACAGGAAATCTTTCATGAAAGTTTCAAATAAATACGAATCAATACAAGAGCATGTATATACTTATAATCGTTTCATATTAAGTGTATCTAATTTTCAGAGACATATACAAAAACACCCTGCTTTAACATGCACATATCTCTAGCCAGAACAATTGCACTAATAGATTATTTCATACCCTAAAATGGCCTTCGCGTTGACAGAGTAATTCAGTCATCCTCCTCATGGGCAATTTTAAAAGGGAGCAGTCAGAGAATGAATTCAGTTACACACGAACACATCATTGCGGATAAATGATAGACAGGGACTGAAATTAGGAAATAAAATAACAGATTTAATAGTGGCGCATATTCCTATGGTTGGCAACAATAACTGTCCATCACCAAGTGATAATTTAACAATTGAAAACGTCTCACTTGCCGGCCATTGCGGATGTACTGTGTTGACAGTAGAATCATCCATTGCTGTGGTTACATGATGCAGTTAATTGCAACAGCCGTTTCCAGATACCAGGATGTTGTTGAATATTATCTTTGGAAATTGGTGTAATGTTTCCTGATATTTGATATTTAACTCCCATCCTCCAAAATTCTCTGACCTTTATACTTGAAAATATTGAAACCTTTTAATGGTATGTTTGTGTTTTTGTTAATGCACTTCTGTTGAATTGCACATATGTTCTTCAGTGAGGGTGCTGGAATGAGGTCAGTGGAGGACGAAGTATTCTACAGCAGTGATACATTCTCACTCTCCCATTCAGGTTCCATGTATGATGGTGAGTTCTAAATAAACCTTGTTGACATTTTAAGTATGCCAGCATAATTGGTGTAATTTTAGTAATCTCGAGTATTAGAAAATGACTTTTAATACTCGAGATAACCAAAATTACATGCTGGCATATTTAAAATGTCAACAATGTTTATTTAGAACACACCACCATCATAACTACCAAGATTAGGCCAGTATACCACATTGTGTATTTAAATCCCTGTTCAGGGAGAAATTGTAATGCGATCGGCATCTTCCCAAAGCGAGCAGTCGAACAAGGACGGTACACAAACACTTTAGATACAATTTAACAGAGAGGACAATGTTTGAGCAAAAAATGAAAATCCATTGGCAAGCAGCAGTGTTAAATATGAGCAGCAGTTGCTTTATGGATAAAGGTCACAAACACTACAGGTAGATCTTTTATCCAAGCAGAGCATTCAGGTAATTTCGAGGGCAGAATTATAAATTCGAACATGAATGGAAGTGTTTTGTACATGAGCAACTGGAAATCAACTCAAACTACATTTTCAAGTTTAATTTGTACCCAACCAGACTATTTGGGTAGTTTTTGGAGCACAAAACGAATCTCACTGAATTCTGCTAACTTTTGTGTAATTTTGCATAGTAACTCTAGAGCAAATTGCGCAAGTTATACACACCCTTAGTTGTAAGTTTAATATAAGAACTGGTACCGAGAAATTTAAAGACTAAGGGCCATATGTATCATCAAAATATTTTGCATTTCCAAAATAGCGAATTTTAAGGAATCGCTATTTAGAAAATGCAAAATGGTATGTATGAACAAAATCGCTTTTTCATAGCGATTCCTTACCATTCCTAAATTGCGATTAGCAAATTGCTAATCACAAATTACCCGTTCATTTCTATGGGCCAGGAGGCCCATAGGAATGAAGGGGCAATTTGGAAATTAGGAATTCTTTCAAGGGTGCAGGGGTGTCTCAAGAACACCCTGCTGCACCCCTGAATATGACATTTGGGGGCATATGGCGCACATACATGCCCTAAGGGCATGTATGAGCGTCATATGGCACCTTTAGTTTTTTGGAAAAAAGCTTTTTTAAAAGAATTCGCAACTTACCACCAACTAGAAGTTGGTGGTAATTTTCGAATCCTTATGGGCATTTTTTGAATATTTTTTCTTTGATACATTGCATTTAAGGAATCGCAAAAATTGTGATTCCTTGGCCCACATGCATCATTGTGACATTTTGCACTTCCTAATTTGCGAAAAATAAGGAATCGCAAATTAAGAAGTGCAAAATGCTATGCATCATTATTTTCGGTATTCATTTGTGATTCGGTAAAAATCGCAATTTTTACCGAATCCCAAATGAATACCGAATTCTTAAGTTAATTTTCGCAATTCCCATAGATTCCTATGGCCCAAAAGGCCCATAGGAGTCAATGGGAATTGCGAGTGGCACTTTGAAAATTTCATGGGTGCAGGGTGGGGGCCAAAGGACCCCCCCATGCACCCCTGAAATGTATTTTTCGCATCATGTTTCACACACACATGTCCTAAGGACATGTGTGTGTGAAACATGAATGTTGAAAAAAAAACATTTTAAGCATTTTAAACACTTTTTCCAAATTTAACGAGTGGTTCAACCACTCGGTAAATTTGGCACCCTAATTGCGTATTTACAGTTTTAAATTTAATGATGCATTGCTTTTATGAAATCGCACATCTGCGACTTCTTAAAAGCACCCGCAATTTTAGAACTCGCAAACATGTTACGAATTCTAAAATTGCTTCATGCATCCCAAAAAGCACTTTTGCATTCGCAAACGGCCGATTTTAAGGAATCGCACCATTTGCGACTACAAAAATGCTTGATGCATGTGGGCCCTTAAGTACAATCGCAAAATAAGGAATAGCAAATTTTGCAATTCCTTATTTTGCATCAAACATGTTACATACATACCGTTTAGCTAATTAGCATTCGCAAAGGCCGAAATTTGCTATGTTATAATTAGCTATAACTAGCTTGATACATATGGCCCTAAGGAGCATAAATATCAGTTGCCTGCTATTGTGGGGGAAAATACAGCACCCGATAACTACCCACATTATGTACATGGTGAGGTGTTAACTCTGCATTATGAGGTCAAAATTCCAATTGGATAATCAAGATCCCTTTTTATATGCTCAACACTGCAAGTGTAGTGATGGCAAACAGTCAGTCTTACCCCCATGAGGTGGTAAGGAGACTGAAACTCAGATAGAGTATGACAAAGTAGTCTCACTTAATAAACTCAATGCCTGGTGAGATCTATATGCCATATAGAGACCAGGGGCCTAAGTGAGCAGAATGTGGTTCGCAATTAATCCTTGAAAACATTATGTGACTCATAATCCCCCCAATGCACGTTTCCTTCCACTCCTGCTTCACTCAACCTCTGCCAACATTTATAGATCACACCCAAAAGTGTACTGCTTAGCTCCTGTGAAAATGTTTGTGATACCAATGGTGTACACTAATACCCTCCCACGCATTATTCTTTACTTTCTCACTAATATAGACTTTCTTAACCTAAATACATTCTGTATTCGCTGTTACCAAACTCTCTAGCATCGGCTGCTGACTACTGAATGTTGTGATCAAATCCTTTGTTTTTTTAGACATCATTAAAATACGATCCTAATACTTTTCCCTTAGTGTTTGATGTAAAGAAAAGTACCCCTTCCTTCCTCCAAAATGTGTATTTAGAGGCAGATATAGTTCTGGATGAATGATCATTGATGAACATATAGTACCTTTTAATTGATTCACTTAATGCGATGACTTGTAATATGTTACGGTGTGAGTCCAACATTGCCCATTATTTTTTGGTTCTGTAATGGTTGTGCTTTCAACACTTTCGTGATCATCTTGTAATTACTCAAGGCAAAGTAGCTTGTGAGTCGGTACTCCGTATTGACAGCTGTTACAAGTATGAATCCCAACAAGTCTTACTGAGCCTTTAATTTTTCCGTTGTGGTTGAAATATGTACTGCTTTTTCCCTACTCACTCTACTCACTTTGGTTTCCTTATGGTTTTCACGCATACTCGTGCTTGTGCTTCCGGCTGGTCTCCCAGCAAGGATTTTGCTGTCACTGTGGCTGCGGCTGCGGGGGGTGCCTGCCCGCTGCCAGGGGGCGGGATTTGGGCAGAGGCAGTGCTATGGGTTGCCAGAGGTTGGTGCGTAGCGGCTAGGATCGGGCTCTCGAAAGGCGGAAGGCCCCTTATGGTCTCGGTCGCGCCGGCGGCGACCGGTCAACAGAATAGCAGCTGGAAAGACGCGGTGGGAGATGAAAGGCTCCCGCTGATGAACCTGGTAAGGGGAAAGAGGAAGGGAGTGCGGGGGCTTCTTCTAGAGGGAGGCAGTGTTAAAACTAAGTCTGGCATTGGTAAATCTGGAGGTGTTGGGTTACAACAAGCAGCGGGGGCCAAAAGTCCATAGAGGGCACGGGGAAGTAGCAACATACCCCAAACATGCAATAACCGTAACCGGTATACCTTGCGTAGCAAAGGTATTTGGGGGTTGGATTCATCGCCCACTGAGAATTCTCCAGGGTGCACCACATTAAAAATTACACAAGTGGAGAAAGTGACTATTCAACCCCATATAGAGGGGAAAAAAGACATACAAGCCATAAAAGCTAAAAATAAACAAGCCAAGCAAACTAACCGAGTAAGTTCCAGTGTTACTCTATCCCTTCATACTTATTTTAAAGTACAAGCTCAGACTCGAGCTCTGAGTACTCATTCTAACCAAGGCCTTGAGAAACTTGAGAAATTAGATACTTGTAAATGCTAGTGACAGTTGAAGCTCAAGGGTTATGGAGCAGAGAACTTATGAAATTCTTCTAGAGAACAGCTTTTCATGTTTCGCAGGAATGGCAGGAACGGCAGGAATGGCGGACACTGAAGCTGCATTATTATTATTATTATTTTGTTTCTTATATAGCACCTGAATCGACCCCCGAAGGGGTATCTCCGCGCTTGCCTTGGGAACCCGTCCTGGCTTTTCCCTGTGAGATAGCCCCTACAGGGCATCCCCAAGGTGAAAGCCAGGCATCCCGCCGCGGGGGGCCGTTGTGGAGATTAAGCAAGCTTAATGCCCAGAGTTGCAGAGTGTGACCCATGATTAGGTCAGGCACCGAAGCGAGAATTATCGAGTCCATGGACATTTGAGCTCAAGACCCTGCCGCATCGGAAATTGAACCCTGGTCCTGGGTCTGACCTCTGCTTCAGGGTCTGCCTGCTCTAACCAGTGAGCCACACTTCTCCATTACAGACTGACTCCACCTAACAAGCTCTAGTACAGCAATGTTCAAAAGTTATTAACGCCAACAAACCCCCCCTTCCCTATCCTTAGCTTAAATCCCACTCCAAGTACTGATTTCACGTTAGCTAACCCATCAAGTCAACTAGTTTCAGGAAGGGGGTTTAGGAAAGCATGCAACGGGGTCCAGCTCCACTGCAGAGAATCTACTTTTAAGTTTGATCTCGGAAATGAGAGAAAAATTCACTATATCAGAAAGTAATCAACAAAGAATTCAGGGGACCTGAGAGACGCTGGAACTAAAAATAAATGACATAATGGGTAGAGTGGAAGCAGTAGAAGCCACAGTAGAAGACCTTTCAAAACAGGTCAAGGAGAATATAGTAGAGAAGAGACTAAAACTGAAAGACAAAGAACTGGCGGATAAATTGGTGAGCTTGGAAAAGAATGCCAGTAGAAACAACATCCGGATTCTAAATATTCTGTAAGACCTCGAAGTGGGGATATTAAAACATTTATAATCAATCTTTCAAATGATTTCCACCCCGATATTGAGAAGCTGACCCTTGAAAATGATATCCAGAGAGTACACCGAGACCCCTTTACTAGACGGCCTGGAAGGAAAAACCCCAGGAAAATATTAGTACATTTTAAAACATACTCCATAAAAGAAGCTGTCCTTTCAGAGGGGCTAAAAAGGGGGCTATACAACAAGGGAGATTGGACTTTCCGTATTAGATCGGATATTTCACGCACCACACAGGACAGGCAGTGGGAATTGGGAAAACAGATACAGGAGCTGAAGAGCTAAGGGGCCACTTCAAAACTCGAAATCCCCGCCTCCCTGAAGGTGATGTGGAAGAACAAAATGTTTAATTTTAGAGATCCTGAGGATGTTAGTTCCTGGTTTCAGCAGATAAAAAGCTCATCCAATTAAGGATTAAAACACAACCATTAACCAATCCGCTATGAGAGTTGAGAGGCCAAAATAAGAGGCACCTTGAACGCCTCTAAAGATGGGGGAGGGTTCCCCAGGGAGGGATAGGGTGGGGTGGGGGGTTAAGGGAAAGCACCAGAAAAAAACTAAAGAAAGCATTTGGGGAAAAGATTGAAAAAATTGTCCTCACTCACAAAACATTGCTTTAGAAAAAAAGATGCTGTGGCAAAAAGGTATTCTTAATAGTTTGTGCTGTTCCACAAATTTTAAAGATCCTATACTGGATTGTGAATGGCCTTAGGTTTCCTCCCAGAATAAGAAAAATTCTGGAATGTTTGCGCCTTACAAACTATGATATTATCCATCAATCAATCAGTTATTTGTAAAGCACACTACATACCCACAAGGGTCTCAAGGCGCTGGGGTGGGGGGGGGGTGGGGCGCTACTGATTGAATAGCCAGGTCTTGAGCATCCTCCTGAAGGTCAGCAGGACTTTGGTCTGTTGTAGGCTCAGTGGGAGGGTGTTCCATGTCTTGACAGCGAGGTGGGAGAAGGATCACTCGCCGGTGGTTGTTCTTCGAATGCGCGGGATGGTGGCGAGTGAGAGGTCGGCGGAGCGGAGCTGGCAGTTGGGGACGTAGAAGGAGAGCCTTCTGTTGAGGTAGGCTGGGCCGGTTTTGTGGAGTGCCTTGTGTGCGTGGATGAAGAGCTTGAAGGATATCCTCTTGCTGACGGGGAGCCAGTGCAGGTCCCTCAGGTGGGGGGAAGATGTGGTCGTGGCATGGTACGTCAAGGATCAGTCTTGCCGAGGTGTTTTGGATGCGTTGTAGTCATTTGATGAGCTTGGTCGGAGCTCCCGCTTGATGGTGTCATCGATGCTCACGCTGGCTCAGGCTAACAGGGGGTCGTGGTCCATGGTTTGCTGAGGGTCTGATGTGTTGCTGTCTGTCGGGTCTGTCTAGGTGTTGAAGCTGTTGTGGATGTCTGTTATCTTGCGGTGGAAGAAGGTGGCGAGGGAGTTGCACAATCATACTTATTGTTCCAATGATTACGAATTTGCACGCTTGGCTGAAATGACGGGAAACTAGCTGAGGCTAGGTGTGAAAGGCCTATAAAAGAGGAGGGGCCCTGGTTATCTCCGATAAGCCCTGCAGAAAATAGAGCCAGGGGGTCTAATCCACCCACCCTTCAGTGAGAAGAGACAGGGTTTCTTTTTCTTTTCTCATTGGGCTGCAGCAATCAGTTTGACTAGTGTTATATTCTTGAATTAAGAGCATGTTTTGTAGAATGAGGACTAAACATAAAATAAAAAAAAGAAATATGTACTGCTGAAGTAGTTAGAGTTTGCACAAAGTTTTCATTACATGTTGTTAATAACATGCTTCTGCAGTGCCCCAGCTGGGTGGGACACCATTGGAATACTCAGTGTGGGAAACGTGTGGGGACCTCATGAAGCAACATATTCATTCAGTTACAGGATGAAATAGGGTTACACAAATCAGAATTTGTCAAAATTGTACACATTCACCATGCCCTCGAATTCGCCAAAAAACAACTAATGGACTTCCTGGAATTTGCCCTCCTACAACAGAAGCGTGTTCTTGAGCAGATGGAGAAAAACGTTATATCTATTCTGTACAAAACTCTACTTGTGAATATCTCCAACCTTATTCTAAACCGCAGGGAGAAATGGGAAGCTGAACTAGTCCCCTTAAAGAAGGAGGAGTGGATTGAGGTGAAGATGGCCCCCAGAGAACTGGTAATTCCGGCCACAATCTATCTCATCTAATTTAACTTCTTCCACAGAGCTTACTTCACTCCTGAATGGCTTCATAAAATGGGTAGAAGCTACTTCCCAATGACCCCCTGCTGCAAACATAATGTTATGCTTTCCCTTCATGTGGTTTGGGAATGCTCAAACACTTCTGTCATGACAGCATCGGATACATGATGCTCTAGCTTTAGCTCAAGTGCTCAGGATCCAAGTTCCATGAAGTCTTAAGATGACACTACTGGGAAAAATGCCAGAGTGGGATGGATTATGGGCATGATAGAAGTTAGTTGCTAATTGCTAAAAGTGAAATCTCCCGTACATGGTGGGCATTGACTGCTCCTCAGGTGCATGACTGGTTTAGAGGGGCCAGACTGTACCCCAGTGGACCAGCGTAAAAGAACTATAATCAGGGTTTCCATATCAGGAAAGCGGATAACTTTATGGTAGGAGGCAGTGGTAATGGCCATTTAAAAAAAATGGAAAAGACGCTCGATATCGATATATTACCTACTGGCGATAGCCAGTAGGTATATATAGTTAGGATTTTTTTCCTATGGGATTTTTGAAAATTCTATGTCGAATAACTTTGGCTTATGAGGACAGAATTGGCTGAAATTTTCAGGAAAATGGAACATTTTGTTTCTGAGCAGCCCCTGAAAATTTGGGGGGTTTTCGTCAAGGGGGGGCCGAGAAAAAAGGGGGGTCCCAAAACGTGTTTTTCCCATGCAATTTTCCATAGGGCGGTTGGCCTCACTTTTAGCCTGAACGGCTGAATGGATTTACACCAAACTTGGCAAAATTGTAGGGACTGGTAGCCCGATGTGCCTTTGCTATGTCTCAAGATATAGGCTCCAGTGGTTTTTACGAAAATTAACTTTGAAAAATATAAATTGGGCTACATTGGGCTATATATATGTTGGAGCCCAAATGTAGCCCAATGTAGCCCAATGTAGCCCAATGTAGCCCAAAGATGGCCACCAGAGACAAAAAACCAAATGTAGCCCAAATATCAGCCAGATGTAGCCCAACTATAGCCCAATGACAGATTGTCCCAGAGTGTTCTAAAGAACAACTAGAGTGCTAACAGTCCTACTTATTACAAAGGTATGGCACACCTGAAGCCATCTTGATTGGAATAAAGTGGTAACTCTTAAAACATTTAATTTAAAAAGGAACAAAATGAGGGGGTTCATTTTGCCATAGAAAGTATGATTAGCGAATATATGACGAAATCCCGCATACCATCAGTCCGCAAAAAAAATCCCGCATGTACTATTAGGCCGCAAATTAAAATAACGAAAACTTTTAGAACGAATATGCCTTTAGCATACACTAAACAACTAAACTACCCTAAACCCTAAAACACTACCCCCAGCATGACCCTACACTACACAAACAGTACAACACTACCCTAAACCCTAAAACACTACCCCCAGCATGACCCTACATTACACAAACACTACAACACTACCCTAAACCCTAAAACACTACCCCCAGCATGACCCTACACTACACAAACACTACAACACTACCCTAAACCCTAAAACACTACCCCCAGCATGACCCTACACTACACAAACACTACAACACTACCCTAAACCCTAAAACACTACCCCCAGCATGACCCTACACTACGCAAACACTACAACACTACCCAAAACCCTAAAACACTACACCCCAGCATGACCCTACACTACGCAAACACTACAACACTACCCTAAACCCTAAAACACTACCCCCAGCATGACCCTACACTACACAAACACTACAACACAACCCTAAACCCTAAAACACTACCCCCAGCATGACCCTACACTACGCAAACACTACAACACAACCCTAAACCCTAAAACACTACCCCCAGCATGACCCTACACTACGCAAACACTACAACACTAACCTAAATCCTAAAACACTACCCCCAGCATGACCCTACACTACGCAAACACTACAACACTACCCAAAACCCTACAACACTACACCCCAGCATGACCCTACACTACGCAAACACTACAACACTACCCTAAACCCTAAAACACTACCCCCAGCATGACCCTACACTACGCAAACACTACAACACTACCCAAAACCCTAAAACACTACACCCCAGCATGACCCTACACTACGCAAACACTACAACACTACCCTAAACCCTAAAACACTACCCCCAGCATGATCCTACACTACGCAAACACTACAACACTACCCTAAAAAAATTTGGGGGGTTTTCGTCAAGGGGGGGCCGAGAAAAAAGGGGGGTCCCAAAACGTGTTTTTCCCATGCAATTTTCCATAGGGCGGTTGGCCTCACTTTTAGCCTGAACGGCTGAATGGATTTACACCAAACTTGGCAAAATTGTAGGGACTGGTAGCCCGATGTGCCTTTGCTATGTCTCAAGATATAGGCTCCAGTGGTTTTTACGAAAATTAACTTTGAAAAATATAAATTGGGCTACATTGGGCTATATATATGTTGGAGCCCAAATGTAGCCCAATGTAGCCCAATGTAGCCCAATGTAGCCCAAAGATGGCCACCAGAGACAAAAAACCAAATGTAGCCCAAATATCAGCCAGATGTAGCCCAACTATAGCCCAATGACAGATTGTCCCAGAGTGTTCTAAAGAACAACTATAGTGCTAACAGTCCTACTTATTACAAAGGTATGGCACACCTGAAGCCATCTTGATTGGAATAAAGTGGTAACTCTTAAAACATTTAATTTAAAAAGGAACAAAATGAGGGGGTTCATTTTGCCATAGAAAGTATGATTAGCGAATATATGACGAAATCCCGCATACCATCAGTCCGCAAAAAAAATCCCGCATGTACTATTAGGCCGCAAATTAAAATAACGAAAACTTTTAGAACGAATATGCCTTTAGCATACACTAAACAACTAAACTACCCTAAACCCTAAAACACTACCCCCAGCATGACCCTACACTACACAAACAGTACAACACTACCCTAAACCCTAAAACACTACCCCCAGCATGACCCTACATTACACAAACACTACAACACTACCCTAAACCCTAAAACACTACCCCCAGCATGACCCTACACTACACAAACACTACAACACTACCCTAAACCCTAAAACACTACCCCCAGCATGACCCTACACTACACAAACACTACAACACTACCCTAAACCCTAAAACACTACCCCCAGCATGACCCTACACTACGCAAACACTACAACACTACCCAAAACCCTAAAACACTACACCCCAGCATGACCCTACACTACGCAAACACTACAACACTACCCTAAACCCTAAAACACTACCCCCAGCATGACCCTACACTACACAAACACTACAACACAACCCTAAACCCTAAAACACTACCCCCAGCATGACCCTACACTACGCAAACACTACAACACAACCCTAAACCCTAAAACACTACCCCCAGCATGACCCTACACTACGCAAACACTACAACACTAACCTAAATCCTAAAACACTACCCCCAGCATGACCCTACACTACGCAAACACTACAACACTACCCAAAACCCTACAACACTACACCCCAGCATGACCCTACACTACGCAAACACTACAACACTACCCTAAACCCTAAAACACTACCCCCAGCATGACCCTACACTACGCAAACACTACAACACTACCCAAAACCCTAAAACACTACACCCCAGCATGACCCTACACTACGCAAACACTACAACACTACCCTAAACCCTAAAACACTACCCCCAGCATGATCCTACACTACGCAAACACTACAACACTACCCTAAACCCTAAAACACTACCCCCAGCATGACCCTACACTGCGCAAACACTACAACACTACCCTAAACCCTAAAACACTACCCCCAGCATGACCCTACACTACGCAAACACTACAACACTACCCTAAACCCTAAAACACTACCCCCAGCATGACCCTACACTACGCAAACACTACAACACTACCCTAAACCCTAAAACACTACCCTCAGCATGACCCTACACTACGCAAACACTACAACACTACCCAAAACCCTAAAACACTACCCCCCAGCATGACCCTACACTACGCAAACACTACAACACTACCCAAAACCCTAAAACACTACCCCCAGCATGACCCTACACTACGCAAACACTACAACACTACCCTAAATCCTAAAACACTACCCCCAGCATGACCCTACACTACGCAAACACTACAACACTACCCAAAACCCTAAAACACTACACCCCAGCATGACCCTACACTACGCAAACACTACAACACTACCCTAAAACACTACCCCCAGCATGACCCTACACTACGCAAACACTACCCAAAACCCTAAAACACTACACCCCAGCATGACCCTACACTACGCAAACACTACAACACTACCCTAAACCCTAAAACACTACCCCCAGCATGACCCTACACTACGCAAACACTACAACACTACCCTAAACCCTAAAACACTACCCCCAGCATGACCCTACACTACGCAA
Organism: Lissotriton vulgaris; assembly: GCF_964263255.1. NCBI lineage: Eukaryota > Metazoa > Chordata > Amphibia > Caudata > Salamandridae > Lissotriton > Lissotriton vulgaris. Next base: position 928,186,010 of record NC_141687.1, read on the forward strand.
ACACTACAACACTACCCTAAACCCTAAAACACTACCCCCAGCATGACCCTACACTACGCAAACACTACAACACTACCCTAAACCCTAAAACACTACCCCCAGCATGACCCCACACTACACAAACACTACAACACTACCCTAAACCCTAAAACACTACCCTCAGCATGACCCTACACTACGCAAACACTACAACACTACCCAAAACCCTAAAACACTACCCCCAGCATGACCCTACACTACGCAAACACTACAACACTACCCAAAACCCTAAAACACTACCCCCCAGCATGACCCTACACTACGCAAACACTACAACACTACCCAAAACCCTAAAACACTACCCCCAGCATGACCCTACACTACGCAAACACTACAACACTACCCAGAACCCTAAAACACTACCCCCAGCATGACCCTACACTACGCAAACACTACAACACTACCCAAAACCCTAAAACACTACACCCCAGCATGACCCTACACTACGCAAACACTACAACACTACCCAAAACCCTAAAACACTACACCCCAGCATGACCCTACACTACGCAAACACTACAACACTACCCAAAACCCTAAAACACTACCCCCAGCATGACCCTACACTACGCAAACACTACAACACTACCCAAAACCCTAAAACACTACACCCAGCATGACCCTACACTACGCAAACACTACAACACTACCCTAAACCCTAAAATACTACACCCCAGCATGACCCTACACTACGCAAACACTACAACACTACCCAAAACCCTAAAACACTACCCCCAGCATGACCCTACACTACGCAAACACTACAACACTATCCTAAACCCTAAAACACTACGCCCAGCATGACCCTACACTACGCAAACACTACAACACTACCCTAAACCCTAAAACACTAGCCCCAGCATGACCCTACACTACGCAAACACTACAACACAACTCTAAACCCTAAAACACTACCCCCAGCATGACCCTACACTACGCAAACACTACAACACTACCCTGAACCCTAAAACACTACCCCCAGCATGACCCTACACTACGCAAACACTACAACACAACCCTAAACCCTAAAACACTACCCCCAGCATGACCCTACACTAAACAACCACCACAACTCTACACTACACTAACACAACACTACACTACACAACACTACACTACACTACACAATCACTAACCCACGAAAAAATTAACACAAACCCACTTACCTCTCTCGTCATCGTGGTTTTCACAACGCAAATGCATTTACCATACATGCCTTTAAAACGTAATTCTTTGTAAAGGCATGCGCGATAAATGCACATGCGTTTTGAAAAAATGCGGGATAATGGTATGCGAGCTCAATGACCTTGCGGGATAATGGTATGCGGACTGAAAGTCTGCGGGATAAAAAATGCGGGAAAATGGCTGCAAACCATGATTAGCAGCAGACTTCCCTGGTGAGCACTAGCTTTACTACAGTGATCTAATGAGCAACTAGAGTGCTAACATTCAGAATTTATGGCAAATGTGTGACACATCTGAATGCCTTCTTGATAGAACCAAAGTAAACAAGCATTGAAAATGCAATAGATCTCGCCCTCGTTTAAGTTAAAGCCATTCTGTTTGTAATGAGGTGGCTTTTTAGCTTTGCTTTTATTAGTGTTTTTAAAACTTTCATGTAAATAACATGCATATGTATGCATATATGTATATGTATGCATGCATTTATATTTATATAGATATGCAGATTACATATGTTTATATATGTATATTACCTACTGGCGATAGCCAGTGGGTATATATAGTTAGGATTTTTTCTCTATGGGATTTCTGAAAATTCTATGTCTAATAACTTTGGCGTTTGTTGACGGAATTGGCTGAAATTTTCAGGAAAATGGCACATTTTTTTTCTGAGCAGCCCCTGAAAATCTGGTGGGGTTTCGTCAAGGGGGGGCCGAGAACAAAGGGGGGTCCCAAAACGCGTTTTTCCCATTCATTTTTCCATAGGGCGGTTGGACTCACTTTTAGCTCGAACGGCTGAATAGATTTACATGAAACTTGGCAAAATTGTAGATATGGTTTGCCCGACGTGCCTTTGCTATGTCTCAATATATGTGCTCCAGTGGATTTTGAGAAATTAACGTTTAAAAAAATATATATATCTGTGACAGCGCTCCGGTTAGCGCCCCGGTTCGCGTACCTGACGCGTAACGGAACTTCGCGAAGCGAATCTGATTGGCTCTCCGGTGTCTGTCAACATTCTAAACAAACCGGAGCGGCCGCCATCTTGTCTCTCGGTACGATCGAGAGACAAGATGTGGTGAAAAACGAAGGGGGAAATGAAGGAAAGGGGGCAAGGTAGACCACTCCTGACCCCCTAGGATTGATGAGGGGGATATTAAAGTGCCCCGCGGGGCAAAAAATTTTGCGATTTTACGCCGTAGAGGCGCGTCCCGGTACGCGAACCGGGCAGCTCACCGGGCAGCTAACCGGGCAGCTAACCGGCAGCGTAGCTGTCAACATTGTAAACAGTCCGGAGCGGCCGCCATCTTGTCTCTCGGTAGGTTCGAGAGACAAGATGTGGTGAAAAAAGAAGGGGGAAATGAAGGAAAGGGGGCAAGGTAAACCCCTCCTGACCCCCTAGGATTTATGAGGGGGATATTAAAGTCCCCGCGATTTTTCGCGGTAGAGGCGCTTCCCGGTACGCGAACCGGGCAGCTAACCGGCAGCGTAACGGGAGTCCGCCATCTTGTGTTTTTGGAGCGTCCGGTTCGCGTACCGGGTAGCGTCCCGGTAAGCGTAACAAGGGGAAAACCAAGAGAAACAGTAAAAAAAAAATTAAGGGAATAGATTTCCAGCAAACTTGGCAAAATTGTAGGGACTGTTTGTTTGATGTGCCTTTGCAAGGCCTCAAGATATGTGCACGTGTGGATTTTGTCTAATTAAGGTTAAAAAAAATATATATATCTGTAAGCGTGCTCCGGCACGCTTACGTTACGGGTTTTGTTTGCGCTGCAGAACCGATACGTCACGGTTATGCGACGCGTCATGAGGCGTCTCACGTGGCTACGTGATACGTCACGTAATAAAGAATATATTTTACAGCTATAGATATTAGCTTTTAAAAAACCAATGAAATTCACTGAAAAAACCATAGGTTATAGACCATATATAGTTAGGAATTTGCATTTACAAAACCTTGAAAATTCACTGAAAAAACCATAGGTTAGAGACCATATATAGTTAGCTGGACATTTTATTGACAAAAAACCAATGAAATTCCATATATAGTTAGTTGCACTAACTATATATCGCGCACCCGCAATCCACTGCTGATGATGTCACATATTACATCATTCATGACATGGTCAGTGACATCACTGATGACATCACTGATGACATCTCAAATGACATCACTGATGACATCACTGATAACATCTCAAATGACATCAGTGATGACATCATGACACACCAATACCAGTTACTACATACGCACTCACTGATTCCTACGTCTACACACACATTCACTCATTCACCCATACAATCACTCATACATACAGTCACTCATTATTACACTATCATATGCACTCATACACCTATGCAGACACTCACACACTGCCACTCATCCATGGAGTTACTCACACACCTAGTCAGTCCTGTAAAGAATCAATCACACTTCCATTTCCTCATCTATACAGTTAAACACAGAACACCATACTTCAGTGACATCACTGATGACATCACTGATGACATCTCAAATGACATCACTGATGACATCTCAAATGACATCACTGATGACATCATGACACACCAATACCAGTTACTACATACGCACTCACTGATTCCTACGTCTACACACACATTCACTCATTCACCCATACAATCACTCATACATACAGTCACTCATTATTACAACACTATCATATGCACTCATACACCTAGTCAGTCCTGTGAAGAATCAATCACACTTCGATTTCCTCATCTATACAGTTAAACACAGAACACCATACTTTTCACACATATACTAACACATACTTACTCTCTTATACAATCACTGATACAAGTACACATTGATATGCACAGAGTCACACACCTCCCAGCCAGCCACACACACACTCAGTCTTCCATACATCCACTCATTCTTCAATATGTAAAACATATTTAAACTTTACAAAAACACACAGACACTAGATGATGTCATCAGTGATGTCATTTGAGATGTCATCAGTGATGTCATCAGTGATGTCATTTGAGATGTCATCAGTGATGTCATCAGTGATGTCACTGACCATGTCATGAATGATGTAATATGTGACATCATCAGCAGTGGATTGCGGGTGCGCGATATATAGTTAGTGCAACTAACTATATATGGAATTTCATTGGTTTTTTGTCAATAAAATGTCCAGCTAACTATATATGGTCTCTAACCTATGGTTTTTTCAGTGAATATATATATATATATATATATATATATATATATATATATATATATATATATATATATATATATATATGGGGTCTGGAGGCAGGGAAAGATTTGCTGCTAACGAAAACACGTGCAATACCGGTGTTACTTTATGCAGATGATGCAGTTTTACTTTCTAGAATAGCTAACGGTTTCCAACTCCTCCTGGATGCTTTTTAATGCATTTTTGAGAAATGTGGACCTTTAAAGTATTCTTCATGTGTCTTTTACTATGAAAATTGATCCACAAAATTCTAAAACTAAGAAATTTCAATTAGGAAAGGTAAATATTATAAAGGTGTTACAATTTAAGTACCTGGGAATCCTTTTTGACACTAACTTAAATTGGAACCTTTTACTCAACTCCAGGGCAATACAATGTCTGGGTGCTATAGTGCCGATTTTTAGCTTTGCACGTGGACTAGGACACAAACAGGTGAAGGAGATTCTGAACATTTTTAATAGCAAGTGCATCTCAATGGTGGTCTATGGAGCAGGGGTATGAGGTTATAAATCTGTGGACCAAATAAAAAAGGTAGGAAATAAATTCCACCAGAGGTCGTTGTCTGTTTGCCAATCCTCACCCTTTTTTATGTGTCTTTCTGAGTTGGAGCTAGATTAGATGAGATAGGATCATATTAGGCCCCTTACTTCTTTGGCTTAGGATCTGGGAAATCAAGAGGAAGGTTATTCATGAGGAATATTGTCTGATTGTCTTACTCGTAAAATGCTTTGGAGAGCGAATGGATAAATTAATTACAAAATTGCTTTGTTGATTTGGGTCAGCCAGAGATATGTGATAAACCAGAGAATCTAATAGCACAAGAAAACTAGGGTATCTAAAAGCACAAGACGGGTTAGGTTAGAGATTAATTCCTGGATGTGCTTGGTTACAGTGCCAACCAAGAGGACGGCACTGCCCTGAGCTGCGTGGACGCTGGAGCGCTATTCCCACATGGGGGGGGGGGCAATTTCAACAAGCATGTGTCTCACGCACTTGCTAAGGTGAGTCGCCGGAACCCTTTTGAAGGCTCTGTGCTTCTTGCTCTGCCCCCATCTGGCTCCAAATTCCCACACTCTTCATACAGACTGAATTCCCCCCTCAGGGGAATCAATTTATTTAATTATATTATTTAGGAGCAATATTTTCAATGCTTGTTATTTTAAATGGCTCCTAATAATTTTTTCAAAATGTGTGTAGCGTTAACTAATTATTGCTCATAAGTTTTCTTTTAATCTATTTTCTACATGAAGTGAGTAATTGCTTTTCAACATTTTTCGTTCGACATACTCAGTATTTACTTCACACTGAGCAGTTATTATTCAATTTTTTTTGGCTCTTGGACCATCCCTTTAATGGATTACTCGCCTCTCGAGGAATATCTTTTGGGAAGTAGTGTTGCCTTTTCTCCTATTTTCCTTTAATGGGAAAAATACAAAATCTTAAGCTTTTAGATCGTTTAAAGAATCACTTATTGTCGGATCCAGACCTCATCCACAGCGACATGAATGACACTGTTTTATAGAAATCTGACTCCCCTTCAGGTACTCACCCTAAATCTTTTTCTTGTGCCGGGGGGATGGTTGACACAAACAAAAGGCCTAAAAAAGATCCTCCCTCGCCAACAAAACCAACGGCAGCTTCTAAGGAAGTTATCCTTGACGAAATCCATGCGCTGCAACTATTTATGGAAGAGACCACTAAAATACTTCAACAGCTGGACGACAATGGTCCTCTTGTGTTTTGGTAGTGGAACAAAAACTGAAAATCTGCAGCAAGAATCTCTGTGTATCTCACAACTGGCGCATTTGTGGACTTCCAGAAAATTTAGAGGGATCTAATCCGACAACTTACTTTCAAACATTTCTGCCGAAACATCTTGGTATCTCTATATCCACTCCTCTTACCATACAAAGAGTTCATAGACTTGGTCCTAACGTTTCTACGAATCCAAGAGGAGTCATTCTATTTTTCTTGTAGTATACTGAATTGTTACAAGTATTATCTGCAGGTAAATAAAAAAAATCATCTAGGATGGCCATAACTTTTCTTAGGATGTTGCTAAAGTTACTGTTGGAAACAATTTCTGGATCTGTAACTCTAGTTGAGAGCGATGAATGCACGTTATGGTGTAATTCATACTTGCTTATTTTAAGTGACATATAAAGATAAGACAACTTTTTTTGAAGAGCCTGCTGCTCGCAAGACTTTTCATCAGCTGCATGGAGGAGATGATATGGACACTTTGAAGATTACTTGATATCTTTTTACTTTTTTTGTTCTTGTAATCTGTTTAAGGATTCTATATTGTTTGTCTCTATTGTCTTTTCTTATGATGCTGCTTATCTTTTTCTTCTTCAGCTTTCCTAATTTGGTGTTTTTTTTTCTTTCAACACAGGTCAGTTGTCCTTAAATTCTGTCCCCATAATGTTCTACTCTTGTGTGGTATGTCAAATATGCCCTGTCGTTCTATGGAGTTTGGGTGTGGTTGTTGCCTTTTGGTGTCGCCAACCCTCTACACGTTTCCGTATTTTGTAGGTATGTTCCTCAGTTGTCATTTGTATGACTTGTACTGTCTTTTTGTTTCTTGTTTCTTTTTGTCCTGTCACTTCTCCCTTTTATCCTCCTACTTAATTTCCTTTTTTCTCTTCCCCCCTTCTTCCCTCCCTCTTTAGTGAGGGTTCCCTTCTCTCCCCTTTTTTCATCCACTATATGTTATTACTCTATCCCTTTTACTATTATGCTCTTTTCCCATTTGAATATGAAACCGTGGGCAAAATACTTGTGTGTTTGATTGCTCTAATATTCCATTCAGTGTCACCTCATGGAATATTAAAGGGTTAAATAACCCTATTAAGCGGCAGAGAGTCTTAGCTCATTTAGCCAGACTCAATACAGATGTTGCCTTATTACACGAAACTCATCTTTCGGAGACAGAAGCAGCTACATTGAAAAAATGTTGGGTGGCTAATATATTTACTGCACCTGCATAAGAAGCTTTATGGTATTGTTGTTTCCCAAAGGCCGATTCCGAGGATCGTTGGATTGTTGTAAACTCAAGGTTGATTATATACCTTTAACAATCTTTAATGTGTACTGTCCAGTTTCAGTTAATAATGCCTTTTGAATGAATGTATCTGATAAGTTAATAACGTATAATGATGATTATAATATATTTGGTGGTTATTTCAATCAAATTTATGATTCTGTATTAGATAGGAACTCAAAAGTTAAATGTATTCATACTAAAATGTACTTGCAATTTCGTTCTGCTATTCCCCGTAAATCACTAGTTGAAAGTTGGAGGTTATGTCACCCTGACCTTCTAGAGTACACTTTCTACTCAAATTGACATCCCTCACAATCCCATATAGGTGGTATCTTTCTTAGTAAATCCTTGGCTTAACATATCATTCATTCTGACATAGGATTTATACTCATTTCTGATCATGCACCAGTACGTACAGATCTTGATCTCATTCCTTTCTCCCCCCATGCAGGCAGATGGTGTTTCAATAATTCACTTCTTTTAGATAATGCATACACCTCTCAATTTGAATTTTTTATTTCAGACTTCTTTCTTGTTAACAGTACCTCAGAAGCTTCTTTTGTAATGGTTTGGGGGTTCCTGTAAAGCAGCAGCCACAGGATATATAATTCATTTTGTTTCACAAAAGAAAAAGTGTATACAGTCCCAATTGGATCAATTGCTTGCTAACATTAAATAGGGAGAGGGTGTAGCCTTATGACTAGAGGTGTCAACATTGGAGCTGGGGAACCAGGTTTGAGCCTCAGTGTCTGCTCAGCATCCTGTGATTCTGAGCAATTCACTTAATCTCCCCTTACCTACCAAAAGAATTAATGTATCCTTGTATAACGTAACTGGTGCTCATGTATAGCACTCCATTACCTTCAGGTGGAGTTCGCGCTATAGAAATCTCCAAAGGAAAAAAAAAATCTTTGGAACATGCTTACTATAAATCCATGAAAGATAACAATTACTCGAAGCTAAAAGGCAATTTAAAAGTTTGACGACTAATGCTGCTTCCAATGTCCTATTGAAAAGCTGTACATGTTATCACGGTGGTCAAAACAACATGGGGAAATTTCTTGCAAATTTATTAAAAATTAGGAAAGACAGAACCAACATTGAGTTATCCGGAGCGAGGCTGGGGCTACTCTCTTTAAAAGTGAAGATATTTTACATGAATTTGTAAATTTTTATACTGCATTATATTCTTCAGAACCACAACCTACAGAATCCGATCTGTCTGATTATTTTCAATCCATTCCTTCTCCTACTGCCCATCATATTATATTTGATATGTGAAAAACTGCTGATATTACACTTTTAGAAATACCCCATGCAGTCTCTCTATTACATAGAGGGTAGGCTCCTGGCCCAGGTGGCTTCAATGTAGAATTTTATAGTCATTTCTCTAAACTTCTTTTTCCATTTCTCTTACTTCTTTATACCTTTTTTGCTAATGAAGGTGTTTCTTGTGGCTCCTTCCAAGATGCTATGATCTGCTTGATCCCTAAAGAGAATAAAGACTCCTCACTATGCAAAAATTATCGCCCTGTCTTTGCGAAGATCTTGGCCTTACGTATTTATCCTATTTTTCCCGGTTTAATAGGATGTGAACAATCTGGTTTTATTAAGGGTCTTTTGGCTTCAGATAATAGGGTTCCTTTCAAAGTCCTACGCAAAGCTTCAACGCTAGATCATCCTTTTGTTGTTATTGCCTTTGGTGCGGAGAAGGCTTTTGATCGACTTGGTAGGATTTTTTGTTCCAGGCCTTAAAATGGATTGGTTTCCTCCCAAATTAATTGCTCTTACATCTTTGCTCTACACAGGTCCTAAAGATGCTATTTTCATCAATGGTATTCTTTCAGATTATTTTCCCTTGTACAGAGGTGTTCCTCAAGGTTATCCTCTGCCCATTTTTTAACAAAGGTAAGGTAGGATAATATCATTAGAGGTTTCTCCATGCGATCGCAATAATAAAATGTCAGTGTATTCTGATGATATTCTGTATACTGTGCTGATCCTGTCACTTCTCTTCCACCCTTTTTTCAATAAGTATCTACCTTTTCTCAGCTGTCAGGGTGTCGGCTTGGCGCTGATAAGTACGAAGTGCTACTCTTGACCATTTTGTGTAATAAGCCACATTTTGCACACACAGGGTTTACTTGGGAACTTACAAAGTTAAAATACATAGGAGTATGGTTCTCTCACAATATTAAAGATACTTTAAAAATAAACTTTGTATTCTTAAGTCATTAGGTGATAGCATTGATTGTTGGAATCCACTTTTATTTATTTCGGTGGGGTAGAATGAACTCTATTAAAGTGATGGTCACTCCCCATATTTTTATCCATTCTTGCAATTATTCCTATTTCTATCCCTGGTTATTATTTCAAGAGAATATATTCCCTCTTATTAAAGTTTTTTTTGAAAAGCAAAACTTCTCATATAGCCTTATCCATATTAAAAAAAGATAAATCTAATGGGGACCTTACATTTTCAAATTCTAAACAATATCTTTATACTTTCTCTCTAAAAACAAGTAATCAAGTGGATCTCTTCTGATCTTCGTACACGACCCAATTTATGGTTACCACTAGAAAAAACAGTTATTGCTCCCTTTGCTTTTGAAGAGATTCTTGCCTTCACATCACCTATAGTTCAATTAAGTTTTCCTGTTATTTCCCATTCTTATTAAATCTTGAAACCTCTTTTACCCTTATCGGATCCTGCATATACCAACCATAAACAATTACCAATTTGGCATAATAAAGCCTTTTGTATTAATAGTTGCCCTTTTTACTGAAAAGCTTGGCATTCCAAAGGTTTATGTGGGATTTCTCAGCTCTTTTAAAAAAAACTGCTATTTCTTTCCCTGCACTTCAGTCACAATTGTTTTTTATCACACTCTTCCAAAAAAGAATATTCTCCTCTATGGAATACCATTAATCACTATATTTACACTCAAATATCTACTGCCTCTCCTTTGTAAATCTCTTCTAGGCTCTTTCCCTTACTTACTACCAACATGTCAGTATCTACCATTTAGAAATCCCTGCAGCTTACTCTGGATGAACTCAAATCAAAAGATGAACTTGCTTGGAAGCAGGATTTGGGGGAATGTTGGCCTACCATTTTTTGGGAGAAAATGTGGCTTAAACTACACAAACCTACATGAGCTGCAAACACTACTCAGACTCTTTACTTTGTGTACTGCCATTTAATTTTTACTCCTGCTGTCTTAAAAACATTGCTCCAAATACTACTAATCTGGTCTCAAATTAACAAGATTTTTCTAGGTCACCTTTTCCTTTACCTCTACTAACATTCTCTTAGGTAGCCTGGCACCTCAATGGCCTCATTTAAATCCTGGTTTTCAATTAATAGATTTCTTATTGGCTGTTGCATTTCACTTAATTACATTTACATTGGAAACAAGCCCATAAAGTTACTTTTAGGTCTTGGTGGCATGCCATTTGTTTCCCTTATAAATTAGATACAAAATACGTCACCCCTATTTCCTTTGTAATTAAAAGAGATCTTTTATGGCTGCCTCAAACCACATATTTATCCTTTGTGCCTCTTCCAATAGGATTAATGTCTCTCACCCAGATGAAGTATGCAAACCACATTGAATTTAGTTCTCACTCTGCCTGTGCACAATTTTGTTATTGTTTGTTTTCAAATCAAATAATTGACAAACGTTGTCTTAGATGTTTTTGCACGTTACAATTTGCTCTCTCCTTTCTCCTCCCCCATTTTATTACACAGATCTTCATGATGTAGAGTTCTCTAAGAATGCTTTATACATATAACTTTATGATGACAAATGCGTTTATTAATTGTTGTATCTCTATGCTTTCTCTAATAAACTTAAACTTAAAGAAAAAAAGCGATGTATTCCTGCAGAGGCAAGCCGGAACCCACTTGGAGGCATTCAGAAAGCTAAATTCTGGTTTTAACTAAAGTGTGATTAAGCAGTCAATGTGGTGTGAGTTTTATGTTTTGGGCTTTACAAATTATGAGTATAGATTTTATTTTATGAGACTCGGTTTTACCATTATACATTTTTAGCAGTGTTTCCTCTGAAGGGTGTTTGGTCTCCAATTCTTCAGAATTGTCCCTGTGACAACGTTTCATTTCAAAGCACATCACGCTTTATGCTTTTCGGTAAACTGTACTTCTGTCCACAAAAACGTTTTCAAGATCCAATTTTGCGAGGAATACACAGTTTAACAGAGAGCTCTCCCTTTTATACATTAGTTAAGTTGCATAAATACCTGTTTTACAGTGCTTAACTTTTCCTGCTGTGATCTGGTTATCAGAAAAATGTATGGGACACCCTAATAATGTATTTATTCTGTTTTGGTAATGGAATAGGCATTGATATTCAATGAACTGGAAACAATCTGTTCTTGTCTATGTACGTAAATGAAATATATTTAACTTTTTATGTAATAATAATTCCTATTTGTAATGTGCAACAATATCACCCCTTAAGGTTTCAGTGCACTGAGAACCGTCATGGAGATTAAGTGAGCAATTGCCTGAAGTCACATGTTGCTAACCTGAGCTGCCGCAGGCGATAAAACCATGAGCCCCGCACTCCAGAGTCAGCCTCTCTGGCCGCTGCACCACACCTCTCTTGTATAATTGTGTTATTTTTTGGCTGAAAAAGTTTGATTGGTAATGGTAGTGACTAGTTCAGAGATATGGGGCCAGATGTAGGAGCCCTAATACCGGTCGGAAACAGCCGATTTCGGCCGTTTCCGACCAGTATTAGGGTTTTCAGATGTAGGGGGCTGAAAAATACAGAATCAGTATATTTACCAATTCGGTAAAATTACCGAATCGGTAAATTACCGAATCAGTAAATATACCGATTCTGTAATTAGAAATGTAGGTGGCACAGTTTACAGTGCCACAGGCCCTTAAGAGTCGGTATTTTACCACACAATCCTATTGTGTGGTAAAATACCGAATTCAGGTGTGCATGCACATCTGTGCATGCACACCTGTGCAATGTGACACACAGACATGCCCTTAGGGCATGTATGTGTGCCACATGTAACACAAGCCTGTACTTGGGGTGCTAGAGGGTGTCAAAGTGACACCCCCTGCACCCTTGCAGGATTCGGTATTTACCGATTCTGTAAATACAGAATCGGTATTTCCCATTGATTCCCATGGGCTTCAAAGCCCATAGGAATCAATGGGAAATACCGATTCTGTATTTACAGAATCGGTAAATACCGAATTTTACAGATTCGGTAATTCAGATTTTAAAATTAGCTGATTTCTGCCCTCCTTCCCATTTACAGACTCTTAAATACCGAATCGGTAAAATTCGGTAAATAAGAGTCTGTAAATGGGAATTACCTACATCTAGCCCATGGACTTTTGCACCACCACAGAAGAAAAAGTATAAAGGTTGAGGGGATGCCTCAAGAAACACAGTAACATTTGGGGCACATTGTTGGATATGCTCCATCAGGTGAGCCCTAGTGTCAAAGTGGGGAAGACTTTACGACGAAGCAGGCTGGTGGTTAAAGTTCAACCACACATAGGAAATGGTTCTAATAACTCTGATGGGGATGGATTGTTTGTGTACAGCTGCTTTTATTTTATTACATTATTGCCTGTTTATAAAATACTAATAAGAATATTTCAAAAAACATATTTCTATTATCGTTGTTTTCGCGCTTGCAGCAGTAGTTAAAACAGTGCAAACATGTTCCTTTTAATTCACACATCACTTTCCATTTCCTAAAACGATGAGCATTTTCAATTAATGAGTGTTATCCATTATTTCTCTCCTACATCCATAGTAGTTAAGAGAAATTATCTGTCGCCATTAAATCAATCAAACATTTTTTTGTCCGCCTACAGAAAACGCCCTCGGGTTAGGTGAGCAAAACGTACAAATGAATTACCTACAACCTATAGTGTTTTAAAAAAAAGAATATTCTCGTAAAGTAACTTAACATGCAATGTATCACGTTCACATGCAAACCGCGCTACTCTCAGGCAGGCTCTAATTATAATTGCTACTTTTAAAACAGTCATTAGTTCATGAGTGATTTAAATGTTCTGTAATTATGCTTTCAATGGTCTGGCTCAGTAAATACTTCACTTAATTGTGAAGTTTTCTGAAAGCCCCGGTGCCAACAAAAAGGTCAAGATATTTTCAAAGCTGTTTACAACATGTCAATGAGATTTTCTGTTTTCTGATGTATTTGTCTTTTATATTTTTAGAGGTCGTGGCAGGACAACCCATTTATGTGGTTCTAGAGTTCACTGTGGGGATTGGCCCGTCGTCAACAAAAATAATTATCAAAACCATTATGTTTTCAATCAATTCTCAACGTCAGAAGAGGGAGCCAGAAATGGACAGCATTCAATTGGTGTCTACCTCCATAGATGGAGGCCTGGCAGCTTAGTGCTTTAAGATTGCATTGATGCCATGTAGATAGCAGATGGTAGCCATTTCTATATATTGAAAGAATACTGGGCTAGGTGTATGAATAGGCATATGGCAAACAGTGGAAAATGTGCACCGACTTTTTGTGACCTGCTTCTTATTTTTGTGATGGGAACTACGTGCTACTAGATCTATTTCAAAATTCCAATTTTCAGTGGTCGCTGAAGGACCTGCTAATAAATGCTGATTATGAAGGCTGATATTTGTGATCCATTGCAAAGGGCTACAAATGCAGCAATGGTAGCCTGAAAGGGGCTGCAGACCTGCATCCATTATTTGGGAAGCTGTTACAGAAAGGGATCACGGACCAACGTCAGGAATTCATAGAGTAAAATGGCACCTAAGACAAGTCTTAAGCAAAATGCCAGTCAAGGCTTGACCTGGAACCGGTGGTTACATCAGTGACTGATGACCGTAGGAGTACACTGGAAAAGGGGGAGCCCAGGGTGGTTGTAATAATAGCGCTTTCAGCCGCCTTAGAAACCATGAATCACCGAATTATGACTTATCAGCTAGAGAAAGTTAGTTCTGGGGGACACTCTTTGGATTGGTGTTCTTCCTTCTTAACTGAGCTGATCCAATGAATCCAGCTGGGTTCCTACAATCCAGAGATCAATGATCTCAAGTGTTGCAGGGCTCCTGTTGCCCTATGCTAGTTCATATCTGTCTAATACCACTTACTGCTTTACTGCATGAGTTCCTGATCGTAACTTACATGTATGCAGCTGGCTTGTCTCTAGTGATCAATCTGAGAAGAAATGTATATGCTGGCATGTGTGAACTCTCAGGAGTGTTGCACTGCACAAGGAATTGGATGGGTAGCAATTTTCCGAAGCTAAACCTGCCTAAATGAAGTACTGTTCGAGTTTACTCGAAAGTCAATCTTTGGGAGGCTTCTCTCTGGTCATTCTCACTAGGTAGCTGCACCACTTCGGTGAGAGTGGTCAGAAATGTGGGAATTGTAATGGATGATGCTCTAGTTTTTGATGCACAAATTGGAGCAATGGCAAAGTGTGCTCTGTTAGTCTTCACTGTATTAAACGTGTCTCGTCCTTCTCAAAACTTTATCCAAAATGTCACAGTAGCAAATATATTTGTTCATTCCAGATTGAATTTCTGTCATTCGATTGCCATAGGGCAGTCTAAGAAAAACACTGCAAATTATCTAGACTACCAGAATCAGATTATTTTTCAATTTGCTCAAGATGGACAGTTTTCCCTACAGCACTAACAGTTATACTACTTACCAATGTCTAAGTGCATACAATATAAAGTGGATTGTGTGATGTATAAGATCTACAACGACACAAGACATCTTTCCCTAAATATATCCACATTGAACTCTATGATCTCAATTCCGTGCTTTGGTCACCATCTCAAAATTTCAATATTAGAGATTTGGTAGAAGAACTTGTTAAGTGGCAGTGCAATCATCTCCCACTCGCCCTGTGTGTTGAGTCATCTCTAAACAGACCTAGGAAAAAAAGAAAAAGCTGGCTGGACGCACTCTAACTTCCATCAATGGACCTATCAGGTTCTATTCCTCCCGTATTCATATTAGAATGGCATGGAAAGCACCTGCGGTCTTTCCCTATCTGCATAATTTATTATCTGATAGTGCCAAGAGGCCTAGGGGGAAATTATACCGCACTTTAGAAACAAATGCAAATAAACAAAAAATAAAGTAAAGTATAATGGCCACATTACATTGTGTGGGTGAACAGATTCAGGTGCAATAAGGGGTTTGTCCCCAATTTGGGAATACATTAGATGCAATAATACTCCCGGTAAAACATAGCAACAATTGTTCATTAAAATAGTGCACAGAGTTTTTCACATTGGAACGGGGGAAAATAGGATGTTACCACATTGTTACCCAGTTACCTAATGATTTTGAGCAATGTTCATGGATAATTTCTCTATTGTAGTGTTTTTGTTATATCTTCCGAATTTGCAAAATAATGCTCTCACTTGGTTCATTTACCTCGAATCCTGAAGAACTGATTATATGGCAAGTTGCTTCCTAAGTGCTCTTTGGTGGAAGCTTGAATATTGTAAAAATGTGTTTCTAACGGCCTTCTCTATATATAGTATAGTGTGATCCCATGCATCTCATGTCTCCCGCTGGATCAATGGCTAGAAAATGTATCTCTTTTTTTGTGAAAAGATATGGAGAACCGGATACCTGGGCATCTCCTTTTGAGTCAGTCAGCAAATTAGCTGATCAAGTAATCAGACCCCCTCTAGATCTATAACACATCATTGATATATCTTTTCCATATGTGGTTGTGTTCTTTAAAAAGCTTAGTACTGTATATCTATTTCTCCTCGTACAGTGCCATTAGCATTATGGCCATCTTCGGTATGAAGGGACATCCCATCCCTGTTCCCTTCATTTGTAGGTGAAACTGTTTATTACATTTAAAAAAGCTGAACTTCAGGCAAAACGTTACAAGTTTTAAATACAATATGTAGGGACTTTTATAGGGTTGCTGCATTTATTAAAAAACATTCCATCTCTTTCAATTCACTTTCCTGTGGGATGTCAGTATACAAACTGATAATGTCTAGACTAGAGTGATAAAAGTGTCAGTGGATTCATCAAACAGCATGCCTTCCAGGGTATTGATGCAAGCATGGTATCTCTGAGGTAACTGGGAATATCTGATATGAGAGGTTTGAGGAATATCCACGTATTGCATGGTATCACCGAGGTAACTGGGAATATCTGAGATGAGAGGTTTGAGGAATACATCCACATATTTGGCCAGGAGTTCTAGTATCGAATTGACACCCAAAATGACGGGTCTTCCAGGGAGGTTCTGTTGGTCCTTGTGTACCTTTCGAAGGATGTAAATAAAAGGTATTGTTGGGTTATTATTGAGCAGGTATTCCACTTTTTTTATAGCCATCCTCCTTGTGTCCTTTCTGTGATTAGTTTTCAGAGCTTGCTTGAAATCATTCTGCTGGTATTTTCTTGAATAGCCCCATAGTGTTTTTGATCTGTAATTGGCGTACTATCTCTGCTTCGAAATTAACTCGATCCATAATGATGACACCTCCTCCTTTGTCAGCAGGCTTTATGATTATCTCTTGATAATTTTTCAATCTTGTCATTGCTTCCTGTTCATCTTTTGGAAGATTCGATTTGGTGTACTTCTTTTTCTTTCAAATATGTTGCAGGACGTTTTTTTCAAACATTTGTAGTTTAATTGGCATGTTGGCAATAGCAAGCTAAAAATTGGAAATTTCATTGAGTCCTTAAAAGTTTCTCTCATATTCAGATAGATTTTCTGTGAATAATATCTTCAGGCACATTTTTATGAACAACTACAATACCTCTAATCTTATTTGTGTGTAGTCTGGTCATGTTGTAGGTACAAAGGATAATCCTCTGTAATCTTGTCTCATCATGATCCAACTGTCTTGTTGAAAGATTATAGATGGGAATTAGTTCTGGCATTACCACCTGTATGTTTGTCCTTTCGTTGTAATTTCACCTTGGAGTTGATTCAGGTTGTACCATCATTTGCGTCTGTTGCTACTCAGCCTCGCTGTAAAAAGAAGACATGGAAGATGATTGGCTTGGTTGATTTTGTGCCACACTTGCGGAGGGCTCTGCATTGCTCGAGCTGTCTGAAAAAGAGGATCTGTTTGAAACAGATGAATTTATGTTTACTTCTTCTTTGAAATTGAGTCAGTGCATTCGTATTCTCAGGTTGTTTATAGAAGTCTTTATGTAGATAAGGAAATACTCGTTTGACGTCAAAAGTACTGATGTCCCTTTGTAATTTTGCTTTCTTGAAATCTTCATTTTATTGGGGAAGATTGCAGTATTTTTTCTTTTTTGCTCAGCCATGCTCTTGTGCCTTTGACCACTGCATTATTCAAAACTGCATCTTCCAATACTTCAATTAATTCCAATTCTTTCATCGTCAGTCTTTCAGATCTCTTGATCGACAGAGACATCCAATTGTGTGAGCATTTGTTATAAATATGGCTACAAGTGCCAATGCATCCGGGGAAATCCAGACATGACAGGGATTTTTTTTCCTTGAAGTTCTAGGGGAATTGTACCTGCTCTGAGATGCTCCAATAGCCCCTCCCCATGTAATGCAGTCCTGCTTTGTTTTTTCTTCAATCTAATATTTTTGTTGAGCTCAATCTGTTGGCAAACACTTTGTATATAACCCCCAATGTTGAAAGTGGATGGTCTTCTGAAAAGCTCTTCTCTTATTCTCTAAATCTCTGAAGCTCAACGTTTTTGGCTCTGTCAAGCTTTAAACAGACTATATCTAAGTGGTTGTGAGCACTCTTATGTAGAGTGGTATCAGTATCATGTGGTGACTAGAGTGGCAATTTATACAGATGCCAGTGCAAGCCATGTGATTGGCAGCCATTTTGTGTGTCTAGCCATTGATTTTTCAATTGGCTTGCCTGTGTTCTTTGTTCCACATACCTCCTTGTTCAGGGCTGTTGTTTGACCATGTGGCACTCGCTGGCAGCCGTTTTGTGCAACCAGCAGTGTGCCGAGTCCAGTAGAGACAAGGGAAAAGAAAAGTTCCCGAACGTTTTAGAATTATGGAAGGGAAGGATGATGAGGAGGATGATGATGATAATTTAGTCATTGTGGAAGGTGACACAGAGGAGTCTTGCTATTCAACCCTCTCCAAGGGATGTGGCACAGGTAGCACTACAAGCTCCTATATTTGCAAATCCCCAGCAGAGACCTGCACTAGTAACCACTACCTCAGCAGTAGTATACACTTCAGAGAGGGAATCGACGACATGCCCACCTACCTACAGTTCTTCTTCAAGTTTTGACAGAGGCACAGTAAAAAAGTACTCCTCCCCAGTTTGGGACTTTTTATGGTTAGCAAAGAGGGGGAGCACATTGCAGTGTGCACCAATTGCCACACAAATGTTCATCGAGGTAAGCCTGGTACACATTATGATACTGTCGACCAGACAACCCATATGAAAACACACCACAAAATCCAGTGGGAGGAGCACCTTAAAATTAATAGCAGAATGTGGTCATCATGGTAAAAGTTTGGAGAGCCGAGAAATATCAGCTACAAGTCCAATTACGGTGGGAGGTAATGTTGATGGGGAAGAAGAGGGTGACATCCACATGCAAAGCTGCCCTGCCCCCAGCAGTGCACCAGAGAGTCATCCACCTCAGCGTCACATTGGCACAAGACTCTGAGTGAGGTGGAGAAACAATGGCATACAGTGACTGCCCCACCATAACTTGCACTGAGTCTACCACCAACTACTTCTCAAAAGACGCCTGTGCCAGTGGTCCCAGAAAAGAAGAAAGAAAATACAGGCTACCACTATGGGCATGCTCAGGCAGGAGGGGCCTATGACTGCAACCACCCAATGGAACGTTTGTAAAATGGTAAGCTGGCATGAATGTTATCATTGGACCTCTTTCCTTTTTCTTTGTGGGAGGAGTGAGATTCTTAGGATTTGTGGCAGCAATCTGCCCAAAATGGAAGGTTCCATGTCAGACATATTTTGCCAGATTTGCTGTTCCAGTGCTGCATCATGTTGTGCTGCAATTGGTTGGACAACCTTTGCAGCAAAGTGTGGTTCAGATGATAGACTTGTGGACCAATTGTCAGACAACTGAATATATGTGCATCATTGCACACTGGATCTCTTTTCTGGGGTAAAGCAAAATATATCTACAGGTCTTGGCTCTGAAGAAAGTTTTCAGAGTGTTCAGCAGCATGCAACAGTGGCCATGTTTGCCATGGAGAAATCACATACAGCTGTAAACATCTTAGACAAATTTAGCAGCAAGGTGTATAAATAGCCGCGACCCAGAGGTCCCAGAATTGGATTTGTTGCCACGGACAATGGCAGTAACATAGTCAAGGCCATGTCAGACAGTGGCTATTTCACTGTCTTGTGTTTGGCCCATTGCATCAACCTGGTGGTGCAAGACTTTTTCAAAAAATAGGACCAAGTTAGCAAAATACTGAGCACCAGCAGAAGAATCTGCACTCATATCAGCCATTCTTTTAAAGCCCAGACGCAGCTACAGATTATTCAGTGTGCTAATAGAGCACTAGTTGAAGCCCTGAAACAGGAGGTGCAAACACATCGGAACTTGACCTATTGCATGTTGCAGCGTCTTTTCGAGCAGTACAAACAGATCAACGCCTATGTCATTCAAAGAAGAGGGGATACAGTTGGGAAAGCTATGACCATGGATGCAGACAAATGGGGCCTATTCAAATGCCTGACACAGATGATGCTCCTTTCTGAATTTTTCAAACAAAAGGTTAGAAAGGAGGACAGTATGATGAGCCAAGCTATCCTGTTGTTGCATCTGCTACAGGGCCAGCTAAAGAAGGTGTCTTTAAGGTTCGCCCCCGCCGGTGTGAACGAAAACGCAGAAGGACATGCCTTGGATGAGAGCTTACTCTTTTTATTGGCTTCCAATACGAGGCTGCAAGAGAACATCACCTCATTTAAAGAGTACATCTGTGCCATTACTTGATCCATGGTACAATACAACTCTGCCCACTTTCCTTTTTCTGAAGGGGTGATGCAAAGTACAAGAGGTGGATTGTTGAGCAAGCCAGAGACCTGGAAGCAGAATCGCTGGGACTTGGAGTCCCACCCTTCAGTTCTGGGATGCCACCTTCAACTTCCAGAGAGGGCAATCATGTCTCCCAGCAGCCAATAATACCATCAACCGAAACAACAACAGCAATAGAAGCACTGGACCCAACCTCTGCATTGAATTAGTCTCAATTGACCAGGCTTAAATCTAATACAGAGGCAATGGCAAAAGAGGGCGAGCAAGTGGCATCACCAATGAGCATTCAGAGGATGTTCCAGGAGTATCTTGATGATCTAAAAGATGTCTATGTGGTTCAAAACCAGTGCATATATTGGTATAGGAAGATGTGCCAAAATGCCAGAGCTCAGCAGGCTGGCAAAAAAGTATCTGGCTTTTCCTGTAGGCAGTGTGTATTCTGTGGTTTATTCAGTACAGATGGTGCAGTTGTTACAGTGAAATGGACCTGTCTCTAGCCTCAAAACGTGGATATATTGACTATGATCAAAATGAATCTACATTTACAACATTCCTGAAACAGCACAGGAGGAGGGGTAGGATGATTGGTCAGAATCAAGTGTGTTAGCAGACCAACTTCCAATTCCGCGCTCTCTGTGAAACGCGAAATTACCCAAATTCTGTGAGCGGAACGGAATCTACCGCCAAGGCCTAAATATGATTAATGTGGTGGTAGACAGCGAGGGAGTGTGTTCAACAGTAATTAGGAAACTTGGTAGAGATGATTTGCAATGTTTGGAGCCTATATGATGGGTGATCATTTTTTCAAGGTGGTGAATGGCCCTTTCACACACAGCCAGATTTACTTGCAGGGTCCACTTCATTTTTTAGATTTTTACAGGGTCTAGAACAGTCACTTAAGTTAACAAACAAATACCTAAACAAAATACTGCAATTCTGTTTGTCTACATGTACCTCAAAAGCAGTGCATTGCACATCTATCTTGCTCCGGTCCTGACTGGGGTGGAGTTACTTGAAGTCAGGAGGAGGATGGAAGAACTCAGGTTGGTACTACCTCATGAACAGCTAGAAGCAAGAAGTTATCAACAAAGGAAAACCATGACTCTAAGCCCTACTACTCAGCTATGTGAAATGGAGAGAGGTGTGTTGATTTGTGAAATGCTACTCAGTGTGTGGGTGTTGCACAGGCGGCAAAAGTCCTTATCTATTAATTTGCTCTTCTTCTGCGTCTTCTTGGTACACTTCTCATGCCGATTACTTTCCTTTTGTCCTGCTCCCGCTCCTTGACTCTAAAATACAGGTTCTGTTTTACAACCACAGGCCTTCTTGGCTCCTGCATGAATGAAAGGTGAAGGCTGAGCTTAACACTCCTACTTACCTATCAGACAAGTCCAGAGAGGCACCCAAAGAGAATGCAAATGCACCACCTAATTTTGTAATACACTATAATTTTGTTTTTTAACAATCGTATTTAAAGAAGGGGGTGGGCGGGTTAACTCCTCCAAAATGTAATTTTTTCCAACCTATGAGACAGAACATTTGGGGCCCGATTCACAGAACTAACTTAAGACAAAATCCTAAACTTACTACCATTTTGGAATTCACAGAAGACACTTACTTATTTCGGTATTCACAGAAGTTAGGAGTCCTAACTTTAGGACTTCTAAATGCCTTCTGTGAATACCAAAAGTCTTAAAATTAGGATTTTTTTCAGTTTAGGAGTAAAAAAATCCAAATTGTAAGACTTTCGGTATTCACAGAAGGCATTTAGGAGTCCTAAAGTTAGGACTCCTAACTTCTGTGAATACCGAAATGAGTAAGTGCCTTCTGTGAATAACAAAATGAGTAAGTGCCTTCTGTGAATACCAAAATGGTAGTAAGTTTAGGATTTTGTCTGAAGTTAGTTCTGTGAATCGGACCCTTAGATACCTGATAACTTGGGTCTCTGGGATACACGGACTGTTTCCAATGCATTTAACTGTGCTCTGTCATACTCATTCCTTCATTTCCTTCCACAACAGATAGATGACAGTGATGTGCTGCTCATCATTAGATGACTATTGTCCTTGTGTAGTGTTTGTCTATGTAAAAACCTTACCCTAAATACCCTTGTACATCCATTCTCCAAACCCCTAACCCTTTTCCTCCAGGCCGTTTGATTTATTGAGGTGTGGCTCAATTTACACGATTAATTGATCACACACTTGGTGGGGTGGATGCGGTGAAACCAACATCAACTCATGGCAGCATCTTCTAAGCAATAGCCCACCCTGGCCCCATTTACCCACCTGCGCAGAAAAGTAATGCATATTTTAGATACAGAATGAAGAACATCAGCTGTCAGCATCATCATTCAGGCCTTGTGTTTGTAACTGTAAACGCCTAACCTAGTCCACTGCAGACTTTGAGTCCAGTTTGCATGACTCGAGGATTTCATAATTTTAGTTTAAATTAAATAGTAGCACTACATTGCTCAGAAGTTACTATTGCTATTTTTTTGAAATTTTATCACTATCAGGAATTCTTTTTTGTGTCATGTAGACTACTCTGGTCTCAATTCTTTGTAAAGCTTTGATATCATTTATAACCCACTAACTCAGTGTTTTTGTTTCCATTTAATTGCCTGCGATGTATAATATGTCCTAATAATCATACGGTTAGAGCTCACCTAGGTGGGAGTGAAGTTGTGATGCCTTACTGTGTTATAGATTCATCTATATTCAGGCAAGACAACTATGGAGTTAAGTGAACTAGTTAAGTTAGTAAGGAACAAACTAACTGTTACTGCAAGTAATAGTTCATCTAGGATGTTGTAGAAAATGAATGTCATGGCTTCGTCCCCCAGATGGTCAGGATAGTTACAGAGGTATAACTAACTATAATTAAGCTGTATATACTCCTAGAAAGCAGATGAACATGCTGCATAAAAACTAAACACAAAGAGTGGCAGGGTTTCATTCATACCCCACCGCAGTGGCAACAGCCTCTTTTTTATAAATGCCAATGCTACCATTAACTTTTAGTAATCCTTTTTTCTCACGTCTTGCTTGTTCATTATTCATTTGCGCTGCGCAATCTTTTTGTCTCATTTATCCTTTTGCTTGGACTCTTTATCATGCAAGGTGATGCCAATTTTCAAATTTTCTCATGTTAGGGCGGGCCATCCGAACCTCTCAACCCAAAACACGTACAGATGCATGGTTTCATGTAAGCAGTTTATTTATCCAATGCATTTCGGACCCTTTCTGGGTCCTTCGTCAGGGAACATACTGTGAATAATAATAACACAAGTATTAACAACCCACATTTCAAAACCACGAACTTTTCAACAAAACTTAGTTCTATACAACATTATCACAATCAATCTTGTATAACATCCTTCGTGCTCCACTGTTTCACATGCCCTTTCTCTATGCAACCCGTCTCCCTGACTGAGCTCTTTGGAATTATTTGAAAGAAATCAGTTACACCTGAACTTCTTCCCTCTCACTACGAGTCTCAAATGAATCATAACCGTTCTCTTTTCAACATAGTTCTACCCCATTATTTCACGCACTAGTTTTCTTTAAGCTGAATGATAAAACTTGCCGTTTTCACTTATAAGTCAGTTAACTGCTGCACTGCAACAACCCCTTCCCTGATTTCACCGGTTTTCTACGTTCAACGTACCTGCTTAACAAACGGCATCACTCTCCCCTTGGTGAAAAATGACGGCTAACATTGCTGAGATACTCCCCTTCCTTTAACAGGCTTTCACGATTGAGACCCGCCTCCTCCCTTAAACACACAGATTGCACCTGAAACATGGAAAACAATCCTGCTTGGAGTGACGACCTTTCCCATAATCCTTCTAATATTCATATAATATTTACTTTAAACTAGCAACCTTTTACTCCAAATATATTTATATGTGCACAGTAAACTGGATGGAGGATGATAAGTAATCAAGAAATGTCCACAAGATTGAAACAATGTCCGTGGTAAAATATGCGTTCTCGCTTCTTTCACTGACACGTTTAAAACCAGCTTCCTGAGTGAAACCCGATGTTCAACCTTGCATGCTGAGTTCAATATATTTTCATTGTTCCTGCTAATAAAGTTCATTAGTTCGCTGGGTGCTAACCCGGTGGGGCTAGATTCGACAAAATCACAGAAGGAAGCAGGTTGCACACCGTTTCTTCGAAAACAATTCTCATCACAAAACTTTTTTCCAACTATTATTTTGATTGCTGGCGTGCTCACTGATTCGTGCCAAGCCCACACGACACGTGTAATACCTAAACACAAAGAGTGGCAGGGTTTCATTCATACCCCACCGCAGTGGCAACAGCCTCTTTTTTATAAATGCCAATGCTACCATTAACTTTTAGTAATCCTTTTTTCTCACGTCTTGCTTGTTCATTATTCATTTGCGCTGCACAATCTTTTTGTCTCATTTATCCTTTTGCTTGGACTCTTTATCATGCAAGGTGATGCCAATTTTCAAATTTTCTCATGTTAGGGCGGGCCATCCGAACCTCTCAACCCAAAACACGTACAGATGCATGGTTTCATGTAAGCAGTTTATTTATCCAATGCATTTCGGACCCTTTCTGGGTCCTTCGTCAGGGAACATACTGTGAATAATAATAACACAAGTATTAACAACCCACATTTCAAAACCACGAACTTTTCAACAAAACTTAGTTCTATACAACATTATCACAATCAATCTTGTATAACATCCTTCGTGCTCCACTGTTTCACATGCCCTTTCTCTATGCAACCCGTCTCCCTGACTGAGCTCTTTGGAATTATTTGAAAGAAATCAGTTACACCTGAACTTCTTCCCTCTCACTACGAGTCTCAAATGAATCATAACCGTTCTCTTTTCAACATAGTTCTACCCCATTATTTCACGCACTAGTTTTCTTTAAGCTGAATGATAAAACTTGCCGTTTTCACTTATAAGTCAGTTAACTGCTGCACTGCAACAACCCCTTCCCTGATTTCACCGGTTTTCTACGTTCAACGTACCTGCTTAACAAACGGCATCACTCTCCCCTTGGTGAAAAATGACGGCTAACATTGCTGAGATACTCCCCTTCCTTTAACAGGCTTTCACGATTGAGACCCGCCTCCTCCCTTAAACACACAGATTGCACCTGAAACATGGAAAACAATCCTGCTTGGAGTGACGACCTTTCCCATAATCCTTCTAATATTCATATAATATTTACTTTAAACTAGCAACCTTTTACTCCAAATATATTTATATGTGCACAGTAAACTGGATGGAGGATGATAAGTAATCAAGAAATGTCCACAAGATTGAAACAATGTCCGTGGTAAAATATGCGTTCTCGCTTCTTTCACTGACACGTTTAAAACCAGCTTCCTGAGTGAAACCCGATGTTCAACCTTGCATGCTGAGTTCAATATATTTTCATTGTTCCTGCTAATAAAGTTCATTAGTTCGCTGGGTGCTAACCCGGTGGGGCTAGATTCGACAAAATCACAGAAGGAAGCAGGTTGCACACCGTTTCTTCGAAAACAATTCTCATCACAAAACTTTTTTCCAACTATTATTTTGATTGCTGGCGTGCTCACTGATTCGTGCCAAGCCCACACGACACGTGTAATACCTAAACACAAAGAGTGGCAGGGTTTCATTCATACCCCACCGCAGTGGCAACAGCCTCTTTTTTATAAATGCCAATGCTACCATTAACTTTTAGTAATCCTTTTTTCTCACGTCTTGCTTGTTCATTATTCATTTGCGCTGCACAATCTTTTTGTCTCATTTATCCTTTTGCTTGGACTCTTTATCATGCAAGGTGATGCCAATTTTCAAATTTTCTCATGTTAGGGCGGGCCATCCGAACCTCTCAACCCAAAACACGTACAGATGCATGGTTTCATGTAAGCAGTTTATTTATCCAATGCATTTCGGACCCTTTCTGGGTCCTTCGTCAGGGAACATACTGTGAATAATAATAACACAAGTATTAACAACCCACATTTCAAAACCACGAACTTTTCAACAAAACTTAGTTCTATACAACATTATCACAATCAATCTTGTATAACATCCTTCGTGCTCCACTGTTTCACATGCCCTTTCTCTATGCAACCCGTCTCCCTGACTGAGCTCTTTGGAATTATTTGAAAGAAATCAGTTACACCTGAACTTCTTCCCTCTCACTACGAGTCTCAAATGAATCATAACCGTTCTCTTTTCAACATAGTTCTACCCCATTATTTCACGCACTAGTTTTCTTTAAGCTGAATGATAAAACTTGCCGTTTTCACTTATAAGTCAGTTAACTGCTGCACTGCAACAACCCCTTCCCTGATTTCACCGGTTTTCTACGTTCAACGTACCTGCTTAACAAACGGCATCACTCTCCCCTTGGTGAAAAATGACGGCTAACATTGCTGAGATACTCCCCTTCCTTTAACAGGCTTTCACGATTGAGACCCGCCTCCTCCCTTAAACACACAGATTGCACCTGAAACATGGAAAACAATCCTGCTTGGAGTGACGACCTTTCCCATAATCCTTCTAATATTCATATAATATTTACTTTAAACTAGCAACCTTTTACTCCAAATATATTTATATGTGCACAGTAAACTGGATGGAGGATGATAAGTAATCAAGAAATGTCCACAAGATTGAAACAATGTCCGTGGTAAAATATGCGTTCTCGCTTCTTTCACTGACACGTTTAAAACCAGCTTCCTGAGTGAAACCCGATGTTCAACCTTGCATGCTGAGTTCAATATATTTTCATTGTTCCTGCTAATAAAGTTCATTAGTTCGCTGGGTGCTAACCCGGTGGGGCTAGATTCGACAAAATCACAGAAGGAAGCAGGTTGCACACCGTTTCTTCGAAAACAATTCTCATCACAAAACTTTTTTCCAACTATTATTTTGATTGCTGGCGTGCTCACTGATTCGTGCCAAGCCCACACGACACGTGTAATACCTAAACACAAAGAGTGGCAGGGTTTCATTCATACCCCACCGCAGTGGCAACAGCCTCTTTTTTATAAATGCCAATGCTACCATTAACTTTTAGTAATCCTTTTTTCTCACGTCTTGCTTGTTCATTATTCATTTGCGCTGCGCAATCTTTTTGTCTCATTTATCCTTTTGCTTGGACTCTTTATCATGCAAGGTGATGCCAATTTTCAAATTTTCTCATGTTAGGGCGGGCCATCCGAACCTCTCAACCCAAAACACGTACAGATGCATGGTTTCATGTAAGCAGTTTATTTATCCAATGCATTTCGGACCCTTTCTGGGTCCTTCGTCAGGGAACATAATGTGAATAATAATAACACAAGTATTAACAACCCACATTTCAAAACCACGAACTTTTCAACAAAACTTAGTTCTATACAACATTATCACAATCAATCTTGTATAACATCCTTCGTGCTCCACTGTTTCACATGAGGTGTGGCTCAATTTACACGATTAATTGATCACACACTTGGTGGGGTGGATGCGGTGAAACCAACATCAACTCATGGCAGCATCTTCTAAGCAATAGCCCACCCTGGCCCCATTTACCCACCTGCGCAGAAAAGTAATGCATATTTTAGATACAGAATGAAGAACATCAGCTGTCAGCATCATCATTCAGGCCTTGTGTTTGTAACTGTAAACGCCTAACCTAGTCCACTGCAGACTTTGAGTCCAGTTTGCATGACTCGAGGATTTCATAATTTTAGTTTAAATTAAATAGTAGCACTACATTGCTCAGAAGTTACTATTGCTATTTTTTTGAAATTTTATCACTATCAGGAATTCTTTTTTGTGTCATGTAGACTACTCTGGTCTCAATTCTTTGTAAAGCTTTGATATCATTTATAACCCACTAACTCAGTGTTTTTGTTTCCATTTAATTGCCTGCAATGTATAATATGTCCTAATAATCATACGGTTAGAGCTCACCTAGGTGGGAGTGAAGTTGTGATGCCTTACTGTGTTATAGATTCATCTATATTCAGGCAAGACAACTATGGAGTTAAGTGAACTAGTTAAGTTAGTAAGGAACAAACTAACTGTTACTGCAAGTAATAGTTCATCTAGGATGTTGTAGAAAATGAATGTCATGGCTTCGTCCCCCAGATGGTCAGGATAGTTACAGAGGTATAACTAACTATAATTAAGCTGTATATACTCCTAGAAAGCAGATGAACATGCTGCATAAAAACTAAAGGCAGAAGTGCAAAGTAAAAGCAAAACTCGAAAAAAAACTACAGGGATAAAGTTTGATGAAATATAATAATCTTCTTATTTATTTTTTTTACAAAGAAACTCATCCTCTCCTACCACAACAGCCTCACCCTGTCTCCAAACAAATGGACCCAACTACAAATGTCCAACACATTTTTTTAAAAATGATCCCTTTCCACCAACAAATCCTTCCCACCAAAACATAAAATGTAAAAAAGGACAAAAAATTAGCAATGTCCATTTGGGTCTGAAGATGGTCCAGGCTCTGCTCCAACCTGAAAAACTGGCTGTCCATAGCGTCCAGCCACAGTAGGATGCACCGCAACTATGATCACTGAGAGCACGAGAGAGTAGCAGCAGTTGTTGTCACGGCCCTGTCAACTAGCTGCAGTGCTGGTGATGGGATGGTAGGGAGGGTGGAGGCTGTGGGTGACAGGCTGTACTGGGGCTTGGCTGATAGGAAGCTGTTTCTGCCTCTTCTTCCTCCAGGACCACCAGATCCAGCATTCTCACTGCCTAAGGGTTAGCCTCTGCCACCGCTCTCTCCTGCTTGGTGGGTGGTACTGATGGACTAGCAGGAGTAGCTATATTGGAAATAAAAGGACAAATACAATTTTTTAATAATGCTCTGTGTAAACAATTGTTTTAAATTAATGTGTGGCACAGTAGCATTACACTGATGGTCCTGTAGGTCCATTGGAATTTGATGTGATTTTGATTAGGAGCATGAGAAAGAAAAATAAAGCCTTCTCAACAAACATACATTGTCATAATATTTATAATACTAGCGTACATGGGCACGTAATCTTCACGGTAGACAGTAGAGTACCAAAAATGTGGTCTTTGTCTTACAGTACCAAAAGATATATAGGGGAGAGGGAAGGATTACCAACAAAGCACAAAATAGGTGAACTAGAGACTGGAAAAAGTCAGCTACCAAAATATAAAACATGAACTAAGGAAACAAAAAATGAAGGGATTACAGGAATGCAACCTCTTGTCCTTGGGTGCTGATGTACAAAATGAAGAAGATAGAAAAAAAATAGATTAGTGCTTCAGTTGATCTCAACAGAATTATTATGCCAGGGAAATGCAGTTGCGTTGTACTTATCTAAAACAGATCGCCTATAGTACTAGTTTTGAGTCTATCGATTATCATTGAGTTGGCCATACTAATTTTAAAACCTCAATATTAAATTAACAAAAACTACATTTGGAACTAATGCATTGTAATAAAAGATCGTTGATTCTATTCTCATTTCTCAATCCCCTTGATGGACCAACTCAGTCTCACTTTTTTTCAATGTATAGATGCATACTACATATCACTGTGAAGTAGCTTGGAACTATACAAACTACATAAGCGCCAGGATGCTCCTTGGAGTAGCCGAGCGCTAAAGAAGAAATAAATTAACATAACATAACATATCATAAGGAAAGTCACAGAGAACGCTAACTCACTAATATCACTAATTCACTAGTGTGACACGAGGACCAAAGAGTCTGCAAAGGCTTCTTAATTTATCAGCCAGAGCGAGTGCCAATGATGAGTGTAATTAGGTAGTGTTGAGCACCTGCCTAGCTGAAACTGGATCACATAATAATATTCTTATCCTAAGCTAAACCCAACTTACTGCTGAATGTGAGCAACATGCTATTCCGGAGAAAATGTTAGCATTGCAGAACTTAAACACAACAAATAATTAATAATACTCTCCTAGCCCCAATATCTCAACACAGGTCAAGCAGGTCCTGCTCACAGTCAAGAATATCCACTCACAAAGGAGTTAGCTGATGAAGGGTGTGCATGCACCAGCACACCCTCCCCCAGTGCAGTAGACACTCCCACAGGGGTATCCTCTGCGGGGCCTGCCGTCTGCTGCCAGCATGGAGGGAGGTGACACTGCACAAAAAAATTAATGCTGTCACCTCCTCCTCAGTGGAGAACACCTATGCAACAGTTCTACCTGCAAGGTAGGCGGCTGCTGCTGGCTGGTTGGAGGGGGCGGGCTTCACCACTCTCCTGGTTGACTTGCTCTACCATGGCACTGGGTGGGGTAAAGAAAACAAACAGGAAAAGGAAGGAAAAATAAACAAAAAGTTACACTAAACACAAAAACAATAAAAAAGACATAAAATACACAAACACAGTAACACACACTAATACAATAAACATAAATGAGAGGTAGATTACTCAGGAGGACAGAGTGTTACAAAGATTAAAGAGGGATTAAAAAAATACTATAAACAGAGGAAGGAAACAAGATGAATGCACCCATGCGAACCTTGTGGTGCCACTCGCTCATGATTTTGAACACAAGGACGCAATCCAATTTGCGTTTGATAGAAAACACAACATGAACGGGTGCACCAGGAAACTCCGCCCACCCGTGGAATTCTGTGTAGTGTAGCAGAGTTTTTTACCCACTCTGCAGAGTTCCACTTATGGTGACTCTGTGAACTTCAACCAGTAATGTCACCAATGATGTATTTTGAGATGTCATCAGTAATGTAATACATGATGTCAATGAACATGTAATGAGTGTAGATGATAAGCTTTGCTTGATGAGAGCACACGTTATAGTTAGCTATGCTAACTATAACTTGTGAATTTTTGTGGTTTACCTCTTTTTAAAAAGCTAATGAAAACTGTTTCTGAAAATGTTTGGAGATCTTGCACCCTTCCAAATTCGCATTGAGTAAAGGCTGTTATAGGCTTATTAGTTGTGGTATCAAAGGTTTATTAAATTCGATAGGTATTCCATCATTGCCACAGGATTTACCACCTAGTCTATTTATAATGACTGACTGGATCTCCGTCTCGGAGATTGGTTCAATGACATGAGCGTTCTGAGAAGAGGTCAGAGTAGGCAAAGCCATTGTATTAAGATATTTATCTATTCCTTCAAGCAAAATAGATGAAGGGGGCAAATATATTTGTTTCTAATGTGATTAAAAACCTTATTCATTTCATCTGACTGGTAGACATCTTGGTCTTTCTGCTCATCATGGATCGATTTCATTGTGGCATTATTGTTTTTTTTTTTAGAGACCATGCTCAGAATTTCCCTGTTGTCTCACTTTCTTCATACCACTCTTGTAGACACGTATTTCTGTTTACAATAGCCTGTTCCTCTAAAAAAGTCTGATATTCTGCCTGGCTTTCTTTAAGTTAAATGCTGTTCTTTCCAAATGAAGTGCGGTGTGCGATTGGCTTGCCTGCAAGAGGTCTCGCTGTATTGCCTAGCCAATTCTTTTTTTTCCTTAATAATGCATGCCCTACGTGAAACTGCTTCCCCTCTAATAAAAGCATTACAGGAGTCCCATACTGGAAAGGTTGGAGCAGATCCAAAATTTCTATGTGTAAATTCCAACTGCAACTCTGGGATTTTCATAATCCAGACCTCTTCAGTTAACAAGCTTTTGTTCTACATCCACCTCGGTCAATCGCTATGGCTGGAATGTGTTTTAATTTCTAATAGCCAGACAAAGTAATCCAAAAAACGATTGGGGATAATCCAGGACTTTTCTAATGTGCACAGATGGGAAATTAAAAATAAATCTATTCTAGATGCTGAGTTATGCATTTTTTTCTGTATGGGGTGTTGGACTCTCCACGGGTCTATTAATGTGAAATCTGTGATCCTGCGGTTCAAATATCAAAGGTTAGAGGTTTATTTTGTGACCTATTCCTACGAGTTTGAATAAAATTGAAATCCTCTCCTATAATTATATCTCCATATAGTGGAGTCAAAATGTCAACCAACTTTTCCAAGGCTAAGGTCTCATCATTTAATGGGCCAAAATAGTTCACTAAATAGAAAATCTATTCTCCAATTTTCAGCTTTCCCATCACCCATCTCGCTAAAGGGTCGTTCATAACCTTGAGGGTTTTACAGTGATAATAGTATGTGAATAATATTGCAACCCCCCCTTACTGCTGCATTGGCTGAGGCTAGAAAAGCCTGTTTTATAAATTTCAGCCATTTAGGTAGATGCATCCCGTTTTTAGACTGAGTCTCCTGCAATAGTATCACATGGGGCTGATTTCCCATTAGCCATTGAAGTATGGCTCACAATTTAATTATATTATTGCCCCCATTTATATTGCATGAGACAATTTGGAGTAGTTGTTCAGCCATTAAAACAAGGTGTCTCTTTAAAACCTCATCACCTCTCCCTTTCCTTTAGTCCGCCGCCTACCCGACATAGGCCTCTCACCCCCGCGGCTATGCCAAAAACCTGCTTCCCCCACACCCTAGCAATTTACTTTGACATGGTACTACAACCTTCCCCCTGGAGGAGAAGGCTGTAAACAACCTGATATCCCTGAGCTGGACTGGCATAGTCAGAGACGGAAACAGAGAAGAACAACAAAAAATGATAAAAAAAGGGGTGATGATATCATTCCTTATCTTTCGCATGCCAATTATATTGTTGCATTTCTAATGTATATGGATAGTAGCTGTCCTTTCCCCCTTAATGGAAAGAAGGGAATCTTTTGCCTGGTCTACTAACTGGAACATGTGTGATCTGCCTTTATACAGGACTTTTAGATTGGATTGCTGTATTATCCCAGCCGGAGCGTTATGGCGTTTAAATTCGTCAATCATTCCTACAACCTCTTTGCCCCTTTGTGCTGCCAAGACTGACATGTCTGAGTAGATTCTAAATGAAAAGTTGTCTGAAGTAGCAAATGATTTTCTTTGAGTTGCTTGTGACAGGGTTTGATCTATGATTCTACACTCTCCAAAATTGACCAGGATAGTTCTTAAAAATGTGGAATTTGTGACATGAGGTCGCCAGAAGACTGCTTAAGACCTGGCTCTTCCACCACTAGCTGCAGCTGCCCCCCTCCCCCCCAGGGCCTTGAGACCCTAGCGGGTAAGTAGTGCACTCTACAAATTCCCTGATTGATTGATTGATTGACATTACTGGATTGTTTATGAATTGCATCATTGACTGACCTGCTTCACGATCTTCAGATATGCCAATGAATCTTAAGTTGGTGCATCAAGCATGGTTTTCAGGATCATCCAGTTTTAACTGAAGATCCTCGAGCTCGGCTTGCAGTCTAGTTAGATTACTGCCCTGATAATATCTATCTGTTTCTAAAGCAAACATTTTAGGTTCGACCTGTGTCAAGCGGGTTGAGAGCTAATGAAAGTTCTCAGTAAGCTGGCCCAATTGCTCATTAGCTTTATGAATCACCACTACTTGGGAAATCTTCATTTCGTCAAGCTCACATATTATCTGGCTTAACATTATTTCAATATTCATGGATGCTATAGCATGAGCTGGCACCTCATTTGACCCTTCATCATTTTCTGTGCTGGAGATGCTTCTGTCGCCATGGCAGGGGGCATGTCACTGTTAATCAATGATTGCATGTTGGCTGGTTTGAAAGTACTGCTTTTATGCACCTCTTTAGGCACTCCCAAAGTGAAAAGAGGATATGTTGGTTTCCCTAATTTCAAGGATGGATCTTCTTGGCATACAGTGCGTAGATTAGGTTGTGGAAGGGAGGAATCTAATCTTATTGTGCCTGCTTCTGCTATAGAGGAAGTAATGCTCTTATCTTTGTTCTTCCCTAAATCCATCTTATTTGTTCCAGCCTGTGAAGGTTTATGCTCCAATCCACTAGGTGATGAGGAGGGAGTTGAGGGTTTTGAAAAGGAAGAATTGTCTCCTTCAATATTTCGTTTTGGGTTTGTTTTCCTCCTTTGTAGCCCATTTATTTTTTACTAACGAAAGATCTCTTGAGATTCTCATCATTGAAGGTTTGCTATCTTTGGTTGTTGGTATTGAGTCAGGACGATGCTGGATGTAACACAAGTTATCCACAAGCTGCATCCACAGTAGGCAAACCACCTCTGCAACCAACTTGAGTTCTTCCTCCCTCTCAAGGGGGAGCCTAGGGCACACCCCTGAGCTGCTTACATTCCTCTTCCAGGTATCCTGGAGATTATGATGGTTCCGATCAGTTGTGTTATTCTTTTCTTCCTTCCTTCTCCCTCCCTTTTCTCCATCCCTTACTGATCTGGGTTTTTGGGATTCGCGATCTCCCTCAGTCTCCTCACTCTCTCCTACTGCCCCTTCTTCTGCAGTTGTTCTGTCTTACTTTGAGTGCCTAGATACCGTATAGTGGTTTATAGGAGATTAACTATTTATATTTTGCCTGTTCATAATTGGGTACTGAGACGCAAAATAGGATTAGTACATTGTAAAAGCCATTTTAGCAATTTCAAAAGGCCTGATTCTCAATTTCTGACAGCTAAACACGGCTGTACATCTTGCCCACAGATCTTACATGTTTTTACATGTAGTGCCTTTCATCTGAAATGACATATTTACCAACACTATATATGTAACATTGTGTATGCTCAATTAACCATTAAGGTTATCAGCACATCTAAACATGTGACATAGGTGTTAAAATACACCAATAACTCATGCTTAAAGCACACATGATGTAGTGCGCTGTAAAACGTATGCTATTATCTCACCCTAGTATTGTTTGGCTCTTAACTCATTCTGAAAGCAAAGAGAACATGTCGCTCTAGTCAAACTCTATATTATTGAAGGTAGAACAGGACATGATATATAGATTGTCGAAATTGACAAAACTGAGGTCTAGATCTTCGGAAACCAAAATAAGATCTGGTCCAATGCCTAATGGCCAGAGAGTCTTGGTCCCTGTCTTTGTCCAGTGTCCCAGGGGGCAAATCTCAGTGTTATTGTGGACAACTCTCTTTCTTTGGGCCCTCAGATCAGTAGAACAGTGTCCACCTGTTTCGGGACTTTCAGGATTCTCATGAAAATCGCGCAATTTCTATCATTAGCCTCTCGTAGGCAGGCAGTTACCGCTTTAGTGTTATCTAGACTGGTCTAGACTGGATTAATGTAATGTCTTCTATCTGGGTATTAACATAGCACTTATTCATCTTCTGCAGCTGGTACAGAACGCAGCAGCCAGGCTGGTGATGGACCTTCCTAAATATCACTCAGTCTCAGCCACTGTTAGAGAGCTGCATTGGCTCCCCCTGGATCGGAGAATCCTGTTCAAGGCTCTTTGTCTCATGCACAAGGCCTTCTACAACTTAGGCTCTGAAGGTATCAAATGTCTTTTTCGACGTTATGTTCTTACCAAGCAGCTAAGATCAGCTAATAAAAATCTACTTTTAGTTCCCAGGTTTAAGAAAGTCAGGAGGGGGGCAGAGTGTTTACCGTCGCTGCCGCTATGCACTGGAACTACCTTCCCACTGCAAGCTCGGGACAAGTTTTCCATTCTCTCTTCCGCAAGGCTTTGAAGACCTGGCTCTTCACCAGCTTGTCAGTATGAGTCTCTCAGGTCTTTGTTTGATTGCCCTTTCCGCAGCACCTTGACGCCTTCGGGCAAAGGTCGCGTTTTACAATATTATTATTCATTCATTCATTCATTCATTGTCAATATTCATTAAGGTCTGAAGTAGAAAGAGAGTTTTTTACCTACTCAGAGTCTTGTGCTCTGATTAATATACTTATTATACATGGGATTCTGTAATCCCTTTATAAGTGGCAGTACCTAATTTGTTTACAATCGGTGATTGCACCAAGTCGCCGATTATAGAGAAAGCGTTACAGAATTCATCTATTATAAGGTAATTACAGTCGAGTTCTGATGTCCAAATGTCTGCTGATGTGAAAGGCAGGTCGAGTCATGGAACAAAATTAAAGAAGTGTTTAAAGCAACAAACAAAATATTTATTTTCTTTCCTTCTCTAATTTAATAGTTTGCAATGACAAGCAGAGAGAATGTGTTAATTTTCTGCACTCCTTAGATAGAGAAAAGGTAGAATCTTTCTGCATGTTTCTCCAAGTTCTGTGCTACTGCAACTTTTTTTTTTAAACTGACATATTGAAATGTTTCTAATATATGTTTTCAAGAAATATCTAACAGGCTTTTGATGTGTTTAGTTTTGCACTAGAGTTTTAATTTTTATTCTTCATTTTCACAAACATGCTTGCTTTTCCATATGAAAGATATATGCACCCAGGTTTTAAGTGGTCTGTGGAAAAAGGTTATATTGTGGCCATGTATTATATGGGATAAAGTACCCCCTGGCATACATGATAAGAATATTGCAAGTCACCTCCGAGTTCCATAACCTTATAAAGGATCTCGGTCTTTGGCCTTGCACTATCCTTATAATGTACCTGAGGGGGTAGACTATCCCTTATATTACTCCAAGGGTACTATGTCATTGGTTTAACTATTTAGACCCCTCTGCTTTCCTACTTCGATCATTTGTGTGCATAACCGTGGGGTACTTATGTGGAATTGTTCGTTCTGAGCGCGTTGTCCTCAGGGTGCACATAATACAGTTCCATCTCATGTCATGCATAATGTATTACGTGAAATGTAGTCCAGTAGGTGAGGGACATCCTGGAATCAATGGTGGTAGATGGCCATAGGATACCCTGGTGTTTTGTAATGTAAAGTTAGGTAGTTTATCCTTCTACCCAGTAAAGAGATATATCTCCCCCCCCCCAGCTAGACAATACTGTATTAGTCTTTGCAAACAAAAAGTTTGTAGCTCATTGTTGAAACCCAAGATTATTTTTAATGAACAGTTGAAAGGATGATTGTGTGAGGCCAGACTGTGTGATCACTGAAGAACAAGAGGAGGCAGGTATTGTGCACTGATGCCATATTTGAGATGTCTACTAAATGAGCATTATGTAGGTTATTTCGTGAACAATGGCATGGAGTGCTTTCACCTCACCATTTTGGAACAGTGTTTAGTACTACACACTTCCTAACCAGGGTGTATGACATCAAGTCAACATGAAAAAAAAACCAATTTTCTTCCCCTTTACAAGACAAATACATTTCTGTTATCCCCATCATAGACTCATATCAAATAGCTTTACAAAACAAGGGATTGTCAACATTTTCTACCTCCAACTACTAAAATACCTCTCTGAAATCTGAAATATTACTGTATATTCTTCCAAAGCAAGTTTGGATAGGATGCTTACTTTTACAGCCATTTTAACCCCTGTAAAATGTTGCCATTTTCATTGATTTGACCATTAGTGTGCATTTTGAGCATTTCAGTTCAATGAATTCTTAGTTTTTGAATTTATAAAAGTCAGATTTTTCATAATTTGATTATTTGTTGTAAACACTTAATAGAATAAGGTTAAATGCAGTGAACACATATGGCTGCCCAAACCATGTTAATAAATAATACCTCTCTATAATACATCAAATCATGCCATAGTTTATGAACAGTGCCACAAAATATTTACAAAAGTACATTGGTGTCTAGATATTGATATTGAAAGGATATTGGGAAGAGGAGTTGGCCTAGCGGCTAGGACGGTCAACCTCAAATCTGGGGAACTGGGTTCGAGTCTCGGCTATGACGCTGAACATCCTGTGAATCTGGGCAAATCACTTAATCTCCCCGTGCTTAACAAAAATTAATGTGTCTTCATGTAACACAACTGGTGCTATGTAAAGCTCTCTGACACCAGATACCGGGTCAAGTTTGCGCTATATAAAACTCTGTAAAAAAAAGTATTTATAAAACGCGTAGTGTACCCGGAGGAATCATGGCGCTAACTGTAAATCCTAAGTTAGAAAGGTTCAGTTGGTAAAGAGCAAGGTTTTTAGAATTTTCCTCAAAGCAAGAAGCTCCGATGTAGATTTTAAAGAGAGAGGGAGACCATTCCATTTGGTGGCAGTGTTTCTGACAAAGCCCCTACCACCCAATGACTTATTTTTGTAGAAGGAACTAACAAGTTTTTATATGAGCTAGATCTTAGTGGTCTTTCTGGAACATACCAGGTCAGGTTTCTTTTAGGTAGTCTGGCCAGGTTCCACATAGCAATTTGTGTGCAAGACACAGTGCCATAAACGTGATCCCGTTTTCTATAGGAAGCCAGTGCAAAGATTTTAAAGCAAGAGATGCGTATTTGTATCTCAGCATTTTGAAAATCATTCTTACTGCCATGTTCTGCACTTTTTAAAGTCTTTTGAGAAAGCATCTTTGAAGGCCCTGGAGGAGTCCATTGCAATAGTCTGAAGGAGAGTAGATAAGTGATTTTCTTGATCGTTTTCAAAATATGGAAGGAAGAGGAGACCAGGTTTAGGAAGGTACCCCTGCTCTTGTGGCCACCAAGAAGGAGGCCAAAACGATGTATCTTTAGCGAAGAGCATGACCTCTTTTTTGGTGGAATTCAACTTGAGGCAATTAATGATCATCCAATCGCTTACATCCCTCACGCAGTTTTGAAATCTATTGGCAGTGGATGAATTTCGTCAACAACTGTCCTGGGTGTTATCAGTGTAGGTTACTAGCGAGAACCCAAATCATTTTATTAGTTTAGCAAGGGAGGAAACATAAACATTGAACAGGGTTGGGCTCAGTGACAAGCCCTGAGGAACCATGAATGACAGCATGAAAAGTAGAGACATAAAACCATATAAATTGACCAATTGCGATCTGTCACACAGGAAGGACTGAATAAGGACAAAGGCCATGCCTCCTAACCCGGCAGCTTTCAACGAATCCATCAAACAACTGTGATTCACTGTGTCAAAGGCTGCCAACAGATCGAATCAGATAAAAGACGCTCTGCCCCCTGCATCAAGGGATGATCTGATCTCTTCTGTAGCTACAATAAGTGCTGATAGGGTAATAAAACCGCCTCCAAAATCAAATTGAGTTTTGTTGAGATGATGATTAGTCTCTGTATAAGCTGGCAGTTTTATATTCACTGCCTTCTCGGAAACCTTAGCCGGAAAAGGAAGTCTAAATATTGGATGATAATTTGAGGGATCCTTAGGATCCAGGTTCACCTTCTTTGGAAGGGGAAGAATCATGGCCTTCTTCCCACTGTGTTGGAAACACCCCATGAGGCCTAAATGGCATTATTACGTTGGTCATAACCGTCACGATTGGCTCTGGAGCCAAGTGCATTATATGTGGTGAGCAGGGATCAGTCAGGGAGCCAGATTTTGAGTTGGCAATCAGCTGAGAAACCCTGTCAATCGATAGATATTCAAAGCTGTTGAAAGATGACTTTCTGCCTTCTGAAAGTGCTATTGAATTTTGGGCATGGACATCAAATTTTTCAAAGATGTCCTTGACTTTTACTTTGGAAAAAGGAGGCCAAGGACTCTGAGAGTTCCTGGCTTCCCACCGCGGCCCAGAAAATGTGTCCTTGTTATTTTACCTTTATTTTTAGCGGGTGCTAAGGTCTCTACAGCTGACTGGATCCAGTTTGTTTATGCCTAAGCTTGTTGCTCTGGGTCATTCGAATTTTCAGGCTTGGTTGTCTCTAAGGTGTCATGACACCAATTTTATACCAGGGATGACTTTTTGCGAGTTACCCCTGTAATTTGTAATGGAGGTGATTTCTTCGGGTCCTAAGTCAAAATTGAAGGCTTTGTGGTCAATCCAAATAATTTCTAATATTTCTATTTTGTCCAAATAGATATTGTTTGTAAAAATGCCATCTAGGGTGTGCCCTGCAGTATGAGTTGGTCTTAATGTTTCATGAGTAAGGCAAAAACTGGCCATGCTTTCCAACAATACCTTGGTATCCCTGTCTAATCCATTTTCTAAGTAAAAACTAAAATCACCTAGAATGGTGGAATCTAATTTCAGTGAGAATGTTTCCAGGAGAATGCACATCTCA
The DNA here is from genome assembly GCF_964263255.1 of Lissotriton vulgaris. NCBI lineage: Eukaryota > Metazoa > Chordata > Amphibia > Caudata > Salamandridae > Lissotriton > Lissotriton vulgaris. The sequence goes on from NC_141687.1 coordinate 928,226,445, forward strand.
TAATTGAAATTTGCTCTTTGTCCTAGGGGGTACATTAAAAGACAGTTAAAAGATCTCTTCTTGGTGAGTTCTATGCCGAAAACCAGCACCTCACACGCATTACTAGCTCGGGAGGAGAAGGAAACTGTGAAGGACGAGCGGTATATCACTGCGAAGCCTCCAACTTTGTTATGCTGCCTATCGTGTCTGAAAAGAGTGTACCCAGTTGGTGTAGCTGTGACCATTTCCGGACCCGATGTTTGGTCTGCCCATGTCTCTGAAATAAAACACAGGTCAAGCTGACGGCTCTCAACAAGTTCGGCGACCTCAAAGGCATGTTTGACGAGTGATCTAGCATTGATGAGGGCACATCTAACATTCTCCCTTTCCGGAACCTTACCTAAGGTTAACTTCTTTGCATCCGAAAGTGTGGCTCGGACAGTGTACCCAATTCTATGGTTAAGGCATGTGAGTTTGCAGAGCTGGCAGGTATTAGGGTTATATCTATTACCGACTAAGTCCAGCAAAGCATATTTAGTATGCTCGCCCGGGTTCAAGTCGAGCAATTCCTTAAGAGTGTAGGTTCTATATGGACTGGTCTAGGTCATGAAACAGGCAGGGGGACGGGCCTAAGTAGCCCATCATGAGGGCTAGGTGTGTCTCAGTGGGTGTGGCTTTGTCACCTCAGCGTGACCAAAATAAAACAGGTGGGGCAAATCAAAGATTAACGAGGGTCCAGCTACCCCACCTTTCAGCTACAGGCTTCCCTGCATTTGAAGGGACCTGGTAACGTAGGCAAACTAAAGCAATTATGTAAAAGAACACATACACAGTGTAAAAAATGGTCAGCCACACAACAGGAGCCAGGCACCTCCAAAGAAGCAGCGTGGTGTGATATAAGGAAATAAAATGTGGGCCAAACCAACCTTAGTTCACAGCCTGTGCTGTAAAATTGCCTAAGTAACCTCTCATGAGTGCTGGTCATTCCTTAGTGGGTGTGGCATAGTAGCCTCAGCGTGCCTAAAGTAAAAACAGGTGAGGCAAATCAAAGATTAACGAGGGTCCAGCAACCCCGCACTCCAGCTACAGGCTCCCCTGCGTTTGGAGTGAACTGGTAACATAGGCAAACTAAATCAGATATGTAAAAGTACACATAAACAGAGGAAAAATGGCCAGCCACACAACAGGAGCCAGGCACCTCCAAAAAAGCACAGTGGTGCGATACAAGAAAATAAAATGTGGGTGAAACCAACCTTAGTTCACAGGCTGCGTGGACATGCTGTAGAACTGCCTAAGTAGCCCATCATAAAGGCTAGCCGTGTCTCAGTGGGTGTGGCTTCATCGCCTCAGTGCGATCAAAGGAAAAACAGGTGAGGCAAATCAAAGATTAAAGAGGATCTAGCAACCCCGTACTCCAGCTACAGGCTCCCCTATGTTTGGAGGATACTGGTAATGTAGGCAAACAAAATCAAATATGTAAAATTACACATAAACAGACTAAAAATGGTCAGCCACCCAACAGGAGCCAGGCCCCTCCAAAAAAGCACCGTGGTGCAATACAAGGAAATGATGTGGGCGAAACAAACCTTAGTTCACAGGGTGATAATAAGAAGCAATCAAGTAGAAAAGGGAAACTGAGAAAACATATTTTAATTCATTTACTTGGGTTTCTTTTGTCAACATTCTTGCTTTTCGTCTGAAAAGAAGTCTTGTGTGTGGCCAGCTGACAGCAAAGAGCGCTATTTGGACATTAAGAAATATGTTTTTCTTTCACCATACAATATTCTAAACCTCATCATTGGACATTGTAACATTTCTGTTGGTCCCCGGACAAGTTGGAAAAGGCTCACAGATCCCTTCAAGATCCCATTGCATCATCTATGGGCTGTGACCATCATGACAGGATGGAGAATCGTCTTGTTGTCCTGCTGCATTGCATCCACCATTTCTCTGCTTCCTGTCCTCTTCGACCTGGTGAGTTTTGGTGATCAAGTGGCGGAGATGCTCACCTATCTCCTCTTAATCTGCAAAGAAAGTTCTGCAGCATGATCCCAAGCATGTCTGCGTCAGGCCGATAGTGTCTCTGAGAAACAGACATTTGAATCAATCAGGTCTCTTACTCTAAGATCATGTCATATTGTGTGAAACCAATGCAAAACAAAATGATGGGAGAGGAAGTCAACATTTAAACCTTTGCGTATTGCTATAAGAAGCTCCTGAATCACACTTTTTAATACTCCTCAGCTACTTTCTCCTCTCCTGTTGATTTCCACTCTCTCCTTCGTCTCTAATTTTCTAGTCTCACTTCTTTCTAATATTACTACTAATACTATTACTGCCACTACTACTACTACTACTACTACTACTAATTATAATAATAATATTAGCAATAATAATACATTACGCTACTTGAGAAGGATGAAAAAAGTTTATTGACATTGCTGTGATTTGCACTTGTGACTAGCAGATGATTGCATGGTCACGTGACATCCAAACACAGAAGTATCAGTCCAGTTCGAACGCGGCGCTCCTTACCGAACAAACACCGGTAGAAGCTGTCCTGTGGTACCCGGCCCGACTGAATATTATCAGAGGTAACTTGAGTGCCTGATAGTGACACTTACGCTAATAGAAGGGCGACCTCAAACGATAGAGGCTACGCTGGTATCTTAGTATACCACCACCACCGGAATGCCCGAGGGGGCGCCGGTATGATCCCACTATCGTTCACCATTAGCGGCCCCATTGAGAATATCAGCCTGACTGAAAGTTGAATTGCACCATCTGACCACCAACAAGACACTAGGTGACCCACCCCCTAGAAGCGTGGACGGAGGTCCAAACTTGAACAGCATCACTGGTGTTTAATCCAGACCAATTGTTGGATCACGGCCAAGGTTTCCTTCCCCTGTTCGCCCCCCCCTTCCATCACCATTGTCCTGAAGAAGACCCGCAGCCGAGGTCCCAAATATCCCAAGAGCACTAGGGTCGAAACGTCGACGCTCACCAATTTGTATGCCTGTACCCCTCTCAGTTTAATTTTGATTCCCCCACAATTGACATTTACAGGGGACAGGCCCATATGATAGCGGAGGCTCTCCTGCTTTGTGTTATGTAAATATTATAACAGTATACTACAATTGTCTATTCTCCTTTTTTCCTCTGAATCACTAGAGCACCCCTTTTTCCTTCCTCACTGACTATACTCTTGATAGTCTTTTGCGCCGTTTAAAAACTGTTTTATTAAACTGTAAATTAATATGTGAAATTTGATACAACAAGCATCCACAGTGTGGTTATAATCTATTGTTTTTCCATAAGCTAAATGTGTTAAACTTTTGGGTATTGTCCTCTTTTGAATATATCTCTCCCATTGTTTTGCTTAAATCAATGTATGCAGATTTAATCACATAACTAAGAAACAAATGATATTCATATAAGCTTTTGTTCAAATCAAAGTCAAGGACCACCATTCTTTATACTATTCATACCCAGGTCCTTTGATTCTGTGGGTGAACCCCATTGATTTAATGGCATGATTAGCATGCCATTTCCTTGAGTGGTTAGATGCATATTCCATACCACAATAGATGTCAGTCCTTATAAAATACACTAATTGAGAAACGATCTCAAAAAAGTGTAATTGGAGTATTTTTTGTGAATTTGATTTCCTGGGAGGACATACTCCAGTCTCCTTCCTCTCAAAACCCCCCTGACCACTGGTGAATTTACAAGCGGCCTTTTGTGTATCTGATTTATGAAATACCTCCATAGACGTTGAATCCTCTCCATCGAAGGAGAGGATTATCTGAGTGTCGTCTGCATAGTTCACAATATCAATATCGTGAGACTTTATGACCGCAATCAATGGTTTTAGAATAATGTTAAATATCATAGGACTGATTGCTGATCCCTGAGGTACACCATGCAGCACAATAGAGAAGGTGGATTGGAAAGGAGGGAGGGACACTGCCTGCTCTCCATCCTGCAGGAAAGAACGGAACCACCGTAAGGTGCAGCCTCTCAATCCGGCCTCTCTAAGTCTTTCCAGCAGGATTCCGTGATTTATCGTATCAAAGGCGGCAGACAGGTCAAGCAGGATCAGGGCGGCTGCCTGACCCTTGTCTGCCCGCCTCTGAAGCTCATCCATGAGGGTCACCAGGGCAGTCTCGGTTGCATGTGCCGGTCGAAAGCCAAACTGAGTCTCTTCCAACCAGCTGTGTTGTTCAAGGTGCATGGAAAGTGTGATGGCAACAGCACGTTCCACAATTTTAGATGGGAACGGCAATAGGGAAATATGTCTATAATTTTTAGAGCATTCCGGATCTAGAGATGGCTTTTTCAGTAACAGGGACAATAAGGCTTGTTTCCATTATCTGGGCACTACCCCACTTACTAGTGACTGGTTACAGATCAGGCGAAGGGAAGGGAGGAGTTCATCCTCATACTCCTTCCAGATCTTGTGAGGTATTGGGTCCAGGGGTGATCCGGAAGTGATACCCTGTGCCAAGCGATTGAAATCCTCGGCTGAAAATGGCCTAAACTCAGATAGAATCTCAGTATCCTGCCATCCCCGGCCATTATCCACACCTTCCAACTCCTCCCTTGCAAGGGCTCCTGAGCACCCAGCCTCAGATACAATGTTCCCGGCTGCCAACTGACAACCCGCAAGATCATTGATTATCAGTTGGATCTTTTCCTGGAAGAAGCTAGCTAGGTTTTTGCAAAGTTCTTGAGAGGGAACTATTTCATTTCTTGAACAATCAGGGCTGGTGAGACTGTTCAGAATGTTAAAGATGCATCTCGAACTATTAGAGGCATTACATATTGTGGAGGTGAAATAATCAGCTTTGGTCCTTTTTATATTAAGCAAGATTGTGTTTTAAACTAAGCAAGATTGTCTTATGAGTCAGTGTCAGTCATATACATCAAAACAAGTATGTCTACTACCAAGGTCTCATCAGATACATTCCTTGTATCTAGCTGTACCATCAAATTAACAGATGGTTGAGATAATGGTCAACATGCACATAGGTTTCATTTAGTGACTTCCTAACAGCAAATTTTAGCGATTTGCAATGCCCGGCAGTTTACTCCAGCAGCAGTAGCCGGGTCAGCAAGGGGGCTAGGACTCAGTGCCCCAGAGTGCCCTGCGAGCCTTTCAACGCGTTGACAGCCGTGCCAGGAGGCGCCGCCTATAAATCATCAAGCGGGCTCCCGCAGCGCAGACGCCCGTCAGTTTACTCCAGCAGCAGTAGCTGGGTCAGCGAGGGGGCTAGGACTCAGTGTCCCAGAGTGCCCGATGAGCCTTTCAATGCGTCAACAGCCGCGCCAGGTGGCGCTGCTTATAAATCATCAAGCGTGCTCCTGCAGCGCGGGACGTGCGTGGGCAAAGCCCTGGCCAAGGGCGGGCCCATCCTTGCCAGTCACATGCCGGAGCAGGCTGGGCTGGGCCACCCCCCCTCCACCATGAGTGGACTATTTTGCACCCGCCTAAAGAACTTAAGGTACTGTGCCCTATTACTATATCTGCCTTTGGCGCTCACTGCGATCTATCTCATTACGGGACATTTCATACAAATTGCCATTCAATTTCCCCTCTTGGTGGACTCCACAGTTAGGAGAACTGTCGAACTCTGTCATGCTTCCTTGTGAGCTATAGTTATTCCAACTTAATTGCATCATGGGCAAAAGGAAGGTAATGGAGGGGTTGTCTGAAAACAGTGGCTTGCAGCCGGGGGCATGGTGCAGGAAGAAAGCAAAAAAATCAAATAAACGGGCTAGAAATAATTGAATAATGGACAAGATCGACACCCTTGTACTTGAGTGTGAAGATATCTTAGGCACTGAGATACCTGCGCCAACTAGTAATGCCCAATCACCACCTCACAGCCCAGCCTCATGAGTCAAGTCCACCATTCCTATGATGTTTAGCAGTTCACGGGTAAAATAACCAAGTATAGTAATGAAACACCGCATGCACCCAAGGAGGTACAAATAATAGAACCCCAGATCAAAGATATACCATCTCCCCATGCAAAATTCCCACCTACCACTAGTCCAGGTGAAACTTTAATACATTGCACAAACAGGTTCGCAGTCTTGGCTGATATTTCCGATATTACGGAGACCAGCGCTGCTGCAATATTGTCTGGATCAGAAATTGCAAACAGCAAGGAGGTGGACAGTTCATCCCAGGGGCTGCACCAGCTTGTTGTCTTGCTTAGACAAGACATAGGGACCTTGATAGCAAAGATTGATGAACTGTTTGTTGCGATCAAAATCTTGACCCCCCAGCCAAACAGCTCATAATCAGGTCCCATGCTCTCTGGTAGAAGAGCGCGTACGCTCACAGTGACCTCCCCCCTCCGTACAGGACCAAAGCATTCAAATATGTAGACGCCCATTTGTAGCTCTAGCTACAAAGATGGATATAGCACCACCCCCTGACACAGTAGACAGCACAGGTCCTTAACCCCGTGCCCCTAGAACCCAGTCTTGCATTGTACTTAACAACACACCAGCACCAATACATATAACAACCCCTGATTGTTCTAAAACTAAGTATTGCAGGAGGTTACGAAAGCGAGGAGTCACTGATAAACAAGTCAATACACTGGATTCATCATGTTAGGGGGTGTCATTCACTTATTAGGGAGGATATTGTTAGGGCAAGGAGGCACACGGCACGCACACAATCATATCGAGCTGACTCTAGTTAGTGCTTTTCTGTCAGAGAATCTCGTCTCGCTTGAGTTTCGCACCTGCTCCCCCGACTCATCATTAATACAGCTTAGTCGGTTCCCACTATTTTCATCTTTAGGAAGAGCTAATGATCAACATCGGGTAGAGTTGGCCAGTGGATCCTCCTCCCTGGAAGCCAATGATTGACCACCAATTGAGACTCAGTCAGCGCAGCAACGGCAGACACCCCTGCCACCCATGTATTTAGCTCATCCAAACGATCCAGATTTACAGTAGACACCTACTACAGCCCTAACCTATGATACACCTACTAATCGCCAGTTAAAAATTATATCATGGAATGTCGCTGGCCTTAGTAATAAGTTATCTTTACCCAATTGGAATGACTTGGTAGGCGGTTATGATATTTGCGCTTTTCAAGAAACTTGGAGCATGGTTCCCTTGCACAAATCGGGTTATAGCTGTTTTTGCATACCTGCCAGTACCAAAGGGAGGGGTCGCCCCTCAGGAGGGCTGATCATATGGGTTAGCATGGCCCTCAATCGTACTACACTCAAATGCCATTCCTTGAGCCCCGATATCATGAAACTCACCATTAAATGGAAGGGAGGGGCTGTGCTGGACCTTTTTAATGTTTATATAAGGGGGGCAAGAGGGGGCAAAACCTCATCTGCTTGTGCTGTACTTGAACAGGGCTTATCAGATTGTTCGCCCCATTCCAGATATTTAGAAGTCAGTGATTTTAATACTACTTTCGAGCCCCTTATTGCAGAGGATATAGTTGGGATTGAGGAGAAAGATAAGAAAGCGATGGACTCAGGTGGCTATCCAACTGTGTGCACTCACTCTGGAATACGGTTTAAGGGTGGCAAATGGTAAGACTAGATCCAACACCCTAGGGGCATCTACTTATAATAGGGCAACCAGTCCATCCCAAATTTACTATATATTAGTGGATGTCAGGCTTTGGGGCTTTGTCCTAGACATGATGGTGGGTAACACAACCAACAGCGATCATAATCCTCTTTGCATGTCACTGAGGTCCCCTTGGACATCAATTCGCCACACACTACCTAATAATACCTACTCTGTGACCAAGAAGGTGATTCCCTCAAACTGCAGTAGAGCCCTGAAATGGCCAAAGTTTGCCCTTGACGAAGTAAAAATGGAGGCCATCAAGCGATTTCTTTGTGAAAGCACAAATGAGCTAGAGAGAGGGAAATGTAGTAGGGCCAACTAATGCTCTTAGCGAACACTCTCGTACTATTGAACACATTTGTATTTACTTTTAAACCCCGAAAAGGCCCACTAAATCTGTTGCCCAAACAAATCCCTAATCACATAACATCCCAGGTCTGGTATGACCATTTCTGTAATCTATACTCCGAACCTAACAGCCCAAATGCAGAGGCCCATCCCGCTCAATCTTTATTAACTCTTGCAGAGGGCGACTGCGACTTATTTACATTAAAAGAAGTAGAGTCAGCCATAAGTAAGATAGTACCCGCAAAAGCCCCAGGACCTGATGGCCTACCAGGGGACTTAATCCTAGCTGACCTGGAAATTGGGCTGCGTATGTTCTCCTCTTCCTTAACTCCATCGCTGAAGGATGCCCGGTCCTAGATTCATGGAAGGAAGCTGAGGTAGACCCAATTTACAAAAAAAGGGGCCAGAGAAGACTTGTCTAACTATAGTGCAATTAGCCGTATAGATGCAATGCCGAAGTTAGTTGGCAGGGTCATATTGCAGAGGATCCAACTGTGGGCAGAAGAAGACAATATTCTTTCAGGCTGGTTTCCAGGCCAAGATAGGAACTGTGGACCAGGTCTTTAGGCTTCTTATGATCTATTGGAAAGTGGCACTTGGTGGGGCAGCCTCTACATTGCCTTTATCGATCTGAAGACTGCCTTCGACCTGATCCCCAGAGATAAGTTATAGCTTGCATTGAAAGGTATGGGCATCCCTTCATTGACTCTTAACCTACTCAGAAGGCTACATGAGGGTAACTATGCTCAGATTAGGTGGGGGTCACAGGGACAGCTTACTGGCAGGATTCCAGTAAACAGAGGAGTACGCCAGGGTTGTGTGATGGCACCCACTCAGTTCTCGTTATATGTGGTCGGGTGGTTAAATTCCTGCAAGAAACATCAGCAGATGCCCCGACCCTGGCAGGCAACAAGGTGCCAACTCTCCCTGTTTGCTGACGACACACTACTGATCTCAAAGACACCAACATGCCTCCAGAAGCTTTTGTATAGGTTCCAGCTTTTTTGTAGTACTTGGGGTCTAGTCGTAAATACGTCCAAAACAACGTTTATGACCTTTATTCCCCATAAATCTTTTAAGAGCAATATCATTCTAGATGGAATCTATCTTGAGAGAGTTAAGACTTTTGACTACCTTGGGATACGCCTCTCTAACAAAGCCCAATGGAAATTTCATTTGGACAAAATGCTTCTGAATCACAAGCGTGCGGCTGGAGTGATAAGTAAAGAACATTGCTTGTCATATAGCAGACCTATTGCTCCAGCCCTCGCCGTGTACTAAGCTAAGGCAGTTAGTTCGGCCCTTTGTGACTCCAAACTATGGAGTTTTAACAATCTTGATGACCTTGGTAGATCAGAAAATAAGTTCCTTAGGGACCTCCTTATGCTACCACAGGGAACACATTTAATCCCCTTGTTATATGACTTAGGCAGGCGTTATATTAAGGATCTAGCCAAACCCCGCCCCATGCTGTACTGTCCATGCTTTAGGTGCACCTCAGAACTTGTAAATTATGCCAATGCTTTCACTGAGGTAATAACACCGGACACTGGTAAAAACATAAAATGGATCTCTAATGTCTAGGCACTGCTGCTAATTTTAGAACTCCCAAACCCCCGACAAAAGCTGAGCTTAAACGTATGTACTGGGAGTGGATAGGTGCTAGAAAGCACAGTAAACCAAACTTAGGTAAGCTTACAGAGGAGTTTTTTTAATCATAATCATCTAGAACGTTTGAACCTTACCTAGATGTGATTCAGACCCCAAGAGACAGGACTTTATATACTTTATATACTCAATTCAGATTTGTCACAATCCCAGTTGCCGAATTTACTATGAAGTGACGCTCTTTTAATCAGACCGCCAAAGAATGTCCGTCTCATGGGAAGCCTAATGAGAGCATCGCACACCTTATGTTCGCCTGACCTGCTTACGCCAGCACCAGGTCTTTTTGGCTTGAGCCTATTTGCAAGCAGCTAGTCACCACTAACCATCGAGATGCCCTTTGCATATTGAGAACAGACCCAAGAACCTTATATGTTTGTGCTGTTGCTAAGTTTCTGAGTCGAGCCTGGTGAATCAGGCACAGTGCCATAAAAAGGGCCTCCAAAAATTGACATAGTGGTTAAAAGCATGTGCATTGTAAGATTGAAGCTTGCTATGGTACTCCTTGATTTAGCCAATGAACTTTCTATATTTTAAATATATTTGTCCTCTTCGTCTTAAATTGTTTCTCTTAACCATACTGATTATTTATAACATTTGTTAAAAGCTTTAACTTTTATTGATTCAGTGAGAATTGTGTGGCATGCTTTATCCATTCGATTATTTATATTTTAATAAGCTATAAATTTTATTGAACAAGAAAAAATTGTGTTGTATGTTTTTATCAATTTATGCATTTTCTCCCATATTGAAATTGTTATTGCTTTTATGATATTTATATCAAAATAAAGCTTGATTGATTGATTGATTGATTTGCGAAATTGCAAACACATATGTATAAATGTGTCCTTGACACATTTAGTGATTCCTAATGGGATCGCAATTGACCTACCTCATTAATATTCATGAGGTAGGTCGCAATTTGCGACCTATTGGGAATTGCTAAAAACACATGTATTGTGGCCTGCTGGGACAGCAGACAACAATGTCTGTTTTTGCTTTTAAATAAAGCAACATAAAAAAATGCAGCCCATTTTCTTAAAGGATAACAGGATATATTTCAAAAACAAAAATGAAACGTTTCAGTTTCACTTTTTTTAAAGTTAGCAGTGGTGCCTGGAACCACTGTTTGCTCTTCAAAAACGTTTTCACATGCATTTACGAAGGGGAAAGGGTCAATTCCCATTTACGTTTGGATTACCACCTTCTTAAAGTAGGTAGTAAAATGCGAATGTTTTGCAACTGCATTTTGGTCACAAGACATTCATACATCACACTGAGAGTCGCTATTAGTAAGGGAAGCCTTTAATACGGAATCGGAAACCCATTTTGCGATTTGGTAATAGGTTACCAAAACGTAAAATAGGGTTATTTAGATACAAACAGGCTTTTTGCAAACAGCCCGATTCTACAAGTTGGACCATGTGCAACAACAAGCTAGCAATATACAGGTAGCCCCATGCACTATCAGCAATCTCTCTAGCAACTGTTGTATTCCTATATGTAACCTTCCAGTTTCCCCATATTTTTTCTTTTTCTTCAGGCATACGCTATTCTTGTACACATATGTTTCACATACACAAGTCCATGTTGTTGCTCCATTCCTGTAAAGATTTTTTTCTTCATATTTAGGATTTATATTGTCACTGCATGTGCCCAGCATCTTGTTCTTAAGGGCATTCTAGGTTCAAACCCCATATTTCACCCATGCATTTTGCAACCTCTTTCCAATATATTTAGTTACTTTAGGGTATTGCCTGATTATACGATAAAAGGTACTTAGTTGACTGCAATTTCTCAAAACAAATGCGGCATTAACCACACAAATATCATCATTTGAGTTCTCCTATAGAATAATCTATATAGTATCTTTAATTTTTCCAATCAAACTCACAAGCTTATTGTCGCCTTTCTAGGGTGTCTGCATGCCTCATCCCAGTCTTTCTCATCAATATGCCTTGAGTCCTTCTACCACCATTCCCATAGTTTTGCCAATGTGGTAGTATTTATTAATAAGTGTTCTGTGTGCTTGGGATATTGCCCATTTAATGATTTATATTCAGTAAGGTAACTACCGTTTACGTTTTCCTTCTCTTTTTGATACAGTTCTAGTGCAATCCTCAGTTGTATATATATATACATTCCTGAATTTGATAGCTCATATTCAAACTGTAGCGCTTCAGGTGTTTTTATTCTACCCGGGGTCCACACATCTTCTGTCTTGGTGATTCCTATAGTGACCCAGTTATAAAATCCACCCGGCACTCTTACCTCCTTAAGAATACTGCTTTTTTCTAGTAATGTCTCCAAGGTTATTCTTCCATTTCAGCCTATCTTTGCCGCAGCTGGCAACCATGACCTGATAACTTCATGTGTGGGTCCTTGTAGATGTTGAGTTGTTTTGGTATTGTAGAGTCAAGCTAAGTAAACCCTTTAATACATTACCATCTTATCAAGTGTGATTGAGGGCTCATGGTGTGCTGCAAACATCCAATCATTTACTATCATTAATTGGTAGGCCCAATAATATTTTCTCAAATCAGGAGAGCTATTCCTCCTTCACATACTCCTCTCTTTAATGTATCCAGGGAAATGCTGGGAGTCCCACCATCCCACAATACATTACATTATATTGCATTTTCTTGCAGAAATAGATCCTCAGGAACCCAAAATAGCATATTTTGTAGCACATACAAAAATATTTGTAGCATGATCATTTTGAGCATGCCTGGTCTGGTTAACTGTAGCAGAGGTAGCTTTCCCCTGTGGTCTCTATGCAATCTGCATTTGGTGAGTATCAATATTAGGTTTAAGTTTATGAATCTATCCTTGTCTTTAGAGATCTGTATTGATAGATACCTAAATATTGTATTTTCAATCTCTAGTGAGGATTATGATACCCTTATACTGGATCCCTCAGTCAACTGGTATATGATAGTTTTCCCCAATTAACTTTAAACCCTAAGTATTGGCTTTACACTTTAATGATATACAGGAGTCTGTCTATTGACATTTCTTGATCTACGAAATATAGTTGAAGATCATCCACATACAGTCATATGCAGTTCTCCCAGTCTCCTGTCCATCTAGGTCCTGTTATTAGGGGGTCTCCTCTTATCAAGCACACTAGCACTTTCAACACAAGCGCAAAGAAATTTGGTGATAAAGGGTATCTCTGTCTTGTTCCCCTCTATAGCAGGAACACCTTTGACAGTGTCCTTTTCAGTGTGACTCTTTCAAGTGGCATTTTATAAAGCAGTTTCACCCATTTGCCGCCCTGTAGTGGTGCTCGTTCTTCTGCTCAGGATTATACCAGATATAGTATTTGGAGCCCACCTCTGACACAAGTTCTCTCTTCAGGGTGCCATCATGGTCCTCCTCCAGCCCATTTCTCTTAAACTGTAAATAATTTAGCATGTGATGATGCATTCATAACATTTGGGGCTGTATGACATAAAGTAAGGACTGGAAGTGGTATCTTAAGAAACAGTCTCTGCCAAGGTTTTGGGCAACCTGATGTCTTAAATAGTTGATGCGGTGCAGCTATAATATTTTACCACTTTAGACATTGGTGAATAGTTTCATTTCACAGCAACTCCATACAAAGGTCCCTATTTTTTCTGGAAATGTGGTAGCATTTGTTCAAATATCTAAAGTTAACACAAATATAACACAATAACTGTTAGACCTGACATCTTTTGGCGTGATTACCCCTATCTTTTTGCCTCTGCCTCCTGTATTTTTGATGCTGTGCTGGAATTCGTTTTTGCTGGTTTAGATGCTTTGGACACTCTGCCACTGCTGATCAGTGCCAGAGTGTAAGTGCTCCCTATGTAAATTGTTATTCTGATTGGATATACATGTTTGGCATATTTGTATCACCATGAAGTCCCTAGTAAAGTGCACTGGGTGTGCCAGGGCTGGTGATGGCAAATGCTACTAGTGGGCCTGCAGCACTGATTGTGCCACCCACAGGAGTAGCTCTAAAATGGTGTCTCGGGCCTGCCACTGCAGCGCCTACGGGCAGTTTAGAACTGCCATGTCCTCCTGGTCAGTGTCCCCACTGACCAGGCCTAACCCTTCCCTTTTCGTGCACCTCAGTCACCCCTATGGAAGGCCCAAGGTACCCCCCTGGGCAGGGTGCAGTGTATGTGAAAGGTAGAGCATGTACTAGTGCAGGTACCATGCTCTGGTAGTGAATTACAGCCATTTTCGTTTTTCACTATTGTAAGGCTATCTTGCTCCATAGGTTAACATGGGGGATGCTGGCTACAGTGGTTAACAGCATTCCTTCCCATAGGAACAAGATAGGACATAAGTATCTAGTATCCCTGAACTCAGAATTTAATAATACATCTTTTAGGGAAGGTGGTTTTTAAATCCTGTGTTTGAGAACAGCACTTTTAGAAAGTTGCTGTTCTCTTGTCTGACCCTTCTGTGTGCCTGGGCCTGTTTGTGTATTGACTGTCTGGTTTGTGAGTGACAGGGGCTGGGGAATTCCCCCAGAGGCTGGATGAGTCAGCACTAGGCTGAATGAAGCAATTACAACCTGAGTGGTGGGAGGAGTTAGCACCTGGGCTGAATAGGGCTGTGCCTGCCTGCCACAATGCTGGCCCCACCTCCTGCTGGGCGGCTGAGGACCCTGCCCCTCACTCTGAAAGGAAAGATGCAGCCAGCAAAACAAAGTACTCAGGATCCACCCAGAACTGGTTCAGACCGGGCTCAGGGCCCACATGCACAGAGAGAACAAAGACTTTAGGGGTATAAGTACAGGACCCCTGACAACAGAAAAGTAGATCATCCTGGAATCAAGAAGGAACCTCTGCCAAGGAGAAAGCTGACTCTGAAGAAGGAAGACTGTCCTGCTGTTGCTCTGCTGGACTGACCTGCTGTTGCTTTGCTGCCAAGGAGAGGGGAAGGACTTTGCTGTGAGCTGTGTCCCCTGTCTTGAAGGAATCTCCAAGGGCCTGAGAAGAGCTGGCTCCCTGTTTTTGAAGTCCCAGGAACAAAAGGACTTCACCCCCAGTCTCCCTGAACTCTGCTGAGAGAGTTCTGTCCTTCCTAGAGCGCTTGATCCAGTTGTGGGGCCTCTGGAAGTTGAACCTGAGCTGGGAAGCTTGAGACTAAGCTGAGAAACTTGTGAAGCTGAAAAGTGTCGCATCGCTCGCTTGCGGAGCGCATCCCCGACAGTGCGAGAAGTTTCCCGCCGCTACGAAGGTCGAGATCGGCGCAGCGCCTGACATCGCTGCCGGAGCCGTCGCACCCTTCGTTTGCGGGACGCACCAGACCGGTGCGGGAGAATCGAACATCGCTGCGAGTGTCGTCGCAGAGCCTGTCGTCGCTGGGTGAGATCGCCGCACCGCTTGCTTGCGGACCGCATCACGTCGCTGCGAGCATCGTCGCAGAACCATCGCATCGAGGAGCTGCGAGAGAGAGGATCACCGCTGGACCGCGCATCGTCGCCCCGGAGATCGTCGCAGCCCCTACGAGATCATCGCATCGTGCCTTTGCGAGAACAGACTTCCCACGGAACCTACGCACCGGAATCCACGCAAGCTGCCTTCCTCCCCATACAGATCGGATTCGTCGCCACACGCCCGCTGCTGCAGCGGGGCTGTCGCATCGCCTCCCCAGGGTCTCAGGAGTAACGCATCGCTTGTTTCCACCGCACCAGCTTCCTGCTTGTGGAACTTTGTTGCATCTAAAAGGTACTGTGAGTAAACGTGACGCAACTGTGAATTTTTCACGCATCTGTGGATTATTTTAACGCAACTTAAAGAACTTTGATTACAACCTGAAGAACTCTTTTTGAAACCGTAACCTTGAACTGTGTATGTTGGATTTTTGCCGTTTTGGTCTTGTGTAGTTTAGAATAAATATCTTTATTTTCCTAAACTGTTGTGGAATCAGTTTGTGGTGTTTTCACTGTGTTACTGTGAGTGTTGGTACAAATACTTAACGCATTGCCTCTGGTTAGCCTAGACTGCTCAGGCCAAGCTACCTTGAGGGCGAGCAGGGGTTATCTGAGAGGGTTATCTCCTTGTCCTGACTAGAAGCAAGGGTCCCTATTTGGACAGTGGTACCTACCCCTGCCAACTAGAGACCCCCAGTTCTAACATTGGTGGTCAGGCGGTGGGATTTGAACTTGTATTTGTACTTGACCCACAGTAATTGGTGTACATCACTAGTGAGTGCTGACCATTACGCCACCGCATACTACTGGTTTTTGAGTTTTTGAATTCTGTTGTTGAGTAACTCTTCGAAAAGCATCATGTCTCAGAATGGGAAGGCACCCAGTGAGAGGGCAGAAGCAGAATTAGAGTTTTGCATTGAAGATTTGTGTTCATACAGAGTTGAGCAACTGAAGAAATTCTGCCTTGAGTTTGAGTGCCCCATAAAAAGCACCTACAGAAAGGAGGAGCTACAGAGAATCTTGAGAGCCCATTGGGAGGCACGAGAGGAAGATGATGTGGATGTAGAAAATGCTTTTCAAAGCACAGATCTGCCAGTGGGCAGAGTAGGCTCAGGAGCTGGCAGCAACCACTCCGGTAGGGGCCTCACCCCAGAAGAGTTACAGGAAAATCAAAGAATAAGAGAATATGACTTGGAAGTCATGAAAATGAAACTGAGGCAATTGGAGTTGGAGAAAGAAAGGGCAGCGGAAGACAAGAGAGAGGCCCGCGCCTTGGAGGAAAAGAAATTGCTTTTGGATCATGAATTGAGAATAAAAGAGCTGGATCTGAAAAACAAGGAGGTGGATGCCAGTTCTAATGGTGGCAGCGCGCAGCCAGTGCATGGGGGTAAGGTATATATTCCCAAAGACCTGGTACAGAATTACCATAGGAGTGAGGATATTTATGCCTGGTTCACTTCGTATGAAATTGCATTGAAGATGAATGATGTGCCTGACAAGTATTGGGGGGCGGGCCTGTGGAAACATTTTGAGGCGTCTGGGAGGAGTGCTCTAGAGCCTTTAGAGTTGACAGGTGCCATGACCTACCCCAATATGAAGGAGGCCTTATGTCTCAGGTATGGCCTTACTCCAGAGCAGTACAGACTGCAGTTTAGAAACTCCAAGAAGAAAGAGTCTGAGACTTGGATGGAGTGTGTGAATGGGTACTCGCGTGCACTGGAAGGTTGGATGAAGGGCAGTAAAGTAACTGATTTGAAGGGGTTGTTGCATTTAATCAGTTGGGAGCACTTGAGTAGTCTTTGTGTTCCAGAGCTGCGCCAGCATCTTTTAGAGAGCAAGCTAACAGACCCCATTGAGCTTGCTAAGGAGGCGGACCGCTGGTCCAGTACCAGGGTCCACAAAGGAATTGTGGGTACCACAGCCAAAGGTGGGCAGGGTCACCAGCAAAAGAGTGGGGGGGACAAGGGTAACCAAAAGGAGTTCTCGCAAGGGCCCCAAAGTAGTTCCCAGGAAAAGGATTCCCAACCCCCCAAGCCTAAACAGCCATGGCCCTCTAAGGGTAGGCGGGACAAGAGAAATAACCAGGGTCCCCCTACCTGCTATCACTGCAACGAGGTGGGCCATATTGCTCCGAAATGTCCCAAGAAGAAGCCCGCACCCACTGGTGCTCCCGCCCCAGCGTTAGCTAGTGTAGCTTTGGGTGGGGATTTGGTTTCTAGTGATTGGGGAGAGCTAGCAGTCATGACCCTTGTCTCGCTAGGAGACCGAGAGATGGTCCCGGAAACCTTACTGCCCTCTAACACTAAGAAATATGGGCAGAAGGTGACCATCAATGGGAGGGAGGTTGAGGCTCTGAGAGACACCGGAGCCAGTGTGACATCCGTGAGGTGTCAGTGGGTGTCTGACGAGCAAATCATCCCTGGTGTACTCCGCCCTGTAGTGGCCGCTGACAGCTCAGTGCGCCTCTGCAAGATAGCGAAGGTTTCCTTTGAATGGGGAGGAGTCTCTGGTCTTTTGGAGGTAGTTGTCAGAGATGCCTTGCCTGTGGACTGTCTGTTAGGCAACGACCTGGAGAGTTCTCCATGGAAAGACATAGAACACCGAACTCACTTGGAGATGTTGGGTCTGCCTGCGTGGATCTGCGTGACCACGCGTGCTATGGCAGCCAGTAAGGGTGAATCAGCAGAACTGGAGCCTGAAACAGTGGCCCAGAGACCTGCCAGGAGAGGAAGAGGCAGAGGGCGCGGGAAACCAGCCCCAGCCGTTCCCACGGTCCAGGAGGAAGCAGAACCTGAGGGGGATGCCCTGGAGCCTACAGGGGAACAGGTGGCCGAACTGGGAGACCTACCTGAGCTGACCCATTGGCAGCAAGAAGGTGGTCCCTCCAGGGAGGAGTTCTGCAGGGAGCAGAAGGAATGCCCTTCCCTCATTGGTCTGCGGCAACAGGCTGTAGATCAGGCAGCAGGTGGAGCAGTCAAAGATCACTATGTTTACTGGGAAGGTGACCTACTTTATAGCGAGCCTAAGTTTGCTGAGCCCGGTGCAGCCCGTGTGCTGGTGGTACCCGAGCGCTTCAGGAACTTCCTAATGGGTCTGGCTCATGACGTGCCTCTCGCAGGACACCTGGGGCAAGACAAGACCCTACACCGGCTTGTCACCCACTTCCACTGGCCCCAGATGAGGAAGCACGTCGGTTCCTTTTGCAGATCTTGCCAAACCTGTCAAGCTAGTGGCAAGACTGGAATGAAGTTGAAGGCCCCCCTTCAACCCTTCCCAGTGGTGAGCACCCCTTTCGAGCGGGTGGGCATAGATATCGTAGGGCCCCTGGACCCCAAGACAGCCTTAGGCAACAGGTTCATCCTGGTCTTGGTGGACCATGCCACCCGGTACCCGGAAGCAGTCCCTCTCAGGACAATCACAGCACCCGTGGTGGGCCGTGCATTGATGGGGATCTTTTCCCGTGTGGGGTTCCCCAGAGAGGTGGTCTCCGACCGGGGAACCAACTTCATCTCTAGGTACATGAAGTCTCTGTGGGAGGAGTGTGGGGTAACTTATAAGTTCACCACTCCTTACCATCCTCAAGGAAACGGGTTGGTTGAAAGGTTCAACCGGACCCTGAAAGGTATGATTATGGGCCTAGCGGAGCCCATGAGACGGAAGTGGGACGTCTTGTTACCATGCCTGTTGTTTGCCTACAGGGAGGTGCCTCAGAAGTCCTTAGGGTTCAGTCCCTTTGAACTCCTGTATGGCCACCCTGTCAGAGGACCTCTCTCACTGGTGAAGGAGGGTTGGGAAAAGTCCCGTGGGAAAACCCCCCAGGATGTGTTCAGCTATGTGCTGGCCATCCGCAACCAGACACAACGCTTCAGGAAACTCGCTCAGGCGAACCTGGAAGCAAGCCAGGAAGAAATGAAAAGATGGTACGACCAGAATACCACTCTGGTCGAATTTCAACCTGGGCAGAAAGTGTGGGTGATGGCGCCAGTGGAGCCTTGCGCGCTCCAGGACAAGTGGTCTGGGCCATACGAGGTGGTGGAAAGGAAGAGTGAGGTAACCTACCTGGTTAACCTGAAGACTCCCAGGCAGCCCCTGAGAGTTTTACACGTGAACCGCCTCAAACCACACTTTGAGAGGTCTGAAGTAACCATGCTCATGGCTACAGATGCAGGAATGGAAGAGGATAGTGATCCTCTCCCTGACCTCCTGGCAGTTAAGGAGCACGATGGGTCAGTGGATGGTGTGGTCCTCTCGCCCACCCTGACCCCAGAACAGCAGAATGACTGTCGCCAAGTGTTGGGTCAGTTCTCCTCTCTGTTCTCCCTGACCCCAGGAGTCACCAACTGGTGCGTCCATGATGTGGACACTGGAGACAGTCTGCCTGTGAAGCAAAAATTTTACAGGGTAGCTGACAAGGTCAGGGCCAGCATCAAGGAAGAGGTTTCCAAGATGTTGGCGCTAGGGGTGATTGAGCCCTCCAGCAGCCCCTGGGCTAGCCCAGTGGTCTTGGTCCCCAAGAAAGCTGCTACCCCCGGTGGCCCGCCAGAACTCCGGTTTTGCGTGGACTACCGTGGGCTCAATGCGGTCACGAAGACTGACGCACACCCTATCCCCAGAGCTGATGAGCTCGTGGATCGGTTGGGAGCTGCCAAGTACCTCAGTACGTTCGATTTGACTTCGGGGTACTGGCAGATTGCCTTAACTGACGGGGCCAAAGAGAGGTCAGCATTTTCAACGCCAGAGGGGCACTTCCAGTTCCGAGTCATGCCCTTTGGGTTGAAGAATGCCCCTGCCACGTTCCAGAGACTGGTTACCCAGGTACTGTCCGGGCTGGAGGAATTCAGCGCCGCATACCTGGATGACATTGCTGTGTTCAGCTCCACGTGGGAAGAACACTTGCAACACCTCTGCGAAGTGTTGAAGGCTCTGCAGAAGGCAGGCCTCACTATCAAGGCCAGTAAGTGCCAGATAGGGCAGGGATCAGTGGTGTATTTGGGACACCAGGTGGGGAGCGGCCAGGTGGCGCCCCTACAGGCTAAGATTGATACCATTCTGGCTTGGGAGCCCCCCAAGACCCAGACAGAGGTGAGAGCCTTTTTAGGACTCACCGGGTATTACAGACGGTTTGTCAAGGGATATGGCACCATTGTCGCCCCCTTGACAGAACTCACTTCCAAGAAGTTGCCCAAAAGAGTTGACTGGACTGACGCCTGCCAAACTGCTTTTGAGGCCCTGAAGACTGCAATGTGCACAGCACCGGTGCTCAAGGCACCTGACTTTTCCAGTGAGTTCATAGTTCAGACGGACGCTTCAGAGCATGGTGTGGGAGCAGTACTCTCACAAGCCACTGAGGAGAATGGAGACCAGCCAGTAGCTTTCATTAGTCGGAGGCTACTCCCCAGGGAACAGAAGTGGAGTGCGATTGAAAGGGAGGCTTTTGCTGTGGTCTGGGCTCTGAAAAAGTTGAGGCCCTACCTGTTTGGGACTCACTTTCGTGTTCAGACCGACCACAGGCCCCTCAGGTGGTTAATGCACATGAGGGGTGAAAATCCAAAACTGTTGAGGTGGTCCATCTCCCTACAGGGAATGGACTTTACGGTGGAACACCGCCCTGGTACAGAACACGCCAACGCTGATGGTCTGTCCAGGTTTTTCCGCCTTAGTGAAGAGAACTCCCAAGAGGGTGGGTAGTTCTCCCCACTTTCAGCTGGAGGGGACACGTGTTAGACCTGACATCTTTTGGCGTGATTACCCCTATCTTTTTGCCTCTGCCTCCTGTATTTTTGATGCTGTGCTGGAATTCGTTTTTGCTGGTTTAGATGCTTTGGACACTCTGCCACTGCTGATCAGTGCCAGAGTGTAAGTGCTCCCTATGTAAATTGTTATTCTGATTGGATATACATGTTTGGCATATTTGTATCACCATGAAGTCCCTAGTAAAGTGCACTGGGTGTGCCAGGGCTGGTGATGGCAAATGCTACTAGTGGGCCTGCAGCACTGATTGTGCCACCCACAGGAGTAGCTCTAAAATGGTGTCTCGGGCCTGCCACTGCAGCGCCTACGGGCAGTTTAGAACTGCCATGTCCTCCTGGTCAGTGTCCCCACTGACCAGGCCTAACCCTTCCCTTTTCGTGCACCTCAGTCACCCCTATGGAAGGCCCAAGGTACCCCCCTGGGCAGGGTGCAGTGTATGTGAAAGGTAGAGCATGTACTAGTGCAGGTACCATGCTCTGGTAGTGAATTACAGCCATTTTCGTTTTTCACTATTGTAAGGCTATCTTGCTCCATAGGTTAACATGGGGGATGCTGGCTACAGTGGTTAACAGCATTCCTTCCCATAGGAACAAGATAGGACATAAGTATCTAGTATCCCTGAACTCAGAATTTAATAATACATCTTTTAGGGAAGGTGGTTTTTAAATCCTGTGTTTGAGAACAGCACTTTTAGAAAGTTGCTGTTCTCTTGTCTGACCCTTCTGTGTGCCTGGGCCTGTTTGTGTATTGACTGTCTGGTTTGTGAGTGACAGGGGCTGGGGAATTCCCCCAGAGGCTGGATGAGTCAGCACTAGGCTGAATGAAGCAATTACAACCTGAGTGGTGGGAGGAGTTAGCACCTGGGCTGAATAGGGCTGTGCCTGCCTGCCACAATGCTGGCCCCACCTCCTGCTGGGCGGCTGAGGACCCTGCCCCTCACTCTGAAAGGAAAGATGCAGCCAGCAAAACAAAGTACTCAGGATCCACCCAGAACTGGTTCAGACCGGGCTCAGGGCCCACATGCACAGAGAGAACAAAGACTTTAGGGGTATAAGTACAGGACCCCTGACAACAGAAAAGTAGATCATCCTGGAATCAAGAAGGAACCTCTGCCAAGGAGAAAGCTGACTCTGAAGAAGGAAGACTGTCCTGCTGTTGCTCTGCTGGACTGACCTGCTGTTGCTTTGCTGCCAAGGAGAGGGGAAGGACTTTGCTGTGAGCTGTGTCCCCTGTCTTGAAGGAATCTCCAAGGGCCTGAGAAGAGCTGGCTCCCTGTTTTTGAAGTCCCAGGAACAAAAGGACTTCACCCCCAGTCTCCCTGAACTCTGCTGAGAGAGTTCTGTCCTTCCTAGAGCGCTTGATCCAGTTGTGGGGCCTCTGGAAGTTGAACCTGAGCTGGGAAGCTTGAGACTAAGCTGAGAAACTTGTGAAGCTGAAAAGTGTCGCATCGCTCGCTTGCGGAGCGCATCCCCGACAGTGCGAGAAGTTTCCCGCCGCTACGAAGGTCGAGATCGGCGCAGCGCCTGACATCGCTGCCGGAGCCGTCGCACCCTTCGTTTGCGGGACGCACCAGACCGGTGCGGGAGAATCGAACATCGCTGCGAGTGTCGTCGCAGAGCCTGTCGTCGCTGGGTGAGATCGCCGCACCGCTTGCTTGCGGACCGCATCACGTCGCTGCGAGCATCGTCGCAGAACCATCGCATCGAGGAGCTGCGAGAGAGAGGATCACCGCTGGACCGCGCATCGTCGCCCCGGAGATCGTCGCAGCCCCTACGAGATCATCGCATCGTGCCTTTGCGAGAACAGACTTCCCACGGAACCTACGCACCGGAATCCACGCAAGCTGCCTTCCTCCCCATACAGATCGGATTCGTCGCCACACGCCCGCTGCTGCAGCGGGGCTGTCGCATCGCCTCCCCAGGGTCTCAGGAGTAACGCATCGCTTGTTTCCACCGCACCAGCTTCCTGCTTGTGGAACTTTGTTGCATCTAAAAGGTACTGTGAGTAAACGTGACGCAACTGTGAATTTTTCACGCATCTGTGGATTATTTTAACGCAACTTAAAGAACTTTGATTACAACCTGAAGAACTCTTTTTGAAACCGTAACCTTGAACTGTGTATGTTGGATTTTTGCCGTTTTGGTCTTGTGTAGTTTAGAATAAATATCTTTATTTTCCTAAACTGTTGTGGAATCAGTTTGTGGTGTTTTCACTGTGTTACTGTGAGTGTTGGTACAAATACTTAACGCATTGCCTCTGGTTAGCCTAGACTGCTCAGGCCAAGCTACCTTGAGGGCGAGCAGGGGTTATCTGAGAGGGTTATCTCCTTGTCCTGACTAGAAGCAAGGGTCCCTATTTGGACAGTGGTACCTACCCCTGCCAACTAGAGACCCCCAGTTCTAACAATAACATACACAAAGCGCCATAACAACACAATTAAAACACATGACACAAAACAAAAAAAAAACATTAAAGACTGAACACAACATCGAAGGTACAACACAACATTGAATATCAATAATGCAGCACACAAACAAAGCAGCACCAGAACAAAATTCTATGTCATAAACATGTACAAACAATAGAGTCACACTTTTACCACCTCCAGAAGCCTGTTTTTATATTAAGGAGGTAAGATATGTTTACACTTACCACAAAACACGTGAATTAGCGCCAGTAAAACATGTTTAGTGATCTGGCCATTGAATCTTTTTTTTGTCTTTCCAACAGACACTTCAGCTTTCTATTGGAAACAGACCTACTGTATCTAATATGAACTTAGATTGGGCTTTGTGTTCACCCCTTGATCGTGGTTCCATTGTTTTCTTGTCTGTCTCAATTCCCTGCCCCTGATTTGTTTGCTTTGCACATTATATTGTTTGCCTTACTCATGAACATTTCAGTTTAATGGTGTTTTGATTGTAAGTATTTTAGTTCTGCACTGCTGATGTCATAATAATATTTCATTATAGTGCATGATGGAATATTTTCTCTCCTACTGTGTCTGTCACCTCCAACGAGGTCTGGCTTTAGCGTTGGTGGTGCCCAGTGCCACAATGTTTGTTGTGCCCCCCTAAACTACTTCCACCATGGATTACCTCACTACTACCCTTTAACAGTACACCTGAAGTCTCCATAACCACTCGCTCTCAGATGCATTTCATTAGTTTTATAGCACCACTCATCATAGTGTAGGGTGTCAGAGCACTTTGCATCACACACACTACACAGAGACTATCAATCATAAGTGTACACGGTATAAAATGTGTTATGTAATACAGAGAACTTCAAGGTGTAGAAGTCACATGTCATCCATACTGGTAGAGAGTTTGGTTTAATAGCCCACTGTTCTACGTTAGGATTTCAACTGCAAGTAACAAAAGGATCTCTCAGACAAAAGCAGTAACCTGCTGACCTATTTACATTATATGCACTTTGTGTTCTACATGGTACATGTGCTTTGCAGCAGGGATAGTAACCCACTGCGCTACCTTGCCATGACTCAAAACTTCCACTAGACACACCTCAGATCTCTCTCTAGGAAGAACATTAATCACTGTAGTTATCTTGGCGCTTTTAATTTTGCCTGAAAATTGCTGGAGCCCAGGAACTCTGCAGCAGGTGCTTCTAAAACCATAACATACTTGCAAACATGACGCCCCCACCCGAAGTCAGCAACCGGAGCGTTCGCGCCCGTCGCACCGCTCTAGAGCCGGCACTGTCTCCGACCTTTTGACTTCATACTCTCTCTATAATTTTTTAGCCACCTCCAGTTCCCACCTAGTCCGCAGCCCTTGCTCTCTCATTGCCACAGTAAACTATATTGGCAGGTGCACACATTTAAATGGATTTAAAATTGTCCAAGATGGCTGTCTGTGTGTTTCGTATTTGTGCTCATGAGAGTGGCCATCTTTATTTAAATGGTTGAGGAAAATCATTCAAATATTCCCGCTATGCAGGTAAACACATGCACAACAGCCATATTTGAAAGACTTTTCATAAAATAAATGAATTCCAAGATTGCCAGCGTGTTGGGATGCATACGCACAATAGCCCACTCGCAAAACAAAACAAACATTGCCAAAGCGTATACTTTACGTTAGAGACCAGTGAACTTTGCTAATGCTTTTCTAAAAAGCTTGTAACTTTTCACTCTTGGTTAAAATAATACATTTCTTCTGAAGTGGATTTCATCCACGGAAAAACCTATTTATTAAGGCATCTGTTTGCAGTACAACTGACTGACCAGGCAAATACAAGATGCTTGGCTCCAGCTCTTTGACAATGTGGTCAAAAACCACTAAATAGGGCATGTGCACAACGTATGGCACCAAGACCTTATTGAATATAATGTTAATACCCTCCACATCCAACTGAGACTCTGCTGGAGGTGAGAAACTAAACCTAGGCTCTTCTTATTCCTCATAGCTAGGTCAAAAATGTATAAAGTACAGTCCCTTGCTTCAAAAGGTAAGTGGCAGCAGGTATATATCTTGCGCTTCAGTTGCTTCTAGGAATATCATCCACCAACATCATGAGATTCTTCCTAAATACCTGTTAGGTTGTGATCAACAGCTCTTCAGTCTTAAAATCACATGACTATTTGTCTTACGGCCTCATCCCTGGTGCTGTAGTCCAAAGATGTCTTTCATACCATGTAGAGATGGAGGACCCTTTGTCAAATGGTTTCCGTCATTGAATGGGACAAATAGTAGTTACAACTTGCCCTAAGTTGACAGTGTCTGCAACCAATTACCATTTTCCAATGGTGTATGAATATTGAACTACAAATATTAACATTTGAAGCGTTCAACAATCTCAGTCCAGGGAGCCTATACTTGTAGAGGCCCCCCAAAACGGAGTGCGATATGCACACAACACAGTCCTTATGTAATACATTCTCAAGACCTGTCATGCTATCAGTTCTTAATTTGAGCCAGTGGTTTTAAGTGCTCGGCTCCAGCACTTAATTGTCTACCCCAGCACTTGTGTTTGTCTAATTTAGAGATGAGCACAACAACAGGTGCTCAGCTGCAGTGACCCCCTGACTAGAGACATGACACTTACCTTGTTACTCATTAAGCACTATTTGCTATTGTGTTAAAGACCTCCTCAGTAATGCAATGATGTTCAGGAAAGAAAAGCCCCTCATGCCTATTGGCATATCCGCAGTAAAAAGCTTAAAGTTGTGGCTGCGTATCAATAGTTGGGGATCATTTTGAAACAATTATTTATTGCTGACCACGCTACTTCAAGTGAGGAATTATATCAAGCATGCTTTTAGAATTAATAAGTTATTAATTTCAAAACACCTATAATGCACAAATATTTTAAAACTTTTTAAGGATAAATGAAGACCTAGGAATAAAGTAAAAATTTGAACAGCATTTATAAATATTAAATATTTATATTTTCATGAAAGATCACACATATCATTGCCTACAAATCAAAATTAGCGTAGAAGACAATAATACATTATTAGTAGACATAACTATCCCAAACCTCCTTGGTGCATAATCAAATGATAACAGCTAAGACAAATTCACAATAGTGGTTAGATCAATAATCAGTTAGGTGGACGTGATGATTCAAAGGAAATAATCTTCTATTGACCTCCTTATGCAAAATTTCCAAAACAATGCTAATATCTCACATTGTTTCCTTATGTGCCATTTGCAAAAAGAAATCGAGGGAGGGCACAGCAACAACACATATGATCAAAATATAAGCAGTTATTGTTTGATTCAATTGTTTTTTTTTTTGCTCTATATGTTTTGCCAGAAATGTGTCCTTTTGTCTAAAATCGACTTGAGGGCTGGTTTTGCATTTCATGTAACTTCACTTATTCTTTCAGAAATGTCATACAATCTCGCAAAAGTGAAGTATGCTAATTTCACAAATCCCTAGGTAACAGATGATCTTGGTTGCTCCACATCCCTTACCACATGTGTTCAGCTTTGTTGAAATCCGGTTACTTATCTTTTATGATCTTTGGTATAGACATGAGGAGTGTATGTTGAGTTTCCATCCAATTCACATTACATTTTGTTGTGTGCAACTTTTGATATAGCCTCTCATGTTTCCCTCTCGGTGAACTTCTATCCAAGTTCTTTTCCCAGCCTTTCTGGCTCCAGCTTTTTTCAGAGGATTTCACCAGCAGTATAACTCTGTATAAGTGGTGTGGCTTCACGCTGTGGAAGAAGGCCACACCTTCATTCCACTCCAGGGTCAACGGAGGAAGCTGTTGGCCAGAGGAGCATTTTCACCACTCTGAACCACCTCAGAAAAGAGCAATCATGGAGAGAAATGTTCCGGTTTGGTCTTTGTTGCTTCCACTAAATAAGCATAACAGTGCTGCAGAACTTTCAAACCCTACCAGTGATTGTACTGAGTGTGTTACAACCGCAATTTAGATGTAGTTCAGCGCTTCCCTCCTCAAGTGATGGTATCACACATTCCAGGATGTATTTCTTCAGACAAAACAAGTTTCTTTTATTAACCTGATAGACTCAATACAGATATTCTTTTCTATATTTTTTCATTTCTGATTTTTTCATTATCAGCCTGTATAGAATACAATGTTACCTACCTCCAAACCTTATTTGTGTTCCTCTTAGATAATTGTTAGTTGCCTCAGTTTTTGCTGCTATTGGTCTACAAATTGCATAAGACTTTACAGATTTTTCAGGGTAAAACATGTAATTTGAAACTGACTATACCTCCTATACAATTGGTTTCTATCCATTTCTATGTTTTCAGACCGTAACCCTTTCTCTGACCTACTCACAGACTTGGAGGGTACTGACCTTCCCCCACAGACCTACACATCGAGCTCACCAGTAATTCCTCAACAGGTGAAAGCTTCTGACAAGCCTTCCACTAAAATTTGTGCCACCTACTCTCTTTCCTCACATTAGAGAGTTAAAAAAGACCCTCATTCTCCAGTTAAGTCTCATTCTCCAATTAGTATTGAGATTACCTTGGAAGAATTACGTGTTATCAAACTATTTATTTAAGAAACTAATCAATGCCTTCAGTACCTGGATCATACATGGTCTTCATTGGGTGGTCTGGACACAGATGTAGAACATACAAATTGATATTTTGCATGATATCCCACATTAACCTGCCCTTTTGCAGCCTGAGGTATATTAAATAAAAAAGCAGACTGAGAATTTGGAAAATGGAAACCAATGGAATATTCCACATACTTATGAACTAGCAGAACGTTTGGAGTGTCCAGATCCTATTTAATTGTTTCAATCTTTTATTCCAAAAGTACTTGGTCTACCTGAAGACACCTCCTTAAATATTCAGCAAGCCCATCATCTTGACCATGCTCCTAAACACTCAACCTGCTCTCTGAAACCCAAGAAAGTCATCATTCGGTTTCAGGAATGCATTGGTTCTTCATGTAGCAAAGAATAAAAATGGCATTTTATGGATGGGATCTAATCTATTTATCGCACAAGACCTAACCAAGGCAACTGCGGTGAGATGAAAGAGACTTCTGAAGATGCGTCCTGCTCTCATATCCTTTAATGCATTCTGTGGCTTCTTTCATTCCTGTTTATTTTTGTTCGCTACAAGAACAAAACAACCACCTATGAATGCCCAGCACTTTTACAGAAATGTATTGACAGTTCCAAAGAAGAAACAATGGATGTGTCATGACTTGTTCCACCTTTATTTCCTCTACTCCTTATATCTTTCAATATATTTTTTTGCGGAGTCAATTGTTCCTATATATATTTCTTTAACTTCATTTAGATACTCTTTCTCATTTTTTGATAAAAAGTTTAGGGGGCATTGCTGCCTAGATTCCCTGGCAACAGCAGAGAGCAAGCTTTTGAAATCTTTAATCGCCCTCCCTCCGAGCACTCCAACAGTGCCTGTGCTGTTGGACACAGGCTGTAAGAATATCAAAGACCAAGCCCGGCTTCGTCCGCTCCTTCTATGGGCATGTATCTGGAGGGGTGAAGAGCTAAAATCATATGCAGAAGGGTTGGCTGAGATAATGAGCCTGGGCGGTTGGGCGAAGATTAAGTGGTTGAGAGACACCAAAAAGCTTTTGGAGGAACTTGGGCTGGGGGACTGTTGGTCATCAAGAACGGCTCCACCAAAAGATGTTCTGAAAAGATTATACTGGAACTGGGTTGCGGATCAGCTAGTTATAAATTCTAGTCATTGTAAATCTACAGTTGCCTTTTTAACAATAAAAGATGTAGTAGTTTACGAACCTTACCTGGACCTAATTACCCTTCCAGCTGATCGAGCACTGTATTTCAAATTCAGAGTGGGCTCCCTTCCAGTTGGGGCCCTGGTGTCAAAGTGGAAATCAGGTGCCCACACGTCACCCTTTTGTGCCCGTTGTACCACTAGGACAGAGTCTATACCGCATATCCTGTTCGAATGTCCGGACTATGCTAAACCCAGGAGTTTTTGGCTCAAACCCCTTTGTTGCAATATGGGTACGCGTAGTTATCTGGTAGCCCTTCGCATCCTAATGACGGACACTTCCCCCCCATTGTTTGTGGTGTAGCCAAATTTTTAAAACATTTCTGGCTGATTCGTTGCAAGAGATTGTCAATAGCGGTTTAATTCGTTTTTAGCTAATTTATTCTGGCATCATATGGCTTTTTATCTTTCTTAAATGTACATTCAATATTGCTTCTTAAAAATGTTTTTTCTAGTTTTGTAAATGCTGTATTCTGTGTACGCTTTCAAGATATCTTGCATATCGAATAAAAGCTTAAAAAAAAAAAAAAAAAGTTTATTGAGACGTCTGTTGTGGATCAACTGCTTTTCCGTTGTGTCCTGAGGTAGAGTGCGTTATCTTCCCCATGTTGAATCACCATCCCTGATTTTCTTGTTTGTGTTCTAAGTATGTCCTGTTTGTTCTGCTATGTCTTTAATGTACTAATTCTGTCTTTTTCTATTTTAATGTCCCCTTTCTTCTCTTCTCTTCTCTTGTCCTTAATTACTCCTATCCATTTCCTCTCTTTACTATCTTATTTTATACTTCATAGTTTTGTGATTAATTTGCACTTACAGCTTTTTACCTTTTTTTGTGTAGCATATAAGATTTTTATAAAGGTAAACAATCAGTTTAATGTCCTTAGAAATACCCTCATGGAATGGAAGGGGCATAAGCTCATTGATTAAACTTCAATGTGTGCTAACTCATTTGGAGATTCAGGGAAGTCATGTGGCTTTACTACAAGAAACTTACGTAATTCAAATTGAAGTTAAAAAACTTGCTCATGCTTGGGTGGGCAAGTTTTTCACTCCCCATGCACTGGTAAGTAGAATGAGGTTGTCATTCTCTGTAAGAAATCTTTAAATGTCAGACTAGTAACTCAAGATTGGGATGTGGAAGGGAGGTCGGTTTATTAAACAACTGATTATTAACAAAATTCCTTTCTCAATATGTAATATTTATGTTCTTACCCAACCTGAAAAGAATTATTGGCCTTCTATTTCACACAAATTAATGTCTATTCCAGAGGATTATTTAATTTTAGGAGAAGATTGTAAATTAGTCATGATCCTTTTCCAGACCGAAGTTCTAACACTTCTTTAACACTCTATTATTCATAAACAATTTATATCAACAATTGAGCACTGATCACAGTAGATTCATACTGTCTTTGTAATCCTAGTCTGAAAGAATTCACCTTCTTCAGACCACACCCCAATCCTCAAGTATTTATAATTATTTCCAATTTCTAAAAAGAGGCATGATTTGGATATGAAATAACTACTTGCTCATAGATACACAGTTTACTCAATGTTTTGACTCTTTTATTCAAGATTTGTTTCTTTTTAATAGTGCTCCAGATCTGCCCCCTTCACAGTATTTGAGATTCTTTTAAAGCATCATTTTGGGATTATTTAATTTTTTATGACTCATAAAAACATAACGGAAATAATCAGTAAGCTTCTCTAATGAAAAATATTAAATGACTGGAAAATGTATATTTAACCACAACATCCAAATCTTGTCTTAATTGAATAATTCGGACTAAATTTCAATTTATTAAACACTCCACGGAAGATTTAGCATAATTTTTACTTTTTGTAGCACTAAATATTATAAACAGCACGGCAACAAGGTCAATTCTTAGCTAATAACCTTAAAATTAAAAAGGAAAAAGGAAAAAACTAAGATATAGTCAATTTTATTGACTAATAAACTTTCTCTTTTTAAAAACTCTGAAATTTTTGATGAATTTAAATATTATTCTAGACTAAACACACCTGAAGCGGATTAATCATTGGAATCTATTGCACACTACCTCTCACAAATTTCCCAAAAATCTAATTTGTCAGTAGAGTTCTCTTCTCTAGGCTCTAAACTCACTATTCAATAGATACTCTCAACAAAGATTTTGATTAAAAAGGGAAAAGGACCAGGTCCGGATGGCTACATAAAATATTTTTATTTCTAGTTATTTAAATCTTTCTTACCCAAACTACTTACATTGTCTTCCTTCTTTATCTCAAATAAACATGTAGAGGGCACTTTCCAGGATGGCCTGCTCTGTTTAATACTTAAGTAAGGTAAATATCTTATACTATGTAAAAACTTTAGACCTATATTTTTGATCAATTTAGAATATAAATTGTTGCTAAGATTGTTGTGCTCTGTCTTGATTCGAGTTTACCCCTCCTGTACGCAAGCAAACTGGTTTTGTTAAGGGTGGACATTTATTGGCTAGGGCTAGATTATTTTTTTATATTTTAATTAAATCTAATAAATATAAACATTCATTAGCAGCTATTTCTCTTTATGCAGAAAAAACATTCCATAGAATGATTTGGTCCTTTATTTTTCAATCTCACAGATGGTTTGGTTGTGGTCCTTAATTTAGTTCCATTATTGTACTCTTGCCCTACAGCTTCCATATGCATCAATCTTCTAATATTCTCTTCCTTCTCATTACATAGAGGCGTGTGTCAAGGCTGTCCTCTGTCCTTGTTGCTTATTATCTTGGTATTAGAACCATTTTTACTTAATTAGACAAAATACTTCTAATATGGAATTTCAATATGATAGATAAACAGGTTAAATTGGCAGAATATGCAGATGATATTCTGAGGTTTATTTCTAATTCGATCTTATCACTCCCTCCTTTCCTTCACAAAGTTGAATACTTTGCTACAGTATCAGAATATAAACTTAACTATGAGAAATTATTCCTCTCAATAAATGTTGTTTTAAAAATAAATTTGAAAGCATTATCTTTGAATGGTCTCCCCGGATACGCAGAAAATGGAATATTTTGGAATATGGTATATGAATAATATTAAAGACACCATCTCTCTTAATATGAAATCATCATTTCAAAACTTTTGTCTTTAAAAAATAGATGGAATCTACTGTTTCTACCATGGTGGGGTATAATATATTATATTAAATGTATGCTTGCTCTCATATTTCTTTTTATTTTAGGTAAAATCCCCCTTTACATTTCGAGTCACTATTTTAAAGCCATTTACTCTATTGTATCTAAATTTCTCTGGTATTGCAAACATCCTAGGTATCTCTTACTAAACTACAGCTACCTAAACAATTGGGTGGGGTTAATTTTCCTAATGTTCATTTATATCATGTTGTCTTCTTTTTAAATAAATCCAAATACCTTGCTATTGTTGATAATCTCTTTTGCATCCATTTATGGACTGATATTAAGTTATCCTTGTATTGCCCTTCCCAGTGGCTGAAATTGTAATATCCGCTCAGGAACCTTCCCACCTATCCCTTCCTATTCTTCAATATCTTCATAAATCACTCATTGACCTTTTCAAAGTTCCCCAAACCAAATTAGATGAATTTTTAGAATCTTCCCTTTGGTATAGTAAACACATTGTGATTAAAGTTAGAACTCATTTTGGGAAATCATAGAGATGAAAAAGCCTCCTGTGGGTTAAAATACACTTGATAATAATACATGTATGACATTTCAACAGGTACACGGACAGCACATCAGCCTCCCCCCAGAGCAACCGGTCAGTTCAGGGCGCTCTTGCCGGGACAGCGAAGGAAAACGGCGGTGGCCATTTTGGCTAGGGATAGAGACTATAAAAATAGACGGCTATGACTCCGCGCAGCGGACGCGCTCAGCGGGCACGCCGCATTCACGCCGGAGTCAAGCCAGAGTCCAGCCCGTCTGCACCCGTCCGCGCACAGGCCGGGCGCAGGGCCATGGACCCTGTAAAAAATGTCATACCCAGGCGCTATGATAGACAAGACCTGCTGGCCTTACAAACAAAGCCCTGTTGTGACTCAAATAATTTTGATCCCTCATACTGGGCAGGACCAGTGAGCTGCCAGGCCTGTCGCCACACTTTTCTGTGGTCCCAGGTTTCGGCCTTCTCAACACCCCAAGATAGTTTTAAAGCTGCCCTAATAAATGCCAGATCTGTACCGAAGCATGCCCAGCATATCCAGGACCTATTGATAGATGACAACTTAGATTGTCTCTTCATTACGGAGACATGGCTTAAACCCTGGTGCACCCCAGATGTGGTTCATGCCCTGCCCCCTGGATATGGTATACAAAGAGTAGATAGAGAGAATGAACAACGTGGTGGAGGAGTGGCCATCATATTTAGGGACTCCCTCAGCTGCTCGACGGTACCACTGCAAGAGTTAACAGATGCAGAAGGGATGGGTTTTATAATTAAAATCAATGACAACTTCTCCTTCTCGGGGGCTTTGATCTATCGCCCACCAGGACCCTGTGCGGGCTTCCTGAGTAACATAGGAGAGGTGCTCAGCCCATTGATACTTAGGTATTCTAATTTCACTCTGATGGGTGACATAAACATCCACCTAGAGTCCATAACCGATACTTCTGCCGCCTCCTATCGGGAAACCATGGAGGTTATGGGCTTGACTATCCAAGACACCCTAGCCACCCATGAGGCAGGGCATACAATAGATTGCATTGCCACTAACCTAGATGCCCTGACAACTAACCCCCTTAGACCCCAAATATGGACTGACCATATGCTGATTCCTTTTACGTTCCCCCTTATGTCCTACCGAGAAAACGATTATAAAAAGGAACACAGCATGGCCACAAGGGATGAATGGAAAACGATACTGTCCCACCCAGAACTTATAACCATAGCCAGGAACTGTAGACCCCAGCTGGTAGTACCTGCAAATCCCATCAGTTTCAGAACATGGATGAATGATCTGAAAGGCACAGTTGGGCAGGAAAAAAACAGAATGAGGCAGGGTAGAAAGAAAACTTCTGCACCCTGGTTCGATCGAGATCTCAAAGACAAACAAGGGGAGCTCAGAAGAGCTGAAAGAAGCTGGCGGAAAAATTACTCTAGCCTAGAACGTAGCAAATACAAAAGGATAAAAAATGCCTATCATGCGCTGATTAAACAAGCAAAAAAAAGGTACTTCTCGTTGGCAATAGAAACAGCAAGCAGCAAACAAAAGGAAATATTCAAAATTGTCAACGGCTTTAACAAACCTAAATGTTTAGCGCAGGATATCCCGCCCTCGCAGGCACTCTGTGACAAGATCGCTGATTTCTTTGAGGGAAAAGTACAGGGGCTGACGAAGGACTTTGATGTTCCTATATTAGAGCTCAGAATAGAGGAGGATATAGTGAGGCAGGGAGCCATGCAGCTGAAAACTTTCCTTCCAGTTAGCCTGGAGGATACCAAAAGAGGAATTCTGGCAACAAAATCCGGATCCCCCTTCGACCCCTGTCCAGTTAGACTCTTACACCTCATTGTGGACATCGCCAACCCAATAATAAATGCCATTGTCAACACCTCACTGTCCACAGCCAAAGTCCCCCCAGAGTGGAAACTGGCAGCGGTGAAACCACTGCAAAAAAAACAACTCCCTGACCCCACCACATTGTCGAACCTACGACCCATCTCACTACTTCCGGCCCTGTGTAAAGTCACAGAGTCAATTGTAAATAAACAACTTACTCGTTTCTTGGAAGATAGTGATGCATGGCACCCCAACCAGGCAGGTTTCAGGGTCCAACATTCCACCGAATCGGCCCTCCTGTTCGTTACAGAAACTATCCGCTCAGCCCTAGACCAAGGTAAGAAGGCCGTCTTGATTTTATTAGACCTATCGGCGGCCTTCGACACGGTCTCACATGCCATCCTATTAGACCGGTTAATAACATCTGGTGTCACAGGGACAGTGCTTGAGTGGATAAGAAACTTTTTAAGTGACAGGAGGCAAGTGGTGACCCTGGGGGAATTCTGCTCCAGTGAAAAAGCGCTGTTGACGGGAGTCCCGCAGGGTTCGAGCCTGAGCCCGACCCTGTTTAATGTTTATACAGCACCTCTGATAAAATTGATTTCGTCATTTGGCATAGACGCTATAGCCTATGCCGATGACACACAACTTATCCTGGTAATGGATAAGGATAACCAAGCCTGGGAGGAAAATCTCAAAGGTTGCCTAACGGCCACCTTTGAATGGATGCGTCTAAACCATTTGAAATGCAGCACAGGCAAAACAGAGATCATGCCTATAGGCCCAAATATTGAGTTCATCCCACGATTATGGTGGCCAGAAAAAGCTGAAATACCACCTCATACAACCAACTTGGCCCGTAATCTGGGGGTGCATTTTGACTCTGACCTGTCTTTTAGACAACAAGCAGCCAGAGTGGCAGGCATGTGCTTCGGGGTAATAAAGGGACTGAGAAAGTTCTTTGATCTTCTGCCCCTTGAAGCAAGAAAAACAGTTACGGTTGCACTAGTAACATCACGCATCGATTACTGTAATAGCCTCTACGCTGGTACAAATAAAGCTGTCACACACAAACTTCAGATGGTGCAACATGCAGCTGCGAGGTTGGTTTTAAAGTAGCCGAAAAGATCATCTGCAACCAAAGCCCTTAAGGCATTACATTGGCTGCCTATTACAAAAAGGGTCTTGTTCAAAGTACTCTTAATTACTTTTAGAGCTGTCCACAACTTAGGCCCATCCTACCTGAGGAAAAAATTCAGCAGATACTGCCCAACCAGAGCACTGCGTTCTTCAACGGCCAACCTGCTTACCGTCCCAAGCTTCAGACTTAAAACCCGAGGGGGTAAATCCCTGGCGGTACTGGGAGCAAAAGCATGGAATGCCCTTCCCCCCCAGTTGAGATTACTGGATAAAGAAATAGATTTCCGCAAACACCTAAAAACCTGGATCTTTAATCTACAAGATACGACTGCCAAAAGCCTAGTGTAATTCGGGTCTCAGTCAAGTAAGCATAGGAACTACCTAACATCTGGAGGTCCTTTCTGGGCGCCTAGATGCTCCTTGGAGCGATTGTCGCGCGTTATAAATTGGTATTTACATTACATTACATTACAGTCCTGTTTTTGTTTACCTAATTCCTATACGCAAAAATTTAACATATTACAGCACAGTATCTCACAAAACATAAAGTCCCTGTTAACTGACAGGCAGTTTGTAGTATTGAATAGACGATTAACACACCTAATAGCTCCATCTTCTAATGCATATACTTTATACAAGGCTTTTATCTCACCCATCATTTAAACTTCAAGAGACAAGGCACAAAATGAGCTACAATCAGAAAAAGATTTCAGTATTTCTCGTTTCACTGAGATATTGAATACAATTTGGCTGAAAATTAGCAAATCCTCTAGAGTAGCAAATCGTAATCAAATCAAATAAAATAATCTATAATAGGCTTTTAATGATACCTACTTCACTAACTAATATCAATCCTAGTGTTTGGTCCTATCACACACCATTGACGGAGTTACATTACATGTTATTCTCCTGTCCTTGTACACATCAGTTCTGGCTTTGGGTATGTAAACCAAATAATTATGTGTTTTACACCAATGCTCCTTTTTCATATGCATATATGTGTTTAGGTAGTTTATTAGACAGTTATAAATGTTCTCCTTATGGTATTGTTATTACTTCCCTGTTACTGACAGTTGCCTTTCAACCACTTACCAAAAATTTGAAGGGCCATTCTGTTATTACTTTTCAGGCATGGTGGTGTGGTGTTTGTTACAAACTTCGTCTTGACAGTGTATATGTTCCACCTCTGTCTTTAGTGATATGAAGAAATGTGATGTGGCCCCCGTTACTGTTATTATAGACTCATCTGCTCCATACTCATTACCCACCTCTCGAAGAAGTTAACAAACCCTTTTGATGACTGTTCCAATATCTTAATATAACAATGTATTCTTAGTTATCTATTAGTACCTCATAAGATTGTATATTTATGAAACTGTATCACATGCACCTATTGATTGATGCTAATATAGATATTTATGCTGATTGTATTGCTTATATCATCGTCTACTTTGCCTTCTCTCTCTTTTCTAAACCTGTTTTCCCCTTTATTTCCTTTTCTTTTCTTTTTATTCTTATTTCTCCAAACCTCTTATGACAGTTATTCTATTATTTTCAATATTTCATATATATTGATAGGACTGTTTAATGTGATGACATGTTTTGGATTGTTCTCTTTTTCCCTATTTCTTATTAAAATCTGTCAAGCTGAAAAAAGAAAATGGCTGTATAGTGAAAATAATTATGTACTTGTCATGGATCCCAGACTTTATTCAGTGCTCAAAGTTTGTAAGGTCAAGAGTCAACCATACCTGACTAAGTGATGTAATTAAAAATGTTTCACATATAAGTAGCAAACATGTTCTGTCTCTGGCTGTCCATTCCACCTTTTAAACTTGCCAAAATATTTTTCTCTTCCCCATTACAAAAGTGAGCTCATCATCAAAAAGTTAAATTTCTTCCAGACTATGTACCCATATCAATCGAGGCTCAGAGTGAACTCAGAGTTGCTGCGTGTAAGAGTAATTGGGGAGCAATCAGACCTGAACTCCATAACTTGTCCATATACCCAAAGCAACTCTTTTTCCGAAAGGACTAAAGAGCCCAACTTTTGTGTGACGTTGTCAACCACTGCACCAATCAAAGGTATAGCAGGCTTTCATGTAATCAATGAAACATTATTGTTTGCCATTTTATTCTTCCCCCACAAACCGTTGCTGGGTTGCATACAATTAACAAAGCAAGTTCATCAAGGCCAAACCACTTATTGTTATAAGGCTAGAGATTTGTATTACTAACTGTGGGGAGCTTGTGGCAGGATAAGAAGTCCAGTCAGACTCTTCACACCCCCTCCAGGAGCAAATTAAACATGCTGAGCTAGCCAGTTCTTCAACCAAGAAAGATCCAGCCACCACTCCAAATGTACAGTGTGAAGGGCTCCTGACGTATCCCACAACTCTACTTAAATGTCCACCAGTGTCACCTCTCCTTTCTAAAAAAAACATTTTCAAATCAGATAGATTTCACATTGACCAGCCCTCTTGCTAAACCTAGGCATTGACAAAAACATTTGTCTTTGTTTTTAGAAAGGTTATATATTCATGTACCTTAACATATCAGTTACATATCTTCAATTGCCCTTTTTTGTATTTGCTCTGAGATTGCTTATACTATAATGCATTCAAAATTATTTACATTTGTTCGGTGGCACTACCATTCCATGGATGCTCACAGTGTGCCTGGAACTAGCTGTGTTGTGCAAATGCCAGTACAGTGCCATGAATTATCTCCATTCAATAAGCACCAGCATGTTGCCAGAAATTACAGTCATTGTAATGGGGCCAACATTTCACAGCAAAATATCACTATTAAGCCAGGGCTAGAATGTTGCCAGAGACTATCCCTATTGTGCCTGAGCCAGAATGTTAACAGTAGGTACCACTACTCTACCGTGTGCAGTATTTTGCCATGTGTTCCCCATGGTGTAACAGTGCAAGCATGTTGCTCGGGACTTCAGGCATTGTGGCAGGGCCAGCATGTTGCCAGAGGTTACTACTATTGTGCCAGGACAACATGTTGCTAAGAATTAACACTAATATGCCAGGTCCAGCATGCTGCCAGGGATTATCACCATTATTCCAATGCAAATCTGTTGCCTGGGATTACCATCTCTGGACCAGGGCCAGCATGTTAATATAGATTGTCACTATTGCGATAGGTCCAGCATTGCACCAGGAATTACCATCATTGTACCTTGACTAGCATATTGCTAG
Organism: Lissotriton vulgaris; assembly: GCF_964263255.1. Taxonomy (NCBI): domain Eukaryota; kingdom Metazoa; phylum Chordata; class Amphibia; order Caudata; family Salamandridae; genus Lissotriton; species Lissotriton vulgaris. The sequence continues at coordinate 928,265,326 of NC_141687.1, forward strand.
TGATTACCACCATTATGCCAAGTGCAGAATTTTACCATTAATTGCCACCATTTTACCAGTACCAGCATGATGATGGGGTTGATCAGATTTGTGCATTTTACCAAGAATCACCACCATTGTGCCATGTTGAGCATGTTGCTGAAGACAGCCATCAGCCAGGGTCAACATATTGCTTTTATACACCACCATTTTGGGAAAGCCAAATGTTTGCTAGGTTTTATCAGGATTATGCTAGGGCAGGTTTGCATTTTACCAATAATTAGCTACATTATTTCTGGTCCACAATGTTATAAAGGATTACTATCATTTTGTCTGGACCACCAGTTAACACCAATGTGTCAGGATCAGTATTTGCCAGTGGTTACCACCATTGTGCTGGGGGATACTATTTTATCAGGAATAACCAATATTATAGCCGGGCTGACATGTGCCAGTATTACAACTTTTATTCCTGGGCCTAACACCACTGTGCCAGAGCCAGTTTATTACCAGAAATTACCACCATTGTGTCAGGTTCAGCACTTCACTGGTGGGAATAGAGGCCAAAAATACTTGCTTGTCACTGGCGCACAAGGACATTCACTCATTTACACACACAGACACAAGAGCACAAATACAACCACAAGTATTCCTACACATGCACACATAAGCATGCACATATACAAACACACTCTTAAACATGCAGAGTGGAAAAACTTTTTTGAAAATGATCTATCTTCCAGAATACTGTAGTTGTTCCTGTGGACTTGTCTCATCTCTCCTCTCCCTTACACAGCTCCCAATTGGAGTTCCAAGGAGGGGTAAGTGGAAGGACAGCACGTGGCTTTACCAGAGAATAATGCGGGTACAATGGAATGTGGGCTAGGGATTAGGGTGAATGAAGAAGTGTGGATTTGGGATGGGGATAGTGGGTGCCAGGTACTCAAAAGCAGTGTGGTGGGGTTATCAGGCAGGAGTTAAGGTGTGGAATAGTGGAAGTGGCTGAAATTTATGACTGGCTGGGTGATGGAGACATGCAAAAAACAGGAATGGGATGGGGTTATAGTAGCAATCAGGTGTGTTGGGCAGGTGAGTGGCAGGCACCAGGGAGACAATGGCAGAAGGATTTGCCTTTGCTACCATGAGTCAGTGCATCTTGATTGGCAAGGAGACTGGAATCAAGCTATCCTGGCTGATGAGGGCTGAAAGACCGAAACCAGTCCTAGGATGCTTGTTTCCAGTCCAGGGAGAACCTAGCTTGGCAGTTCGGGCTGGACTGTTCCCATGGGGCACAGGGTCAAGACTGATTTGCATATGGCTGGCTTCAAACTGGAATGACGTGGTGAGCAAAACCACAATGGATTTAGGCCTAGATCTCTGTACTGGGGTGAATGTATGACATTGTTCTGCATTCTGTCCATCAACTGTTGTTTTTGCAAGTGCAGGCTTTGCTGCACAGGGTCATCTTGCTATATGTGTGAAAATCTACATTTTTGAGTTCGTATGGCAAGAGATTGTGAAATATGCCACATGACACTCCAGATAGCCAAATGTATCTTTTTTGACAACAGTTTTCACTTAAAAACATCAATGAAGACAGTTATGAGGAATTGCTCCTAATTTGACCTCAAATACCTTATCATCAAGGTATTTGAGCCCAGAAATACCAACATACCGGGATATCTACTGGTGTTGCCTTTGTAACAGTGCCTAAAAGATTCTGGGACAAAAGTATTACCAAACTGGCTGATGAGACGTGAAAGCCCGAAACCGGTCCTAGGATGCTTGCTTCCAGTCCAGGGAAGACCTGGCTTTGCAGATCGGGCTGGACTGTTCCCATGGGGCACAGGGTCAAGACTGATTTGCATATTGCTGGGTTCAAACTGGAATGGAATGGTGAGCAAAAAAACAATGGATTTAGGCCCAGATCTCTGTACTGGGGTGAATGTATGACATTGTTCTGCATTCTGTCCATCAACTGTTGTTTTTGCAAGTGTAGGCTTTGCTGCACAGGGTAATCTTACCATATGTGTGAAAATCTAGATTTTTGAGGTTGTATGGCAAGAGAATGTGAAATATGCCACACGACATTCCAGATTGCCAAATTTCTCTTTTTTGACAACAGTTTTCACTTACAAACATCAATGATGACAGTTTTGAGGAATTGCTCTTAATTTTATCTAAAATACCTTATCATCAAGGTATTTGAGCCCAGAAACACCACAATACTGGGATATCTACTGGTGTCGCCTTTGTAACAGTGCCTAAAAGATTCTGGGAGAAAAGTATTACCAAACCTGCTTTCTTATGCATTTCAGAGGAAAACTATTGCAATGAAAACTACTTTGACCTCAATTTATGCCAATCTTTCTTGATTAGGTGCATCTCCCGAAATAGCCAGATATATCTATTGGACTCCCACAACAGTTTGGGACACACATGGGTCTTATTATTAATGAAGAGAACACAATGGCAAGACATTCCCTCTCTGGTCGTTGAAGGACCCTGCTTTCGTTCTACCTGATTTATGTCTCTGCGTTTGTTGTGTGTACAGTCCCTGACTCATATTGGATTTTGGTGTTAGATGTGGGAGGACGCTAGGAATACCATAGTACACTCCCCCCACACACACCTAGCCATAGTTAAGTGTAGCCAAAGACATTCGCCATCTTGAAAATGCCATGACACATGGCATTTTGGGCCTGTTTGGAATAAGACAAAAAAACAACTGCTACAAAAGTGGGTGGGGTTACACCTGGGACCTTTTACCCCTTGGTTAGGGTGTGCTCAGGACTCATTCCCACCTACTAGCTAGAGCTAGGCAAAAATGTGTTACCTCCAGGCTTCCACTTCAGAATACTTCCTGGACCTGCAGAAGATCAGAAGAGGACTAGAGCAGCTGTTTGTGAGCTTTGAGGAGGCATGAGGACTGGGTCTGTTCCCTTTTATACCCAGGAAAAGGAAGTTGACTCCAAGGGTCAGTTTTGTGACCTCTAGTATAGTAACAAGACAACAAGTGGCAAGAGGCCTTTTGAAGGAGGTACTCAGCACCCTTATGAGCCTTTAAGTGAAGCCCTGGGAACCTTAGAAGTGTACTCCTATGGTTGTTTGGGACTTAAAAGGCTAAGTGAGAAAGTAACAGCTTTGACCAGTATGAACCTTGCTGGTGTATATAACCCACGTTCCATCGCAGTCAGCTTTCAATTATGCCTAGGCCCCTTTTTACTGTGACCATAGACCCTCTGGGCAAATCACGTACTCTCCCTGTGCCTAACAAAATGAATGTGTCCATCTGTAACACAACTTGCGCTCACGTAAATTCTCTGAAACCGTTGAGTCTACTTTGCGCTATATAACACTATGAGAAAAAATAAACTTGTATCTCCGGTTACCCTTTTTGGGTTTTTGTCATTATAATGTGATTTTGTTTAATAAATATTACTCTATCTGTAGTGCATAAAGAGTTTTCACATTGCCCTAAGTTAAGCCTCTCTGCTCTGTGCCATAGATACCAAGGGGTTGAGGTCAGGTTAATGTGGTGACTTTAAGTGTTCACCATGACAAGGGTCGTGAGTATTTCTTGAAGTGTATAGTCACTCACCTCAAATAACGCCTTAGCTGTGGCCATTATTTCGGCGCAGTGCTGGGCGTTCCAAAGAGTGGGCGGGACAGCGTCGGCCGTTGAACGTTCGCAGCACCAGCCAGGTAGTGCTCCGAATGTTTGGCGGCCGACGGCAGCAGCTATGAGGATAATCCAATTTCTTACAGTTAATCATATGCAAATTACAAATCACACAAGAAACAGCACAATAACAAAGAAAAACAGTTTGAGACTCATTTGTGAATGAAAGAGTGTAAATTTGGTATAATAGGTGATGACAACATTTTGATTTCTCAGATATTTATTCTTTCAAACATTGAAGACATTTATTAAAAAATAAATAAAATATTCAAAGTCATAATAGTCCGCAATATCTGTACATGTTTAAAGCAGTAGATGATGGATGCACCAATGCAAATTTTCACTTCTAGCTAGGATTAGAATGAGGAGGGATCCCTAAATACATAGGGCCTTATTAATGGCGAATTGACGTAGGGCAGCGACACAAGTTTTCATGTTGCGCTGCACTACAGCAATGTGAAATGGCAGGAATGCACCGTATTCATGAAATATGATACATTGTTTTCCTTTCCCCATGTGCAGGTACACATTTTGCTGCCTAGCACCAATGTAGGCACCCTTGCAGGTGCAAGGGTGTTTGCGTTGCATGCAGGATTATTTTTATGCAGGAAGGAGCACCTTCCTGAACAAAAACTATCCCAAGAGGTGTTCACCACTTTCCATGTGTGCTCACATGGAAAGAGGAAAAATGTGGAGAAATAAATGTATTTGTCCTTGTTACCCCTGCTCTGGGAAAGTGTATGGTTTTGGCACACCCCAGGTTTAAGTGATTAAGTAAATCCCGGGCAGACTCAAAATCCATGGGTGTTGAGTGGGAAAACCGACATGAACACCCATGGAATGCCTCCCTGGTGAAGAGTAAGGCAATGCAGTGACTTGCTCAGCGTTACCTTATGTCATATCTATGAGGCCATGCAAAGTCATGCAAAGTGGCTTTGTGTGGCTTCATAGATATGGTTGAGAGGTTTGCGCTGCCGGAGCATCACAAAAAGTTACGGTCTGGCACCTTAATGCTGAAAGGGAGTTAAGGTTGACAAACATGTAACTATGCCCTCCTTCGCATTGGGTAAGTTGAAGGGGGGATAAAGACATTCCACTCATGTCCTGCAAGGGAGGTTCATAAGAACCTATTCCACCCATGGGCAAGAAAATTGAAAGTATTTCAGCACAGTAAGTGAGACAGAGTCTTTGCATCTGATGTGCAAACTATGGTTTGCATGGCTTGATTATGCATTACGGATTGTGACAAAATCCATGGCTGTGGTTTTTCAAAGGTTGTTGATTATATGACATAAACACAACTTGTTGTGTTACAGGTGAAATGTGTTTTTTGATGATACAGTACATCTAATTTCTATAAACGTATCTACCACTCTGAAGTGCATGCATTTGACTCTGCAAAGCAGGGCGCTCAACACACCTGTGAACAGTCTTTGGCCTTCCATCATGTACAGCATGAAATGAGCACACTTTCTGGATTTGGCCAAGTCTTTCCCCCCACCCTAAACAGATAGGCAACCTCACTACACCTTGAGCAGCTGAGGGTCATAGCAGAGCCTGGCTATCGGCATTCTATTTTCATTGTAAATGGCTTATGACCGTGCACACTGGGCTTCATCAAAGGACCTACAATAAGTAAACAAATATATTATTTTAATGAAAATCATATTTTTTATTTTTATATCTATTTTTAATTTGTATATAAACGGAGGACAGACTGTAGTGTCTGTGGAGAAGTGTGGCTCAATGGTTAGAGCAGGCATACATCGATGCGGAGCTCTGGCCACGGACCAGGGTTCGTTTCCTGCCCCGGCGGGTCTCGGGCTCAACAATTCCTCTGACCGGATATTCTCGCCTCAGTGCCTATTCTGATCATAGGTCCCACGCTGCAACTCTGGGCAATAGCTTGCTTAGTCTCCACAACGGCCCCCACAACGCGAGGGATGCCTGGTCTGCACCATTGGGGTGCCCAGGAGTGGACACTTCACAGGAAAAGCCAGGAAGGGTTCCCTTGCGGTATTCGTACAAGTGCCGGGAAACCCACTGCGGGTAGCTGTGCGCTATACAAGTACATTTACATTTAGTGGAAAGTGGCCACTTTGAAAAGTTTGGTCCTGCACGTAAATGTTCATTATTGTTTGGCAGTCTTGGCCAAACTCCTAGACAAATATTTGACAATTTACCACCAGTGCATGCGCCACATCAAGAGATGTTCAATAGTTTTGTTTATTGATAACATTTTCTGTTGTGGTTTTCCGTCATCTTTTTTCCAAATCGTGTAATTTTGTTCGCCTCATCACGCATTAATTTCGCAGTGCATACAGTACAATGCGAAGATGCCATGGCAGAGGTTCTTCTATTCTTCAGTCTGCTGCAGCACCCCTCTGGGAAAATTTTTAGTGTTCCTGTGTCCTAGCTAGCTGATGTTGTGTAGTTGGTGTTTTCTTTTGACTTTTGTCAAGCTTTACCTTCAGAAAGTTGCGTTTCACCTTCAAAGTTGCAAAAGAATTCAGATTTCTCTTCCTTAACCCGCTGCCCCTCACACTCCCATTCAACATCAGGTCACCGTGTTTGCATGCTACCCTCTTGAAGTTCGTTTTTTCCCTCTTGGAGGAGGGATATAAACCTCCCAAACTGAGGAATCATTTGTAGTTTTTTTTTCTAGTTTCACTCTTTGCAGTGTGCAAATCACCTCTTCTTCTTCTTGAGGTGGAGAAGAACCTGAAGGCACTTGAACCTCCTCTTCTGCTCTCTTGTCCTAGTTCAGTTGTTAAATGTACCTGTGACTCTCAGTAACAACTTTTAAGATGTCCAGACTCCTGTTATTAAGAAACATACACTTTTCATTTCGGAAGATGGATGCTTCATATATTTACCAATAAAAAGAACAGAATACCTTTAAGGTTCATACTCCAGGCAGAAGCCAGAAGTCCATACAATTTTGAGGAAGTCCTGCCCTCATTCCTAGGTGTGATGGATATGGGAAATCAGGGTTGGTCCATTCATCAATGTTTTTACAAACAGCTTTGTGTTCACTATGAACAGAACCGCTAAAACAGAATTTGGCTGCACCTTTTTCCCTACGAACAAAATATGTATATTTCAAACTTTATTCAATTTTACATAGGCCAACCATGTCAACAGACAATCACATCGATAACAACAACCTCATTTACATACATCAATGTCCTCTAGACATATTGCCATTTAACCTATATACTTTAATCCCCCCAGGTCGGAAATGTGCCAACATATTTGCTCGATACGTTGTGTATTTCCAAAAGGAGGAACACACTATTGAGCAAGTCATTTTTTAATATTTATCCAGATTCATCCTCTCTGATTCACAAAGGGCATGGGCCAATTCCCTCCCTGAATATTTGGTGGTGAACAATGCCAGTCTTCTAGGGTATCACTCTCTATCTCCACCCCATAAAATTCCATATCTGACCCATCTAGTCTGGTTATATCTTTAGAGTCAGTGGAACATTTGTATTTTGTAAAGCCAAAAGCAACACAACCCACATTTTCACTTCGGTCTGTTTATCAGCTCTTCCTCTCAGTTTAGTCAAAATATCTTCTGCTGTTTCCTATTTCACAATTTCTGCCAAACAAACCTAGAACCTAGGTGAGCTGTGCTCTTCAATTGCATGAACTCAGTTTGCCCCATAATTTCTGTTAATATATCTGTAACTTTTTTTCCACACTGGGACAGCATCAGGCGACACCAAAATATATGGAGCAAATGGTTATTTACTTCCGATTCCTACTGTGCAATATAACTCCTTGTTGGACGCCATATATGGGCTACTCCTCACTCCCACAGTTCCAAAATGTTTTAATTAGCCAAATAAATGCAATATATGTCAGAAAGTGCCCCAATAGCAGCCCCTTAGCATTCCACAGGTACTCAAATGAGTAGAGCTGCTGACTCACAAACAAAGCATTCAATGTGCTTACACCAACAGTATGCCAAGTATGTGTTACTGAATCCGATGGAATGTGCTTGAGTTCTATATACCACTGCAACAGGAGAGCTGGTAAATAGGCCCTCACCACAGCAGTGCATCTAGGACACAGTCTCCAACAATGCCTTGCCACTCTCACCAATCACAAGGACCCAATGCTGTGCCATCCCCACCAATCACAAGGACCAAGGAGGAGACGTCCCACCACTTATAACCAATGAGGGCAGGGATCCTCCCACGCTAGCCTCCAAAAGCCCTGACAGCTTCCCCTGCCCCTCCAATACACACTATCAGGACACCCACTGAAACTGGTCAGTCACATAGTTATTTTTAAAGTCTAGTACTTTAAGCCCCCCTTCAGCAAGGGCAAATGGCGCTTGCTCAACTCTATCTTGTGTCTGCAATCTCCCCAAATGATTTCTAAGAGTTTTACATTGAAGGTTAAAAAAAGGGTTTGGTAAAACCACTGGCACACTTGCAAAGAAGTACAGCAAGCAAGGTAAAACTATCATCTTGGATAGGGTCATTTTCCAATGTCTGATAATAAGAGCCTGTTTCAGTCTCATATAGATTACTTAATAAGGGTAATTGTTTCCTTCCAGATTAACCTCCAGAGTGTCCTCATCCTTTTTGGTGTATCTGGATCCCCAGATATTTAAATATCTATTGAAGCAGCAGTGGGGACAAACGGTCCCTTGTCTGACAAACTATAATAAGGATTTTTATGTATATGTATCATTTTAAATGGAACTGAAATTTCTCTGGAGTTTATGGACTTTGAACCAAAAGCACAAACTCTAGCTGGTAAAAATATTGGTTCACGTGGTTACATTTGGAGCAAGTTAGCATCATATTTTAGAGGCCCTGTAACCATTATGAGCGTTGTTTCCTTGTATAAATTAAATGTAATTTGAAATCTGTAAGTCAGTAAACTGTGGTTTTCTCAGAAATCGACCTTTGCACTGTAGTAATGTATGTGTATATGTGTGTGTTTACAACAGTTGCTCTAAACTACGTGTCATTGGGCCACAATTATTTCAATGCCACAACATACATGCAGAAGGCCACGTGCAGTGGAGTTGGCTACAATGTTAAGTATTGACTGTTGGTCCAATGTAGAATATGGTGGATAAAACCCCCAAAAATCACTATATTATAATAAAGTTAGATTCTCAAAACTTATGTTTTAAAAAACTGAAATTCACTTAAATAAAACCAAAGGTTAAAGTATAGTTAGATGTTAGAATGTGAAATGAGCAAACATTAAAATGCCCAAAACTCACCGAAATACACGTTATAATTTTGTCAACTGCCTATAGCTTGTGCCTCTCTCATGCATACCAACAATGTCATTCAACATATGAGCGATGTAATATGTGAGATTTTAAGCGATGCATGATGAGGGTGCATGTTAGAGGTAGTTGACTAACATAATTGGTGTATTCCAGTGATTTATTTTTACTTTAGCCCATGCCATTTAAGATGTCATGAGTGACGTCATCAATGATGTAATTTAACATATAATGAGTGATGTAATATATAATATCATGAACAGTGCATGGCGAGGGCACAAGTTATAATAGCACAGTGAACTGTAACTGGTAAATTTCAGTGTTCTTTTTAAATGTTAGTTTTCAACATTTAACTATAAAATCACTTTAACCTTTGTGTTTTTCAGGAATTTCTATATTTTTTTCAATGTAACTTATAATCCTATTAGCATACCTTGGTAAAACGTCACTTTAACCTTTGAATTTTACAGTGAATATAAGGGATTTTATTATCAAATTCACCCGGCTCCCACACTGAACACAGGTTCTGGCAGTGTCGGGGGATGGGTGCAGAGCAACCCTCTTTAAGCAGCCAACACCTCAAGAACAGAAAACTCTACGACAACTTCATCGACCACGCGCAAGACGGCACTGCCAGCTCCCCGCCCCCAGAGACTCCACCGAGCCCACCATCACCGACTGGACTCCAATCACGACCGAGGACACCGCCACGACCATGAAAAGCATCCACTCGAGAGCCTCCACTGACCCCTGCCCCTTGCACATCTACCACAGAGCTGCTGACACCATTGCGCTTGGACAACAGCGGACCATCAACACCACGTTCACAACAGGCACCTTACCAGACAGATGGTAGCACGCAGAAGTCAGGACCCTGCTCAAGAAGCCCACTGCTGACCCCACAGACCTCAAGAACTACCAGCCCATCTCGCTCCTCTCCTTCGCAGCCAAAGTAGAAGAGAAAGTTGTCAACAGGGAACTGACTGTCCTCTACCCATCCACATCCGGATTCCGGATCAGCCACAGCACAGAATCCGCCCCTCTCACCGCCACAGGCGACATCCGCACCCACCTGGACCAAGGCCACTCAGAAGCCCTCATCCTCCTCAACCTGTCCGCAGCTTTCAACACCGTCTCTCAACGCACTCTAGTCACCAGACTACACAAAGCCGGCATACAAGTGACCGCCCTGGACATTATCCGATCGTTCCTTGCAGGAAGAAGCCAAAGGATCATACTACCACCCTTTCTCTCCACCCCCACGGAGAACACCTGCGGAGTCCCCCAGGGGTCATCACTGACTCCGACCCTCTTCAACTTCTACATGGCCCCCTCGCAGCCATCATCAGACAACACGGCCTCAACATTGTATCCTATGCCAATGACACCCAGCTCATCCTCTCCCTCACCAGAGACCTCACCACCACAAAACTATAATTCGAAAAAGGAATGCAAGATGTTGCAGTCTGGATGACCAACAGCAGCCTAAAACTCAACGCTGAGAAGAAGTTCTTGTCCTCTGAATCCCCGCCTAAGCATGGGATGACACCTGGTGGCCTACCGCTCTCGGGAACCCACCTACCCCCTCAGACCATGCCAAAAACCACAGCATCGTACTCTACTCATCGCTCACCATGAACAGGCAAGTCAACGCCGACACCTCCAGCTGCTTCAACACCCTCCGCATCCTTCGAAAGACCTTCAACTGGATCACCCCAGAGTCAAGGAAGACAGTCACCCACTTGCTCATCACCAGCAGACTGGACTATGGAAACGAGCTCTACACCGGCATCAACAACTCCCTTCTACACAAACTTCAGGCCACCAGGACACCGCAGCCAGACTCATCCTCAACATCCCCTGTAATGAACATATCAGCCAGAACGTGCGGAGGCTCCACTGACTCCCAGTGGAGAAGAGAATTGCCTTCACAATCCTCACCCACGCCTACAAATACCTATACAACAACAGACCCAAATACCTCCACGACAGAATTAACATCCACATACCTAAAAGAAACCTTGCACTGGCTGAAATCCCTCGCATCCATAGAGGCAGACCAGGCGGAAGATCGTTCTCCCACATTGCAGCCAGAACCTGGAAAGAGCTACCAGCTAATATCAGACTCGCCCCCAATGTAATGTGTGTGTCTTGTAAAGCGCACAGCTACCCGGAGGCGTCCTGGCGCTATAGACCGCTGGGGAACCCGTCCTGGCTTTCCCTGTGAGATGTTCCCTCCTGGGTATCTCCAAGGTGAAACCAGGCATCCCTTGCATTTGTGGGGGGCCGTTGTGGAGATGAGGCAAGCTAATGCCCAGAGTTGCCGAGTGTGATCCCTGGTTAGAGTAGGCACCGAGGCGAGAATTATCGAGTCCGCTGACCCTGGTTTACGACCCTGCCGCGTTGGGAATTGAACCCTGGTCCCGGGCCGTCCTCTGCTTCCGGGTCTGCCGCCTCTAACCAGTGAGCCACACCACTCCACGAACCAACCTGAACACCTTTAGGAACACCCTCAAGACCTGGCTCTTCGTCTGAATGGATCTGCACACCCCCTCCCCCTCAGCGCCTTGGACCCTCACGGGTGAGTGGCACGCTTACAATTCCCTGATTGATTGTTTGAATCCGCTGACACACACAGCCTTTGGCTCTGCCCCATTCCCTCCCCCTGCAGGCATCTAATACCCCCTATTGTACACAGAATTCTGCTGTGAGCAGCAGAGATTTGGGCACAGGCCATGTCTGTGCCCTGACCCTGCACCCTACTCCCCTCTCAGAAACCAACCTGCCGCTGTGCATTGCCATCGGCTGTGAGGAGCAGGTTGTTGACAGCCGGGCCCGTGCTAAACCCCCTAGAGGAGGCATTTCCATGGAAGACTAAGCCCACACAGAACACCACCCCTAATTTTCATATTTCTTTTAAAAAAAATTTGGTACCGCTGTATTCCAGTTGCCCCAGGAAAACTTGCACTTTCCTTGTTTTACTAAATATGTTTTTCATTTTTCCCCCAAACTCAGGAAACAGAGGCTGAGTCCCAGAGTCTTGTAATGGGAGCCACAACATTTTCCTTCAGGTTTCGAGGAGTCATTTGCATCATTCGTCCTGGGGCAACAAAGACAAAAACCTCTCTCAACAAATTAGATTATATTTATCATTTTCGGTAAGTGTTGGACTCCCGCAGGAAGATATACCTATTTTTTAACCCATTCATGACCATCTCAACCACCTACTTAAACTTAAATTTCCAGAAAACAGCTGAAAGGATTTACACTAAGATAAAGGATACTTTCTGAGTAAAGTTCTAACTTTCTGACTACATTGGCGCAATTTTGTTCAGCTGTTTTTTCTGTATCATTTCCTAAAAATCGCTATTCAGATTAACATGGGAAAATAACTTTTTTGGGCCCTACTTTTTCTCGACCCCTGCTTGACAGAGTACCAAGAAGAAGCTGAGGTGAAAGAACTTTTTTTGTGGAAAGTTTGATGAATATATATCAAATGGCACGAACGTTATTATCAAATCCAAAAAATGCTCTTCCCGTGAAAACTCTGAGCTAACAGTAACTGCACATTGGAGATGACAAGTTCACCTCATCTGTGACACTGTGGCAGTACACATATGAGGTGTGGGGCCCCATAAAATTCAGTATAGTTAGATCGCTAAGTTGTCATGAAGACAAGCACTCACTGGCTGCAAGTGTACCAAACATGTAATCCTGGTACATCAAAAAGCTCACAAAATGCCCAATGCGTTTTGACCTCACTGCCATTGCTAAACAAGCATTTACAATGCAACGGTTTCACCTTTGGAAAAGATAGAGCTATTGGCAATGTAAATGACAATGCCATTTATTTATCTGTTTTCAAAACCAACACATAAATACAAATTTTGTCATTTACAATGCCAATAGCTCAAACTTTTCCAAAGGCGAAACTGTTGCATTGTAAATGCTTGTTATTAATTTTAAATAAGAGAGGGAGAGAGAATGTATGTGTTTGTTGGTATGTTTGTTTTTTAATGTATAGTTTTGAAGCAGGGGCGTCAAATAGATAAGGAGTTGCAGTATGTAGAAGAGAAATTATATGCAGGACCAGGTTAAACCAGATTACTGAAAGTAGGATGTAAATGTGATGGAGCGGAAGAGGGGGGCATGACCTGGGCTGTGCATTACACCAATTCGCACCGCTGGTTCACACAATGTTTACAGTTTCAAGCAGATCGACATGCCCAGAATCACACGATGGCTAAGCGGAAACGCCGCGATTGAACCGTAGATCTCCAGTTTCCCAGCTCGGGCTCAAGACACTAGTCCGCGTGTCCCATTTAAGCAAATCTGCCATTTCATAAACCTCGGGCGATCCGGTGACTGCAGAGAATTAACAAGTTCTCTTCCAAGACGAGACACCTCCTGATGGATGTGGTCCGTGGGCTTAAACTGCAGACTCTAGTGCTGGAAACCAGAGTTCAAGCCTGGAGGTCGCGTCCACAACCTGAGATTCTGGGCAAATCACTTAATCTCCCCAGTGCCTGATTCTGTAATGTAAATACGGCGCTCATGTAAAGCGCTCCAATACCTTCGGGTCGAGTTTGCGCTATATAAAATCTGCACCAAAAAAAATGGCCAGGAAGGTTTATGTTCTGTGAAAGTCAAGTCCTATCGCAAGAACAATCCGGTACTACTTTTTCTGATTCAATTTCTCTCCTGGCGCTCTAGCACACCTGTGCACTTTTTGATCTATGTTTATAGCGCTTTCGCATTTTGCTCATACCTTCTGAAACAAACAGAACACACACGTAGACTTTTTGTCTAATAGACACATGCTTTCTTTGATTTTCTGGGCCCGAATTGCATGCACTGCCTGGGTGGTATTAATTTTCACTGAGGCGCTATTTTACATAGGCGCCATATTACACAGGCGCGCTATATAAAAGGAACGCACAAGGTAACTAAAATTAGTAATGGCTGGATGACATAACGCATAATGTCGCATGAATATTCTTGGATAGCTTAATTTTCACAAGCGCCCGTGCACCAATATTTGAAAAGATAGACGCAAATGTTCATTGTAACTTGACAACCGTGGAGATTTTAGTGCAAATGGCAAAGAAGCATGTTTTGCTCCACTTTTTCTTCCTCCGTTGGTACTTTTTAGCGCAGGAGGGATTATTATGTGTATTACGCCCATGTTGGCACACATGACTGAGCAATGATTTTGGCATTGCAAAACAGCATTGCGTGCCAGAAATTGCGTTAAATAGCACACACGGCACTAAATAGCACACACGGCGCTAACAGCACACACGTAAAAAATACTGTGGTGATAAATAGCACTGTTGTGCAAATTACCACCCCTCCTGCTGGTATGCAATTCACAGTTGGACAGTGGACATGGACCCGGAAGGGGTGGAGATACCATATGCATGTTTATATCGCTTTAAAATATTTCTATTTGGAGTGCTTTATTGATATACATTTAACGTGGTTGTATTCTTCTGTTAATATTTCATTGTTCACTTCGTAATCACACGTTTCTCTCTTTTGTCGCAGCAATATATGTCAGTTCTCTGTGACATCATATACTTTTCGGAAGACTGAGCTTCATCTGGGCACTTCAGGTCTGCACTCGACCATAATTGGCCGTGTAAACGTATTTTGTCTTAAAATGAGAATTTCCGTCTAAAATAAACTACAAACTCGAAAGCACACCTGTGCTTAAATACCACGTCTTTGTTTTTCCATCCGACAAAAGCAGCCCCGTCGCTATCAAAAGACATGGGAGCGATAAAAACCCGCATTACTGTGTGTGTTTAAAATATTCTGAACGCTCGTTGACATTATCAACAAAAACAAGTCAGGTCCCGGGCCAGCAGCCAATCACAGCGCGGCCCGGGGAATGACGTCACGGGGGTGTCCCGGCCGGCAGATTCGGGGGCATGTTTTTCGCGCTCTCCCCTTCCCATTGACTGGAAGGTAAAATTCTAGCCAATGGGAAGAGGAGAGGGCGGGACTTAAAAAAAGACACAGAAATGCCCCCGAATTGCGTTTTCACGGGGAAAGCGTGATTGACAGCCAATCTCTTCCAATGGCTAGCCTCCATTTATGGAGCTAGCCAATGGAAGACAGAGGCGGGACGAAGCCCCATAGTGTAGGATCATAAGATTTCGCCCTGGGCGGAGCACCTGCTTCGCAGGTGCTACGCCAGGTCGAAACCTAAAAAAGATATATATAAGTTGACAATACATTATACAAGAAATATATATAGCAGGTGGATGTATTTAAACAAATGTATGAAACTTTACTTTTTCTTAATAACTCTGGTAAAATGGATCAAAATGTATATCATATAAATGTCATGCATACATAAAATTAATTTTACAAATATTCTAACTTATTAATTTGATTTTGACCAACAGCAAAAGCGACATTCAAAATGAAGAAAGCCTCTAGAAGTAATGATGTATGAAGTTAAAAGTGACTGCTCTGAAAACGTTGTACAGTGTATTTGAAACGTATGACGTATTTAACGGAAAAAAGGTGCAAACTTTTGTTTTGTCAAACAAAATCCATGTGAAAAATAAAACATTTTTGTGGCAGAATTAAATCAAATAATGTTTCTGGGACATTTTTTTTCTGAAAGATTGCCCTCAAGCAAAGTTTAGTAAAGTTAAAAAACGTTCCCAAATTAGCAAAATGCAATTTACCGTTTTCAACCGTAAACAACACCAGAGGCAGAGGAAGGAAGCAATATGCTCATATTGCCAATTAGAAGACCAATTAGTAATAACTTGAGAAAATTAGCTGCTGCGAAAATGTTGGGTAAAGCCATGAAAATTCACCTTGACAAGCCTTGAGACCCTCCGGGTAAGTAGTGCGCTATATAAATGTCTGTGATTGATTGATTGAACAAAGTTCTCAACTCTGAGCAAGTTAATCGTAAGTGTAGTTAAAGCTACCCTCCCCACAGGAGCACTGGATTTCCTAGCACAGGATGTCTTGTAGATGAGATTTCCTCCCCAAAAAAGTAAGAGTTGCATTAAGAGAGAAGCAGACATTTTGGCCATCAGACAGAGACACTCAGGTTCTGGAAGCTGAAGGCAGAGCAGGGGGGGCTCCAGCAAGGAGGAAACAGTGAGCAGGGAAAGACTGAGGAACCAAAAGAAACCCTGACAAAAATGCTCGAACCAGCTCGCTCACTTTGTTGCATCATGCTGGCTCTCTATTTCCATTCATCCATTCTCTTCTCCCTCTGTCTTGTCCCTCTCTGATCACCTTCTCTCTACCACCCTCCAAGCGCCTCAAGCCACCGGGGAAATCCCCAGTGGAATAAAAGGCCTGACCAGCCCTGACAGTGGGGGATACAGCACTTGCATCTTTACTCATTGTTGTGGATTGTTAGAAATGCAGACCTCTAGTTGGCATTGGTTTGCACCCTGTCCAAGTAAGGACCCTTATTCTAGTCAGGTGTGTAAGGGGATTACACAGCTAAGATAACCCCTGCTCACCCCCTTGGTCGTTTGCCACGAGCAGTCAGGCTTAACTCAGAGGCAATGTGTAAAGCATATGTACATACACACACACAGTAACACAGTGAAAACACTACAAACAGACACCACACCAATTTAGAAAAATAACTCATATTTATCTGAATGAAGCAAGATCATAACAAAACTCCAGCCACTACTTTACACACTTATTTCAAGCAGGAATGTTTTTGTTGTTCTTAAGGATACTTAAACTCTCACAAATAAAAATGACTCTTGAACTAGTGCACTTCTAATGGAGTAATTATGGTGTCAGTGAAATCAATGCGAGGAGAGAAACACAAGCCTCTTGGAGCTTTTTGGTTTCAAAGTAAAAATAACTCAAATCTGCTCCTCCAATCAGTTTGGTGTCCGGGCTAGCAGTGCTAACCCATTGAGAGGTGCCCAAGCGAAGAACAAAAGGTTCGGTCATCTGACTAGTTGAAGCGAAAGCACTATTGTGGGCACTTCCTTCATGGGAGTTACGGTACTGCTCTCAGGTCTCCCATCGCGTCCGTCTCTGCCTTCACGGACGGGGAGAGTAGAAGTGGATTTCCAAGAACTCAAGAAAACACAAATAAGTCTTCCCCCAACTGCTTCCTAGTTTGTGGGGTAAAGAGTGTGAGCCACCCAGACTCTGAGGCACCACACCGGGATATAAAGTTGCGGCTTCTTGGTGTCAGCAGACCTCCCTCTAGTGGTCTGCATTGAAAAAAGCAGGGTCAGGCAGCCCAGTGTAACCAAGTCTGATTTGGTCTCTGGCTCTGCCAGTGATCTCAAGAGGAGATTAAAGGTGAAGGCCACTCCCTGAGTGGAAATGACTGTAGTTTGTGGGCTGTACCCACCTCAGTCATCGGTGCCACAAGAGATCCAGGTCTTAGGTGCTGACAGGGCTGGGGGAGAGGCTCAGCTCTCACTGGGTCGCCGATCTCGCTCAAGGGGTCCTGTGGAGAAAGGGAAGATTGTAGAAGTGCTGCTGTGGTGCGGAGCACAGTGGAAGGCAGTCCTTGGCCAGGTAGTGAGGCATTGAAGGTAGTGAGTGCAGTGCAGGGCTCAATGAAGCACCCCAATTGTGTTCTTTAAGAATACCCAGACATGCTTCTGTAGGTGGAAGCACACAAATACAGGTGGAGAAGCTTTGTGTGAGGGCAGGCACAACCCTTTTCAGGTGTCAGTGACATTTCCTCCTACCACTTTAGCTCAGGAAGACCCATTAGCCAGGTGACAGGCCATCAGGATATGCAGGGCACACCTCAGCTCCCTTTGTGTGACTGTCTAGAATGCACAAACAGCCCACCTGTCATCCTCCCTTGGACGTGGATTCCTCAGGCAGGCAGAGGCATAGAATGGTAATGTGCACTTTCTAAAACTACTCCCAAAGGGCACTTTCCTCGAGCACCCATCTGTTGCACTGTTGAATGGGGAACTTTCTCCCAATAAGTCGCTTACTCCTGATTCATTCACTTTTATCATTGTTTTCCACTAATTATACTCAATCTTCCTGCTTCTACGATCACTGCGGAGACAGCATTATTGCACAGTAATTCTTTATTCAACATTTTCAAATGCCTCCTGCTGCCAATCCAGGCTTACAACAGCGGCACACGCTGTCAATCATATTCCAAAGTAGGTTCATTTAAATAATTCCACCCAATGCCTTGCGAGCGTACTGGCTCATCGTCAGGGGTTCACTGAAACAAAATAGAATGAAAAAACATCTCAACTACCTGCTCCATACAAACTTACTGTATGCTGTGTACACTATAAGCACAAGAAAAAAATGCTGCTGCTTACAAAACCTCCACCTTCATTACCCCTCTCTTACATCCCCGACCTGAACATAACAGAACATTCATGTGCTCAAACTGCATATCAAACCCCTGGCCTACTCAGTCCCTCCCCACCCAAAGTTCAACTGAAAAAGTGAAAATCCAAAAACTAACCCCACCCTAATACTCTGCATTTAACCTCACTAACCACTTGCGTATTCCCAGTACACCTCCCAACAGACCCTTCGCTAAAA
Source organism: Lissotriton vulgaris (assembly GCF_964263255.1). Lineage (NCBI taxonomy): Eukaryota > Metazoa > Chordata > Amphibia > Caudata > Salamandridae > Lissotriton > Lissotriton vulgaris. The sequence goes on from NC_141687.1 coordinate 928,283,790, forward strand.
CAAACCCTCCCTCTCTTTATCTAAAATGTAACCCTACTTCCTGCACTTTACCTTTTAACCGCCACAACCGGCAGCCAAACCTCCTGTGTGCTCTTCACATCCTCTTCCAAAGTCTCATCCTCCCTCCCTGCCGCTCTGGCCTTCATTTAATTTGTGCTTTCCCTTGTGTTTCCAATTAGTCTTCATGGTTCGCTCCTTCATGCTAACCCCGTAACCTTCATGATTTGCAGCTTCATACTTACCCTGTGAACTATTGCTCCTGTATTTATACTTCTATACCAACCAAATGCTACAAACTATACATCCCATAATGCACTACCCCGGTGCCATTACAAAAACAATCAAAGTCTCAATAAAACTCTAAACCCCGGGGTGACAGATTAGAAAAATAGTGATAAAACTAACATCATGTTTATGCAAATGCTTTACCCATCAATGCCGTGCTCCAAACACTAACAAGTCCAAAATTATTAAAATTACATAAAATAGAAACAATTGTAGAAAAAAACCATTCGAGTAAGTAAGTTCAACTCCCAAATCAATCCAATACTGTTGTTCAAAACTGTTCCAGTATAGCTCCAGAAATCCACTTTGAGTGTTCTGTCTCCGTAGTGGTGACTATTTCTTCATGTAAACTTTAAGCTCCATGGGGTGCAACCTCTTTTTGAAAGGCAAAATAGCAAAGCAGGTAACAGGGATGTGTGAGAATGCACTCCTTCCCTTAGATAATTTAATCCTTATGTCCAATGCATAGCTGTATGTTATAATGCGTGCGGACAGATGCTGTGAAACGTCCCATGTCACACCTATTAACAAATACTCCCAACGGGCACTTTCCTCGCGCACCCATCTGTCGCACTGCTGAATGGGGAAATTTTCTCCCAATAAGTTGCTTACTCCTGATTCATCCACTTCTATCATTGTTTTCCAATAGTTATACCAATCCTTGTATACTGAATCTTCCAGCTTCTAAGATCACTGCAGAGACAGCATTGTTAGAGCGCATGCAGCACTCAAAACTGTATGGGTGCATTATACTCATGGTTTAAACACATTTATCTATATTTGTATTGTGTGCAGTGTATTACGTTTATCGAATGCATTTATTTAACATCTTAAACATAGAATTATAATGTGTATCTTTAAGTAAGATTTATATGTATTCGAGACACTATCATTTCTGTATTCATAACATGCAGAATGAGATTATATTCATTTCAAAGTAACTGTGTGTTGTTTAAGTAGGCCCAGAGCTGCAGGTTGTTGATAGTTTCAAAACCCTTGGTAGCTAAAATAAATAATAAAGGGCCATATGTTGGTAATCTACATTTACCGATTCTAAAATACAGAATTTTACCGATTCGGTATTTCAGAATCGGTGAATGGTATGTAGGAAACATTTCGGTAAATATTACCGAATCGGTACGATTCGGTATTTAAGAATCAGTATTTACCAATTCGGTAATTCTCATTCATTTCTATGGGCCTGGAGGCCCATAGGAATGAATAGGAAGCCATTCACTATTACTGATTCGGTAAATACCGAATTGGTAATAGGGGGCACATATTCAAGGGTGGCAGGGTGTCATATTGACACCCTGTTGCACCTCTGAATCATGCATGTGTTCACATGTGGCACACATACATGGGCACATGGGCATGTATGTCTGCCAAATGGCCATTTTTAAAAAAGCACAACATTGTTTTTTTAAAGTTTTCAATATTTACCACCAACTTGTAGTTGGTGGTAAATACCGAATCCTAAATGCAAGAAGGCACTCAATTGAGTGCCTCCTACATAGCTTTTTGGATTCGGTAATTACAGATTCCTTAAAATAAGGAATCAGTATTTAACCGATTCCTTAAGGAATCAGTAATTATTGAATCCTTAAACCTGCCTCCTACATCTCAAACCCTAAATACAGGTTGGTAACGGACGAAATTCGGTAATTTCGGCCGTTACCGACCGGTATTAGGATACCTACATCTGACCCTGAATGAATTGTTTTTGTGAACAAGAACAGTATGTTCTCATCTCATTGAAGGTACAATAATTCAACATCGTTATTTTTAGTTTAAGGAGATAACCGGAATGTCTTTGAAGAGTCTGAGAAGCGGGAAAGGAGGATACCTTCAGTGCCTGGCCTAGCTGCACTCCAAGGCCACTCGAAGAAAAGAAGAATTAATTAAAGAAGTGATGGAAATTTACCACAACCTTTGGAACTGAAATGATTTGTCATGTGATACATTTAGGAGGGGGCTGAGTTTGTCCTTTTTGTATTATGTGCAGGGACAGAGAAATCAGACTTCTACATTTTCGGAGGAGAAGGAGCACCCTAAGAGCGAGCGCACTAGCCTCAAGCTATTGTGACCCATTTGATGCGAGAACTTCTTAGGAAGTCGACACGTGCTGACACCTTTGGGAAATGAGATAGGGGAAACAGCCAGAAATATCACGAATTAGAGTAGTGTAGGGTAATTTAATTTATGCTTTCCTTTCTAATGAAAAAGGACTTGGATTCCGCCTCCATCTTGGGTTGTGTACTAATTTTGGAGTTTATTACTTTGTGTCTTCTATGCAGAATTCATTATATGCGTAAAATTGACTCTGTATGGATTTTTCTGTAGCAATAGTCGTTGATTCTCCGATGTGTGTATATCCAATTATTTTTGGCCTTATGAAAAAATCCATAAACTAGAATTCGTAGTCTGTGGTCTTTTAGACATGACTAAATTGTAAGTATAATTTTGAAGTGTGTACTCCCCTCAACCACTTTCAACAGGCAAATAAAAGACCATCAGTGCTAAATTTGGAAGGGAAGGAAAAGACTAAATTTAGCATAATCAAATGGTAACAGAGGAGGGCTTGCCTCTAAAGTGAGGGGAAGTTGAGGGATTCAGAGAAAAAGCGGAGAACAATCTGGATCTGGACTTGGCGTAGACGACAGTGGAAAAACGACGATTGTTGAAGGTCAGCTGATGCTGATGGTGCGGCGGAAGCAGTGGTGGCGTGAGTATGAAACTGTATGGTGTGCTAGAATGCAGTGATTAATTAATTGTGTGTTGTTTTGCAAAGTGAGAATGCAAGTCGAGTGATTGTGGGTTAATCGGTTTACTGGTCTGGATAGGTGCGGATCAAGAAGTTTTGGTGAGCTGACTCAAGAGAAGTGCAAGATCACGGCATAGTTTGTATATGTGATTGTCTGATTAAAATTGCGGGTGTCATGAAGAGCTATCGGCAATCAACATGTTATAGGGAACTTTGTGTGAATGAAGAGTAACGTCGCAGTGGAAAGCCTTAGGTACCGGGGTAGACAACAGCAATTGGGTGATCAACGCAGGTCGGGGATCACAGTGGATGTTTTTGTAAGAGTGTTCTATTGATCTTTTAGCGGACGGACAATTACTTGTTTATGTGACTGTAAGTTATTATGGCTGTAGTAGGAAGCAGTCACTTGGTTAATAACTTTTGCTTCAACAGTGACTTGTGTACGGATGTGTGAGCGAGTGTACGAAGAGGAATTGTAAAGGAGTGTGAGCCCCTGCAAGGAGAGAGTTGTGACATCAGTGTGAGCCGCGCTTGGATAGGTCGGTTGGTGTGACGCCAAGCTGGGATATGTTGAAGTTCGTCCAGAGCTTTTTTTTTTATTCAAACGTTTTTTATTGGACACTTCAGTTATAATCATGAACACAACGTGTGAACACTCGGCATATGTGAATACGTACAATTCGTAAAGGCACGCATCATGAAAAGCTAATATTGATTACAGCCGGGACAATTCTGATGTTCAATGTCACATTCAGGTGAGTCAAAATGATAGCCGAGTGCCACATCTATTATCTCAGGGCCCTAAGAAGGAGAGGGCCGAGGAGTAAAGAGAAGTTGCAGAAAAGGAGTTATAGACAAAGAGAAAGAAGAAGAAGGGTAAAGGAGTTGTGCCATGGGGTAGCGAGACCCGGGTTGTTCACTGAGGTTTGTGAACACTAAAAAAGTTATCAAGTGAATTCCACATGTTTCTTCGTGCGGGACGCCAGGGTGAGAGCTGCAGGGTGATATTATCTGCTCCTCTGAGGTTGATCACCCAGTTCAATCAGCAGGCGAAATTAGCCTTCTTTGTATCCTTCCAGTTGTTAAGGACAACCTTTACTGCTGCCATGAGTAGGAGGTCTAACAAGGCCCTATCAGGATCACTAAGCTGCTCAGCCTTAAAAAAGCCGAAGACTAGAAATGGGAGTTCTTTGGGAGGCAAAACAGCGAATAACTTATATATGAAATCAAATATTTTGCTCCAGTAGGTTGAGACACACTCACATTGGAGGATGAGATGATCTAAATCCCCTTCCGTGCATTTGCAGTTCCAGCAGAAAGCATCGGGCTGATTTTGTGGGCATAGAGACGCGTGGGAGTCCAAAAGACTTTGTGCATGAGCCAGAATTTGGTTTGTGATAAAGTAGGGCTTATTTTATGTCTCATGCAGGATTTCCATGCCTTGGACCAATCAGAATCAGAGATTGCAAAGGAGGCGAGAGAGGACCAATACTGTGCGGTGCGAACAGTTAGCCTGGAAGACTGTGGGCTTAGCAGTTTATATAACTTTGAGACTTGGAGTCCTAGTCTATTTATTCTGAAGAGATACGTTGGGAGAGAAGGAGGTGTGGAGGAGAGATCTGCCTTTGTAATGGCTGTTTTTATGTTCAGGAATATATAGAAATCGGAGCCATTGATTCCATATTTAGACTGAATTTCTGTGAAAAGAAGAGGGTAAGCCCCTTCATAGAGTTGGTGTGGGAAGAGGATACCACTCTCGATCCAAACTTGGTTGTAAAGTGGTTTGCCTTTATATGTGATCTTAGGGTTCTTCCAGATCGATTCCCATCTAGACCGACGTATTGAGGTATCAAGCAACTTGTCAATTTTAAGCAGGGCCGACTTGGTATTATTAAAAATAGACTTCGAACAAGGGATTAGGTTCGCTCTCATTGTCAGGACTGAGATTGGATGAATATCCCCCAGAGGGCCTTCTCTAGTTCCAGCCACGCAGGTGAGTACCCAATGGGTGGAGACAGCCAATAGGAGCCTTGTTTGGCTAGGAATGCCGTTTGGTATCTTTTGAAATCAGGAAGGTTGACTCGGCCCATGGACTTGTCTAGCCATAACTTCTGTAAACTGATTCTCGCCTTTTTACCTTTCCAAATGAAACTTGTGAGTGTCTGTCTAATTTGTGATGGAAGTCTTGGGATAATACCAGGGGGAACATAGTGATTAGGTAGTTGACCAGTGGCGTAATCATAATTTTGATGATCTCAATTCTTCCCCACCAAGTAATAAAGCCAGTAGACCAACCATTCAGTTGCTTTTTTATTTTATCGAGGGTCACAGCTTCGTTGTGTTGGAGGGTCTCAATAGTAGAGCTACCGAACTCTATCCCTAAGTATTTGATATAACTGTTTTGCCAGCATAAACCGGATGAGCCTAACACTTCTCTATTTGTAAAAATATTTAAAGGTTTAACTTCGGATTTGTCTCGGTTTAACTTATAACCCGAATGTGAGGAATAGGTGTTGATAGCTTCCATAGGCGCCCCCTATGGAGACCTCAGGCTGTTCAGTGATCACCAGGATATCGTCCACATAGCGGGCAGGTTTTACACTAGTGTTTCTGACTGATATCCCACTAATATTATCGTTTTGTTTAATAGCGTAAAGGAGTGATTCTAGAGCCAGTAGAAAAAGGGCAGGCGAGAGGGGGCATCCCTGTCTAGTCCCTTGCTCTAGGTGAAATGGTTCAGAGAGTGAGCTGTTTATAGCAATTCTGGCAGAGGGGTGGGAATATAAGGCCATGACCATATTAATATATTCATCTCCCAGGTTAAAGAAATGCATGCATTGACATAGAAAAGGCCATGACACCCTATCAAACATCTTCTCCGCGTCGAGAGTGATTGCAACCAGAGGGGAGTCTGAAATCTTTGATCTTTCTAATGGCATAAAAGTATTGTGTGTTCGTTGGACAACCAGTTATTCAGAAACTCTACCTGGGAGCTACTAATCAAAGTTGGCAAGATAGAATTTAGTCTGCAAGCTAGTGTTTTCGCATAAATCTTGCAGTCTAAATTTATGAGCGAAATCGGTCTATAATTTTTCGGTAGTAACAGATCTTTCCCTTCCTTTGGAATGAATATTATGGTTGCTTCACTCATCGTGGGGGTGACACTACCTTTTGTTGAGAATGATTGGAACAGGTTTAAAAGTACAGGATTAAGGGGTTCTTCGAATGTTTTATAAAAATTTGCTGTGAACCTGTCCGGGCCTGGTGCTTTATTATTCTTCAACGTTTTGACCGCGTCTGATATTTCTTTAACTGTGAACGGAGCGCCTAATTTCACCTTGTCATCCTAAGATACTTGTGGTAGATGGATGGATTTTAAATACTCTGCGCATTCCTCCACATTGAATTGTGCTTTGTTTTTATATAGGTCTTCATAAAAAGATTGGAAAGTTCATAGAATATCCTTCTGTTTGGTATGGGTATTATTAGTTTGATCCTTAATAGAGGTAATGTGGAATTGGTTCCTTTTGTTTTTAAGGTAGGACGCCAGGAGTTTCCCGGCTTTATTACCTTCGCAAAGTTTCTGTGCTTTAAATTTATTGATCCATACCCCCGCCCGTTTGCTAAGTATGGCGTTATATTTATATTTAAGGTTGGTCAGGCAGTCTAAAATGGATGTATCTTGTAAGTTAGTGGTATGAGATGACTCCAATCTTTTAACCTCCTTTTCTAGAGACTCCAGCTCTGAGTTTAGCTCCTTGTTCATGCACGCCCTGATCCCTATGATTGTGCCTCTTATTGCGGCTTTAAAGGCGTCCCAAACTGTTGAGATATCTGAGTCTGGCTGGGTATTTAGTTCAAAGTATTCTTTTATGGCAAGCTCTATCTGTTTCTTGTGTTCAGGGACCAATAGGATCTCCTCGTTAAGTCGCAAACGTTTTGGTGGAAAAAGAGTGTGTGAGCCTGCTAGCTTCATATAGATGCAGGAATGATCTGAAACTAATTTTGGGGCTATTCCTGTCTCATCTATGAATAAATAATAAAAATTCGATTCTAGAGTATGAATTGTGTGGTGTCGAATAGAAGGTGTAATCGCGTCCGATTGGGTTTTGTAGGCACCATGAGTCGTGTAAGTGGAATTTGGAGCATAAACGCAACAATGCCCCGTGGTAGTGTGAAGGGTGGTACGCGCATTTAGATTGCCTGTCTAGCAGGGGATCCAAGGGGATATTGAAGTCCTCGCCAACCACCAACAGCTCATCTTGGGGAATGTTCTCCATTTCTTTCGAAACATACTCCCAGAATTCAGGGGCATCTGCATTTGGCCCATAAATATTTACCAAGTGGATGTGGTCCTCATCTCTCTGTAGGTGAACTATGCTTAGTCTGCCCTCATTATCACTGGTGTGGGAGATCAGGGTTCTATTTGATTTCTTTGAGATAAGAGTGATCACACCTCTCTTTTTTGTGAATAGCAGGGGAGCACAGCGTGTGGGAAGTCCAATGTTGTTTAAATAAATCTGCATCCTCTTTATTTAGCTTAGTCTCTTGTAGGAGAATTATATCGCCTTTGGTTTTTGCAAGATAGTCTAAGATCTTTTTTCGCTTTACGGGATGGTTCAGCCCCTTGACGTTTAGCGAGACTATGTTTCAGCTATCTGCTAAAGTTTTGTCGGGTGTCATGACAGTTATGTGAATCGGAGGAAGATGATGAGCCAAGAAAGTCCCTCAAGAAGGTAGAAGGGGGCCTTCACTGGAGGTGAAAACAATATCAACCTTTGACATCGAGTCGGGGAACCCACTCATAAGAATCTGGATCAGGTAGCTACTCTTTCGCTGAAGATAAAAAGAAAAGAAAGAAGAAAAAGACAAGGAGGAAAAAGAACAGAGCACAGCAAGACGGTACTGAAACATCCAAATTTACTATCCCTTTGACAAACAACATTCCCCCCTCCTTCCTACCCCTACACCCTCTCAGCCGTCCTCCCGCCCCAACCTCCCTCCCACCCAAAAATGCGCTTCGACAACAGTACTGTCTAAGCTCAACACAGGAATACGTCTAAATAACTGGAACAGTGTGGTTGCTAACTCATTCCTAGATACCTTTACTGTATGAACTGTACTACCTTATTCCCTCGGATGGTCATTGTGCAACTGGAAGCCACTTACTCATGGGATCGCGACAGGTATAACCAAACATAACTAACACAGCTAGTTATAGCAGAACTGTAAGGCAACTATGTCCTACGTAGAACAAGATAATGGAATATGTGAACTGACATCTGGCATTGGAGCAGTCATGTGCAATATCCATCATCTGTGGTGTAACGGTGCCGTAGACAATTCAAGGAATTTTAGGCATTTTAGGCATAATTATCATACGTGAATCCGATAACTAACAAATATGACTACGGATACCTGGCCCGTTTAACTACCTCTCTATAGATAATTGGCGATCATATGAATGTAACATAGTTAGGCATTTTAGGGATATCTGTCATATCTGTGTCTGATAACTAACAAACATGACTATTGATATCTCGTCCGTTTAACTACCTGTCCGAAGCTAGCCGGCTATCACATGACTGTAGCGTAGCTAGACTACTGAGTGGGCGTACGGCGCCCCTTTCTGTACTGCAGTGATAAGCAAGCATAGAGACGGCAAGAAAGGGATTATGTAAGGCACAGTTCTCTCATAATGTCCTGAGTGACACAGCAACACCGACTCATACAGTACTCGACTGCATTCAATCAATCAATCAATCAATGACAATTATAGAGCGCACTACTTACCCGGAGGGTCTCAAGGCGCTTGGGGGTGGGGGGCGGTGCTGCTACTGCTCGAACAGCCAGGTCTTGAGCTTTTTCCTGAAGGAGAGGTGGTCTTGGGTCAGGCGCAGGACGGTCGGGAGGGAGTTCCAGGTCTTGGCGGCCAGGTAGGAGAAGGACCTTCCTCCTGTTGTCGTTCTTCGGATGCGGGGGACGGCGGCGAGGGCGTGACTGGCTGATCGGAGATGGCGTTTGGGAGCGTAGAAGTTGATGCGGTTGTTGAGGTAGCTCGGGCCTTGATCGTGTAGGGCTTTGTGTGCGTGGGTGAGGAGACGGAAGGTGATTCTTTTGTTGACGGGCAGCCAGTGCAGGTCTCTCAGATGTCCGGAGATGTGGCTGTGTCGTGGGATGTTGAGGATGAGTCTGGCTGAGGCGTTTTGGATCCGCTGGAGTCTCTTCTGGAGCTTGGCGGTGGTTCCGGCGTAGAGGGCGTTGCCGTAGTCCAATCGGCTGGTGACGAGGGCCTGGGTGACCGTCTTCCTGGTCTCAGTGGGGATCCACCGGAAGATCTTCCGTAGCATGCGCAGGATGTTGAAGCATGACGAGGAGACGGCGTTGACTTGTCTGGTCATGGGGAGGGAGGAGTCCAGGATGAAGCCCAGGTTGCGTGCATTTTACTGATCGTGATTCTCCGTTTCATGAGATTCGGTTTTTCTTTTATTGGAGGATCTGCCAGAGGAGTCCATAGCTTGCTGTACTGACTCATCTAAGTAACATGCCAAATCATGTGGGTTGGAGAAAAGGAGTGGCCTCCCATGGGCAATGATCTTGAACTTGGCTGGACCTGCAAAAGAAAATTGGATCCCTCTATCCTGCAACTTATCTTGCAAGGACAGGAAACCTTTTCGTATCTCCACAGTTTCTCTGGAGTAATCCTGGGTAAAGATAATGAAGTGCCCTTCCCAGACAATATGGTGATTTTTCCTCGCATACTGTAGGATGGCTTCTGTATGCTGGTACCGAAGAGGTTTGCAGATGAGAGGTAGGGGTCCTCTTGCTCTTTGTTGTGAGAAGGTCGGTATTCTGTGGGCTCTGTCTAGTTCTAGGCCATGTTGAAATTTGATCCCAGTAACTGTTGGAATCCATGCCTCTAGGAAGGACACACAGGATTCGGCATCCTTTTCTGGATTTTCCGGCACCCCGAATATTCGTACATTGCCTCTCCTGTTCCGATCCTCCAATTCAGCAGTCTGGCGTCTGAGGTCTTTGGTAGTGGAATGCAGGTGTTGAATAATTTTTTCGCTACTCGAGGCTTTATCTTCATTATCACTAATTCTTTGCTCAGCTTCACTCAGGCGCAGTTTCACAGGTGTTCATGTCCGCTCTTATTTCGGTTAGCTCGAGTTGCATAGAATCGGTGTTGTACTTTAAGGACTTGGCTAGATCATGCACGTCTGCCAACTTTTTCAATATCATGTCCAAGGTGCCAGAGAGGTCTGCTTTAGCTTTAATGGGTGACTCAGAAATAGAGGATTCAGGACGAACCTTTTTGTTTTTGTTCTCTCTATCAGCCATTGTTGGATCTGTGTTGGACTGAAACTCTGGGTATCTTATTTTGAAGGTTAAGGATCGGCTGTGTAGAGGGTACAGAGGAGGCCAGTCACTACTGGTCACTACTGGTCACTGCTGTTCACTGCTGGTCACTGTTAGACACGACTGGCTAATGTTGATATTACAGTTCGTATTGAGATACTGCAGGTCCCTTTTGGTTATTGCTGATCTCTGCTGGAGCTCCAGGTTAGGGCGAAAGTTGCAGGGCCTTGTAGTGCTACGGGCGCTTCTAAGCTCTGGCGCTTATAGGACCTTGTAGGCTGTAGAAGTATAGCCCCTCAAAGATGAGTGAGATACCATGCCCCAAGAGCCTGATGATAGCGTTTGGCCATTTCCCAGAGAGTGGGTGTCAGCGCTCTGGTCCTCATGAAGAGAGCATTGTACTGCGTGGACCTCAGGAACTGGGCTTAATATTAGAGAAATTTTAGAGAAATCACAGCGTTAATACCTTTGGTTGGGTGTCAGCGCTACCATGCGGCTCTTGTTTGTGTTATACTTTTGCAGCATTGGATGCCTTCCACCATCTTAGGGTCAGGCGGTATGGACTTGTGTTTGTTTCACTGAGGGGGCATCAGACAGTGTAGCAACAGTCATCTTATAGAGTTCATAGTATGCTGGGCTCAGGGAGAAATTGACCCGCTGTGTCAGAGAAATCAGATGACTTAAACGACTGAATTGGAGTGCAGGGCGAAAATAGGGTCTTGAACGGCCCCCATTATAAAGACAGGCATCCCAGGCTCGAGACTCAAATCACCTCCTCGTTATGCAATGCCTCAAAATCACATGGAAGGCGCTGCGATTCAATTGTTCAGGAAAGCGCTCACCTCTAGGACAGAAGGCGCACTGGCGGGGTCTCTAAACGCAGCGCAGACCTGTCGGATCGGGGTTCACATCCACAAGATGGCAGCCGGCCATCCCGTCTCCCCTGGGCTATCGGCCAGACATCAGCCAGACTCATCTCTCATGGAGCAAAAGTGGCACTGAGCGGCTCTCGTGGTGCATCAAGCCTTGCGCTCGCCAAATTCACAGTTTTGGGCTCATTCCGTGTCCTGCCACACACTGTTTCTGGCTAGACTCGGTCTCCTGTGCGGCGCGAAGACAGATTAGGCAGCCATTTCCACCGCTGTCCAAGCCACGCCCCCTCGTCCACAGCTTTAATATTTTATTTCTGGATTGCAAATAATTGATTTTTACAATGAGATGTTATGAGGTGTTGCGCGATATGTGTAGAGGTGACACAGGAGTGGTAACTCGGGTGGGAGAAGAAGGTCCATCAGAGGATACTCCAGCACATTATATGGCAACCAATGTAGGACTCCATACTATCGTGTGGCTGCAAAATTGGCACAAAATTACAGAGAGAGAGGGAGAATTGGCTTTCCCTCATTATGGGTCATTTCAGATGGAGGTGTTGTATCGGTTTCGAGGAGTGATGTATTCTCTAAAGCCTCCACCCAGACCAATGCAATTTGAGGCTTTAGATACATGGATGAGAGAAGCAATGGCAAAGAGAAGAAAAGCTACACAGGGAAGAATGTAGAAGGCAATGAAGGCATATCAGGATGCTAGGAGGGATGCACAATTGAAGAGGTGGAGAGTAGACACCGTAGAGGTAGAACGTCTATATCTATTCAGGTTACTAAAAGGAGGGTCTGAAGGGCACAGGAGTAAAAGGGAGTGTGGCAGTGGGAATCATAATTCAAGGTGGGTTTCGAGGGCCAGGATATATAGATCAAGAGCATGATGGAAGTGCACGTGCTATGCAGTTACCAGACTCTCTTACTGTACCAGTTACAATTGTACCTGGGGTTTCGAACTACAATCCAAAGAGACGGCAAATGAAATTCAACAATAACAGACTAGAGAAAGGGAAGAGACTATGACAGGGGGAAGTCTTACCATGAGTGGGACGGGTATGGTTCAGAGGCCATTGAAAGCTAGCGCTCCATTACCAGCTACTGCTGATCTGTCAAGGATGGACAGTGGGTCAGAACGAAGATGAGCAGGAACTTTGACGAATTCTAAATCTGACCTTAGAATGTGGTTTCAACCAGTGTGGGAGTCCATGAGGTCAAAAGAGGAACTGGAGAAAATGAGACAAGAGAGAGCTAGAGTAATATTCGAATCACCGGGTTAGCATGAGGGAAATCATTAAAGAGGTTGTGAGAGGGAAAGTCATCCAGCATTAAGAATGGAGGAGGGCGCAGTTGAAAGGAGGACTCAAAGCTGTGGCAGGGAAGAAACAGAATGTAGGAATGGTCAGAGATTCATACAAATGGCAATGAAAGCACCATTGTTAGATGTGGTCAGGTTGAAAATTGAAATAGATGAAGTGATAGAAGGGAATCTGCTAATGGAAAGGATTGAAATATATGATCCCAGTGAATTGTTATTCGTAGCTAAGGATGCCACTAAGAAAGCAAAGTGAGCTCATGAAGCATTGGTACAGGTGGCAAAACAGTATGAGGTAGACTTAACCAAAGCGAAATCGATTCAGAGGAGCTGCAGATTGAACTATACTGATCAAGATGTAGAGGACAAGTGAACAACAGGATTGAAGGCACAAATTAGAGCTTTGGTCATACCAATACAACCATGGAGAGCACTAGATAAATGGGAAGAAAGGTTGTAGAAAAAGAAAATTTCCAAGAAAGTAGAAGGAGATACTTCGCCTCCTGGTGGAGGGATAGGAGCAGCAGGAAATTTCCCTCTAAGAGAAGTACAGAATGGAAGGAATGTACATGTGTCATGGAGCAGGGGTGATTTGGCAGCATTCACTAATGATTTTCCTTGGCTGAGGGAAAAACCTGCCGACTGGTATAAACAAATTGATCGGTTTGTTAAGGTTTCAAAGGTGTTATGGATCGATTTGAATACCTTGTTTGATATAGTGGTTCCGGGTGATCTATGGACTGCTTGTAAGGTTGCGTTGATTGGCATGCTGCAGAACTGCATTCTGTCCATCACCTGTTCTTTTTGCATTTGTCACCCTGAGTGGGACATTTATGCCCAGACGTGGGTCCTGTCCTCTCCATGCCACTGGAGTCAAGCTATCCTGGCTGATGAAGGGTGAAACTCCAAAATCGGTCCTAGGATGCTTGTTTCCAGTCCAGGGAGGACCTGGCTTGGCAGTTCGGGCTGGACTGTTCCCATGAGGCACAGGGTCAAAACTGATTTGCATATGGCTGGGTTCTAACTGAAATGGCATGGTGAGCAAAAAAACAATAGATTTAGGCCCACATCTCAGTACTGGGGTTAATGTATGACATTGTTCTGCATTCTGTTGTTCACTTGTTCTTTTTGCTGCTGCATAACCAGCTAGAGATGCGGTGACAAATGATCCTTCAGCTGATTACAAGGTTGCAGTCTAAAGTGGCCCTGCAGATGGTCGATTGGCTTAAATTTGATCATACTACTCAGGATCCCAAAGAATCAGTGGAAGATTATTATGAGAGACTTTTAGGGACATTTAAATAACATAGTGGATTAGACACCGTTGAGCCAAAAGAAATGGGAAAGTTTGTTTCTAAATTTGTGTTAGGGTTGAGATCCGATATCAGTTTGATGATACAACACCACTTGATATGTTGGCAGAATAAGTCTGTTGACAAAATTTTGCAATATGTAAAATATTGCAGTGAACAGGTAGAGGCAGCACAAAAGAAAACAAAGGAAAAGTTAATGTTGGTCCAGTTGAGAAATGCCAAACGGACAGATTGGGTGCAGGGGGTTAGAGGACCAATGGGTCAAGGCAGAGGAAGTGGTATAGGAATGATCCAGCAGACGGTATCTCAACCTGAACAGGGTAGAGGAAAGGGTACGGATGCTGGTATGGGAGTAGTAGGTGGCAAATCAAAAACGTGTGACAGCTTGTCATTATTGTCACTAAATCAGGCAGTGGAAACACAAGTGTAGACTGAATCCAGCAAATCAATTGCAATTTGAAAGAGAGAACCAAATGTCAGAAGGTGTGAATACTGTGACAAGACCCAGAACCATGTATGGAGGTAGTTGTCAGTCCCAAATGCAGATACCACAACTTCCCAGAATACCCATGAGTAATCAAACATATTGGCAGATGCCTTACTTTGAGATAAAAGACAGATTAGATCAAATACAAGACCCCTATGAGTGTCAGAGGGGGAGCAGGGAGAGTGCACTTTGGGTGCTGCCCTGGAAGTGGATTAAAGTGGACTGTTTGTGGATGCAAAGGTGAATGGACATCCTGTTACCATTTTGATAGACACTGGAGCTGTGCGCTCCACAGTAAGTACAGAAGTGGTCCCAGATGGAATCATATCAGGAAAGTTGATTCAAGTGGTAGGAGTGACTATTTTGAAAATGACGTATCCGTGGACAAATTTATTACCTGTGAAAATAGGACCATTTCAGGATAAACACCAGTTTGTGGTGTGTGATTTCAGCCCAATCTGTCTATTGGGACGAGATATTTTGTGCAAGCTAAATTGTACCATATTATGCACTCCAAGAGGTGTGGATTTGCAAACATATGATGACAACGCTGATTTTAAAATGGCCAATATGAGTTTGTGTGCTGAACTGTTATTGGTTCTCACAATAGAAGATTTACCATATGACTTGAGAGATTCAGGTTCACCGAAGGTGTGGGATTTCACAGGTGAGGAGATTGGATAGATTGGAGGTGTTGAACCTGTGAAGATACAGGTCAAACCAAATGCTGAATTCCCACCAATCCCGCAGTATAAATTTACTCCAGAAACTATGGCTGGAATACGATCTGTAAATGAGTCCATGATTGCACAAGGCATTCGGAAGGAGATAAAAGTAAGTCCTTGTAATTCACCACTAATGGGACTACAGAAGCCTAGTGGCAAGTACAGAATAGTGAGGATTTGCGCAGGGTCAATGAAATTGTGATCCCTTGTTGTCCTGTGGTACCCAATCCAGCTGTTATACTATTTCAGATACCATGTGAATACGAATGTTGCACAGTAATCGATTTGTGCCAGGCATTTTCCCCCATGCCATTGCACGAAGATAGCCATTATATTTTTTCGTTTGGTTGGATGACTGTATGTTAACATGGTGTAGGATCCCTCAAGAGTGTACGAAAAGTCCCTCTATCTTTAGCCAATGTTTGAAAAAGAATCTTGAAGGATTGGTAATGCCCCAAAACTCAGTCTTGGTCCAATATATCGATGACCTATAGGTCGCGTCAGAGACTGAGAATACTTGCAGGATCGATACAGTGGCTTTGCTCAATCATTTGGCAGAGAATGGACACAAGGTGTCTCCAAACAAGTACCAGTATTGTCAAACAGAAGTGCAGTATCTGGGTCATTGAATTGAGTGGAGAAGGGAAAACGAAGGGTGTCACCAGATCACAGAGAGACGATCTGAAAATGGGAACTCTGAAAATACAGAAAGAAGTCTGCATGTTTTTGGGAATGCAGAGTCCGGAGAGATCTGGGAGGCTGGGGACAGGCACAGTGAGTCACAGATTGAGATTGAGCACTCTGACAATTGACCTTCAGTTAATAGTCCCTAGAATTGAAGCCTTTGGAATCCTGACTCTGACAGTCCCCGATCCACCTAGGCTGAGTGGATTGCACTTTTTGATCCTCAACCAAGTTGCTTTCCCTTCTTTTGGTAGACAGCCAACTGCACAAGTAATGGGAGAAATGTGTGCTCAAATACTACAGCTTGTTCTTGCTATGCTTGGGTTAAATATCATAAATGATGAAGATTGAACTGTAAAAGAAATCTTATAAGCCTTAGAAAGAAGATAACCTAGCCCCAAGAGAAAGAAGATTTAAAATTAGAGACTTTCAAGATAGATAGATAGAAGAATTGAGGGTTAAGGCTGACTACTTCTCCAATAGGTTTAGTATTGTTGAACTGAACATTGCAAAAATCGAATGGAGAAAGGAAAATAAAATACATTGTAAATAGCCAAAATAAGCAAGTAAAGAAGACCAAAGACTCTGTTGAATTCAGATATGTTTCAAATCAAAACAGTGATTCAAAATGGAGTTCGAAAAGTCAGAACGCAAGCAGAAATGCATAATTGGTACCCTTATAGTTGTGGTGCCTATTGACATAGCTGTGGTGATTGTTACATTGTTGGTGGGGTCTCACGATGCTGAAAAGAATCTAAGTAGACATATGAGAGGGTGCATCTGCCAAAGATAGAGATATTATTAGGCAAACTAGTCGAATGCTTCACGTAGATTTATCAAAAGGAGATTTTACTCCGAATGCAACTCGTTTGATGTATGAATATGTGGACACAATGGAAGTGAAAGATTATTACGTGTGCATAAAATTACCTGCATCAATAGAGAATATCATTACTTACCTTTGACTTATGGCATCACATGTAGTGTGTTGCTAAGCATGTTTTATAGTAAGGCTCATTTTGAGTACTATTTCTCAAATTATGATGTGGTACTCTCAGACGTTCCAGTTCTAAAGTACATGAATAAGTATGATTACTACAAGGAGGTAGAGAGAATGTCTATGCATTTGGTGCCTACTATTATGTAGGATACTTCTTAGGCTCATAGACACAATTTGACTTGCATGTTGTCTGATGTTGAAAAGAAATTTGTGGATCAGATAGAAGATTGACATGGACAGACCTTATTTAGACCAGACCCAAAGCATAAAGTTATCCCATGGACACAGGAAGAACACGATCATAAGAGAAAGGGATGTTCTGGTCCCATAGCTTTGGACTTACAGCAAAACATAAAGTTGTGCATTAGAGAACGTCAACTTATTATGACAAAATATTTGTGGGTGAGAGTGTGTGCGAACACATTTTCTTAATTGAGGTAACAATAAGAAAAGCATTATAGGATAAGTTGACCATATACCAAATGTGTATTTTGTGTGTGGAAAAAGTGCTTATGTGAAATTGCCCAAGAATTGGTATGGTACATGTTATTTAGCAGTGGTATTTCCCGAAATCTTCCATGTAGATGATCTATGGCTGTGGTTCCCAAACTGTGCGCCGCGGCACCCCAGTGCGCCGTTAAGAGTAGCCAGGGGCGCCGCGCACAATCTGGGAAAGATAGCGGTGGCCGTGTGCTGAGCAAGCTAATCATGTGAGAATGTGGGCCAATAAAATAATATGCGTCTTTTGACGCCTACTGAATGCAGCAAGTGAAGGTCATTCCAGCCGCAGCCCAACTCACGGGGAAGTTACAAACGCCACCTGCATATTTTGGGGTTTGGCCCAGGAGCGCAATGCCGCCATAGTGCCTACGTACTTTCAAAGACGTAGCCTCCGCATAAGCAGCATGACTGTCAGCGTTATTGCTGCCAGCCGTGTTCTGCCATGCCTCGGACGACCCTCTAGAAAAGTTAAAAGTAGGTAAGAGGGCTGAATCACTGGTCGCTCATTAACGGTTTTAATTTGACAAGTCGAATTTGAAAGGAACAAGATAAATAAATGTGCAGTGGCCCATTGTCTTGTCGGAAAACAGCAGTGCATCTTAATGAATAATAAGGCTCCTCTCAGAATAATTTTAACAAACAGGTGCAAATGAATGAAATTTATGGCGCAGTAAAGTGTCCTGGGGAACAAGAGTTATGTAGGGGAAAACACAGACTCATGACATTTTCACTCGAATCAAGATATAGATTTCAAATGTTGCTCCAACTTCACACAGGCCGTGTATTTATATGCTGGTAGCTGTTTCTGCACTTACTTTCTGTGAACTTGAAGAAATACCATGCCAGATTGTATAAACCAGAATGTTTTCTTTCTGTGAAGAGGAGTGCAGCAGAGGGATGGGAAATACAGGAAACTAAAGGTGGCACCTGACTTTCAGTCTGAGAAAACATGGAAGAAGGAATGCACGGGGGTAAAACAAAGTTTGAAAGAATCAAAGGGGAAGAGAAGGAAAGCAGGACATAAAGGCAGAGAGAGGGGAGAAAAAGAACGTTGAAGAGCAAAGGTAGCAACAAGAGGTGGAGGAACGAAAAGGATGAGGGAATAGAAGATGCTTTAGCAGGCTTTTTCATAATTTAAAGTTTCACAAAGTGCCATCAACTGACCAAAAACAGATACAGCAGAGGCAGATACAGCAGAGGCTGTAACTATGCAAGCTTCCTTAAAGCACCGAACAGGCACACATATAGCTGCTCTTTTTTTAGCTTTTAGTAGTGCATTCTTGGGCTTGTAGTTTGCCTTTTTAACAATATTACGCTTCCCAATACATTTTAGAGAGGCAACTGGAAGTACTCCCAAGGTCGGGTTTACATTCCCCACCGGTAAAAAAATATCGGGGAGCCATGGCCAACTGCCAATTAGGTCAAGGGAGCCACAGGTCTGAAAAGTTTGGGACACACTGATCTATGGCCTCTAGAAGGTAAAAGAAAACATGGTGCAAGTGCTGGAGACATTATTGGGGGTGTATTTAGAGCCATAATACCCAGTGTGGGTGTAATTTTGAATGATGTGAAAATTAGAAAGCTGGCAACAATAGTGGATTAACTCTTGTGAATGCGGCCCAAATCTTATTACTCATTGAAGGGGAGATGGTCTCGATTAGGGCTATGGTTCTTTAAAATCAACTTGCTTTACACGTCCTCCTAGCAAAAGCTGGAGGAGTCTGTAAGTTACTGAAAGTTCAACAGTGCTGTATGTATATTTCTGACAATATCTGGGATGTACGAAAATATATCAGTAACCTTTCAGAGATACATCAAAATTTGTATGATTTGGCTGCAGATGGCATTTGGGAACAAATTTGGCAACGGATTTGGGAAGACTGGAAGTTGATTTGGAAGCCTGGGACTAGGGAAAATGGTATATAGCTTGAAACCCATCATAATAGTAGTCATTTGTATCATTGTGTTATTGGGAGCCATTAAGGCTTACAAATGGCAAAGGGCACATCATAATAAAAACTCCTTAAAGAAACGAGAGCAGCAGTTAGAATGACAGCAGGACAGTCATTATCTGCACCTTAACGGGTTAGAAAGATTCAGACAGGGACGGCAAGATACAACATCTATTTAGATTGTTCTCTTCTGCAAAGAGAAAACTATAGGAGAGTAAGATGTTGGTGTAATGACACTAGTCATAAGAGGGGGAACTGATAGAATGTATGCAGCATGCTGTACTGTATGGGTGCATTATACTCATGGTTTAAACACATTTATCTACATTTGTATTGTGTGCACAGTATTACGTTTATCAAATGCATGTATTTAACATCTTAAACATAGAATTATAATGTTTATCTTTAGGTAGGATTGATATGTATTAGAGCCACTATCATTTCTGTGTTCATAACATGCAAAATGACATTATAGTCATATCAATGTTACTGTGTGTTGTTTAAGTTGCATGCACAGTAGGCCCAAAGCTGCAGGTTATTGATAGTTTCAAAACCCTTTGTAGCTAAAAGAAATAATTAAATTAATTGATTTTGTGAACAATGCAGTATGCTCTCATCCCATTGCAGGTACAATAATTCAACATTGTTATTTTTAGTTTAAGGAGATAACTGTAATGTCTTTGAAGAGTCTGAGAAGCGGGAAGGGAGGACACCTTCTGTGCCTGGCCTACCTGCACTCCAAGGCCACTTGAAGAAAAGAAGAATTAATTTAAGAAGCAATTAAAATTCACCACAACCTTTGGAAGTGGAATGATTTGCCATGTGATACATTTAGGAAGGGGCTGAGTTTGTCCTTTTTGTATTATATGCAGGGACAGAGAAATCAGACTCCTACATTTTCGGAGGAGAAGGAACATCCTAAGAGCGAGCTCCCTAGTCTTAAGCTATTTTGACCCATTTGACGTGAGTACTTCTTAGGAAATCGACACATGCTGACACCTTTGGAAAATGGGATACATAACACATAACATAACATTCATGTGCTCAAACTTAATATCAAACCCCCGGCCTACTCAGTCCCAGTCTCAGAGGTGTAACTGGGAAGTGGTTAGTGAGGTTAAGTGCAGAGTATTAGGGTGGGGTTAGTTTTTGGATTTTCACTTTTTCGAACTTTGGGTGGGGAGGGACTGGGTAGGCCCGAGGTTTGATATTCAATTCGAGCACATGAATGTTATGTTATGTTCAGATCGGTGATTAAAGAAATGGGTAATGAGGGTGGAGGTTTTGTAAGCAGCACATTTTTTCTTTTGCTTTTAGTGTACACAGCATACAGTAAGTTTGTATCGAGCAGGTAGTGGGAGCTGCTTTTCCATTTCTGTGAACCCCTGACAAAGAGTTAGTAGGCTCAAAATGCATTGGGTGGAATTAAGTAAATTAACCTGCTTTGGAATATGATTGACCGCATGTGCCGCGTTTGTAAGCCTGGATTGGCAGCAGCAGGCAGTTGAAAATGTTGAATAAAGAATTACTGTGCAATCATGCTGTCTCCGCAGTGATCTTAGAAGGTGGAAGATTCAGTTTACAAGGATTGATATAACTATTGGAAAACAATGATAAAAGTGGATGAATCAGGACTAAGCGATTTCTTGGGAGAAATGTTCCCCATTCAACTGTGCGACAGATGGGTGCGCGAGGAAAGTGCCATTTGGGAATATTTGTCAATAGCTGTGAGATGGAACGTTTCACAGCATCTTTTCGCGTGCATTATAACATACTGCTATGCATTGGACATAAGGATTAATTTATCATATGGAAGGAATGCATTCTCACACATATATGTTCTCTGCTTTGCAATTTAGCGTCCCAAAAAGAGTTTGCACCCCATGGAACTTAAATGTCTTCATTAAGATAAAGTCATCACTATGGAAATGGAACATTCAAAGTAGATTTCTGGAGTTATAATGTAACAGTTTTGAATAACAGTATTGGATTGACTTAGCTATTTAACTCACTTGCTCAAATGTTTTTTTCTACGATTTTTTCATTTTTTCAATTTTATGTAACTTTAATCGTATTGGACTTGTTAGTGTTTGGAGCACGGAAATGATGGGTATAGCCTTTGCATAAACATGATGTTATTTTTATCACTATTTTTCTATTCTGTCACCCGGGGGGTAGAGTTTTATTGAGACTTGTTGTTTTTGTTATTGCACCGGGGCAGTGCATTATGGGATGTATAGTTTGTAGCATTTGGATCTTATAGAAGTATAGTTATAGGAACAATAAGTCACAGGGTCAGTATGAAGCTGCAAATCCTGAACGTTACGGGGTTAGCATGAAGGAGCGAACCATGAAGACTAATTGGAAACACAAGACAGAGAGCACAAATTAGGTAAAGGCCAGAGCGGCAGGGAGGGAGTATGAGACTTTGAAAGAGGATGTGAAGTGCACGAAGGAGGTTAGGCTGACGGTTGTGGAGTTTAAAAAGTAAACTGCTGGAAGTTAGGTTACATTTTGGATAAAGAGAAGTAGGGTTTGTTTTAGAGAAGGGTCTGTTGGGATGTCTAACTGGGAATACGCAAGTGGTTCGTGAGGTTAAATGCAGAGTATTAGGGTGGGGTTACTTTTTGGCTTTTCACTTTTTCAGTTTTACTTTGGGTGGGGAGGGACTAAGTAGTCCAGGGGATTGATATTCAGTTTGGGCACATGAATGTAATGTTATGTTCAGATCGGGGACGAAAGAGAGGGGTAATGCGGGTGGAGGTTTTGTAAGCAGCAACATTTTTAGATCTCGCCTAGCTATCGCGTAAGCGATGCTTTGCAAGAATTTAGTAAGGGGTTTTGAAAATGCTCCCAAAGGCTGCAGGCAGATCAGGTACTGTGTATATGCGTCGGGCGCGTGCATCATTTGTCAGCCTGCATGATCACTTTTGCAGCCGCTTTAATGTTCTCAGTGAGCCACGTGACCACTGAGAACATCAAAGTGGCTGCAAAAGTGATCATACACACCCTGTATTGCTTCCTTCCCAAGTGTTGCTTCCCACTACTCGTTCATTCTTTGTGCTTGTTAAACAACCAACCACGGTAAAGCTTAGGCTCCCACTGAATATTTCCTCCCCTCTCCCCGTGCTCCACCTCCCCCAAACGCACGCTCATGCTCCGAGGCCTCCAGACCCCCCCCCATCTTTCCTCCCGGTGCGTTTTTAATTAGTTTCAGCCGCGCACACGTGCTCCTCCACTGCCTGTTTCACCCTCACTCTCCCTTCTTCTCTCTTGTGTGTGTGATGCTTTTCCCCTCGGCTCCGTTCCCTATGGCTCTCTCTGTTACATCTGCCTCTCGAGAATTAGCAGCATTCAGCGCGGGGACACACTGTTTTCTGTGTAGCCAGGCGCTTTAAAAATGGTTTATTATTATTATTATTATTATGTTGTGTTGCCCCCTCCCATCCGCTCCTCAGCAAACTACTTGCATGCATGTAAACATTTTTTATTATTATACTTACATTTATGGTAGGGCCCTACAGCCACTAAGTGCAGCCGGGCTGTTACTCTACGTGAAAAGTGCTTTTGCTCCACTAAAGTGATTTGTAGCAGTTTACTCCATTGGCACTTTGCTTTAATCCCCAAAAATAGTGATCTTTAATCGTCATCCCGCTCCAAAGTCTCCACGTCATTCAAGTGTCGGACAGAACGGAAAGCCTGCAGGAAAACACCCTTCAGCAGAACTGCGGGCAAGAGAGCACACTGTCCTCTGCAGCTCTGGTCCTCAGAAACATGCATGCCCCACCTCTCAATATTGTGACAGTTCCCCAACAATACACAGTTGTCACTGAGCAGTGCCAGTACAGAAATCCCCAACAGCAGGGGTGAACCGCTCTGCAGCACGCCGACTGCCATCCAGCTAGTAATAATATGCATTGCTTTCTTTGCTTTTTAAACAACCGACCACGGGAAAGCTTAGGCTCCCATAGCATATTTCCTCCCCTCTCCCTGTGATCCCCCTCCCCCAGTCCGCACACTCATGCTCTGAGGCCTCAAGACCCCCCATTCTCTCCTCCCCTCTCCGCACCTCGTGCCCATTTTGCAGCAAGGTTGACATATTGGGCTACATCTCCCACAATTAGGCAATATTTTTCCTAACTTAATTGTGCAAGGAAAAATCAAGTTGGGCTAACAGCCATATTTTGGGCAACAATCCACACAGTGTATGTCCGATTCACAGAATTGTTCCTTGCAGCCATAGTGCAGCCTGGGGTTGTTCACCAAGCCCCTCTTCCACTATCTGCCACTCCACAGTAACACTGCAAACATACATCCAGGCTCCCATAGCATCATGCTTCCCTCCCTCTCCCTTTGCCCCCCTCACCCCACACTCGTGCTCCGAGTCCTCCACACCCCATTCCCCTATCTCTACTCCCCCTCTGCGTCTTGTGACCATTTTGCGGCAAGGTTAACATATTGAGCAACATCTCCCACAATTCGGAAATATTTTCCCTAACTTAATTGTGCAAGGGAAAATCAAGTTGGGCCGACAGCCAGATTTTGGGCTACAATCCACGCAGTGTATGCCCGATTCACAGAATTGTGCCTCTTACCCATATTGCAGCATGGGATTGCTTCGCCATGACCCTCTTTCACTGTCTGCCTCTCCACAGTAACAGTACAAACATACATCCTTTGCTACACGAGCAATTCCTTCCTATGAGGGTGTTGCTGTGTTTGCATTGACCTTTGGCCAGCCCACATTAACCTGCAGACCTGCCCCTTCATTCCTTTGACCCAATCGTGCTCAGATGCATATCTCACTGCATGGGCATGCCAGCACTTGTGAAGCCCCACCCCTAACTTTTCTGCCCTACATTGTTTCAGGTTCACACACCCACTTCCTTCTCTTTTCCTGCCTGCAACCTCTGCGACCACCACTCTCCATCCTAATTAATAAAGGAGGCCTCCTAACGCCTGACACCACAAGTGTTGGAAATCAGCTCTGTCCCCCCAGTAGTCACAGTTTGTCGCTGACCTAGCCCTATCTGATTCACAAACATTTGTTTGCCTCGGGCCCTGGAGTTCTGCCCCATCCCAGCTACTGCAAAGGAAAGTAAGTTAAAGGGAGAGTGTCTTTCTGGTGTTTAACTTTCAGCACACCGGCAGCGGCCTGTGTAACAAAAGCTGCTCTAATGTGAGTTCAGTTTAAAGGTGCAAGAAAGCTATTACTTTGCCTTGTAATGCTTTATAAGGTTTCTGCTAAGAAATATTTACAAAACCTATGTTACTTAGTAATACAGTTCTGCTAATTACAATAAATACATGCAGTGCTCTGATGTGGGTAATGTTTTTTATTAGTGTTTAAGAAACCACAGAAAATCTTTTTTGTTCTTATTATTTAATTCATTTATTTAATATCCCATGTTGACAATGCCTTTGGCCCATTTATTAGCCATTGTTGTAGATTCCATTCACAGAAGCAAAGTAGAAGCAGAACATTTGTATTTTTGTGAGAACAGTGACCATTTCACTCTGGCTATTCAAGTTATTTGTCTGTGGGGAAAAAAAAAAGAAAACAAGCATTGGAATAGCTAATAGGTCTCACTTTTGGGACCTTCTTAGTATTTTTTTCAAACTGTTTCCCTTCTATTTACTTCCCTCCCACTGACCATTTGCGAAATATAATTATCTTGACCTTCCTGTAGTTTATCCGAGTCATTCCTCTTTCCTATTTTATGTTTATACAAATGTTCTTTGTGCCTTGAAGTTCAGAGAACAGCTACAGAATATTTGCATGGTGTCCAAAATCTGCTTGAATAGAAGAAGTTATAGTTGCCTGCACAAAGTTGTTTGCTCTGCAAATGTATACTGTCTCTACTTATAATTTTGAATTGCTAAGTCATCCGTGGAAGATAGTATAAACAAGTTCACCTAGGTCAGTGTGAGGAAGCTTCCTACTTAACCACACACACATAGACCCACACACAACACCACACACAACACCATGCACACAACACCACACACAACACCACACAAACAACTCACAACACCACACACACACACCATCACACACAACATCACACAGACACTCACACACCACCACACAACACCACACACAACACCAGACACAACACCACACACACACAACACCACACACAACACCACACACACAACACCACACACAACACCACACACACACACACAACACCACACACAACACCACACACACACACAACACCACACACACAACACCACACACAACACCACACACAACACCACACACACACCCACAACACCACACACACACAACACCACACATACACACACTACACACACACACTACACACACCACACACACAACACCACACACACAACACCACACCACACACACACACACCACACCACCACACACAACACCACACACACACAACACCACACACAACACCGCACACAACACAGCACACACACAACACCACACACACACACACACACATAATACCACACCACACACATACACCACCACACACACAACACACACACACACAACACACACACACAACACCACACACACACAACCACACCACCACACACTCACAACCACACTCACAACCACACTCACAACCACACACTCACAACCACACTCACAACCACACGCACACACCCACACACACAACCACACATACACACAACCACACATACACACACACACAACCACACACACACAACCACACACAGACAACCACACAACCGCACGCACAGTTAAACCACCCACACAACCACACCCACACACAACCACACACCCACACACACAACCACACACACAAACAACCACACCGTCAGTGCACACTTTCACCAGACACAGACACCATAAGTTGTCAATGACGCTTTCACCAGGCACAACACCACCAGCCATCAGTGCACGCTTTCACCAGGCACAAACAGCACCAGCAGTCCGTGCACGCTTCCACCAGGCACACACCACCAGACGTCAGTGCACGTTTTCACCAGGCACACACACACCACCAGCCGTCAGTTCACGCTTTCACCAGGCACACACACACCACCAGCCGTCAGTGCACGCTTTCACCAGGCACACACACACATCACCAGCGGTCAGTGCACGCTTTCACCAGGCACAAACCCACATGCCATCAGTGCACGCTTTCACCAGGCACCCACACCACCAGCCGTCAGTGCATGCTTTTACCAGGCACACACACCACCTGCCGGCAGTGCACACTTCCACCAGGCACACACACCACCAGTCATCAGTGCACCATTTCTACAGGCACACACACCACCAGCCATCAGTGCACACATCAAATGTTAAAACATCCACAATTAACTAATGTAGCAATCGCAGTGCGGCAAACTTTACTTTTAAACATATTCATCTAAAGCGCCGCATGACACCATTGCTACAAAAATAAATACACATTTTTTTGGGCCACAATTTATAGACTTTTGCAATTGGTGTTGCAATATTTAGCAATGCCATTACCTCAAACTTAATTACTGCGAGACCTATTGCATTGCAAATGCTTGTTTCTTTTGCTTTTAATGTACACAGCATTCAGTAAGTTTGTATTAAGCAGGTAGTTGAGCAATTTTCCATTCTATTTTGTTTCAGTGAATCTCTGACGAAGAGCCAGTACGCTCATAAATGCATTGGGTGGAATTAATGAAATTAACCTACTTTGGAATATGATTGAGCACACGTGCCTCTATTGTAAGCCTGGATTTGTAGCAGGAGGCATTTGAAAAAGTTCAATAAAGAATTACTGTGCAATCATGCTGTCTCCGCAGTGATCTTAGAACCTGGAAGATTCAGTATACAAAGAGTGGTATAACTATTGGAAAACAATGATAAAAGTGGATGAATCAGGAGTAAGCGACTTATTGGGAGAAATTTTCCCCATTCAGCCGTGCAACGGATGGGTCCTCGAGGAAAGTGCCCTTTGGTAGTATTTGTTAATAGCTGTGACATGGGACGTTTCACAGCATCTGTTTGCATGCATTATAACATGCAGCTAAGCATTGGACATAAGGATTAAATTATCTTAGGGAAGGAGTGCATTCTCACAAATACCTGTATCCACTTTCTAAAAGTGGCATTTTCAAACACGCACTTTAAAAACCAAGTTTACTAAAATATGTATTTTTAAATTGTGAATTCATGTATCCCACACTCCAAAACTCCAAATCTCTATCTCTACCCAATTGGAAGTTACACTTGTAAGATGTTACAAGGCAGCTCCAATGATAACCTACGGGATAGATAATCCTTACAATAGTAATAAAGGAAATTAGCAGTGTTTCACTATCAGGACATGTAAAACACACCAGTACATGTCCTACCTTTCAAAACACTGCACCCTGCCCATGGAGCTTTTTTAGGCCTACCTTA
Organism: Lissotriton vulgaris; assembly: GCF_964263255.1. Lineage (NCBI taxonomy): Eukaryota > Metazoa > Chordata > Amphibia > Caudata > Salamandridae > Lissotriton > Lissotriton vulgaris. The sequence goes on from NC_141687.1 coordinate 928,311,445, forward strand.
GGGGTGCCATACATGTAGCAAAAGGGAAGGTTTGGGCATGGCAAGTGGGTACACTTGCCACATCGACATACCAGTTTAACACTGCCCACACAGATACTGCAGTGGAAGGTCTGGGAGATGGTTGCAGGGTTATTCAAGTGGCGGGCACAATCAATGCTGCAAGCCCACTAAAAGCATTTGATTTACAGGCCCTGGGCACACACAGTGCACTTCACTAGAGACTTACCAGTAAATCAAATATGCCAATACAATTTACACTGAGACCATATGCACTATAACACTGATTTGCAGTGACAAAGTACCCATAGTCTGTAAATCTGGCAAAAATAGGTCAGAACAAATAGGAGGAAGAAGGCAAAAACCTTAAGCATAACCCTAGAAAAATATCAGGTCCAACAGGTTCTGAATGCAGAACAGAGGCAGTCGTCAGCCAACTACCCTGTGCTTCCCTTCATTGCAGAAGGAGTGATTCTCAACTGCAGTAGAAGTCACTTTGAAAAACTAGTAAAACTTTGCGACTCGCTTGAAATTGAAGAAACAAATTGCAAAGTTGCATGACTCTGAAATGATGTTCCCCCTGCTAATTAGGCGCTGGAAAGTTGGACTGGATTGTTGCCAGTGACTTATAGAAGGTCATATAGGATCTCTAACTTTGTGCTAGTACATTTAGATTCATCGACTTATGCTCTTCGTTGCTTTTCCTACCAGCCCACCGTGCATTTGTACCTCAGACATTGCAATGATTCACGATGCAGAGTCTGAACTAGTCAATAATTCAGAACGCTGCAGAAAAATGCGTTCATTGTGAAGTGAGGCGAAAGATACAAGTCGCTGAGGGGTGACTCAGCCTCAGAGCCCCATCAGCCCCCCCCCCTCACCACCCAGACAGGTTTCTGTTGGATCAGCATGTCCTCCTGTGCCTTCCCAAGTTCTTGCCAGGCAGAATGCTCATTGTTAGGCAGTGTAACAATGGTTCTATTAAAAGGGTATCTAAGAGACTGCCGAATCTGCTGACTTTTCCTCCTCATTGGTATTCCAAAATAGATTTCCTGTTTCTGTTTTGGACTTCTGAACAAGATTTTCAGTCACCGACTGCAACTGCAGGCTAAAGTAGAGAAGAGAAAGAAAAGCTCACATAGTTGATAAGAAGTTGGACGTCTGGCTGCACGAAGATAAAAGGGCATTTCACATTGAGAGTCATGTCTCCTGCTCACCAAGTGTAAAATGGACGGCATTCGGTAAATCGATTCACTGAAGCATCAATCCATTTAAACACGGAATATTGACTGTTGAAAGGAGGGTTACTGAGCCAGGTATCTGGATGAGGACGAGGTGGAGGGGAAGGGTTAATATTACAGAGAGTGAAAGACTGGTGTTTGTAAAAAAAAATGTGTCAGCGAGTAAGGTGTGAAGAGGGAGGGAGAAGGTCATCCTGTGAACAACTGAGAGAGAGAAGCAAAAAAGATGGTGTTAGGAAGACGAGTGGCTGAGACGGCTAGGAAAGTCGTGCATTTTCCCTGTTTCTATGCTTTCCCCATGTCCTGTCCTCTATGATCCACTCTTCATCTTCACTCTTTTCTCGTCTCGTCCTTGGTCTTCTTTTATCTCTCCCCATTTTCATTTCTTCCCTGCTCACTCTTCTTCCACGCGTTTCCTACCTCGAGTCCCACTTTCTCGCACTAATTTCTCGCACTAACCTACCATTGTCTCACTTCTCCTTTCTATCCATGTTCCTTTTTTCTCTGTTTCTTTCTCTCTCTCCTCTTTACTGTTAATGTACAGGTCAATAACGATAAAGGTATTATTACCTGGGAAACCTGTACTTGAGTGAGGTAGGGTGGAGATGGAGATCATGCGCTGAAGTGGGGATACAAGATGACCCCAAGATACAGGGCAGGAATAGAGAAGGTGAAGGCGAGGATGTGGCCTTACGGCCAGAGCGGCCGACTTTGGAGCTGCGGAAATAGGTTTGAGTCTCGGCCTCGGCTCAGCAGCTTGTGATTCTTGGCAAATCACTTAATCTCCCCTGCCTACCAAAAAAAAAAAAATGAATGTGTCATTATGTAACATAACTGGTGCCCATGTAAAGCGCCCCAACACCTTCGGATCAAGTTCCGCCATATAAATCTGCAAAATGAAAAATAGGACTGCAAAATGCCACAGGTAAATCTAGAGACCGCAGAGCCAAAGCAGCAGACTTAATGTAGAGACAATATACAATTAAAATAAGACTGGTTTCTAATATTTATTGTAAGATTATTTAGAGAAAAAACTGAAACAAAGACTAGTTACTTTTATGGGAGGGAGTCTGTGAATGGGAGGATGTACACAGTAAACTTTTAAAGTATGCACACTGTGGGTCCTATTTACAACAAAATGATGCAGTGTGGCGCCACAATCCATTTTGCTGCAGAATACAGCACGCGTTGAAAGCGGAAAAAATGAGGAGAAATAAAAGCATTTCTCCTCGTTGTACTGTGAGGATTCTGACGCATTCCCAGGTTTTAGAAATGTCAGAAAACTGGAAATGCGGCAGAATCAATGGGTGTTGTGTGGGAACACCAACACCACCACCCATCAAAGCCCCTTTCACACAAAATGATGCATGAAATGGGCCATATTTACAAGATTATAGAAATCCACACAGGGTGAATTTGCATGGCATTGTAAATATGGGGCAGTACACTGCTCTCTGGTGGGTCAAAAAAAGTGACACACCAGCGGTGCATGGGGCTTGTAAATAAGCACCTGTGTCAATTCATCATTTAAAGACCTCATTTATGAGGGCCCAAGTGGCACTTTTGCTCCGCTGAAGAGTCAATGGTTAACATCATATTTACAAGGCCATGCAAAGCCACTTTGTGTGGCTTTTTTTATGACAAGTGGCTTTGCATGGCCTTGTAAATATGTGCCTCTTTCATGGAGGACAATGCATTAAAAGGGCGTTCCATGGGTGTTGCTGTGGGTATTCCCACATAACACCCATGGAATCTGAAGCATTCCCAGATTTTCGAGGAATCTTTAAACCTGGAAATGCGTCACATTCTAACTCCACCCCAGGGGTGGTGTTAGGGAGGGGCAATGTGGAGAAGCATAATTTTCCTCATGTTTTCCTCTTTCTATGTGTGTTGATTCTGCATCACACATAGAAAGAAGAAAATACCTCTTGTGATTGATTTTGTGAACGGATGTGTCCCTTCCTGCAGAAAAACAATCACCCTTACAACCCAGACACCCTTGCACCATGGCGCAAGGGTGCCTGCATTTACGCATGGCACCCCATTGTGCAACTGAGCAGGGGAAAAGGACAGAAATGTGCTGTATCTAATATATACAGCGCATTCCTGCCCTTTTCTTTTGAAGCAGGGCGGTGCAGCAAGATTCTTTGCAGGACTGCACTGTGCCAAAACCTCGTAAATGTGGCTTTAAGTGTCCATCTTGTGCAACTATGGTGTTCTGGAGAAAGACACAAACTTACCACTCCTGTGGGTCAATGCTATTTTAGAGACCACATCCAGCAATTGTAGATCTTGCAGAGTTTAGAATACGTTTAGCCTTAGCAAAAGCAGGAATGCAATTATTTTCTAGCATCATACTAGAATATATAACTCGGTAATTACTTTATAAGAAAACTAGAGGTAATGAAAGGAAAAAGAATAAGATAAAAGCAATTGGTATATAAATTGATACTAACCATGAGGCTAGTAGTGAAAATTAACATGAATTGCCACCAGCATGTAAAGGCAACAGTTTGCCAATGGATGCCAGTGGCCCCATCTTGCTATGGATGCCCTAACATGCCAAGAATTAGCCCCAGTGTTACTCACACAATAAGCACAAACAAAAGTGTTCTTAACTCCTTCGGTGCTCATGACGAGCCCAGCTCATCATGAGTCACAATGAAGCTATGCTCATGACAAGCTGGACTCGTCATTACGGTTGCACACCGCCCTGAGGTTCTTCGGTTTTCAACTTTGTCCCGTATTTGGCCGCCATTTTGTGTCTCGTCACCATTTTGTGTTGCCCTTACTCAGGCAGCACGGCGAACGGAGTGTGTTTGCCTTTTCCAGCTGCTACCTGTCTCTTCTGTAAAAAAGTAACCCCCTGCTCTTGTTTACGAAACCGATGTCAGGGTCTGGCCGAGTTTACTAATCCATGTCTGGGTTGATTGATCCCTGTCTCGACTGACTATTTGGTTTCCCCTATTCTATCATTACTTTATCTTATCCGACTGGCCTTCGCTATTCTCTCCTTGTATTCTCTTGTTACATAACCATCCTTTGAGGCACACAAATACGTCCTGCCACCTGCAAATTGGATTGTAGGCACTAGCACTGATTAACTTGTGGGGAGGGGTGATATACAGAGTCCGAAAGAAGGGCGTATTTGGGACACCTGATAGTTTGTTTTCCAACTTTTCCTATTGGCTAGCTTTGTATGTATTGGGAGTATACGTTGTAAATATGTGTGCTATAAAAGATTGTGCGCCACGAAATAAAGTGGAAGTCTCCTGAGAACCTACTCTGTACTTCTGGGACAACTGTGCTTAGCTGCAGCTAATAAACCTGGTTTTCTACACCTAACGTGTCTCTGTCCGACAAGGCAGGCGAACTCGGGGATTTAAGGCATACCCTGCGCCGCCAGGCCCATAAGGCCTGGTTCTCGTGGGGCGGCTTCAGTGGTAGCGGTTCAGCCCGAGGGTCGTGAGGAGCCTCGCAAGAAAATTCCGGAGGATTCGCGAACCACGTCAAGCGACCCCTGCATGTCGAAGTGGACCGAAGGTCTTTTGCAGCACGGCTACTCCTATCCGATGGCTGCTGACAACTGCTGCCCTGACTGCCGCCCTGCCTTGGTCTATTTGGTGATGACTGGTATTGCGAGACGTTAGATGGACCTCTGTTGGCGTGAGAGAACACTTAGTTAAGTATTCGTGGGTAGCGCCCACTTCTTTGTTTTGTTTTTGGGTTTGTTATTCGACCATTGCAATAGCCGAAGCCAAGGGGTGAGTACGTTTGTGCTGTGTTATTTGCTTTAACCCCTTGAAGTTTGTAAACAGACCATTGAATTAAAGATGTCTGGTTTTAGCAAGTTTAGGAAGTTTTGTTGTCTTGGTTGCAATAGGGATTCCCGGATAGAGGACTCTTGTCCGATTCCTACGGTTGGAACTCCCACTTATGAGCTCTATTCAAAACATGGTGTTGGCCCCATTGCCTTTAACGAGGCATGGATCCGATACAAAAAGAAAGATGGTGTTTTGCAGTGGCCACAAAATGAAATGGTAGCTTTGAGCCTGACATATTAGACAATCTAGAAGCAATTTTGTTCAAAAGAAAAGCCCGGCCGGCGATGTTTGACTCTTTCCGCCTCTGGCGTAAAGAAGCCAAAGAGAGAGAAATTAAGCAGCCAAAAAGAGATAAGAAAGTGAAAGGTATGACGATTATACAGGCTGCCCAGCAGTTTAAAGAAAATTAGATTGATCGGGTGATTGAAGTCTCAGAAAGACAGCATTGTATGGCAATAGATAGATATTACCCTGTGTTGCCTACTTCTCCACAGAGTAAGGATCTTGACGAAGATCCCTTAATGTCCCATTTGTTCAGGTTGCCTCCACCCTATGTACCAGTTGCTAATGCACCCCCATTGTCCAGCAACCTGTTGTTCAGCCAGTAGATCCGGCTCTTCCACAATTGCCCCTTGCAGTATTACCACCACGCCTCCTTTGCCACCGACTTCTGAACCTCAGTCTCCTTTACCCTTGGTTCCTCTTGTAACTGTCAGCTCCTCTCCTCCTTTGCTTAATACCTTGTCTTCGGTTTTACTATCAGATTCTCCCACAGCTCGTAAACGATTGGTCGACACTGTTTCTTGCCTTTCCCCCCCCTCTTTGGGTCTTTTAACAAGACTCCTGCTCTGTCCCAAAGGCAATCCTGTAGTCCAGTGTTTCCCAAACTGTGGTCCGCGGACCCCCAGGGGTCCGTGACACATTCCCAGGGGGTCCGTAGGCAACAGTTTTAAAAGCACAGAAACATTTCTTTTAGAATTAGCAGCTTTCCAGCAACAATAAAAGTGTCAAGAGAATGCCAGTGATTAATGTACCTGCTGGAGCTGAGGAGAGTTTTGTTCAGTGGCAGCTTTGAATTAACTAATGTAGCACAGGGGATTAATGTGCCTACTGCAAAGAACGTGTAACATGCATCTTAAAAAGCAGTATTTTATGTGCCTAGGTTCGTGGTTACTGCTTTTGTCACAGAGATTCTTTTGTTACTGTGCACTTTATAAGTGACAATCGTAATCTAGCAGAGGGACCTATAAACTGTCAAAGAGCTGCTTGGAAACTGCATGGTACCAGTTAGTAACTTATATTTTGCCCCAGTTATTAATTATCGTGATGCTGCTAAAAAGATATATTTGGATGGAAATACATTTTTAATGTTAAAGTCAATGTTAGCAATTGAGTTATGTTCTGAATACTGAGTTTGTGCTTTTCCAGACCAAGCACTCTTTAACCATTTTATATACACACTGATTTACATGTATGATTCAATGTCTCTATATGTGTGTTATGTACAGTGCTCTGACATCCTACAATGGTATGACAGATGCTATAAAACAAATACAATACATGTGACAGTGGGGCTATTACTTCAATATAAAATACTAAGGGCCAGATGTACGATCTGTTTTTATATGCGCGAACGAGTTCGCGACCCCGTTTGCGCATGCAAAAACCTATTGGGCCATGTACATAGCCCATTTCGTGAGTCGCAATTTGTTTGCGACTCTCTAAATAGGTGTTGCAACTTGCTATTGGGAAAGGGCATTCCCTTTCAAATAGCGAGTCTCAAAACCATTTTACAAATGTTTGCGGTGGAAAAACAGTCACAATAACCACCTACTTCAAGTAGATGGTAATTCATTCGCAAATGGGAAGGGGTCACCAGGGTACCTCTTCCCCATTACAAATGCATGCAACATTATTTTCTAAGGGCAGGCAGTGGTCCCAGGGACCTCTACCTGCCCTTAGAAAATGAAAACAAAACGTTTAATTTTTTTTAAATGCATGGTAAACATGCTGCATTTGTTTTGTAAAAAACAATTTTATTTAAAAGCAGTCCGAGACATGGTGGCCTGCTGAGCCCAGCAGGCCACCATCGCTGGGAGGGCTGGCATTTCCAATGGGCTTGCAAATTGCGAGAGGCTCATTAATATTAATGAACCTCGCAATTTGCGACCCCATTAGGAATCCCAAACAGTGTTAAACAAACTGTTGTACATTTCATTTAGCGACTCGCAATTTGCCACTCGCAATGTGTCGCCAATTGCGAGGCGCTAAATGAAATGGTCGTACATCTGGCCCCAAAATCCTTAGTACTTTTGAGTATTTGTTCTGTGTGCACACGTGTGTATTTTTTTCAAATTACTTTTTTAATGTTTGAAATTTAACTCATACAAATTGCTTGGGGGTCCCCGGCTTCCAGTGGTAACTCAATGGGGGGTCCTCAGGAGTCAAAAGTTTGGGAACCACTGCTGTAGTCAACTCCCAGGTTCCGACAAGCGAATTGCGTTGGACTCTCTTGCTCACAAATGGATCATGAGTGGTCCACAGTATAGTGTGCATGATATCATGAGCACCTTTCTCCAGTGGAATGCGCCCACGCAGAGATATGTTTTTAATGTTATGTGTGACAATCTTGTCAAAGGATTGGAGGATATGGATTTGGTTTTAGCTCCACAGGGTCTGTTAGATGTGCAGGCTAAATATGATAAAGGACTTATTGTGGATTCTGAAGTTGAAGATGCCGTAAGGACACTTGTCACTTTCAGGTCTTTATTTTCTTCTGAGACTATTCTTGAACCTCATCCTGCAGTGAGACAGAAAATGAAACATTATCCTATGAGGGAAGTTCCTCCAGTATGGAGAGAAGAGGTTCCACAAGTAGGCGCTGCTCCGCGTATCCCTGCTCATTTCCAGGGTATATGGGTAAATGTCCCCTGGAAACTATCTGAAGTTTTGGCGCTCAAACAGTCTTTACCGGACCCTCGTAAAAATCCTGCTGGGTAATATAAAGAGCTGTCCCAAACTGTTGATGCGTATATTATGAATTTGGCTGATATTTTTTTGCTGATGGGAAATGTAGTCCCACAAGCGTTATAGGCTCGGATTCGTAGGGAGGACCACGACCAAGCTTTAGGTGGTAATTGGGCTGCTATAACTGCTTTGGATGCAGCACAAGTAGGAGGTGCTAAACCAGATGATTTGATTGCACAATTGCCCGGTAGAATCATCACTTTAATGAAAACGATGATGCCTGCCTTACGTGTTAACTGGGATAAGTTAGCTGCGTGTAAACAGAAGAAAGATGAGAGTGTCTCCGATTTCTTTACCCATTTCGAGGAGACCACAGTGGTCAAGATATGAGTACTGAGGGTGGACAGTGATTTTTCGTGGATAAATTAGTATTCAATTTACTTCTAGAATTATCTCATAAATTGAAAGACTCCGAAAGTTTGTGGGCTGTTTCTTCGTCTGCCCAGATATTAGCTACTTCTCAGTATTACGAGAATAGGGATAAGGAGGAAAAGGATAAGATCGAGAAGAAGACTAAATAATTCAAAACGAAGGTTCTTTTGCAACGGGCTTATCCCCCTCGTTCCGCTCAGCGCCAATTTTAACAGCCTCCTCAGCTTCAGAGGTTGTTATAAAAACCTGAACCCTTTGTTCCGTGACCTTTGCTAGGTCCTAATCAAGGTGCCTATTGTAAAGAGGAAGGTCATTTTAAGAATAGCTGTCCGGTTTTAATGCAGCGTAATGGTGGAATCCCAGGGCCGCGAGGCTGTGGTGGTTTTCAATCAGCACCTGCAGGTAGAGGGCGTGGTGCGTTGTCTCAAGGACAGCGTTCCTTTTCCCCTCAGACTTCTATGAATTATTTTGACCAGCAGAATACTCAGTCTGCGCAATATTACAATGACGACTATTGTGTTGAAAGTGAGACTCAGGATTTTCACACTAGTTAGGACAGCCATGGACAAAGCAAGGGAGTCGTATCAGTTCCAGTGGATCAGAATGGGCCTCATGTTGAAGTTGTTGCATTGGGTGTTTCAGAGCCATTTCTTTTGGATACTGGTGCAATGAGAAGTTCTATTATTCACTCCAAACTCCCTGGGGCACCTTTGTCTGGCTTAACAAAAGTTTCTGTAGGATTCTCTGGCGCCCCAGTTAGTAACCCGGTTTCTTGCCCTTTGCCTATCTCAATTGGTCCTTATGATTTGGAGGCCCCGCTCCTTTTAACGACTGGTTGCGGCGAGAATTTGCTGGGTTTGGACTTATTGAAACATCTTCATGCAACATTGTATTGTTCCCCCTCTGGTGTACATCTTACTCTAGGTGAGAAATTGGTTTCTCATATGTATTTGTCTAAGGACCAACTCCCACCCGAATTGCATTCTCTTCCAGCTACACTCTGGGCTACGGGTCCGAATGATGTTGGTCTGCCCCAGATTCCGCCTTACGTGGTTACTATCAAGCCTAATGTTAAATTACCATGCATTCCTCAGTATAAAATTTCCAACGATGGTGAACGAGCTTTGTTGGCTATCATCTATGATCTGGTTCAGAAGGGTGTGGTCGAAGAAACAAGAGGAAATGTTTGCAATAGTCCTGTTCTACCCGTTCTTAAACGCACTGATCCTTCTCAGCCTCCTGTATATCGTTTTGTGATCGATCTTCGGGAAGTCAACAAAATTGTTGTCCCCCAGTTTCCTGTCGTCCCAGATATCACTGCCTTGCTCACAATGATACCCGCTTCAGCTGCCTGGTTCTCGGTTATTGACCTCAAAAATGCTTTCTTCAACATTCCTATTGCTGAGGAGAGTAGGGATATTTTTGGCTTCTCTCTCGGAGGCTGAAGTTTCCGATTCAAACGTGCACCTCAAGGCTATTGTGAGAGTCCTTCCATTTATAGTCAGGCTTTGAAATCTCAGCTCAATGCTTTCACTTTACCCCCAGGTGCCAGTCTTATTCAGTATGTGGATGATTTGTTAGTTGCTGGTGATTCAGAGGATGTTTGTAAGGATGTGACTGTTTCACTGTTGCGTCATTTGTCTGACCTACATCACAAGGTGTCACCCTCTAAATTACAATATTGCCGCCAAGAGGTTACCTACGTAGGTCATCTCTTGTCGAAGGAGGGAAGGCGATTGACCCCAGAACGTATTCAAGCAATCGCACAAATGTCTGTACCATTCACACAAAGGGAGGTGCGTGCCTTTCTCGGCATTACCTCTTATTGTAGACAGTGGATTCCAAATTTTTCTCTGTTGGCTAACCTCTGCTGGCACTTACTCTGAAAGACACACCCAAAACCTCTTCCTTGGACTGACGAATGTCAGAAGAGTTTTTCTGACTTACGTATGGCCTTGTGTTCTGCCCCTGTGTTAGGTACTCCAGATTACAGTAAGCCTTTCACACTCTACGTTCATGGAAGAGAAGGTTGTGCGTTGTCAGTTTTAATGCAACAATTTGGAGACAAACAGCGGCCATGTGCCTATTTGTCTCAGAGCGACAGCAGCAGCAGCGATCTCCATTTGTCAATCTGCTGGATTGGTACTGGATAACACTCTTGTTGTTATGGAACAACACGCAGTGGATACTCTTTTGACAGAACAAAAACACAACATCTCACGAGTGCCCGCTTGTCTGGGTATGAGCTGACGCTCTTGCTAGTCATATACACATCAAGCGGTGTAATACTTTGAATCCAGCAACACTGTTACCCATTCCAGAAGAGAAAGAAACTCAAAAACAACAAGATTGTTTTCTCCGAACAGAGCAGGAAACGAAAGGCAGAATAGACTTAAAAGACACACCAACCGTGGACCCGGATGGGATCCTATGGGTGGATGGGTCTTGTTTCAAGCTTCCTAATGGTGAGATGACTGCGGCCTATGCTGTTACCACCTTGTATATGGTAGTGGAGACAGCACGCATTACACAGAATTCAGCCCAAGCAGCTAAACTGATTGCCCTGATGAGAGCGTGTGTGTTGGCTAAGGGAAAGAGAGTGAATGTTTACACAGATAGCTAATACGCCTTTGGCGTAGCTCATACTTTCGGTCGTTTGTGGAAGGAAAGAGGATTCTTTACTTCCCATGGGACTAAGATACAGCATGGTCAGTTGGTAACTGACCTTCTTGAATCACTTGCTTTGCCTACCCAAATAGCAATAGTGAAGTGTAGTGAACATAAAAGGATCACTGATTATGTGGGCCGCGGGAATGCTTTTGCAGACGAGGTAGCAAAAGAAACAGCGAGAGATGCTACAAGTCGCATGTGTGTTGCAGGCCCTGCAAGATGGGTCAGAGAAGGAGGAATGTGTGAGGACACAATAGAAAGTGTGAGAATGATTCAAGAAGAGGCTACTGAAAAGGAATTAAGTAAGTGGAGAGAAAGTACAGGAATGTTGGACGCGACAGGGTGTTGGACGGAATTGTCAGAACATCAGCGTTGGCTGTTACCAGACGCCTATGTACAGCCTGTAGTTACTATGGCCCATAGTCCAGCCCACATCAGTGCGAAGGGAATATGCAAACTTCTGGCTCCAGTATGGCAGAATGAAGGAATCCCTAAATGTGTGGAGAATGTGGTGAAACATTGTATCGTTTGTTTGATGCATAATCCAGGAAAGGGAACCCCAACTCCGGCAGGTCATTTTGCTCCCCCTACGTATCCTTTTGAGGTATTACAAATTGATTACATTCATAGGGAACGTTGTAATAACCTTAATTATGTTTTGGTGGTGGTGTGTGCCTTTTCCAGATGGATAGAGGCCTACCCCCTAAAGGACAATACGGCTTTGTCCACTGCCAAAGTCCTTTTGAAGGAATTCTTCCTGAGGTTTGGTTTGCCGCGAATTGTCTGGAGTGACAATGGAAGTGAATTTGTAGGCCAAATTACGCAGAAGGTGTGTGCGGGTCTTGGTATTAAGCAGAAAATCCATGCGGCAAACCACCCTCAGTGAGCAGATTTGGTAGAGTGTTATAATGGCACTCTCAAGCTCAAAGTGGCAAAGATTCAGGCAACAGGTTCAAAACGCTTTGCCGGAGGCCTCCGCAGATCCAGGTCATTCCATCCAACCCAGAGACTGGGTTTGCCTGAAGAATTTTCAGAGAAAAAAAATTTGGAACCTCGTTGGGGGCCGACTCGGCAAGTTCTTCTGGTAACACGTACAGCAGTAAAAGTCGTCGGAAAGAAGAATTGGGTTCATGGCGTGCACTGCAAAAGGGTACCTTTGCCTTTGCCTTTTGACCAGTGGGTCCGCAAGGGTATCGGTGATAGTGAGAGTGAAAGGGTCCCTCGATTGGTACCTTTCAGTAGTGCACGTCTGGATCGGATGAAGTCTGAAAAAGAAGACGACGACGTGTTACAAGAAGCTGTACCATCACATTTGATATTGAATACAACAAATTCAGAGACTTTGTTTCGAGAGAAAAAGGTACCTGATAAGACCCGGTACAACCTAAGACTTAGATCGATTAGGAACAATTGAACTTGTTCTCTTTTCTTTTTCTGGTTACATTATTAAGAGACATTTCTTTTCACTATCCAGCAAGTTGCAGGGTCGCGGTAGTAGTCTTAGGCTGTGACCTGAGTAGTGACAGTAGGTCTGCAGGACTTGCAGTGTCATAGGACGGCTTATAATCACAACTAAGTGATCTAGGAAGATTACAGTGAGCAACGCTGTAGAGAATGGATATTAAAGTGGAAAAGAATGATAAAAAGAAAGAAATGAAAAGTTAATATAAGAAATTGTTGTTTAGTCCATGTGGTGTAGCCTTATGTATTTTAATATGTTCATGTCTTTTATTGGCTTGTTTGAGTTGGGTTGTTCACACTATGCAGCAAGCACCTGTTCCAACTTCTGTTTCCTTGTATTTTCCTACTACTGCCTCCCCGCATCAGTTCCATACACTCCCAGAGCACGAGCAAATCAGGAGAACAGAATACTTCAACAATTCATTTATCCAGTTGTTACATCAGCATCAACAGGTAGTCAATACTACTGACTGTTGAGTTTGTGGACTCATGCCCCATAGCACAGAGAGAGGGATGCCATATTTAATCCTTCCGTTTTCTTACGAAGGTTCCGCTTGGGCCTATTTGGCCATGTTTTCTAAAGTAGATCAGAATCAACTTCGATATCCTCCTGGTGGTCCATATGGTGGTGGAGCAGATTTTAGTCACAGTTCTTTGATAAAGGGAATAGTGGCCATGGCTAGAATTGCCGAAATTGGTAAGATTCCCGTTGATGAGAAACGAGCGTATGATGGTTGGAACGTGACTCGTTATGTTACTAGCCTCACAGATAAGGCTAGACGAAGGAGATCCCCACCAATTTGGACCGTACCTCATCGAGGTAATTTATGTCTGCAGATAAATGGCCAAAATATTAAAAACCAACAGGAAAAGAGTGTTTGTTCCCATACATACATCTATTCACCCCAGATTTCTTCATCGTTAGTGCCATCTCAAGGCACATATTTTGTCTGTCATGACAGAGCCTACACGTGGCTTCCCACCTACTTTTCAGGAACTTGTTATGTGGCTTTTCTTCTCCCTCCGACATACACTGCTCCTTCAGGTCATCACAGAAAAAGACATGGCAGAGGGGTTATCGATTCTAAGGACATAGCAGTAAAAGAAGGAGGTGACTTTATCAAAGAGTTTCTTCCTTTCTGGGGTCCAATGGCCAATAGCAGAAACATTAGACAGTTAGTTTGTGTTGTTGAGGCTACCATAAATGTAACTTCTGGAGCCTTGAGTAATCTAACAGCCGAACTTCAGGCGGACCTCCTTATGACTTTGCAGAACAGGATGGTTTTAGACATTGTCCTTGCAGATCGTGGAGGAGTCTGTAAATTGATTGGGTCTAGTTGCTGCATTTATATTCCTGATAATGCCCCTACGGTATACCAAGCCATCTCTAAATTACACATAATTTCCGAGTTGATTCATCAGGACACAGGAGATTGGTCTGTGATGGGATGGTTTTGGGGACTACTGTCCACATGGGGATGGAAGGTATTAACCTTCCTTGGAATGGTTTTGGCCATCATTTTCTTTTGTTGTCTTTGTTTACAGTGTGGCCCTGCCATCTGCGGTCTTTGTGCCATCATGTGTGTCCCAAGGCCTGTGTCACAGAAAACAGAGAACATTAAAATGATGTTGCAGCAAGAGCTTGACGACCTCATGGCCATTGACATTGACACAGACTAACTTGAGTCCTTTGTGTTTTGCCTGAGTAATGGCAAAAGGAGGGCTGAGGTTCTTCGGTTTTCGACTTTGTCCCGTATTTGGCCACCATTTTGTGTCTCGTCGCCATTTTGTGTTGCCCCTACTCAGGCAGAACGGCGGACGGAGTGTTTTTGCCTTTTCCAGCTGCTATGTGTCTCTTCTGTTAAAAAGTAACCCCCTGTCCTTGTTTACGAAACCGATGTCAGGGTCTGGCCGAGTTCACTAATCCATATCTGGGTTGATTGATCCCTGTCTCGACTGACTATTTGGTTTCCTCTATTCTTTCCTTACTTTATCTCATCCGACTGGCCTTCGCTATTCTCTCCTTGTATTCTCTAGTTACATAACCATCCTTTGAGGCACACAAATACGTCCTGCCACCTGCAAATTGGATCGGAGGCACTAGCACTGATTAACTTGTGGGGAGGGGTGATACACAGAGTCCGAAAGAAGGGCGTATTTGGGACACCTGATAGTTTGTTTTCCAACTTTTCCTATTGACTAGCTTTGTATGTATTGGGAGTATACATTGTAAATATGTGTGCTATAAAAGATTGTGCACCACGGAATAAAGTGGCAGTCTCCTGAGAACCTACTCTGTACTTCTGGGACAACTGTGCTTAGCTGCAGCTAATAAACCTGGTTTTCTACGCCTAACAGAGTGTCTTGTGTCTCTGTCCGACAAGGCAGGTGAACTCGGGGATTTAAGGAGTACCCTGCGCCGCCAGGCCCATGAGGCCCGGTTCTCAAGCCCGCGCGTGATTGATTCCCCGCCTGTGCGGGCAAATTAAACAGTGGGCAGGGTTGTGACGAGCCCAGCTCGTCATGAGCACAGCTCCACTGTGAGTCATGACGAGCTGGGCTCGTCACAAGCACCGTGGCGCTGCGCTCACCCCCCTGGCCACCCCACACCATGGGGATATTACCCGTGCAGCGAAGAGGTTAATACACTCACTACCCTCACGCTAATACATATCTAAACACTCAAACGCACTCGGAGGCTTTTATTTACTTACCTTCTACTTAATATGCCACGTACACAGTGATCTCAAAGCTTGCATCTTCTCCACAAAACTCTCTCCCACAGTCGGCTCCATGGAACGCTTTGCAGACCTCACCTAATGTAGGCAGTTCTTACTCACTATTCCCATGATAGCAGTGGGCAGATGCCATTTTTACAATGTGATTGACAGTGCAGTGCTTGGTTGGGTTCTGCAGTCGTCAGTCACAGCAGGGTGGGGCATGTAATATTGTGCCACTATCCAGGAATGAAGGGAATGGGCCATTGTCAGAAGAGTCTTTGGTTAAGCACCCCGTCTTCCAGGGGTAGCATTGGTATAGACGGGAAGTGATGTTGACACCTAAAAAAGCCTTTGCAGTTCCGAGGGGTGGGGTGGGGTGGGGCAGTTGAAATATCTAAAAAGTGTGTGGGTTGTGCCTTCTTCCTTGCTGTAATGTTAGTTCCATGCTACAATGCCAGAAGCAGGAGTTCAAATAGGACCTGCTCAGGTAGCAAGGTAAGGAAAAGAAGCTTTTAAATTATGTGTGTGCATGGGTGGGAGTGAGTGTGTGTGAGAGAGCATGTATATGTTTGACCATGTCTGAGTTTCTATATGTGTGTGTGTATGTGGGTGAAAGAGAAAGAGAGCCAAGGGAGTGAACCAGAGTGAGAGAGAATAAGTGATGGTGAGAGTGAGTACCTGTAAGAATGAATGAGAATGAGGGAGAATGACAATGAGTGTTGCTATGTGTGTTGACTGAGTCTATCAAAGTGAGGCTGAGTGAGTCACAGTCTAAGTGAATCTTATTGAGTCAGAGAATGATTGCTACATAGCGAGTCAGAGTGGGAATCATTGAGAATGATTGAATTGAGTGAGTGAGAATAAGTTAAACTTAGTGAGACTGACTCGGAAGGAGTGAGACTGAATGAGTCTGGGTGAGACTGTTTGTGTCCGATTGAGCTTGAGTGAATCAGAGTGATATTGAGTGAGTCAAAATGTGGATGAGTGTAAATGAGTGAGAGTTGATGAGTATGAGTTACAGTGGCACTGAATGAATTGGAATTAGTAAAACTAAGTGTATGAGTGAGGCTGATTAATTCAGAGGTAGACTCAGTCATAAAGAGTGGACTCAGTCATAAAGGGTGAGAATGAGTGTAAATGAGTGAGTGTGAGTTAGTGAGAGTGTGATCATGAGTGATTTATTATGAGTGAAACTGAGTGAATCAGTGAGACTGAGTGAGATGGTGTCTGAATTGGTGAAACTGGCTGGAAATGAGAGAGACTGGTTTTAAATAAATGTGACAGAATGAGATAGAGCAAGATTGAGTGAGTGAGAGTGAGGCAGAATGAGTGAGTTTGAGTGTGTTAGAGTCAGACGAAGTGAATTTAAATGAGTGGGACTGAGTGAATTGGAGAGAACATGTAAGGCAGAGTGAGAATACATGAGTCATGGTGAGATTGAGTGAGTCAGTATGATTGAGACTGAGTTAGAATGAATGAGACTGAGTGAGTGAGAGCTAATGAGAGCTAGTGTAAATTAATGAGACTGAGTGAGAGTGGGTGAGAGAGTAAGATTGATGCAAACAAATGTAAGTGATCCCCCAGAAGCCTCCTAGATTAAATTAGATTCACTCACTGGAATTCGAGCCAAGGATTACGCCTCACCACTTGCAAAGGTCACTAGCCGCCACTTCTGTTATGTGCTTGCTGAAATGAGCGCTAGGCATAATTAATGCATAATGTCAGCTGTTTAAACAGCCACCGGGGAAATGATGATGTTCTTTGCTAGTAGCATGACTGCTGGGAAAAAACAGTAGAAGTGTTGCTATTTTGTTAGCAGCCACGTCCAGTAGCCAGGTTAATGATGAAGTGGCTTTTGGCTTTGCTATTTCCAATGCTGTTGTCCAAATAGTGCATAATGACTGCTATTCAGTCAGCAGCCTGGTAATTAGTGAAATGTATTTGCTATCTGCAAGGTTACGAGCAAAAGTAAATATTGCATTATTTCTGCAATTTAGGCACTTGCAGGTTAAATATTGACATGTCTATTGTATTTGCATGGCCGCTGTTGAAACTGTACACACGTTTGCTTGCTTGTTTGCTAGCAGCTAAGTAAAGAGTAAAGGTTTTCGACAATTCGAATGGATGCTAGATAAATAGTGCATGACGTTTGTTATTTAACCATTGGCCGGTTGGTTAGTGAAGTTTATTTGCAATTTACTCGGACACCGGCAAAACAAACAGTACATAATAACAGCTACATAGCCTGCAGCCCGATAAATAGTGAACTGTCCTTGCTATTTGCACAATTGCTGGTCAAACAGTTATAATGTGTACTGCTTTGCCAGCAGTTGGGTAAATAGTTACGTTTTGCTGCTATTTGCACTATCGCCAAACCAAACAGTGCAGAATCTGTACTATTTAGCATGCAGCCATGTCAATAGCAGAGAAAATGCACTGTGTGTCTGGCGGCCGTCTCAGTACCAGCCACCTAAGTGCAGACTAGTGATGAAATTCAAGGACACGTCCATGAAAGTCTTCTAAGAATTTAGGACATGTTGTACATGTTAGATTTAGACATATGGCCTACTGTTCATTATTAAATGGGCAAGCAGGTGGCATTGAAAATGAAATAAGCTACAACCTATAATTGTCCCAAACACTGTAGCTTAACAACCACACAGTTTAATTTAATTGCAAATGCGATTTGATGGAAATGAATGGTCCCTGCCAAGATGTTTGGCAAAAGGCATCTGAACACAGGGTATATGGGTGTGTTGTTCCTTGCAGCAATACTAAGTAACAAGAAGTGCTTGTTTGCAGCACCGCAGGATTACGTCAATTCATGGTGACGTTCTTTATGAGATTAAAGAGAGAAACCCACGGTTCGGGGAAAACGATTACAAGGGAAGAATGAGGAAACCTCCCCGGTAGAAAATAGAACAGCTTGAAAAGGGAAGTGCAGGATGACTATAGGGCTTACATTCACCACTGTGGCACATGGTAGTCAAATAATTATTTTTTAACTTTCCTGCTCTTAGGGTCCCAACCCTTCTTTCATCCCCTACTAGTCTCTAGTTTCCCTCTCTCTAACTCTGTTAGTCTCTGTCTAGGTCTATGGTGTATCCCTTCCCTTTTATATATGTCTCTATGCCCAGCTCTTGCTGGCCTTCTTTCTCTCTTTGTCTAACTTCTCCTACCGCCCTAGCACTATCTATCTATCTATCTATCTATCTATCTATCTATCTATCTATCTATCTATCTATCTATCTATCTATCTATCTATCTATCTATCTATCTATCTATCTATCTATCTATCTATCTATCCATCCATCCATCCATCCATCCATCCATCCATCCATCCATCCATCCATCCATCCATCCATCCATCCATCCATCCATCCATCCATCCATCCATCCATCCATCCATCCATCCATCCATCCATCCATCCATCCATCCATCCATCCATCCATCCATCTATCTATCTATCTATCTATCTATCTATCTATCTATCTATCTATCTATCTATCTAGCCGTCTGTCTGTCTGTCTGTCTGTCTGTCTGTCTGTCTGTCTGTCTGTCTGTCTGTCTGTCTGTCTGTCTGTCTGTCTGTCTGTCTGTCTGTCTGTCTGTCTGTCTGTCGATCTTTCTAGCGATCTTAATCTGTTTCTAAACATCTTTCACATTTTCTCCTTAAATGTTCTCTCTCCACCTGTCATTCCCTTTCTTGTTATCAGTCTTCTCTCTCACTTTCTCGTTCTGCATACCTCACTGTAATTACATACTTCTACATACATCTCTCTTCCAACATTGTACTTTCCACAATTCGTTCTCTCTTCTTTTTAAGACTTCCTGTTTTTCTTCCTCTCGCTTGCTCTATATTTAACACTTTCTCAGTCTGTTTCTCTTTTCCTGTGCCTCTTTCCTTTCCCCTTGCCCTCGAGTTATTTCCTGTCTCCATCACAGGAACCTTATCTTATGTTCATCTATCTCCTCTCTTTATCTGTTTTTTCTCCCCTACTCTGGCTATCATCTTCCTCCTGTTTCTTGCTCTCTCCATCTTCCTCTTTCCCCCTCGTTGTATCCCCTCTCATCTCTATTTCTCTACTGATGCCTTTTTTCTCTTTCACACACACTCTCTCTTGTGCACCCCTCTCTCTAGTTATGTTGACTCTAGCTCTCTTCTTCTCTGTTTCTGTAATTCCCCACTATAATTCCCTTGGAGCTCCCCCTCTGACTCTGTGAATTCCTTTTGTTATAATCAATATATGGGTACTTGTAGGTTATGTAGAGCTTTTATCTCCTATTATTTATCTATTTGAATCCACTGTCTCTTTGGAGAAAACTTTTAATCACCCTCTGAAATGAAGTAGGTTCCCACACTGGTAGTTGGTTGGAGGATACTTTATTTGCTCCAGCCACAGTAACTCCCCGGCAGCAACTGCCGATACCAGAACACTCCACACTCCTTGTTCCACACAGGGAACGTTCTTGCACCAGAGTTGCCAGTTCTAAAGGATCAGATCCCAACACACCTCCCCTTCTTCATAAAAGCAAACAAAGAAAGAAGGGAGAGAAAAGAAAATAAGAGAAAGAAAAAGGAAAAAAAAGAAAGATAAAAAAAGAAGAAACAAGGATACATTAAAAAATGGGAAGAAGCAAAGAAACATCTTTTCAATGAGTGGAAGCAAAGAAACATCATTACCCCACAAACTACTGCATATTATAATCATGAAACTGGACAGGTAAACATTTTGTCCTGGAAGACATGAAGAACATGATCAGAATGAACCTCACCATCCCTCCCATGAACATCAGAGGACACACCAGCAGCAGGAGAACGTGCGCCTAGTCTTCTGTTGACTTCATCCACCATAGGTTTAGGAACAATGTAAATGAAAGATTTATTCCACACCCTTCAATCCATCAACACCACCACCCGATCCTTTACCACAGACACCCTTTTAGGAGATGAAAATCGAGATTCACCTTTGCGTAGAAAACACGTTTTTTAAATCTCACCCAATCACCCACCTTAACATCCAGGGAAAGACATGCACCAGGACTGTACAGCAGCTCTGACAACAGTCACACCAGATAATTTACCAGCATCAACCATTCTTCTACACATCCACTCCTTATTATGTTTGGAAACAGCCACCCTACCCCGAAGCAAGGTAAACGGAGTGTTAAAACTTAGGCTGCAGCATCAACATTATCGGCGCCATCTTGCCCCTTTTCGAGCCCATTCGTGCGCGTAAGCGGCAGCCATTTTGAGTACCATGGCCTCTCTGCCCATCGTTGATAGCCAGCGCGTCTCTCTCTCTCTCTCCTGACCTCGCAAAGCATCCCCCGCACGCTGACAGCCCCCGCTCTCACATGCCTTGGGTCATAAACCCCTCTTCCGCGCAGCTCTGCCTCGGAACCCCATCCTGTTCCCAGCGCGACACCTCCCTCCATTCCTTTCATGGTCCCGGATCCTTTGATAAAACCCCCTTTCCTTTGTGCCCGTTTGTCTAACTCGTTCCCAGGCCGCCACCTGGCCCTGCGGATACCGTTATTGCCCCCCTCCTGTACAGTAGGAAGCTTCCCCCATCAAAGGATCCATGAGTTGATCAAAGCTCCCACCCCATGAGATCCGATCGACCACATACATTCCGTGAATCGGCGGAATGTCCAGCTGCGTGATAATCATCACCTGTTGTGACCGGGGTGGGGACTTCAACTGTAAATGTGTGTGGGAACGGGCCTGAAGCGGGGATTCCGAGGATGTCTTTTCTTACATCAAAGTAGTGACAGAGATGTGTTTAACGTAATAAAGCAATAAACTTGTGTATAAGAGGCCAGGCCTCAGAGATGCGGTTAGAGCACCTCGAGAAGATACCCTGTTGTCTGATTTGACGTGTTCTGCTCCGTCGGAATAAAACTTCTGTTTCCTGCCTTCCAGTCTCCAGCGCCTGCCTCTTTGTTTGGTAACTTGAGTGGGTATAGAGGCGGTTAACGCCGGGCAACTCTGAAAAAGGTCATCAGCCCTACCTTTTTCCACAATTGGCGTCCCAAACGTGGGGCCCATCAGCGACTCGTTGATCCAGTGGGAGAGGTCCCGACGACAGAGTGAACGACTGCAACGATCGGGAGAGCTCCTGTCCGATAGACCCACGTCTGACAGCCGATCATCCGAACTTCACTGGTTCCGAACAGACCTCTCTCGAGTGATCTACGGTCCTGACTGGGAACCATGAGGAGTGCCGCGAGGATCACGAAGAATAGAGGACGATCGGGCGCTGGATTCGGAAGACAAGAAACTGTCCATGCGGTCCGGGTAAGGTCGTGTAAACACGACGAATTGCGAAGTGATTGTTTTGATTGTTTGGAAAATACTAGTATTACTCTTTTGATTGATTTGTTTGGAGATTCACTGTCTGCAAACGGAGAAACAACAGGCTCTCTCTTTGCAAGCAGTGAAGGATAGGTAACGCAGACTTTTGTCCCCATTGTAATCCGTCGTGCCTATCTTTTCTCCCCCACTGATTGATTGTTTGAACCTAAACTATTGTTCGCGGATTGTTTTCTGGAGATTCTCTATCTGCAAACAGGAAAGAACAGGTTCTCTCTTTGCAGGTAGTGAAAGGGTAGGTAACACAGACTTTTGTCCCCGTTGTAACCCGTAGTGCCTACTTATTCTCCCCATTGATTGTTTGATTGACCGAACATTGACTGTTCGATATTGGTTCTTTTGAGGTATTCACCGCCTGCAAACAACGAAGAATAGAAATATTCTGTCTAGTCTTTGCACGCAGTGATAAGATAGGTAGTGCAGACTTTTGTCCCTATTGTAATCCGTCATGCCTGTCTTCTCCCCACTGATTGGTAGCCTGTTTAGCCCGGACCGCTTATTAGAGATGAACCATCCGGCTCCACTGGAGGGCACCCCTAATAAGGACATGTTCATGAAGCATGGATTGACCGCTATAGCATATAGCAAGCTGTGGCATAAATATACGAAAAAGGATCGAGAAAGTCAGTGGCCACTGATAGGGTCCTTTGATGAAGATAAAATAAGCGCGCTAAAAACAGCCCTTGGGAAACACAAGACAACGCCCACTATGCTTGATAGTCTTGGCATGTGGCGCAAAGAAACCGAACAGCGTAAAAAGAGAAATGAGAGTAGGTTGGGAAAAGAGCTGCGAAAGGCAGCCCACCTAGCTGCTAAGAAACTAGAAGAAGAGATTAAGGAAAGAGAGGAAGCCAAACAGAAACCAGAGGTAGAAACATCGAACCAGTGTCCGGTTAGAACGCCCTCTACGCTCTATCCTGAATTGCCCTTGAAACAACGAGCCAACGATGAACTTTTGTTAGGTCCTCCGATCATCTATATGCCCCCTCCATACGCCCCTTCCCAACCCTTAGCACAGCACCCACTACCCCCAGGCACAAACGAGAGTAGCGTCACAGCTTCGGCCCCCATGGCCTCTGTGCCGGCCGAACTCCTTGTATTAGATACTACACACACGACAACGTTAGGCGACCCTGAGACCCGAAAGGCTGGTTCCGCAAGAACAAACAGATTAAGCAAGGATGAGCGAGCAGGGATTGACAAGATAGCGAGGACATTGGTAGAAAGAAAGGAAGGTGAAAAGTACATCACGAATATGTTCAACTCGTATGCAGGGAGTCACAGACAACATTTTACCGAACGACTGTGTTATCATGTCTTGAACGCATACGAGGACCGATATCGAGACAAAGGTCCCGAGAGCCTAACGACTCTGTACAGGAAGGTCGATATCGGGGATGAGGGTGAGTGTGATGTGACGGACCTACTTACGCGTACGCTTGAGGTTTTCCGCCACCTCACTGAACAAGAATCGAAAGCTAAACCCACGACATCCGTAGCAACCGAACCACAAACTGAGCGATCTAACGCCATGATGCCAATACGAGAGGCTGCGCCTTACTGGGTTCCTCCACGAGGTGAAGGAACTAACGATGATGTCAATCACAAAGATGCAAGAGGGAGGGTAGTGTACAACTGGATCTACCAGCCATGGGATCGGCAAGATATTCAGACGTTCCGGAAATCTCTGCCTGATCTACGTAAAAACCCCACTGCCTTCTATACTGAATTAGGTACAGCCCTAGGTTCAACCATTATGACCCTGGCTGACATCGACTTGTTTTTCGGGTTATGTCTACCAGCTGATGTGTGGAAGCAAATCCGGAAAGTCGACCACCCTGAGCTGTTTGGACATACCTGGTCACAACTCGATGGCATTGATAGACAACGAGAACCTGGACAGAAGCCTTTGAAATCCATTTTAGACCTCCCAGATAAAATCGTACAGAAATTAAAAACCCTGATGCCAGAAAAGAAAGTGGACTGGTCGATAGTAACGGCCTGTCGTCAGAAACCCCAGGAGGATGTATCGGACTACTACTCCCGGTTTGAAACGGTGTTCTCCGATTACAGCGGCCAGGACATGACCACTGCAACCGGACACCATCTGTTTGTCCAGAATTATGTTAAGGGTTTGTCACCAGAGGTCTCCCAGAAACTGCAGGCCAGCGAGAGTAGTTGGGCAGCCTCCAAACCTGCAGCTATCCTCCAGATGGCCCAATATTACGAACATCAGAAAAATGAAAACGATAGAGCAACAGAGAAAAAGAAGAAAGACTTGAAAGAGAGGGTGATGATTGCACAACTGCAAGGGGTGACTATAGGACGAGACCAATACAAGGGAAACTATCAGACGAACGTCCCTAGGACCGCACCTCCCAAAGACCGCACTTCGACTCCCCACATTGGACGTACAGACATTAGAGAGGACCAGTGTGCTTTCTGTAAAGGATCCGGCCATTGGAAATCTCAGTGCCCGGTTCTTTTGGAAATAATCAGAAATAAGGACCCCAAGGACATAGCAAGCGGACCGAGAAATAGGGGACAACAACGAGGGCCCGCAAATGACACGACTAACGATAGATTAAGCAGACCAAATACATTTGATCGACCGAGACAGAACCAATGCCAGCAATCTGACTACGATGACGCCCATGACTTTGCATAGGACTGCCAAGGGCAAGGGAGGGATCCAGTCGAGCTCTATGTTGACCAGCAAGGCCCTTATGTCACTGCTAAGGTCCTGGGTACAAAGTCTCCATTTCTGGTAGACACTGGCGCAACACGTAGTGCGTTATCTAAATGACTGATTCCAAGGGCACCCTTGTCTGGCTCACTTATAACATCGACAGGTTTCGATGGAACGCCCTCCACTAACCCTTTGTCCGCTCCGATCCTCTTCGACTTAGAAAACAACACCACTGATACCACGTTTTTGCTTTCCTCCAATAGCCCTGACGCCATTATGGGACTTGACTTACTGAAACACTTCCGAGCGACAATTAAATGTTCTCAAGACGGAGTTCGAGTTTTCCTATACGACAACCCCGTTCTGCTTAGACATTGCCCTTCCCGACGCATGTTTTCCATCACTGACACTGACACATCCCTGCTTGACACTCTGCCTCCGTATCTGTGGGCCAAGACAGATTCGGACGTAGGGCGCATGATGATTGACCCAGTGCACATTACTGTCCGACCGGACGCGATACTTCCAAAACTTCCACAATATTGGATATCGCCCGAGGGCGAGAAGGCATTGGTAAAGATTATTCAGTCACTGATAGACGCAGGAGTGGTAGAGGAAGTGGTTAGCAACGTTTGCAACAGCCCTATCTTGCCCATCATCAAGAAACAAGGAGAGGGAGATGAGAAGGCATACCGCTTTATCATTGACCTTCGAGAGATCAACAAAGTGGTTGTACCCCAGTACCCGTGGTCTCAGACATCACCACCATCCTGACTTTGATCCCTTCTACTGCCACCACCTTCACTGTCATTGACCTCAAAAATGCATTTTTCTCTATCCCCATCCACCCAGACAGCCGATATCTCTTCGGCTTCACCCTAAAAGCCCGCTCATATAGGTTCTGCCGAGCACCCCAAGGCTACACGGAAAGCCCCAGCATCTACAGCCAGGCCCTCAAGAGACAGCTGGATCAAGTCCAGTTACCCGATGGAGTGGTGTTAGTACAATACATCGATGACATCCTTTTGGCAGCTGACACCACTCCACTAGCAGTCACAGCCACCATTCAACTCCTGCACTTCCTTGCGGAAAATGGCCACAAGGTTTCCAAAAAGAAGTTGCAATTCTGCCAACCCCAGGTCACTTACTTAGGCCACCTCCTGTCCAAAGACGGAAGGAAACTCACCCCCGACCGGATCCAAACCATTCTCGACACCCCTGTCCCTAAGACTCAGAAACAGGTTCGCTCCCTACTAGGCCTCACCTCCTTCTGTCGACAGTAGTTACCAAACTTCAGTCTCATTGTAAAACCGTTGCTTTCTCTGCTAGCCAAAGATGTCCCTTCCCCCCTCCCTTGGACTACTGAATGCCAATCCTCCTTCACGGAATTACGAGATGCCCTTTGTTCGGCCCCTGTCCTAGGTACCCCTGATTACACTAAGCCCTTCTCCCTTTACACTCACGAAAGGGAGGGGTGCGCTTTATCTGTCCTGACCCAGTCCATTGGCCCAAAGCAACGACCGTGCGCTTACTTCTCTGCCACTCTTGACCCTGTAGCCAGAGCCTTACCTGCCTGCCTTCGAGCTGTAGCTGCCGCTGCTATCTCTATCCGACAGAGTGAGGGGATCGTACTCTCGAATTCCCTCACGGTACTAGTACCCCATGCAGTTGACACCCTTCTGAACCAGACCAAGACCCAACACCTGACGAGTGCACGACTGACTGGATACGAACTGACTCTGCTTGCACCCCATATCACCCTGAAAAGATGCACCACCCTGAACCCAGCAACTCTGTTACCCCTACCAGAGAATGATCCCGATGCGCCCCCTGTGCATGACTGTGTGACCCTCACGGACGAACAGACTAGAAGTAGAATTGACCTCAGAGACACGGCTTTTCCTGACCCCGACGGAGAGCTGTGGGTGGATGGCTCTTGCATCAAACTCCCCGATGGCACCACTTCAGCTGCCTATGCAGTCACCACGGCTCGAACTGTAGTCGAGACAGCCCGCATCACGCAACGATCTGCTCAGGCAGCGGAACTGATTGCCCTGACACGAGCCTGCATCCTAGCAGCAGGAACGACAGCGAACATTTACACTGACAGCCAGTACGCCTTCGGGGTGGTTCACCATTTTGGGCTCCTTTGGAGGGAAAGGGGATTCTTGACCTCACACGGCACCCCCATCTTACATGGAGATCTAGTCTCCGCCTTGATCGAAGCTGTCCTTCTCCCCAAAAGACTTGCGGTCATCAAATGCCAGGCACACAAGAAAGTGACAGACATTATTGGACAGGGAAATGCACTAGCCGACATCACTGCTCGAACGACAGCTGAAAATAGGACGACAACACGTATGTACGTGACCAGGTCACAAGCAGAAAAATGGAACGACGCTAGGGACACTATTAGAGACATTCAAATGGCTAGCACACAACACGAATTGACTGAATGGGCACGGGTGGGATTAAAAGACGACGAAGGCTGCTGGCGGACAAAAGACACAAACAAATGGTTGCTACCTGACTCATACCTGATTCCCATACTGACTATGGCACACTCCCCTGCTCACATAGGATCAGCCCCCATGATTGAACTTGTCTCCAGAGTTTGGCACAATGATAAAATCACAGACTCCGCCAAACGTCTGGTCCAACAATGCTTGATATGCCTACAACACAACCCCGGGAAAGGAACTGTAGTACCCCGGGGAGGGTTTGGGGTCCCAAATCACCCGTTTGAAGTCCTGCAGATGGACTACATCCAGCTAGACAGATGTCAAGGCCTGAAATATGTACTTGTTGTGGTGTGTGCATTTAGCAAGTGGGTGGAGGCATACCCAACCCGTGACAACACTGCTATGGCCACTGCAAAAGTACTGTTAAAGGAATTCTTCCCTCGCTACGGCCTTTGTCGAATTTTATGGAGCGACAATGGCCCCCACTTCATAGCCGAAGTCATCCAGCTCATCTTAAAGGGGCTGGGTATCAAGCAGAAGTTCCACACAGTCTTCCACCCCCAGTCTTCCGGACTTGTCGAACGACACAATGCCACATTGAAACTAAAATTGGCCAAGATAGTGGCTACCACAGGACTGAAATGGCCAGACGCTCTCCCCCTGGCATTGCTATCGATGCGTTCCACCCCCACCAAACACCACTTGACACCTTACGAGGTCGTTTTCGGCCGACCCATGAGCGTCTGGTCTGCACCAAAACCGACTTCCATTCATGACGTCCCAGATGCCCTAATGTCTGATTATCTGTATAAATTGACTGAAACTCTGTCTGTCATTCATCAGCAGGTGCAGCAGGCCATCCCCGATGCTTCCAGGGGTCCGGGCCACGACATCCAACCGGGGGATTATGTACTAATCCGAAATTTTCAGCGGGCGAAGAGTTTGGAACCACGATGGACGGGCCCCTGGCAAGTACTGATCACCACTCGGACGGCTCTTCGAGTGGAGGGGAAACGGCACTGGCTGCACGCGCACCACTGCAAAAAGGTCTCCTCGACCTTGGCCACAACAGAAAGCATCGACAACCAAGAAGAGCTCCTGAACAAGGACCGACCATCACTTAACTGCTATCCTGATACCGAGGCACTTGAACTTGCAAAATTCTCTGATCCCACTGTGCCATCCAGAGAAGGGTATTTCCTGCGTCGAAAGGAGGGAGCTTCGGCTAAGTAGACCACGGACTAAGTTAAATCTCAGAACGGTGACCTAAACACCACCAAAGGTCACCCGGTGGTTCTGCCCGCTACCGAGCACCTTGAAGATGATGGAAGCGCCAGATAAGAAGATGATGGAAGCGCCAAATAAGAAGATGTTGGAAGCAACTGGAAATACCCACTACAGAAACCCAAAAACAGACAGACTCCACAGCTCAAAGACAATTGCACTTTAAATCGCAATCCTTTTCTGCTTTCTCCTCATGACCACACTCTGGATTGTGGAAGAGAATGCACCTGCTCATGAAACATTCCTGACCACTGCTCAGCCTACCACCATGAAGGAACATCATCTGATTTCGCTCTCTCCTCAACTCAGAGAGAGACGAAAGGAGTTTTGGAATAACTCCTTTGTACAGCTGCTGCACCAGCACAATCTTGCCACCAATGCCACCAACTGCTGGATCTGTGGGTTGCTACCCCATGCCACTTGACATTCAATACCTTTCATCCCTTCACCCTTCTCAATTCACGGCTCCTGCCTTGCTTGGCTCATCCTCCTGCAAGAAAGCTATAAGGACAATGCCACCTCCAGCAAAACCATAACGCATTTCTTCCACGAGGTCTGGCGAAACAAAACCAAGACTCACTTCTGCCCGCAGACCTCCAACGACTCTATCCACATGGTCATCCCTGCTAAAGAACGAATTGAAATGCAGGTGTTCAACAATCCAACCAGTCCCACCTTCTCCTACCTACGGAAACGAACGGCTGCCACCCTGACTGTGGCTCTATCTGTCATCAACGTCACAGGCCACATGTGCATAGAAGGGCTTGGGACACAGTTGGTAGGCCGCAGTGCTTGCCGTTTTACCAGAACTTTGGACTCCACCGATCCACCTTCCTTCGTATCGTCTCCAAACATGTACTTCGTTTGCGGCACAAAGGCTTACACCTGGCTCCCCAAAGGCTGGGGGGGCACTTGTTTCATCTCCTTCATCCTTCCTCCGACTTATGTAGCTCCAGCGAATCACCATAGACAAAAACGAGCCAAGGACATTGAACAAGCCGACTCAACAGGAGCACAGTTTCTCGATGCTATGAAGGGACTTGTTCCGCTCTGGGGCCGATGGCAAACAGCCGTGCCATCCGACATCTGACTCAGGCAGTTGAGACAATAATGAACATCACAGCTGGTATCCTTGCTAACAACACCGCAGAGCTTCAAGCAGTCCGCTTGGTGGCTCTCCAGAACCGCCTTGTCCTAGATGTGGTTCTTGCGGACCGTGGTGGAGCATGCCGCATTATTGGGTCCAGCTGCTGTACATATATACCGGACAATTCACCCTCAGTGTACAAAGCCATCGAACATCTCCACAGACTCCCTTCAGAAGTCCACCAGGAGCAGGAAGAATGGTTACTTGGTGGATGGTTCTGGAGTACTGTTAAGAACTGGGGCTGGAGACTGTTTACCATTATCCTGATTCCTGTAGTTGTAATATGCGGTCTATGCTTAGGAATTTAATGCCTGCCACCTCTGTGTTCATTATGTACAAATTGTATTTGCCCTAAGACTGTGGACTTTGGAAATGAACGCATGGGAGCATTGTATGATGCCGAGGTTAGGAATTTAATGAAGATCGATATCGAGTAGGCAAGCTGGCTAGATATGTTGAAAAGGGAGGACTGTTAAAACTTAGGCTGCAGCATCAACATTATCGGCGCCATCTTGCCCCTTTTCAAGCCCATTCGTGGGCGTAAGCGGCAGCCATTTTGAGTACCATGGCCTCTCTGCCCATCGTTGATAGCCAGCGCGTCTCTCTCTCTCTCTCTCCTGACCTCGCAAAGCATCCCCCGCACGCTGACAGCCCCCACTCTCACATGCCTTGGGTCATAAACCCCTCTTCCATGCAGCTCTGCTTCGGAACCCCATCCTGTTCCCAGCGCGACACCTCCCTCCATTCCTTTCATGGTCCCGGATCCTTTGATAAAACCCCCTTTCCTTTGTGCCCGTTTGTCTAACTCGTTCCCAGGCCGCCACCTGGCCCTGCGGATACTGGTATTGCCCCCCTCCTGTACAGTAGGAAGCTTCCCCCATCAAAGGATCCATGAGTTGATCAAAGCCCCCACCCCATGAGATCCGATCGACCACATACATTCCGTGAATCGGCGGAATGTCCAGCTGCGCGATAATCATCACCTGTTGTGACCGGGGTGGGGACTTCAACTGTAAATGTGTGTGGGAACGGGCCTGAAGCGGGGATTCCGAGGATGTCTTTCCTTACATCAAAGTAGTGACAGAGATGTGTTTAACGTAATAAAGCAATAAACTTGTGTATAAGAGGCCAGGCCTCAGAGATGCGGTTAGAGCACCTCGAGAAGATACCCTGTTGTCTGATTTGACGTGTTCTGCTCCGTCGGAATAAAACTTCTGTTTCCTGCCTTCCAGTCTCCAGCGCCTGCCTCTTTGTTTGGTAACTTGAGTGGGTATAGAGGCGGTTAACGCCGGGCAACTCTGAAAAAGGTCATCAGCGCCACCCTTTTTCCACAGGAGCACCTCCAGTGCTGACATGAGGAGTGGTTCTTACAGCCCACAACATATCACAAAGTGCTTTGCGCCAATGCAACCCATATACCAAAGCAAGTTGCAAATGTTCTTTGACGACACGGTTGAACCGTTCAACTAAACCGTTGCTACGTGGGTGATAAATGGGTGATAAAGAGATGTACAAATATGCTTAATCCCCGCTTCCTTGAAAAAACTCTGCATTTCAAATGATGTTAACTGAGTGCCATTATCAGAAACCAGTTCTTCCGGAAAACCCTCCCTAAGAAAAACATCAAGGAAAAAACCAATGATGGATTACGAGTTGGCATTATCAACAAACCTCACTTCAGGCCATTTAAACATATATTCAATTAAAACAAGAGCATATTTGGGAGAGCAACCAATGAGACCAAAAGGACCAGCAATATCAAAAGCTAGTTTGGTCCAAGGTATATCTTTTACAACAATAGGTTCAATAGGAGAAGGTTTTGTCACCTGAGACTTGTCACTAGTGACACATGTACAACAGTCACGTACAAAGTGTTCCACATCCTTGTCAAGTGCCGGCCCCCAAAAATCTTGTCTAACTCTACTCTTCATAGCACGGATGCCAGGATGGCCCTCGTGAGCCAAATTCAAAATTTTGCTGCGAATAGAAAAAGGAACCACAAGTAGACCACTCATGCATAACACACCATCCACAACGGACAATTCATCTTTGACTCTTTTGTAAGGAACAAATTCAGAAGGACAATCCTTGTCACAAGGCCAGACACTTGATAAATAATCAATGACTTTCGTGACCACATCATCCTCAGATGAACTATTTAACCACTCACGCTCAGAAAGAGCACAACCAACAGTGTCATTTAAAGAACACACAGCACAGACAATCTCCAAATCATCACACACAGAAGCTTCATTCTCAGAACAAAGGGGCAACCTAGACAGGCAATCAGCAACATGATTTTTAACACCAGGCACACACTCAATACGATAGCGAAACTCCTGCAACCTGAATTGCCACTTGGCAACACGTGGTGTGGCCCTACCACCACCCTTGGTTGTGAATAAATCAACCAAAGGTTTGTTGTCTGTCCTCAGAATGAATTTGTTACTGCAAAGAAAGTTTTTAAAATGCTGTACACCCCACCTCAAAACTCGAGCTTCTTTCTCAACAGTAGAGTAAGTACCTTCTGCACCCTTCAAGGTTCTAGAAGCGAAGGCAATTGTTTCCTCCGACCATCACTTCTCTTTTGAAGAAGAACAGCACCTAGACCAACATTGCTAGCATCAGTTGAAATAATGCATAAGTCATTGATATTGAACAGTTTAAGCGGACCAGCTTGTACAATCTCATTCTTAATCGATACAAAGTTATTTTGACAATCCTCATCCCATACAAATGTAACATTCTTTTTAAGTAAATTGCGCATGGATGCAGTCTAGGTGGAAAAGTACTGACAAATTTAGCATAATATTCCACCAGTCCCAAATATGAACAAAGCTGGTCCCTGTTCGTGGGCGTGGGTGCATTTTGGATAGCATCGATAATCTTAAATTTAGGTTCGATACCATTGTGAGAAATGTGGTGGCCTAAGTAATCAACTCCATCTTGTAAAAACTTACATTTATCAGCCCTCAACCCACCTGCTTTAATGATACTTAAAACATGTTTGACTCTTTCATCATGTTCAAGTTCATTCTTCCCATGAATAAGGATATCATCCTGGAAGAAAACGACTAAAGCGATATCCTTTAACAAGTTTTTCATTAACCTTTGAAAAACAGCCGAAGCTGAGGCAAGGCCGAAGGGCATCCGGATGTAACGGTAAGCACCTTTGGGGGTTATGAAAGAAGTCAAGTGTCTAGACTCTTTACTAAGTTCAATCTGATGGTATGCAGAAGAAATGTCTGGGGAAGTAAAAAAGTTAGCACTGTCTAGAGTGGTCAACAATTCGTTAATATTAGGAAGGGGTTGACAATAGACCCATTTGTTAGCGTTTAGGTCTCTCAAATCAATACACATCCTAAGACAATTATCTGATTTTCGTGCCAAAACAATCGGTGCGAGCCATTCAGAACCCTCAATGGGTTCAATAACTCCAGCCGTACATAAACGTTCCAATTCTTTTTTAAGTTCAGGACGAAGACTCAAAGGCACCTTGCAGTTTGTGTGCAACAGCCTTAGCACCATCCTTGAGAATAATCTGGTGTTGGAAACCTTTAAGTTTCCCTAATTTACCATCAAAAACTTCAGGAAACATATGTTCCCACTTGACACCAGACAATTGGGTCACCATATGAGCAGAAGAGGAACTAGGAACAGATTTATAAAACTCACTACGGGAAATTACCATGTCAGGATGATTAGGATCCAGGACAATGTTCAAGGCACCTTGCTCATCCCAACTTAATAGATTAGCTCCATCTTTGACCACAAATACAGTACAGTACCAGATCAGAATGAAATCTGAGATTAGCAACAAATTTTCCTAAAACTTCAACCCTTTTCCCACCATAAGCAAAAATGTTAATAATGGATTGCCCCAATTGCACATTTCATATTTTTTGACAATCCGCTGCATTAACCAAAGTAACTCCTCAATTAACATTCGATTAGTCTTTTCAATTAACTGATCCTGAATGATTTCATCCCTGAAATCTCTATAATTACAATTAACTGCAAGAATCCTGAGCGCAGCCACAAAATCATCAATCGATTCGCTAGGAGTTTGAGCACGCTGGAGAAATTTGTGACGTCAAGAGCAACGTTTCTTTTGGGACAAAAACGTTTGTCTAAAGTTTTGATGACCGTAGCATAATCATCCACCAACAAGGAGTCCCCACTATCGCCACCACTCACTAAAGTGCTCACAGTTTCCATGGGTAGAGTTTTTAAAACACTTCTGCCTTCAGCACCCGGGTTATAAATTAATAAAGCCTTCTTTTTCTTAGAAGTAAAAGTCTCTTAGTCAATTGCCTCAAGATACGCTTCAAAAGTATCTTTCCAGTCATCCCACTTCACAGGAGGGGTGCCAGCAGATTGTAGAAAAGGAGGAGGTGCTAAAACGCGATCCATAATGGCGCGTGGGTGAGTTGCTGACTTCCACAAATATTATATACTAGAACAAAGCAAACATCTGTAATAATATCAACAAGGTATTACATGAAAATGCGCATAAAAATTAAACTGTGCATGAAAGGTAGAGAAAACAACAGTGCACGGTAAAAGGAAACTGTGCGCATCAGTGATGCGCTAAATATAAATGAATGACAAGACAAATGAAGTGTACAATTCAGATGGTAAAAGTGTGCATAACAGATGACTCTCTACAACTGGCACTGCAGAGCACAAAAGTGAAAGCTGTGTGCATCAGAGGTAATCAACCAGGTGACACTGTGAGGCTGAGGCTTATCGAACAACTTAAAATGCATTAATAGCTGAGTGCGTGCAACATAAAGCGCATTCGTGACAGATGAAAGGCTGTGCGCGTCAGCGCGGTTGCCGTGGAGACACAAACAACTTAACGCGCATCCGTGGCTAAGCGCAACTGATGAAAGGGTGTGCGCGTCGGCGAGGTTGCCGTGGAAACGGTAAACAAAATGGCCGCACTCAATGTCTGTACATTGCTTGCGCGTCACAAAGAAGAGTCAGGCACGTGACGTAGGCGTGATGATCCGAGAGCGAGCTCAATCACGCGCTGAATAACTTAAATAGCCAAAAAGTACCTCAAAATGAAGAACGCGCCAACGCACAGGCATCCAGCCAGGGTCAGAGTCCGCCACAATCACAAGGAATGGACTTGCAGGAACCGTAGAGGTCAGCGCAGGCACACGAAGCAAGACTGGTGATCAGAAAGCGGAGCAGTTCGTCACACCTGAATCCATTGATGGGGAGAACTGGAAACTGGAGTCATCGTCGCCAGTGAAATAAAGTAGGATTCCACACTGGTAGTTGGTTGGAGGATACTTTATTTGCTCCAGCCACAGTAACTCCCCGGCAGCAACTGCCGATGCCAGAACACTCCACACTCCTTGTTCCACACAGGGAACGTTCTTGCACCAGAGTCCCAGTTCTAAAGGATCAGATTCCAACACCCTCTTATTTGCTTGTCTCTCCGTCTCCCTTGCAATCCCTGCTACTCTTCCTTACAAACACATATTTGAATTTGAATTTGAATTTAAAAACATTTATACAGCGCACTTTTACCCAGCGGTTTCATGGCGCTATTAGTGAAACAGTGGACGGCAGCAGCTGGAGGGATTTAAGCAGGGTAAGCCTGCATAAAAAGGAAGGTTTTAAGGTCCTTCCGGAACTGAAGGTAAGAAGGTGAAGTACGCAGGGCAACCGGGAGGGAGTTCCAGAAAGCTGAAGCCAAGACAGCGAACCTTGCTCCACCAGCCTTCTGTTTTTTAAAGCTGGGGATGGCTTTCTTATCTCTCTCCTTGTCTCAAGCTCCCTTTCTCCTCCTCTGTGTCTATTTCCCTCTCTCTCTCATTACATTTTCTTCTCTCTCTCTCTCTCTCTGATTGCTTTATCTCTGTATTTGAACTCTGTCTCTTTCCTCCTCTTCTTCTGTTGCTCTTTACTTAGGGACAGACAGGCGTTGAAAGGCATCAAGCAATTATTTTGTGTAGCAGTGGCCTTGGGGCACTTTAGGCTTGTTCTTATCTGGAGGTATTCTCTATATCAGTGCCCTGTTATGTGGTGGGCACATTTGCAGCGAGATGGAGAAAGGGGGCTTGGCCACCAAAAATATCTCAGCAACCCCATTGTGTGGGACTTACTTGAGGCAACAGGAGGGGTAGTTGGCCCCCAAGGGTCCTTAAGAGACAAGGGAACTACATTCCTCAACTAGTAGTGTACCACAAGGTGTGTTTGCAGGGTAGTGGAGAAAGGTGACATTACCTCTGACAACTTCTCAGCAATCCTGCTGTGTGGAACTAACTAAATGTAACAAAAGGGATAGTTGGCACCCAAGGTCATCCTTGGGGCAAACTACCCCTCCTGTTACTTCCAGTAAGTCCCTCACAGCGGGACTGGTAGGAGGTCTTTGGCAGCCATGCCCACTTTCTTCACCACTCTGCAAACATGGCTCCTGGCACACAACTGGTTGGGGCAGGAAGTCCACTTTACTCCTGAGGGACCTTGGGGGGGCAAGAAGCCCTCCTTGTACCTTTTGTAAGTCCTACACAGCAGGATTCCTGAGAGCTGGCCAGTAGCCCGACCCCCTTTCTCCACCACTATGCAAACATGAGTACTACTTAAAATATCATAGAAATTCCCTAAAAAAAACAAAGGCTACCTGACATTATAGTTAGTTATTAGCATTTTAAAAAACATTAGAAATTCACTGAAAAAACAAAGGTTACAAGGACGTTATAGTAAGGAAACGGAATAAAAAAAAAACTTTAGAAATTCACTGAAAAATCCAAACGATACAGGGATGTTATAGTTAGACTGACATTTCACTTGTACAAAACCAGAGAAATTCAACCATTATAGTTAGTGAGTTAAGTATAAATTGGGCCCCCACAATGCACTGCTTATGACATCACATATTACATCACTCATGACATGGTCAGTGACATCACTCATGACATCAATGAGGACATCACTGATGACATGATCCACTCATACCCCCATATAACCTTTCACACACCCACTCCAACTTCCACATGACCATTCTCAACCCCAATCACACACCCATACTAGTACTTTCACAGCTACTCACTCTGTAATGCATACAACCACAGGGCTCATTGCTGTTAGCACCTCCTGGGACCTATTTTTCCCTGTTCCTTCTCCCCAGGAGAGCTGGGCTTGCTGTTTGTTCATTGCTGACATCCAGCCCACAGTTCATTATGCCAGATATCCCCCGCTATCCAGGCCCTCATGCTGAAGCTGTACATGCCAGGTGAGCAACAACCTCAGCCCTATTGTTTCTCAGCTGCTGCTGGATTGGCTTCCCTCTTTTACCAAGGCCCATGCTCGCCTCCCCCAAATGGCTGATTTCATGATGTCACACTTGTGGTTTCCTCATCTGCTTCTTTGTTGCCTCATATTTGCTTAATCTATCCTTGGGGGTGACGCACATTCCTATGGTCCTGTGCCTCCTCCCTGTGCACAGCATTGAGGAAGTGGGCCCCCTGCATCTTCATAGCATACTTGAAGCTTGCCAATGATTATACTTGACATTCCACTCAAATGGGACTTCTGCTAGGATAACCTACTGTCACACAGCACCATGGCTGGCTAGAGGCTACAATCAGATTCTTCACTGAACACTGACTTTACTTGGACTGGCCCCGTCTTCCCCCAACGACTGACCCTGTCCATTAGTTTCCACTGCTATGCAGCACTATAACATCGGGCAAACCCTCTTGACAATTGCTTTTCACGGAGTTAAGTGGGAAGTGGCAAGGGAGCCCCAACTGGTCTTCGCAGGGTACCCCTCTAGATGCCCTCTTCAATGAATTTACTTCCAAAAGGGCAAGCTTGTCTGTTAGGAACTCAAAGATCAATATTCTCACCCAAGATGTGAAAACCTTCAAGGCAGAAATGGGATCATTCCATGTCTGGGTAGAAGTCATGGGCCAGCACCTGACTGCACAGAATATAGGCCCATTCACCTCGTGCTACACCTACTAACACCAACGCATCTCGACCTCTCATTGCCTGCTTCCTACACTATTCCCTGTTGCTGCTGATTGCTCCTTTTAAACCAACACCCAGAGGAAGGTGCGCTTCGCTTTACACCTGTAACTAAGAAAATGATACCTCACGTATGGGCTCCTTGCACTTGCCACCCTGTGGATCATGATGGATGGCAAATCTAGAGACTTTCTCAACCATGCGGACCTGTCTCACTGTTTGGAAACCCTAACAACTCTAGATATGAACAACACTCCTCTCTCATTACAACTGGACCCCAGGCACCCGCCTGCTACAAAGGGCTCAAGCCGAACGGGCTGTTTATTCGACTGCCCATTCAGGAATCAATCTGAGAGGTACATAGTATGCCAATCAGTGAAGGAAATCATGCAAGTTGTTTTGAGAGGCAAATCTCACTCGCCATTAAAGCCTGCGACAATCTCAGATATAAGCGACGACCCACATCCTCGACCTGACACTGATCACTATGGCCTGGGACTGATCTCTACCTTTGGAAATCTGGGACACATGAGTATTGAAATGCCTGGGGAAGTCCTCCTCTATTTCTTACTTGTTATCTTCTTCCTACTTCATTATTAAACTAATGCATGCTTATTGTGGTTGGAATGTTCCCACACAAAGCATCTGTTTATTGCACCTTACTGTTCTCTGCTCCCTCTTTTTCCATGCTTGCTTACTACTTGTGGAGATTTCTACCAACCCCTACCTTCCTGCTCATATGGGATATAGTTTGATCAATCAATCAATCAATCAATCATGACATTTATATAGTGCTCTACTCACCCGGAAGGGTCTCAAGGCGCTGATAAACACATGGGTCATAGGACCCCTTACCCTGCCCAATATCTCATCATGCATAGCATTTTCTTAGGGACTACTTTGTCTGGAGCCCTATGCCTCTACACAAGAAAACTGTTCCTTGCAAAAACTGCGTATGTGGGGCGTCTATTGTATCCTTAGGCTGCCCTCCCCCTTTGAAATCTTTGGTTCCCTTCCCTGGGATTCAATGACATTGAGGATTACCCACGGAAATACACATCCTTTGCACCTTAGCCCTCTCTCCCAAGCCATGATGATATTCTCATACACTACATTGCCCGACCTTGGTAGCTCCAGAGCTCCTACTGTACATTATGGGGAAAACTTTACCCTTCAATCCTGCCCATTATGAGCAATACATGGTTTCCTATAGCTTCTACAGAGCTGATAGCTTTCTATGTGGTGTCCACATTCTCCCCTACCCTTGTATACCCCCGGTAGCCTTGCATCCTCTGTGTGATTTCCCCTTACCCTTTTCCCCCTAACCTTTTACTTAAACAACAATGCGATCTTCAGTTCTAGATGGGAGAACCACCTGTGCCACCTCAGTGAAGTTCTCCATGGTCTGCAGACAGAAGGCTTGACTATCAAGGCCAGTATGTGTCAGATAGGGCACGGTTGGGTGGTCTACTTGGAACACCAAATGGGAGGAGGCAAGGTGTGGTCTCTTTGAGCCTAATGTGAGAACATTTCAACTTGGGAACCCCCCCAAGACCATGACAGAGGTGAGAGCCTGTTTATGCCTCACTGGTTATTACAGGAGATTCATCAAGGG
Source organism: Lissotriton vulgaris (assembly GCF_964263255.1). Taxonomy (NCBI): domain Eukaryota; kingdom Metazoa; phylum Chordata; class Amphibia; order Caudata; family Salamandridae; genus Lissotriton; species Lissotriton vulgaris. Next base: position 928,350,320 of record NC_141687.1, read on the forward strand.
GTCAGGCACCATTGCTGCACCCTTGGCAGAGCTGACTTCTAGGAAGCAGCTCAGACAGTTTATCTGGACTGAGGCGTGCCAGAATGCCTTTGATATGGTGAAGGAGGCCATGTGCACATCACTCATGATCAAGGCACGCACCTGTATTCTGCAAGAAGTTCATTGTAGAGACAGACACCTCAGAGCATGGCATTAGGGCTGTGGTATGACAACTAAATGAAGAGGAGCTGGATAAACCTGCAGCATTAATCAGTAGGAAGTTACTTTCTCAGGAACAAAGGTGTAGTGCAACAGAGAGTGCAGTGATCCGGGCACCAAAGAAGATGCAACCATACTTGTTTAAGGATCACTTCTGGGATCAAAAAGACCACAGACCCCTTAGATGGGTAATGCAGACGAGGGGTGAGAATCCCAAACTGTTTTGTTAGTACATCTCCCTAAAGGGAATGGATTTTACAGTGTAATACCATCCTGGAACAGACCACGCCAATGCTGATGGTCACTCCAGATTTTTCTGCCTTAGTGAAGAGAACTCCCAAGGGTTGGGTAGTTCTCCCCAATATTAGCTGGGGGGACATGTGTTAGCCCTGGCATCTTTGGCATGGTTCCCCTAACCTTTTACCTTCACCTCCCCGTTTATGCTGACTTTGTTCTTGCTGGCCTCAGGACCCTACACCCTTTATCACTGCTAGCCAGTGCTAAACTGCTTGTGCTCCCACCCTAACAAACCTGTGAGACTGAACATATACCAAATTGGCATATTTAATGTACTTGTAAGTCCCTAGTAAAATGGTACTGCCTGTACCCAGGACGTGTAAATTAAATGCTACTTTTTTTGTGGAATTTGTTTTTGCTGGCATTAGGACTCTGTGCACTTTACCACTGCTGACCAGTAAAAAAGTGCTTGGGCTCTCCCCCCTAAACATGGTGGAATTGGCTCATACCTAATTGGCATTTTTAATTCACTTGTAAGCCCCCACTAAAGTGCCACTGCCTGTGCCCAGGGACTGTAAATTAAACTATGCTAGTGGGTCTGCAGCACTGATTGTGCCGCCTACTTAAGTATCACTTTAAACATGTGTAAGTCCTGCCATTGCAGCCTGTGTGCGTGCATCTTTAAGTTGCCATTTACGACCTGGCAAGTAAATATTTTTCCAGGCCCAATCATTCCTTTTAAATGCATATAAGTCACCCCTATAGTAGGTCCTGGACAGCCCAGAGTGCTGGGTGCAATATATTTAAAAAGTAGGACAAGTACTTTTAAGTTTTGCAGGTCCTGGTAGTGAAAAACATTAGTTTTTCACTGCTGCAAGGCCTACCTCTCTTACAGGATAACATTGGAAGTACATTATCACATTTCATAAGTAGAATTTCCAAAGAGAACAGGAAACCAACACTGGATCCTTAATGCTAGACTGTGCATTGCAAGACCCTCAATGACAATCGCCACACCCCGGAACCGACACATAATTTTAGCTGCATGACACATCTTCAACGTGGATCCATGTAATGCTCCACAGCACTCTCCAATACAGGATCTAAGGAACTCTGTTTAGCGTGCCTATCTGGGTCACTGTTGCCCACTTAAGGAACTCTGTGGAATCTTGCAGAGTTGTTATGTAGCTCTGTGGAATTCTGCAGATTTAAACTCTGTGAGTGCCCACCCTAATTGAGATCCACACAGAATATTGCTGACTCCTTTGGGGCCTACAACACCAAATTATACAGTTCTCCCTTGGAGGGCGGAGAGTCCCAAGAGTAGGCCTTCTTTGCCAACTTAAACCTACCCCAATTAAATGAGGAAGGACAAACGCTCCTGCAGGGAGAGATCTCCAAGGAGGAAATTGAACAGGACAATTCTCATCTTCCCTATAAAAAGACTTCACATCAGCATGGGTCCCGGAGGGATTCTTCTGATGGCCTAAAAAATAGACAGTGGACCACAATCACGCTGACTTTCAAAAAGCAGAACGTACTGGGCCCCTGTTTTTAACGCAATATGGTCCCCTTTCCTCTGGGCAGATGTAGACACTTCTTAACGATGATCAAAACCACCTTGATGGTGGGCTGCTTGCCTCTCCCATCCCTTACCCACTTATTCACATTCCGTTTTCAAACAATAGGCCCCCCTTGCCTACTTGCACACCCATGCCGTTCAATCCCCTCTCATCAACCCCTCCCCCTTCCAGTCTTGTGCAATTCCTACCTGATACTTGCTGACTCCTGAGTTACAAAGCACAGACTAAGTAATGTTATATTGTATGTATAGACGGTCAAAGTTGACATGATCATAGTGTCATATGTTCCTTGTTTTCCTGTCCCTTTCCATGGATAATTAGCTGTGCAATGTATATCTCAGACTGTTTCCTGCCCCTCCACCCCATAGCTCTGCACTCAGTTATGATTTCTGAGCATTTGTTCTCCTTTTTCATTAACGTCTGTTAACAGATGTCTGGTGTAAGAAAACAGGCCCAGTTTTGCAGATGCCATCACGTTTTGCCCCCCTTCGGGCTACTAGATTCTGGTTTTCGACTCTGTCAGAGCACTGAAGTCAGCTAACCAGGCCCCAGTGCCAATTTCCTCCACCCAAAACTGATATGCATGAATTGGTAACCCCACTTGGAAAAGGACTTTAACCGCCATATAAATCTCTAGTATATGGTACCTGTGGTACCCAGGGCATGGGTGTTAAAGGCGTCCACAGGGCCTAAAACACTGTTTGTGCCACCCTGAGGACTCAAGTAAACTATTAACAGCATGCGTGCCTTGCAGACTGCAGTAGCAGTGCAAACTGCTCGAACTCGAGTTTGCCCTCACCATGGGTGGCAAAGTCGATGCACTATTTTTAATATATGCCAGTCACCCCTTAGGGAGGCCTCCTGAGCCCAGGAGGCAGAGTGCATTATATTAAAGGTGTGGAAAAATAAGTGCAAGCTTGCATGTCTCTATAGTGGTCTTTACGCTATAAGTGCTAGACAGTCCATAGGATAACATAAGTATGGTATCAAATAATGCACCTCATCACCCCAGACACAAATATTGTGTTGAGAACAATGTGGCATGCACCCAGGAGGTTACCTTACAGATTACCATTTGGTTGTCGCAGCCATTCCTGAGCTCTGGTTGCCAGCCTGCACTTGCTGTTGCCAAGACAGGAATCTGACCCACTTCCAGGAAGTGTGAATTCACCCAGGAGTCAGAAACAATGGCCTGGACGGGAAGGAGGAAACACCTCCCTCCCTGACAGGATGGGTAGTGAACTGGCACATCAAGGCGGTGAGCTTTAAAGGCTACACCATCAGTGATATGCAGCCAGGCTGCCTCACAAAGAGGAAATGGCCCTCCCCCTACTACCAGGCACATTTGCACCCAGATAGGTGGGAAAATGAGGTATTCAGGAGGTGTATATACCCAGAAGGCTATCCACACCTCTCAGGTGGGCTATCTGGTCTGTACAACTAAGGAAGACATCTGGCATTTTTAAAGTGGTGGAATAGTAGATTCTGGTAGACCCATGGATGTAGTCACCTCAGACGCAGATAAGCTGCTGGGGCTAATAGCCCATTGGTCACTTGCAGCAACACCCATAATGCCTCTAAATATAGGATTTAAGGGCTACCCCTGACACCAGAACCTCAGTTCTGATCTGACTTGCAACAAGGACAAAAAAAGAGACTCTCTTTTCTGTGACAACAAAAGCTGCACAAACCAAAGGCGTTACACTCTTCACCTGTGGCATTCTTCCTAGAACTGCATGACCGTGGCTCATCCTGGACCAAAGACAGAGGGTCCCCTTTGATAGCCAAATGCATCACCAGACTCCTCTGGACTAGTGGCACTAGTCCTCTGCAACTGCAGGTAAATACAGTGTACGAGTACTGAACAATCACTGGCCATCGGTGCCTCTGAGGGATTGTCAAGATGTAGATGGTCCAGTGCATTGTGAGGAATGTAGTCCTGACCTTCACAAAGTTTCAGGCAACTACTGTGTTCAACAGGACCTCCAGATGTTGAATTAATATTCTGCTGTACTTACCACTGCCAAGGCTTGTTGGTCACCAGTCCGGCAATCAACCCCCTTGTTCAACTCTGCACCTCAAGGGAATCTTACAAAACCTTCAGCTGACATCAGCAGTGACTTCATTATCATCATTTTGCACCCTGTTCCCCATCAGTAAGTGGTAAAACAAGCTCTCCCACTGCTCCCGATTCAGCACCTAAGACCGTAGGGACAACTCTGCACCGGAGCTTCTCGAGCCAGGTAAAATCAAACTGACTGTCATTCCTTATTCCTGGGACCCCAATCACCATTACTCTCCTTCATTTCCATGCAATACGACCTACAAGTGACCGATTATCACTACCACGTTTTTCTATTGACCGCAATTCAAAAGTTCTGTAGTAGTGAATTGCTGTGATTTATCGTTTTCTTCTAAAATGCACAGCTCTGGTTATATGCACCTGATCTCATTTGCTTTGGTGTCCAATTTAATATGAAAACCCCACTCTGCCACCCCAGTTCAGACATGGCTATATGCAAATCAGTCTGACCCTGTGCCTCATGGGAACAGTCCAGCCCGAACTGCCAAGCCATATAGCCATATGCATATAGCCATGTCTGAACTGGGGTGGCAGAGTGGGCTAAAGAACGGTGATGGTGATGGATTACACCCAGATCTCTTGACTGGGTGTGAGCGTTTGATTGATTCAGATGCTCCTTCCATCACCACCCGCTTTTGTCCCGCAGCACCAGGGAAAAGCAGGAGTGGTGGGCACTGCCAAGTGGCATGAGGGTTTGGCCGGCCCTCTGGGGCCTGCCAAACGCTCATGCGCACTTAACCTTTCTCCACCCAAGCTATGTTGCACAGCTGGGTGGAGAAACCAACACAGGCTCCCATTCTATGTTTGAGTGCTGAACCGAGGCGTTCAGTCCACAATAGTATTCCTAGCATGGGAGATGGGAGCATGCGCAGTGTGCTGCAGGCTCCTGACAAAGATGCGAGGATCTGGAGCAAGGGGGCGGCCGTCAGAGCAGATAAGTTTTATTTTATTTATTTATACATCTGTTTTTTGTGTGTTCCTCCTACCCCCATTTTCTTAGAAGGAATAAGAAAATAAGAGTCAGGCTGTTACATGCACAGATTCCTCATACTCCGAGATCCTTCTCGAACATGGCATGATTTATTTTTAAGAACATTTAGGTAAATTAAACGTGTCACCTCATTTCTTACATACAAAAACATATAAGCACATTTATTAATGCACTTTAAAAATAGCTGATCAAGTTCTATCGGAATCTTTGGATTTTGACATTCTCCACAAAAAGTGAGGCTGTGCAGCTACATTCTAATTTGATTCGATGTTGGTCAATTACCTTTCTTAATGCTTCCAATTCCAGCAGACGCACAGCTCCTGTGCATTCCCATTCATAGGATCATTTACTATAATGAAAGTCTAAAACTTTGAGACTTGTGAAATATGTTTATTGCTGAATAGCTAGCCTGAAAAATGGATCCCAACAGCTAAGCAATTTCTTGCTTCCCCGGAAAATGTAAATAAACCTGTATGGTAGATCCTGACTGATGGTTCAACATCAACTTCCACAATGTGTAATCAAAAATGCTGTTAAAGAACGCTCACTGTATATTTGTTGTGCAATTTATTCTACAGATTAGACTAATGAGTAAACTACAGGGGTTGTTGTTAGAATTAACACTGTAAGACTTTCATCTTGCACAATGAGAAGTTTATTTATAAATGAACAGCTTTCTGATTATATTTGTGGTATATGTATCATAATCAGAACCATAAAAACGACAACAGAGTACATTTTTGTGGACGACTGAAGTCTATAAGAATGCATGGATCCTATAATAACACATCCTGTGGCATGTCTTGGCATGTTGCTTGAAACTACATTAATGGCATAAAGTATTTGGTATACTATAACGAATTATATGGCGTACTGTTGCAGTACATATAAATGGGACTATGAGGCAGAATATGCCTGAGAATATGGCACACATGGCAGCAAAGGGTATCGTATGGTGCACCATACTACAGAAAAGGATGGGCACTTCTTTGTATTTTTGTATCCTTGTAATGAATGCGGGGCCCTATCGAAAATGTCATGTATTGTCTAGGTCCAGATGTAATTTGTATTACACTGATGTGATCTAATAACATTTGAAATGTTGTGATAGCTTCAGATGCAAAGTTATCGATGACTGCACCCCATAGAAAGCAGTAGTCTAGGGAGAAATATTGTAGCGGTCACAATGATGGGAAGGCATACAGCGATAGTGACAGGGACTGGATGTATGTATCTATGTATGAGCTGTTTTTGTGTTTCTGGATATCAATTATTAAGCAAGTTCACTTCGAGAGGATCTATAGCCTGGAGCGAAAATTTACTTTTTTTTAACACTGAAAGCATCAATCTTCTCTTCCTGTCCTCAATTTGTTAACTCCTTGGCCATTTTCGATTTTCATAGTGGAGGGAAAGCAGTCCTTGCTGTATAATCCACCTTTGCGTAATTTGAGAAAATCAAGTTTGTTCAAATCAGTTCTTGCGAATCTTGCCAAGATATTTCCTCTATTTATTAGAGATCTATTCAATAGATACAACCCTTCCCGCAATCTCCGGTCCAGTCACAAATCCCTTCTGATCGTCCCTTCTTACAAGAGGAAGCGTCTCGGAGGTTGCTGCTTTGACCATCTTGCAGCTACCTTCTGGAATTCTCTTCCCCTTCAATTAAAACTGAGTGACAACATCCTCAGTTTCAGACAATCCCTTAAAACCTGGCTTTTCTCCCAGGCGTACTGCTGAGCTGCTTCATCTCTACTCTTAACCGGTGTGTTGTGTTCCTTTCTATAGCGCCATGAAGCCCCCGGGCGTACGAGCGCTTAAAAAATTCATATTAACATTAACATTAACATTTCTTTTTGTTGGACTGTTTTTTTGAGTGAGGACAGTCACTATCATTTTGTTTAACTTTTTTTAATTTGATGGATCCAGGGTTGCCAGTGTGATTAGTAAGCAACATGAACGTAAAGGAAACGTAAACAGGTTCAATTTTCTTGTTTTTACTTGGCATATTAGTGGCAGTAAGAAACATTCCATGAATCATAAACATGTCCAACCCAAGGCCTTTCCTGTCAAATGTTACATTGGACTCTTTCCTCATAGCCATTAAGTGCCTCAATGGTCATCAGTTTGTTTCCTCAGAGTCCATTAAGTTCTTTTCTCCCTAGAATCTTGTTAGGGTCGTTTGCAGTGGGGGAGTGGTTTTAGCACCATGCTGGATGGCGGCTCACCCTTGAGCTCTGTGAGGAACTGCTGCACCAGCACATCGGACACCGGAAAAGCTGACACTTCTTCCCCCGAGCTGATGTGGGCCTCCATAGAGACTCATTGGATGCTTTGCTGCAGGCTGACAGACACTGGAGTCCGTCTTTCAGGTTCCTCTGGCTCCTGAATTGAGGATGGACGGTTCTCAAAATGACGGAGCCCAAGTGAGCCTGACTCCTCCTATGCCGGCAATCAATCGGAGGTTTCGAGATCCCAGAAAAACTTGGTTGGCTGAGTCTGAGGGTGTTGACAGGTCTTCCAAACATCGTCTCCTACATACATGAAGTTATGCCTCACTCCCAGACCTCCTACTTACGCGCTCCATGCCACTCAGCTTTAGGCCTCACTCAGCCCATGACCTCAAGCCCGGCTTTTACATCTTCAAGTGGGCCCTAGACACCTCAGGTCTAATCATCGCTCACTTAGTTGTTCCCTCCTCCATTGCCACCACCTTATCCCTGGGAGCCCCAGGACCATGCAGTATAGGCCTCACAGTGCAATTTCGCCCAGCTGCCAGGGACCTGGTTCTGATTCCCCACCTGGCTTCTCTGATATTTTTTGGACCCCCTGGATTGCTCTCTACACCATCCAGCTGCCTGTGGTGGTGTCATTAGCCTGCCTAACTGACCGCCTAATTTGTGGGGGTATCTGTGTCTCATGATGACAAGTGGTTGGTAATCACTGGGCACTTCACTTCGGAGTTGTAGGCGCAGCTTTACTATGCCCCCTTCTCCAACTCTTGCATTGTCTAACATCTTGCCCGACATTACACTCAATCAATCAAACAATCAGGGAATTGTGAAGCATGCTACTCACCCGTGAGGGTCTCAAGGTGCTGGGGGGAGAGAGGGTGCAGCTCCGAGTCAGCCGGAGAGCCAGGTCTTGAGGCTCCTCCTGAAAGACTGGAGAGTGGGGGAGCATCTGACGTTGATCGGGACCTCGTTCCAGGATTTTGCCGCAATGTAGGAGAAGGCTCTTCCACCCACTCTGGCTCTGCGGATGTGCGAGGCATCGGCGAGGGCGAGGTCGCGAAGCAGAGGTTTCTCCTGGGTATGTGGAAGGAGCCTCTTTCATTGAGCTATTTGGGTGTGGTGTTGTAAAGGGATTTGTAGGCGTGGGTGAGTAGCTTGAAGGTTACTCTCTTCTTAGTGGGGAGCCAGTGGAGGTCTTGCAGGTATTGGGTGATGTGTTCATGTCGTGGGATGCCGAGGATGAGTCTGGCCCCGGTGTTCTGGATGGTCTGGAGTTTGCGGAGCAGGGATCCTGTTGATTCCGGCGCAGAAGGTGTTTCAGTAGTCTAGTCTGTTTGTTATGAGTGCGTGGGTGATGGCCTTTCTGGATTTGGGGGGATCCATTCGAAGGTGTTGTGAAGGATGTGGAGTGTGTTGAAGCAGGTGGAGGCTACGGCATTGATCTGACAGGTCATGCGGAGGGTGCCCAGCTTATGGTTGCCAGAAATGTTGTTGTACTTTAGGGGGACGACAGCCCATTCATTGCATTTCTGACACAAGGAGGTTGCCAGGCCACACAGCTGTGGGTCCTAAAGTAGTGTCTGTAACTCCTGCCCCTCTGCCTGTGAATCAACACTCATGACCTGCACACTGGGCTTTGCATTCAATGTTTTGTTTTTTGACCCATTTGCATGTGGTCCACATACAAACTATAACAGCATGGCTGAACTGAAAGAAACTAAAGATAAGTACAGTAAAGGGAAGCTAAAATGCTCCTAGCAAGAACCCCCACTACCAGAATCCCCTATTAAAGACAAATTTGAAGATTCCACAACAATGGAATCCATCCTGAAAAAGAATAATGCAGTACCTAATATTGCTCAGAGCACCAAACCAAACACAGATCTCCTTCAGGTGGAGGTGAAAGGCACTAGAAGAGATTTAAAGAACTTGAACATCAGACTCAGGCATGTGGTATCCAGACTAAGCAAGTTAAAAGACCGTAACATTGCCCACGGGAAACAGATACAAAGAAAGTATCAGATCACTTCCTCCCTCTAGCAAGATGCCACTGATTTGAAAGACGGAAACAGGCAAAACAACCTTGGAATATTTGAGCTACCCGAGGGCGTAGAGGACAGGGTCACTTCAATTGTAGAATATTTGGAATAATGGATACAGGCCACCTTGAAGATATCTTTCCAAAAGTTCTTCAAAATCGAGCGAGCTGATCCAATCCCTAACTTCAAGCACAAAAACTCTACATCTCTATGTCTGATTGTTTTTAAGCATTTATGCCACTAACACTTGAACTCCGTTCTTTCTCATGAGAAGAAGGTGAAGGGGCTCATTTGGCAGTAAAAAAAGGATCTCTATCTTACAAGACTTTGTAAGAGCCGTTGTGACTAAAAGGAAGGGCTTTCTGTCCCTACGGAAGAGACTCACTCCCACTCATTTGACAGTCCTCCAAGTTTCAAAATCGACTTCAGGGGCAGAACAAAGATCTTCAATGAGCCTAAAACCTCTGTACCTTCCAGGACAATACAACCAAAACTTGGATGGAAGAAGATGCAGCCTCTGATTTTTTGAGTCTCCCCGCCACTTAACTCTTTCCTCCACACCTCCTGTGCGGTTTACCCTAACAGCTGGTTTTGTCCATCTGTTTGCTGGAACCTGGGAGCCTGATGTCTCCTGTCTACAGCGATGCCCAGCCCACCCCCTGGGATGGAGCTTGTGGTTTGTCTCTCTCCACAAGATATACTGTGTATACTTTCCACTGTTGCACTTGCAATCTACTATACACAGTTTACAATGCGGACACTTAACAGCTCACAAACTTTAAGCTCTTACAAGTGTAATCTATTTTGCACTATATTTTTTGCAGGGTTTTATTAATGCTCTTTGATTCATGTAATTGTTTTTCTCTCCATTTCTGACCCTTCTAAGTTATGGTATATGGGTCTCCAGCCATTCTCAGAATGGTGGTGTAATAACACTCATTACATAATCTCTGATTTCAGTGGAGCAGGGCAATGATGGCAGATGGGTCGTTGCCAGACAGTCACACAGTGATGGTGAACTTTATGTCATCAAAGTTTGTGCCCCCAATGGTGACGCTCCCTAATTCTGGTGTGCCCTTAATTCAAAACCAGCCTCCCTACCTCAATCAGACCGTAGTGTATTGAGGGAGACTTCACCCTACTCATGGATGTAATTCTTGATAGACAATCAGCATTCTAATACAGACCTCCCAAAGCACGCAAAGTCATGCTCAATTGCTAGATGTTTGACAACTTCAGCACCCTACAGAATGTGACTTCACATTCTTCTCACCGCCCCACAATACTTTTTCTAGGATTGATTGCATATTGGTGAGTTCTGAACTTGTTCAGGATTCTCTTGACTCCTCATCAGGACCCATTTTAGTCTACGACCATGCAGCCATCACAATCACATTTACATTTTCCTCTGCACATTCTGAGAGAGAAGCATGGTGTATGAATTCTGAGCTCCTAGACTCTGAGGAGGATAGGCAATGGCTACAGAAAGAAATATCTCACTTTCTAAAGGAAAATACTGAATAAGTCTCCTCCCTACTGGTTCTGCGGGAAATCATACCGGCAATTAAAGTTATTCCCAGAGGTAAAGCCCCTGGACCTGATGGCCTCCATATTGATTTCTACAAGGCCCTGTCCGAAGCGGTCTTGACGCCTCTGGAACATTTATTCTGGTATTTTATCTCCTTGGGCAAAGTTACCTACTTTTCAGACGAGGCTACCAGAGTAGTCGTTCTTAAAGAGGGGAAAGATGATCTGGATACCAAGAACTATAGATCCATATCTACTGAATATGGAGGCTAAAACCTATGCAAAAATCTAGCTAAATGGTTAGAATCTCTAATTCTTAAGCTGATTGAGCCATCCCAATCCGGGTTTGTTAAGGGCAGACCATAGTGTGTGTTTTTTGCCATATAATCGGCTAAGTCTCTCTTCTCCACTCTCCAGCCACTGTGGCCATTGGTTTAGATGTCAAAAATGCATTCAATAAAGTATATTGGCTATTTCTGAGTGTGTTCCTGGACAACCAGAACTTAGGTGACTACTTCTCCATGGTTATGTCCCTATATGCGGATTTCAGAGCTAGAATTAGCATCAAATGTGCACTCTCCAACCCCTTTTCCCTACACCAGGGCACTCACCATGGATGTCCCCTATCTCCTGTTCTATTCCTTGTAGCAATAGGCTCTTCACTGGTCTTGATTAATGACAATCCGTATATTAAAGTTGTCAACTTTGATCCCTCACTTTCAAAATGGCAGCCTATGCAGATGTCATAATTATTGTCTCTGAAAATCCTGATAAAACAATCCCCAAAATTATCTCCTTGGTTCTGTCCTTTGTGGAATTCTCCAGCCACACCTTAACTCCATAGCTGCTTCGTACATTCCGCGACAGTGCGGAACATTTGAAAAACGGGTGGGTCTGCCAACGGTCGTTCACAGCACCAGCCAGGTAGTGCTCCCGTCGGTGGTTGACCGATGGGAGCTTGGAACGGGTTAAACAAGGATACGACAAAAGTTATGCAATTTATTGTTTACTGTCTCTACTCTTGTATTAGACAGTCCATCTTCAATAGTAGAATTGTATTTACAAAATATCTAGATCTAGGCCTAAACTTTGAGAATGATGATTACACCACTTGTAAACGTTTGTCCATTATGCTGCCAATACGCTTATCTGCATCCTTCTTTACTGCAGTTGACAGGCTATCTTCCAACTTCATTTGGGCTAAAAAGCAACTCAGATTGGGAATTGAGAAGCTCAAACTGCCATTTTCAATGGGAGTTTGTGGTCTTCCCAATGGTATAACTACCAAACGGCTTATCTTGACACATGAGGTGTGAGCTGGTTTGACACTAACTCCCCTTCAACAATCTCATGCTCATGGTTGAACTTCACTTCATTTTGCTATTTTATACTCTGATAATGTCCACTGTATTGTTCCCTCACTCCAACCATATCGTCCTTGATATGATTCATTCTTTAAGGATGACTGATAAACTTCTGTCCTCTACTCTAAGTAATTCTACATCCCTATCACTGTGGAACAACCCTAAAACAGCAACAACTGTTTCAGCCAAAGTTACCCCCACTTTGGCAATAAAAGGCATCAACCTAGCATCTGACCTGCTCACTGATGACTTCACTCTTAATTTTGCCTTACTACAAGAGAAATAATCCCTATCCAGCTAAACCCTCTAAACTAGACCCATTGAACCCTTTGGGTCTATCTCGGTTTATTCAGCAGTCCAGTAGAGGTGGCCACATAGCATCAAAAATCTGCAAATTATTACACAACTCACAAGTTACCCCTTTTACACCCATTCTGAAACATTGGTCTAAGCATCTTCAAACCTTAAACAACCCTCCCATTCTAGACTCTACCTGGCCCAAAATATCCAACAATCTTCTTAAAAATAAATTGATCTCATTATTGGCCCAGACACAGTTCTATGCTGGTTATATATGTTGCCATCTAGACTGTTCAAAATTGTACCCATCAACATAATGGGTGGAGGTTCATAAGCGGCTCAAAACCTTTTTCAAAGTGAGTTTTCCTCCAACCTTTACTCTTGGAATACTGGGCCCGTATGCACTCAGGCTCCTCTGGACTTACTTGATAAAGACCTGACTCTTTTAGACCTATTGGTGATGGTGGCCATCAAGGTCATAATATTAGAATGAAAAGTGCTAAAGAATGTTTCTTGCATGCGTGGTTTTCATGGGTCACTTATCTCAGAAGCACACATAAAAACCTAACAATTTCATCCAGAAACACTGTCCCTACCCATTGAATTTGGTGTACACTTGATAGATTCATGTCCACCATCTAATAGCCTCTTATCTCACCACTCAGCTCCATTACACACAAGCTGACTCATTAATTCTCAGCATAACATCTGTCCCCCATGCCATATGCCTTCCCTACACCCCTCCCCCTTGCTTCACTCTTTCTGATCCCTCCTGTCTTCTCCTACTGTTTTGCAAACATCACATTTATTTTTCTGTCCCAGTAGACCTTCCCTGGAGCCCCTATTTGACAGGAATTCTCCTCTTGCCTTTAACACCGCCTTAGTGGCTAATCATATTAGCTTTTAGGATTCAGTACTCTCCCCACTGTTGCGTACAGTGATATAATATATCTCTATAGTACTATGTTGTTATGAGGTTCTAACAATATGTTTCCCGAGTAATGTCATATTGAGGCAGTTGTTTATTCTCTCTATTTTTTGTCAGCCGTATATGTTGACAAAAGCAGAAAGTTAACCTGTCACTCTTGTACTATGTTGGCCTCAGATAGGTACACTATGTTTATATGCCTACTGTCTCCTTAATTCTTTAAACATTTGATAAAATATGTGGAACAATAAAATAAGGACGATTTGTAGTAATAATGAAAATAATTCTTCTCCCCTGGCAACAAGCAGGGTGGCAAAGATTGACCTGGATCTAAATTCTTATTGTGTATTCATTGATGAATAACTCCTGCCCTCCTCCACATCAGGCACCAGCTTGCTTTGGAGTTTACGCAAAACAAAAAAACTCCCTTCTTCTTCTTAATGGGGACACTGTTTTCTACCTAAAGATCTCAGAATGGTCTGCCCTGGATCATGCAGCTTAATTTGTCAAGAATTGGCTTTGCAAACAGCTAGCTGACCCTGGGGAGCCTGCTGAGGAAGCACACCTCTGGCCCCGCAGCATAATGTCCAAAAATGTATCTGGAGGATATTCCCACAAGGGTGGTCAGTAGAAAAAGGATGGAAAAAGATTAAAAGTAAGGAGTTCTCAAAAAGCCCCCAAAATATGTCCAAAGGGAACAGCAGTCACCAGTCCCAGTCTGAGCATAAAAGGAGTTCTTTTTTAAGAAGACAAGGAGGTTTGTCCCCTAATGTACAGAGATCTACAAGTATGGGCACTCCAAGGGTGACTCCAAATGTCCCAAGAGGCTACAGCCCCGACCGGTGGGTAGGCACCTGGGTTGGTGAGTGTAGCACTCGTGGAGGAGGTGGTCCAAATTAGCTTTGGGGAACAGACAGAAGTAATCTTAGTTTCTCTGGGGAGTAATAGGATGGTGTCAAAAGCCCATATAATTGCCAATACTTCTAAGTACAGGCAGTGAGTCACCATCAATGGGCAACATTTGGAGACTCTAGGAGACGCAGGAGCCAGCCAGCATGACTACTGTGAGGTTTTAGCTGGTGACCCCAGAGCAGGTTCTTCCTAACACATTCCTCCAGGACATAGTCACAGACAACTGTTAAACCCTCAATACAACCATTGGAAGGGAGAGCAGTTTTCAGTTAACATACCCAGAAGTGAGTCTATAGGTATGGTGAAGTTTTAGAGCAGGCATTGAATGGGAGTCCTAACCTATGCTATTTGTCCCACTCTTAGAGCATACTTGAGCACTTAATAACTATGCCACAAAGCTCAAACTGGGGATAGGGTGACACTAGGTGATTTGCTATACTGTTGAGTTAGAACCTTCCATAGTGGCTAAACACTAGGGGGAAGTTACTAGTATAAAGTATTATGTGCTTTCTATTTACAGTAGCACAACTATGTTGGTGCTCAGCCAGAAGGGAACACCTGAGACCTGACACTAGTCCCCAAAAGACCTCATCCTAAAACCCATCACAGGCATCAGTGTCTGGTGTTCTTCATCTCTTCTCTTTTCCTTCATTTCCAAGCACCTTTTTGCCTACTTTCCTGGAATTGGCCTTTGTTTTGTGTTACTTCAAGGATTGGCCAAGTGTGTGGGAAGGGAAGAGGACCAGGCAGATCTGGGTATGGATGGTGCTCCTTTTGCAGGATATGCACAGGTCAGTGTCCAGACCTGACAGGTAATGGAGCTCTTTTTATCCAGAATGAACCTATGAGTCTGAAGAACACATGCTTCTCCACGGGGGCACAAGGGAATCCCCACAACAACTGAGCAGGCTCCATAAACACCAAGGATTGAGGCTAGGACTACCTTCACCCTTTCTCCCTCAGACAGTGCGTGGCTGTTACACAAGTTACTCATGGTGTGCTATGCAATGACAATCCTGAGGCTGTCTCTCTTCCCAGATTTATACATATCTGTCTCGAATAAAATTTCACAATGCTACAAAGCGGATACTGGTGGGGAAGCAGGGCATTTTGCATGACCTTGAGCAAGTTGGTAAAAATCCATCAGCCCAGCACCACTAGGTGACCCACTAACTGTCTATTGAAATTCAGCCTCATATACCCCGTCCTATCAACTCACCCACCCAAACTGTAATTGTAATCCGGTTTATCTGCCACCACTGCCCTTCCAAAACACCTAGGGTCAAGAGCTGGTCTTCCAAGCAACGATGGTGGGAACTTCTTGGCATGAAGATAAGGTTGTTCATCACCAGAGGCAGGGGTGGATTCCAAAATGACTACCTGGAGTCCAGGGAAGAACTCAGCAAGAAGGGAAAAAACTGGAGGGCAGAAAAAGCCTTCAAGATGGTCCAGGTTGGAATCAGGATTTGGAAAACCTCAGCAAGCTGAAAAGCAGGTCGAAGAGGAGACTGCAGAATCCCATTGAGACACGGAGCGACCAACAAAGAAACACACGTGATGCAGCTGTCCTCAGGACAGAGTTTACTTTTATAGTAAACAAACAGGAAGTGAACTAGCCATCTTAGATTGGGATATGGTAAGGAACCAATAAGGAGCATAATTGCTGAATGTTTATTTAATTTGACGATCAAAAATATGGTATATGTAAATGCCCCAAAATAAATAAAGTGCTTGTAGAACTTGGTAGCTGTGTATTGCAGGAGCTCACATGCAGGAATATGTCCCCAGTGCCTTTGTGGTGCCCAGTATAAGATGGGTACAGTATAGGATGCCATCACGTCTCCAACACTGCCCAGAGCTACTCCGCAGAATGTTGCAATTGGCTGCATGGCATGGGAGTCAGCCACAGAGGGCCTACCAGTAGAGAACTCAGGAGCTGCTGTGAGATGTGTGGCAAAGGAATTGGGAACTGCAGCTACATTGGTAAAAGTGAATCTTTACACGCTAGCCCCACTTAGGAGCTCCTGATTTAGAGGGCTGTGTAACAAAAACATGTTTAATCAGGCAGGGTGTATGACCTGGTCAGCTGATTCCCAAGAACAATCACACAGATTATATCCATCCCACCAAATATTGCAATTTGCCTTGTAGATACCAGTAGTCACAAATTTCCTTTACCTCATATTCAATATTGTCAACCAACCAGTAGAGGAGGAGGACATCATTGTACATGATGACCTTTATGTGGAAGGTAAGGCTTGAAGTAAGATACACAAAAGAACTGATGATCCCTCAAAGAACAGAAAAGTCTCACATTAACTGTAACTTTGAGAAAGTTTCGAACAGCAAATGGTACCTGGTAAATTTATAAATGATAACTATACTGTGTCGCCTATTTTGTACATGGGAGCCAGTTGTCTGGTTTTATTTGCTTGTACGTTTTAATTGACTTTTGCTTTTAGAAGATTAAGAATCTATTTTTATTTGATTTCCTTTACGGTCTTTTAAGGAGTATTGAACTGCTGAACTGAATCAGTGGTTTCTGAGAAGTCTAAAAATGTTTGGGGGTGGAATTGGTTTAAGGCAAAATAAAAGTTGAAAACCCCCTAAAGGATTAAATAACATTATTGTAAGCAAACACTGCTACTGGTAGAAAGGATGTCCAATTATCTTGAGTGGTGGAATTGTAGCATCTTGCAAATTCTTCAAGAGCTTTATTCATTCTTTTAATCTGTCCATTGGACTGAGAGTGAAACCCTCAGGTCAGAGCCCGCTGAACCCGATCAGATATAATTTTAGAAGGTAGCCTATTAAGTCTAAATGCACCTTGGTAGTGCTGTTGGTAACTTTTGTAGGGCAATAAAATTGGCATTTTAGTATAAAAATGCACTGTAAACATGATGGATGTACAACCCTCTGCGGTTGTTAATTCCATGATGAAATGAGTAGAAATATTCTCCCAAAGTTTGGGCAAGCAATCATCCCATCACATCCCATGCATTTGCCTGGCACTGCTCTATGCTCAACTGGGCTAAGGCAGAGGGTTTGCCACTGCAGAGGGAAGACTTACTGAGACTTCCCAAGTTCCCCCTTGCCACTGAATGGGGGGTTATGGTGATAGAATTACAGAATTCAGCTCCACCCGCAGTAGACGCAAGAGAAGGCTGAGATTGCTTCAACACCAAGAGGGCTTTCCACACCTGCTAGCACG
Organism: Lissotriton vulgaris; assembly: GCF_964263255.1. Taxonomy (NCBI): domain Eukaryota; kingdom Metazoa; phylum Chordata; class Amphibia; order Caudata; family Salamandridae; genus Lissotriton; species Lissotriton vulgaris. The sequence goes on from NC_141687.1 coordinate 928,367,924, forward strand.
GCATCATAATGGGTGCTGCATTACACAATCCCCACACACCCCGTAGAAACATGGTATCTTCATGCATCCCACAAGTAGTTATTTAGCTAAAGCTACATTTCAGGGCCTTGGGTCACGGCTGGTTACCCCTTACCCTAGTCACGTTTTTCTTTCCTCATTACGTTGTATCCTTCACCCATCGTTCATTACGTCTCAACATCACGCATAGTGTGGCATCACGATATACAACATTGTGGTTATATATTCACCCGCATTTATTCTCAAGTGCTCTGATATTGTGGACAACTCAACTAGACCTTCTCCGACGCAGTGCACCCATGCAGCCGTGGCTAAGACCATGTGTTAATTTACTGCAGTACCCTTACCTGGCATTTGTGATAATTTTTCTATTGTTGTGCTGTACTGTTTAAATATAAATGCCAATAAAAAGATTTAAACAAAAAAATGGAGGACCTGGCTTTGCAGTTGGGGCTAGATTGTGCCCATGAGGAACATGTACAAGACTGATCTGCACATGGCTGGGTCCAAACTGAAGTGGCATGGTGAGCAAAAGAATGATGTGTTGGGATGCTACCATAAGTGATTACCAGTGGTTAGACAAATTGCAAGCAATCCTTTCATCAACTTTTGTGTGTTTCATGTACCACTTTTAGTGCATTGGGTATGCCCAGACATGGGTCTCGTGTTAACTGTGTCACCGAAACCAAGCTGTACCCGGCTGATGAGCCCATAACTACGGTGAAACCAGTCATGAGCTACTTGTGTTCCTGTTCAGTGAGGACCTGGCTTGGCATTTTGGACTGGACCGTCCCCAAGTGGAGCATGGTCAAGGCTGATTTGCATATGGCTAGGTCCAAACTGGGTGGCATGGTGAGCAAAATAATGATGGGTTAGGGTGCTTCCCCCAGCGATTGCCAGTCATTAGACAAATTGCAAGCAATCCTCCCATCAACTTCTGTGTTTTTCACGACGGTTCCGTCACTTGGAGGTTTCTATGATCAGTGCCGACAATCATTCTGTTTTGGTCCCGTAGTAAGGAATGTCTCCATTCTAAAAATTCTTCTTTCATGGCAAGGAGTTCTTTCTCCAGTACTGAATAATTTATTTCCTGGAGAAACTTTTCTTGAAAAAAAATGCTACAGGATAATCTTCGGCAACTTGATTTGGTTGAATCAGGACACACCGCATGGCTTGTACTGAGGCATCAGTTTCCACTGGAAATGGTTGAGTGATATCAGCTACTTGTAGAATTCTGACCTTAAGGAACTTTAACTTAAATTTTTTCGAAGCAATAGAGGCTTTATGATGCCCAGTGAGAAAGTTTGGTTCTTTAATAAATCAGTAGCCTTTTCAAGGAAATGCAAAAGGCCTAGGCCCTGCCTAGAAACGTATCTCCCTCAAACAACTGAATTTACTGACTCATCAGCAATCCCCTAAAATCACTCAAATAGTGGTGTTTAGGAATGACTAAGCATCAACCCCTTGCAAAATAGGTTACATTTCATTTTTAAGGGGAGCCATATTTCCGTCTCTCCACTCTTCAATGTATGGGCCTACACCTTCCAACTCAGGAATGCACTCAGTACATCCACCGTGTAGGGGTGCAGGGGGTGAGAGATTCATCATTATCTCCATCCTATGTCATATCAAAAACAAGGGAATCCAAGATGGATCTCAGTGACCTACACATACACTCATAACCAACTTAGGGTCCGGCATACAAACACAATACACAAAACATGCACTTGACAAACACACACACAAACAGGAATATCAATGCAGGATCTTGACATAGCACATGAGTTACATAAGCAAGACATTAGGCATTCTGATTAGTTATAGAAACAGGAAAAAGGCTACTCCCCACATTATGGATTTAAAAAATGGTATGCTGCTACCAGTGTACAAATCCAAAGAACACAGGTGGTAGGCTTGTGTCCTTAAACGGGCAGACCTTTAACACTGTTCTCTTAACCTCAGAGTCAGGCTCTTGGTCCCAGGGTAATTTTTGGGTCTATTTCTCTGCACAGAAGATTTTGTGAGTGATGGGCTAAAACAAAGTCAGATACCAGATTTGCTTTTCTTTAGGCAACTTGTAGGAGCGGTGCATGTCAATCTACCATGAGGGAGCATTCCCATTACGACAGCTAACAAAAGCCCCTTTGAGTGACTGATATTCATTTTTACTGTTATGAAATGTGTTCAGAAGGAGACATTCATGGGCAACTACAGCATGACATTGAAGTTGAATTACCAGTCTTTTTATTCTGTGTGGCGTGTGTAAGGCTATTCCACATGGTGCACATGCCAAGCAGCAGCAGTGGATATGGTGTTGGTGGCCAAGGGACTGGCAGCACAGGGCCTGCAAAAGTAAAAATTAATTACTGATATACAACCTATATGAGCCCCTTTCAAAGTCACCTGTCCAGTGTGGGTAGAATTTTTCTCAGCACAAGCAGACTAAATAAATCATAAGGTAAACAGATGTCATTTGCATATATTTCAAATGTGAGGTTATGACATGGAGCATGCTAATGTAAGTATTTCCGTCTTATGCGGATGACACGCAACTGATTCAAAGTCAGGCTCAGGATAATGGCCAAGTGGCAGAAGATTTTAAGCTATGTCTAACTGACTTGGCTAATTGGATGTAAAAAAAACTGTCTGATATAAAACACTAGTAAAACTGACATCTTATTGGTGCGAAGCAACTATCTGGTCTTCGATCTGGTGGCCAGTGAGTTGGGCCTTCTGCCTACCCCTAACCACAAGTAAAAAATCTCAGCGTATGGTTTGACTCCACTCTTTCGTTCAAGGACCAAATCTCCACTCTTACAGGGGTCCTGAAATTGATTAGGAAGATCGTAGGGCTTATTCGGGATTGCGTGAAAACAACGGCAGTCCTGACCCTTGTGGTAACAAGATTGGACTATTGTAGCATCCATTATTAGGGGGCATCTAAGAGGACCATCCAAATGCTCCAGAGAGTGCAAAAAGGGGCAGCGTGTTTGCTGCTGAACATTCCCATATGTGCCCTCAGAGGGGGCGCTTTGGAGATACTTCACTGGCTCCCCATAGAGGAGAAGATGTATTTTTAAGCCATGTGCTAAGTTCACAATATTCTGCAGGGTAAAGGTCTGAGCTATCTTCTTCCACTGATTCTACCTTACCACCCACAGCGCTGCTTAAGATCAGCTGGAACAGGACTGGCCAGCGTTTCCAACTTCAAGAGGAAGCTCTTTGGTGGTAGCTCTGTTAGGTTCCTGGCAGCCAAACAGTGGAACCCGCTCCCTTTGCATCTCAGACTAGAGCCTTCAGAAATGTCCTTTCGAAAACACCTACAAACTTGGCTTTTTAGGAGAAGCTTAAACCAACAATAGGGGTAGTCATGGTCACCTCTCAGTATTTCGGAATTCAGCATGGGGACACTCCGAATTGGAGTAACCATGCGCTCTATAAAATGCTAACATGACATTCTCTGCAAATATGAATGGGCATGTGTAGGATGTATGTTTATGTTTATGTGCAGAGATATCTGCAGTTTCTGAACAGGAAGATGTGGGTTGGGAGTAAGGGGAATGGTAACATGTCCAGGTATGTTGATCTTATCTAGCCTGAGTTCCCTGGAACAGCCAGACCATAAAGCAGATGAGAGGGCATGGTTTAGACGTTGTACTAATTGGGTGGAGAGAGCCAGATGTTTGCTTGGGTCCTCAAACAGACAGAACCTTTGCCACCTCCCTCTTGGCCAACATGTTGTTATAGCGCCTACTCTCTTCATACCATTTCTCCTTGATGTCCCTTGGTGCATGCCTTGACACCCAAAGCATTTATACACTCTCCTCCCTCTTATCACAAAGATGCCTTCTCTGATGCACTAACGGTGAGTTGTGGCAGACTATTTATGGATCTACCTCGAAATTGTTGGGAATTTATTAGTAGTGCCCAGATTGCAGAGAATGGCATTAACTTACCTAAAACATCATACACGTGGAGAAGGCCAGGAGTAGTTGGAAGATATGGAATCTGGGGAATTATCGCTCGCAGTTTCACGCAGGAAGTAGTAACTGTGATAGTGAATGCTTCTGTGTCACACCTCTTCCTCTTGAGTGGATGTTTTCGCATCGTGGAAGCTTTGCTGATCTCTGGATCTACATACCATAGGTGGAGATCTCAGTCACCTTTATGTAAAACTATATTTTAGCAGATTTAAAACCAAAAAATCAGCGTTTAGAATTGTGTGTGTTTGCAACCCCTCATTTACATAATTGTAAGGGTGTGTGGTGCATACGTTTTATTCTAGGTGTACATCTCTGTTCGCAGTTCATAAACTGTATCCGACCACAGAACTCCCCGTTGTTATAGGAGTACTTGTACCTCGCATACTCATACCCTCGAAAACTTACATTTGTGAAGCGCACCCATAGTTCTGCAGCTAAAGATTGTTCTAGATGCAAGAGATACGTTGGATCATAGGAGCTTATGGCATGACTCTACTCTCACATACTTATAATTTCTAGATTAATGTATTATGAAAATAGTAATCACACCTTTAGCCTAGCATTGACAGAGGACATAGGGTTCCCGTGAAGAGAGCGCATCCGGTGTTTTTTTATACATTCAGATGGTTGCAGGTGATCTATCTTGGCTGCTTATAAGCAGTGCTTAATTTGTGCCTGTGGTTTTCGGTGCTCAGCACTTAGTTGTTATCAACGCCTCTAGTGACAGTCCACAACATGGTGGCACTGTCTTTTTAATATTGAGATGAGCCCAACGGTGTCATTAAATTAATGTAGATTGAAAATTAATAATAGCCTTTTGTGCTAATATTTTAGCTTTGTGTGGCCTGAAATAGTCTAAATTGTCTCAATATCAGAGACTGCTGTGGTTAAGTGTTATGTTGGTACTGTCATTGGCAGCACTGGCAGGGTATGGGTGGTGCAGTCTGCACTGGTCTTCCGAGAAGGATCCCTGGCATCACATATTTTTACAAATTAAGCGCTGCTTATAAGGGGTGATATTAATTATATAATCTGTTGAACTACAGAACATGAAGCACAGGTTCACTCACCAAGACGTTTCCTAATTTTCAAAGAAACCCTATAATAAAAAATGTTGTTAAATTCTTTCATAGAGAAATGTATTTCTGCAGATGTGTAAGATGTTTCCCTAACTGCACAAACTGAGTAATCATATGTTAGTCACTCATTAAAGTTTATTGGCTTTTTCCAGTGTCTAAACCTGAACTGCCTGGTCTCAGTCAACGGTAACTGCTCCTGATTGTATTGTCTTGGCTTGGACTGGTGCATTTTGAATCTCCATTAGAAAAAAACATATTTTGAACTGTAATTGAAAAGTGAAATCCTTCATTGTGTTCAACTGAAATGAAAGCAAGCGTGAGGGAGAGAGGTGTTATTAACTTGACTAAAGATTTCTTTGAATAGAATAATTCTTCATTTTTGCAGTTCACAAGCACACTGCAGATGTATAGGCTCATGAAGCGGATGTAACTGCGATGGTGACATGTGTTATTAATCAGATAAAAGCCAGATAAAAATGCAGGGTTTCCAAAGCAGAGGATTTAATAAGCTAAGCTTCTGCCACATGACATAAAACTTTGAAAAGAAAAAGTCTTGCTCGAAGTGGATGGGCAAAAATATGAAACTGTGAGAGTAGGTATATAAAAAATGTGTTAAAATGCAGCATAGAGAGGCGAGGAGAATGGAGCCTTAGATTTATTCAAGAAAAAAATTGATACACTCTATAAACAAGGGATTTAATCAAAGGCCACACACTAAAGAGCCTTGAAATCCAGGAAATGGAATTGCATATGTTATTCTTTTGGCAATAATAAATTAAAGGTCAATGATTGTCTTTTTATATTATTTGATTTAAGACTTTATGTTAGAAATGGGGTTACTGGTTAACTTGGACATGAGCCCTGGTCATGCACCGCTCAGCAATGAGATGTGTCCACAGGTCCAGCAGTGAACTGAAGTGGTGTTGTCTGAGGTTCAGTACTTATGCCCGACTACAAACTACACCCAGTCTTGCCATCAGAAAGAGGCTACAGGTACCAAATGGTAAGTAAGAAAATGCAACATTCTAAAACAACAAATATCACAATGTTTCCTGGAGGAATTGTTTCTAAATGTATTTTTTGTGTTGGTCAATAGATCCAACAATGTTATCAAAGAGCACAAAAAAATAACACCAAAAGGCATACTGTTGTACACAAATTATATTGCATTGAACCACATGCATCAATAAATACAAATGTATTAATCAAAGCACCTTGACCGCAGATCCTGACAACGGTTGCCATTCGGAACTTACAATTGCAGCATCCTGAATTCTCCAATTGCTTGCCTGTATTCCCCTTTCATTGTTGTCTGGTTTTATTTATGTCCTCAACACTGAGTCCGAATGATTGTCTTGCTGATCTGGTAATGGTTCCTCCTCTTTAACTATATTGATGTCATTAATTGCGGCTGTGTTCTTAAAATTAAAAAAAATGGATGTATAATTTGGATGTTGAAACTTCTTGAGTTAAGAGGAGTCTACACCTCTCGAAGATCCCTGGATTTACAGCTTCTGAACTATGCATATGTGTGCTCTTTGATAACAGTGTTGGATCTATTTTTTTAAACAATTCCCAGGAAGCATTGTATTATTTGTACTTGATTTACCCAGTTCGCTGGGGGAATATTGGGTTGCCCTGTTTGTGTTTAGCGACTTTCTAAAAGTGGCATTTTCAAAACTGTAATTTAAAACCTGACTTCACCATGAGTTCGGATTTTAAATTAGGTTTCCAAAGACACCAAACTTGAATTTGTCAAATCTTCCCTTTTGGAAATATAATAAGATCACCCCTTTGTTATCCTATGGGTGATATAGGCCTTGCAGTAGTGAAACACAAATGTAAGAGTGTTCAACTACCAGGATGTGTAAAACTTAAAAGTACATGTCCTTCCTTTTAAATACATTCCACACTGCCCTCAGGATTGTCCAGAACGTACTTTAGGGGTGGCATACATGTGAAAAAGAGAAGGGTTGGGCCTGGCAAGAGGTTTATTCTGCCAAGTCCAAATGGCAGTTTAAAACTGCACCACAGACTCTGCAATGTCAGGCCTGACCCATGGTTAGAGGGCTACTTACGTGGGTGGGAAAAGCAAAAAGAACAAATGATTGATGGATTGCTGAACACTGCAAACATTCACCCCTAGTCACATAGATCTGAGTTTAATCCATCATTGTTTTGCTCAACACCCCCCCCGGTTTGGACACAACCATATGCAAATTTGTCTTGACCCTGCTTCTCATGGGAACAGTCTAGCCCGAACTGCCAAACCAGGTCCTCCCTGGACCGGAAACAAGAATCCTGGGACCGGTTTCGGGGTATTACCCCTCAGTAGCCAGACTAGCTTCAATCCTGTGGCGCAGTGATCACGGGACCCGTGTCTCGGCATGCCCTTCCCACTTAAGGAGACAAATGCAAAAAGAACAATTGATGGGCAGAAGGCAGAAAAATGTCAAACATTCACCACAGTACAGAAATCTGGGCCTAAATCCATCGTTTTTTGCTCACTATGCCATCTATATGAAAATCAGTCTTGACCCTGCTCCGCATTAGAACAGTCCAGTCTGAACTGCCAATCATGTCTTCCCTGGACTGGAAACAAGCATCCTAGTACTGGTTTCATGGAATCACCCCTCATCAGTCAGGCTATCTTGAATCCAGTGGCACAATTAGCACAGGACCCACGTCTGGGCCTACCCTTCCCAATTAGGGCGGCAAAAGCAAAAAGAACAAATGATGCAAAACATTCACTCCCAGTACAGAGATCTAACTTGCTTTGTGCATATATATTTTAACCCATTCACAATCTTTGTCTTCAGTGATGTAAGTAACCTGTGCATGGTCTTCGTGAAGGTGATCCAGTGGGCTACCAACCTGCGTAAATCTATCACCACACATTAATCTGGGCCCATATACTCATTCACTCATATAGGCTGACTAATACCGATGGGGGTCAATGTTTATTTCTTGCAAAACCGTTTTTAATTTCATTTTGATTCATTGACTATTTTAAATGAATGCATTCAATTTGTTATGCAGTTAGTACGTGAATCATGTTTCGCTATTTCCACTGTGAATGTTAAACACACTTGAGTCTGTTTTCATTATTAATAGTTTTTGAGGTGTGTCACATGATATTTTTAAAACACCACCATATGCATATCACTTTTACTCGTGAGCAAGGAGCAAGGGCTCCAAAACGCGTAGAGTGACTTGGGTAAGAAAATAAAATCACGCTGAAAGAAAGGATACTTTGTGGCCGTGGAATATTGTTTCTCGGATCTTTCAAAACAATATTGTTTATATATATATATATATATATATATATATATATATATATATATATATATATATAATTCTCTAGTTTAGGGATCAAAGAATGTTCCTGAGTGAAGACACACTTAATGATTTTAAGGCGCTCAAAACGCTAGTCCCGTATGCCAAGGAAAGTACATAGCAAGGATTAACACATAAAATCTATTACATTTAGTGTTTGCAGGTCAATTGCAGGTCAATTGGAACTGGAATAAATTCCTTTGGTTAAGAACACCTATAATATTGTTTATATATATATATATATATATATATATATATATATATAAACAATATTATAGGTGTTCTTAACCAAAGGAATTTATTCCAGTTCCAATTGACCTGCAAACACTAAATGTAATAGATTTTATGTGTTAATCCTTGCTATGTACTTTCCTTGGCATACGGAACTAGCGTTTTGAGCGCCTTAAAATCATTAAGTGTGTCTTCACTCAGGAACATTCTTTGATCCCTAAACTAGAGAATTAAGATGTATTTTAATCTCTGCACTTTACTTACTACTTATGATTTGAATGCATTATAACTCTGTGTACTATTGTAATGCAATACAATTCTGAACTTTTACTAGTATGGTGATGAACTAACCACATTTAAATACAAGAACGACAATGCCGTATTCTGCAATTAGTTAAATTGTAAAAATCGGTTCGCTTGCCACTTTGTTTATAATTTCCCAACAGGGTTGTTTATATAATTTAATAGCGTTACATCACCACAAAGGACCATGCAAGCATTGTTTTACAATTTCAAAGTGTCTAATGCGATGTGCACTGGAGGACTGCATTTAACTCTTCTATGTTCATTTCGAATCATGTCATGACTCATGGTAACTATGGTGACGAACAACCAGTCATACCATAGCGTTGTTGAAATGTATTGGAATGTATATAAATGACAGCGTCACTTTTGGCAGATTAAGTGAGCAAGGCGGAGGCTTCCGCCGAAAAGCGTCTTTTGCAGCATGATGGAATAAATCACCTTTCTTGAGTAGAAATTCACGGAGTCAGTGCCTTCCTTGATCGGTTTGGATGTGGACTGGTAAACAATATATATATATAATTTTTGATGTGTGTGACAATTCACAATATAGGAGGTCTCTAGCGAAATTATGTGCGGATACCTATATGAACACCCAGATTATGCCCACTTGGGCTGAGCTCCTCAATGCAACGTTGAAGATTTGTGTTGATACAAATGTAAAGACTCTGGCCGTGCCCACTTGGGCCTAGCCCTTATATGCATTATCTATGATGCAACGTATCTTTCCGCACCTCCACAGGAATCTTGTCCTATGGACAAACGGACTTTATTGTCACACCACCAACAATTATTTACATTGGGTGCCCACTTGGGCAGAGTTGTAGGAGGGTAGCTCTATATGAGCTGATAAAAACTATTGTCACATATGTATAGTTGTTCTTGGTTTAAAATATTAAGTTTTACGTTATGATTTTACGTTAAACAATGATACATTGCATATGGTTTTGAATCTGTTACCGTTTGATGTTAACATTGCAAATGTTTGATGAATTTAACAATGTATTTTCTGTTCCAATATGTCCGCTATACTTTCACATATGGGTGTACACTAGTAGTCCTACTATTGTGACAACTAATTGACAATGTAAAAGGACTAGGTTTTGGAGTTCACAGCAAGCGTGAACAAGCCGTGAGGTGAAACGCGTTGTTTGTTTTTGCTGCCAATTAAACTTTTCTTGCACAGCAACTCCTGGTGTGTCGTTTTACGTATTTTCCTGATGGGAGAATGTTTGGAGAAAAAATTGGGCCTCCGGAACCCTAGAAACGACCCACTCGTGAGCGAGTACTGGCTTTACCGGGAATCTGTGTTTGCTATCTAACTCTGCTGGTCCGCTCCCTCGCTCAAAGCCAACCTTAACGTACGTCCTGTATAAGCGGTACCAACGACAACGGAACCGCGCCCTGCTATCCAGCAAGAAAAATTGGTGATTTTCCAACACTGGAACGACGACAGAAGGTGTGAAGAATTGTGGTCCTGGTAGTCCGGAGCCGCCATAAGTTCCGTCACGGAAGAAGGGACACTGATTGCGGACTACCTACACCTGAGTGTGCGTGTGACGTGTGGGTGAACAGGATTGCGGTCTTGTGATACTCGCACTGTCCGGTGCACTTCTTGTGTGGGGTGGAACTGTGACGGTGCCCTGGGAGTACGTGTGGATACTGAAGGTGGGCCGGCGCAGGACGCTGCGAGCGAAGGTAGAGACTGACTATTAAAAGGAGGAGGCGTCCTCCGAAGTCGGCAGGAGTTGCTAGAACCGAATTAGTGCGTAACATCAAATATGGCAGCAATGGACTCATGACGCAAAGCGGCAGCAGACAAGCTGTTTTTCATGCAAGGTGGAACTGTTAATGATCCAACAACGCAATCAATAAATCTAAGTAAGGAGGTACAACTACAAACGCTACTTTCCAGACTCGAGAAATTATACAAGAAAGAACTGGGTAAATGGTGGGAGGCAGAATCCCTGCAACGATATATTGATGCAGGAAGAGTGCCGCGAGGTCTTAGAATTTTTTACTGTCCCCAGCTTCGAGGATCCAGACCCAGACATGCTAGACGAATGGTCAAACAACTCAGCATCATGCTCCATGACAATGATGCGCATTTTGGTGAAATATGCGCAAAAAGACCGGAAAAAACTACTGGAGCAGATTGAGACCTTGATTGCGGAGATAACTCCAATAATGGGTAAAGATGCCTTTGATGTACATGCGAAAAACTTGGAAACAAAAATGCACAAGTTAGAGGAAGAAATAACAGCAAAAAACAGCGTAAATTCTTGAGCAATTACAAAGATTACCAGGCCGGTCGCACTTTAACCTTCCACCGAAAATATGATCACCTGTATGACAAATCCAAATCGACAAAGAATACTTTGATAACGGCACAAGCAGAACCAGTGGAAAGTGATGTTTCAGATGGAAGTCTACAAGACCTGGCCACTGTGGGTCTGAATCAAAGTGCTGTGGATGATCAGGAGGAAATAAGGAAGCGTTTTTTATTGCAGTTCCAAGTAATAAATCAGGGACGGACGGATCAACAACAGGATCAAGGAAACCAAAAAGGACACGGCAGAGGAAATCGGGGAAGGCCGAAAGGAACAAAAAAGCAAAAATCAGACAACAACGCCGGAAAACAGCCCATGGGAATGGCAACAAGGGGCAGCAAGACACAACAATGACGGTAATCAATTTATCTAATAGACCTTTAACTGTACATGAACATGAAGTTCTCTCATTAGGATTATCATTTTGTCCTTGCAGCAATCTAGACTATGCACAAACGAGAATTGACCTGTTTTACTTTGCAAGAAAATTAAAACTAAAAAAGTGGTTTGAAACTCATCCTCCTAGACCCCCACCAATGGTGGAAAACACTCTTAAGAGCAATTTGGATTTGAATGATATTGAACTAATGGAAATCATTTCTTCTGGTACCATTGATGGCAATGAGTTCTTATGTGATGAAGATGTTGATACCAATGAAAATCCTGGAAGTAACTTTAAAGTAAAATCTAAGTTTATCCCTCAGATTGTATGTGAGGCAGTGGAAGTGTTTGAAAAGGGAGTTTTACAAGACCTTAAAAAATTGAGACTTGATCGTATGCCTAATAATAAGAAAAATCTGTCATTTGATCAACACAGAGCAATTGAAAGCCTCAAGGAGGATGTGAATATTGTTATCCGCCATGCGGACAAGGGGGGCAATGTGGTTGTGTTAGACAGAAACAACTATCTGGCTGAAGGGCATAGACAGTTACAAGATGCAAACTGATATGAATCAAGCTCTTTTGCTGACTTCAGAGAAACTAAAAGTTTGTTTGAAATGAAACTGCAAAATTTCAGGGACAAGGGTCTGTTAACCTGGGAGGAATATCAATTTCTTAAATGCGATCACCCCAGAATCCCTATACTATATCTTCTCCCGAAAGTGCATAAAAATGCCACTAAACCACCAGGGAGGCCCATTGTATCTTCAATGGGCTCACTTCTCGAAAATACCTCTCAGTATATCGATTACTATCTGAGACCCTTTGTAACAGCTCTACCCACGTATCTGAAGGATACTACACATTTCTTGAAAAGCGTAGAAGGCATTGTTTGGGAACCAACTTACATCTTGGTTACACTTGATGTGAGCAGCTTGTATACGTGTATTAAACATAGCCTAGGTTTACAAGCTGTGGAACATTTTTTTAAATCAAGATCCATTGCATTTCTGGAGCACTCCAAAATGTTGCTTGAACTCATTGAATTTTGTCTGAATCACAATTTTTTCATTTTTGACGAATTGATATACCGACAGTCACAGGGCACGGCGATGGGCACCTGCTTCGCCCCTAGCTATGCCAACCTATTTATGGGTTGGTGGGAGGAGCAGGTGTCCAACGAAATCGCCAATTTTAACACCAATGTTGTCCTGTGGCTTAGGTAGATCGATAATATCTTTATGATTTGGGACGGTTCGGAGGAATCGGTGAAAAGATTCGTATGCCATCTGAACAATAATGCAATGAATCTCAGGTTTACTGAGCAAATACACAAATCTAAGATAGAGTTCCTAGACATATTAGTTGAAATCAAAGAGACCGCGATAACCATTAGTCTGTATAGGAAGACAACAGCAGGCAACAGTCTACTCAATGCTAGGAGTGCACACCCCAGGAACTTGATTGACAGCATCCCCTATGGGGAATTGCTACGTGCCAAACGTAATTGTAGTACAAAAGAGGCATTTGAAATCGAACAAGAAACTATGATCAAACGCTTTAAAGAACGTGGGTATAACAACAAGACCATACAAGGGGCTGTGAAAAGGGTAAACACGAAAGAAAGGAAAGACCTTTTAGATACCAACAGACCCAGTAACACTGAATCCAATATTAGATTCATTACTACCTATTCAGGCCAGGCCAGTGAAGTGAAAAGGATTTTGAAAAAACACTGGCATGTGTTGCTGACAGATCAGCATCTTAAATCCCATCTAAGTCAGAACCCTCAGGTCACATTCAGAAAGAGCAAATCTCTAAGAGATGAGCTCAGTCCGAATTCTGTGACGAGTACCAATAAACCCATTGAGACACTAGGCTTTAAGTGTTGCAGATCATGTAAAGCATGTAGGAACAGCATTAATTGTAAAGAGGCAACGGTACCCAGCACTGGGAGAGTTTTCTCTATACAAAAGAATGTAACATGCAATACCATGTACTGTGTATACCTACTCATCTGCCCCTGCGATAAGTGGTATATAGGAAGCACCACACTTAAAGCAAAGGAACGTGTGCTACAACACCTCAGGGCCATTAAAAATCATAATGTGCAATACCCTGTAGCTAGGCATTTTTTCGAAGAACATTTTCAAAATGAAAATCTGCTAAGAATGGTGGTACTTGACAAAGTTGACCTGGGAGTACGGGGTGGGGACAGAACATCATGCCTTAGAAAGATGGAATCCAGGTATATCATCGATTTTGAGACTACGTTTCCTTAAGGTCTGAATAACCATGAGGAACTGTCAGTGCACCTTGATAGATGAAATACAATTGAAATACGAGTCTGTAACAAATTGTTAAAGAACATTGTAAATATGCATATACTTAACTGCTTAGCTTGAAGTCGTCTTTTTTAAATCTTTAAATTCTTTTTTTAAAACTTTATTCTATTTTTTCTAAATTCACAGAATCTGTTTCTACGAGGGTGGACATTGGAACCTTTATATAAAGAAATGTCAGCTTTTAGCTTATATGGTACTACACGTGGAAGATTGGAGTAACAGAAAGCCTGATTAACAATCAACCATATGTCATAACAGGCCAAGAATTGATAGAAATATCCTGCAACTATTGAGACTATGAGGACATTCCATCTAATATACAATTGCCCACTGGTGCTAAATTTTTGATGTGTGTGACAATTCACAATATAGGAGGTCTCTAACGAAATTATGTGCGGATACCTATATGAACACCCAGATTATGCCCACTTGGGCTGAGCTCCTCAATGCAACATTGAAGATTCGTGTTGATACAAATGTAAAGACTCTGGCCGTGCCCACTTGGGCCTAGCCCTTATATGCATTATCTATGATGCAACGTATCTTTCCGCACCTCCACAGGAATCTTGTCCTATGGACAAACGGACTTTATTGTCACACCACCAACAATGAATTACATTGGGTGCCCACTTGGGCAGAGTTGTAGGAGCCTAGCTCTATATGAGCTGATAAAAACTCATAAAAAGCTAAAAGCTGATAAAAAAAATGTCATTTGAGATGTCATCAGTGATGTCATCAGTGATGTCACTGACCATGTCATGAATGATGTAATATGTGACATCATCAGCAGTGGATTGCGGGTGCGCGATATATAGTTAGTGCAACTAACTATATATGCGAATTTCAATGGTTTTGTGCGAGTAAATTAAGGTTTTGTAAATGCTAATCCCTAACTATATACGGTCTATAACCTATGGTTTTTTCAGTGAATTTTCAAGGTTTTGTAAATGCTAATTCCTAACTATATATGGTCTATAACCTATGGTTTCTTCAGTGAATTTCAATGGTTTTTTAATACCAAATATGAAAAGCTTTAAAATGTCAAGTACGTGATAGATAAAAACATTTTCGTGTTTATGCACGCTGATGTGCTTTAAAAGCTGCCCCCCCTCTTTTCTTTTAGGAGTATTCTCTCTTTGCAGATAGTGAAGGGTAGGTAACGCAGGCCTTTGCCCCCGTTGTAATCCGTCTTGCCTGCTTCTCTCTCCATTTCATTGATTGTTATCCAAGCATTTACTGTTTTAGAATTGGTTCTCTTTGGTTCATTCTCTATTTACAAACAAGCACAGAGCCGCAATACTCTGTTTAGTCTTTGCAGATAGTGAAAAATCGTTTAAAAAAACAAAAGGAATCGAGCAAAATCAGTAGGCCACTAATGGGATCTCTTTTTGACCTCGCTAAAATAGAAACATTAGGAACAACCCCTCATGAGAAATACGAAACTAGTGAGATGAACTGAGCTCGACACCATGATGGCTGCAAGACAGCTCGGCTCCGCCACCCACCCCGCCCAAAATAACGACAAACCCTATGCAAATATTATAAATATATACAACACACCGGCAAAGTAACAGGGTAAAACGTTTTATTAAATAACTATTTACATGGCAGCCTGCTGCAACATCCATCACTATTCCTGTCGAGGTAGCATAGCTGGAGGCCTAGGGGTGGAGGACCATTGTGCAAATTGCCCGGGGACGACACCATGCGCCAAGACTCGTCCCCAGTACATCCAGAGCTGATGTCCGACAAGTTGTGTGTGAGGATGCCTTGCTGATGCTGCCACCCCCACCACCACCTTTTTGTTGCCTGATCCGGCTGGCTCAATCGATCGAGCTTGAGACTCATGCACTCTGATCTCCTTGGCCTCAGTCAAGCATCAATAGTAACATTTTCATACGTGAGTGTAGGTTCATGGTTTTCCATCCACAGACTAAAAGCCTGGAGTGGGAGTGAAACAACCATAACTAGGTAAGAAGGAAGGCAGACGCTGTGGGAAGGACTCTGGATATGGTATGTTCCTTGGTGCCTGAGTTGCTTCGATGCCACTGCCTTGCACAAATGGCATAAGTCCTGGATGTTGGGTGCCATAGTTGAGGGTTCCGAGCAGCGCTTGTAACACTGTCTGAAGTTTATTTGCACCTGCTGCAGCTTCACTATTCTCAAAGTAAGTGGGGGCTGTTTGTGGACCTGACTGCATTGGAAATCAATGTGATGCGGTGCCTCCCTGAACCGCATGACGGAGGCCCCCGACGGGCGGTGTGATGGCGCGGACTCGGAGTGGGCGCTTGGCTCCGACCCCCTCCCCAAGTCTTGTTGCCCTGGTGTGGCCTGAGATCATCCCCGACATAGGCGGCCGGCTCCCGGGGTCAGCGGAACTTTTTGCCTTTTGGTGACTCTTCCATTCTGAACATTGTCCCACAATCCGTTTGACCTGAAGACACGTCCTGCGGTGCTCTAGTCCGACCATCACATATTCCTGCGCCAGGAGACGGCGTGGGATGCACTAGAAGGGAGAGGCGGCGCGAAAGAGCCTCCCCCACCTCCCCAGGTGGAGGTTTCTCAGGTACACTCCAGCGCTTCACGCAACCAGCTGAGTTGCGCCCACTCTTGCGGCTACAGCGTCTCGCCCACCATCCACTTGAATTGCGCCCACTCTTGCGGTGCAGCGATAGGCGGCTGCAACAGGACTCTCAAAATGGCGGCCGGCTCTTCGGATTTAGGCCTAGTCCACTAAAATGGCCCTGGGACACCTTAGAACTCGGACGCTTGACTGCTAGGGCATGGACCCCATTCCCAAAAGCGTCCCCTCAGCCTTGAAGATTTTACAAAAGTCACCGGGGCCCCCGACTCCCGCAGACTTCCGGTGGCGAGCGACTGCCATGATTGCTCGCGGAATGGCCACGACGTAGCCACGGGGTGCTCTCATGCTGACGCCAGCTTCAATCTGAAACATCCAGAAACACTGTAGACTACCAATTCGATCAGTTCCGGTGGAACCCCAACGTGACCCGGTAGAGAAGAACTTGCCCTCCCCTCTTTGACTGATTGTTCTTGTTGCCTGTCCCTTCTCTTGTCATTTAACAGAACTTTTTGGACTGCTGAAAGGGGTTGTGTTCCGACCGCTGGTTGGTGGAGACATTTTGACTATATTCTGGACCTGCGTTGTCACGTAATGCGTCATATGACGCGCCGCGTCAGCGCACCCGGAAGTGCTCCGGTGCGCAAGGCGCAGCTTCCTGGAAACGATCCAGAGCGCGGCGCGCAGCGCGTAACGTAAGCATAACAGGTCATGTGACTTGTTAATAAAACTTTTCATTGGTTCATTTTACTTTTGTTATTCTAATGATGAAAGACTTGGTCATATGACCTGAAAATAATGCTTTTCATTGCTTTCGAACATTTTTTTTTCCCAAATGATGAAAGCCCCACCTTTTTTTTTCTCACTCTGACTTGTAAAGCAAAGGACCCAGATGCATTTACAGTTTATCACTAACAATGTTCCAGGCTAATGTATTTTCCCGGGAAATTTGCAACTGTCCTGCAAGTAAAATATTCCTTTTTCGAGAAAAAGGGCGTTTCTTCGTCCCATGAGGGAGCCGTTGAGCAAAAGAGGCTCGGCCTGCTGTCTTAGTCGCTGATAGGCATGAATATCAGATTCTTATCGATCACTTTATGTTGCAGGAGTAGAAAACACAACAGCCCTTGACCATTTATCTTTACTGCGTTCCTGCGTATTATACCTTTTAACCGTCATGTAATTGGACTGCTTTATTTCACTTGCCTTTTACTGATTCAAAAACAGTGGCTATTATTCAAAACTTTACCAATGTAGGTACTACTACCATGTTTTGTTTTAAAAACCTTTATTGTGAAAATGTCAGTATACAAATACGGGCCTATAACCACGTGGGCCGGCCACAGAGCAAACTGTAATCGTATATGATGAGGGAACATTTACACTGTAGAAGAACGTAACGGGCGACCCATTAGGTTGCAAGAACTAAGGTGTCTAACATTTGCGGAATCGGTGGACGTACATTTAATAATTAAAGTACGACAGGGCCAGTTACAATAAAATTATCTAGATATACATTTGCGGGCAAGTACCTTGTGTGACGTTAATTCGAACTTTCAATAGTACAGTAATCAATAACACATCAGAACTTAATATCAATAGGGATGTCCAAATGTTCAATCAATTCTCGTCCTCGCCCGCCATGTGCTTCAAAACTGCATACGTATCTCGTAATATCAAGGTTGGGCAACCAGTACACAACAAGGAGTTACGAGTCCCATTTATACAGGCGCCATTTTGGGCGAGGCCGGGCAGGTCCAGGATATAGTCAAAAAGTCTCCACCAACCAGCGGTCGGACCAGAACCCTTTTCGGCAGTCCAAAAAGGTTCCATTAAATGACAACAGAAGAAATAGGCAACAAGAACAATCAGTCAAAAGAGGGGACGCTTTCGTGAATGTAGCCCATGCCCTAGCAGGCAAGCGTCCGAGTTCCAAGGTGTCCCAGAGCCATTTTAGTGGACCAGGCCCAAATCCAAAGAGCTGGCCACCATTTTGAGAGTCCTGTTGCAGCCGGCTATCACTGCACCACAAGAGTAGCCACAATTCAGCTAGATGGCGGGTGAGTCACTGTACCGCAAAAGCGGGCGGAACTCAGCTGAAAGGCGAGTGAAACGCTAAGAGGCCCGTTTGTGCTGCCTCCCCCCCCCCCCGGGGACCCCACGCCGTCTTTTGGCACAGCATTGTAGGATGGCCACACCAGTGAAACTTGCTGGACACCACCTCGGTGCCATCCGGATCTCGGCGCGTTCGAGTCACTGTACCGCAAGAGCGGGAGAAACTCAGCTGGGTGGCGGGCGAGATGCTGTACCGCAAGAGCGGGCGGAACTCAGCTGGATGGCGGGCGAGACGCTGTACCGCAAGAGCGGGCGGAACTCAGCTGGATGGAGGGTGAGGCACTGTGCCGCAAGAGCGGGCAGAACTCTGCTGGAAGGCAAGTGAAACGCTAAGAGGCGCCCCACTGCAGATGAGGTGCCTTCACCTGGGGAGGCGGAAGAGGTCCGTTTATGCCGCCTCTCTCCCCCCCCCCCCGGGCATCCCACGCCGTCTTTCGGCGCAGCATTGTAGGATGGCCACACCAGTGAAACTTGCTGCACACCACCTCTGTGCCATCCGGATCTCGGCGCGTTGTGCTGCCTTCGGAGTACTGTAGCAGCAAAAGTAACCGCAACTCAGCTGGACACGCCGTCTTTCGGCGCAGCCTTGTAGGATGGCCACACCAGTGCGGCAACTTGCTGGACACCACCTCGGTGCCATCCGGATCTCGGCGCGTTGTGCTGCCTTCGGCCTATTCGCACATCGGTCCGCTACTGACGCCGCCTCACAGGCCAACGGATTTTGTAGGCTTTTTATAGCCCAAAGCCGCATAACAGGTCATGTGACTTGTTTATAAAACTTTTCATTGGTTCATTTTACTTTTGGTTTCTTTATGATGAAATGCTTGATCATATGACCTAAAAATAACACTTTTCATTGGATTAAAACATTTTTTTTCCCAAACGATGAAAGCCCCACCTTTTTTTTCCCACTCTGCAATCCAAAAAGGTTCCGTTAGATGACAACAGAGGGGACAGGCAACAAGAACCATCACTCAAAAAAGGGGAGGGCGAGTTCTTCCCTACCGGGTCACGTTGGGGCTCCACCGGAACTCATCGAATTGATAGTCTACAGTGTTTCTGGATGTTTCAGACTGAAGCTGGCGTCAGCATGAGAGCACCACCCTCTCGTAGCTCCGTCGTGGCGATTCCGCAAGCAATCATGGCAGCCGCTCCCCACCGGAAGCCTGCGGGAGTCGGGGGCCCCCAAGACTTTTGTAGAATCTTCAAGGCTGAGGGGACGCTTTCGAGAATGGGGCCCAAGCCCTAGCAGACAAGCGTCCGAGTTCCAAGGTGTCCCAGGGCCATTTTAGTGGACCAGGCCCAAATCCGAAGAGCTGGCCGCCATTTTAAGAGTCCTGTGGCAGCCGCCTATCGCTGCACCGCAAGAGTGGGCGCAATTTAACTAGATGGTGAGCGAGACACTGTAGCCGCAAGAGCGGGCGGTAAACAGCTGAATGGCGGATGAGGCACAGTGTAGCAAAAGCGGGCGGAATAGCAACTGAAACGGTAAAGGGGCGCCCCACTACAGCAGACGAGCCTCCACCTGGGGAGGCCCATTCACGCTGCCCCCCCCCCCCCCGGGGCGCCCCACGCTGTTTTTCGGCGCAGCATTGTAGGATGCCAAGACCAGTGCGGCAAGTAAAGGACATCTCCTGGGTGCCGTCCAGATCTCAGCGCGTTGTGCTGCCTTCAGACTATTCGCACAACAGACCGCTACTGACGAGGCACAGTGCAGCAAAAGCGGGCGGAAAACCGCTGAATGGCAAGTGTAACGCTAAAAGGGTGCCCCACTACAGCAGACGAGCCTCCACCTGGGGAGGCCCTTTCACGCCGCCTCCCCCCCCCCGGGGCGCCCCACGCCGTTTTTCGGAGCAGCATTGTAGGATGCCAAAACCAGTGCGGCAAGTAAAGGACATCACCTGGGTGCCGTCCAGATCTCAGCGCGTTGTGCTGCCTTCGGACTATTCGCACAACAGACCGCTACTGACCATTGTTGCTTCTGTTTAAATTTTTTTTTTTAACGTGTTTACTGTTTATGGTGCGTTGTATATATTTATAAGTTATTAAAGTGTTATAATCCTACTACTTTGTTGGAGTGCTATATATTTTTAATGTGACACATAATTGTGAAGACTTTGATGTACAAAAAGGCATCCCTGGAATCTTCTGCTTCAGGCTCGGTCCCACACACCCTCACAGTGAGAATCCCCTCCCCAATCACAATACGGGATCGTTATCAGATAGTAGGAACGCGTGTGGTGTGACGGATCTCATCGGGTGGGGGCCTTGATCTACTGTAACTCCTTTGAAGAGGGGTGATTCTTTACAGTTGAGGCCATAAACTACATCCGCAGGGCTAGGTGATAGCCTGGGACCGGCCTGGACAATCAGACACAAAGGAAGAGGAATGTCAGAGGTTGCGGTAGTGAATAGGGTGAAAGGGTGGTGTCGGGCGGGCACAGGGTGTGATTCTCAGGGAAGAGCAGCGCAGATGGGGGGAGGTTTATGGCCCATGCATAAGACAGAGAGCGGGGGTGACCAGTGCGTGGGGGAGATGCTTGCGAGGGTGGGGAGCCATGCTGAGGATCGGCGGCGTGCAGAGAGTGGGTCTGGTCAAGGCATCTAAAATGGCTGCCGTGCACGACAAAAGTGTGGCATTGGAAAAAAGGAAAGATGGCGCAGACAATGTTTATCAATACGAATTAATTTATAACAATTATTTTTAACAATATATTTACTCACAGTGTCGAAATGGCGGTCAACACTTCCTGATTTCCTTCGAATCGAACGTTAACAGACGTCACGATCGGCGGCGTGCAGAGAGTGGGTCTGGTCAAGGCATCTAAAATGGCTGCCGTGCACGACAAAAGTGTGCCATTGGAAAAAAAGCAAGATGGCGCAGACAATGTTTATCAATACGGATTAATTTATAACAATTATTTTTAACAATATATTTACTCGCAGTGTCAAAATGGCGGTCAACACTTCCTGATTTCCTTCGAATCGAACGTTAACAGACGTCACGCAGCAAAAAAAAAAAAAAAAGCGCTCACGCGCAGCCGCTGGAAGACAAGTATCAACATATATGAGCATCCTCAGCCACCCTCAGAAAAGATAGGGGGTCAGGATACGTCTCCCGTACCCCCTTATACCATTTTCTCACATTTTTTTTCCTCCATCTTGTAATTTAATTAAAACGAAACACAAAATGGCGAATTCCCGTTTCGCGTCCCGGTTCGCTACCCGGTTCACGAGCCAAAAAGCGCTTCTACCGCAAAAAAACAATATTTTTTTATTTGCCCCACGGGACCCTTTAATAACCCCAACATCATTCCTAGGGGGTCAAGAAGGGTCTACCTTGCCCCCTTTCATTAAATTCCCCCTTCGTTTTTCTCCTCCTCTTGTCTCTCGATCCTACAGAGAGACAAGAGGAGGACTGTTTAGAATGTTGACAGACACCGGAGAGCCAATCAGCTTCGCTTCGCAAAGTTCCGTTACGCGAAAAGTTCGCGAACCGGAGCGCTACCCGGGACGCTGTCACAGATATATCTGTTTTTTAAAACGTTAATTTCTCAAAATCTACTGTAGCACATATATTGAGACCCAGCAAAGGCACATCGGGCTAACAGTCCCTACAATTTTGCCGAGTTTCGTGCAAATCCATTCAGCCGTTCGAGCTCAAAGTGAGGCCAAACGCCCTATGGAAAACTCAATGTTAAAAATGCGTTTTGGGACCCCCCTTTTTTCTCGGCCCCCCTTCACAAAACCCCCCCAAAGTTTTAGGGGCTGCTCAGAAACAAAATGTGCCATTTTCCTGAAAATTTCAGCCGATTCCGTCCACAAACGCCAAAGTTATTAGACATAGAATTTTCAAAAGTCCCATAGAGAAAAAATCCTAACTATATATACCTACTGGCGACCGCCAGTAGGTAATATATATATATATATATATATATGTACACACACACACACACACACACACACACACACACACACACACACACATATACAGATGTATTTCACAAGCCACAAGACTGCTTTCACAGATATACTAGTTATCCAGTGAGGATGCTATGATGTGCGTGCTAAGACTGAAGAAAGTGATAAATGGTGCCATGCTGATCTAGAAGTATTTAGGGCGTCTTTAAGGGGTACATATTGACCAGAACAGACTAAAAGAGTTGAAAAGGAGGTCATGGAGTGTTACCATGATGTCTGTGCAGGTCAAGTGAAGACTAAGATGATATCTTTCAAGTTTCCATGCGGTGTGTACAGACCATTTGGAGAGTGAACATTCTCATACCGCTTTTCAACTGAGGTCAGAATAGACCATGTGGAACACTAGAAAAATGTATCTGGCCACCTTTGGATACATACAGACAGAGGGATGCACTAAATGTGTGATGCACTAAAATGATATAATGAGAGAAGCCAAAACTAATGTATAGCCTAATCACCCAAGGGTGTTTGACCCACAGAATTGGGATTTACAAATGAAGGTTCAGATGGCTGTGGTATGCTAGAGAATACAATTGGTCATGAAGGAATTAGTAAATGAGAGCAATGGTACATTGTGTTTAGCAAAGTGGATCTAAATACTAAAAGAACTGGGGCAAGGTGAAAAAAGTGAGTGTGGAAAGCTGATCCTGCTGTTTTGCCCTTCATCATGGAGAGTGCAGAATTCAGACTTTCAGGACCCCACTGCTCAGTCAATTTTATAGATACTTCCTGGAAACTTTACTTCCCACTGCAAAACAACATAAAGCCTGTGGTGTGCCCTCTGTTTTTATTTTAATCTTGCTGTTGCATTTTGCAGCATGGAGCTTTGTGTCCTCCTGAATCACACTCCTAAGTGACTCAATAGATTCTTCCTAGATCATTGGAGAAGCCTATCTGCGACTCCATAAACCCTGCGAAAAGCTAAAGTGCAAATAGTTTTCTCTGCTAATATTTCTGTTGAATCCTGCAGTTTGGAGACCAAATATTCTGGTTGCCCAACATTCCAGTGTGGGAATTTGGGGATGCTTCTTAAATTCAAAAACATTTGAGATTTGGTCCATATGGTCAGTGAAGTAGTGTGGCTCACTGGTTAGAGGCGGCAGACCCGAGAGCAGAGGACGGCCCGGGACCAGGGTTCGATTCCCGGCGCGGCAGGTTTCTGGACCAGGGTCAGCGGACTCGATAATTCTCTCGCCTCGGTGCCCACTCTGATCAGCGATCACACTCGGCAACTCTGGGCATTAGCTTGCCTCATCTTCACTAACGGCCCCACCAGACCGCCGGGGATGCCTGGTCTCACCCTGGAGATACCCATTAAGGGACCATCTCTCAGGGAAGCCAGGAAGGGTTTCGCAGCGGTCGAAGCGCCTTGGGACCCTACGGGTAAGTAGTGCGCTATATAAATGCCAATACATTTACATTTACATTTACAGTACCCACAGCTTGTAATTGAACCTGCTTATAAATCATCAAGGTGTCAAATGATGCCAAGAGGCTTAAGAATCCCAAGAAAGTAGGCATGATGCTCCTGTGCTAAATAGATGTTATATTCCTTTCAAAGTTGGTTACATGAATATAGTGGAATTAAGGCTTGATGGTAAGGTCAGGGTGTGAGAACAACTGAATCAGATAGAAGAGGCAAAGGGAACTCTACTAATTCCATAGCCTCCCAGTAGTGGGAAGGGCATATATACAAGATTTACTTGGGCTTTCCAAATAGGCTGAGTAAAATAGAGCTCCTTATGGGCACTGCAAACTGAGTTGATACATATATTTACTAAGGTGCCTGATATCAGTATTAGGCACTCAGGAATTGATATTTATTTTTTATTTACTTGCTTCCTTGATAAACAAGTCAGTTAGCATATGTGCAGTTCACAGTAGTTTGGTGGTAAAGGCATATGCTGTTAGGCACAGTGCTGTGGTAATTGTCGGTGCTATGGATTATGAGCCTTCCCTAAGATCCTTTTCTGATGCAATATTTACTGCCTCCTGAGCTGCCCATTGTTGAACGCAGACCTCATGGAAGTGCCTGGAATTTAGAAAAAAGTTGGTAAGCACTGTTACAGTAATGCTTTTATTGGTGATTTCCAAGCCAGTCTAACAGGGACAGCCTGGAGTTTGTTAGAGTGGCACACATAGAGAGACTGAAGTATCAATGGTGCATGGGTATGTTGGATGGACTCTGCAAATTTGCAAAATTAGGACTTTAATTGCAAGAAACTTCACACGAATTAACCAAAGTCACAGAATCAAAGAAAATACCCGCAAGGGGAATGGTTTGAGAAGGAAATGTTCCTGGAGAGATATTTTCCACTTAAGAAAGTTTCTTGTGAAATGAAATTGTGGGAAATTTAATATTGCAAAATTCATGTTATTTCATACTATAAATTCCATAAATTATGCTGGTAAGTTAAAATCTTTGCATGAGTTATGTGAAGACTCAAGACCATTTATCCTGGTCTGTATCCCTGCTAGTCAATACCTTATTTCGTTTCATCCTGATTAGGCTCAGTCATTGGTCGGGTATAGCTTGTTTCCAGTAACTCCCCATAGACTGAGTGAAAAGTTCTCTTTTCCCTATTGGCTGATGTTTCCTGACTCTGTAGAAATTTGTGCATGGCACTTTTTGGTACACAATTATAGGAATATGTTTAGATTATCAAGGTACAAACCAATCAAACAGAGGAGTACACTCTCAACCAAATGTGTGATCACAAATGATATGGAATGATCAATATAAAAGCTTACTTCAAAGGACCATGTTTGGATTTGCACTCTGTCTTACACTACAAAAATAAACAAATTTGAGACAGAGGCAAGACAATCCTCTGCTTTAACCAATGGAGGTTGATTCACGATAGAATTAAATTAATTTACTCAGATGGGCTTCTTTGCATACTGCAAAGTTTTGTATTTTTTTTAATATGAGCAAATGTGAAATCAAGTGGTGCATTAATGGAAGGAAACAGAAAAATCTTCCAACAGTGATATTTAGGAGGTTACATTCACAAATTGACTAATTTAGCTCTCCACCATACTATGGGCATGATTATGAGTATGGTGCTGTTGGAGCGGGGCGACACACCACTGACCCGCTCCCACACTACCAAACTCCACCAATAACCACCCTCCAAATTAAAAGTTGTATTGTGGGCGAGCGTCCTGCAGCCCCTGGCCCATAGTGCTGCCTTTCAAAGGCTCATAGGAAAGCCTTTGAAATCAATCAGGAGTTTGTTAAAGCGCAACTACTCACCCGTAAGGGTCTCAAGGCGCTAGGGGTCGGGGGTGCAGGTTCCATTCCATCAAGGAGGGGGTCTGTCGAAGAGCCAGGTTTTGAGGTTTCTTGCAAAGATGGGGAGCGATGTTGTCTGTCTGAGGTGGAGCGGAAGGGCGTTCCATGCTTTGGCCGCGTGGAAGGAGAAGGAGCGTCCTCCCAATCTGGTCTTTCTGATGCGGGGGACCTCGGCGTAGGAGAGCTGGGCTGATCGTAGGGTCCTTTGGGGTGCGTGGAATTTGAGCCAGCTGTTCAGGTATGCTGGTCCGGTGCCGTGGAGGGCCTTGTGTGTGTGGGTGAGCATCTTAAAGGTGATTCTCGCCTCGACGGGGAGCCAGTGGAGTGTGCGCAGGTGCTGGGAGATGTGGCAGTGTTTTGGCAGCGCTGTGTGACTGCCACAGTGCGTTCCAGCATGGCATAGACTGTAAAGTCCATGCCGTGCTGACACAGGGGGTGCATGCACACAGGGGAGGCACACCGTGTGCCCCCCTGCATGCATCACCAGGCCTTGAGGCAACCAGGGGGCCCTGTAGGGTCCCCTTTGTTTCCTCACTGCTACACTTTTCATGGCAGGCTCACTGCCATGAAAAGTGTGGCGTGGAAGAAACTTGTAACATGCTTGGCTGTGCCGCAGGGGCCCCGCCAGCATATTGCAAGCCTCTGTCTGCCATGTCACCCACTGGGATTGCTAATCCCTGACTGTTGTAACGGTCCTACGGCGATCGGACCACAGCAATGGTAATTCTGCAGTTCAATGTGGTTGCCGCACTGCCACCTTGGGTTTGACGGTCCATCGAACTGCCAAACTCATCATCAGGCCCTATGTCACTTTAATGGCAGACATAACTCATCCACATAGACTGACAGGACCTCACATAGGCATATGTGAGTAACTGGTGCTTGGACTGGGCCAATAGACAACAGAGAGGATTGTTTCTTACCTTGCAGTGCGACTGATGCTTGCTGTGAAGGACTACTCTGTCATGTCAGTTGATGACAAGCAGTACCTACAGACGATTATTGACCTGATTTTGTTTGCTGCAGAAATTAGCAAAGAGAGACATCATAGCCCTGACAGTGTAACTGAGGACAACTGTGATAGGTATGACAATGTGTGTTGATGCTAATTAAGGTCGAAGGGGAATAAAACATATTCCTTACACTTGCCCAATTTAATAATTGGAAATACATTTGTTTGATAAAGGGAGTCAGCGAGATGCAGATGGATGCACAATGTAGTTCATGGGCTAGGGCCCCAGACGGGCCTGACCAATGGATGACAGAGAGCCACATTCCTGCTTGAAGGATGTCCCTTGATGTGCACAAGTGGGTGGATCTTAGTGTAGTCATCAGGGGACATTGACTAACCACAGCTTTGGGGAGAGATACATACAGAGTACATCCCCAGAGTCATATTGTGTGTAACAGATAAAGGGGTAACCCCAGATGCATCAAGAACCCATTTTGCTATTCCTTAATAGTGAAAAATAACGATTCCCTATTAAGGAAGAGCAAAATTCAATGCATGAAGAAATCACAAAAAAATAGCGATTTCTTAAAATTCCTTAATTGCGACTCGCAAATTGCCGGTCGCAATTAAGGAATACCTCCCCAATTATTCCAATGGGCCTAGAGGCCCATAGGAATGAATGGGAAGACATTCTCAATTTGCGAATCGCAATTTGCGAATCGTAAATTGAGAATGCGATTTCAATGGTACAGGGGTGTCCAAAGGACACCCTGTTGCACCCCTGAAATTGAAATGTGCACATATGTTGCGCAAACACATGCCCTTAGGGCATGTGTGTGCGCAACATGAAACTTTGAAAAATGCACTTCAATGCATTTTTCAAAGGTTTTGCAAATTACCATGAAGTTCAAATTCATGGTACTTTGCAAGCCCTATTAGCGAAATCACTATTTTTTAAACTTTAATGCATTGCATTTAAGGAATCTCAGTTTGAGATTCCTTAAATGCAATAGCAATTTAAGTAATCGCAATTTAAGTAATCGCAATTTTGCGATTTCTTAAATTGCGATTTTTGCATTTGGGATGATGCATCCCAAATGCAAAAATACCGGTTGCAAAGGGGCAGATTCTGAGAATCTGTCCCTTTGCGAGCGTATTTTAGCTTGATGAATCTATGCCTAAGAGAGGGTATATCAAGGCACACAATCATATGACATGAGACAGTAGTAGCAACTGAAACAAAAGAAACAAAATGACAGGAAACATATACATGTATGCGCCTACCATGTTGCCAAGGTTTAGGGTGTATGTTTCTCATTAACCACTTCGATGCTCAGCTCGTCATCAAGCTTACCTGCCGTGTGCTGATGACGAGCTGAGCTCGTCATGTAACGCGGTAACTTCAAAAATGCCGCACACAGCGGGAAAAGCCGCCGCAGCGATGCGCTTAAGTACTCAGACAGCGCAAGCTTTTTTTCACCATTTGAGCTGTGAATCTTTGAAATTCATTTTCACCGTTCTCAAATGCAAGCAGGAGACAAGCATAGAGTACAAACAACAGACATGAATGTTGACTTACCAGGCTCTGTCATCCATGTGTTTTCAGAAGCCAGCGCACATGGGAGTGAAGGCAGTGCAGCAACAGTCAAAGAAGTGGCAGGTGGAAGCTGGATGGGAAGGCAGGTGCCATAAACGAGAAAAATACATGCCGGGATTTACATATTTAGGGCCTATTTACTGATACTTTCTCTATGTGGTGAGGATGATAGTTTGGTATATGCAGAGTAAAAACGTTTAGGGCGGTTGTGGGCTAGGACATTCCAAGCTTGCCATTGCTCAGGAGTGTGTTTTCACACTCACAGTAGTGAGGCACACTCGGCTGGATAGAAGCGGTGTCTTGTGATGCTGGAGCAGCGTGGAGATCGTGCTGTCATCAGACACGCAGCAGACATGGGAGAGGGAGAAAGAAAAGGTAGATGGCATCAGCCTCATTCATAAATGTGCATGTATGGGGGCGACCTATGTGTCACTGGCATGTGCGGGATGGATGCCTGTGTGTGAAGGAGTAGATGGCTGCGTTGAGGTCAGGAAATATTTAAAGTATATTAGTCTGTTGAAGTTAACTGCCCTGAAATTAAAATGGTCTGGAACAGGCTGGCCACACAGAAGGTCAGGGTGCTTGGTAGACATGAAACTGCCCATTGAGGATTGAGACGCATAATCTCGGTCTGCCACCAAATAAAGTACTTGCCACCTCTATCTTGGCAAGCTTGTTCTTCATTTACCCACTCCATTCCTGCTATGTGTTCCCCACAGTGCATACTGCCTCCTCAAAGCATTCACCCTTTTGTGACCTCCTGCTACTTGGTTGCCTTCTCAGATTCACTGAGGGTATAAGGAGGCAGACCATGCAGTTGCCTGCTATCACACACTACATAATTCTTCGCAATGTCTGTCATCCCCCCAATGACGTTCTCTTCCTCTTGAGTGGAATGGTAGCCAATGTCTGGTTTCACAATGTCTTGGGAGAAGAGGGCAGAGCCCAGGTTGTGGACTGTATTTATTTGATTTCACATATAAAGTTCGTCTGGTGCATGTGTGTTTCTTCCATTGCGAATTGGACCCAATATGTTTATTCTGTTTAGACTTGTGTTAATTTGTTCTATGTCAATATGTGTTACTGGTATTTTGTTTTATGCATCAGTAAAAGTGTATATTAAAGAAAGCGCATTTTCTAATGCAGGTTTATCAAGAACACCAGTTTGTGGGAAGTTAATAGGCTCCCAAGTATTTATACATGGGATAAAACTTCCATTGTTGTAAGTTAAAAGGATATTACACGATAGAGAGGAGTGCAGAGAACATAACGAGGAACAAGGACAAATACCAATTCATTTATAATTGTGTAATGCTGAAGTGATATTTAGTATTGCTTTTCTTGTTAATAACTACTTACATTACCATCCGCCTTTCCTCTTTCAACAGTTTTGTCCTTTTCCACTGATTCATGTGATAAAACATATCTCCCGATTGCCAAAAGGCCGAATGCTTATGGAAAATATGCTGTGGAAATACATGAGCCGATGTGAATCTTGTAATACTTAATCCGTTTCATTTAGGTACATTTTAAAGCATGTTTTGAGGTTTAAATGATGCACTTCCATATCGCCTTACTAGACATAGACAATACATTTTCATATATCCTGTTAACCATATTTCCTGTAATTGCAAAGTGACTGTAGTACTCCTCTGAGAGATCCTTTAAATTGCATTGCATTCATATAGCGCGTACTACCCCTGAGGAGGCATTGAAAACTCTCGATTGTTCTTGACAGCTGGCATGGGGCAACGATTGACTAACATGTAATACATCATTAGAGTTGAGTAATAGTGTTATGTGATTTATCACAAAAAATGATCAGTGCCACAAAAAGAACGTGATAAGAAAATAGGTACACTCTACAGGCATTTAAGACTTTTTAAAGGCATATTTATATTCAACTAATTGCTGCCATTCTAATGTTTTGGGACATAGCCTAGAAGAAATATTTAACGCTTAAGTTGTCGCTTAAAAATGTGCATTTATTTCTGCCTTGGTCAATAATGTAACTGTTGCGCAATGCACAGCAATTCTTTTTGTTTAGCGGTGAAGGTTAAAGTGATGCAGATATGCAGCACGCCCTTGGCTTTCTCTTTCCGGTGTTTAGCCCTGTTCGCACATTCTGACCTACACCTGACCCCCACCGCTCTCCCACTTTTTAAAGCACCCCAAATAAATAAGCCCCTGTGATCAGTACCTTGTGGCGATGAACTGTTCTGTCCTGGCACATGCTAGAGTACAGCTGGCTTGCTGGGCTCTACACCTCTGATTAAGCTTTCCATTCAGAACAGGTCATCGCCCAGATTTATGGGTTTACATTATGACTTGAAAGCCTGGCTGCCAGCAATATTCTGATATAAAGAAAGAAAAGCTACATGGCCTGAATATAAAAGCGTGGCACAGCAGATTAATTTCCTCGCCCCTCTTAGTCCTGGGGAACATTTTACACTTGCCAGAATATGTCTGTCTCAAAATTTCTTTGATGATAGCGCACCATTATAATTCTCATGCGCCCTGCTAAATAGAAAAAATCAGCAGCTCTAATGTGCCTATTCAGTAAAGGGTTTCTCTCAAGGTCCGCCGCGGGAGAAAATATCCTTAATTAATAGGCCCGAAGGTAGAGCAGGAATCAGTCATGGATGGCTGATTGTCACATTGTGTGATTCTGGTGCTTTGCCTTACGTTAGTGCAACAAAGTCCGCCAAGCACAAAAATCTCTGACCTGAAAAACTGAGTAACGCTAGATGTCTTCATCCTTAAATCAGAACAAGGAATTAACTGATATTCATTTGTTTCTTATATTCAGTTTTCCTTGTAGTCTTCTTTAGTGGGCGTTTTGAATGTATAATTCATCTACAGTATACGGATCTTTCTAACATATATTTTTTTACCTCTGTTTCTGTGTCAGCTACGAAAATACCTTGGTTAGATTTTTGATTATAATATACTGGTACTAGCATTAGTGTAGCAAATACATTATATATATATATATCACTTAGCATATTAATGTCAATATTAACAGATTACTGTAAAAAAGTGACCAGTTTTATGGTGATTTTAAATCCGATTGTTTTACAATTATTTATTTTGTATACAATAGTAATGAATTTTTATACTCGAGTATTTTACATCAATTTTGTAGAGGGTAAACAGTATCATTTTTATCGGATCAAAATGTTTTTTTTTCAGTTTAAGAAATTTTTATTTGATTTTAAGATAACGCAACACAAAGCCTTACATCAGTACAAGTGAAAAATCACAACAATATAACTCATAAGGCAAATGTGCAAGGAGAAGCGAAATAAAGAGAGGGTAAAAGGAAAGAAAAGATAGGAAGAAGAAAAGAGAGAGGAAGGAAAAGAGGGAAGGAAGGGGCAAACAGGAGATAAAGATGAAAGGGGATCCATATTAGAAATAAAAGAAATGGAAAGAAGTGAGAGAAAAGTTAATGAGGAAAGCAAGTGGGTGACGTAGAGGAAAGATAAGAAGTAAAGGGAAGCCAAAGAAGATCAGATTTGATTTTGAGGGATACAGAGGAAGAGGAAGCAATAGCAATCCTGTGTTCATCACATATGAAGTTCCACCAGGAAATAACAGTGAGCTTTGAATTATCTTTCCAACAAGATAAAATAACTTTAAAAGCAAGAGCAATAAAAAGGTCAAGTAATCGAGCATCAGGCAGTACAATATCAATATCAGTTGAAACAGAGCCTAGAAATATGTTCAAAAAGGATAAAGGAGAAGAGTAATGAAAATTTTTCATGCAAATATTCCAAACAGAGTTCCAAAAGGAGAAAACAGAAGAACATTCATATAAAAGATGTTTAAGTGTACCTGTTTCTAAAGAACACGACCAGCATAGTGAGGAGGATGATGAGGAAAACCTAGAAATACTAACAGACGCAATAACAGCTCTATGGTATATAAAGAACAAAGATTGAGTAATGCGGATCAAAATGTTAACCAATGCATTTTAAAGTGTTTGTTCTGTATTCCCGGGATTTATCCCATTAGGCACGTTGATTAAGTGCGTTTTCTTTGTCTATTGAAACATACCTCTGCCCCACTGGTTGGTCAACCAATGAAACACTTTTATTTTCTAGCACTTGCACTTTAAAAACTGCCCACTTCTCCCATGGCGTCATGTGACCAAGGCCTCTGTGTAGGCCGAAACGTTATGCTGATGAGGTGCGATCAATAAAAAAACTCACCTGCATCCTGGGTCTTCCGTTCCTTCTTTCTGATGCGTTCCGGAGCTGTGGGACGTGGTTGTTAGTTGGGAACAAGCAGGCATCTACACAGCTGGTTGAGTGCTTCTCCGGCGTTGGAAGAACCCTCCCTCGAAGAGGGGCAGTGTGCGCAAGAAGCCGTGACCTCTGTTTACCCGGAAGTCGTTTATTTCTCCCGTTGGGGAGAGACTGCTCCAGCCCCCAGACGCCGAGTACAGTTGCCGCAGCTGAGATCAGGTTCGGCACGGTGGGACGGCTGTCTCAGACCGTGCCTTGAGCCCGCTGTAGTTTCGCATCATAAGGATTGTTTCGGTGAGGGAGTTTTGCATGTTCGGCGGTGGAAGGCTATTCGTGCTGGAACCCCGTACACAGCGAGTACGCAGCAGCGTTGTTGATCTGAAAATAGCACCATGTCAGCAGACGCACGAAGAGGGAGGGAGGTGGCAGCCCTCGAAGCATTTGACGACTCCCCGGCTGGGGGTCGAAGGTGGCCACATCGGAGGAACCAGGCGTGAGTGGGGGGTCCAGTGTCCGGGACAAGTTCAAACTGCTCGAAAAACTCCTTAAACGGGAGCAATCTAAATGGTGGGTACATCGCTCCCTTAGTAGACATCTGGAAGTAAATCGGATTCCACCTGGGCTGAGAGTTATGCTGGCCCCCAGCTACGAACATCCGGATCCAGAAATGCTCTGGGAATAGGCAGAGTGTACCTTGGATTCATCTCGGCGATTGGTCGAAATCCTGGTACGATATGCAGAGAGTGATTGGGTTAAAATTAAAAAGCAAATTGATGAGGTTAATACAGAAATCAACATCATGAGCGCGGACTAAGCTACGGAGTGCAAAAAATACGGAGAGGAAATGATGTTGAGAGTACAGAAGGAGGAAGACATAATCAGAAAAAGGAAAACTTATAAATTCCAGCGAGATAAGACTGATTATATAGAGGGGCGTATTTCTACATTTGCGCGAAAATACGATGCAATAAAAGCCACAAGACCGCGTGCCGTGATCAGCAGCTCGAATACATCAACAACCTCCAAAGCAAAATCACCCAATAACTCCTCCATCACTGACCTCAGTTCAAATATGGACAGTGGTTCTGAGTCAGATGCATCCAGAGGTCAGCCACGGTTGGGGTTTACCCGGTATACCCTGGCTCAGGAATTAGACTGTATACGCCAGGACAGACGGTATACATTGCGCCCCAGAGTGCTACCGCAAGTACATACAAAAGCAACAAAACTAAGCAATGAGAACGGCGGAAATGTAACACAAGGCGCAAAACCAAAGAAAAGGAATTACAACAAACGGTGGAACACCAAAAAAACCAAGTAGGCAATTTGTCTAATGTACTTGACCTTGGTCTCTCTGTGATCAATCTCACTTCTACAGTTCTTACTGAATCTGAGACACGTACTTCATCAATGGGCCTATCCTTTTGCCCACCGAGTGACTTTAACTATGCCAACACAAGAGTAGATCTTTTTAAATTCACACGGAAGTTAAAGTTGCAGAAACATTTTTCCAACAATAAACTACATACGACAGTAGGGAGACCAGAGGTCACACCGACAAGGCTGGGTCTTTCTGTGAATGATGTGCCATTAATGCATGACATGGAGGTTTTGAGACTGGAACAGTCTGTCTTGCAGAGCACACAGGAGGTGCCAATCACCAACATTGGCAGATTGACCAAATTCAAACCACGTTCCACATTCACACCCCTCATGGCAAATGATAATATTCACATTTTTCATGATGCAACCATCAAAGAAGTCAAGGCGCTATATGCAAAGACATTGAAAACTAAGCAGTACAATTGCAGTCGCAACAATGAGTACGACAAATTGGTCAAAAAGATCCAAAAAGATGGCAATATAATAGTCCGTCAATCTGATAAAGGTGGCAACGTCGTGCTCTGGCCTAGACATTTGTATATGGAGGAAGCCCTGCTACAACTGAATGACCAAAGCTGATATAAGCACTGTGACGTAGGGGTGGTCAAGAAAGCACAATCTGACTTTTATTCAATGCTGATGGGTTGGCATTCATCGGGACTAATCAGCATGGATGATTTCAAATTTCTCAAAAATGACCACCCTATCACCCCTGCGCTATATCTTATCCCCAAAGTTCACAAAAATGCTGATAAGCCCCCGGGAAGGCCAATTATCTCTGCATGTGGGGGGTTGTTGGAAAACACTACGGTTTATGTTGATTCATTTTTACAGGAGTATGTTTGTGAACTTCCATCTTACATCCAAGACTCAAGTGACTTTTTAAGAAAAATCAAGGATGTTAAGTGGGATAAGGATTACTGGTTGATGACACTTGACGTAACATCGTTGTACACCAGTATTGTGCATGCAGATGGGATGAGAGCCATCCAGTTCTATTTGGGCCAGCAGTCAATTGAAATGTTGGAACACAACAAAATGTTGTTATCCATGATTAGTTTTTGCCTAAATCATAATTACTTTATGTTTCACAACCAGCACTACCAGCAGATCAGGGGGGTCGCCATGGGGGCCTGTTTCTCTCCCAGTTATGCCTGTTTACACATGGGCTACTGGGAGAGGCAGGTCCTCTTTGGTGATCACCGTGACATCTGCAACAGTCACATCATACGATGGTACAGGTACATCGATGATGCATTTCTGATTTGGCAAGGCACACATACAGAGGCAACCAAGTTTGTTGAGACCCTAAATTGTAATGTTTTTAATCTAGCGTTCACATCAGACATCAGCCAGTCCGACGGCACATTTCTTGGACATCACAATTGAAATCAAAGAGGATAAGTTGGTATAAAAAATTGTACAGAAAGCCCACTGCAGGCAATACTGTACTTCACGCTGATAGCCACCACCCACCGCATCTGATAAGGAGCATTCCCTATGGGGAAATGCTCCGGATCAGGCGGGTCTGTAGCACAAATGATCAGTGCAAGTCAGCTCAGGAAGCTAGTAAACAGAGGTTTCTAGCCAGGGGTTACAAGGAGGCTATAATAGATGCAGCTATTGACAAGGCGAACGCACTGTCCCGTGATGCCGCACTAGTCCACAAGAAAGCTCAAAGGCCCATTGAAACCCAGGCACAACAACCAACCAGACTTATCTGGACTTACAATAGGCATCATGGGGCACTAAGGAAAATAGTGAACAAACACTGGAACCGTATTCGGTTTGATCCAGTAATTGGAGAACATATGCCAATCAAACCTGCAATCACTTTCAGGAAGTCATATTCTATGCAGGATGCCTTAGTAAAATCTAGTCCTGAGGTGATTTCCCCCAAAAGCTGGATGGCAACCAGCAAGGGATTCAGAAAATGCTCCAGCTGTAAGGCTTGCCTGCATGGAATCAGCAAGACTGAATTCATGACAGCTTTCTCCCCGGTGCCCCGGAAGATCACTAAACAACTAACTTGTAAGAGCGAATACGTGGTGTATGTGCTGGAGTGTCCGTGTGGCCTGCAATATGTTGGTAGCACCAAGTTGCAGGTCCACAAAAGGATACTCCAGCACATAGGGGGCGATCAACACCAATGACGCCACGTATCCGGTTGCCAGGCATTTCAAGGAGTGCCACAGTAACAACAGTGGACTCCTTGGATACTATGCCATTGATACAGTGGGTCCTTTGAGAAGAGGTGGCAATAGGGAAGGCATCCTAAGAGCACTTGAAACTAGATACATTCTAGAAATGGACAGTAAGACTTAGAGGCGTCTCAATTCAACTGAAGATTTCTACACCTGTTTCTAGTAATTATGAGCCTCATACTCATGTCCGATGTGCCCGGGACACTTAGAATTTCCTTGTGATGGTTGCTCATACCTTTTGACTGAACCAACTTTAAAATGTATCTCCAACGTGGTTGGTCAGTAAAAGCATTCTTACGCCTGTTTTTCATACCTTGTGAGTCACCTCAAGTATTTGCCGTAGGTTAGGAGTAGCCTACACGAAACATCGCGCATTACTTGGTTTTAACCTTTGTTTAAATTGATTTTTTTCACACATTCCCCAAAAAAATTTGGGGTTTGTCCACAGAAAAACTTAACGTTCTATTTAAAGACGTTATATATACGGGGCAGGTGATGTGGCTGTGACCCATTAAACAGTAGAGGAAAAATTATCTAAGGGAAAGTAAGGCTTGAATTCAAATTATTCAGCCAACATGACCATCACTTAGCATATTAATGTAAATATTAACAGATTACTGTAAAAAAGTGACCAATTTTATGGTGATTTTAAATCCGATTGTTTTACAATTATTTATTTTGTATACAATAATAATGAATTTCTATACTCGAGTATTTTACATCAATTTTGTAGAGGTTAAATAATATAATTTTTATCGGATCAAAATATTAACCAATGCATTTTAAAGTGTTTGTTCTGTATTCCCGGGATTTATCCAATTATGCACGTTGATTAAGTGTGTTTTCTATGTCTATTGAAACATACCTCTGCCCCACTGGTTGGTCAACCAATGAAACACTTTTATTTTCTAGCACTTGCACTTTAAAAACTGCCCACTTCTCCCATGGCGTCATGTGACCAAGGCCTCTGTGTAGGCCGAAACGTTATGCTGATGAGGTGCGATCAATAAAAAAACTCACCTGCATCCTGGGTCTTCCGGTCCTTCTTTCTGATGCGTTCCGGAGCTGTGGGACGTGGTTGTTAGTTGGGAACAAACAGGCATATATATATATATATATATATATATATATATATATTCACTTTAAAAAACATATGTTTCAGGCCTTATATAGTTAGGAATTAGCATTTAAAAAACCATTGAAATTGATCCTATATAGTTAGTTGTACTAACTATATTCGCGCACCCGCAATCCACTGCTGATGATGTCACATATTACATCAGTCATGACATGGTCAGTGACATCTCTGATGACATCACTGATGACATCTCATTTGACATCACAGATGACATCACTGATGACATCATCCAGTAACTGTGTGTTTCTGTAAAGTTTTTTTTTTTTTTTTAAATATATTTTATTTTACATATCAATAAGCACACATTTCAAAAAAAAGAATACAAACTTTTTCTCCTACATTTGTTCGTCTCACAATATAACAAAGCAAGTTTTAAATCAAAAACTGTTTAACCACCGAAAGGGGGGGCCAAGACAACATATATCATATTATACAAAAAACACAATCATAAGTCAACAACAAAATGAATCATCCTATTCCAGTTCTCCATTTCTCCAAAGGTCCCCATATCTTAATACCTCGGGCTCTCCCTATCCTACCCTACCTAGCATATATGTATTTCTCTAGATTATGTATAGCAATGAGATTAGATAGCCATATTTGCAAGGTCGGGGGAGTCTTATCTAACCATACTCTGGCTAGCATTAATCTAAAGACAGCCGCTGCCATAAACACAAACATTGCATCGCCTGGGTCTATTTGCACATTTCCTACGTCCACACCCAACATAATTACACCAACAGTGAAGGTTATCCTTATCTTTAATGAATTGATTAAAAAAATTTCAACATCCTTAATTAATGTATATAATTGTGGACATGTAGCGAACATGTGGACAATATCTGCCTCGGTAGAGTCACATCTGGGGCATGTAGTACCCTCGGTGCCCCCCCACTTCGCGATCCTGGCTGGAGTATAATATAGCGAAAATAATGTTTTGTAGTGTTGGGATTGCAACAGGGCAGAACATAGCATAGACCGGCCTAGTTCCAGTGATTCATTGAATGATTCAGGGGTAGCCTCTATCCTTTCCCCCCATTTAGCCCTATGCTTATCTAGATCATCAGGTCTATTTTTTGCCAGTGCAGCGTATATTAGCCTAATGGAGTATTCCTCTCCCGTAGTTAGCCCTTCCATCAGTTCGGTTGGGTGAAAGCCCAATGGCCCTCCTTGTTTATTCCTAAGAAAACTCCTAATCTGGAGATATTTAAAGAAGTCCCTTCTGTTTATGTTATGTTTTTTAATCAATTCCTCAAATTGTATGACACCCTCTGAATTTACTAAATCCCCAATTTGCTGTATCCCTTTGCCCTCCCAATCCGCCATTACTGAATCAGCAAAAATTTCTTCAGGGAAGGATTTATTTTTATAGACTTTGGTGTACCTATTAAATCTACCCATACCGGTCTTTTTCAAGAAAATACTCCAGATTTTAAGTGCCGCCCTGAGAGTCTTGTATGTCTGCCTTCTGAGATAACCCAGATCTGTAAAATACAGGAAACCATTAACAGTATTTTGTCCTAGTACCATTGTATAAGCTTCGTTTGACATATTTATGGTCTTTGATGACCCCCCACCTCCCCCAATTATTCCCTGCATATACTGGAGAGCAGCAGCCAGATAGTATAATCTAAAGTCTGGTGCACCCCACCCCCCTCTATCCCTTGGCAAGGTGATACATTTATAAGCCCTACGAGTTTTTCCTCGTGCCCAGATAAATCTATTAGCCACACTCTCCAACCTGTTGAACCATTTGTTGTCGAAAATCAAGGGTATTGACCTGAATAAATACAAAAATTTGGGCAGGACCATCATTTTCAACACATTTGTGCATCCGACCAAAGAGAGATGGAGATTGTTTATCCTTTCCAGGTCCTTTTTAACCTTTGCAAGCAATGGTTCCATATTGCGCTCAACTAATTCCTCCAATTTTGCAGATATGTCAATCCCTAAGTATATTGCATTATTGACCACCCTGCTATCTAAACTTGATGCAAACCTATTCACAATAATCTGCGTTTTAGTTTTATTTAGACTATATCCTGAGATCAGCCCAAACTCCTGCGCTTCTGCCTCTACTCCAACCATGGCTATATCCGGGTTTGGGGTCAATATAGCCACATCGTCAGCATAGGCCAGAGTTTTCACAGTGCAACCATTTAATGACATAGGATGAATAATACGGTTTCCCTCTAGTTTACGTAGTAATGGCTCTATGTACAGGGCGAACAACAGTGGAGAAGACGGGCAGCCCTGGCGAGTCCCCCGCTGTATATGTACTAGATCCGAGTGCCCACCATTTACTCTGATTTTAACCACCGGGTCTCTGTATAGGGCTTGCATAGCTCGTATGTAACCTGGACCAATACCACACCACTTCATAGCTTCCCATAGATATACCCAGTCGACCCTATCAAAAGCCTTCTCGGCGTCTAAAAACAGTGCTGAAATAGG
Organism: Lissotriton vulgaris; assembly: GCF_964263255.1. Lineage (NCBI taxonomy): Eukaryota > Metazoa > Chordata > Amphibia > Caudata > Salamandridae > Lissotriton > Lissotriton vulgaris. The sequence continues at coordinate 928,407,877 of NC_141687.1, forward strand.
GTCACCTGTGACTTCTGCCGCATCAAACATAGTGATCAATGTCCTAATGTGCTGTGTAGTACCCTTCCTGGGTATAAAACCATGCTGTGATGGGCTCACCAAGTGTTCAATACTACAACTAATCTCTTTGCCAGCATCTTAGAATATACCTTGCTGTCTGAGTTCATCAATGTGATGGGTCTATAGGATCCAGGAAGGGTTACGGGCTTCCCTTTTTTAGCAATAACAATTACATCCGCCCCACGCCATGAGTCTGGTGATGGCCCCCCTTGCTGTACATATACCATAACCTCAAACATATAGATCAACAGAGAATCACGAAATACTTTATAAAATTCAACCGGAATTTGATCAGGTCCGGTTGCCTTTCCTGATGGTAAGCTGTTTAATGCATTGATAAATTCCTCCAGACCTAGGGTAGAGTCTAACATTTCTCCTTCTTCTTTTGTGACAGAGGGTGAGCACACCCCTCTAAGATAATTTCTAACTTCCACTATTCCCTCTGTGTCGCCCTGTGTATATAGTTTTTCATAAAAGCCTCTAAAGACATCCCTTATCTCATCTGAGCCTGTGACAATGACACCCATCGGATCTAATATCTCCTTTATCTCTGCATCTACCCTCTGCTGTCTAACTTTAACCGCAAGTATGTGGCCCACCTTCTCACTGCACTCATATAGCTCTTCTTTCTTAGCCAGATATTTTTCAGCAGACCTTTTCGAGAGACTTTCTATTGCATCTGCCTTCAGTGCTACTAATGTTAGTAATATATTTTTCAAGCTGGATTTAGATCTTACTGCATCAACTAGTTTTTCTTCTTCGATAATCAGCTTTTGGCGAATAGCTTCATTCCTTAACCTCTCTTTCTTACGTCTGGTCATCACATAACTCAGTGTTTCTCCTCTAACACCTGCTTTAAAACAATCCCAGGTTTGCCCTACTGCGGCAGTTCCATGATTAATCTCCCAGAAAAACCTAATCCAGCCTTCCATATGTTTCCTATACTCAAGGTCTTGGAGCAGACTCCTCTCAAACGTCCATGTGGACCTCTTAATCTGTGCTTGCGGGACCTTAAGTGTCAGTATTAACGGACTATGGTCAGAAATAGTTCTTGGTTGCTTCTCAATCTTCGTCTCCAATACCATGGACCTAGAGACTAAGAAATAATCTAATCTCACCAACACCTGATGAGGTGCTGAAAAAAAAGTGCTACCATCAACCAATGGGTGTTGCATTATCCAGGGATCTGTCAAAAGATTATTTCTAACCATATTGGTAATAGCCCTGTTTACTTTTCTCTTTCTACCATTATAGGCTGCACCTGTACTCATAAATGAACTTGTAGGGTCATGCATATTAAAATCACCACAACAGATTACTGGTTCGGGCCACTGTGCTAATTCTATATCTAAAAATTCCCATATCTCTGGATCATCTTCAGTGGAACCATATATATTTACTAATGTTACATTGAGCCCTTTAACACATAATTCCGCCATAACCCATCTCCCCCAACGGTCCTCCTTCTTTCTTTTAACTGCCACTTCTCTTCTTCTCCCCAGGATAGCAACTCCTCTTGTCCTAGATCCTTGCCTACTGGCTGCAAATACATCAAAACCCAGTTGGTTCATTAAATAAATCTGCTTTTCCTCTATATGGGTTTCTTGAAAACATACTAGATCCACTTGTAAAGTTCTTAAATACGCTGCTACATTCGCCCTCTTCCTTGGATCATTCAGCCCACATACATTTAAGGAGACAATCTTACATGGCATTTTGTATTGAAAAAAAGACCCTCTCTTCCTAGCCCAGCTGCCTCTTTCGACTGTCTCCCCCCCCTTCCATTCTTCCTCCTTCCCTCTGTACTCAAAACTATAAACAACAAACAAAATATGTAATCAATGTGTGCTAACTGCCATATCAAAACGATACATTTCAGCTGCTTTTTACTTTCCCTTCCCCCCCCTCCCCTGAGTTACCCACCCTCCCCCCCCCTACAGGCAAATAGGTCAATACTGACCTATATGTGGACGCTTCCTGGTTGTGTTAGTCGCACCCCTCCCCCATCTTCTCCAGTGTGCCCCCCCTCTCTTCAAGAAGGTACCTTTATACCTCAGTGACCCTCTTTCTTTGCCCTCTCCAAATCCTGAATAAACTCCTGTGCTTTCACTTCTGAAGTAAACATCCTGACCTTGCCCTTTGTGACCACTTTCAACCTGGCTGGGAATAACAAATACGCCTCTGATCCTAAAGCCTGAAACTCCGAGATCATTCTTCTGAGCCTCCACCTCCTCTCTACTGTCACGTGGCAGAAAGCAGGTCTAGTAAAAAATGTAACACCCTCGACAGTTCTTTTACTGTCTGGCCTGACTTTCTGGATAAGTTCCTCCCGGAGTAAAAAGTTTCCAACGTGGACTAATATTGCTCGGGGGAGTTTTTTTGACCCTCCTTCAGCTCCGTATGCCTTCCGCTGGACAAAGGGGAATCTGTGCGCCCTCTGCACCTCTGCCTCCCACTGCCACTGGGACTCAGGGAAGGCCCCCATTAGTAATTTGACCACAAACCCCCTGGGGTCATGCCCTTCAAGCCCTTCCGCCACTCCCAAAATGCGAACATTATTGCGCCTTTGGCGATTTTCGAAATCCTCCATCTTCCAGAGGATATCATCCGCCTTCTTTTCTTGTTGTGATTTAAATTCGCTAAAACTGCGAAAGTCATCCTCCATCTTGCCAGTTCTCTCCTCAACCTCGGAAACTCTCCCCGCCAGACCTTCATAAAGTTTGTTTGTTTTTCTAAGCGTAGTTTGAATTTTCCTAAATTCTTGCCTTGTTTTCCGACTTGTAGATCTCGCTTCTGAATGTATTTGCTTCAGCATATTGAATACTCTTCCTAGTGCATCATCCTGGTTCAGACCAGATTCCTGTTCTTCTTGGTATGTCTGCGATGTTGCCGAGTAATCCCAGTCCAGCTTCCTCTCAGCCCCCCTTGTGGGAGACCTTTCGTGCCTGTGTCGCCTTGTCTGCTTCTTCTTTAGTGTAGAATCCTTTTCAATATCAGTTTCCGAAGAGGTAGAAGCCACCCATGAATCATCCTCCTCCTCATCCTCATCCTCCTCCTTTTCCGCCTCTTCTTCCTCTTCTAATTCTGAGATTTCTCCCTCCTGTTGAACGGAATCAGAATCCTCATCCACTGAAAAAAAGCGGTCCCCCTCCAATGAGCATACATCTTCCTTCTATTTGGGGTGGCCGAGTACTGACTTTTCTGCCACCAAGCTAACTGTGCTTCCCCATGTGGGATTAGGAGATTTAGCCATTAGTTCTGCCTCCACCTGCATAATCGCCTGCATCATGTCATCAGCATTCTCTTGCACCCTCGGGCCTCCTGCCCCTCCTGCCTCCTTTTGCACTTCCTTATCCCTTTCAATAGACTCATTGTTCTTGACTTCAAGGAACCCCCTCTGAGGCATCTCCTTTACCTGACCTTTTTCGGTGCATATCCCAGCCCTCTGTCCCGCATTCCCAGCTGTTACCTCCTGTTTGCTACTGCTGGCGTCCTGCTCATGCTTCGAAGAAGGCAGTGCTGCTGGTTGCTTGGCAACTGCTGACTCGGCGTCCCTCACGTTCCGAGCTCCAGTACCTGCCTCTGTCACTGCCGCTGCGTCCTCGAGGACGCTCTTTTGACTACCTTCGTGATCCGGCTCATGTCCTGTAACGCCGGGGATTCCTTGGCTCCTACTGAGTGTCCCGCCGTCTGAGCTGTCTGGGCGGGTGAACGATTCAGGTAGGGTGGGCTGCCTGAGAGGGGTCCCTTTGTTTTTGCTTTTAGGGATCACTGCCTTTTCGTTTGCTTTGATGCGCTCGTCGCCCAGCGGTTTCCCTTTTAAATCCGCTTTCTTTTTAACGGGAGGCTCCGTCACCTTCCTTATCGCGCCTGGGTTTTTTGCTGGAAGCTGTGATTTCAGCATAACGGGTGTCTTTGATGCAGCCAGATTGTTCGTTTCGATATTTACTTTCTTTTTGTCGGACTTTTCTGGTCTTGCGGCATATTGGCAGGGAACAAACCGCTCCAGTCCTTGAATCTTAACACTGCAATGATCGCCGCATGCTTAACTAGGTTGCTTGTAAATACTCTCAGTTTCCGCGTTAATCTTCTTGACAACCCGCCAAGTTCACCTGCCACTAGGTCACCAAAGTCTCTAAAGTGGCTGATATTTGTCTGTGCCATTCTTTGTAAAAAAATGCTCTCCAGCATCACATCTCATATAAATACGAGCAGAGTTCAGAATACTGTTTTTAGGAGTTATCCGGGGAGGATTAGCGCTATCATCCTAGCGCGCAGCTAGCTCCTACTATTCAATCCAGATGGGAGAGAGGCTCTGGTGCGACTACTCAAAACAACCCACCCGCGGCCATCTTGCCTCTCCCGTGTTTCTGTAAAGTTTAAATATGTTTTACATATTGAAGAATGAGTGGATGTATAAGTGTCTGGATGAAGGATTTAGTAGGTGCGTAACTGACTGTATGAGTGAGTGATTAAATGTGTCAAACTAAATGCATGGGTTAGTGACTAAACTGTCTGAATGTGTGCATCAGTATGTCTGTTATTGTGTAAGCTGCTGCATGTGTTGTTCAGTAGCTATATGAGTGGCTATATGGGTTATTGATTGGTTGCCCAAGTATTTGAATGGGAGACTGAGTGTGTGTGTGGGTGGCTGGGAGGTGTGTGACTCTGTGCATAGATGTGTGAGCAGTTGATTCACTAGGTGTATGAGTTCAAGAGTGCATGTGGAAACAGCTATATGGGCGGTTGACTGTGTGCATGGGTGTGTTGGTGAGTGAATGGATATCTCATTGCTACATGTGCAAGTAAGTACATATATAAAACACAGTGCATGTGAGAGTTGGCATATTTAAATGACTATACATGAGAGCCAGGGATTGTGCGAGTGGCTATATGGATCATTGTGTCAGTGATTTTATAAGAGAGTAAGTATGTGTAAGTATATGTTTGAATAAGTAAGGTGTTGTGTGTATAACTGTATAGTTGAGGAAATGGAAGTGTGATTGATTCTTTGCATGATGACTAGGTGTGTGAGTAACTCCATGGATGAGTGGCAGTGTGTGAGTGTCTGTATAGGTGTATGAGTGCATATGATAGTGTTGTATTGATGAGTGACTGTATGTATTAGTGATTCTATGTGTGAATGAGTGAATGTGTGTGTAGACCTAGGAATCAGTGAGTGCGTATGTAGTAACTGGTATTAGTGTGTCAATGGTTTCAAGAATGGTAGTCTGTGTTTAACACTGGGTGTATCAAAGGTTATATTAGAGTGTGAGGAGATGCATCGTATTATCACATGAATGATATCATCAGTGATGTGATCAGTGATGTCAAATGAGATGTGATCAGTGATGTCATCAATGATGTCATTTGAGATGTCATCAGTGATGTCACTGACCATGTCATGAATTATGTAATATGTGACATCATCAGCAGTGGATTGTGGGTGCGCGAAATATAGTTAGTACAACTAACTATATAGGAGCCATTTCAATGGTTTTTTAAATGCTAATTCCTAACTATATAAGGCCTGAAACCTATGGTTTTTCAAGTGAATTTGCAAGGTTTTTAAAATGCTAATTCCGAACTATATAAGTCCTGAAACCTATGGTTTTTTAAGTGAATTTGCAAGATTTTTTAAATGCTAATTCCGAACTATATAAGCCCTCAAACCTATGGTTTTTTCAGTGAATTTGCAAGGTTATTTAAATGCTAAATCCTAACTATATCAGGCGTGAAACCTATAATTTTTTTTCAATAAATTTCAAAGGTTTTGCAAATGCTATTTCTGTTAGCGGATAACGTTTATATATGTTATTATGCTTCTGGGACCACCTTAGCAGCCATCTTGTGTCTCAGGAGAAGTGGGGCACAAGAGAGCACAAAACAAGAGTGGAAAACGCAAAAAGGGGGCAGGGTTGAGACCCCCTGACCCCCTAGCCCTTCTCAGGGGGTCCCAGAAGAACCACCAAGTGCAAAAAAAAAGTATTTTTTTTAAATCGAGGGGGACCGCGCACGGTACACATACCCTATGCGTACGGTGCGTGTACCCCGCAATTTATTTTTTATTTTTATTTTTTAGCCCTTGGGGGTCCATTTAGGACCCCCTGAGAAGGGCTAGAGGGTTGGGGGTCTCTAGCCTGCCCCTTTTCCGTGTTTTCCACTCTTGTTTTGGGCTCTCTTGTGCCTCAGTTCTCCTGAAAAACAAGATGGTGGCCAATACTTCCTGGTTTGGACAGTTTGGAATGTTGACAGTCGACTGCCAGCCAATCAGAAATTCGCTCGCGCACGTAAGGGTACGCGCACGTACGCGTACCGTACACGTAACGTAGGCGTACGGTGCGCGTACGGTGAGCGCATATAAATATATAATTTGATCAAATTCAATTTTCTCAACAACTACTAGAGGGATTTTCACCAAATATAGAAAAGGCACTACTGCATACCTGTCCCTACCATTTTGCCAAGTTTGGTGTAATTCAGTTCAGCCTTTCGGGCTGTAGCCGTGTGTAAAGGTCCCATAGAAAATGCCATTTGAAAAATTTCAAATTCAATTTTCTCAAGAACTACTGGAGGGATTTTGACCAAACAGAGCAAAGGCACATCTGCATACCAGGCCCTACCATTTCGCCAAATCTGGTATAATTCTGTTCAGCCGTTCGAGCTGTAGCCTTGTCAGAATGTGCCTATGGAAATTGACATGTGGAAAACACGTTTTGGGACCCCCCTTTTTTCTGGGCCCCCGCTTGACAAATCCCCCTGAAACTTTCAGGGAAGGAGCAGAGCGCAGCGAGGCAAATTTAAGGAAAATTACAGGCAGATCCCTCAATCAGCGCCAAAGTTATTCCCATAAGAATATTCGGAATTTCCTATGGTAACTAGGTCCAGTAGGTTTAATCCAATGTTATTTTGCTCACCACGCCACCCCAGTTCAGAAATGGCCATATGCAAATCAGTCTTGACCCTGTGCCTCATGGGAACAGTCCAGCCCGAACTGACAAGCCATGTCTTCCCTGGACCTGAATCAAGCATCCTAGGACAGGTTTCTGGCTATCAGTCGTCATCAGCCAGTTTATCTTGTCTCCAGTGGCGTAGTGAGCACGGGACCCACATCTGGGCATACCCTTCCCACATAGGGCGAACAGCAAAACACACAAGATTATGGACGGAATGTTGCACATTGGCAAAACATTCACCCCCAGTCACAGATCTGGGTTCAATCCATCGTTATTTTGCTCACCACGCCAACCTAGTGCAGACATGGCCATATGCAAATCAGTCTTGACCCTGTGCCTCATGGGAACAGTCCAGCCCGAACTGGCAAAAATCTCACCCCCAGTCACAGATCTGGGTTTAATCCATAGCCACGTTTTGAGAAGCTTCTTGAATTGTGACAGGTTGGGACATGCTCGCAGCTCCTCTGGTAGGTTATTTCTGTGGGTAGGGGTAGATGAGAGAATGCACACCCTCCCATCTTGCTTTTTCTGATTCTGAAGGTGCGGAGCAGTCTTCGACTGCTAGATCACAGGAGGCACCCTGGAGAGTGCCATTGCAGCTTCTCAGCTAAGTATGTCAGTCCATGTCCTTGCAGGGCTTTGAACACCTGACATAGGAGTTAAAAAAAATATTTTCCTAATCTGAAGACAGTGAAGTTGCCGTAATAGAGGAGATGATGGGGTTCGTGCGGGCTTGTTTAGTGACAAGCGTGCTGCCGTGTTTTGTACAACCTGCAGCCGTGAAAACAGATCTTCTCTGATCCCTACCAGTAGGTAGTTCCCATAGTCTAGTGCACTGACTACATGCGCCTGAATGACAACTTTCCTGGAGTAAAGGGGATCCAAGGAAAGGCCTTTCTCAGCATGTGCATCATGCTGAAGCACTTGCCGGAGGTGATTTTTACGTGCTCCTCTATCAGGAGTTTGTCGTCAATCACCACACCCAGCTCCTTAGCACATTTTTGGGGAATAGGGGCTTCCCCCCTTTCCTTACTATAATTCAGTTGTAAGAAGTTGGTGTTTATCCAGGTTGCAGTTTTTAGCATGCAGCTCTTAAATTATTCTTTGGTCAGCGCAAGGTCTTTCCCTCTGGAGACTATCACCTGAGTGTCGTCTGCATAGGAGATCGTATGAAACCCACATGATCTAATGATTGGGGCCATAGAGGAGACATAAACATTAAACAGGGTGGGGCTTAGGATGGAACCCTGTGGTACCCCCTTGTCCACCACTGTAGTTTGAGATACAAACGTGTCCAGTTGCACACATTGTGTTCTTTCTGACAGGAAGCTATGTATCCAGTTTAAGGCAGAGCCTCTGAAACCAATCCCTCACAGTTTATCCAAAATGACTCTGTGAGAGAAGGTGTCAAAGGCTGCTTCATCCAGTAGCATCCTTATTGAGTCTGGAACCTCTGTTAATGCAGATTCCATGCTTTGACCAGCACGGACACACAACTGTGACGGATTGAGCAGATGATATTGTTCTGGATAGGCAGATAGTTGTCGATTAATCAGGGATTCCATTATTTTAGAACAGTATGGAAGAAGAGAAATGTGCCTATTATTTTGTAGGTCTGCATTATCTGCTAGTGCTTTCTTGCATAGTGGCTTTATATAAGTCCTTTTCCATTTGCGGGGAACACGCTGTGTCCAGCGATAAGTTACAGACTTCCATAATTGAGGCTGAGAAGGCCGGTGCCAAGTCTGCGATGAAGTGGGGGGGGGGGGCACATCTGAAGGCAAGCCTGATTTACAGTGTAGCAGTAAGGCACGCACTTGCTCGGCGGTAATGGCTGCGAAGGTCTCTAAACTGGGGGAGGATGGGTTTCCAAGGGAGGAGTAGGTGCCAGGACAGCCTCTTTCACTTCAAACGTGTTATAGATGTTATCAATTTTTAGTTTGAATTCAATGGCAAAATCATAGCATAGCCCTTGTGTGGGTGGTAGGGTGGAGTTATTGGCTCTGGGATTAGTGAACTCTGTAGAATCTTGAAGAGCCCTTTGGTGGAGTTACTGGCTTTTGCAATTCTTTGCCCTAGGTGCGCTCTCCGGGCTCTGTTGCAATTCCCAAGATAGGTTCTATGTAATGATCTATAGGCCAATTTTATCCTCCTTCCTCTTTGATTTCCTATATTTCCGCTGAGCAACTCTACAGATAGCTTTTTCTACCTTCAATCTTTCTTAGTACCAAGGTGCGGGAGCAGCTCTTTGCCTCACTATAACTGTCTTGGCTGGCACTATAGTATCAAGGGCCGCCGTTATAGGGGTCTCAAGCACATACAGCGCTAAATTGCTATCTGTCCTGATGCTGAAAGACGGGGGAGAAAATGATGACTAAAAAGCTGGTAAAGTCACTTTCCTCCATGATCTACGAGCGATCTTCCGCCCTTGGGCCTGAATTGAAGGTGGCGGAACAACCAAGGAGAATCCTAGAGCCATATGGTCCATCAAGCTTAAGGCTAGTGGAGGATCTACTAAGAGATTCTTCATGTTCGTAAATATGTTATCAAGCGTATGTACTGCTGTATGTGTTGGGCTATGAATTCTAGGATAGAGGCCTAAGGACTCCATGGCTGCAAATAAGCCTAGGGAGTCTGTGTTGGAGCTGGTATCTAAATGATAAATAAAATCACCAAGGAGTAGGAAGTTATCCGCTTGCATGGTGTAAGGAGCCAGATTCTCCAGAAGTGATAGGCAAAAGTTATTTTTGCTTTCCGGTAGGAGAGTGGGGGGGGGGTCAGGGGGGGCGGCATACTACCGCTCTTATCAGCCTGATACCTAGGGCAGATACCTGTGCTCTTACTGTTTCTATGTCAGCTGCAACATTGTGAGACAGTGATGGGAGGTCAACTTAAGGCACCTGGTTGGGCAATTGTGTCAATAGATTGAAATGGTAATACAAAGGTGTCGCCTGTAAGTCCTTGTGTAGGAGGTAAAGCCTTCTGAATGTAATCTATTTTTTGACCACAGCTAGTGTAGTTAGATGAATCGAACCTTTCATAAGTGGTTTTTCTTACAATCTAGTCATTACAACATTTCACTAAAGCCAAGTACAGCAGAAGTTACCTAGAATTTCCACCAACCCCCTGACACCCTATGAAGTAACCTTGAATGACCTATGGCACCTTTGACGTCACAAAACTTGACATCATTCCGCCTCTTAAAGTAATAAAATAATAGAAAATACGTAATAAACCCTACAGTATGTGAAACAAAAATAAATAATTTCAGAATCTCACAGTCCATACACAGCTGAAAGACAGGCATGTGAGTTAAAATGTGTTTACTGTGAAATTAAGTTGTGTTGTAGAAGGGTGATGAACAAAAGAGCCCATATCATCAGTTCTATGTGTGCTGGATACAGGGGTGAGCAAAGTTGTAATACGTTTTTTTTGTGAGGGACTGTAAATCATTTTTATGAAATTTCCTAAAACTGTTCATATTATTGAAAATGTACTATACTGACATCTGGTGTGAAACCTGCACGCAGTGCATACAAATTCAGACGAGTTATCTCAAGTAGACTTGCTCGAGCAGAAATGTATCGATTAGCACAGTTCCTGTGATATGTTTCCTGCTTGAGTCATTCGGCCTCAACCAAATATTTGCTAATTAGTGCGCCCACAAAATTGGAAAAAATGTGTCCTTAATGTAACTTTAAATATGCAGTTTTATTGAGATGTCACTCTTGCAAAAATAAGTTCAACTAGGACTATTGGAGAAGACCGTCATTCTTCAGTATGGCAAGATAAGGCATTAGCCAACGTTTGTCCCATAGTGGTGGTTCTTAGTAATGGACACATATCCAATAAACCAAACCCTTTACTGTTTCTTTGGAGCACATTAGGAGGCAAATTTCTCTTTTGCCTAGACCACTGAGAATATTTGCAGAGTGTGCTAGTGACCCAAAGATGGCTCATCTGAAAACTGAAAGTCTGAGGAGCACAGGTCTCACCAATGAAATGATATGGCCACTACTGACTTGTAATACCTTAACAGTGAAAGTAAGTGCTGTCCAAATGTCAGTAATACACAATACAAAATGGGTCACAGAACAATATTTTAAACCCACCTGCTCAACCACTGGAAACAATAATTTCTGAGGGAGTTTGTGGCTTAACGTTTAACTGTAATGCCCAATAGTGCTATTCCCCATATGTAATACATATTTTTTACAATTTTATGGAAAACCGATGCTTGTATATGGTTTTTCTAATACAATTCTTTCTTTGTAAGATTTTTCTACTGATCTGGACTATTGTTTATCCGAACTGCATATGACTTAAACCTGGTTTGAAGACAAACGTGATTTTCAAGCTTTGACCATACCTAATATAGGAGGTATTTACATTATTTATTTCATTGAACAGGTTATCAAGTTTCACAGTTTTAGGGTATCTTTACGGACTCTCCCTCCTCTTTTCTTCACATCTAACTTTGTTGGTGTTATCAACAATGTGAATAATGGTACATTAGCTGTGATAACATCACTTTTTATCTTGTACACAGGGTGCTACACAAAAAATTATTTCTTTACACGACTTTGTTTTCCACTAATTTGCATGACCTTGAATGCAAAAAGTAGAGAGATTTCAAGTCAGCACAATGGCAGATACTAATAAGAATAAGAAGAAATTATTTTTCTTTGCGATACATCTCTCCTCTAGTATATAAATAACAAATATACACTCTGTATCGCAAATGGCGATGAAACACGTGTCGGCTGAAGCTGTATCAATGCTGTAATAACAACACAACTGTGATGAAGATCTCCTGCTGAATAAATCTTCTACAGGATCTTTTATATTATATACTTTTGCTGATTGTGGGAAGTCAGCTGTTTACTTATTTGTGCTTTTCTCTGTTGATGTTCTAATTTTGGGTCATATATACTGAGAATTCTGTATATATTGTGGGATACTGTGGGTGGCACGGTATAAAGGCATAGAGCACACCTTGAAAGAAAGAATTATTATCAAAAACGTTATGCAAACATAGCAGAGGTGCTGGCTGTTTTAGCTATCCACTGTCACCATTTAGTTTTTTGCTACATTATTGTGGTTTAGCTGTGCACTCTGCCAATTGCAGATAAAAAGAATTATAAACTATATACAGTGAGAAATGTCCAACATCAAAGATAATAGAGATAAACTATTTGATGAATTGTTCAGCAATAGCAACAACAAAAATACCATGCCTTCTGCAAACAAAGAAGAAGGTCTGAAATCCAAATTCCTGAAATTGGAGAGATTGTGCAAACAGAAGGAATCGAAATGGTGGGACGCCACTGTACTCGGAAAATATATGGACATGAAACAAGTCCCTAATGGTTTGAGGGTCATCATGTTCCCCTCTTATGATGATCTTGGAGAGGATCTCCTACTACAGTGGGAGGATCTGTTAAATAGCTCTTCATATGGAATGTTGACTATCCTTATCAAACATGCTGAAAGGAAGAGGGAACAGCTCTTGGTAGAGATACAAAACTTGGATGAAGAAATTAGTAAGATGGACTTAAAATAAGTAATTGAAAAAAATTATAGGATCTTAGAAGAGGTGTTGGCCAAACACCAAATCTATCTAAAAGTCAAAAAGTCACGCAAATTAGAAAGGGACGAAACGGATTATAAGACCGGGAGGGTGTTCACCTTCGCTTGAATGTTTGATATTATCCAACTTAATATACAGAAAGAGGGTCTCATTTTAGGTGATCAGGCGAGTGGAATCTCTAACAGTGCGTCTGACATCTCAAGTATAAGGAGTGATATTACCGAGGAGTCTAGCACAAACACAGCATCGGGACCTACTAGAGAAGATATAACCTCCAATTCATTTTTACGCAAGGTCGATATATTTCAGAAGAGAAACAAAATAGAGTCCAACAAATGCCAAAGTATACCAGTAAGACAAGGAGGGGCTACAACCCCTCCACCAGGAAAAGGAAAACAGGGTTACAATACCAGGTCAAAGACTGGGAACAAATAGTCAGACAAGAGACACATGATATAGACATTGGTACTAGTGAAGGGGGGACTCTTATGACAAATGAAATTTCTGTTGTCAATCTATCCCAACATGTACTGTGTGAGGACGAAATAAAATTACTGACAAAAGGATTACATTTTTGTCCAGCCTCTAAACCTACTTTTGAGTTAATGCATGTAGATGTTTTTAAGTTTGTACGGGACCTCAAATTGAAAAAGTTTTTTGCACTAAATCCAAAAACTGTTAATAAGGGGGATGTTTTCAGTAACACATCTAGTGGAAGAACTATAGAAGATCTACATAACATACAAACACTACTCACGATTAGTAATGACAACCCCGAATCAACATCTATACCCCAGATTTTGAAAGATCTGACAATCCAATCAGATCTTAGTATAAGTAGTGGCTTCAAATCTAAATCCATTTTCCTCCCATCCTTAGGTGGTGACAATGCAATGGCCACTTTTCAACATCTAGTCACTCAGGACTTATATAAATGAGAAGACGATCACACAAAAAAGAAACCCAAAATGAGAGACAATTTAACAAGTGGTGAAAGAAAGGCCCTAAGCGACATAAGTCAACTACCTGATTTGATCATGAAGTAGGTGGACAAAGGAGGCAACCTAGTACTGATGAATACAGAGGACTATCTCAATGAGATCAACAGACAATCGGGGGATGTCAAGTCCTATGCACCACTATTAGGTAATCCCTTGAAAGCCATCATAACTACAATGGAGTTTAAGTTGAAGGGTTGGAGGGAACAAGGGCTTATATATGACCAAGAATTCAAATATCTCTATGTTCCCAATCCTATATCACCATTCTTCTACACCCTCCCAAAAATTCACAAACCAGGGGGTTTCCCCCTGGTATGCCGATTATTTCAGGTATAGGTTCCCCAACCGAACATATTTCTGAATCTATTGACCAGTTTTTCCAACCATATGTAAAAAATCTTCCTTCATTCATTATGGATACAAAAGATCTTCTTAACCAACTACAAGACTTCACTTGGACGGTTGACTGCAGATTCATCACCCTTGACATTAGTTCCTTATATACATCTATTCCAACACAAGAGGGCCTAGAGGCGGTCACATACTACCTTTCAAAAAGGGATGCTTGTCTATGGGAGCATACAGAAGCTTTTAGAAATGGTCACTCTAGACTTAGAAAACAATGTATTTTTGCACAATGGATCCTGGTTTAAACAACATCAAGGAGTGGCCATGGCTTCAAAATGTTCCCAAGCATATGCCAACTTGCTTGTAGGATGGCTGGAGAAATTCTATATATGGTCGCAGTGCCCTGAACATCTAATTATTCACGCCATATACTGGGGTCGATATACAGATGACGTTTTGTTAATTTGGACGGGAGATCCGACACAACTGGAACTATTCTGCATATTTTTTAATGTAAATACATACAACATCCGTTTCACACATGTACATGACAAAGGCGAGGCAATATTTTTAGATCTAAGGCTGTACATAAAGGAAAATTCCATAATGTCGGCGTTATACAGAAAAGAGACAGCATGCAATGCTGTTTTGCATGTTGGGACAGCACACCCTAGATCGCAGGTCAAGTCCATCCCTTTCAGGGAGCTCACTAGGGTGAGACGGAACTGCAGTGATGACAGCATCATTGAGCAAGAAATGACTAATACTTTGAGAAGATTTAAATCAAGAGGGTATGACATTGCGATCCTTAATGAAGCGGGTAAGAAGGCACAATGCTTAGATCGCAGCAAACTACTTACACATACACCTAAAAATAAGAAAAGAAGACACAGTGCCCACAAAAACAAAGTAGTGCTGGTAACAACATACAACACATATAGTCATAAACTATATAACATAATAAAAAAAACTGGCATATACGAAGAGTAGATACATCCATCCAGGAAGCAATAGGGGCTAAACCGGCAATTGTTTACAGACGAGGTTTAACTTTACGAAACAGATTGAGTCCTATGCCCACATGCATCATTGTTGGTATTTGCGATTCCTAAATTGCGAAAAATAGGGAATCGCAATTTAGGAATCGCAAATACCTATGCATTAAAAATTTGCATATATTTTTGCGATTTCTTATTTTTTCTTATTTGCGATTTCCAATTTTGCGAATCGCAAATAAGGAATCCCTTTACATTGATTCCTATGGGCCTAGAAGCCCATAGGAATCAATGGGAAGGCATTCTCATTTTGCGATTCGCAATTAAGGAATCGCAAAATGAGAAGGCAATTTCTAGGGTGCAGGGGGGGTCCAAAGAACCCCCCCTGCACCCCTGAAATGTAACATACAGTCCATTTTTCACACATACATGCCCAAGGGCATGTGTGAGTGTAAAATGAAAGTGTCAAAAATGCACTTTTGTGCATTTTTAAAACTTTTCTAAAATTACCATGAAGGTTGACTTCATGCTAATTTAACACTTCTAATCTGCGAATTCGCAAATTTTTCCAGATAATGCAATCATAATTTAAGAAATCGCAACTAAATTGCGATTTCTTAAATTGCGAAAAAGCCAAAAAGGTTAATGCATCCCAAAACAAAGATTTGCACTCGCAAACGGCCGAATTTTGCGATTCGCCCCGTTTGCGAATGCAAATCACTTTGATGCATGTGGGCGCTAGTTTCTACAAACCAAAAAAACAGAGAGAGGCTTTACCTGGCTAGGAGGGCCACTGGATGACTTTTACAAATGTGGTCACTGCTCTG
This sequence comes from Lissotriton vulgaris, assembly GCF_964263255.1. Classification (NCBI taxonomy): domain Eukaryota; kingdom Metazoa; phylum Chordata; class Amphibia; order Caudata; family Salamandridae; genus Lissotriton; species Lissotriton vulgaris. The sequence continues at coordinate 928,423,654 of NC_141687.1, forward strand.
TTTGCCCACATTCCATGGACAAAATCTAGACCTTCAGGTACAATTCATTGACAGAATATAAAATTAAGTCCTTTATGAATTGTAACAGTAAATTTCTGGTATACAGATCTATGGGAAGTACGATCAGGCAAGTTAAGGAATGCATACAAGAACACATTCGGGCCTTTAGAAATGGCAATGTCAGTTATCCTTGGGCAGTCCATTTCAATGAGAAACTCAGTGCAGCAGACCTCTTACACCTTAACTTTCATGGAATTGAATCTTTAGCTGATAACCCAGAGGAGGTGACAAAATCCTAAATCTATGTAAAGTGAAAGCCTTATGGATGTGTACATTACGAGCGTTTGAGTATGGGCTAAACTTTGACAAAGAGATGTTTGTCTTTCTCACAGATTAAAATATATTATCAATAATTATTATGCCTTTGCTGTAACAAATGTATTTCCTGCACGTACAATATTGAAAATAAGTTATTTTCACCGTATGTAGAACATGCTTTAAGTGTTTTTTCTAAGTTGTAGGTCCAAAAGTGGGAATTTGAAATAATCGCTACATCAGATAATTGTTAAATGGAGCGAAATGTCGACCACTGTGCATGGTATTGTTTGACTTGTGTCTGTCAAAAAAGAAAAGTCATCTTCTTTTTGTTTTGCTGGAAATTGTGTAATGTCTAAGAGGTATATGTTTTTATTAAGAAGATTATCATACTAAGGTCTGGAGCAATCAACCATGTTTTCAAATTTCTGTAGAAAACGTATTTCTTATGAATGTTCAGTATGGTACACAAAATAACTTTGCACTCCCTACTTGATAATGCAAATTGAACTATGAGATACTGTGCTCCAATATGACCTCACACTATACTTATGATGTACAATGAATACAAAAGATCTTACAATTTTCTTATGTAATATGCATTTCTACAGTAGGGGAACTAAAGGCTCAAGGTTGCTAGTGCTTATATGAGATGAACTCGGTTTTGGAAGTAATAACTCGGATTTAGCGTTTTAATATCACTGGTCACCATATAGAGAGGTTTTTTCTTTTCCTTTTCTTTTTCTTGCTGACTTTTTCACTTAACTTCGCACCTTTTTCTATGGGATCCCATTTAAATACATGACGAGGCCACGGACTGTGTTTGACATTATGGCTGAGATACCCGCCACCCCCTCTCAACACAATCCCCAAAGGAGGGAAACCGGAAACAGTTCTTGAAGTTTTTGGAAGAGGGAGGGAGTGACCCTCCCCGGCCGTATTTATTAAAACAAAAAATTATAACATTAAACAGTTTCATATTAATGTACAATTTCATTACCACATTGCGATGTTTGGCTAACCTTAACAGATTCTCTAATACAGAGGTTCTCCTAGCCGAACTAACAACCTACAAAACATTTTCTTGAAATATTGAAATTGTACATCCTAACGTTTAAGGGCCAACGGCAAGGTCGTAACCGGTGTCAAGATCCCTAACCAGAAATACCCCCCCCCCACTTGGGAGGGGCGACAGCACTGAGGCGTACCTCAAGTGCAACTACCAATTTCCCTTGACTTGACGGGGGCCCCAATAAACTCGACGCCACTTAAAGGTCGTTCGAGGACTCGTGTGAGTATCTAGAAGGCAGCGTAGACCTCCCCCCAAACCCCACACAACTTACCACATCTGCCGTCGCAGACGTCACTGGCCCCGGGAAATTCCCCAGGAGGGGGCTGTAACCCCTCCTACACAGGAAGGGTCCTTGACCGCCTTTCCTTTCCTTCCGGCGGCCTCTCCTTAGACAGGACCGCCTCCCCGTTGAGGGGCCAAAGGCCACCTCTCCCGAGCGCTCCCATCCGTGTTGGGTGACGCCCACTCATAGGGATCTTCCAATTACTGCTCACCGATCATGACCTTACCGCCCGACCAAAATAAATACGACAATGCTAACTAAACCAACAATACATTGGCCACTATGACCAAAATAAGCATGCTTATAAATGGACACTAAAAAACCGAATATCTTTAATCACAAAACATACATAAAATCGACCAACTTTATTACATACTCAATATCAACACGATAATACCACAACCTGTAAACGAAATAGAATTATCGATCCATTTTATTACAAACAACTGGCTGTCTTCAGGGGCTGGTGGGTGGGTCAAAATTGGCTCTTCGTTCCGTCTCGAGCTCACGTGCAGCGAGGAGGTGCAGCTTCAGAGCACAGGAACAAGAGGATGTCTTCTGGTCTTGCGTCCCTTTTTATCCGTCTTCAGGGCGGGCGTAAACCCGCCCCTGCCTGCCCCGAGGGCGTGGCCAGCCGCGTCAGTGTCTAGGCCAGCCCACTCTAGGGTGGGAAAGGGCGCGCCCCGGCTACGCCGCTTCGGGCATACCAGCCGAGACGCGCCTCCCGCCCAAAATGGCTTCCCGGGGGGATCGAGGCACTCTGCCATACGTTCGGGGGGACCGAGTGGTCGCCCCTTTCCATATGGCTGAGATACCCGCCACCCCCTCTCAACACAATCCCCAAAGGAGGGAAACCGGAAACAGTTCTTGAAGTTTTTGGAAGAGGGAGGGAGTGACCCTCCCCGGCCGTATTTATTAAAACAAAAAATTATAACATTAAACAGTTTCATATTAATGTACAATTTCATTACCACATTGCGATGTTTGGCTAACCTTAACAGATTCTCTAATACAGAGGTTCTCCTAGCCGAACTAACAACCTACAAAACATTTTCTTGAAATATTGAAATTGTACATCCTAACGTTTAAGGGCCAACGGCAAGGTCGTAACCGGTGTCAAGATCCCTAACCAGAAATACCCCCCCCCACTTGGGAGGGGCGACAGCACTGAGGCGTACCTCAAGTGCAACTACCAATTTCCCTTGACTTGACGGGGGCCCCAATAAACTCGACGCCACTTAAAGGTCGTTCGAGGACTCGTGTGAGTATCTAGAAGGCAGCGTAGACCTCCCCCCAAACCCCACACAACTTACCACTTCTGCCGACGCAGACGTCACTGGCCCCGGGAAATTCCCCAGGAGGGGGCTGTAACCCCTCCTACACAGGAAGGGGCCTTGACCGCCTTTCCTTTCCTTCCGGCGGCCTCTCCTTAGACAGGACCGCCTCCCCGTTGAGGGGCCAAAGGCCACCTCTCCCGAGCGCTCCCATCCGTGTTGGGTGACGCCCACTCATAGGGATCTTCCAATTACTGCTCACCGATCATGACCTTACCGCCACAGGCCGGATAGTTGACCGGCTATCCGGACCCCCCAAAAAGCTCCTACCTAAAGGTCATGCTTTAACGTTTTTAACCATGCTAAGAAGTCTCCTATGAGTAAACCATTCCCCACCCGAGACAAATGCACACCATCCCCCGAATACATACTGTCATCATTAATACAGCCATGCGAAATAGAATGCAATGTCCCGGAACGGAACAACCTACTCACTTTGTTATTAAGCTTTCTAACAGACTGATTCAAAGCAGGAATAGAAATAGCCCCCCGCCACACCTTTCGTGGGATCATATGGGACCACGCAATTGTGCACCCCGGAACTCTCCTCACCAACCAACTTACAGTGGAAAGCATTGCCTCCAGGAGAAGTCGTCTACCGGTGGTGACCAAATCATTGCCCCCTAAATGCACTATGACTATAGACGGCGGTGACCTCGTCCGCCCTAACAAAACCTCAAAATATGCTTGAAACTGGTCAATACAGAGACCGCCTCTTCCGTAGAAGGACACCCTGTACCCGTATTCCCCAGCTACGCGAATCATATCACCTGCTTTGAATACGTCCGCGGCACGCCTCACGTATGAGTGGCCCACGACCCACACCTCCTTTTTCACAGCCGGTGATGTCTGACCGCTGGCCCGGTGTTGGGTCGACTGCATAGTCCGCCCCGCCTCGTAGGCTTGCGCAACTGAAAACCAAACAAAAACAAGAGGCGTGAGTACGTCATTACAGCTTTACAACATGTGCAACCGCACATACCTCTTATAACAATTGGAGGACCAACGTCCCACTCGTTTCACTTGTTCAACATTAAGACCCCTGGCTGTAGCTTCCGTAGCAGCCCCTATCCGAAAGGAATGGGTCCCAAACTCGCCCGGGTTCAAGCCCGCAGCGGCAATTGACACAAGCAAGCACCCGCTGAAACTGAAATTTCGTCAGTGGGGTGGCGTCCGCGTGTCTCAACAAGGTCCCCCCCCATAATGCCACCCTTCGTGCTAGGTAATCTTCTAAACACTTTACCGGACACATGGAGGACCCGGGAATCCTGCGTATGATTATGCAGTCACCCATCCCGTCTTGATCGGTCTTGGACCTGACAAAGGAGACCGTCATTGCCTCTCCTCTGATCTGAACGTGTTCTTGGCACAAACCCCCTGCCATATCCTGTTTGTTCCTTGCCACCAGTTCGCTTACTCGCATCGCCCCGTGAAACGCCAGCGTAAAAGCGGCTCGGAACAACACCGCCTCAAACTGAGATGAACATGTGGCAGGGAGCATAGCCAACAACTGGGTCAACCTATCCAAACCTATCGGGCGCCTCTCATCTACTCTGCGACCCTCAAGGCGTTGCCACCCACGCAGCGCTTTCTGTACAACGAAAGACGCTGTCTGGTCCTGGATACTATGAGCCCTGGCAACAAAGGAAATAGCAGCACGATGCCTCTGGGCCGTAGCCACAGATTTCCCAGCCCTACGTAAGGACATCAGAAAATTCACTACCCATTCCTCGTGGCCCCAAAGCCTCTCTCTATCAGTCCCCAAAAAGGCTACGTAGGACCTAAACGCCCCTACATATGCTTTCCTCGTCCGTGGTGCTAGACTCTCTCCCACGAGGTGACGAAGTTCGGGGCACCGAGAGACCAGAGAGCTTCGGGGAAGGGTGCCGGCTCTGGGTCCGCTGAGGGAAGGAAACCCGAGAAAGCCTGCATATGAAAACGAGACAGTGCATCAGCCGCCTGATTCATTACCCCTGGGACATGTTTTGCTCTGAACAGCACATTCAGTTGCATACACAGTAAAACAATTTCTTTGAGCAGTCTTAAAATCAGTTTACATCGTGCTGCCTGACTATTGATGCACTCGACCACGGTCATATTGTCAGACCAAAATATCACAGAGTGATCTTTGAACCCTTCTGGCCAGGTTCTGAGGGCCACCAAAATGGGAAAAAGTTCCAGGAAAGCAATATTACTTGTCAGACCATTGTCATGCCACCATGTCGGCCACCTTTGTGCCGACCATTTTGTGCCGAAGATGGCACCAAAACCTATGCTACCTGCTGAATCTGTCCATAGCCCCAGCTCTTCAGAGGATACGGCTGGTTTGTTCCAGATGACTCGACCATTAAAGTCCGCCAGAAATGCTAACCAAATACGCACGTCCTGGCGGACCTCAGCCGATAGTCTCGTGCGATGATGGCCCTCCTTTAGGCCGACCATAGCTTGGGCAATTGAACGAGAAAAGGGGCGGGCCATCGGTATAACTCTCAGGGCAAAATTCAACTGTCCCACCAACTGCTGTAATTGATGCAGCGTAACTTTAGATCCATTTAGACACACTTGCAGGGCTGCCCTGAACTTCCACACTTTGTCAGTTGGCAAACGAAAACAACCTTCTCTGGAGTCTAACTCGATCCCCAGAAACTCGAGGCAAGTCGCAGGACCCACCGTCTTACCTGGTGCCAATGGCACACCAAACTGCTTCATTAATACACAAAATTCGGCCAAGGCCCGGCCACATTCGAGATCCCCGGCTGCCCCAAGGAACAGAAAATCATCAAGGTAATGCATTACATGTTGGAAACCCGTCTTCTTTGTGAAGACCCATTGTAGAAAACTACTGAATTTCTCGAAATAGGCACAAGATATAGAGCACCCCATCGGCATACACTTATCCATGTAATAATAACCCTGAAACATAAAACCTAGGAGACGCTGATCGTCCGGGTATACCGGGAGCAACCGGAACGCTGACTCGATATCTGACTTCGCCATCAGCGCCCCGGGCCCTAGGCGATTCAAAATGGCTACGGCCTCATCGAAGGATGCGTACCGCACCGAACACACTTCTGGGTCTATTGCATCGTTTACAGAAAGACCACGTGGAGCTGACAAATTATGAATCAGTCGAAACTCACCCGGGTCCTTCTTGGGGACCACCCCTAAAGGAGAACAAACAAAATTCTGTACCGGGGGTACACTAAATGGGCCGGCGACCCGACCTCGAGTAACCTCTTTCCGGATCTTTTCCTGAACCACGGTCGTATGCTGCAGGACGGAAAGTTGATTTTTACACTTCTCCACGCCCTGAAAGTCCCCTACCGGGATGCGGAAACCATACGAAAATCCGTTCCGCAACACCCCAGCAGAAGTACGATCCGGGTATTCACTGAGCCAGGGAATCATCGCCAAGGTATCAATCGGGGTAGGTAAAGGCGCCCCTCGGACTACGTTAGACCTGTTTGGCGCCTCCTCTCCCCCCGTTATCACCCGTTTTGGCTCTGCACGTGGACTCAGGATGGGACGACCCGCACCCACTACATTCATGTTTAAATTTACACGATCCCTGGGGCCTGGTACATTTACCTTTGTTGAAATTGAAGCAGAACCCCCTTTTTCCTGTATTGCCGGCAGGTCTCGAGTAATCGTCGGTACTCGTACCTGACCGAAAGGGCGTCCCCCCATAATGGCGGGAGGATTCGCCAACATTACTTCCTACCAATGGCATTTTCAACATACCTGTCTCCTTCATTTTATCCCATGTCAAAGAATCATAACAATCCCAGGTTAAGCTTTTATTATGCTCTTTTGCCTTTCTAAAAAGATTATCGTAGCAGAACCAATGGTTACCCTGGTGTGATGTCGAGTACCCCATGATTCTTGACTGATAGGTCGGCAACTCGGAAAGCAACTCGGGCCTACGTTCCCCCAAGATTGACGTAAAAATTCCCCATGCATTGCCCCAATTGCCGATAGACTCATTTACTTTAAAGGCGGCCATTTTTGCGCGCCAAACACTCGGATGCATAAGATCTTTCTGACCCTTAACATGCTCCACCTCATAATGATCAACAAGCAACGAGAAGATGTTCACGTATTCCCCCGCCCAAATCTTCTCCTTAATTGCCAAAGGCACATGTTGACCCAACCTTTCTCTACGAGAGGGTGCTGACTCATCCCTCGCAACCGGCAATGGCCGCTTACCTGCACCGGACGCTGCATCTGCGGTCACAATCGTCCCTTGTGGCTTGTCAACTACTGCAGCCGGCGCGGACGCCTTGGCTGCATCCCGTTTCTTGCGCAATTGCTTCATCAGCGCCTGGGCCTCGGCAGCCGTGGCGCCCTCACTACTGTCGCCCAACCACGCTGCAAGTTGTGCTGCCAGCTCGGGCGGCATATCCTCTTTGGACACCGGGGTGACCACCACAGGAATCGGATTCCCCTCTACTGGTACTGGGGTTGGCACTTCGAGCGGGGTACAGGGAACCGGGGCGTCTCCCCCAGCTGGTCCCCTCCTTGGCCTCTTGGCTCTTCCTCCCGGAGCTGCTCCAGCCGACGGACGCTCCGGCCCCCCTTCCCCGTCTCTCTCCGCCATCCGCTTCTTCAGCTCAGTCATCTCCTTCATGAGGACCCGAACCATCTGTTCGGTCGTCATTCTCTTCCCGCCTTTCTTGGGCATTTCTCCGACAGAGTATCTGTAAGACAAAAAGAAAGATTACAACGCTCAAAATTGGCTCTTCGTTCCGTCTCGAGCTCACGTGCAGCGAGGAGGTGCAGCTTCAGAGCACAGGAACAAGAGGATGTCTTCTGGTCTTGCGTCCCTTTTTATCCGTCTTCAGGGCGGGCGTAAACCCGCCCCTGCCTGCCCCGAGGGCGTGGCCAGCCGCGTCAGTGTCTAGGCCAGCCCACTCTAGGGCGGGAAAGGGCGCGCCCCGGCTACGCCGCTTCGGGCATACCAGCCGAGACGCGCCTCCCGCCCAAAATGGCTTCCCGGGGGGATCGAGGCACTCTGCCATACGTTCGGGGGGACCGAGTGGTCGCCCCTTTCCATACTTGAGGTATACATTACATTATTAGAACTTTCTTATAAAACTACTAAAATGGCTCTGCTAAACAGGATCAATGCGTATGGATATATATAACTAAGAAAATAACTACAAAATACGTATTAAAGTACAGGAAAAATATTGTGGCTTTTAAGGGTACGGCCATTTTTTGCATACAGCATTAGCATTTTAATAAATAGTTTTTCTGGATATAGTTACAGGGTTGAGTAACATATAAAAATAAATTAACAGTAGAACTACCAGAAAAAACTCTTATAATGGCACTCACAATACGGAAGTTAACACACAGAAGTGGGGTTGTACGCGATTACCAAATTATAACGTTAAAAGATTGCGGCCTCATAACTTCGCGATCAAGAAGCACAGGAGACTTTGCCGTACTATGGTTGCATATGTGGATCGGAGAATAACACTTTCTTTAGGAAAGCGCCAAAATCGACTACATAAAAGGCATTTTTTGAATTTCCGCTTCTTCGTGAGAAATAGAGACAGCCAGTAGCGTTTTTACTGATACGTGGTTCGTTTTACCTTGTTTTGCAACGCATGACACTCTACATGTTGACTTGATATTAGGAGACTTTGACGAAACTGCATGATATAAAACCTTTATCGATTGGAAGATGCCGTCCTGCAATTGAATATGCTAATGAGAGGTGAGTCTCTAACCCCCCTTTTTTAAATTAAAGAATGTCAAGGACATTTTGGCCTTTAAGTTACCTCAAGCCATTTAGGGTAGGGGTTAACTGCGGTTTTAAAAAAACTGGCTCTTTTTGATATCAAACTTTGTATTCCCACCAGCATACATACTGGGAACATATGTTAGGAAACTCCTATTCCACATAAGAAAACCATATTGAGCCAGCCATGACAATCTACATTTCTTTGGATTATTAAGAAGGTACATATAGGTGACGCCGTTAAAAACACTAGCATCACAAGTGGACAATAGTTAAATAGCATTGACAAAGTCAAATAAGACGAAAGGAAATTAAAGACCATGTTTATGAAGGTATGGAGCTTCATTATGTATGGGAAACAATGATGCTCCTTGAATTTTACGTTATAAAGTAAATGGAAAGTCTCACTGCTAAGTAATCTAACTTTAGCATTTTACAAGTGTGCATATATAGCTTAAATTTTCATTGGCCAACACCATTTTAATCTCAGTCTTTCGACTTATGTAATAAATATTTTTTACAATTTTAAAGAGACCGTATATGGTTTTTCTAATACAATTCTTTATTCAAGGGATTTTTCTACAGATCTGGACAATTGTTTATCCGAACTGCATATGACTTAAACCCGGTTTGAAGACAAACGCGATTTTCAAGCTTTGACCATACCTAATATAGGAGGTATTTACATTATTTATTTCACTGATCAGGTTATCACGTTTCACGTTTTTAGGGTATCTTTACGGACTCTCCCTCCTCTTTTCTTCACGTCTAACTTTTTTGGTGTGTTTAACGATGTGAATATGGCACGTTAGCTGTGATAACAACACTTTTTATCTTGTACACAGGGTGCTACACAAAAATGTCTTTCTTTACAGAACTTTGTTTTCCACAAATTTGCATGACCTTGAATGCAAAAAGTAGAGAGATTTCAAGTCAGCACAATGGCAGATACTAATAAGAATAAGAAGAAATTATTTTTCTTTGCGATACATCTCTCCTCTAGTATATAAATACCATATATACATTGTATCTGATCTTGTCAACAGCCTTCAAAAATTCGCAAATGGAGATGAAACACGTGTCGGCTGTAGATGAATCAATGATGTAATAAAAAAACAACTGTGATGAAGATCTCTGGCTGAATAAATCATCTGCAGAATCTTTTGTACTATATACTTTTGCTGATTGTGGGAAGTCAACTTATTTGTGATGTGCTCTGTCTATGTTCTAATTTTGGGTCATATATACTGAGAATTGTGTATATATTGTTTGATACTGTGGTTGCACGGTATAAAGGCACAGAGCACGCCTTGAGAGAGAGAATTATTATCAAAAACTTTATGCAAACATAACAGAGGTGCTGGCTGTTTTAGCTATCCACTGCCACTATTTAGTTTTTTTCTTCCTGTTTGGTGTCTAGGGGGTACCCAAGGGGACCCACTTTAAAAGCATGCACAGTGTGGCAGGCACCTTGGGGTACTTGCGACATGGTGCAAGGTTTTCCGCAGACACCCATTTTCCCCAAAGGAGCCTGTATTGTCGGTCGGAACACAGGCTCCCATTGAAGTCAATGGGAGTGCTTCTGAACGTTGTTCGGAAGCATTGTAATCGGTCCGGAGGAACCACTGATCACAAAATTGTCAGAACCGAATCCGACAAGGAGACAGGCGGTTTAGTTTCTGACTGACATAGAAATAAGGGCCTATATTTTTTATATGAATTCAAAGTGATATAAAGCATTAATGAAAAGTAATTTCAATATTTTTCAATGAAAATGATCATTACCTTAATTTTAAAATGTTATAAAGGTTGAGAAAATGTTTTAAAAAAATATTATAAATGTTTTATGTGTAGATATTGTTTTTAATGTAACTAAACTGTATTTCTTTTAAAATAGATTAAATCATTTAATTTATTTTAAAATTGGTTTGCATGTAGTTTTATTTTATTCTTTCGAAGTGTGTTGCAGTGCCAGTCGTTGTCAATATGTGGTGCTAGACTTACTCCAGCTCTGACCTAAAGTACATTTACAACTGCTGTGAGACATTGTTGGCCATGGTAACTAAAGAAAAATTGTAAAAAAATTGTAAATTGATACTTGTATAGCGCACTACTCACTTGCAAGGGTCTCAAGGCGCTTGTACGAATACCGCTGTGGAACCCATCCTGGCTTTCCCTGTGAGGCGCCCACTCCTGGGCACCCACAAGGTAGAGGCAGGCATCCTTAGCATTGTGGGGGCCGTTGTGGAGATTAAGCAAGGTATTGCCAAGAGTTGCAGAGTGGGACTCCATGATTGGACTAGGCACCGAGGCGAGAATGATCAGGTCCGTGGAATTTTGAGCCCAAGACCCGCCGAGGCGGGGAATTGAACCCTGGTCCCAGGCTAGACCTCTGCATCAGGGTCTGCCCCTCTAACCATTGAGCCACACTTCTAGCATTGGACTTACTCTTTGAATGATGGTGCATGTCCCTCTATAAACCCCTCTCTTTGTCCCTCCTTAATCCTCCCTTAACCCCTTCCATTTTGTTGTCAGTGTTCCCAATTTTCCAGGCACTTCTCCTTCTCCGACATTTACTACTAAAATGTATGTGTGTGTTTGTGGTTATCTCTTTCATTATCGAAGGAGATCTCTACACAGAACGCGTAAGTGATGCGGTAGAGGAAACCTTTTGTAGTACGTGAGAACTATTGTAGTACTTCTAAATGTATTGCAAATGTTTGAGAGTAGATTTCAAGGACTTTATTTCAGTACACAGACGTAATCCATTTTAGTTAACATTTCCTTTTTTACTCAGTGGAGATTCAGCAACTCTATAGAAGACACTGACTGTTTCTCTTGTTATGAGCACAGATTCAATTCAATGTCAGTAATTTAACACACTCCACAAAAAATGAAAACTATTCTATTGTAAAACATGTTTTCTTAGGCACTATATAATTGGAATGATTTGCAATGTAGTCAGTGAGTTGGCTCAGTGCTTCCAGGTTGTAGTAAATTATTATTGTTATTCATGCAGGATACAAGAGCTAGAAATTAATGCATGTAAATATGAAATCTACCCAAAAGGCATCATTTTGAAATCATCTCTGGTACTACTCATAAAGGCTGGGAGTCATTGTACTAAAAAAAGTTCAGTCAGTTCTTGGCGACGAGTAAAGAAGTACATCTTCCCTTAAAAAAGAGACTAAGTATTTTGAAGCAGAATTTTTTCAACTAAAAGGACAAGGAGAGCTTCCCTCAAAACCTACTTCAGAAGGATATTTGTATGTTTTTATATTAAGAGAAAGTCATGAAATGTGGAAAACTTTAAATAGTTTGCTGAATTTTACTAAAAAACTTTGCTTAGTTTGCATGTGAAACATTTGTTACTTTGTACACCCTTAACTAGTGTGTGCTAATCTGCATTAATATCCTAGCTATATGTGGTATTTCCATCTTAATTTGTTAAAAAGTCTTCAATTCCTAATCTGTATGAACCAAGTTATTAATCACACAATTCCCCAAACCTAGCTGTCCCAGCTTTCAATAGCCTAATGGTTTCAGTGTCACTTGCTCTGCTTTCAATCTCTTGCCAATGCTTAAGCCTTCTCTTCGCATTGCTGGCCCTGGTTGGATTGGCCACACAGGAAACACGGAACCCTCTGGATAGTTTCAATGAGCAGTTGATGCTCTTTTGGAAGTGGTGACTAGTTTTCAACAAATTCAGACCTTGAAAGCATCCTTAGGGATTTTAAGCAAATTGGTGCTGTGATGCTTTTGGGAATTTAACAGTCCTGGTAATTCTGTCATATACTCAACTAATGTCATGTATGAAGACTTCTTTGATTCTACTTTTTTACATTTTTATTCCTCTTTAAATGTTCACTCAGTGCCTAATTCACTTTTTTGTACATTTATGATTTTTTGCTATTCACAAAGGAATTTACCAAGAGTATCTTTATGGGTGCGGAGTCCCGCACATAGAAAATAGGACTGTCCGATCTTTTTATATATAGAGACTTCACATTCACATATTCGTAAATCCCTTTGTTAATAGCAAACAATCATAAACTTACACAAAAGTTTAAGTTTACCTTCATGAATCAGGGCATCAGTCTATTCTAATGCCGGCTGACATATCTTAATTCTCTCTAGATTTTGTACTTTTTCTTACTTAGTTACATCTTTAGGTACATGAATATATTCTTTAAAGTCTATTTTATTCTTCTGGTTTTTAATTCATCAGAAATCTTTACTTAAAAAAAGGTTTCTCTAAAACAAGGCGCTTTCTATCCACTATATTCAGAAAATTGTGCAATACAATTCATTTATTTACGTAATTTAAGAAGAAAACATTAAAGATTCAATATATGAGTCCTCTTTTAATTCGATGAGCTGGGTAAGAGGGTATTGGCTTTATTGCAATTATAAGTCCTACAGAAACATTGAGGTTTGGTATTTTTCACCCAGGGTTTCTCTCTGCCAAAAGTATACTAAATATCTAGTGATTCTTCATGGGTCAAAGCGTAGTTGTAACTCTTTATTATAGAAAATGCAAAAATAAAATTCATTGTAATCTAACAGCATCACAATAATAAAGTCATAGGACCAATGACAAAGTGTCATTATTATCGAAATAAAATAATATTAATAGGTTTATGTGCATAATATGTAGCAAGTATTACTGAAAGAAAAAACACACTTCTAACATTGACTTATATTAGCATCTGCTCAGGACATCAATATGCCGCACCGCCGATTTACAGAACCAATGTTCATGTATCAGTCATCGGCTCTTTTAGGTCTGTCAAAAGCAAGATTGAATAATTTCATCAGTTTCCCCCCCAAAAACTGTTTGTGTGTAAAGTAATTACACAATATTGGAGTGACCCATGGTAAACCAAAGGACCTGGGTACAATGTGATACAGAAAACAAGGTGGTCCTAATGGCCATACTTTTGTCAGAAAAATAAAAGACCCGAAAACACATTGGACCTACTACCAAGTGAATTGGTCAAAATGCGAGAGAGACATCAGTATGTATACCAGAGAACAAAGGACAACACTTTGTTAAAGCAACAGATTCAAATTTTATATTTTGATATAAATCAATAATGTATACATGCATAGAAACATACGTTTCAAAAGGTTTCTCAGAAGAGGTGCGTAGAAAAGTGTTTTTTAAGGTGCTCATGTGCAAAAGTGAAATAGAAGAACAAGAGGTGAAACTATCAGTGTGAGGGAAAAACTATTCTCTTTTTCTCAGATGAAGACCGGATGATATAACTTCAGGGTTAAGACCAGTGTAAAAAACCTGTTCGAAAAAATTAATTTATGTATATTCATAGAGTCTGTTTTGTAAGGTGATAGTGATCATAGATTACAAATTCATCATCCAGGCAAGAGCTGCATAAATCGATCCAGGCCTAGGGGTTTGGAAATGTTGATGTTTTCGAACCAACTACTGCATAGAGGATTAACCTCATAGATGCTATTAAACATTCCTCCCCAGTGCTGCGCTGTCCATTGGAACTAGTGCTGAATGGACGTCCAATGGTCGTGCGCAGCACTGGGGAGGTAGTGCTGCCGTCGGCCAATGCACCGAGGCAGCACTTAAGGGGTTAAGACCTCAGCATGCAGGTCTCCATCAGGACAAAGTGGACAGGGTAAGGCAACCTATGGTTGAGCGCAACAATGTAGTCCCGAATACAATTGTGTTCAGACCCACACAAGGCAAGGGGTCCTTAATTACCAATGCTTCTGAATAGTAATTCAATGCAGTGTTGTAAATCCATGAAAGAAGTGGATTTAAAGTTGAAGCTAAGTCGATTCAATGTGGAATCAATGTACTAATTACTTAGTCTTGGACAATGCGATGCTATCAGATGCAGCTGTTGTGAGGACCGCAGTGTCCCGAATGTGAAGATGCAAATGTGGTGAATAGGTAATTAGTGCTTTACTTCCACTTTGAAAAGCTCATTTTTGCTGGTTGGTCCATACCAAAGTGTCCATTAAGACAGTGGAATCCTGTTTCCTAGATTATATTTTTGACAATCTTTAAGTTCTTTGTAAACTTCCAGCATTACCTTAGGAAGATAGATAGAGGTATTTGAAAAAGTATATTAGTGCTGTTTTCCAGGGACATATCTCTGGAAAAAGTTCCAGCAAGTTATCTGTTTTACCGTTCAATAATTGCCTAAACTTCTCCCAGGGTATTTTAGAGTCCTTCAGAATTGGTGAAAGACAGAGTTAATTATTAGTGTTTGATCTCTATTAGTACTGACAACAACTGTTTTGAACAGGTTTTGATCTTAAATCTTTCCAAGTTGTATTTATTAACAATGAATGGAATAGACCCTCAAGTAGGTGAGACAAATTTGGGTTTCATTGCCTTTTCTTTGTCTGATGTAAAGTTGGGTATATTGTTTTTTTCTATTTCCCAGACCCACACATGAATACAGATCATGTGGTGATGATTTAAAAGGAATTACAATTCCTTCTAATTTTAGTTAAGTTACCAAGAATCAAAGTCTAGGTACTATGAACAGATTGTCATTGTTTCCGTCATTATTTATATTGTTGCTAGGAATGTGAATTGCTGCTGGAGACTTTTTGCTAATGAGATGCATTTTGTACTTGGCATGAGATGCCTTCCATATCTCAGTTGTTCAAACATAGGCTTGTATTTTGTTTTTTATATTTAAGCATGGATATCCTCCAATCTAGTGTGTCTTGTTTTGCCCAAATTTCAGAATTGGTCAACTCAGAAGCCCATTTTGTTCTGGTTTGTTCAGTTCATGGGTGAGTCCCTACCATGAACCCTACTCTAATGATGATATTTTGTTAAGTTCAGTGAATAATCTCACAGTTTGTAAGATGTTCTACATATTTAAGGTATCATAGATCCATATTGATTTATATAGTGGTATGAAGTCTAGAGTATTAACCTCCGCAGTTGGTTTTGTACATATCAATTGTGAGTTATTTCCCGATCTTTTAGATCCTCAGTGGATGTCAGTACAAAGTGGAGGCTTTTCTGTTGAGTATGTGTTGCCAATGTAGTGAGATAACTGTCTGATCTGATCCTAATTGTATAGGGGACAATATGGATTTGGTGATGACCTCTGTTGGTTCTCAATCATTTGTTGTATACAGGCTCTTTGCTATATAATGATTATCCTTAATCCCACTAAAAGTTTGATGCCCATTGAGTTGGGGTTACACAGTTAGTTGACCTTTAACAAGAACCCATTGGGAACAATTTGCAATGTTTCTCAGTTGATGGTGGAGGTTCCTTGCCTATTTATAACATTGTCTCTTGGGCATTATAGGGTTCTGTTTATCTATGTTCCCCAGCCTTAGAGATGGCTCTGTATTGCTGTTGTTCCCAGCCTTCAGATAGCTGACTTGTTGATTTTGTGAAATGGTAGAAGGATTCCTTCCGGCATAGGAGATATTTGAGGTGTTTCGGGTTGGAAACTCAGTTGTCCCTTGTAATAAAAGTAATCTTTTACCAATATTAGTATGAAAAGTCTTGGAGTCTGGTGAGAATCTCGAAGCTGCGTCTGCTGTGTCAATGGTCATTGGTGGGTTTGAAGGTGAGTTTTGACCCAAGCTTAACAATTGTGAGGTGCTTCCTGGTGATGATTTGTTAAGTGTGCAAGAAGTATCCTTAATTTTAGATGTGCAGTTTGTCCCTCTAATTTGTTTCTCTGGCTCCATTGTTGTTCCAGATGGTTCTGGATAGGCATTAAAGAATTTGCTTGTGCTGAATAGGAATCATCAAATGCTAAATTGATACTGACTTTCAGGGGAAGTAGCTGTAGGAGATCAATTACATTGTCGATTCTAGCCAAGTTGTTAATAGTCTCAGTTAGAATAGTTAGTTTCCCATCAATGTTCAGTTATGTTTGGGTGGTATTGTGAACTAAGGAAAGTTCTGGATTTTATGGTTTTTAATAGTGCTACTTGCTTTCCAATGAGGCAGGACAAGGTCTCAAGTGTGTTGGCCATTTTTGGTAGGGTGGAACTTATTGCATCCATGACAACGACCTGGTGAACTGGTAGAGTTACTTCTTAGTTCCTGTAAGAAGGAAATAGGTGAGGTATTGGGAGTTTATTCAGGCCAGTATCTTCAAATGAAGGTGATGCGTAGGTTTTTCCCGTTGAATAATCTTGCATATATCAATCACGAGATTGGAATTATCCATTGAACTTTCTAGATGGCCCAATCTCTTTTTCAAAGCATTTATTTGGCTATTAATGACTTCCTGGATTTTGTGGAGATTAAAACCTGTGTCCTGTGTACTGGCCTGTACATCTTGCTGGCTGTATATCAAGTCAGTGTCAGAGGTCATAATATTTAAATCTTTTATTTGAGGATGTCTGTTGATTTCCCCTGCTACCATACTGAGTGGTCTTTCGATTTTGGTAGAGAAGGAAGATCTTTCTGTACTTAATTTGGGTATTGGTTTTGGGTCTATCTGCAGTGGTGATGGAAGGTTTAAACAAGCATTCATGGTTGTTTGTTTTTGCAATGGCATTTAGAGTTTAGGAGTCTTTTGTTTTTTTATCACGTGCCTTGCCTGCAGTGATAGCCAGTTTGTCATCGGGTTCTTTGATGATCGTAGACACCTTAAACTAATGGAAACAGCTTAGTCTCCTCCCTGTTTTGCACTATTTGAAACTGGTGAAATTTACAGATCAGTAATGGAAATGGTTTAGTCACATATGAGACCTGGTTCTGTTGAGACTGCTTGGATTGCCAAAACATTGGCAGTGAAGTGATCATTTGTTTTGCAGTTGTTTTGGTGTTCAAAATTTCTATTGGTGTGCTGAAAATAAAGGACTATTTTGTTAACCAATGGCGTTTTTGTTTTTGATTGCTGCTGTTTCTGACCTTACTTTACATTCTGTTTCTGCTGGCAGGTGTTCATTATGACTCCAAATGTTTTTATGAGGGTAAAAATTAATTTATTTTGATGTATTAAAATCTTTTTGAAATGTTATGATCACTTAGCTTATTCAAGTTTTTTATTTCATTATGGCCTTTACAGCCCTTAGCATTTATGAATCGAGTTTGCTTAGATTGCTTGATATATACTAAGTGCTATAAGAAAAAATGAATAGAGTAAAATGAATGCCCCAAATGAAGATTTGTGTCAGGGTCTTGGCCTGTAGATTATGCACGTCATCTACCATGTAGATCAGGGTGCATTTGGATTGAAGAACCAAATCAGTGCCAGAACAATGAGTAAGAGTCAGTACACACTATACCATTCCTGGATAGGGGTGCAATGATAGTAACATTGATCGTTCTTGGTGCGATAAACTTATTTAGGTCCAGCCATAAAAAGTCAGAATCTACTGAAAATCATTGGGATAGTAAAGTCAAACCTATTTACTACTGACATCTGTTGAGCACTGCAAAGACACAAACTGCAATCTACAAAGAGGCTGAATTCACTGGGGGGTCTAAGCCTGTCTGGTCTTTTCTCGCCTACTACCAGAGCAAACATTGCACATCACCAACCACCAGAGATGAATTTTAGGAGATGTGGGAAAGTCGCTGCTACACCATTGTGTCAAGAAGGAAGAAAGGAGGCTACAGAGAGACCCACATAAACCCCCATGGGCACAAGCACATCAAGTCGCTTTTACAGCTTACCTTCTCCTCGAGTGAAGGTGTTAGACCTGGCATCTTTGGTGTATTTTTCCCCTTTCATTTTGCTTCTGAGCTCCTGTTTTTAAATGTGTGATGCATTTCGTTTTTGTTGGTTTTAGAGCTCCTAGTATTTTACCACCTCTGTAAATTGTGATTATGATTGGTTATCCATGATTGGTGTATTTGATTTACTGGTTAAGTCCCTAGTAAAGTGCACTGTGAATGTCCAGGGCCTGTAAGTCAAATGCTACTAGTGGGCCTGCAGAACTGATTTTGCCACCCACATGAGCACCCCTGCAACCATCTCTCAGACCTGCCACTGCAGTGTCTTTGAGTGCCACGTCAAACTGGAAAGTGCCCCACTTGCCAGGCCCAAACCTTTTCTTATCTACATGTAAGGCACCCCTAAGGTAGGCCCAAGGGAACCCCATGGCCAGGGTGTATTTGAAAAGTGGGACATGTGCTGGTGTGTTTGACATTTTCTGATGGTGAAGTACTGCAATTTTAGTTTTTAACTGTGGCAAGGAGTATCTCTCCCATAGGTCATCATTGGAGCTACCCTGTAACATTGTATAAGTGCAACTTTCAATTGAGAAAAGATATAGATTTGGAGTTCCCTGAACTCAGAATTCAATAACATATCTTTCTGCAAAAGTGTTTTTTAAATTTTGTGTTTGGAAATGTCACTTTTAGAAAGTGGTATAGCATAACAAGGGTACCCCAACATTTGAACCTGGGGTGTGCGATAGATTTGAAAAAGACAAAGGTTCATACAAGGCCAATATTTCCTTAGAGAGACTTATTATTAAAAGAGATTATCACTCTTATAAACTCTGACAGGAATCAACTATATTCAGTGATTGTTCAAAGGGATATAACAAACTCTTGGAAGCGATTCTTTTTACAGAAAACAGTTTCCTTTATTCACCAGTACTGGTTGATTTGATTTAAAGATCCAATGCTCACATAGGCATGAAAAAGGGGTCGTGGCATGGCGAGAGAAGAAAAGTAAAATCATTCATCGTATTGACAACAAAGGTAAAAAATCCTTGGTACAAATCATTAGGAATAAATGGAGTTTTTTATTGTAAGCTGGTCCACGGCGTTTCTATCTCAAAAAATTGAGATCATCATCAGGACGAAAGATGTGAGCAATAGGTACCTACAATGTTAACAAAAGTCCCTTGGAAATGCACAGTCACAGGTATCCTGACGTAAAATAGTTAACAAGTTCAGGTGCCTCACTTTCACCAACTAATGCTCTGCAGAAAAACATTATGCATGATGATGTGAACAGGGGCATGACAAAATAGGATGTCTTCACTGTCAACCCATTGTTGTATTGATGTGTGCCATGCAATGCAGAGTACCCTTTGTATTTGATCATGTGCACTTGATTGTTCACCCATACACGGTGTACAATTCCTGATTCTTCGGTCCGCAATGGGTCTACATCTGGCATGCCAGAGTTTGCCAACAGCTAAGTGTTGTTGATGCTGCATCAGTGTTCACTGCTAGTGCATACAGGCCTGTGGAAGACGCAGGCCTAGCCGTCAAAGACAATTTGCTTAAACACTGTAGTACCTGTGTCTGACACTATGGGTCAAATACAAATGATACAGTGTTGAGTCAATTCAATGTGTGTATGTTCTTACTGGCTTTGGATGTCATGCTGTTCTAAGTAGTGCACTATGTAAAGTCCTGCTTTGTTGTGGCCATCCAACAATGTCCTGTCCACCTTGGACACTGGCTCAAAAACATGTTAACATATGGCTTTGTTTGCTTTGTTGTCCTCTACATAATTTGCTCAGAGCTGACACATACTACATTCTGGTGCATAGATTTCTGCCAACAACATCAGTGGTGCTACCACAAGCCCATCGTGCTTACAGAGTCCTAAACATGACCTACCGAAGACACACATAAAATGGTTGGCGCGTCACCTGTCTAGGCATCATATTTGTATTAACTTGGCTTCAAGCTGTGTATCGCTGTCACACTATACTGTTGTGAAATTGTGCCGGACACAAACTGTTCAGTTTGAGATGTAAGAATGTATTGGACATATGTAGCAAAAATGACAAACCTAATGCCAAATATACACAATTTTCTCACATCATCAGATAATGTAGATCCCCATCATGTGCCACAACCACCCTGATTCATGCACATGTCTGACTTTGTGCACATTTGCTAATCTAGGCAGAAGAATACCAAGTAGCAATCTGCCTAGACATATTGTTTGAAGCATCCAAAATATGTTTTACAAGTACTGGATGCCTGATGTTCTTTTACATGTGTGTTTCAAGCTTTTCAAACAATAGCAGACATAAAAGGAATAAATAAATTGACAGTCACTTATGTTGTCACACGTACTAACTATTCCAAACATAATGATTACCACTGATGCATGCATGTCTGATCACACATGGATCAATGTGGATAGGCTGCAATGTGTGATCCAATGAAATGTAGACAGCTTGGTAGAACTGTAATCTTTTGAACATAATATTGAGTGAGAGAAAAGCTAGTCAGTTGCAATCTCCCATTCATAATTTTAACACATAAAAACAACCCCTTGCTTGAGAATTTTCCTTTGGAACTCAGGAATTGTTTCTTAGAAAGTACTCTGTCAGGATGTGATGCACTCCCTCCACTTTCACTTTGATGGTGTGGGCATCCAAAGATACCAGATACCCTTGGCATAAAACACAGCTTTTGGGTATACCTAGAGGTATTTTTTAAATATCACTCATCTAGATCTCTGCATGTCCAGAATTGCTTTATCTAAGAACTCCCATTCCATCTATGGTTGAGTCCGCCCGGGTAGTATCATCTCACCCTGTTGTGGATAGGCGCCAATGATGAAGCATGTGACAATAAGTGAGTGAAGCATCTACTCCAATATCTTTGGATACTCACACCTTTGAAGTAAAAGCAGAGGAAGTCTATCCCACCCTGATAGGAAACTTTCTAAAAAACAATTCCAGAGTTCCCAAGAAGAATTCTAAAGAACTGTAATCTTGACATTTCAGATTTCACATAAAAAAATGATGTCAGCAGTCATTCCATTTAATGAAACCCTGTTCATCTGATTAACAACTTGCACTTTGCGTCCAAAATATTGCCGCTTAAACACGAAAGCTGTAATATTTTTCATAATAATTACAATATACATGTTACAACACTAAAAATTACCACAAAAGCCAATAGCATGCAAAATATTATTGCATAGTCAAAGAAACGGGCCGCAAACATCCAGTAAGTGATGTCAGCATTCATCCTGTGTAATGGAGGAGTACTGTACACTTTCACTTTCTCTTATGAGCACACTGTTAGTGACTGTGGAGAGTGTTGGAGGTGTTTACAGTTGTGTGCTGGTTTCTTTGAAGTAGAGTGAGTTGCTGTGTCCTGTGAACTGACCCTGTGTCTCTGTGAAGTCTTGTGTACTTGTCCCTATGTGTCTTGTACCAAGTCTTTTCGGGTATCTGTCCAAGGGGTACTTTAACAATATTAACCATTGCTCAGGTATATTTGTGGGCTTTACTTTATTCCTAGTGTGTTTAGGGGTGTGTTTAAAGATGTTGATTGCGGGTAGGGAGGGCAGGATATCAGAGGGGGCATTGGGGAGCTTTTTCTGGCTTGTGAAATTCTACCTGCGGTTGATGGTTGAGATTGGGGGAAGGATCCTGCAGCGATATGCCGTAAGGTGAGGTGGGCGCATGCTCACAGTAAAATGCTGAGGATCTTCGCAGTGGACTGGACTCTCTGACAATGGAAGCACCGATGGCAGGATTGCGTGGGCCATGAGGGTAACATGTTGGACCACCTGGGAGTCATCATTGGCCTTCAAGGTGGTAAGTACAACCCCAAAATTCATAAATAATCTTTTTGTTTCCAAAATCCAAAATGTAGTCAGGAACACAATGTGAGAAACACTACAGGATGATATCAGTCAGTTATGTAAAATAAAGATGCAAGCTTCTACACAATCACACTTGTACCATTGTGCAAATGAGACAACGTTTATGATGAGGTATGGCCATGTTCAGGAATGTGTACACTCCTGTACACATAAAACGAAGTGCTGTGTCAAGTTTCAAGGTGTGCTGCACAGTGCATTCTACTAAGATAGTGTATGAGAAGAATTGTGTGTGGACCCTTAAGGTGAATGAGGTGGCCATGGGAGCTGCGCAATGCAGGATACATGACAAAACAAACTGCGCCATGTAAAAACATGTCTGGCACCACTGAGTAAGTGTCTAATCACATGTTGGCATTTCACAATGTTTGTGAAGTACCACATGACTGCAACAATGTCTCACAATTGCACTAGCACGTGGCTGATTTTGTGTAAAGTTTGATGAGAATTCAAAATTTGCATTTGAAAAAATATGCCTTCTCTGGATTGTCAGTCTGCCACATACACAAGGTGCAATCAGACAACATCAATTGTCTTAACACACCCTTGTGAGATCTGCAGAGATAACATTGTCTACAGACCATGGAGAACACAATGTTGTTGGGAGAAATGTGGCCTTTTGGAATGTGTCACACAAGTAGTGTGTGCAAAATGAACATATTTGCTAGCAGGATTATCTTGTGTTGCACAACTCATCATTGGTCATGTTTGTGGCCATGATAGGCAGCTAGATACAAACAAGTATGCAGCCTAAACAGAGACAGTACTGTTACAAGGCATTGTTTTTAATGTTCGACACACATCCGCTTCCCCTCTGCTCCACCAGCTTCATTGGCTCAGGGTCAGCCAGCGTATCGAGTTTAAGGTCCTCTGTTATATATTTTTTAGCTCAACACGGCCTGGCCCAAATGCACATACTTAATCTTGTCAAGCCTTATCTACCTTCTCACAACCTAAGATCGACCAATCTCTCTCTTTTCACTGTCCCCAGAGGCTCACATGGTAGGCCGTTTATTTTCCTTCCTGGGACTGAAATTATGAAATCCCCTTCCGCTAGATCTTAGAAATTGTAAATCTCTCCTCACTTTCTGAAAAAAGCTAAAGACTTTTCTGTTTAGTCAGGCCTAGTGGCCAACTGAGCTCCACTCTTGTCTGTGTCCGCTTCAGTGCTGGGAAACCCTGTTGGGTATCTGGCGCTCTATGATTGTTTTAAATAAATGAAAATAAAATGTAGACAAATCTGAGGTGAATAGAATTCATGTGAGCATACACGTCTGATACCAACACACATTTCTTTTTATGTTGCACAGCCGGCAGACCACTGATTACTCAGGAGGACATCGACGCCTTCATGGCCCCTCACGCCACTGGTGAGTTCCTGCATTAAAAATTGTCACTATGAGATGTGAAGAATGTTTGGGTAAAATCCTGTGTGTAGTTGTGTGCAGTGTGGGTGTGTATCACATGTACCTTGCCTCCAGTGTGATGATGCATCAAAAACGTGTGAATTGTGAACAATTCAAGAAGTTAAGATTGAGCACTGCATATGTCTTCCTGATGTAACTTTGCACATCTCTAGTCAGTGATAACCAGGCCAGAAATATGAAAGGGTTATGTCACTCCAGCCGATGCATGTGGATTACACAGCGTACATACAGTAGAGGAGACATGTGAGTGATGCTGGTGATGACTATGACCTGACATGGAATGCATGTACATCCTTGACTGAGATGACTGTCAATGATGATCAATTCTATTTTGCACCAGATGTCATTCACAGGTACCAGTACAAAGAGTCAGTCTCATCCACAATATGAAAGCAGGTGTACGTGACTAAATAATTATTGCTGCAGGATCCAGAGTCACACCTCCTTTGGATTTGCCAACATCACTGTAAAGGATAGTTAGGTCCCAACCTTGGATTATTGCCAATAGTGAGTGTCTTTCCTCTGATGAGTCATATCTTTGTCATGTTGGTGCATATTACAAGCACACCATTTACTCATCAACAATACATTGTACAACTTTGTGGTAGCATGATTGCTTTAGCCTGAGTCACGATGCTGTTTTCGCAGGCTGCCTGAGAATGAAAGGTAGTGAATACGCCAGGGTGTAGATTGAGATAAAAGTGGTTTATTGAAAGAAGATGCATCTGTCTTCAAAGAGGCCCTCAAGCAACTGCTTACAATTGCAATGCAGAGTTCGGTGACCTCAGAGCACATCCTACACGAAAGACATTCTAATCTAGAAGCCTGCTCATTGCCACACATCTCCCTTTTTATAAAACAAAAGGTGATACAAAGATAACAACAAAATAAAAATAGAAAAAACATAATATTAGAACAATTTCAGCAATAACAAAACACTATACCAATACCTCCTCCCTTAAATAAAAAAAATGTTTTTTATGAAGATACATGGATAATTAGCATAACACAAAATTGTTCTATTTTTTTGGTCGCACAGAAGTGCGAGCACTCTTCCTGATGGTTTATGTCAAAAAATTGTTACTTGAATGACTCTCAATTTTGCTAGGGAAAGAAGAACACTGAGGACGAAGTTTTTGAATATTACCTGACTTGACATTGTGAGGAACCAATGCTACACGAGATATGCCCCACCAATTCCTGTCAGAAAGTTTCACAGAATGCCTTCCTAGCTCACATATTTGCACAGAGTCCTTGAAATTTGATAAGCCTTTGCCCACAAGTATTGGGTTTTTTACATGTACCCAATCACCTACTCTTTTTTTTTTACTTAACATTTCTTTATTGATAATTTTTGATCATTCTTTCCCACCCATCCCACCCAATTATAAAAACAACCCACGCAAACAAGGCAATGAATATAAACAGAAATATTTTAAATAAGGCATTATGCAAATAATAAGCGAGACACACAATGGATAAGTGCAAATCCATACAAAGAAAATCCTTTCATATACAAGCAATTAATCAGCATTATGAGTCTGATCTCTCGATCCATTGTGTAACGGGATTCCATATTTCTAACCCTTTTTTTCTTTTTAAGGCCCTTATGTGTGTATATGGCTATTTCCAGGCTATAGGTAGCAAGGAATCGTGCACGCCATTGCTGGAATGTAGGCGGGTACAAGTCCAACCATGCAGATGTTAAGCAGATTCTAAGTACCGCCATTGAGATAAACAGTAATCCCTGCATGTTGGCGGATCTAACGTTCCTATCTACCCCCAGTATAATTTCCGCAGTGGTGATCTCAATATTGCTCTCAAATATTCCTGACAGAAACGTTGATATATCTTGTCTGATAGTATTTAGGGTTTGACATGTAGCTAACATGTGTACCAAATCTGCTTCGGGCTGCGCACATCTAGGACATAATGTGCCTTTACCGGTACTCCATTAGGATATTCTAGCTGGTGTATAATAAAGTTGAAAAAACGTCTTGTAAAATTGGGCTTGAAGTTTGGTTGACATTAATAAGCAATTTGAGATTTCTAGAGCTTTTCGCGTAAGAGGTTCTGTTAATTCTAATTTGTTTTGCCAATAACAGATATGCTTGTCTAAATCATCTGGGAGACTTACAACTAAATCTTTATAAATTTCACCAATTTTAACACTATTAGTGCGCACCGCTGTTTCGATTGCTGGAATTTTATTCATGGCCCTACTGCCACACCCTTTTTAGCAATAAAATCCCTAACTTGCAAATATTTTAAAAAGTCACGCGATTCTAGCCCAAATTTAGTTTTTAGGGATTCGAATGAGCGGAAGCCCGTACTGTCATATAACGAGCCAATCTGTGTGATTCCAGATCTTACCCATCGTGTCATACAATAATCTGTAAAGATCTCAGGGAGATTGGAATTTCTAACTCGGGTGGTATAGTGGGAGAACCTACCAAGCCCCAAGAGTTTTTGCACATGGTTCCAAACAATATAAATACCTTTAAGTGTTTTAAAGCGGACCTTTTTGAAATCACATTCATATGTTAACCTCCACAAATGATCACTTGTCTCTTTGCCTAGAATGAGTTCCTGTGGGGTTGGGACTAACATATCTATATTGGGCTCTTGCCTGGGGGTTAAGAGAGCTCTACTGTATTTAAGGACGGTTGCCCACCAATAGATTTTAAAGTTGGGAAGCGCCAGTCCCCCTCTTTCCCTTGGTAGGTTAATATATTTTTGAGCTCTACGTGTTCTTCCATATCCCCAGATAAAATGAGAGAATATATTATCCATATCTTTAAATATTGATGGGTCGAAATTTAAACAGATGGTCCGAAAAAAATACAGAAATTTCGGAAAGAATAACATTTTAATAAGATTACATCTTCCTATGATAGATAAATATAAGTTATGCTTAAGTTTAAGAAGTGGGTTCAAATTGAGACTTACTAAATTGTTTAGATTGGAGGTAATATTGATACCAAGATATAGTGCATTCTCTACCACCCTGTCGTCAGAAAAATTGATTTGACTATTGGTTACAATCTGGGTTTTGGTTTCATTCAATTTACACCCTGATATATCGCCAAACTTTTTCGCTTCTTCTTCCTTTTGTTTTAGTGTTTCCTCTGGATCGGCAGTGACTATTGTGATGTCATCTGTAAAAGCCAAGGTCTTTTTACACCATTGGCTGTTTTCCTGGGTTGTATTAAGTGGTTTGATTCTAGCCTTGAAATACATGGATCAATAAAGATGGCAAATAATAATGGGGAGCAGGGACAGCCCTGCCACGTTCCTCTAGTCACGTTGATGGCATCTGATAAATCCCCATTAACCATTACCACTGCCTCTGGAGTGGTATACATCGCCTGAACAGCTTTAATAAACTGGTCGCCAATCCCACTTTTTGACATGGCTGTCCATAGATACTGCCAGGAGACCCTATCGTATGCTTTTTCGGCATCTAGCAATATCAAGGCCATAGGGTCTCCTGCCACTTCAGCCATGTCGAAAAGTGTGATCACCCTCTGAATATGATCTGTGGTTGATCTCCCTGGGACAAATCTGTGTTGTCTAATGTATACAATTTTATGGATTAAAGGTGACAATCTACAGGCTAATAATTTAAAGTATATTTTGGAATCGTTGTTGATTAATGTGATTGGTCGATATGCACCAAGTTCCGTAGGATCCTTATTTTTTTTGGCAAAGAAAATAATTTTCGCCCAGGATGCCGGAGGGCGTCCACCTTGAAAGATATGAATCATTAAGTTAGTAAGAATATCTTTCAGTTTGTTACTAAATCTGACATAAAATTCGGTAGGGATTCCATCAAGGCCTGTTGCTTTACCCGCCGGAAGACTATTCATTGGGAGTAGAATTTCTATCCAATCCGGAGTAACCGAGAGAATATCTTGATCCGATTGAGATAAACAAGGGCGTGTAGTCAATTCTAGATATTCATCAATACTGACCTGGCTATTACCTATCTCAGTATAGAGATCCGAGTAATACCGCTTAAAAGCTTCTCTGATTTCTTTGGGATCATGAGTTAACCCATGGACAGGATCTCTAATTGCTTTATTCATATTTTCCGAGTTCTGTTGTCTAATACGAATAGCTAATTGATGACCCACCCACTCACTCAGTTCGTAGGTTTTTTCCCTGTTTACTACCGCTTTACTGATTGCTTTGGTGGTAAATATTTCAGATACTAAATTCCTTCCAATCCCTACCTCTCGTACCGCCCTTTCTACATTGACTCCACATTGCACCCCTCTAGCGAGGGCTTCTTCCCTTCCTATTAGGTGTTCCTGTAAGTTTAGCAGCTTTAGTTTTTCTTCTTTATTATTGTTGATGGAAAATCTAAGAGTTTTGCCCCTTATACCTGCTATCAATGCGTCCCAGACCACATCCAAAGGGGCACTACCCATATAAAAATCTTTATAAATTCTGAGATCCAATTCTCCATATGTATACAATATTTTTCATTGTGCAATAATGCTCTTTCAAAGGTCCACAGGCGACGATCTGATTGTATCTTCTCCATATTCATGCACATAAGTAAAGGATTGTGGTCAGAAAGAACCCTGGGTAACCGATCTATTGAGCAGCTAGATACAATGATCTTTGAAACAAAAAAGTAATCCAGTCTGGCTAGTTTTTGATGAGGATGAGAAAAGAAAGTATAGCCTGGGTTATAAGGGTGTTTTATCTCCCAGCAATCTGCTAACCCATGAGTATTACAAAGTAATTCCAAGGCTTTGAAAGTTTTAGGTTTCCTTCCTTGATAGTTGAAATTATGGCCAAAAGACCAATTTGTTGGGAGGTTAAGATTAAAATCACCACAAATAACCATGGGTACCGGCCAATGAGCGTGTTCATTAGATAAAAACAGTAATAATTCGGGGTCATCAAAGACACAGCCATAAACTGAGCAAATTGTGATCTTTTTCCCTTCAGCACATATACCCTCAGTAATTGCCCATCTGCCACAAGAATCTGCAGCAGATCTTGTAAAGCGTATTATACCACCCGTGCCAAAATAGCCACCCCCTTGTTTTATTTGCCTGAGTTGTAGCAGAAACTAGTCTATAACCCACATTTTTTAATATGTGTCTTTGGGACCCCTCAATATGGGTCTCCAGCAGACAAACAATATCTGCCTTGGTTGATTGGAGGCCAATTGCTATTTTTTGTCGCTTCCTAAGATCATTAAGCCCACATATATTGATACTCAAGATTTTTAGTTTAGCCATTTATATGTATTGCTGAGGCAAGATGGCGCTGGTGTGATCAGTGGCAGTAAGCAGAGCTCCGTGGCGTCCAGACCCCTGTAAAGCTAGGAAGCAATGCTCAGCGATGCTCAGGGGGTCGGCCAAGCTGAATCCGCAGGAAATTACCCATGAAATTACCCATGGATTTTAAGACATTGCATACGGGTGAAAACTCGGTGAGGAATAAGGAGAAGAAAGGACAAAAGGCAGAGGGGAGACTCTGTTGGTGCGTTTGGACGGCGTTTGGACGGCAATGGTGGATAGTGAGAAGGCGGTGTAGCGATATTGTAATGGAGGAGGAAAATTATCAACTATCAACGGTCAACGGTGGAGAGAGGGAGAGAAGATCTACCTGTGCGATACTGAGTGGTTCGGAGCCGGAGTCGGAGTCGGACCAAGTGTGACATGCAATCTCTATAAAAAAAACATTTCAAAAAAACAATCATACCTGTATCTCACTTGGTGCTTGAGATAACTTCCGAGAGGATCTGCGGCTTGCGGTCCGATGGAGCTGCGGCTCCAAACTTCCCCGACGTGGTTTTGCAGCTGATTTCCAGCCCGGCTGTGTGTGGCCACGCAGCTAAGAGGATCATCATTGTGGCAGATACAGGTGTCTACGGGTGTCTGCGTGTGTGGCCCCCCCACTGTTTCGAGGTTCCAGACTGTCCTGCTCTCACCACGACTCATCCAAGGTTCAAAGCCTCGAGGCAGACTGGGGTGGATCGGCAGCTCGGCGGCTGCATGGACTCGGTGCTCCACTGTTGTCCTGTTTCCAAGGAGACGCTGCTAGACGCTACAAGGCCCGACCGGTGCTCAATGCAGAGCACACACAAGGGGAATGCTCGAACAGGGACTTGAATAGGTTCTGGCTCTGGTTTTGGTTCAGGGCAGCTCCACTCAGGCTGCACTCCCGGTGGCTTGGCCCACTTTGGATACCAGGTAGTAGCGCTCCTGACGTTTGTGTCACGCCTGGTGAATGGAGGCCCTTTGAAACAGGTTTTCTACGGGTGCTTCTATCAGAGTTCACCGAGGACAAGTGAATTCAGGCAGATACCAAGAACTGCTGAGAGAACGGGTTGCTTCTGCTCCGGTTCTAACCGGTATACTGTGGCCCCGGAGAGACTACAGTAGGGCCAGCAGGGCTGGATACCAACAGTGGAAGAGGTGGCCGACATGACTGAAGTGGAGGGGTCCAGCCCCGGGTATGTACTGCGCGAGCAAGGTATCGAGAGCGCTTTAGGCACAATATTTATAACTGACACACAGGGGGCTGGGAAGTGTCTTGAGCAAGCAAGTACTCAGGGCTCGATAAATCCAACGAGGCGGCCAGAGACCAGGGCGGCTAAAAATAAAGACAAAGACAAAGAAGAGAAAATAAAAATCACCGACAAAGAGAGGGACAAAATTAAACAGAAAGAGCAGAGGGAAAAGGAGAGGGATAAAGATAAGGAGAAAGACTCAGCTAAAGACAAGGACAAGGATAAAATCCAAGATAAGGAGCATGATACAGACATTGGTTCTGATAATCTACAGACAGTGGCCAAGATGGAATTATTGGCGAAAAAAGCCCAACGGCTACAGACTATAAAAAATCTCAAATCTGCCGCCCGAACTAGTGGCCAGGCTAATGATGCTCAACCCCGGATCTTGACCATATTTGCACCAGCAACCAAAGGGCAATCCGACCAGGGGAAGGTAACAGAAATCGACAGCAATTCAAGTAATCCATCTAAAATTCCCGGCAATCGGAGCAAATACTCTGTAGCCACTAGTGGAAAAGCCATGACAGGCCCAATAACCGAGGTGTGTAGTTCGACTGAACTTAAAAGACCTCCAGAGGGCCTGACAGCCATGTTACCTGCAGAACTCGCACAGACTACCAGCCTAGTCGCTCCAACCTCCTTATCAGCATTGCCCTCAAGCTCGACCAGCGTAGTCACGGGAAAAAACGAGCATTCTCATAGGCTCGATCTAAAACTTGATACTACAGTTCCACTCCTAGACAACCCGAGATCTGAATCAGAACTAGAATCAGAGACAGAGTCTGGACTATATGAGACGGGGATGTCTACCTCAAGTGAACCTTATGGTTTGAGACACAAACAGATAGATTTTGAAAGCCAAGAGCCCTCTGATTCCAACCTCAAAACGAACTCTAAAAAGACGAATGACTCTTCTAAAGAAAATAGCGCAAGGAAAAAACAAGATAAATAGAAAAAAAGACAAAGGAGACGCCATAAACTAATAGATGAGGATACTACCGATCAAGGCAATAATACAGATCGGATAGATTATCGCCATAGGAATCTATCAACACAAGGACAATCAACGTCCGATCCAAAATATAATTCAAAATATAATTCTGAAAGAGATGTAAATATGATCGCACACAAATCATCTGACGAAAGGGATGGTCACAGTGAACCTTCTCTGGGCGATGTATTTAACTCAATTAAGAAATTTCAAGATATCGTCGAATCTGACAATAAGAAACGTCAAGGATCCATCAATAAGGTGGGACAAACTTGCCTAGAAATTTCGGAAAGAATGGCTTCGGTTGAGCTCAGGACTGAGAATCTTGAAAAGGATGTTTCTGTCCTCCAGAAACAAGGGAAAGAACACGAAGGAATTGTGCGAGATTTAATGATGAAAGTGGAGGATTTTGAAAACAGGGCCCGGAGGAACAACCTACGCTTCTTAGGAATCCCGGAAGGAGTAGAGGGGAACGACCCAAGGGGCTATATGATCTCTCTATTTAAAGAATCTTTCCCTGACTGGGATAAAGAGGTTCAGCGGGCTCATCATTTTCCCTTTACTTTAAATAAACAATCTCATTCAACAGAGAAATACCCAAGAGCATTCTTGGTTTATTTTGGTAACTTTCTTCTACGGGAAGCAATATTTGATCTGGCTCATCCTACACACAAAAGAGAATACAAAGGGTATAAGTTTTTCAGTCGACCTGACTTTGCCCATGCAACGGTTGAAAGAAGATGGCGGTTGCGACAACTTTTTACCCCTTTTGAACAGCTGGGAGCCACAGTATATTTACAGAATCCTGTCAGACTGAAGGTCATGTACAACGGAAACACCAGAACCTTTATTAGCGAAACCCAGGCGCAAACCTATCTAGAGGAAATCACAAGAAACAGCGTTGGCAAAGATAAACTTAAAAAAGGGGGAAGAAAAATAATACTTAGTGTGTAACCAAATGTTAGTCAACAGCACACCTGCGTCAAGAAGCGAAAAGATATTTTTGAGAAAGAGAGAGGGTGGTGGGCAATATAGGGTATAGAGACAAAATATCGACTCCAAAATATCGACTGGACATAATATCGAGTTTTTAATATAGACTGGACAAAATATCGACTGGACATAATATCGACTACAAAAATATCGTTTTTCAGGTAAGTGAAGTAATATCGACTGTATAAAATATAGATAGCAAAAATATCGATTTTTTAATAATATATAATATTTTATAGTGTATTTTTATGTAATAATATGTGTGAATAGTGTGTATTAATGTTATAAAATATTTTATTACATGAATTTTGTTTTTATAATAATTGCGTAATGTAATTCTGTAGCGGGTTGTGGGTTTATAGGGGAATAGGGT
This sequence comes from Lissotriton vulgaris, assembly GCF_964263255.1. NCBI lineage: Eukaryota > Metazoa > Chordata > Amphibia > Caudata > Salamandridae > Lissotriton > Lissotriton vulgaris. The sequence continues at coordinate 928,456,294 of NC_141687.1, forward strand.
GGGAAGTAATTTAATAATAATTAATTAATTAATATATGTTTGTTAATATTTTTAATTAATAATTAATTGATAATTAATTAATATTAATTAGTTAATTAATTAATATAATTTTGAACATATTTTGTATTAGTAAATAATTGTTAATTAATTAATTGTAATTAGTTAATTACATTAATTAGAGTACATTTTTATTATATATAATTTTTTGTAATTTTTAAGTAATTAATTTTGAAAAAATAATATTAATTATTAAAATAATTACAGCTAATGTTCTAATATATTTACTTTATTGTTATTGTTAATTAATGATTAATTGCTAATTAAATAATATTGATAAATTTTGGGTAAAGGAGCATTTTTAGGGTTCAGGGTCAGTTTTCAGTTCATGGGTAAAGGGGTATTTTTAGGGTTCAGGGTCAGTTTTCAGTTCATGGGTAAAGGGGTATTTTTAGGGTTCAGGGTCAGTTTTCAGTTCATGGGTAAAGGGGTATTTTTAGGGTTCAGGGTCAGTTTTCAGTTCATGGGTAAAGGGGTATTTTTAGGGTTCAGGGTCAGTTTTCAGTTCATGGGTAAAGGGGTATTTTTAGGGTTCAGGGTCAGTTTTCAGTTCATGGGTAAAGGGGTATTTTTAGGGTTCAGGGTCAGTTTTCAGGTTTTGGGTAAAGGGGTATTTTTAAGGTTCAGGGTCAGTTTTGGGTTTTTGGGTAAAGGGGTATTTTTAGGGTTCAGGGTCAGTTTTGGGTTTTTGGGTAAAGGGGTATTTTTAGGGTTCAGGGTCAGTTTTGGGTTTTTGGGTAAAGGGGTATTTTTAGGGTTCAGGGTCAACAAATAAGATTTTAAAAAATTATTTTTATTATTTTCATTTATTATTTAATTATTATAATTTAATTTAAGTCGTTTTAAGTATATTTTAGTAATTAAAATTTAATATTAATTTAATTTAACACTGTTTTTAATAAAGTCGATATTTTTTACATCTATATTTTTGTTAACGATATTTTGTACTCGATATTTTTGTACTTACCTGTTTGTAGATACAAACTCGATATTTTGACTGTCGATATTTTGTCCACGATATTTTGGCAACTCGATATTTTGTCCGTCGATATTATTTCAGTGATCCGCAATATAGTTAGCATAGACAGATGTTATGTTTGTGCAAAATGACTACAAGGAAACACATTGCTTAAAATGAATATGTAATCCTATACTCCCAATAGTAATAGGGGTTAGGACGCGGAGAGACGCCAACTGCATCGAATCACACGATGCCCACAACCTGGTTCCGACGGAACCCGGTTGCCTCACAAATAGGGGGAGGGGTGTGGTGGGATGTGGGGGGGGTAAAGGTAGATGGGTTTTAGGGGGAGGAGGGAGGGGGCAACCAAACAGGCAACAAATCAGCTCAGAATCTATGATTGACATAGTTGCGAGAAAATTGAAAAAACGGGCATTGTTCACTATTAAAAAGTGCAAATACCAATATATCCAATCTCCTACTCTTAGTCTGCATTCTTTCATTAAACCAGGATTCGCTTTAACAGTTCTTTTAAAATTGACCATATTTGAATTAAGTTCGGACGACTTCCACCATTCATCCACACTCCCTGTCTTTTCTGACATTTTTGTAGTCCAAAACGGGCAACATTCAGTAGAGGGTTCCCTACCCCTCATCAACTCAAAAGGAGATTTCCCAGTTACAGAATGTGGTGTGGTGTGGTGTGGTGAGACCAAACCAGCTCTTGAATAGACCTAGCAACAAATGTATTGCTTTTGATGGAAGATTGAATACATTCTACAAGTGTTATGTTGAAATGTTCAACTTTCCCATTGCTCTGGGGATGATAGCGAGGTGTTCTCAAGTGTTTTACGGCACAGTTTATTAAGAAAGAAGACATCTCATTGAAGTACATTGAACACCATTATCAGTAAAACTCTCACCTGGAAGACCTTCCCTTGAAAATACTATTTGAAAACACTCAATGGATTTTTTAGTAGTGGGCCATCTACAGAGATGGTCAACCCTGACAACTAAGTATCTCATGGGGTTTGGTTGAATTTGATAGGGACCTAAAAAGTCTACACCAATGCGCTGCCATGGTCTTTTGAGACATAAGTTAACAGACTCAACTTGCAATTCAGTAATTAAAACCTTGTCACTAAGTTTACATTTAACACAATTGGAGACATATTCGGCAACTTCTAGGTCCATGCGGAGCCACCAAAATATATCTCTGATTTTTCTTTTGGTCAGAGTGGAGCCTAAGTGACAGCTATGTGCCAAACTGATTAAGTATTCACAGAAACAAGTGGGTGCCACTAGTTTGTCTTCAGGTACTAGAATATCACCTTCTAAGGATAACTCATCTAAAAACTTTCAAAACATCTGAATATCATGTTGCTAAAAAGTTTCTTTTGGCCAACCAGATTTTTCAAATGTAATGACTTGACTGAGGATGTGGTCAGATTCAATGGCAGAAATCTAATCTTTCTCACAAAATGTATCATCTCCTATATAAGTGATGAAACACTCCTCAGTTTCGTTTCCCATTCTAGATTTTCAGTTTCATCAATGGGAAGTCTGGAAAGACAGTCTGCACAAGAATTTTTCCTACCAGGAATATACTCTATTGAAAAAGTAAATTCTAAAAGTTTTGCTGCTAACCTTGAAATTCTGGCAGTGGTACGTTTGGTCTATTTGCCTGAAATAATATTCACTAAAGGACAGTGATCAGTTTTAAGTATAAAAGGTCTACCCCATACATATGCTTTTACATTTTTTATACACTCCAAACACAAGCTAGGAGTTCTTTTTCTATCACAGAATACTTGTGTTCAGCAGGTCTAAGTGTCCCAGAAGCAAAACCTATGGTAAATTCACACCCATTATCCATTTTGGTTAGGACAGCTCCAAGACCATATTCGCAAGCATCATAGTTATAATAGTGATTCTACATTCAAGAAAAGGCTGACTTTCCATTGTTCATGACAAGCTCAGCTCGTCATAAGCACAGCTCCACTGTGCCTCATGACGAGTTGAGCTCGTCATGAGCATGGAAGGGGTTAAATGATTGTGCACAAGAGTCTGACCATACAAATTCAGCATTTGTTTTTAAAGAGGTCTAAAACATTCAGTCAGATTAGGAAAATTCTTTGGAACTTTGGCATAGAAAGCAACTGTTTTTTTATTTTTGGGAGCAGGTGCATCTATAATTCTCTTTACAAGACAAGGCTTTGGTCTAACACCTTTATTGGAAAAAACCGACCCAGATACTAACTTTCATTGGTCTTGAAGATGCAACCTTTCCTCAATATCGCACATCTGGATTCAAGTATGTTCAAGACTTTAGTTATTAAAATATCATGTTCAGACTCACTTTTAGTAATAAGTAAAATATCGACTTGATAAACAGCTACTTGTGAAATACCCAAAACCATTTCAGACATTCATCTTTGAAAGACAGCTGCCGCTGAGACTATACCAAAGGTCATTCTGCAAAACTGGAAAGTACCATCTGGTGTGACAAAAGCAGTAAGGTAACGGGAAGTTTTGTCCAATTTTAGCTGACGATAGGCTGATCTAAGATTCAAGTTGACTGACCAATTTCATAATAAGATCTTTTATTCTGGGTAAAGGAAAATTGTTCACCCAGATGGCCTCATTGACACTTCTTAAGTCTACATACATACTTAATTTGCCTGACTTCTTCTTGACTGAAACTATGGGAGATGCCCATAGGGTGCCCTCCACTTTTTACCTTGCATGCACGTCAAATAACATATCAGATAACTCTTTCCTGACACTAAAACAAATGTTACATAGTTTGTGTTTGACAGGTACTACATCTCGTTTAACTTTCACAGAATATACAAAATTTGAAATTTTCCTCAAACTGTCTTGAAAAACGTTTGGAATTTTTTTCAACCAATCATTAACATTATCATGTATTGGAAATGCATTTTACATTATGCATGTGGTTAACAGGACTATCCATATTTGTTACATCACACTTTTCAATAGTAATAGGGTTGCTTGAACCAGATCTGATGGTTAAATTAAATTCAGCTCGGTGAATAAGACGTAAAACATTAATGCCTTTATGTGCTACATGGACTTATCCTTTCATGGAAGAATGTAGTAACTTGATTAACGAGCAAAAATAACCAACAAGATCTACTTTACTGCACTCAAAAGCTACTGTCATGACATCTGGGGGCAAGAAAGATTGGTTACTCCAATACTGTGAGAACTAAGAATGATATATGATAGTGATACAAGCTCATATGTCTACTAAATCTTAATGGAAGTACCATTGATCTGAACTGCAACTTCAGCATCAGTGAGTGAAGAAGTTTTCTCTTGTTTGACACATCTCACAACTAATGATAATACCTTAGGTAAAACTTCACTATTGTCATCATCATCAACATTATGGTCTTCACTAACTACACAACGGACAGAATTGTTAAACCGACCGCCCCCTGCAAGCTTTTGAAAACTGGTCCATTTTCCCACATTTCTTGTATTGTTGTCCATGAGTAGGACAAAGTTTAAAGGTAGAAACGTAATTGGTGATCCACATCTGAAACAGATGATCTTGCGAGTTTGAAAACTCAATTGTGGACTTTCAGTTGTAGTTTTAAAAATAATTTTGTTCTTTTTTTATCAGTTTTGGCAGGATTGATAATGGGTTTGTTGATGACGGCACCAGAGATGGTCATTTTGCTAAGAGATTCTTCTAAAAATTTCACGTCTTGACAAGACTCAATACTCTTAGCTTTATCAACAGCTTTATCCAAGGATGGATTTTTACATGTGAGAAGGAATTACATCTGACCACGAGCTGATCTCTTACTGGCTGCTAAGTGAAATCTTCAAATTAGCAAGTCGCAGCTAATACCTTCAGAGCAGTAACATATGAATCAATGCTCTCTGAGGGTTTTTGTAGTCTTGTAAAAAAATTGTAAAAAGTGTCATTAGACAACATCAAGCAAAGCAGTTTGTAAATACAAAGAACAAGGGGAATCCTAATTATTTGAAAATATACGTTTTTTATATATAGATGCCATTGAAAAGAAGTACAAACACAAGAATAAATCAGCAAAAGTCATGAAAAGAAGTGAAGTTACATCAACCTAACAACTCATGACCATCAACTGTTCCAATAAAATGAAAGGCAACAAATTTCCTTCTGAGAACATATGTCGCTCGAGAATAATAAAATTAATATTTTCAAACAATTAGGATTCCCCTTGTTCTTTGTATTTATAAAATGCATTGATTGATGTTGTCTAATGACACTTTGGTGTTTGTTCCAGATGGACTAACCCTCCAAGTAACTTCAGATTTACATTAGTTCATTGTAAACAAATTCCCTTGTAGGCTAACCAATGGAGGCAGTATGACAGAGTCAGCATTTAATATGAAGTAATGTAGTCACAGAGGGACTTCTTTTGTGAAGTGACATGTAAATCTTGCAGACAGAAAGCTGAACGACAACACGAGAAGCCTCACTGGGGATAGTGGACTTCAAATCAACAGGATCTTCAATTAGAGAACAGTAAGTTAATCCGGTGATAAAGTATGAGCAGAAAAAGCACACAATGTTTAAATAGAAAGCACAAGGTCAACCACAGGTAAACACTATAGGATGCCGCTTTACTGTACACAAAGAAGAGCCCATGAGCTTACATATGACTTTAATTATGTCCTTTGCTTGAAATGCTGCTTTGGATGCACTGCCTGATGCGCTGCTTGACGAAATGCCTTTTACTGTGAAGAGCGCTTGCTTGCTAAAAGTTCTAGGGAGCTTCCGCTGGACTTGTGTAATGAGCTTTCAAAAAGAGTTGGCTGCTAGGTTACAACCGCAATGTATGTTAAAAGTGTAAGCCTTCATCAATTACACTTTAAATCTGGATATTGTGTCAATAAATTAATGGAAAATTAATAAAAGTCTCACCTAATTTATTCACTTACGAGTAAATAATGAATATTCTGAAAGTCAGTGTTGCTCTTTGGCCCCGTCTTTTCTGTTCTTCTTTTCCGTTCTGTAGTTCCTTTTGTTTGCAAAATGTTCAATGTTGACCCAGATCGTCGCCAGTTTTGTAGTGAATACGCCGAGATGTAGATTGAGATAAAATTGGTTTATTGGTAGAAAATGCATGCGTCTTCAAAAGGGCCCTCGAGCAACTGCTGACAATTGGAATGCAGAGTTCGTAGACCTCAGAGCACATCCTACACCAAAGACATTCTTATCTAGAAGCCTGCTCATCACCACATAAAGCCCAAGCTCAAAACCACCTTTTCACATCATATCGTGTGTGCCAATGTTGGGAGATAAATACATGCGCAAACAACATTTTAGATGTCAGACACTCTCTACGAGGCCAGCTTGAATGAGTTGGAGTGCGAAATGTGTGATACCCTTGCCAAATTGTATATTAATATTCACAGTAGTGAGAATGGTTGAATTGGTTCCCAACCATGCTGTTCCAATGTGTGCTGCGTTGTGTGGTACAACTGGAAACAACAAGACACCATTGATTGTTCAAGTGCATGAAGGTGCACCTTACATCACATGAACAATCAGTGATCAAAATGTCATCATGTGACTTTAATGTGTGCTGCTTCATGCATAGAAGTGACATAATATCATTTAAAGAATGGTTAAGTGCAGGAAGGGGCACTCTGGCACATTCTCTACTTCCACAGCAACGCAGAGAGACATGCACCATTGTGCAAGTGGGTCTCAATGTGCTCAAGGAGGCAGTAGTTTTCATGCAGGGTGGGGGCAGACTCAAGTTTGCACAATACTATTGTAGGTATGGTGCATACCAGCTTTCCTTAAGTTGCAGGGCATAGTGTTAAGTCAAGGATACCATAGGCACGCTCCACAACCACCTTGCCCATTGCCATGTTTTGGCTCTGCGATCGTATTGTCAAGCTGTCTCCTTGGGCACAGTCTCCTGGTAGACCATGTCAAGGTATGTGACAGCACCATCATTTGACTCTGACAATCTTAAAATGTTGTGACACTACACGCCCATACCATGCATTGTCATGTCAGTGACTCCATCATGTTGTAATTGATCCTTCATTCCACATTGCATTGTTCAGGTAACCTTTTTACTTCACAATCTTTGGTTAGAGTGTAGGGTCCCTAGTTGTAATGCCCTTGTGTTTCTGAGTTACATGGAGAACATGGACATCATTTTCAGGCCTCACAGATTGTCATTTGTCCTATTTTACAGACAACATGTCACCAGAGGAGGCACACCCAGTCCATATCTGTAAAGAACAATATCTGCACATTCGCCAGGTGGCCAAGGGATATCGGGCTATGGCTAAGAGGTACAAAGATGACCGGCAGCAGTGTGATGGAGCCCTCTGTCTGAGGTTGCAAAGCAAACATTCATAAGGGACACAGAGGCCATAAATGGCCCTCTAACGTTAAGCATGGGTCCAGACATGCACAACAATATGCCACTCAAGTTCAGGCACCACACAGCCAACATGCTGCAACTAGATTAGGCACACAAGCAGGTGCCCCCTCACATCCACGTGTACATGGGACTGCCACACTGCCATCTGCAGCATGGACAGACACATCCTGTAGGGCTCACCAACAGGGACGTTGTTGCATTATGGATATGTATGTGCGAATGGCACAAATTGAAAGGGATGTGACAGACATGAGCACCCACCTCCAGGACATCAAGGGTGCCCTGGGGCTACCATTTTGAGCAGGTCAGGTTGTGAGCCTTACCCCTTTTCAACAGACCCCAATGGTTATTTTTTTAAATGTTTATATTAGTGTAGGTTTTTAAGTGTTAGGTAGTGTAGTTGTAGAGTAGACATAGTTAGTGTAATTATTAGGCAAGTTTTTAGATTTTTTTGTCCTCTTAATGTAGTGTTCTCGGCTAAGTTTCCTTTTCCTTTGGATTGGGGTTTGATGTATTTTTTGTTGTATGAAAACCAAAATATATATTTTTATATATATATATATATATATATATATATATATATATATATATATATATATATATATATATATATATATATATATATATTACCTACTGGCGGTTGCCAGTAGGTATATATAGTTAGGATTTTTTTCCTATGGGATTTTTGAAAATTCTATTTCGAATAACTTTGGCGTTTGTGTACGGAATTGGCTGAAATTTTCAGGAAAATGGCACATTTTGTTTCTGAGCAGCCCCTGAAAATTTGGTGGGGTTTCGTCAAGGGGGGGGCTGAGAAAAAAGGGGGTCCCAAAACACATTTTTAACATTGAGTTTTCCATAGGGCGGTTGGACTCACTTTTAGCTCGAACGGCTGAATGGATTTACACGAAACTTGGCAAAATTGTAGATATGGTTTGCCCGACGTGCCTTTGCTATTATGGCTGAGATACCCGCCACCCCCTCTCAACACAATCCCCAAAAGGAGGGAAACCGGAAACAGTTCTTGAAGTTTTTGGAAAAGGGGAGGGAGTGACCCTCCCCGGCCGTATTTATTAAAACAAAATTAAACGTTAAACAGTTCATATTAATGTACAATTTCATAACCACATTGCGATGTTTGGCTAACCTTAACAGATTCTCTAATACAGAGGTTCTCCTAGCCGAACTACCAACCTGCAAAACATTTTCTTTAAATAATGAAATTGTACATCCTAACGTTTAAGGGCCAACGGCAAGGTCGTAACCGGTGTCAAGATCCCTAACCAGAAATACCCCCCCCCCACTTGGGAGGGGCGACAGCACTGAGGCGTACCCCACGTGCAACTACCAATTTCCCTTAACTTGTCGGGGGCCCCAATAAACTCGACGCCACTTAAAGGTCGTTCGAGGACTCGTGTGAGTATCTAGAAGGTAGCGTAGACCTCCCCCCAAACCCCACACAACTTACCACATCTGCCGTCGCAGACGTCACTGGCCCCGGGAAATTCCCCAGGAGGGGGCTGTAACCCCTCCTACACAGGAAGGGGCCTTGACCGCCTTTCCTTTCCTTCCGGCGGCCTCTCCTTAGACAGGACCGCCTCCCCGTTGAGGGGCCAATGGCCACCTCTCCCGAGCGCTCCCATCCGTGTTGGGTGACGCCCACTCATAGGGATCTTCCAATTACTGCTCACCGATCATGACCTTACCGCCTACCAAATAAATACGACAATGCTACCTAAAACAACAATCCATTGGCCACTATGACCCGAATAAGCATGCTTATAATGGACACAAAACCGAATATCTTTAATCACAGAACATACATAAAATCGACCAACTTTATTACACACTCAATATCAACATGATAATACCACAACCTGTAAACAAAATTAGAATTATCGAACCATCTTAAAACAACTAGCTGTCCTCAGGGGCTGGTGGGTGGGTCAAAATTGGCTCTTCGTTCCGTCTCGAGCTCACGTGCAGCGAGGAGGTGCAGCTTCAGAGCACAGGAACAAGAGGATGTCTTCCGGTCTTGCGTCTCTTTTTATCCGTCTTCAGGGCGGGCGTAAACCCGCCCCTGCCTGCCCCGAGGGCGTGGCCAGCTGCGTCAGTGTCTAGGCCAGCCCACTCCAGGGCGGGAAAGAGCGCGCCCCGGCTACGCCGCTTCGGGCATACCAGCCGAGACGCGCCTCCCGCCCAAAAATGGCTTCCCGGGGGGATCGAGGTACTCTGCCATAAGTTCGGGGGGACCGAGTGGTCGCCCCTTTCCATATGGCTGAGATACCCGCCACCCCCTCTCAACACAATCCCCAAAAGGAGGGAAACCGGAAACAGTTCTTGAAGTTTTTGGAAAAGGGGAGGGAGTGACCCTCCCCGGCCGTATTTATTAAAACAAAATTAAACGTTAAACAGTTCATATTAATGTACAATTTCATAACCACATTGCGATGTTTGGCTAACCTTAACAGATTCTCTAATACAGAGGTTCTCCTAGCCGAACTACCAACCTGCAAAACATTTTCTTTAAATAATGAAATTGTACATCCTAACGTTTAAGGGCCAACGGCAAGGTCGTAACCGGTGTCAAGATCCCTAACCAGAAATACCCCCCCCCACTTGGGAGGGGCGACAGCACTGAGGCGTACCCCACGTGCAACTACCAATTTCCCTTAACTTGTCGGGGGCCCCAATAAACTCGACGCCACTTAAAGGTCGTTCGAGGACTCGTGTGAGTATCTAGAAGGTAGCGTAGACCTCCCCCCAAACCCCACACAACTTACCACATCTGCCGTCGCAGACGTCACTGGCCCCGGGAAATTCCCCAGGAGGGGGCTGTAACCCCTCCTACACAGGAAGGGGCCTTGACCGCCTTTCCTTTCCTTCCGGCGGCCTCTCCTTAGACAGGACCGCCTCCCCGTTGAGGGGCCAATGGCCACCTCTCCCGAGCGCTCCCATCCGTGTTGGGTGACGCCCACTCATAGGGATCTTCCAATTACTGCTCACCGATCATGACCTTACCGCCACAGGTCCGGATAGTTGACCGGCTATCCGGACCCCCCACAAAGCTCCTACCTAAAGGTCATGCTTTAACGTTTTTAACCATGCTAAGAAGTCTCCTATGAGTAACTCATTCCCCACCCGAGACAAATGCACACCATCCCCAGAATACATACTGTCATCATGAATACAGCCATGCGAAATAGAATGCAATGTCCCGGAACGGAACAACCTACTCACTTTGTTATTAAGTTTTCTAACAGACAGATTCAAAGCAGGAATAGAAATAGCCCCCCGCCACACCTTTCGTGGGATCATATGGGACCACGCGATTGTGCACCCCGGAACTCACCTCGCCAACCAACTTACAGTGGAAAGCATTGCCTCCAGGAGAAGTCGTCTACCGGTGGTGACCAAATCATTGCCCCCTAAATGCACTATGACTACAGACGGCGGTGACCTCGTCCGCCCTAACAAATCCTCAAAATATGCTTGAAACTGGTCAATACAGAGACCGCCTCTTCCGTAGAAGGACACCCTGTACCCGTATTCCCCAGCTACGTGAATCATGTCACCTGCTTTGAATACGTCCGCGGCACGCCTCACGTATGAGTGGCCCACGACCCACACCTCCTTTCTCACAGCCGGTGATGTCTGACCGCTGGCCCGGTGTTGGGTCGACTGCAAAGTCCGCCCCGCCTCGTAGGCTTGCGCAACTGAAAACCAAACAAAAAAACAAGAGGCGTGAGTACATCATTACAGCTTTACAACATGTGTAACCGCACATACCTCTTATAACAATTGGAGGACCAACGCCCCACTCGTTTCACTTGTTCAACATTAAGACCCCTGGCTGTAGCTTCTGTAGCAGCCCCTATCCGAAAGGAATGGGTCCCAAACTCGCCCGGGTTCAAGCCCGCAGCTGCAATAGACATCGCGAGCACCCGCTGAAACTGAAACTTCGTCAGTGGGGTGGCGTCCGCGTGTCTCAACAAGGTCCCCCCCCAAACTGCCACCCTTCGTGCTAGGTAATCTTCTAAACACCTTACCGGGCATATGGAGGACCCGGGAATCCTGCGTATGATTATGCAGTCACCCATCCCGTCCTGATCGGTCTTGGACCTGACAAAGGAGACCGTCATGGCCTCTCCTCTGATCTGAACGTGTTCTTGGCACAAACCCCCCGCCACATCCTGTTTGTTCCTTGCCACCAGTTCGCTTACTCGCATCGCCCCGTGAAATGCTAGCGTAAAAGCGGCTCGGAACAACACCGCCTCAAACGGAGATGAACATGTGGCAGGGAGTGTGGCCAACAACTGGGCCAACCTATCCAAACCTATCGGGCGCCTCTCATCTACTCTGCGACCCTCAAGGCGTTGCCACCCACGCAGCGCTTTGTGTACAACGAAAGACGGTGTCGGGTCCTGGATACTATGAGCCCTGGCAACAAAGGAAATAGCAGCACGATGCCTCTGAGCCGTAGCCACAGATTTCCCAGCCCTACGTAGGGACATCAGGAAATTCACTACCCATTCCTCGTGGCCCCAAAGCTTCTCCCTATCAGTCCCCAAGAAGGCTAAATAGGACCTAAACGCCCCTTCATATGCCTTTCTCGTCCGTGGTGCTAGACTCTCTCCCACGAGGTGACGAAGTTCGGGGCACCGAGAGACCAGAGAGCTTCGGGGAAGGGTGCCGGCTCTGGGTCCGCTGAGGGAAGGAAGCCCAAGAAAGCCTGCATATGAAAACGAGACAGTGCATCAGCCGCCTGGTTCAGTACCCCTGGGACATGTCGTGCTCTGAACAGCACATTCAATTGCATACACAGTAAAACAATCTCCTTGAGCAGTCTTAAAATCAGTTTACATCGTGCTGCCTGACTATTGATGCACTCGACCACAGTCATATTGTCAGACCAAAATATCACAGAGTGATCCTTGAACCCTTCTGGCCAGGTTCTGAGGGCCACCAAAATGGGAAAAAGTTCGAGGAAAGCAATATTACTTGTCAGACCATTGTCATGCCACCATGTCGGCCACCTTTGTGCCGACCATTTTGTGCCGAAGATGGCACCAAAACCTATGCTACCTGCAGCATCCGTCCATAGCCCCAGCTCTTCAGAGGATACGGCTGGTTTGTTCCAAATGACTCGACCATTAAAGTCCGCCAGAAATGCTAACCAAATACGCACGTCCTGGCGGACCTCGGCCGATAGTCTCGTGCGATGATGGCCCTCCTTCAGGCCGACCATAGCTTGGGCAATTGAACGAGAAAAGGGGCGGGCCATCGGTATAATTCTAAGGGCAAAATTCAACTGTCCCACCAACTGCTGTAACTGATGCAGCGTAACTTTAGATGCATTTAGACACTCTTGCAGGGTTGCCCTGAACTTCAACACTTTCTCAGCTGGCAAACGAAAACAACCTTCTCTGGAGTCTAACTCGATCCCAAGAAACTCGAGGCAAGTCGTAGGACCCACCGTCTTACCCGGTGCCAATGGCACACCAAACTGTTTCATCAATACACAAAATTCGGCCAAGGCCCGGCCACATTCGAGATCCCCGGCTGCCCCAAGGAACAGAAAATCATCAAGATAATGCATTACAAGTTGGAAACCCGTCTTCTTTGTGAAGACCCATTGTAGAAAACTACTGAATTTCTCGAAATAGGCACAAGATATAGAGCACCCCATCGGCATACACTTATCCATGTAATAATAACCCTGAAAGAAAAAACCTAGGAGACGCTGATCGTCCGGGTGTACCGGGAGCAACCGGAACGCTGACTCGATATCCGACTTCGCCATCAGCGCCCCGGGCCCCAGGCGATTCAAAATGGCTACGGCCTCATCGAAAGATGCGTACCGCACCGAACACACTTCTGGGTCTATTGCATCGTTTACAGAAAGACCACGTGGAGCTGACAAATTATGAATCAATCGAAACTCACCCGGGTCCTTCTTGGGGACCACCCCTAAAGGGGAACAAACAAAATTCGGTACCGGGGGTACACTAAACGGGCCGGCGACACGACCTCGGATAACCTCTTTCCGGATCTTGTCCTGCACTACAGTCGTATGCTGCAAGACGGAAAGTTGATTTTTGCACGTCCTGACACCCTGAAAGTCCCCTACCGGAATGCGGAAACCATATGAAAAACCGTTTCGCAGCAATCCAGCAGAAGTACGATCTGGGTATTCACTGAGCCAGGGAATCATCGCCAAGGTATCAATCGGGGTAGGTAAAGGCGCCCCTCGGACTATATTAGACCTGTTTGGCGCCTCCTCTACCCCCATTCTCACCCGTTCTGGCTCTGCACGAGGACTCAGGATGGGACGAACCGCAACCACTACATTCATGCTTGAACTTACATGATCCCAGGGGCCTAGTACATTTACCTTTGTTGAAATTAAAACAGAAACCCCTTTTCCCTGTATTACTGGCAGGTCTCGAGTAATCGTCGGTACTCGTACCTGACCGAAAGGGCGTCCCCGCATATTGGCGGGAGGACTCGCCAACATTGCTCCCCACCAACGGCATTTTCAACATTCCTGACTCTTTCATTTTATCCCATGTCAAAGAATCATAACAGTCCCAGGTCAAACTTTTGTTATGCTCCTTCGCTTTCCTGAAGAGATTATCATAACAGAACCAATGGTTACCCTGGTGAGACGTCGAGTACCCCATGATTCGTGACTGATAGATCGGTAACTCAGCAAGCAATTCAGGCCTACGTTCCCCTAGGATCGACGTAAAAATTCCCCATGCATTGCCCCAATTACCAATATTCTCATTCACTTTAAAGGCGGCCATTTTTGCGCGCCAAACACTCGGGTGCATCAGATCCTTCTGACCTTTAACATGCTCCACCTCATAATGATCGACAAGCAAGGAGAAAATGTTCACATACTCTCCTGCCCAAATCTTTTCCTTTACTGCCAAAGGAACATGTTGCCCCAACTTTTCTCTACGAGAGGGTGCTGACTCATCCCTCGCGATCGGCAATGGCCGCTTACCTGCACCGGACGTTGCTTCTGTAGTCGCAACCGTGGCCTGCGGCTTGTCTATCACTGCAGCCGGCGCGGGCACCTTGGCTGCATCTCGCTTCTCGCGCAACTGCTTCATCAGTACTTGTGCCTCGGCAGCCGTGGCGCCCTCGCTACTGTCGCCCAACCACGCTGCTAGCTGTGCCGCCAACTCGGGAGGCATATCCTCCGTGGATGTCGGGGTGACCACGACGGGAATCGGATTCCCTTCCACCGGTACCGGGGTTGGCGCCTCGAGCGGGGTACAGGGAACCGGGACGTCTCCCCCGGCTGGTCCCCTTCTAGGCCTCTTGGGTTTTCCTCCAGGAGCTGCTCCAGCCGATGGACGCCCCGATCCCCCCTCCCCATCTCGCTCCGCCACCCGTTTCTTCAGTTCGGACATATCCTTCATGAGGATCCGAACCATCTGTTCCGTCGTCATTCTCTTCGCGCCTTTTCTGGGCATCTTTCCGACCAAGTATCTAGAAGACAAAAAGAAAGATCAAAACGCTCAAAATTGGCTCTTCGTTCCGTCTCGAGCTCACGTGCAGCGAGGAGGTGCAGCTTCAGAGCACAGGAACAAGAGGATGTCTTCCGGTCTTGCGTCTCTTTTTATCCGTCTTCAGGGCGGGCGTAAACCCGCCCCTGCCTGCCCCGAGGGCGTGGCCAGCTGCGTCAGTGTCTAGGCCAGCCCACTCCAGGGCGGGAAAGAGCGCGCCCCGGCTACGCCGCTTCGGGCATACCAGCCGAGACGCGCCTCCCGCCCAAAAATGGCTTCCCGGGGGGATCGAGGTACTCTGCCATAAGTTCGGGGGGACCGAGTGGTCGCCCCTTTCCAGTCTCAATATATGTGCTCCAGTGGATTTTGAGAAATTAACTTTTTAAAAAACAGATATATCTGTGACAGCGCTCCGGTTAGCGCTCCGGTACCTGACGCGTAACGGAACTTCGCGAAGCGAAGCTGATTGGCTTTCCGGTGTCTGTAAACATTCTAAACAGTCAAGAGCGGCCGCCATCTTGTGTCTCGGTAGGAACGAGACACAAGAGGTGGGAAAAACAAAGTGGGAAATGAGCATAAGGGGGCAGAGTACATCCTCCCTGACCCCCTAGGTTTGATGAGGGGGCTTTAAAAGGGCCTCGCTGTGTTAAAAAATAATAATTTTTATATCATTTTTTTTTTGCGGGGGGGCGCTCGGTACGCGCACCGGGAAGCGTTCCGGTAAGCGTAATATTGGGAAAATAGGATGAAAGAATGTTCAAATATTGTATGTTTATTGATTGTTATTTTTGTTTTTTTTAAATTTATTTTATTTAAGTACCAACATGTAGGTACCAATGCAGAGTCTAAAAATAAAAATACATTGTTTCCTTTGTAGATATCTTATGATAGTCTGTCAGGAAAGCAGAAACACCATGGCGGCAGGAGATGATAAAGAGATGTTAAATACACATTGGAGATGAAATAGTGGAAGAAAGGAAGTACTATTAGCAAACTTAAAGTTGCACAGTATATTTAAAGTCTGATTTTACATTAAAATCAATTTGCTACTAGTTGAAAAAATACATATAAAAATGAATAATGTCTCAAACAATTTTTGAATTATTATATATAAATTTATTATTCTGATTTATTTTCAAAATTAAAAAGAACTTCTAATAATTCTTGGTCAGATTTTGACTCATTTTCAATTAAGAAATCCACAGCTTCAACACATTGCAGATGTTCTATGTCCATTGATTCATCAAAGAATTCTGAATCATTTTCTTTGTCTTGGTTGCATTCTGCAATTTCCATGTTATCATTCTGCTCTCCTTCCATTTTGTATGCTGTAAAATGAATTTTAAAAAAATATATCAGTACAGATAGGGCACTGTTGGGTTTAAGTACAGACAGGTAGTTTGGTTTTTTAAACAGTGATTTTTTCGTTGGGCAGTGTATGGCATCAAACTGGAAGTAGAAATATCAATAAATGTATGAAATAAAATCTAAGTCAATTCTTAATTATACAAGACAAGTCTAACTCCATCCATAACTAAAACAGAGAAGTCTATTTTATTCTATAAGTATTACAGAGGGATAGTATATAACTATCAGAATTTTTTTTCCTAATTAGCTTACAGTACAGAACATACTTCAGTTTTTAAAATAACATCTTACCTTTCAAATATAACTTCAAGTTATCAGTTGAAATGTACTTGATATGTACTTCAAGAAGTAGTAATCAAAATGGCTGTGTTTCTCTCTCTTTCTTCATATATATTCAGGTACATAACCAATCAAATGTCATGAAATAATAGAAGATATTGAAAGTAGCATTTTGATTGGTTGTCAATTCTAACACTCCATAAGTGTTTTGGTTAGGTAATTTACCTCAGGATATTTAATCAGGCTTACAGCATAATTTTCACAATGAAAGTCCATCAAATTTGGGGAAATGGTAGGGACTGCTATGTAGTAGGGGCTATTCTATATTTGATGAAAGTGTCTGTAGTGATTTTTCTGTAAATTACTTTCCCACCTTTTTTTATCGAGCTCTTACCGGTGCGCTCCCCGGTACGCGAACTGGCAGCATTACGGGAGTCCTCCATTTTGTGTATTGGTAGAATTGAGACATAAGATGGAGGACAAACAATGTACGGAATGGGTAGAAGGGGGCACGGTAGACACTTTGTGACCCTCTAGGTTTTCCGAGGGAGGATTAGGATGCTGATACATGCATAAATTAAGAAAAAAATAATTTAAAAATTTCGCGGGGGGAGCACTCGGTACGCGCACCGATAAGCTAACCGGGGAGTGTACTTTGGTGAAGAAAAAAAAAGAATACATTTTACATCTTTTGATATTTGCTATTAAAAAACCATTGAAATTCACTGAAAAAACCATAGGTTATAGACCATATATAGTTAGAAATTAGCATTTACAAAACCTTAAAAATTCACAGAAAAAACCATAGGTTATAGACCATATATAGTTAGGGATTAGCATTTACAAAACCATATTTTACTCGCACAAAACCATTGAAATTCACATATATAGTTAGTTGCACTAACTATATATCGCGCACCCGCAATCCACTGCTGATGATGTCACATATTATCATTCATGACATGGTCAGTGACATCACTGATGACATCACTGATGACATCTCAAATGACATCACTGATGACATCACTGATCACATCACTGATGATATCATTCAAGTGATAATACGATGAACCTCTTCAGACTCTAATATAACCTTAGATACACTCAGTGTAAACAGACACTCACAGACTGTCACTCATCCATGGAGTTACTCACACACCTAGTCAGTCATGCAAAGAATCAATCACACCTCCATTTCCTCAACTATACAGTTATACACACCTTACTTATTCAAACATATACTAACACATATTTACTCTTTTATACAATCCCTGATTCAAGTTCACAATGATCCATACAGCCACTCACACATTCACTGGCTCTTATGCACAGTTATTTATATATGTCAACTCTCACATGTTCTGTGTTTTACATATGTACTTACTTTGACATGTAGCACTGAGATATCCATTCACTCACAATACACTCATGCACACAGTCAACTGCCCATACAGCTGTTTCCACATGCACTTTTGAACCCATACATCTAGTGAATCAACTGCTCACACATCTATGCACAGAGTCATACACCTCCCAGCCACCCACACACACACTCAGTCTTCCATACAAATACTTGGGCAACCAATCAATAACCCATATAGCCACTCATATAGCAACTGATTAACACATGCAGCAGTTTACACAACAACAGACATAATGATGCACAAATTGAGACAGTTTAGTCACTAACCCATGAATTTAGTAAGACACAATTAATCACTCACTCATACAGTCAGTCACGCACCTACTAAATCCTTCATCCAGACACTTATACATCCACTCATTCTTCAATATGTAAAACATATTTAAACTTTACAGAAACACACAGTCACTGGATGATGTCATCAGTGATGTCATCAGTGATGTCATTTGAGATGTCATCAGTGATAAGGTTTTGTAAATGCTAATCCCTAACTATATATGGTCTATAACCTATGTTTTTTCTGTGAATTTTTAAGGTTTTGTAATTGCTAATTCCTAACTATATATGGTCTATAACCTATGGTTTTTTCAGTGAATATATATATATATATATATATATATATTACCTACTGGCTATCGCCAGTAGGTATATATAGTTAGGATTATTTGTCTATGGAACTTTTGAAAATTCTATGTCTAATAACTTTGGCGTTTGTGGACGGAATCGGCTGAAATTTTCAGGAAAATGGCACATCTTGTTTCTGAGCAGCCCCCGAACATTTGGGGGGGTTTCGTCAAGGGGGGGCCGAGAAAAAAGGGGGGTCCCAAAATGCGTTTTTCCCATGTTAATTTCCATAGGGCCTTTGGCCTCACTTTTAGCTCGAACGGCTGAATGGATTTGCACGAAACTTGGCAAAATTGTAGGGACTGTTAGCCCGATGTGCCTTTGCTAGGTCTCAATATATGTGTTCCGGTGGATTTTGAGAAATTAACGTTCAAAACAAGATATATATCTGTAACAGCGCTCCGGGCTGCGCTCCGGTCCGCTTACTTTTCGCGAAACGGAACTTTGCGCGCAGAAAGCTGATTGGCTCTCCGGTGTCTGTCAACATTCTAAACAGTCTGGAGCGGCCGCCATCTTATCTCTCGGTAGGATCGAGAGAGAAGAAGAGGTGAAAAACGAAGGGGGAATTTAATGAAAGGGGGCAAGGTATACCTCTCTTGACCCCCTAGGAATGATGTTGGGGTTATTAAAGGGTCCCGTGGGGAAAATAAAAAAATATATATTTTTCACGGTAGAAGCGCTTCCCGGGCCGCGAACTGGCCCGCAAACTGGTAGCGAAACGGGAATTCGCCATTTTGTGTTTTGTTTTAATTAAATTACTAGGTATAAGGGGGTGCGGGAGACGTATCCTGACCCCTTATGTTTTCTGAGGGTGGCTGAGGAGGCTCATATATGTTGATACATGTCTTCCAGCGGCTGTGCGTGAGCTTTTTTTTTTTTGCTGCGTGACGTCTGTTAACGTTCGATTCGATGGAAATCAGGAAGTTTTGACCACCATTTTGTCACTGCGAGTAAATATTTTGTTATAAATGAATCCTTATTGATAAACATTGTCTGCGCCATCTTGCCTTTTTGTCCAATGCCACAATTTTGTCGTGCACGGCAGCCATTTTAGATGCCTTGACCAGACCCACTCTCTGCACGCTGTCGATTCTCAGCACGGCTCCCCACCCTCGCAAGCATCTCCCCCACGCACTGGTCACCCCCGCTCTCTCTCTCATGCATGGGCCATATACTTCTCCCCATCTGCGCTGCTCTTCCCTGAGAATCACACCCTGTGCCCGCCCGACACCTCCCTTTCACCCTATTCACTACCGCACCCTCTGACACTCCTCTTCCTCTGTGTCCGATTGTCCAGGCCGGACCCAGGCTATCACCTAGCCCTGCGGATGTAGTTTATGGCCCCAGCTGTAGAGAATCCAGACATACCAACCCTCCCGATTCAGGCGTGAGACTACTGATTTCAGTGCTAGTCTCCCGCCTCCTGATTTCTGCAAGCAAAAACCCGGGGGCATATTACCAACAACTAGCGATAATTTTTGTCTCTAACTTGTTTAGAGACAAAAATTATCGCCGCACATCGGCGATTTTTATCGCAGATAAACCTTGCTATTAGCAAGGTTTATCGCAAATGCGATAAAAAACGGCCGCAATGCATGAATATCGCTGAAAAGTCAGCGATATTCATGCATTATCGAGCAAATGCTCTTAGCCATGTTATCCACCTCCCATTGGATAACATGGCTAAGAATTGCTCAGGTCAGGTGTTAGCTTTTGGAGATATTCGCGCTTAGCGCGAATATCTCCAAAAGTTGGTAATAGGAGATAGCGATGTTAGGGACTGTTTCCAGTCGGTAACATCTTGGCACGCCCACTTTGCATGTCATTAGTGATAAATATCACTGACATGCAAAGCGGGGCCCAGGATGGTCGCTATCTCCTTTTAGCTGTCACTAACTGGTGTTAGCGACAGCTTGGTAATAGGGAGATAATTTTATCTCCGCTTTCTTGGCTTTTAAAGCCAAAAAAGCGGAGATAAACCCCCTTGATAATATGCCCCACGATTCCTCGGGGGTTTCAGCTGACAGGGCTTGGTATTGTGTTACGTGGTAATTTTTCCAGGAAACGTCAGAGGGTCGATGCAGGGGTTCTAGAAGGGGTGATAAACCATTTAAGCCTCATGAACAAGCGCATGGTCTTTTAATGATCTGTGAAGTACTCGGGGCGGCGGTGTGTGTGTGTCCTCTTTCAGGAGCGGGCGGGGGGGGTGGAGGGGGGGGCATTGCCAGCAACTTCCAGGCCAGGCAGTGTTCAACACTTGCATCACCCTTTCTCTGCCTGCTATTGCGCTCCATGCTTCGGAAAGGTAAGAAAAAGAACGTGCATTTGAGTTTGAAATGTCCGATCCTGTAGCAGTACACTTGCAAAGCCCACACATGACAATAACCCGATTCAAGGCCCCATTCACCCGATTTTTTAAAAATATATAGCACTCCAACAAAGTGGGATTATAAAACTTTATTGACTTTTAAATATAACGAACGGAACAAAAACTGTAACAAACATTTAAACATTTTTGACAAAAAAAGCAACAATGGTCAGAAGCTGTCTTTTGTGCGAATAGTCCCAAGGCAGCACAACGTGCTGAGTTCTGGACGGCACCCAGGTGATGTCACCTGGGTGCCGCACTGGTTTTTGGGATCCTACAATGCAGCAAAGAAAAACAGCGTGGGGCGTCCTGGGTGGTGCGGAGGAGGCCTCGTCAGTAGCGGTCTGTTGTGCGAATAGTTCCAAGGCAGCAGAACGGGCTGAGATGTTGATGGCACCCAGGTGATGTCCAGTAAACTGCTGCACTGGTTTTAGTATCCTACAATGCTGCTCCGAAAATTGGCGTGGGGCGGCCCGGGGGGGGGCGTGGGGGAGGCGGCGTGAACGGGCCTCCCCAGGTGGCGGCCATCCAGCTGAGTTGCGCCCGCTCTTGCGGCTACAGCGTCTTGCTCACCATGTTGTTGAGTTGCTCCCACTCTTGCGGTGCAGCGATAGGCGGCTGCCACATGACTCTTAAAATGGCGGATGGCTCTTCGGTTTTGGGCCTGGTCCACTAAAATGTCCCTGGGACACCTTGGAACTCGGACGCTTGCCTGCTAGGGCTTGGGCTCCATTCTCGAAAGCGTCCCCTCAGCCGTGAAGATTCTACAAAAGTCTTGGGGGCCCTCGACTCCTGCAGGCTTCCGGTGGGGAGCGGCTGCCATGATTGCTCGCGGAATGACCACGACGGAGCCACGAGATGGTGGTGCTCTCATGCTGACGCCAGCTTCAGGGAAAAAAAAAATGTTCTAAACCAATGAAAAGTGTTATTTTTAGGTCATATGACCAAGCCTTCCATCTTTAGGAAACCAAAAGTAAAATGAACCAATGAAAAGTTTTATAAACAAGTCACATGACCTGTTATGCGGCATAGGGCTACAAAAAGCGTAGAAAATCCGTTGGCACGTGAGGCGGCGTCAGTAGCGGACCGATGTGCGAATAGGCCGAAGGCAGCACAACGCGCCGAGATCCGGATGGCACCGAGTTAGTGTCCAGCAAGTTGCTGCACTGGTGTGGCTATCCTACAATGCTGCGCCGAAAGTCGGCGTGGGGCGCCCCGTTGGCCTGTGAGGTCGCGTCAGTCAGTGGGGGCTGTGCGTCTCCGCCAAGATGGAGGCTCCTCGGCTGCAGTGCGGCGCCCCTTAGCGTTTCACTCGCCGTCCAACTGAGTTGCGTCCGCACTTGCGGCTACAGTAGGCCAAAGGCAGCACAACGCGCCGAGATCCGGATGGCACCGAGGTGGTGTCCAGCAAAGTGCCGCACTGGTGTGGCCATCCTACAATGCTGCGCCGAAAGACGGCGTGTCCAGCTGAGTTGCGGTCACTCTTGCGGTACAGTGACTCGAACGCGCAGAGATCCGGATGGCACCGAGGTGGTGTCCAGCAAGTTGCCGCACTGGTGTGGCCATCCTACAATGCTGCGCCGAAAGACGGCGTGTCCAGCTGAGTTGCGGTCACTCTTGCGGTACAGTGACTCGAACGCGCCGAGATCCGGATGGCACCGAGGTGGTGTCCAGCAAGTTGCCGCACTGGTGTGGCCATCCTACAATGCTGCGCCGAAAGACGGCGTGTCCAGCTGAGTTCCGGTCACTCTTGCGGTACAGTGACTCGAACGCGCCGAGATCCGGATGGCACCGAGGTGGTGTCCAGCAAGTTGCCGCACTGGTGTGGCCATCCTACAATGCTGCGCCGAAAGTCGGCGTGGGGTGCCCCGTTGGCTTATGAGGTGATGTCAATAGTGGACCGATGTGTGAATAGGTCGGAACCAGCACAAGGCGCCAAGATCCGAATGGCAAGTCCTGGATGTTCAGTGCCATAGTTGAGAGTTCTGAGCAGTGCTTGTAAGACTGTCTGAAGCTTATTTGCACCTGCTGCAGCTTCACTATTGCCCTGGTGTGGCCAAAGGTCGCACATGACATAGGCGGCCGGCTCC
This sequence comes from Lissotriton vulgaris, assembly GCF_964263255.1. Lineage (NCBI taxonomy): Eukaryota > Metazoa > Chordata > Amphibia > Caudata > Salamandridae > Lissotriton > Lissotriton vulgaris. The sequence goes on from NC_141687.1 coordinate 928,479,409, forward strand.
CGAGGTCCGACTGAACTTTTTTCCTTTTCGTTTTTGCTTCTTGTCCCACAATCCGTTTCATCTGAAGACATGACCAGGTCCCTGAATGTGTGCAGGGGGACGTTATTGATTGAATCAAAATGGCGGCTTGACACAAAGCTGACTCAAGCGTTGCTGTTGATGCTATACAGACAAAAATTGGTTTTCAGTTTGTACATTCTTCAGGATTTTTTTTTCCATCCAAGGCTGATTGAGAGTTTGTAGAAAAATGGCTTCAGATTTTCCACATACTACTCTTCAACATTCTTCCTAAATGTAACAATGTGAGACTCACTAGGAGAACGGCTGTTTATGTTTCCTTTCAAAATGCTGCCAACAATATTTTCTGAATGGAAGACACCATCTTGTAGCATAAAGGGCCGAAAGGGGTTCTGGTCTGGCCGATTGTTGGTGGAGACATTTTGACTATATCTTGGACCTGCCCGGCCTCGCCCAAAATGGCGCCGGTATAAATGGGACTCGTAACTCATTGTTGTGTACTGGTTGAACAACCTTGATATCACGAGATATGAATGCAGTTTTGATGCTCATGGCGGGCGGGGACGAGAATTGATTGAATATTTCGACATCCCTATTAATATTAAGTTCTGATGTGTTATTGATTACTGTACTATTGAAAGTTCGAATTTCAGTTTGCTCCGTGGCCGGCCCACGTGGTTATAGGCCCGTATTTGTATGCTGACATTTTCACAATAAAGGTTTTTAAAACAAAACATGGTAGTAGTATTTACATTGGTAAAGTTTTTACTTTTAGTCACTGTTTTCGAATCAGTAAAAGGCAAGTGAAATAAAGCAGTCCAATTACATGACGGATAAAAGGTATAATATGTAGGAACGCAGTAAAGATAAATGGTCAAGGGCAGTTGTGTTTTCCTCTCCTGCAACATAAAGTGATCGATAAGAATCTGATAATCAGGCGTATCGGCGACTAAGACAGCAGGCCGAGTCTCTTTTACTCAACGGCTCCATCATGGAACAAAGAAACGCCCTTTTTCTCGAAAAAGGAATATATTTTACTTGCAGGACAGTTGTAAATTTTCCGGGAAAGTACATTAGCCTGGAATATTATAACATATATGTTATAAAAAAAAAAGTTTGAAACCAATAAAAAGCGTAATTTTTAGGTCATATGACCAAGCTTTTCATCATTAAAATAACAAAAGTAAAATGAACCAATGAAAAGTTTTATTAACAAGTCACATGACCTGTTATGCTTCCGTTACGCGCTGCGCGCCGCGCCCCGGATCACTTCCGGGTGCGCTAACGCGGCGTGTCATATAACGCATTACGCGACAACGTAGGTCAAGAATATAGTCAAAATGTCTCCACCAACCAGCGTTCGGAACACAACCCCTTTCAGCAGTCCAAAAAGTTCTGTTAAATGACAACAGAGGGGACAGGCAACAAGAACCATCAGTCAAAGAGGGGAGGGCAAGTTCTTCTCTACCGGGTCATGTTGGGGCACTACCGGAACTGATCGAATTGGTAGTCTACCGTGTTTCTGGATGTTTCAGACTAAAGCTGGCGTCAGCATGAGAGCACTACCATCTCGTAGCTCCGTCGTGGCCATTCCACGAGCAGACATGGCAGCCGCTCCCCACCAGAAGCCTGCGGGAGTCGGGGGGCCCCCAAGACTTTTGTAGAATCTTTACGGCTGAGGGGACGCTTTCGAGAATGGGACCCAAGCCCTATCAGGGAAGCGTCCGAGTTCCAAGGTGTCCCAGGGCCATTTTAGTGGACCAGGCCCAAAACCGAAGAGCCGGCTGCCATTTTGAGAGTCCTGTGGCACCCGCCTATCGCTGCACCGCAAGAGCGGGAGCAACTCAACTACATGGTGAGCGAGACGCTGTAGTCGCAAGAGCGGGCGGTAAACAGCTGAATGGCGGAAGAGGCACAGTGTAGCAAAAGCAGGCGGAATGGCAACTAAAACGGTAAAGGGGCGCCCCACTACAGCGTGTCTTCAGGTCAAACGGATTGTGGGACAAAGTCCAGAATAGAAGAGTCATCAAAAGGCAAAAAGTTCCGCCGGACCCCGGGAGCCGGCCGCCTATGTCGGGGGCGATCTCAGGCTACACCAGTGCTATAAGACTTGGGGAAGGGGTCGGAGCCAAGCGTCTTCTCCGAGTCCGTGCCATCACACCGCCCCTCCGTCAAGCTGTTTAGGGAGGTACCATATAACATTGTTTTCAAATGCAGTCAGGTCCACAAACGACCCTCTCTTACTTTGAGAATAGTGAAGCTGCAGTAGGTGGAAATAAGCTTCAGACAGTCTTACAAGCACTGCTTTTCTAAACATTTTTTGATTTTTTTGTATTTTTGCACAGTTTTATATTTTTTTTTTGTTTTTGATGGAGGGGAAACAACAAAGCACAGGCATTGAAAAAGGCTCAAACTCAGAACTCTGAACTATGGCACCCAACATCCAGGACTTGCCATCCGGATCTTGGCGCCTTGTGCTGCTTCCGACCTATTCACACATCGGTCCACTACTGACATCATCTCATAAACCAACGTAATGTAAATAGTTATTTAATAAAATGTTTTACCCTGTTTCTTTGCTGGTGTGTTGTCTATACTTTTAATATTTGCATAGGGTTTGTCGTTATTTTGGGCGGGGTGGGTGACGGAGCCGAGCTGTCTTGCAGCCCTCATGGTGTGGAGCTCAGTTCATCTCACTATTTTCGTATTTCTCATGAAGGGTTGTTCCTAATATTTCTATTTTAGCGAGGTCAAAAAGAGATCCAATTAGTGGCCTACTGATTTTGCTCGATTACTTTTATTTTTTAACACGATTTTTCACGATTTTTCACTATCTGCAAAGACTAAACAGAGTATTGCGACTTTGTGCTTGTTTGTAAATAGAGAATGAACCAAAGAGAATCAATTGTAAAACAGTAAATGCTTGGATAACAATCAATCAAATGGAGAGACAAGCAGGCACGACGGATTACAACGGGGGTAAAGGCCTGCGTTAACTACTCTTCACTATCTGCAAAGAGAGAGTACTACTAAGAGAAAAGAGGGGGGGGCAGCGTTCAAAGCACATCAGCGTGCATAAACACGAAAACGTTTTTACCTATCACGTACTTGACATTTTACAGCTTTTGATATTTGCTATTAAAAAGCCAATGAAATTCACTGAAAAAACCATAGGTTATAGGCCATATATAGTTAGGAATTTGCATTTACAAAACCTTGAAAATTCAATGAAAAAACCATTGGTTATAGAACATATATAGTTAGGAATTTGCATTTACAAAACCTTATTTTACTCGCATAAAACCATTGAAATTCCATATATAGTTAGATGCGCTAACTATATATCGCGCACCCGCAATCCACTGCTGATGATGTCACATATTACATCATTCATGACATGGTCAGTGACATCACTGATGACATCACTGATGACATCTCAAATGACATCACTGATGACAACATCCAGTGACTGTATGTTTCTGTAAAGTTAAAATATGTCTTACATATTGAAGAATGAGTGGATGTATAAATGTCTGAATGAAGGATTTAGTAGGTGCATGACTGATTGTATGAGGGAGTGATTAAATGTGTCTCACTGAGTGCATGGGTTAGTGATTAAACTGTATTAATTTGTGCATCATTATATCTGTTGTTCTGTAAACTGCGGCATGTGTTGATCAGTAGCTATATGAGTAACTATATGGGTTATTGATTGGTTGCCCAAGTATTTGTATGGGAGACTGAGTATGTGTGTGAGTGGCTGGGAGGTGTGTGACTCTGTGCATAGATGTGTGAACAGCTAATTCACTAGATGTATGGGTTCAAAAGTGCATGTGGAAACAGCTGTATGGGTGGTTGACTGTGTGCATGAGTGTATTGGTGAGTGAATGGATATCTCAGTGCTACATGTCAAAGTAAGTACATATGTAAAACACAGTACATGTGAGAGTTGACATATATAAATAACTGTATAAGAGCTAGTGAATGTGTCAGTGGTTGCATGGATCATTGACAACTTGTATCAGTGATTGTATAAGAGAGAAAATATGTGTTAGTATATGTTTGAATAAGTAAAGTTTGTATAACTGTATAGTTGAGGAAATGGAGGTGTGATTGATTGTTTGCATGACTGACTAGTTGTGTGAGTAACTCCATGAATGAGTGACAGTCTGTGAGTGTCTGTTTACACTGATTGTATCTAAGGTTATATTAGAGTCTGAAGAGGTTCATCGTATTATCACATGAATGATATCATCAGTGATGTCATTTGATATGTCATCAGTGATGTCATCAGTGATGTCATTTGAGATGTCATCAGTGATGTCATCAGTGATGTCACTGACCATGTCATGAATGATGTAATATGTGACATCATCAGCAGTGGATTGCGGGTGCGCGATATATAGTTAGCGCATCTAACGGAGGCGGGAATTGAACCCTGGTCCCGGGCCAGACCTCTTCAACAGGGTCTGCCGCTCTAACTATTGAGCCACACTTCTCCACAGTATCACTTTGATTGATCAAAAAGGTGCTGTGTTTATATTTCCAGTCTTCAATATTAGAAAACAAATTCTAATCCACTGCCATGGTCCAACTGATTCCATCAATCATACCTAAAAAAGTTAAAAATATCAAATCAGACACCTATAGAGGCAACTGCAGAATTCTCCTAGAATGTCATATTCTCTTATTTCATTCAGCAAGATGCACAGCCAGTTCTTCATTTGAGTTTAACCCATTCGGAGTTGTACATTCAAAATCAATTATGTATCTCGACTCCAATTTACGTAGTACCAGTTTTCTGTTCCCCCCTCAAATTCCCAAGTCCACCATATCTATAACCACCATCCGTAAAAGATCTACATTCTGGAAATCATAGTCATAGAAGTGACGTGCTCCAGGGTACTGTTGATTGTTATTTTTAATTGCCCTTACATGCTCCATCACTCTCTTTTTAGCTCTATGTATTTTGCTACCCACGTACCACTTGTCAAATAGACAGATGAGTACATAGATACAATACATAAAATTACATGTCAACGGCTTGCGGATTATGAATTCTCTCCCAAATGTGGGAATGATGAGAGTATCACAGTCTACACTCTTCCGGCATGCCTTGCAATTTTTGCAGCATTTAAAGCCTGATTTGATTTTTTTAAATATGCCAAAAATTATGAAATTTTATTTGATATTTCTAGAAGTTAAGATGATTATCTCTACTAGTGAAAAGATCTTCGAAATATTGATTACCAAATGTGAAATGTTTATTCCATCATGCATTTGCATTATGCTAGTCATGGCCGCCACAAGGGTTCATTGTTTGTATACACTTAGGGTGATTAGTCCTATCTTTATTTTGTATAAGGAATCATAAGGAGACACTTCTGGTTTTACGGCTGAAACGTGATCAAGCCGAAAGGTGAAACACGTTGTTTCCTGGCAATTAAATTTTCGTGCACCAGCAACTCTAGTGTTTCGAGTACGTCTGTTTTTACAAATGGATTGCTTGTTGGAATTTATTGGGTGACCAGGAGCCCTACCTCGAACCACCCGCGAGCATGACTTGCGTCATACCGAAACTGTTGTGCGCTATATATATATATACTAGCAGCCCGCCCCAGCGTTGCCTGGGGCAGAACGGGGCTGGGGCGGTACACCAGCTCCCACCCCGCCCCCCTCCCGTCCCGACTCCCTCACGCCCGACTCCCTCCTGCCCCCACTCCTCCCGCCTGTCCCTCTGTGCACATCCGCTCCCACCCCCTTCCCGCCTCCCGCCGCCCGCCGCCCGCCGCCTGCCTCCTGCCTCCCGCCGCCCGCTGCCCGCCTCCTGCCTCCCGCCTCGATTTCAATGACCATTGACTTTACCTGAGCTGCCGCTCCTTCCCGCGATCTTCACTTTGTCGCGCCCGTGGTACTCACTTCAACGCAGCTCCATGTCTCTCCTCCGCCTCATGACGCACGTCCTCATCACCACATCGCTACCAGCGCTACGTCGCGGCCAGAGCAGCGTCACGGCCGTCGCTACTTCCAGGGCACTACTTTTTTTTAAAGTTATATTTTTAAATGTACGTTTTTAAAAAAAAATTTATAGCCTATGCCCATCTGCACACCCTGACAATTTCTACAGTGTATCGGGTGTATGGATTGGCGCTGTGGTTCCCGAGTTTACCTGGCTCAAAGGTGCGTGTTCTCTCTTTATAATAGTAGTATAGATATATTATGCCAAAGAAGTTCCTGCTTTACAAAGAACTGGAGGGACACAGAGGGGGTTCCCGGTAAGAAGCTTTAATTTCAAAACAGCAGTGGCATGGCGCGTTTCAAACTAATGTCTTCCTCAGATGCCTGCTGCCACAGTGCTAGCCTGCCAAGATGCTTTAAATACTTCCCCTCGTTTCGTCTTCAATGACACCTCCAGGTAGGCCGGGTCAGAGGCACTGCATCACTGTAGTTACATCGACAGACTACAGTACCCAGAATGCCGAAGCTACCCCAGTGACTCTTTCTACTTGACGAGGCAGGTCTCCTCCTAGCGTGCCCAGGACACAGCAAGCAAAATATGCCAGAGAAGTTCCTGCTTTACAAATATATATTTGTGTAAAATATAGTATTAGTTAAGGTACATAAGTGTAACATTTAGTTAGTACTAGTTAGTTCGGTGTAGGTTAGTTGTAGTGATTAGGTTAGTGTTAGTTTAGGGTAGGTAATTTTTGTAGAATTTCAATAAATGGTTACTGGTTTTGAATAGTGGTTGCACTTATGTCAGAAGGGATTTGTTGGAGTGGTGCTTTTGACCTTGTATACAACTCATTCAATCACAAGACAATCATTAAAATGCGTGGTCAATACATGTTATTTTTGTGGGCAGATAGTGTCAGGATACTGTTGTTTTGTGTTCAGGAAACAAGCATGAATTTAAGGATGGCAGTTATGATTTGTGCACTAGGCTAGGGATACTCTTTTGAGTTGTACACCACATTGTTGCACATTTACAACACAATAGCGAAACATGGGCTGAATCAAACATTTAAATTGCAATGCTTATCCATCATGAAAATGGATGTATGCGCTGTGTTCCCAAGAATACTGCACCACCCTGCATTTCACATGAGCCTGGCACAGAACCCAGCTGCCAAACACAAACGCAGGCACCCTTGCTACATAGTGCAAGTGTCAGAATTTGTGAAATATGATGTTAATGTGCAGGGAGGCTCACCTTCCTGCGCATACAGAATGTTGTAAATTTGCTGATCAAATGTGTGCTGAACAAGGCAGAACACAGTTAAACAGCAAACACGAGGGGAAATTTAGCATTTCTCCTTGTAGTCCCAGTGTTATTCCAGGTGTTACATTTGGCATTACCTCCTAGTGATACCACCCTTGAAGTAGTGGTACAGCATCTGACTCTGTGCTAATTGCAGTGCACTACACCGCTAGACACATTGCACTTCCCTCTCACAGTGAGCACAGCATGAGAGGGTTCCTTATTTTCAAGGCATTGTTAAGCCACAGTAAGTGGCTGAATGAGGACTTGCACTTTAAGAGATGACCCTATTGCGAACACAACACCACTGAAACTGACATTGTGATTCCAGTAGAGGCTTGTAAATATGTACCATTGCGCTTCATCATCTATTTGAATATGGTGTGCTTTATCTTGAAATGTTACATGCTATGACACTCATCACAACAAGCTTTGTCCACCCCTTTTAGTGTGAGTAGATCTACCAAGTAAGATTTGTTAGCAATGCGAGTTGAAGACACTTAGCTCCTGGAGTGTGACCTGGTCGATGGTTGAGATGTCTCCATATTCATCATTGACGTGTGGGACAAGCTGCACAGGAGGTGATGTTTCTCCCTCAGAAATGTAAAGGGGAGATTCTGTTGTATGTGTGTCTCATGTATTGTAAATTCAGTACACATGGGAAGATTAAATGAAGTGAAATGAAATGAAAAGGGGTTTTATAGAGCGCAAATCTACCCGAAGGCCTCGTAGCGCTAAAGTTGCTTACTTCTGGGGAGACTTACTGAATTATGTGGAAAAAAGAAAAGTTTTAAGAGATTTACGGAATTTTAGCAGATTGGGCTCATTACGGAGGGCAGGAGGTAAGGAGTTCCAGGTAGTGGCAGCGTTAAGGGAGAAGGAGCGTCCGCCCCACCTGGCTCGTTTAATTTTCCGCGCTGTTGAAAAGTGAGTGTGGATTAGGAAGTGAAGATTTCCTATATATTTGCATGTTCAGGTTTTTTCTTGCATACATTTCTTACTAGCCTCCTATTCTCTTCACCCTTGTGAGTATAGGGCAGAGTTTTTTTCTATGGGTGTTCCAGTGCAGACACACAACACAGCACCCATTACTCTCACCTCTCCCACCACGTAAAGTGTGTAAGTGTGCCTTGGTTACATGACAGTAGTTTACAGTGGCTAGTAAGTGATGGTAAGCCAATATCACCACCCCAACATCACAGCAAGTGATCTTGGCATGGGGATGGGTGCTTAGAAATATGCATTGCTGATGGACACATGGATAATACATGCAATTCAGCTGAGGCTGATTGGATGCCTTTGTTTGTGCAAGAATGTTTACAGACATGACTGCCTATGCATTTGTTCGCTGCCACTTTCCCCAAGGACTGGTTTCCATGCATGTCAATGTATAATTGCCATCTCACACCAGGACTTTGATTTCTGTACAACACTGTTTAATACATGACACTTGTAGATAGTTTCATGTGGATGACTGCATTTTGACGTATGAGGTGAAGGTGACATGTAGCAAGTTGACATGTATTGGTGCAATATTCTGAATCTTTCTCTGTGTCAAACTTCACTTGACATGCACCTTGACAGGGACTGTATCATTTTGTGAGCATGTGTAGTGACAGGGTAATTTGTACCATTTGGACTGGTGGTGACCATTGTCCACCGCTATCTCAGTATATGATGATTGGTTCTTTATTTCCGACTTTATTTCACCTATTTGTGAGGTTTACCTTTTGGCTTTGGTATGATTTTATGTCCCTTTTACCTCTTTTCGGGCCTAGAGGCCTAAACTAGAGAGCAGCCATCTTGTTATCCTGCCTCAGTTGTCCGAGGCGCTTGTAGGCTAAGGGTAATGTTTTAGTTTCAGCCTGTTATTCACTAGTTAGAAACCGGGGAGGACCGGCTCTTATCAAAGGAATGTGCTTACTTCCCGGGCTCTATACGCAACTGCAGATGGCCACTGTGGAAGCGCAGGGAGCGCGGAGCTTGGTACAGGAATTTGGTGGGAGGCAGGGTGCTTGCTGGAAATTTCCATGAGCAGAGGGCCTCCCATATTATCGAACAGCAGTGAAGCAGAGGTGTCAGTTAGTTGGGGCACTTGGTCTTCAAAGTTAGAGAGGACAGTTGGAGAAGTCAGTTAGTCACCGAGATGGAAGAATGCTAAACAGCCAGACTTGGGAGCAGTTCGAAGTTGAAGTCAGCAGTGGTGGCTATCAGGGTGTCATCCTAGACTGATGCAGATGAGGAGACCAAAGAGGGTTCAAGCAGCCAGAAGGTGTAGCAGCTTTGATGAGGCATAGCGGTGCAGACGTGTACCAGCGGGTGCAGAGCAGAGTCCTGAAAGAACCGAAGCAAGAGAAAGAGGTACCAGCTCAGCTGCTGAGACCGGAATGCGTGAGACTATGGTGAGGCTTTCCTAAATAGTTTGCATTATATAATCATTCACTCCTTTTTGCTTTCTAGGTTATGTTTAGGTTCCCCCTTGCATTAATTATTTCTCACTGTACTGCACATACATATATTATGTCTTCTTTGTCTTGTCATTCTATCACTATGTAATAAAGAGACCCCAATGATTAGAAGTTGCACTCAAATGTTCTTTTCTAAAACAGAATTAACCTTTTCTTTTAGCCAGGTGCTGACGTATAGAAGAATGGGCGATTCCCTTCTTACAGGTAACTGATGATGGGGGAAAGATGTTAACTTTAGATGGGAAATAACTTCTAGTGGGTAGGTAGCCAAGAAATCGTCCGTGGTCGGGGGTTATTGAGATCGTCCGTGGTCGGGCGTTAATGAGATCGTCCGTGGTCGGGCGTTAATAGGTTCGTCCTTGTTCGGGCTTTAATAAGATCGTCCATGGTCGGGCATTAATGAGATCGTCCGTGGACGGGCATTAGTGAGATCGCCCGTGGTCGGGCGTTAGCAATTGCAGAATCAGAAATGTGGCTGGCTCTATGAGGTAACTATAGGACATAGTGTGGATTCCCCATTCCCAGGTGAGTAATTCAGATATAGTGCTTGTAGGTACTGAGAAGGGTGGTGAACTTGGTCTGAAAATCCGGTCGCTACAGCATGGCACTTAGAAAAAAATGTTTTACTTTAAATGTGATACATTCTTGATATGCAGAGTCTTTACACTGTACTTTTCGATACATTTCCCTTCTGCTCATAGTTGTACATCACACTAGCCCTCCAGTTTGTTGAATGTGGACAATATGGAATAAGCAAATTTAAGGCATAAGGGTGCATATGTTTAATGCATGGGGAATGCGTGTATTTAGGCTACAGAGACTCACAAAATGCTTTGTCACTTTGGGAACAGAGGGCAGCATCTAATGAACAAGTAAAGGGGCATACTGACTGGAGAGTTGGCAGAGTGTTGCATTGGCCTCCTAGGCTCAACCCCACGCTCAGCCAAATTGTCAACACAGGGCTGAATCTCATTGACAACAATGAAATGCAACCCTGTGAACTTTCAAGCTCTGAGGTATAAGTTCACAGGTCAGCAGTGATGCAGGCACACATGTACTATTGGGCAGGGGTGTCTGAGCAGAGTTGAAGATTGTACATGTGCATTAGGGGGGGCCTTGCTGCACATACTCAATCTTCCACACAGGCCCCCCTTCACAATGGTGCATGTGTGCTGGCATTGGTGTTGGACTGTGAACTTATGCCCCAGAGATGCGAGCTTCACAGGGCTGCATCATATTGTTTACCAATGAGATGCAGCCCTGTGTTGACAATGTGACTGAGCGCGCCGTTGAGCCTAGGAGGCCCATACAACACTCTGTTACCTCTCCAGTCAATATGGGCCTTTGCTTGTTCATGCCCTTATTTTGTACACTACAGTATATTAGTTTGGTATTTATGCAGAATTCAAGGTCAATGACACCATCATTATGTGTTTTTATATGTATTCAACGACTAAGGTGACATATGTCTATACCCCAAGGAGCCATTGTGTCAGGACATAGATCTGCAGACAATGTTGGTGCGCTCTGAGGGATATTTGATCGGACATAAGTGACACCTGGGTGATCCACTGAAGAACTGCAAGTACCAGGAACCCGAGGGGCGATCCGGAGGAGGGGCTAGCGGTGTGCGCTCCATTTATGACTAAACACAATACGGCTCCCTTGAGCTTTGGACCGACGGGCTCTTGGAAGACGCACCTGCGTGCCGGTTATGGCATCGAGGCCTTTGACTGTTGTGTGGCGGCCTTCTCTTCCACCCCTAACAATCTTTCTCTACTGATGAGGGAAGTCATCCCGAAACCTGAGACATGTCTCGGGCGATATCCTAAAACCCGGGACATGTATCGGGTCTAGAGATTCATCAGTTCTACAAGTACCGACTTGCACCCACCTGGGTGATCCACTGAAGAAATGCAAGTACCAGGTTCCCGAGGGGCGATCCGGAGGAGGAGCTAGCGGTGTGCGCTCCATTTATGACTAAACACAATACGGCTCCCTTGAGCTTTGGGTCGACGGGCTCTTGGAAGACGCACCAGCGTGCCGGTTCTGGCATCGAGGCCTTTGACTGTTGTGTGGCGGCCTTCTCTTCCACCCCTAACAATCTTTCTCTACTGATGAGGGAAGTCATCCCGAAACCCGAGACATGTCTCGGGCGATATCCTAAAACCCGGGACATGTATCGGGTCTAGAGATTCATCAGTCCTACAAGTACCGACTTGCACCCACCTGGGTGATCCACTGAAAAACTGCAAGTACCAGGTTCCTGAGGGGCGATCCGGAGGAGGGGCTAGAGGTGTGCGCTCCATTTATGACTAAACACAATAGGGCTCCCTTGAGCTTTGGGCCGACAGGCTCTTGGAAGACGCACCTGCGTGCCGGTTATGGCATCGAGGCCTTTGACTGTTGTGTGGCGGCCTTCTCTTCCACCCCAAACAATCTTTCTCTACTGATGAGGGAAGTCATCCCGAAACCCGAGACATGTCTCGGGCGATATCCTAAAACCCGGGACATGTATCGGGTCTAGAGATTCATCAGTTCTACAAGTACCGACTTGCACCCACCTGGGTGATCCACTGAAGAAATGCAAGTACCAGGTTCCCGAGGGGCGATCCGGAGGAGGAGCTAGCGGTGTGCGCTCCATTTATGACTAAACACAATACGGCTCCCTTGAGCTTTGGGTCGACGGGCTCTTGGAAGACGCACCTGCGTGCCGGTTCTGGCATCGAGGCCTTTGACTGTTGTGTGGCGGCCTTCTCTTCCACCCCTAACAATCTTTCTCTACTGATGAGGGAAGTCATCCCGAAACCCGAGACATGTTTCGGGTGATATCCTAAAACCCGGGATATGTATCGGGTCTAGAGATTCATCAGTCCTACAAGTACCGACTTGCACCCACCTGGGTGATCCACTGAAAAACTGCAAGTACCAGGTTCCCGAGGGGCGATCCGGAGGAGGGGCTAGCGGTGTGCGCTCTATTTATGACTAAACACAATAGGGCTCCCTTGAGCTTTGGGCCGACAGGCTCTTGGAAGACGCACCTGCGTGCCGGTTCTGGCATCGAGGCCTTTGACTGTTGTGTGGCGGCCTTCTCTTCCACCCCTAACAATCTTTCTCTACTGATGAAGGAAGTCATCCCGAAACCCGAGACATGTCTCGGGCGATATCCTAAAACTCGGGACATGTATTGGGTTTAGAGATTCATCAGTCCTACAAGTACCGACTTGCACCAACCTGGGTGATCCACTGAAGAACTGCAAGTACCAGATTCCCAAGGGGCGATCCGGAGGAGGGGCTAGCAGTGTGCGCTTCATTTATGACTAAACACAATACGGCTCCCTTGAGCTTTGGGCCGACGGGCTCTTGGAAGACGCACCTGCGTGCCGTTTCTGGCATCGAGGCCTTTGACTGTTGTGCGGTGGCCTTCTCTTCCAACCCTAACAATCTTTCTCTACTGATGAGGCAAGTCATCCCGAAACCCGAGACATGTCTCGGGCGATATCCTAAAACCCGGGACATGTATCGGGTCTAGAGATTCATCAGTTCTACAAGTACCGACTTGCACCCACCTGGGTGATCCACTGAAGAACTGCAAGTACCAGGTTCCTGAGGGGCGATCCGGAGGAGGGGCTAGCGGTGTGCGCTCCATTTATGACTAAACACAATACGGCTCCCTTGAGCTTTGGGCCGAGGGGCTCTTGGAAGACGCACCTGCGTGCTGGTTCTGGCATCGAGGCCTTTGACTGTTGTGTGGCGTCCTTCTCTTCCACCCCGAACAATCTTTCTCTACTGATGAGGGAAGTCATCCCGAAACCCGAGACATGTCTCGGGCGATATCCTAAAACCCGGGACATGTATCGGGTCTAGAGATTCATCTGTCCTACAAGTACCAACTTGCACCCACCTGGGTGATCCACTGAAGAACTGCAAGTACCAGGTTCCCGAGGGGCGATCCGAGGAGGGGCTAGCGGTGTGCGCTCCATTTATGACTAAACACAATACGGCTCCCTTGAGCTTTGGGCCAACGGGCTCTTGGAAGACGCACCTGCGTGCCGGTTCTGGCATCGAGGCCTTTGACTGTTGTGTGGCGGCCTTCTCTTCCACCCCTAACAATCTTTCTCTACTGATGAGGGAAGTCATCCCGAAACCCGAGACATGTCTCGGGCGATATCCTAAAACCCGGGACATGTATCGGGTCTAGAGATTCATCAGTCCTACAAGTACCGACTTGCACCCACCTGGGTGATCCACTGAAGAACTGCAAGTACCAGGTTCCTGAGGGGCGATCCGGAGGAGGGGCTAGCGGTGTGCGCTCCATTTATGACTAAATAAGTGACATTAGGGCCCACTCCCCACTCCCCCCAAACCCTGGTTGTTACTTACCCTGTTGCTGATGTAGCTGGTCATGTGCAGCACTTTCCTGTCCCTGGACTCCAACCATCGACTCCTCACAGTTGACCGGGGACACCAGTTCCTCCAAGGCACCCAGCTCCTCCTGTGGCGCTGGACTCCCGCCTCCGGTTTGCAGTGCTGCATGGCGATTGTTGGACAGTTTCTATTAAACTGAATTGTGAGTCCCAGCTAGCTAAGAGGTCACTAGAAACTTTCTCGAGATCACAAGAAGGGATTTAGTTTCTGACAACTGCATAAATATGACAACTTTGTTTCCCCAAGAATAAAACTGATCTTCAGAGTCGTGGAGACAATAGAAAGATATTTCACTCAGTCAATCGTGCATGCTTCGTTTCACCAGAGGTGCAGAGAAATAGATAGACGGGCATTTTCAATAAATGGATTTATTGAACAGTCTTCTTTCTCAAGCATAAGAAATGAACTGCTACAATTGTAAAACTGGTTGCAAAATATAATGCATACAGTAAAAAGAGTAGAATAAAATAATACTGTAAGAGCATTGTATGGTTCCTAAACCATAGATAAATACATACATAAATAACAGAGGCTAAAAGTACTCAACTGGTGCTTCTAAAATAACCCTACCCCAATGTACCTAACCTAAGCTTAGTACGAGGGAAGATGTAAGTGTGGTGTAGCATAAATGTAGTATTCTTTTGCCAAGAATCTGTCCAAGATTTCTCTTAGGGTCCGTACCTTGATTTGGAATGAAGAAGGTCAGGCTCAGGACTTGATTTCCCCTCAACCCGCAAGGGTAGCTTGGAAACATTGGAGCCGGATTTCTCGGTAGGAGAAAAGACAGCGTCTCTCGCAGTGCGTCTGCTGAAGGGTCGGCTTCCTTCGGCACTTGCAGTAGCAGGGCGCGTCAGGCAAGTGATAGTCAAACTGCTCCAAACCACTGTGTGTTTGCTATGGCAAGTGTTCCCATATTTATACCTTGAAGGTTCCAAGATTGACGTAAAGGTGGACATACTAACGTCATCAAAGAGTCTCAGTTCTTTGAAAACTCCATGAGTTCTTGGACAAGTCAGTATTCGAGCAAGGGGAAGTCCCTAGCTTCTGAAGCCGAGTTTTCCAAGAAATCGTTGTAGATTTCCAGAACTAGTGGAAGTAGCCCTGATGCATTTGGACTGCATGAGCTATGTCTAAATATGGTTATGATTCTTATGCCTATATAAGGATATGGTGATTTAAACATATATAAGAGCATGAATCGGGAAAATTACAGTAGGGTCCTAAAATATTACACAACAGGAGAAGGGTGCATTGTCTTTCCCTCTCCCTGCTCCGGCTGGCTAACTTCTGCAGCTTCCTCCTGTGGATCTGCGATGCCTCTCTATTACTGACAATCATTGAATGTTTCATGGATTAATGGATCAACCCTATCAGCCAGTTGCAAATTCTTTCGCATGGATCATCATCTCCCCATTGAATGGACTATTAAGACATTCATTGTGTATCAACCATTGTATTGGACACCGTACCATACAAAAAACGACTTTCTGTCTATTCGTCTCCATCACAATGGGGTGTTCCACATTGCTTAGTCCTGATAAGACCTCCGTATTGCCCTTGGGGACAAAACGCCATACAACATGTATTACAAATAGTGCTCCCGGTTTTATGGTATTTATTTTTTTGCCATTTCCGTATGTATTTATCCATATTTATTTTTTGTGCACTGTTTCTGTATTTATCCACATTTATTTTTGTCACAAGCAAAAGACGACACTACATCTAGTATTTTTCCACATTTATTTAAATTGCAGTCGGTTGTTATTGGTCAACACTATACATTCATCTGAAAACGTTGCCATTTGCAGAATGTCCCAAATATGCTTAAAAGTGCTATCACAAGCCATTTGTCTCAGAGCCTTGCAGTTTCTGCCATCAACAGAGTGCCAGATTTTCTCCCCCACTGAACACCTCACTACTCCACTGAGAAACTCACACTGCCTTCAGCTGCAACCCAATTGGAAGCAATTCAATTCAAATTATGCACTCCTCCATTCCTGTGCGCAGGAATCTGTTAAAGTGTTGGTAAATTCGACATCCTACCTCCCTTTCTTTTTTTATGCCTTGAAGCTCATCTCATGAAACTCATGAGGAAAATGGTCAACAAGTCTGTCAACGTGCACATAGTCATTTGGTTTCCGAGAGTAACTCTCTATGCCATAACCCTTCCAGTATATAAAATAATAACATCATCCTCTTTATCTTGAGTCTGAAATTGTTGACAGTCCTTTAGGCGAGGTACCAATACTAAGATTGACAAGGCATGATGCATTTTTTCCCATTAGCTAGGGTGTCCCACAGCAGATTATCTTGTCAAGGTTGGGATTTCTTATGAGACTTCAAACCAGGTCAGTTTTGTGGATTGTGCATTCCCCATCCGCTACTTAGTAATCTGGAGCTGGTTAATAAGGCACTTAAATAAATTATGGATGTTCTAATCTAGACAGATTACTATAAATACGTCAGAGAAATGTCTAAAGCAGTAATTAATGAAATGACAAGAGAAAGCATTAACCGAATGTGTATATATGTATTTACTTGTTTATCAGCATCAATTGCATTTGGAGCAGGATGTGAACGATAGTAAATATGCAGATAGGATTACAGAAGGTTTCAGTGTCTTCATAAAATAGAAATGTGAGCTTGGTGTGAATGTTGAGCGCAATTAAGTAGAAGAAATGACACAAACATAGATGAATATTATACGCAAGTCTTACAATTAAATGGCATGAACACATCTTCTGAGTGGCCGAATGTTATTTGTAACCCAGCGGTCTGTACAGTGGCTGCTCGTTCTGCAGGGCACCGCTGAGAAACTCTCAGTAACATTGTCTGCACTTCACAAATGCTTTTAAAACATTAAATATTCATTTGGGCCACATTATTAATCCCCAAGATTCGTCATCAACCTTTATCATTTCGTGTTTTTGTGAGTAGGAAGGATCACAATCGCAGACTGCTTCTCAGATCCGCACTCCTCTCTGGGAACAGACAGTGCACCATTCTTGATTCCAGAGAGACTGAAATATAAAATACAGTCCTTGTCGTCGTCTCATTGAAAACCCAGAGGTGCACTGTATGACCGTCAATGTGGGTTTGGAAAGCAGCAGGTCCCTCAAAATGCATTCACTCCTACAACTATGCACTACCTGACTGCTGTGAGCTTCTAATCAAGGGCCTGGGCACTGCATTCTGTAGGGGCTGCTCTCACCCCTCACCCCTCGCCACCCACCTCAGCAGCGAGCCCCGCCCCGGTCCCGAGAACCACTGTTTGCATAGTCCAGTCTGAGAGGAAAAGACGGGTGCTGGAGCAATCGGCAGAGTCAAGAGGCAGGGGCCGAGGGGTGAACAACAAAGCCTCATTAAGATGTAAATGGTCCTTCAAAGACCTGTGAAGTACTCGGGTGCGCCGTGTGCGCGCCGGGAAGCTGTCTCAGCTGGGCTGACACCAGATGGCCGGGGGTGTGATTTATTGAAGTCATGACAAAATATATTAGTATTTTCCCGTTTTTATATATAAATACAGATAAAGGAAAACTTGTTTTCCGTCTGTATTTATATGTAAAAATCCGTTTAAACGGAGAACCGGGAGCCCTAATTACAAACAAACCACTTTTTCAGCCTTTTTTTTTATTGTAGTAGAGGCCTGGTAATTCATCAAGCATACTTACCTGCGGTAGTATTTGTACAAACTGAAACCTTCTTTTTTAAACGTCACCAATGGTCACTTCTCCTTTTTCAGGTTCTAAGTTCACTTGTGTCACTGAGCAGATTGTTTGAGTTTAAGATACAAAGAGTAAAGGCTTAGTAAAAGTTCTTCTGGAAACCCATTGTGTATATGATTTTGATTCTTTCACTCATATTCCATTCCCAAAAATATGTGCCATTGAGCATTTCAATTACTAAAAAATTATACATATACTCCATAGGAACTGCTGTTCACTGTTATATACTCTACTAGCTTACCCTTCGCGCGTTGCTGCAATCTCAGAAGAAAGGAATTTTAAGGAAACTTGTTATTATAACATTCAATTTACATTGTGTCATTTTTATTTAAACTTATTCATTTTAATATGGAAAACATTTTAAAGTGTTGTTTTAATTCTGTTTATTTATTAGAGTACTTGTAGATACATGGGATCTTTTGTTTTTCCGTGTGGTGCGTACACGAATAAATCAGAAGGTTTTCTAATGCGTGAGCTGGTCACATACAGTTGTCCATGTGAGAAGCGCGGATTCTCCAAATCTAGTCCACACACTTGCAGAGATTTTCCTTGTGCTTTGTTGATGGTCATTGCAAAAGCGAGTCGCACCGGAAACTGTAAACGTTCAGTACTGGAAAGATTATGAGGGCCCTGGGTGGCCGGGGGCCGATAATTGACAATTCGTGGGAGTGTACCTTACCCGTCTTGTGTTGCTGCGATCTCAGAAGAAAGTAAACTTGTTCAGTTTACATTGTGTCATTTTTATTGAAACATTCATTTTATTTTTAATATGGAAAACATTTTAAAGTGTTGTTTTAATTCTGATTATTTATTCGAGTGCTTGTGGATACACAGTATTTTTTGTTTTTCCGTCTGTTGCGTACCTAGGGGTGTGGGGGGGCCGATATTTAACACATTTTTCTTTTCTTTTTTTTTGTTGCTAGAAACCTTCGCGGAAGTGTACTCAACAGTTTTTAACTATTTATTTATTTATTATTATTATTTTTTTGTCAAAAACCTTCGCAGGAGTGTACTCAACAACTTCCCAAAATGTCATGCCGATCGGATGGATGGTGTAGTAATGCATAAAAGACAAACAGAAATACTTTTGTTTACATATATATAGATAACAAGAAGCACGCTGCTGGTTAAATGAGGTGATAGGCTCTCTAACACCCATTTCAAGGCAGCATTGGGATCTACAAGTGCAACATTGTATATTGAATGTCTCTAATTTCCTAATGCTGAATTTAGCCAAAAATCTCTTTCACAAAGTCTTTAAGTACTTACACCATTCACATCTGATAATGTTCATATCCGCTCCACATTTAAGAACCTGAAGACAGGCACACCCTCCTATCCCTTTCTGTTGACAATTATTAAGCAATTACAGACCCAGACTTTGGAGCAATTACTATCTGCACTTAATTCTTCAATTACATTATGCATGGTTTCAGATTATTTAAAGTAGTCATTTTTACTCCTAATTTGAAAACTCTGATGTTGGCCACACAGACTGATAACGACTAACAACCGCTATCTCTTTTAACAATAGAAACTTAACTGCTAGAATTGAGTGAGGTCAGCAGAGCTCATTCATTTCGACCATTAAAGAGCTCAATTAACTGAATACATACAAAAGATTGAGATACTTAACCCTTTTCAATCTGGGTGTCCCTGGCCCATAATAATGAGTCTTGACTCCAAGCTGCGATTAATGATCTTTATATCCAGCCAATGGCAGTGGTGTCAGCACATTGATACTGTTAGATCTTTCAGCAGCATTCCATACTGATAACCATTCATTCCAGCAGGAGTGCCTCAGAAGCAGGAATCCCTGACTTGGCTAGGGAATGGCTCAACTAACTATAATATCATGGTAGGACAAAAATAGAATGGCTCCTGCCTATCACCTCCTCTAATCTTTCATTTAAATGTAGATTGCCCAAAGGATTGGCACCCTCCCCTCACAATTGCAACTTCTACATCAATCCTCTAGCAAGGCTCTTCCACTTGGGAGAGGCTTATTTCTATACGTTTGTAGGTAATACTCAACTGAAGTTAGGAGAGGACTTCTTGTTCTGTGCTCAGCTGCAACAGGGCATGAGGGGCATTTAAAAAGTGGTTGAAAAGTAACAGGCTTAAACGTTATGCTGAGGAAGCAGAGGTGGTTGTTATTGACAGATGTAATGATGTTAGGCTTGATTCAAATTAACCATTTTAGCTGAGTTCTTACCGATGTCTGTCAGCTCTGCCAAGTGCTCAGACTTCCTAATGGTTTCCATATTCTCTTTATTCAACCAGATATCTGTTTTTAATGTTCTTACCACATGACAAATCTCTAAAAACTGCTTGCCTACCTTACTATAGAGCATGGGTACTCACAAACTTTCTATCGGGGTCAAATTTACAGTGTGGTTTGTGTCCGAAGGCCGGACCGGTGGGGGTGGGGTCAATGGAGAAGGGGGCGGGGCTAGAGCAACAAAAAAAACTGTGAGCATGAGGTTGATCACAGGTCCCTGCAGCAGACGCATTCGTCAACTGAGCCACCAGACCCGTAATACACACATAGCTCTCTCTGTCTCCCTCCCTCCTTTTCTCCCTCTCGCTCCTCCCTCCCCCCCTGTCCCTCTCTCCCTCTGTCTTTCTGTCTGTCTGTCTCCCTCTGTCTCACTCACTCTGACTCTCTCCCTCCCTCTCACTCCCTCTCTCCATCTCTCCCTCGGTCTCACTAAAGCTGACTGTCTCACTCTCCCTCTCTGTCTCCCTCTCTCTCTCTCTCTGTTTCTTTCTCCCTCACTCTGTTTCCCTCTCCCTCACTCTATTTCCCTCTCCCTCACTCTATTTCCCTCGCCCTCACTCTGTCTCCCTCTTTCTCCTTCCCTCTCCCTCCTTCCCTCTGTCTCCTTCTCTTTCCTTCCCTCTCCCTCATTCCCTCTGTCTCCCTCTCTCTCATTTCCTCTCTCTCACTTTGAGGTCTCCCTCACACTGAGGTCTCACTCACTCTGATGTCTCCCTCACTCTCCTTCCCTCTCCCTCACTCTGAGGTCTTCCTCACTCTCCTTCCCTCTCCCTCACTCTGAGGTCTCACTCCCCCTCACTCTGAGGTCTCCCTCTCTCTCCTCCCCCCCCCCTCACTCTGAGGTCTCCCTCTCTCTCCTTCCCTCCCCCTCACTCCCTGTCTCTGAGGTCTCCCTCTCTCTGTGGTCTCTCTCTCTCTGAGGTCTCCCTCACTTTGATGTCTCCCTCACCTTGAGGTCTCCCTCTCTCTCCTTCCCTCCCCCTCACTCTGAGCCGTCCCTCTCTCTGAGGTCTCCCTCTCTCTGAGGTCTCCCTCTCTCTCCTTCCCTCTCCTCACTCTGAGGTCTCCCTCACTCTGTCTCCCTTTCCCTCCTGTCATCGCTGTCCCTCCCTCCCTCCCTTTCCCTCCCTGCCTTTCCATCCCTACCTCTCCCCCCTTTCCCTCCCTCCCTAGCTTTCCCTCCCTTCCTCTCCCTCCCTTTCCCTTCCTCCCTCACGTTCCCTTCTTTTCCCTCCATCCCTCTCCCTTTCCCTCCCTCCCTCGCTCTCCCTCCCTCTCCCTCCCTCTCCAACCTCACCCTTCCTTTCCCTCCCTCCCTCTCTCTCCCTCCCTCCCTCGCTTTCCCTCTCTTTCCCTCCCTCGCTCTCCCTCCCTCTCCCTCCCTTTTCCTCCCTCCCTTGCTCTCCCTCCCTTTCCCTCCCTCTTGCTCTCCCTCCCTCTGTCTCCCTCTCCCTCCCTCTGTCTGCCTCCCTTTCCCTCCCTCCCTCGCTTTCCCTCCCTCACCCTCCCTTTCCTCCCTCGCTCTGCCTCCCTTTCCCTCCCTCGCTCTCCCTCCCTTTTCCTCCCTCCCTCCCTCTCCCTCCCTCTCACTCCCTTTCCCTCCCTCTCGCTCTCCCTCCCTCTGTCTCCCTCTCCCTCCCTTTCCCTCCCTTCCTCTGTCTGCCTCCCTTTCCCTCCCTACCTCTCCCTCCCTTTCCCTCCCTCCCTCGTGTTCTCTCCCTCGCTCTCCTTCCCTGTCTCCCTCTCTTTCCCTCTCTTTCCCTCTCTTTCCCTCTCATTCCCTCCCTCGCTCTCCCTCCCTCCCCTCCCTTTTCCCTCCCTCCCACGCTCTCCCTCCCTTTCCCTCCCTCCCTCTCGCTCTCCCTCCCTTTCCCTCCCTCTCACTCTCCCTCCCTCTGTCTCCCTCTCCCTCCCTCCCTCTGTCTCCCTTTCCCTCCCTCTCGCTCTCCCTCCCTCTGTCTCCCTCTCCCTCCCTTTCCCTCCCTCTCCCTCCCTTTCCCTTCCTCTCGCTCTCCCTCCCTCTGTCTCCCTCTCCCTCCCTTTCCCTCCCTCCCTCGCTCACCCTCCCTTTCCCTCCCTCCCTCTGTCTGCCTCCCTTTCCCTCCCTCCCTCTCCCTCCCTTTCCCTCCCTCCCTCGCTTTCCCCTTCCTCCCTCGCTCTCCCTCCCTTTCCCTCCCTCCCTCGCTCTCCCTCCCTCCTCTCCCTTTCCCTCCTTCCCTCGCTCTCCATCCCTTTCCCTCCCTCCATCACTCTCTCTCCCTTCCCCTCCCTCCCTCTCCCTCCCTCTCCCTCCCTTTCCCTTCCTCTCGCTCTTCCTCCGTCTGTCTCCCTCTCCCTCCCTATCCCTCCCTCCCTCTGTCTGCCTCCCTTTCCCTACCTCCCTCTCCCTCCTTCCCTCTTCCTCCCTTTCCCTCCCTCCCTCGCTTTCCCTCCCTCCCTCTCCTTCCCTGTCTCCCTCTCTTTCCCTCCCTCCCTCGCTCTCCCTCCCTCTCTCTCCCTATTCCCTCCCTCCCTCTGTCTCCCTCCCTCTGCCTCCCTCTGTCACCTCACCTTGCCTGTGTGTGCCCGGGCTGTGACAGCTTCCAGGCGCACACACTCAGCACACCTGAGCACTTTACAGGTCTTTAAAAGACCATTTGTATGTTAATGAGGCTTTATTCACCTCTCAGCGCCACTGCAGCCCCACTCTGACTATAGCGGGAATCGCCCGGCCCCATAGAGCTGCAGAGTCTCTGCGCTCTGGTTGCAGACACTCTTTGAAAAAAAAAATTAATAAAACTCGGGTATGATGTCTGTAAGATCCGCGGGCCGCCAGGGAAGGCTTGCCGGGCCGCCAGCAGCCCGCGGGCCATACTATGAGTACCCCTGCTGTAGAGGGTACAATATGGACTGTCTTAAATGTTGTTGACTCTGGATTGAATTAATCCAATTCTTCAAATCTTTTTTTGCCTTAATAGTTCTAATTTTGAATGCAAGATATCCAAACCCTGGCTTCCAACGGTGGCTTGTAGAACTTGTATTACCTGCCCTTTGCTAAACACTTTGCATTGATCTATTGGTCATTACTCGTGATAACTTCTGCTGTTAATCAGAAACTCATCAATTTTTACTGTCCCAATAGATATTTTCAGGTCTCTCCTGCAAATATTTTGATCAACCTAGATTGGAAATTGCATATATTGCTTTTTTTCTTTCTTGCCATAAAATGGAAAGACCTTCCTCATAATCCCAAAAACCTTACTTCCCTAAGCAGTTTTAGCTGGCTTTTTACCCACGCATTTAAGCATTTCTGTTTCTTTTCTTTATTGCCCTTGAGTAATTCTCCACTGCCAAGCAACCTTTGGCAAAAGATAACATAAGATGATGGAACATAGCTTTCTAACTAAGGCAGTCAGTGGTAGGGGTACACAACATTTGAATAATATTCACAAGTGTAATTATGGTAAATCAGAAAACGCTTATACTAAATTACACATAATTTTGTGAAATTTGTCTCTACATCACACTTACGAAAATGACACCAATAGTGTGGAAGAATTTGGTGAATACAACCAGCCATTTGATTTGAGTGTGGTATTACTCACTCTACTGTGCTCCTGCTTAACTGTTCCATTATGGTACCCTGACCATTTTCACTAAAGACTAAAGCTTTTCATAGCCACCTCTAACCTTATCCAAGTATATGTCTACTTTCCCTGCCACTGTGTTTACATTTGATTTTTTTTTTACATCTTCATTTTGTGTTTGTCATCCCGCACCCCACCCACTCATGGCAGGGAAAGTCAGTTGGTCCCAAGTCCTCGAACACAAGTTCTCTCTTAAGAGGGAATGACAGTGCATGTTTTGTGGTACTGTGTCACTTCTCCCTCATGTTGGTGGCAGTCAGTGTAAGTTCTACAGCATTCCTTAGAGGAAAGTGCACTAAAGGAAAGTGGTAAAATACACAGCATAAGCTGCATCACAGGAGTCCCATGCACCTAGCAAATGGTGATGCACTGCTGAGTCAACTCTTAGGACTGGGACAGGAGACTGTTGCACCTGCTCACCACTGAGGTGATGGCATAAAGAGATAAGTAATTTTTAAAATGTTTTAATATTATTTAATGTTATGGCTGTGAAATGAGCCGTATTCAATGTAAGACTCATTCCAGAGATGCTAAGTGTTAGTGCTGTTCACATAACTAAATACACTCTTTGCCCAAAGGTCCCTACATCCACCATCTTTGCTGAAAAAAGACTGGTGAAATGAAGTATAATTTATTTATTTCACAACTCCAGTCTTGCCTTTTATATTGTCACCAGAGCGCTTCATTGGCAATATTGGACCACATTCAACAGATACTCTTTATGTATACTATATACAATATATGTTTGGGTGTTTTTATTGCACTAAATCTCATATTTCACAGGGGACCCTATAATATGTTTTCTTTTAATGCAAGGAACAAGCAATATACAGAGAAGCACAATAGATATATAAAAGCGAAAGAAAAAAGAATCAACAAATCAATACACAATAAAAATAACATATGTGCAATACAATCAAATGCGATTATTATCACAAAGACAGCATAAAACAATTGAAACATAGATAATTATATGAAGGCGGCATGAAAGCAGCATGAAATAGCAAAAAAAGAAAAAAAAAGAGACAAACCCATTTTAGAGATAAAGTAAGGACAATTAATTTAGATCCAATCAGTTATTGGAGTCCAAATTTTTAACCCTCTGCTCCGTTTACGAATACTCTTAGTTTTAAATATGGCAACTTCAAGATTATACATAGATAACAACTGAGCCCTCCAAGAGGTAAATGACGGAGGATCTGGAAATATGCAATCTTTAGTGATACAGGCACGCAGCACTGCCATGCCAATAAATAAAAAGGCAGAACGTTCCTCCGATATGGGCAGCACTTTAGAGTCAGTGCCAAACAAAACCAGAGATGGAAATTAAGGGGTCAAATATTTCTCTCAAAAACTGTTGAATCGACCCTAATAAATCAGCCAACTTAGGGCATGAAAAAAACATGTGTTGCGTATCAGCAGCATAACAGCCACATCTACTGCAACTAGTTCCGGCACCAGAGCTCCATTTGGAGACTATCTTAGGGGAATAATACATCTCATACAAAACCATATAGTGTTGTGCCCTCATTCTGCCGGAAATCAAAACATTGTTTGCTAAAAGAATCGAGGAGTGAAGATCAATTGTCAATACATTTAATTTACTTATCCATTTCTCCTGAAGTTGCTCCAAATCATCTGGAAGTAACAAAATTAATTGAGCATAAAAGTAACCAATTGGCAAACCATTTCCCATCCCCTATATCAAAAGAAATACCCTAAAACGTACATTATATTTACCCAGGTGACAATAGAAGCTTCGAATTTGCAGAAACTTAAAGAAGTCTTTCTTCTGTACATCAAATTTCCGTTGTAACTCAATAAAGGAGAGTGGTTGAAGGTCATAAAACATATCTCCTAAATTATTCATTCCTAGTTGATACCAGTTTCTGGCTATTGAATCTCGAAATATATTAGGAAAAATTCCTGTTGCCTGAAAAGGAGTATATCGATTTATTTGAGGAAACCCTAAAAACCGTTTAATTTGTTTCCAAATTGAGAATGCAGCAATAAGAACCTTAAATTTGTTTATTTTGTAATAGCTAGGTTCGAGTATCTTCAGAAAACAACCATTAACCTCTTCTCCTATGGTAAATTTATAAATTGAGGGATGATGACATAATAATAACTTAAATGTTTCGCCCACAACTAAGAGAAAGATAAATTGCAGAACTGAAGCCCAGTAATAAAATAAAAAATATGGAATTCCCCTTCCCCCCTAGAACTGGGAAGTACCATCTTTTTATAGGCCCTTCTGTTCCTTTTATAGCCCCATAGAAATCTTGTGGAAATATTTTCGAGTCTTTAAAACAGGTAACAGAAAATTCTAATGGGACGGATCTAAATAAATAAAGAAATTTCGGAAGTACAATCATTTTCAAAACATTTGCTCTTCCATGTAGTGATAGGTGAAGATGGTTGAGACGTACTAACGTGGATTTAACTTTATTTAGAACTGGATTGAAGTTATTTTCTGGGATCTTGCTGACTGGCGTAGTATTTTAATGCCGAGATATGTAGCCTCTGGTACGACAGTTACACCTCTTGGGGAGTTATCCCCGACATATAGAACCTGAGTCTTATTTATGTTCAGCTTATATCCCGAAAAGTGGCCGAATTACTTCGCCAAGTCTTCAACGGCTATTAAAGCAAGCGGAAAGTCGGTGGTTATTACTACTATATCGTCCCCTTAAGCTAGTGCGCTATATTCCACCTCACCTTTTTTTTCTTTTATATATTTTTATTGTTTCGCATCAATGGGGTGAATTAAACACATTATACAACAAGATATAAACAATAACAAAAAGAAAAAGCAATTGCAGAAAGAGATAGAAAGGAAAGGAGAGAAAAGAAAAATAATTTTATGACATAATTAGACCCCATATTCTGTCCACTTTTCGTTTAGCCTGTAGACCCATAGTATTTGCCAGAGCATATTCCATAATATATATCTCTTTAACAAGACTCCACCACTCAATAACCTTTGGTGAATTTTGTTGAATCCAATCTCTAGCAATAGTCAATCAAGCACAAGTAATTAAAATATTCAATAAATCACATAGTACAGTATTTACCTCTGGCGTACCTATAAATACATCTCTTAGCGAGAGCGTAATAGGAATACCAAGTTTAGTAGAAATAATTTTAGTTACTCCATTCCAAAATTCGCCAAGATTTGGGCACCAAAAAAATATATGAATAATATCAGCTCCTTGCAGATCACATTTAGGACATTTTGTACGATCGCTGAAATTATTATTATTCGATGCCCATTTGGGAATCCGATCTGGTGTGTGGTATAGATGAAATATGGTTTTAAATAGCTGTAGCTTAAGATTTGAGGATTGAACAGCAAGATTGAGGCTGTTTAAAGAAGAAGTAATAAAGTCTGGTGTTATTTCCATTGTAAGCTTATTAGTCCATTTTTCAGCCAATTTATGTGTGTCATTAATATTATATCCAGAAAATAATTTATACCCTCTACTAATCATTGCTTTATCTTCTTCCCTATATATACAGTTCCATACTTCAGATTCTGTCAGACAGGTAAGTTCTATCTTCCTCAAAAGATAATCCCTAATTTGATAATATTTAAATCTTGCCCCTTCTTGTAATGTATAGCAAACTTTCAATCTTTCAAACAAACATAACCCTCCAAGTAAATTAATGCCAGATTTAGAAAATACACCGCCTATCTTGTCTTGAACTATTTCTGGAAAACCAGGATTAGACCATAGTGGAGTTTTATCATGAAACATGGATATCTTGCTCTTGGTAAGAATGGAGCGCCAGATGTAGGTGGTATCCCATACCGTCTTGAATTTAACGCGTTTAAAATAATTGAGGTCGTTTAATCTATAAAAAAAACATAGTTGCATCTGCTCCCAACAAAAATTTATGAAAGTGTAAACATTTATCAGGGATCAATAAGCTGCAAAAGCGAGTCATGAAGGAGGACCAATAATAATATTTAATATCTGGAAGGCCCAATCCACCTTGATCATAGGGAGCTTTAAGAAGAGAGATAGCTCGTCATGCTTTTTTATAGCCCCAAATAAAACTACTGATAATACCCTCTAGCCTACAAAAATAAGAATTATTTACCCTTAAGGGGATAGAATGAAAAAGGTAAAGGTATTTAGGCAATATTTTCATTTTAACCAAATTTATCCGGCCAATAATACTAAGTGGGAGCTTATGCCATTTCTTAAATAGTACAGCAGTTACCTTCAATAGCGGTTCATAATTTATTGCCACAATTTCATCTATATTTGACGAAATTTTTGCCCCTAGGTAAGTTGCTACCGCGCATATCCCTGTCACCGATGATGGTGATTGATGATTCAAGATAACTTGAGTCTTACTAGTATTCCAGCGATACCCGGCCACTAAGCCATATTTCCCCGCTTCTACCAAGATGCCTGTCATAGTTTTCAGGTACATTCGTAGAAAAGACGGCAATGTCATCCGCGTATACTGTTATATCTAAAGAGTTCAAACCATTTACAAAGGGCTTAATTAAAGCTTGTTTTTGAAGAGCAATTAAAAAAGGTTCGATACCTAAAGCAAATAGTAAGGGTGAGAGAGGACACCCCTATCGTGTGCCTCGTCCAATTATAAAAGTAGAACAGCATTTGCCCATATAACAAACTTTTCCCAGCGGCATATCATATAGTGATTGGATCCATTTCAAAAATTGACCCTTTATGCCAAACGCTTGCAGCACTGCCCAGATAAAATCCCACCCCACTCGATCAAATGCTTTCTCAGCAGCTAGTAGAATCATACCGAGTGGGGCGGGTTCAGTCTTTGCCAGGTCAAATGCAGAAATGGCCATATTGATATGTGCCGTAGTGTCTCTTTTGGGTTTAAACCCGTGTTGTTGGGGTGAAACCACACAGGACATTAATGGTGTAAGTCGAGTCGCCAGTATTTTTGCATATATTTTTGCATTGCTATTAATAAGCGAGATTGGGCGGTAGGAACCTCTTTCCTGCGATGGTTTACCCTTCTTTAAAAAAAAGATAATTTGGGTGAGGTTCCAGGACTTTGGGGCTTGCTCTCCATTACCGATTGCTGGATAACTTTAATTAGCAGTGGAATTAACTCTTCCATACAGTTTTTATATTGCTTTAGGGGGATACAATCCTCTCCTACAGCTTTGCCATTTTCTAGTGAGTTAATTGCATTTGTAATTTCTGTTACAGTAATATCCACCCCTAACTGGTCAGATTGTTCCATCTCCAAAGATTTAACTTTATTTATTGTTATATAATTTCTGATATTGTCTTCTTTAACTACAGCTTCTGGTGTATAGAGCTCTTGATAGTAAGATGAAAATTGCTGTAATATTAGCTTAGGATCCTGAAAAATCTGATTATTATCCCCTTTAATTTCTTTAATAGCATTTTGAGCACTGTCTTCAGCCACTCTATAAGCTAACATTTTGCCAATTTATTCCCCATTTTCATATTGGTTTAGTTGATATTTTTTTAATTTAATAATGCTTTTTTCCCTAAAGTTATTTTTCATCACTGCCTTTAGTTCAATTAATTTGAAATTTAAAGTTTCTAAGTTTTCTACCCCTGTTAGTAAGGTTTCAGAGAGTTGTTGTTCAAGATTAAGTATTTCAGTAATCATTTGCTCCTTTCGAGATTGAAGTTCTTTATTTTGTTGCCAAATATATTGCTGTGTAAATCCGCGTATGCTGGCCTTACACGCATCCCAGACTATTGAGGGTGAAGCTTAACAAATATTTCTATCTATAAACTCCTTTATTTGATCCTTTATTTGCTATATTCCACCTCACCTACACTAACAGATTTATTATGATTGCACTCGGTTAATTTGACCAAAAAGAAATCAATATATAATGCAAATAATAAAGGGGAAGACGGGCAACCTTGCCGAGTGCCTCTTAAAATCAGATAAAGAGCTGATTCTATTCCGGCTAAGGGTATAGATGCATTAGGGACAAAGTACAAGGTCGTGGCCCGAACCCCTTCAGGCTAAGCACTTCCCAGAGGTAAGGCCAAGCGACCTTGTCGAATGCCTTCTTGGCATCCAACAGGGTCACGCCTATAGCTGTTTTTGTCACCTCTGCCCAATCCATTAGGGCAATAACTTGTTGTACGTGATCTGTAGTATCACGACCGGGGATAAACCTATGTTGTAGATGAGAGAATAAGGAAGAAATCATAGAAGAAAGTCGGGTGGCCAAATTTTTAGCATAAAGCTTGCTATCAGCATTGATAAGAGATATTGGTCTGCATGAGGCTGGCAGTAAAGGGGGTTTATCTTTCTTCAAATAAAATTCTGTGATAATTGATTTCTGCCAGGAGGCAAGATGTATAACTCTTTGTGCCATGAAAAAAACCTCCAGGAGATGGTCCTTGAGCATGGAGAAAAAAGTTTGAAAGTATTCCAGAGGAATCCTGTCAGGACCGACTGCTTTTCCTACGGCTAAAGAGCAGATAGCAACGTCAAGTTCCTGTTCCTTGAAAACCGACACTAGCACTTCATACTGGATATTAGTAAGAATGGGAAAGTCTTGATCACCAAGAAACTCGGCTACCTCCTCTACAGTATGGGGGGATCCTCGTTTATATAGAGATTACTATAGAATTCTCTAAATGTTTCCAAAAAATGTTCTCGGCTCAGTCTGTTTTTCACCATTAGCATCCTGTATGTCTTCTACTTTCCTAGCCACTACTTTCTGTCTTAACCACTTGGCTAATAATCGCCCTGAATTTTCCCCAACCTCATACATGTCAGCACAATGGATTGCAATTTGGGCGGCTAATGTTTCTGCAAGACATTCATGTATTTCATTCTTTGAACTGCTAGGTCTCGCAGTTTCATCTCGTATTCTTGATGAGAATTAATGGTTCGCATCAAAGCAAGTTCTAACGCACGTAGTTTGGCCAATTCAAAGTCTTGTTTAGCCTGGATGTGACGCTGTTTGTTTATGGAAAAACTTAGGGTCTCCCCCCGCACACCAGCTTTAAAAGCGTCCCAGACAATGCCCACCGGGGCGGATCCTACATTAAACTTAAAAAAGTCTGGTATCCATTTGATCATGTGCTGCAGATACGCCTGGTCCACCAGAAGCTGACAATCAAAAGTCCATGAACTCCTGATAGGATAAGATGGAAAATCAGCTACTAGTTCAAGAATAACTGGATTATGATTGGATATAATTTTGGGGAAAATCTCGATCTTGGCGTTAGTTAAGAATTTTAAAGGGGCAAAAAAGTAATAAATGTGATCATGCTTTTATTGCGGGGCAGAAAAAAAAGTATAACTAGGAGTGTCAGAATTTTTAAGACACCAAATGTCTACTAAACCAAACTCATTGATAATGCCTTTTGTGGTTTAGAAGACCTTGTGCTTTCTACCATGGTAGCAGCCATTTTAGCGGATATCGAAGTCTCCTGGAAAATGGAGATTAAAGTCTCCACAAATCACAAGCGGGGTGGGCCACAAAGCAAGCTCTATACTGATTTCATTGAGCATTTCCGGGTCATCTACATTTGGAGCACATATAGAGCATACAGTAACAATAACAGTATTTACCCGTAATTCAATAATGGCCCATCTTCCATAAGGCTCGGCTTTAGCTCGTTTACACTCTCCCCAGCCGTATTTTTTTAAGATCGCTACCCCTCTTGTTGTCGATCCCTGTCTTGTACATACCAATACTTCGAGACCCAAATCTTTCAAGGAATCCCTGTTATTGCACACAATGTGTGTTTCCTGAACACAAAGAGGCTTTTTTAAAATCAGTGCCATAACCCCCCTTTTTTCCTATTATTCAGCCCTTAAACGTTCCATGAACAAATAGAAAAATGAGCCAGTGTCAGAAGAAAAACAAATAAGCATTGGTGAACATTTATTATCACAACATTCTCATTGCATTCTCAAATCATCAAGTACTATCTCAGCTCTCCAAAATAATGAAACATTGTACCTGTTGTTCCTTGCCCCTCGACCCTCACCCCACCCCACCACCCCAGAGAACCCTCTACCCCGCAACCCCCCCTCCCACCAACCCAGTAAACCCACCTCTGTGAGGCAAAGGGACTGTTCAGTCCCTATTTGTTATGGAAAAGAAAGGTTTGGACACTCTCCTGCAACCTCCAACCCCCCCTGAAATAGCTATAAATCCTCCATTCACCAAAAGATATCTTTTTTTAACGAAGAAGAAAACACAAAAAATAAAATGGAGATTTAACAAAGACATACAGCCTGATTCATGAAAATCTCGTTTTGCGAGTCGTTAATAGCGATTCATAAGGAATCGCTATTACAGGCTCCCAAAACGGGATTCATGTAGGAATCGCAAAAAAAAATGCGATTCCTACATATTCCTTATTTGCGATTAGCAAATAGCTAATCGCAAATAAGGAATAACTCCCCATTCATTCCTATGGGCCAAAAGGCCCATAGGAATGAATGGGGAGTATTCCTTATTTGCGATTAGCAATTAGCTAATCGCAAATAAGATAGCGATTTAAAGGGTGCCAGGGGTGTCCAAAGGACACCGTGTAGCACACCTTAAATGAAAATTTGAACAGGTGTTGCGCACACACATGAAACTTAGAAAAATGCTTTTAAAAGCATTTTTCTAAGTTTTCGCTATTTACCACGAGGTTTGAC
Source organism: Lissotriton vulgaris (assembly GCF_964263255.1). Lineage (NCBI taxonomy): Eukaryota > Metazoa > Chordata > Amphibia > Caudata > Salamandridae > Lissotriton > Lissotriton vulgaris. The sequence continues at coordinate 928,511,874 of NC_141687.1, forward strand.
CTTGCGGTAAATAGCGGGACAAAATTGCGAATTCGCTATTTTAAAATGGATGATGAATTGCATTTAAGGAATCTCAAATAGAGATTCCTTAAATGTAATTCCTTGCAAAATTGCGAAATCGCTATTAGCGATTTTTGCATTTGGGATGATAAATCCCAAATGCAAAAATCGCACTCGCAAAGGGCCAGATTCTCAGATTCTGGCCCTTTGCGAGCGCAAATCAGCTTGATGAATCAGGCTGATAGAGCCCACGAAGACCTCTTTTTAATCTACCAAGTATCCCCCTATACAGTCAAAGCTGAAAAAGATCCAAAACTGATTAGCAAGTTGCAAAAGGAAGAGGCAAAAAAACCAAAAAAAACAAAAAATGAAAGGGTATCAAAAACTCCTTTGCCTTGATCTCCGAAGTAAAAAAGATTGTTTTATCTTTGGAGATAACCTTCAGCTTAGCAGGGTTTAACATAAATGCCTGTGCCCCTTTACTTTGGAAATTCGAAATAAGTTGGCGGAGGTGCCATCTTTCCTGGACGGCCGCCTGACAGTAATCAGGGCAAACAAAAAATTCACAGCCTTTTGCCCTGCGCTTACGATCGGGGCGAGCCAAATCATATAATTGCTCCCTTAGTAAATAATTGTTAAGGCAAATAAGGCCTGCCTGGATCTGAAAAGGAAATCTATGAGCTCTTTGAGGCTCCCTCTCCCACTCCCACTCGTTTAATTTGGAAAAAAGCTACTGTACAAAGTTCTATAACATATTGACAAATATTTTGGCCCTCGGCTCCTTCAGGAATTCCCAAAATACGGAGATTGTTTCTCCTTGCCCTATTTTCCATACCAATGAGTTTCCAGTTAATGTCATCTCGCAATGAATGCAAGGCTGAAACCTCTGCTTTGCAAGAAGAAAAGTCATCCTCTATTGTGGAAATTCTATTTTGAGCCTCGGCAACTCTTGTGGAAAGTTCGGTATTTGTTTCTGCAATGCGTCGGACTGAGTTCTGTAATGTCCATACTGCGCCATGAATGAGCAAACTCTCCGCCTTCGTCTCCTCCTGATGTGTCATAATCACCTGGTAGATTATGGAGAGGGTATGGGTAATACTGCTCTCTGAATCATCAGAAGAGGACCCTTGACTCACAACAGCGGCATTCATATCAACAGAGGCCTGAGGAGATAGAATACCACCAGCTTCCGGAACAGTTAGAACAGTATTGTCCCCCCCAGATGAGGTTAGGGAATATTCATCTTCCTCTTCCTCAAAGCGCCTGGAGCCGCCCAAGCTATGGTTATCTGCCCAATCTAAGTCTATCTCCTCACCATCACCCTTGGCCTCGCCTTCTGACACCCCCGACTCATCAGACATTGAGTAAAACTTCCCTCCAGAACCGCAAGAGTCTAAATCATTCAAAATTTCCTTTTCAAGGGGAGGGTCCTCAGTTGTCGGCAAAATTCTACAGTCAGTGACAATAGGAGAGGATAGGGCGAGGCCAAGGATAAGTGAATCAGGGGCCATACAAAGAGAATCCACTTCTGGTGTTATTTTAGCCCCCACAACATTACTATCTTTGGAAATAGACTGCTCCACTGGCTGTGCGTTTTTATCTTCCCTTTGCTGGTGCCTTTTCTTGTTTTTGTTAAAGATAGAGGGAATTGTTAACTTAGGTCCGTGTGTAAACTCATTTGGCTCATTAGGTTCATTGGTGGCGGGTAATGATTCTGTGAGAGACTCTCCCAAAAGAGAAGAAGCCACCAAATTTGCTAGGTGTTGAGGGCAGTTAGCAACATTATCGCCATTGCCAGAGTTGCCATTCTTTGCCTTGTCTGTTCTCTTCTCAGCTCTAGAATGCGCATCCGTGCTCCCGGTGCTCTCACCAACAGGTACTGGCTCCCCCGAAGTATTGGCAGCTGCAGTCGCCCTAGTAGTTGCTCCTTTAGGCACGGAGCTAGTCACTGTGTTCTTTGGCCGCATTGAGAAAAATGAAATCATCTGCTCCGGGTTTTGCAAAGAGTAGCCCAAGTGTACTCTGGCCCGGAAAGCAGCTTCCCCCCAAGTTGCGTTTTCAATTTAAAGTAAGGTGCCTGGCTTAACGCAGTAAAAAATAGTAGAGTAGCTGGTTTGTTTCTCATGCCCCAAAGTCTTCGTGGCGTTGCAAAACACACTGTCACCGTAGCTGACAGACGGGGGAAGCTGGGGAAAAGGCGCCAAGTCCCAATGTACAGAGCTGCCGGCGTTTCAAAAAATCGAGCCCAAACAGCAGGAGCAGGCTCTGCATAGCCTCATCCCAATACCTGCCTCAGCACACTGCACAGCGGAGGCCACCCAGAGCCAATCCTCAATGCAGGGAGAAGTCCGTCCGCAGTCCGCCGTCTGCCGAGATGGAAACGCTGCTAGAAAGATAAGGAGCGGGGAGGGAGCACAGCCCCCTGGCCGACGGCACAAGTCTCTGAAGCGGCAGCCTGTAATCCAAGCAGCGGAGGAAAACCAGGGTATCTTCGCCGTAGACGCACAGGTCAGGGTGGAGGTAAAACAGGAGAGCGTCAGGAACCTGCCTTACACGGACATACGAGTGTCTGCCATCTTGCCGGGACCCTGAAATATGGAAGGCATTTCATGGGTACCAGCAAAATATGGATTTTGTCATAATGCCCAAACCCCTCTTCAAAGTTATATATACTGCAAGGATATCTGAATTATACAGAAAGATGCAAATTATTTGAAACATTCTTTGGTAGTATTATTTTCATCTATTTGATCTAGCAACAACATGTTTATGAAATCTAAACATGTATAGAGCAAATTATGAGGCAAATGTGCCAAATCCACAGTTATACAATAAATGCTGCAGTCACAGAATCACAAAAATTCATTGGCACACATTAAAATCCATTGTTTTATCTGCATTATATTCTTGAAAGTAAATAATACTAAAACATTTTAATTTCACTTAGTATCCACTGTAAGTTACACTTTCACATAAGTATTAGGAAAGTCAGGTGGGCCTTTGCAAGCTGCTGCAGTAGCTATTGTTTTTATTTTTTATTGCAAGTGATGTCTCAAAATTAAAAATAAAACAAAGAAAACATGTCATCACCTGAATGTTGCCATGATTGCAATACAAATATTAAATGTGAAACATTGACCAATAAAGCAGTTTTACTAGCAATATTATTTAAACAGCAAGCCTTTTAAGTTGCGCTATGCACTTTATCATTATTATTATTATCTTTAAAGGAAACAAGAATAAATTTCCATATAACCAAGCACTCACAATTCAGGCAGCTACAATATTAAAATGTCAGTTAAACCCTTTCGAACATAAACTGTGTAAAGTAGGGCAGACAGTGTAAATACCTGGCATTTAACATTAATATAAAAATAAGTAAAATAAAAAGCACACTTTTACCCAGCTTTGAAAATAAAGAGAAAGGAACTATTTTTTGATGGATGTCAATATTTTGGACAGAATGAATGTAATCACTGAAGGAAGCCTACGGGGAAAGTAGGCTGAACCACTGCCCATATTTTTTTCTATAATGTGGGGAAGCAAAATGCGAGTGCAGGCCAATCGAGGAAGACTGTAGAACAAAAGTTTTTAACCTCATGTTTTCTAATGTCAGTAGAGAAAACCTCTCCAAAATATTAGAGAATCGCTATTTCGTCATTCAATATTATTTTTTTAACTAATCATATTTTCATTTATTAAGACAAAAATGTTATTATCAAATTTCAATTAGATGTAATTCTTTCAGTTATAATGATTCTTATTTTATACAAAATAAAGCACTAAGCGCACAATATAAAATACAATTTCATTACTGTCTCCTCATTCATACCTCACACATTCTCATTCATACCACACCATAACATCTTTTAGCCATATGTGCATCAGAAGTGTCCGACAAAAGTTCTGTTCTCTTTTTCAAATTGCCGTCAAGTTTATGTGTATTCATTATTTCATCAAAATGTAAATATTAATATCCTCTTTCTCTTGATAACTAATTATATCATATTATTGTGCTTTCCAATTCCCTAGTATCACAGAATTCCATATATGCGGTGATCCCCACTTAGAAAATATGGCCGCACTGAAGTAAATTTCTTTTATTACATGTTAGCATAGAGGTAAACACCAATGGGTTTGGACCTCAACTAGCACTCCAAGAAAAAGACCGGTTGAGGTTGAAAGATGCTGGTGTTTTCCTCCATGCTACTTTGTAAAGTAAAATACCCTGACTTGAAGGCGCCTGTTTGTTCTGTGTGGGGATAGCAGAATTTAGGGGGTCATTAAGATGTCAGTGGGTCTGACACAGACAGCTCGTCGATGTCAGACCCAAAGAAACATGGCCCCTGTGTTCAGCCTGCCGTATTACAATGCAGCGGGTGGAGGCTTCAGGCTGAAGGAAGTCCATGGGGCTTCTGCTGGGCTCAGGGAGCCCATCTGTACATCAGAGGGTCAGTAATCCCTAAAATAAGAGTGGTGCTTGCTCAGGCACCGCCGCAGGGATTACAATGTTCCTTTCTACCTGCCCTTTCATGGCAGTTCACCCGCCATGAAAAGGCTGGCAGAACGTGACATTGGGGGCCCCTAGCAGGGCCCCCTTCTTTCCCTGCCATCCACAATGTGGCCAGGGGGGCACCTCTGGTGACCCCATAACGATCCTCACACCATGTTTCAGTCACCACATGGTGCCTGCCACACAGTGCTGGGATGTTTATAAAGTGTTTAATTTCTCTTGGGACGTGTGCTGCAGTCTGCAGCACAAACCGCAATTAAAGATATACACATTGCGACTGCTGTGAAGGCAGTCACATTGTAATCAGGGCAGCAGAACCGCCCACTTCTAGTTGGGCGGTCCTGTTTCCCCTACTGTGCAGGTCGGATCGTAATCAAGCCCAAAGTGCTATAGAAAAAAGAGTTGTTCGCCCTCACATTCCCTGGAGTAGCTGAGGGATATTTGTTTGTTTAGATATATATATTTATTTATTTATTATGTAGTGACAGTAACCACTGTGTAGATACGTGCGTAAGAGTTTCCATAGGAAGAGTGTTTTTTGTTTAGCTTATAACTTTTGCTCAGTTTGGCAAATTTTCACCAATTTGTCCTTGCCAAAAACATTCATACACCTCAGCATGTTTCTAGAAGGTTTTGCAGTGAACCCTTAAGTGGGAGCCGAACAAAGAGGGTACCCAAAGACATTTCTCCTGATGCAATTTCGATGGGAAAAAAATGTACTACTATAAACAGCCAAAACAGCCGAACAGAATTACACCAATTTAGGCAAAAACCTAGATCTTTGTGGAAAAGGAATGCTTTTTGTGATTTAGTGCTAATCTGTTCAATAGTTTTAAAACAAATTAAGGTATAGATATTGAATATTAAAATGAAGAGATCTGGTTGATCGTGAGTGCCCTTTTCTCATCAGTTGGTTTGCTCCCAAAGATCTCACAGTACTACAGGAGTCACAGTCCTGCGGGAGTGAGCAATCTGATTGGATGACCACAACATGAAAAAATATGTGGCTGCCATTACAGGACATGGGGACTTGGTCCAATGTCCTAAAAATGTAAAACAAAATTAATATTTTATGAGACAGGTTATGGGCACCCTGACCCTGCCTTTATGAAGGTGGGTTGGCCAATAGAGACTTCTCCAAAATGCTACATTCAATCAGTTTTGGGCATTTCATGCCAGAGCCAGCACAGCTCCCCAGGTGTTCCTGTGCATCTCCTACAGGATACTTTAAAAAAACTAAAACAAAAAAAAATAGGGGTCGGTGTCAGTTGCAGTGTCGCTAAAGGTCATGAACATTGAGAGATTGGTTACTTGCGGGCCCCTCATTGCACACAACCTTTTGCCATCTAATAAATCATATTACACAATTACAGTTGCCACTCTGTAGTTAAGTATAGTTAGGTCAGAGTTTCCATAGGAAGAAAATGTTTTCTTGACTAATACCTTCGGTGCTGTTTGTCGAATCTTCAATAAATTTCCGCAAAAAAAGTTCATATACATCAATTTCTTCCTGCAAAGTTTCAAAGGGAATGTCATGCGCATGCGCATTACTATTCAAGACGGCGGCGTGAATCGCGCGATGACGAGAGGGAGCCCCGGGGACGCGGCAGACAAGGTAAGTGGTTTTTAATCATTTTATAAAATGTAATTTAAGTATTTAGGGAAGGCGGGAGGGAGGCGGGTGGCGCGTAGTAGGGCTACGCGAAGTGCGTGGGTGGACGTAGTGTCTCGCCCACTTCGGGTAGCTTCGCGAAGCCCCACTATGCCCACTACGCCCACCCTTAGATACTAGTTTACTTTTTGATTGGATAGGAGGACAATCCATACTACTGGTGTTGCAGGGACAATTCTGCACAAACTGAACTATGGACACTAAATAGTGCATTGTTTATCAATTATAATAAGAGCAGATAGACTTTCCACATACCTCAGTCATAACAGAATTTGAACCCCCAATCTCCTTACTGACTAGCAAGTGTGGCAGAGTCATTTAGCTCCCTAATTCATGGATGATTGATCCCCAATGATGATTATCCAACCCAGGACACAAGACTACGGAGTCAGAGTCCGGAACTGTCAGAGCCACAGACTCATGCTTGCAAATTGCAAACCCTTTCGCTCACTCACTCATGACTAAAAACCACCGAGTCTATGTTAGTTTTAAAGCTTTATTAAAAGTAAAACCATTTATTAAAATCAAGTTCATCATACAACATAAATGGTGGATTGAAAATGGAAAAGTGCTTAGTGATTTCACACATTAATTGTGGGCGAGTCCTCACCTGGTTGGAACTTCAAATCTTCTTTGAGGTGCTGAATTGTTGCAGACTCCGTCCTAGTGATGATGATCTGATCTTGCTCTTGTTCTTAGAAGGGAAGCTTCTGTCTGTTATGAGAAAAATGGTGCGTGTTCAAAAGCAGGCATTCATCAGTTGTGCCAAAAAGTGTAGCAAATCAACATCCTTCCCTGAAGGGCAATTTTTAGTTTTGACTCGACAGTCACAAATTATTAAATTTGTTTGTGTAGTCGTAGGGAAATTTTTTCATTCCTTGACAAAATACTAGGGAGTGGTGTATATGGCGTCTAAGAATCTGAAATGTATTTTCTAGGCGGAACATCGGCACAACCATCCACCGGTGCCGGTGCCAGCGCAGAGGTGAGCACTCCTGGGGCAGAGGCGGTGCAACAGCCAGCGGAAACTGCTGTGGGGGATGCCACGGTAGTAGCAGACAGTGGTAAGCTATTATATTCCTTACTTATTGAGATTGCAGACTGCAGAGTGTGCTCAGATCAGAGATGAACTTGATGGATGGGATGAACGAAAAGGGAAAGAAGGGTGTAAGTAAGTGTGGAAGGACGAGCGAGTTAAAAGTAATGATGACTGGCAAAGAATGATACGTGTTTTTGAATGCTGCCCGAGGTGGCTGGGAATATGATGCATGGCCGGTTGAAGGATGAAGCAAGGATGGGTGGAAGGAGAAAGGGAAGAGGACTGCCTGGGTGGGTGAAACAGAAACTGTATGTGTGCGCAATATATCCTTTGTTTGAAATTCAAATGCAAGTCAAGCACGGATGCATGGCTTGTGGTTTCCAAAATAAAATAAAAATGTTGTTTTCCTGTGAGAAAAAGTAAGGTTTGTCCAGTTGAGACATTAAGAAGAATGAGTGACATTTACTTTGAATGGATGGATGCCTGGATCATGGAACTATCTGACTCGTAGAGAGAGTAGACAGTCACTGGATGAACTAAGTGTTACTTTGAAGAGCATGTAACACCACACCCGCACGTCCGTTCCAGTGTAGGAAAGGCAAGGAAAAGAAGTTGTAATTTTTCCGAATACTACCATGAATAGTAGCAGTAGTTTGTATTGCAAGCACAGCATATATCCGGCGATTACGGGGGCCACTCACTACCGCTGTTAATAATTTTAGTACAACTCTGTCATTCATGTGTGGCCTATCAGTGTTCACTCAATAAAAAACAAAGCACCTAAAGTCATCTCATATGTAACCAAATACATATCCTGTGATGGGATAGATAATCATATTATTTATCTTCTTCATTTTCCTTTTCTAGTAGTCATTGGCACTGTAGGGTGAAAGTTAAATTAATTAAGCAGTAGCCTTTGTAACAGAGTATTCTCAGTGCCACCCATAATAGAAAAGTAAGAGCTTCACCACCTGCATGTACTGGACTGGTACAGTAACGCAAGCCTGTGTCATCATGGCGTGCGTCTGTTTTTCTCGGGTGCAAGTTGACTGCACTGGCATTATGCCAGCTTCCAGAAGTTTACGTACCAATTTCGCTAAACAAGAGAGAAGAAGAAGAATAAGACTGGTGTACTGTCATAGTTGACTCTAATGTAGTGAGTCCATAGTGTTCGTAGAATTGATTCCTGAAACTCCCACTAATGTTAGAGCAAGGCTGAAGAAGTGGGAGGTTAGATAGAGACAGGCCACAAATGTTATGTACTGTGCTTGCAAGTTGCTAGTTCTACTGTGACACAACTTTCTGCTGAATTATTTTGTCTTAATCTTAAAGAGCATTGGTTACAGACTATGTTTTTCTTTCTTCATATAGATGCTCCTTCAAAACTGTCACGGAAGGAGCTGGCTAGACGGGCCCGGCAACGGAAACTGGAGGCGACTGTCGCTGAATATCGGTGGCTGGTGGCCCAGGAGGAGGAGGACACGCAGTCGATCTCCACAACATCCACAGCAACAGCTGCATTCTCCTCCACGTTCCCTGGGTCAGCCAGTCAGCGCAGGCCTCCAGCGGTACGGAGCCGTGGTACCGCAGCCACGCGCCACCACCAAGCAGCCAAAAAATCAGCTGCCCCCCACAGCAGGTGCAAGGCTCGCGTGCACGGCCTAACCCTCAGGGTGTCCTACCTTGAGCAGGAGCAGAAGAAAATAAAAATCCTGCTCAAGAACCTCCACAAGGACCATGACCAGCTGGCCAAAAAAGTTCACCGCAGGCAGCTTTAGAGGAGGAGAGACTGTCCCTTGCCCCTTTTTTAAAGACTTTGGGGGTTGGGAATCGGGAGTTCGGTTTTTTGGACTTTGGGGACTTTTTATTTCACGGAAACTCTTTGGGGTTCGGTGGGGGATATAAATATTTATTACTTTCAACTTAAACATAGTATACGTGTTTTTACTGCAGCTGAGACTGGAGGGGGGGGGTTTAACTGTAAGTTTGTTTTCCTGAAACTTAAGTGGCTTCTTGATTCAAATTGTACAAGTAATTGCCCAAATGTTTACAAAAGTAAGTGCCTCTCACAGAGTTAGTGAATTCAATTGTCCTAGGATTTTACTAGTACTACAGTCAGTCTCTCGTCTCTCCTACTACTCCAATATTCTTCATCCCCCCAAACGCTTATCTTATCTGTAATTCGTGTTTGAAAATAGGGCTAGGCACAGGGGTGGCTGCATGGCAAATGGCGATTAAGGTTGCCAATCCTGGGCGGATGAAATGGCATCATTGCGGTAGTACTAGTGGTGGTACACAGTGGCAGTTGCAGCATATGAAAAAAAAGAAAATGAAACCTTGATTGGCCTGAGGTGAGCATTAGAACGGGACAAAAGATACTATAGCACGTGACAGTACACTAGAACAGACCCATAACGTAGCATTACAAATGCTAAAGTATTGAAAGTATAACTACTACTGGCGTAGAATCTTACATTGGCTACTACTACAAGAAATAGTACTGAAGGCGAAGGACACGTCAGCGTAATCATTTGCCACGTGTAGGAGGAGGATGTTCTTCATGATCAATCCAGTTGATGGCGCCCATGCAAATCTGCTTTGATTTGCCAATAGTCATGGGTCTGTGTCAAACTGAGTAAGAATATATCCTCAGATTCCTTCACCAGCCTTGAAATGTAATTCATTTTCAGTTGCTATGACCTTATCCTCCCCAGAAAGTGTGTGGAATTATTGCTGTCATTAACTCACACATCAATGAAAACCTCACAGCCTGAGGGAAGGGGGTTAGAGTTTGGAAATTGGATGGGAATGTTTTTTTGGGGAAAGTTTTGTTGAGAGAGGAAAAAAACACAGCATGGACAAACAACAAATGAAGATAAACAAATCTTTGGATACAAAGATATCCATAAATCTTTAAAGGGACATAAAGGAAGTGCATGCACTACTGCAGGCATGAAGTTGATTGCTAAATGGATGGTTAGGTAACTTAAACTAAGTAGTACTTTCTAATGAATGAAAGAATGCGACAGTACAGGGCTGCAGTAATTAAGCGTTTTCACTTGCCTATCTCTGCACTCAGAGAAACACTTCATTCATTAAATTAGTTTAAAAAATAGCATATTAAAACTATATAATGGCAGGAGGGATGAATTTAGAAGCCGAGAGCAAAGAAATGCAGAGTCACATTCATAGAAGTTCACAGCAATAACATTACTTAAAAGATAAGTAGAAATGAATGGATACTGTTACTGTATGTTTTTGTACTTGTCCTGTTGAGTTTGGGAAGGTGCATGCATCCAGCCATTCCTCTTATTTGCGGTACTCTTCCATTCCATCTGACGCTCCGTCGATCAATGTTGGTGACCATAAGACACTCTGTCCACTGCCTGCCTGGCGGATGCTAAATTTCGGCTCGCTAATGTAAAGCCTTACTTCATCCTTTTTCCTATTGAACAGGGTGAAAGCAGCCCTGTAAATGTTGATGGAAAAACAGGAAGTGATATTAAAACACCACTGAGAAAAAAATATAAGGTACGTACGCTGTGTAGTGCAAAAAGTCACACTTTCAGTTTCAGAATCAACAGTACAATAGTTTCGAAAGGGCGTACTCTGAGTCTCCTTTTGAAGGATAAATAAGTATGGGCGAATTTTGCAGATCTTTCCCCTCAAGCTAGGTGTGTAAACTGCGATTTTAGAACAAAATTAGACCTTCCCAGCAGTGCTTCTAGACCCTTAAACCCAGTCGCTAAAATGTAGAAGACCCCCAAAAACGTGCGATACTGCTACCTGTCTGAGGCCTAGTGGAAAATGGTGACAAAACGTACTTTGAAAGTAAAGTAGGCCCAAATCCCCCCTTTTCCACCATGGATTTTCTTCAAACCACTTGCAACCGAAATTAGACATTTCTCGACAAGTGCTCCAAGAGTAGACCCCAAAACCCAGTTGCCAAAATCTCGAACAGCCCCAAACACATGCAATACTGCTAACCCTAAAGAGCCCTAAGTTAAAAATAGTGTCAAACGCTTTCTTCAACTAGGCAAAATCGCCCCTTTACCATCATGGATTTTCTTCAAACCACTTGCAGCCAAAACTAGGCATGCCCAGCATTGCTCCAAGACCCCCCAAACCCCCCCTAAACACCAGGAACCCCCCCAAGCAGTCCCCCAAAAACACGAAAGTGAGCGTAAACTCTGAAAAGTGATAAACTTTTTCACCATGGATTTTCTCCAAAACACTTTTATCCCGTATTAGACCTTCCCAGCAATGCCCCCAGACCTGTCAACTCAGGCAAAAACAAGTTTAACACCCCCAAACAGCCAAAAAGCAAAACTGGAAAAAGTGAGACAATAATTTAGGTGTCATTCCCAAATCACTCTGTGCGCCCTCTGCAGCTAGGCCCTAACTCCCCTATGCCACCATAGATTTTCTTCAAACCACTTGCAATCAAAACTATCTATACACAGCGTTGCTCCAAGACCCCCCCCAACCTCCACTAAACACCAGGAACCCCCCCAAGCAGGCCCCTGAAAACACGAAAGTGAGCGAAAACTCTGAAAAGTGAAAAACTATTTCACCATGGATTTTATCCAAAACACTTTTATCCGGTTTTAGACCTTCCCTGCAATGCCCCCAGACCCGTCAACCCAGGGGAAAGCAAGTTTAACAGCCAAAAAGCAAAACTGGAAAAAGTGAGACAATAATTTAGGCCACATTCCCAAATCACTCCGTGCGCGCTCTGTAGCTACGCCCTAACTCCCCTTTGCCACCATGGATTTCCTTCAAACCACTTGCAATCAAAACTATCCATGCCCAGTATTGCTCCACGACCCCCCAACCCCCCTAAACACCAGGAACCCCCCCAAGCAAGCCCCCAAAAACACGAAAGTGAGCGAAAACTCTGAAAAGTGAAAAACTTTTTCACCATGGATTTTCTCCAAAACACTTTTATCCGGTATTAGACCTTCTCTGCAATTTCCCCCAGACCCTTCAACCCAGGTGAAAACAAGTTTAACACCCCCAAACAGCCAAAAAGCAAAACCAGAAAAAGTGAGACAGAATAAGTTAGGCCTCATTCCCAAATCACTACGTGCGCGCCCTGCACCTAGGCCCTAACTCCCCTTTGCCACCATGGATTTAATTCAAACCACTTGCAATCAAAACTATCCATACCCAGCGTTGCTCCAAGACCCCCCAACCCCCCCAGAACCAGGAACCCCCCCAAGCAGGCCCCCAAAAACACGAAAGTGAGCAAAAACACTGAAAAGTGAAAAACTTTTTCACCATGGATTTTCTCCAAAACACTTGATTCCGATATTAGACCTTCCGAGTTATGCCCCCAGACCCCTGAAGCCACCCCCAAAAAAGCAGAACACCCCCAAACAGGCAAGAAGCAAAAATGGGCTACCTTTAATTCAGTCCAAATGCGCTCTGCAGCTAGGCCCTAACTCCCCTTTTCCTCCATGGATTTTCTAAAAAACAAATGCAATCAAAATTAGACTGTGCCAGCAGTGCTCACAGACTCCAAAACCCACCCCCAATAACCTAGAAGCCCCCCAAACAGCACCCCAAAAACAGGCAAGTGAGCAAAAACGGAAAAACTTTTTCACCATGGATTTGGTCCAAAACACTTGATTCCGATATTAGGCCTTCCCAGCTATGTCCCCAGACCCCTGCAGCCATTCACAAAAAAAGCAGAACACCCCTAAAAAGGCAAAAAGCAAAAATGCAAAAACTCATACTAAGAAAATTTTCAGCCAACCAGTCAACATCGGTCCAAACCCGCTCTGCAGCTAGGCCCTAACTCCTCTTTCCCACCATGAATTTTCTTCAAATCACTTGCAATCAAAATTATGCTATCCCAGCAGTGATCCCAGACCCCAGACCCTCCCCCACAAATCTAGAACACCCTCAAACAGCCCCCCAACAACACGCAATACTGCTACGCCTCAGTTTAAATTGTGTCAAACGCTGTCTGCAACTAGGCCCAAACCCCCCTTTTCCACCATGGATTTTCTTCAAAACACTTGCAATCAAAATTAGAGTATGCCAGCAGTGCTCCTAGCCCCCCCCGACCCACCCCCACAAATCTAGAACACCCCCAAACAGCCCACCAAAAACATGCAAGACTGGTATATTCAAAACATGGCGAATTGCGCTGTTCACAAAACATTGCTGTTTTCAGCACTTCCACTACTTCGATCCTCTTGAAACTTACCTGAACAGTCACTTGTTCCAGCGATTCACAAGAATCACAGCAAGGCAGAACAAAATTGAACCACTGCGCTCTTTGAAAAAGAAGAAGAAGAAGATCTAGTTTTCACTTAGTTTTCACCCAAACACACGCGCCCACAAAACACCCAAAAAGGCCAAAATTCTGCAAATTCTGGACCAAAGAACACCAAACCCCCCTAAAACCTTGCCAACATCATTATGAACGAGCCTGCATCGGGCCCGAGCCCTAGACTCAGCATGAACCATACCAACTTAAACCCAAAAACCCTAGTAAATTGCACTGAACCCTAAACCCTAGATATGTTTTGTCTGTCTGTGTCAAAAAGCCTAGGTATGCTACATCAGGAGGATGCTTCACTCAGTGGTGCCTGCCTTGACCGTCTGCATGGCCCTGCCGCAAGCATGGGCCAAAAATCCGTTCCGCTCAAGAATTTGCGATTTTTCGTTAACTTTGCGAGATTTGCAAAATACCAAAAAACAGCAAATTTTGCAAACATATCGGATGTAAGGCCCAAGCTTGAGGCAGTGCCATGCAGACGGTCAAGGCAGGCACCACTGAGTGAAGAAACCTGATGTAGCAAACGTAGGCTGTTTGTCAGACAGACAAAGCATATCTAATTGTATGCAGCAAGCCACTTAGCCCCAATTTTACATGAGCTGCTGTCTGAAGTGGACCCTGCCTGGCATAATAACAACAGTACACTGCCTCGCCCTCGACAACTACATACCACGAATAGACAGACATGTAGTTTTGCTGTAGTAGTTGTTGTAGACTGGTTTACCTGTTTGCCACTCACTAATTGGCCATAGTTGTTCCGTAAACCCAACCAACGCTGATGATCCATCCATCCAAGTGAGTGACTGTAAAGAAAAAAGATATATTATTTAATCAATCATCATGGTATATTGGAAAGTGTCTTTACGATTGTGAATATCAAAGCCCTGAAGAAGCCCGTGTTTGGGCGAAACGCGTTGGCTCTGGATGCACTGAAATGAATAAAAGTATATTTCTTCAAAACAACTGCATAACGTCCATCACTCCTGTCATCTCCATTTCTAAATTGTGTGGCATTTTAGCCGGGAATTATAATTATAACGGTGCCTCTCCACACGTGTGCTAGTAAATTATATTGAAAAGTGAGTCCGCTCCAAGGACATTTTGCATATTGTGAAATGCAGCATAGTGGCTCCTGAATTTGAAGTACAATTTGAATTTAACAAGGTAAAAAAAACAGAGTAGTTGACATGAGTTACAATTACTGTGTAAAAGATTAAATATTAACTTAGACAAGACATATGATTCATCATTTCATGCACAAAAAACAAACAGCATCAGAGCCAGACAGCCATTGCTGTCCACTGCATGCCATCTTCTCAATTATTCATTACATATTCCACTTTTTGTCCGTATCTTCTTCGGAAAGTGAGGGCCCACAAGGCAACCTCTCCTGTCAATATCAGAAGTAAGTCTGTCAGCAATCAGCAAGCATGTAGTCAGTCAGTAACTTCAGTCCCACTTGAGGGGACTCTTCATAATCCATCCATCTGCCTTGAGGGAAATGGATAGGGGGAGTCTGGAGGAGGATTATAGAGGAGCATGATTGAGTTGTGAACTTGTGAACCTCAGGAATGCAGACTGAGGCACCTTCAAATCAATAAGGAATATAAGATGAAGACAGTCCTGCTGATGGACTTGTTGTGATTAGGTGATTAGAGTTTTGTTGTGGTATGAGTTGCAAAACAAAGAAAGACACACAGGAATAAAAAAATAAGGACGAAAAAAAGGAAGTTATTTTCAGGCCTCGGTGTCAGGGAAGTAGAGCTCGTCCTCAAACTCCATGAATTGAGACGGGATTAGGTCAGGTAACAGAGAAGAACTTTCGTCACCTAAGTCGGTGTCCTCTTCTTCCTGCGTGCATTCACGTACTTTATAATCTGGTGGTATGAAGTGCTGATTCATCTTGATCAGTGTTAACCTCTCCACATTTGTGGCCGAGAGGCGGGTCCTTTTTGAAGTTACAACGGCACCAGCAGCTCTGAAGACACGCTTGTGAGTGGGCACCACAAATAATTTAGAGCCAGGTTGGTGATCAGTGGCCATAGAGCCATTTTCCTGTACCAATACACCAATGGATTCTTATTAACAAAGATCTCTGTTGGGTCATCCAGATAGGCCTGTACCATTGACTCAAGGTTCTCCATGGCTGCTCCACTTTGCGTACCATCTGTGGCCTTTGCAGCACTGGAACGAGCAAACCCTTGATGAGTTAGCCAATCCGCTTCCAACAATATTATGGCTGGGCCTGGTGCAGGTGAGGATGATGATACGGTTGCTGCTGGTATCGTTAACGGCTGTGAGGGAAAGTGACTCCCTTCGCCCACAGATTCAGAAGTGAAATTTGACGCCTGATAGCCTGCTGATTCCGTTGGACTTCAGCCGGCTCCTTCAATTTTCTGCCGATCTTTTTCGCACTGAGTGGCTGGCACAGCTAGCCAATGTTTGTACTTTGAAACATCTGCTTCATCAAACGGAATGAATGCTTTGCTGGCCACTGCCTCTTTGTACCGTGGATCCAGAATAGTGGCACAAATGTAATGCCAACTGATATGCGTCTTGCTTTTCACCAGCATCTCTGAACGTTGAAGACACCTCCTTCAGTGGTGCTCTAGCATGACCAACAATGGGATAGCTTTGCCCAAAGAAAAGTCCTCCCTGCTGACTTCACGCGTGAAGACCTCAAAAGGACGAAGCATGTCTGTCAGGCCATTCCTCCAACTCTAGCCTCATGCCTTTCATAGTAGAACCTAGTCGAAAGACATACTCATTGATTACCACGCACTGCTCAGACAGACGCTCAAGCATGTAAAAGGTTGAGTTCCAATGTGTTGCCACCTCCTGGAAGAGTCCTTTGATTGGCACTTTATGTTCATGTTGAATGCCCCTCAGCTGCTTCCGGGCCTTAAAAGAATGGATGAAATGTGTGAAGATTCTTCGGCAGGTGGTCAGTAACTTCCTGACTGTGTTTTCATTTTTCAAGAAATCTTGCACCACGATGTTAATACTGTGCGCCAAACACGGCACTCTGAAATAGTCACCTTACTGCATGGCCTTAACTATATTACTGCCATTATCCGTGGAAACATAACCAACTATGCAATTTCTTGGATGCAGCCATTCAGAGACCTTACTGTTAAACTCCTCCAAAATGTTTTTTGCAGTATGAGATTTCTCCATGGCAAACATGGCTAATGTTGCATGTTTCCGAGTAGCTTGAAAAAGTGCGTCCAGGTCAACAACTGCACTTGACTTGTCTCTAACCCCTGCAATAGAGACACAGTGTGTAGTGATGTACATGTAATCAAGGGCTTGGCAACTGGTCCACATGTCTGTTGTCAAGTGGATAGTGTGAACAGCACTCTTCTGCAAAGCTGCCCCAATCACCTCCAGCACTTCCTGATGTAGTGCTGGAACCACAACTCTGGCAAAATAGGACCGGCTAGGAACCTTCCATTTAGGGCAGACTGTTGCCACTAATTCTAGAAACCCCACCCCTTCCCGAAAGAAAAAGGGAGCAGTTCCGGCGCTAGCATTTTAGCCAGCTTTGCATTATACGGACGTACCGTTGGGTAGTTGCGTTCAAATGGCACCTCCAACCACAACATTCCGCGAATGGTGGGCTGGATTATTTGACGTGATGATGATGATGACGTCTTCAAACCAGTTAGACCCAGTGATGTAGTTTTTCGCATTGGTGTCTCTCCAAGACTCTTAGTGTGCCTCATAAATGTTGCAGGGGTAGAGGGTGTGGGCGAAACCACTGAAGTGCTGCTGCCAGCGGTACTGGGTGTACCAGAATAAATGTCTGTCTCTTATTCACTTCCCCCCTGCACGATCAGCCTCTCGTCATCATCAGATGCAATATCAAGGGATACATTTGGATTTGTTTTTCTTTTGCCTTCCTCGATCTTCCTTATGTGTGCTTCCCAAAGGATAGTGTGGTGTTTCTTGAGATGACCTCTCTGGCCTCCCGTACCATAGTTGGTACCAAGCTTACCACAACTAACTGATGTTTTACAAATCAAAAAGAACATGTTTTCCGCATTTTGGCTAACAGTAAAGAAGTCCCAAACTAGGGAATGGAAATGTCTGCTGGTGGTGGAGGTGCTACTTTGACTTTCAATGCCGGATTAAGTGGAGGATGGGTGTGGCTGAATTTGTTTCTGTTGTTCACTTACAGCACCACTACTTGAGGTCGAGCTGCATGAAGGTCCCTGCCGACCCTTCTGACAAAAAAATATGGAAGCTGCAGGTCGTGTTGGTGTTGTAGTTGACTGCGTTGGTGGTGGTACGAGTGCCACGCCGCCCACATCCCGCTCAGCATCCGTTTGGGATAGGGTGAAAATGTTTGTATGCTGCATGCCCGCTAGGGCTGGAGTGACGACTGTGATGACTGGGTCATTGTCAGACTGTTCATCAGCAGCAGAAGACACCACTTCTTGTTCATCGTCATCACCCATTAGTCGAAGCCTTGCAGGAGCCTTCCTTTTAGGCTTAGCTACCTTTGTTGGCTCATGGCGTGACTCACTCTGAGACTGCATTGCTGGGTTCCAATCACGATCAAGGGCATCAGAATGAAGAGGGCTTGAAGAAGACCTTGTAGTAGTAGTAGTAGCCCTCCTTGACCTTTTTTCTTGCTGGGGATCTGGAAGACAATGGATCATCATCAGGAGGAGTCGAATCCTCGGATGATACCTCCTCTTGAATATCAATTTCCTGATGTGCCCCTACTTCTGGAGGAACAAGCGTTGTAGGCAGTTGTGCCACTCCATGAACCTCTAATTGCACCTCTCCATGCACCTGTCCATGCGCCTCTCCTTGCGCCTCTACTTGCGCCCCTCCTTGCGGCTCTACTTGCGCCTCTCCTTGTGCCTCTCCTTGCCCATGTACTTGCACTTGTACTAGTTGCACCTGTGGTTGTCGTTGCGGCTGTGGTTGTTGAACACTCGTCAGCTGAGTTACACCCGGCGTTGATTGGATGGTACTTTCTTGTGATGAGCCAAGATCACTGGTCGATGGTGATTGAACAACCAAAGTGGCTGCCCCAGCAGCACTCATGATGGTCCTCGACCTAACTTGGCGTGGTGGCACTGAGCCCAATGAAGCGGAAGTGCTGCTTCCAGCTTGGTCCCCGGCGGACACCGCTGCTGCTGCAGGCGTAGGTTTTTTTCTCCCAAAAAAGGTGTCGGTGGGCACACCAGTCTCCTTGGTAGGTGGTGCCACTTGCTTCTTCTGCTCCTTCTTACTGGCAGTGGCACTGGCAACTTTTTTCGCTGAGGCGCTACGGCCAACTTTCTTTGGGGCCATCTTCTTCAGATGTCCGAACAGCAGGCCGCAGTTGCACGAGTTGCAGAGTTGTCTTGTCTTTGGCCACACATGACGTCAGATGACGTTGTGCTGCACACACCGCTGCAGGAGTTCTTCCTGGCACTGGTGTTTCTCTTGTGCACCTAAAAGCAATGGAAGCCAGAGGAACATCAGTTATACACCCCAAAAAGTAAAAAAACACACAAAAATCACCACAATCCAATGCAATCCATGCCCTCAAGGATGTTTACATTCAAGACACCCCACATAAAGACTAGGCACATGCACCACTGAGTACCCCTGGGCATAATGGTTGAAAGCAAGGCAAACTGGGTGCAGGCCTGAGCACACTGCCTGGCTTCAAAATGGCCCCTTGACCACCACCACATGGCCAGGCCCTGCCTGTCCTAGGCATCAAATTGGCCCCCACCCACATGGCCAGGCCCCAACACCACCCCAAAAAGTCGAAAAACACACAAAAATCACCACATTCCAATGCCATCCATGCCCTCAAGGATGGTTAAATTTAAGACACCCCACAGAAAGACTAGGCCAATGCACCATTGAGTACCCCTGGGCATAATGGTTGGAAGCAAGGCAAACTGGGCGCAGGCCTGAGCACACTGCCTGGCTTCAAAATGGCCCCTTGACCCCCACCACATGGCTAGGCCCTGCCTGTCCCAGGCCTCAAAATGGCCCCCACCCACATGGCCTGGCCCCAACACCACCCCAAAAAGTTAATAAACACTCAAAAATCATCAGAATCCAATGCCATCCATGCCCTCAATGATGTTTAAATTCAAGACACCCCACAGAAAGACTCGGGCCATGCACCACTGAGTGTCCCTGGGCATAATGGTTGAAAGCAAGGCAAACTGGGTGCAGGCCTGAGCACACTGCCTGGCTTGAAAATGGCCCCTTGGCCCCCACCACCAGGCAAGGCCCTGCCTGTCCCAGGCCTCAAAATGGCCCCCACCCACAGGGCCAGGCCCAACACCACCCCAAAAAGTCGAAAAACACAAAAAATCACCACAATACAATGCCATCCATGCCCTCAATGAAGTTTAAATTCAAGACACCCCACAAAAAGACTAGGCCCATGCACCACTGAGTACCCCTGGGCATAATGGTTGAAAGCAAGGCAAACTGGGTGCAGGCCTGAGCACACTGCCTGGCTTCAAAATGGCCCCTTGACCCCCACCACATGGCCAGGCCCTGCCTGTCTCAGGCCTCAAAAGGTCCCGCACCCACATGGCAAGGCCCCAACACCACCCCAAAAAGTCGAAAAACATAGAAAAATCACCGCAATCCAATGCCATCCATGCCCTCAATGATGTTTAAATTCAAGATACCCCACAGAAACACTAGGCCCATGCACCACCGAGTACCCCTGGGCATAATGGTTAAAAGCAAGGCAAACTGGGTGCAGGCCTGAGCATACTGCCTGGCTTCAAAATGGCCCCTTAACCCCCACCACATGGCCAGGCCCTGCCTGTCCCAGGCCTCAAAATGGCCCCCACCCACATGGCCAGGCCTCAACACCACCCTAAAAAGTCAAAAAACACACAAAAATCAACACAATCCAATGCCATCCATGCCCTCACTGAAGTTTAAATTCAAGAAACCCCACAGAAAGACTAGGCCCATGCACCACTGAGTACCCGTGGTCATAATGGTTGAAAGCAATGCAAACTGGGTGCACGCCTGAGCACACTGCCTGGCTTCAAAATTTTCCTTTGACCCCCACCACATGGCCAGGCCCTGCCTTTCCCAGGCATCACACTGGCCCCCACTCACATGGCCATGCCCCAACACCACCCCAAATAGTCGAAAAACACACAGAAAAACACCACAATCCAATGCCATCCATGCCCTCAATGATGTTTAAATTCAAGACACCTCACAGAAAGACTAGGCCCATGCACCACTAAGTACTCCTGGGCATAATGGTTGAAAACAAGGCAAACTGGGTGCAGGCCTGAGCACACAGCCTGGCTTCAAAATGGCCCCTTCACCTCCACCACATGGCCAGGCACTGCCTGTCCCAGGCCTCAAAATGGCCCCCACCCACATGGCCAGGCCCCAACACCACCCCAAATATTAAAAAAACACACAAAAAACACCACAATCCAACGCCATCCATGCCCTCAATGATGTTTAAATTCAAGAAACCCCACAGAAAGACTAGGCCCATGCACCACTGAGTACTCCTGGGCATAATGGTTGAAAACAAGGCAAACTGGGTGCAGGCCTGAGCACACTGCCTGGCTTCAAAATGGCCCCTTGACCCCCACTACATGGCCAGGTACTGCCTGTCCCAGGCCTCAAAATTGCCCCCACCCACATAGCCAGGCCCAACACCCTAAAAAGTCGAAAAACACACAAAAATCACCACAATCCAATGCCATCCATGCCCTCAATGATTTTTAAATTCAAGACACCCCACAGAAAGACTAGGCCCATGCTCCACTCACTACACCTGGCCTACTGGCTAGTGAGGCTTTACAGGCACTCCAGAATTTTTAAAAAAATCAACATATAACAGTGAGCTAAAAATCACAGAAACAGTTGTATCATGCACCCATGTCTAACCTTGGGCCTACTGGATACTGTGGCTACCCACAATATATATTTTGTTAAAGTTGTGAAAAAAGTTTTAGAACTGTAGTTGCCTCAACTGCAATGCCCCAAACAAACAACACCAACTTACTTGTAAAATCTCAAGTTTAAAAGTGATTCAAACTCCAATGTCCAAAAAGTCCTCAAATACAAATATCCAGCAGCAGCCACAAAAAGTAATCCTTCCAGCTCCAGATCCAAATCAAAAGTGACCAGGACATAGACAAAGCACTGGGAGGAGCCTGCTGGACAGGAACAGGAAGTTGGAGACTCTGGGGCACTTCCTTCCTCCCACCATACCCCAAAAAATGGACTCCTGCACCAAAAAGTGCAGCCAAATGTCAATCTGAGGAGTTATTCTGATCAAAATCATAATTTTCACAAGGTTTATGCTTCCTGCGGTGGATTTCTTGTGCAGAATTGCAATTTTTGGAATGCGAGCTATTCAAATCTCCACCGGAAGTCAGCTGCGCGTCGCATCTACGTGTTTGGCATTGTTTACTCCCGCAGTTCGTGATCACAGGCCTTTATGACGTACTCGCATTGTCTAACTCTCGCTGTGCAAGATGGCAAGCCGCGATAACGTAATTGCGTTCGAAAAACTCTCGCGCGATCACACAGCAAGATCGAAAATGGCACAGCACACGCAAACCACGAGAAAAACAACTCGGTGGACTCAGAATCACGGTAAGTCAAAGCCGCTTGCGCGATATTGTATTTTTCAGGCGCGACCAAGCAAAATAATTAGTAGCCTGCGAATTTGTGGATTTTTGGGCAAATTTGCATGATTCGCGGATCGCGAAATTGCCAAAAATCCGCAAATTCGCCAGCGAAACGGATTTTACGCCCATGCTTAGTTCTTTTAGAGAAGCAGATTTCTGTATCTCTAGTACTTCTTGTCTAGCATCATGCCAACGTTCAGCTTATAACTTCACTACATGCATGGGAGTTGTGCTTCGCTGCATCGCAGCCTCACTTGCTACGTGGTTTGCAAAGGCATTACCTTATCCATTTTTATCAGTCATTTTCTTGTGTGTACTACACTTCACAATAGCTATTTTCTTTGGGAATGTCATTGCAGTCAAAAGATTATGCACTAGTTCTCCGTGCATTATTTGCATCAGAGCAGGCTAAAATCATGAGCCACTCCAAAAGCATAGCGGCTATCTGTATAAATGTTCACACATAAATCAGTGCTAAGCTCTCATGCTCCTGTCAAAGCTATGAATTCAGCTGATTGAGCCGATTTCTGAGGTATGCGAGCTGTCTCCACTACTGTGTGAATCGTAGTAATTGCATATGCAGCCGAGGTCGTACCATCTGGCAATTTCAAACAAGACCCAGCAACCCACAATTTCCCGTCCATATCTGGAAGGGGCGTATCCTGCAAATCAATGCAACCCTTTGTCTGTTTTTCAGTAAGCAATATACAATCATGTGTTTCTTGTGACTGAGGCTGAGACACCCGATTCGGCAACAAAGTGCTGGGTTTAGGATTGCACATCTCTTTGATGTAATATGAGGAGCTAGCAATGTCAATTCATATCCTGTCAGACGAGCACTAGTTAAGTGCTGCGTCTTTGTTTGATTTAAAAGGGCATCAACCGCATGGGGTACCAGCACCAACAGCTTAGCTTATGTGACAAAACTATCCCTTCACTCTGACGTATTGACACAGCTGTTGCCGCAACTGAAGGAAAACACCCAGGCAACGCTCAGGCAACAGGATCAAGTACTGCTGAAAAAGATGCACAGGGATGTTGCTTATCGCCATGTGTCTGGACTACAACTGACAATGCACATCCATCTTTCTCATGCACGTATAGTGTAAAAGGCTTTGTATAATCTGGAGGACCTAACACTGGTGCTGAACAAAGGGCTTGTCGTAACTGCCGAAAAGCAGTCTCACATTCATCTTTAAAGGAAGGGGTATTGGAGTATCTTTTGTCAAAAGTGCTAGCAAAGTTTTAACAATGTATGAAAACCCTAGTATCCATTGCCTACAAAAGGAAGTAAGACCAAGAAATGCACACACTTCTTTCTGTGTAGAAGGTAATGGTGTGTCTAAAATTGCCTGAATACGATCTGATGTGAGTGCACGGCCCTCCTTAGACAGAAGGTGAACGAAATAGGTTACCTTTGGTCTACAATATTGCAGTTTCTTTCGTGATACTTTATGATGATGTGAAGAAAGAAAGGACAAAGTGCATTTCTCACATTGTTCAGGAGTATCGGCGGCCAAAAATATATCATTGACATATTGTGTGAGAGCCACACCTTCAGGCAAAACAAAAGAATCAAGTTATCTTTTCAATGCTTGACTATAAATGCTGGGACTCTCAGTGTAACCTTGAGGAGCTATGCAAAATCTTTACGATCGATTATTCAAAGTGAAACCGAATCAATATCGGCTATCAGGATGAATAGGGATCAAAAAGAAAGAGTTCTTCAAGTCCATAACAGAGAACGTGGTTGCAGTCGGGGGAACCAAAGTAAGAAGTGTATTAATTTCAGAAACCACAGGGTACTGCGATACTACAATCTTGTTTACCTCTCTCAGGTCTATGATAAACCTATAGACCCTAGTGTCAGTATTTTATTTCAGAATAGGAAGAATCGGGATGTAACAAACATTAAATGGAACTTCCTCAACCACTCCAACTTGAATGCGATGATGTACAATTCGTATGAGTGCTTCTTCACCCTCCTGTGAAATTCTATATTGAGGCAAATGTGGCAACACAGCTCCCTCAACACTAATATGTACCAGTGGGATAACCATTTGACCCAGTTTCTGAGGTAGCCCACAAAGTTTTAGGGAGTGAGGCCAATGCGATATCCTCTTTAACACCTTGGCTGCTAGGCGTTTTCCCCCCCTGTGCTGGAAAATGATTGAGTGCTTTATTCATGACGAGCTCAGCTCGTCATCAGCACAGCTCAACTGTGCATCATGACGAGCTGAGCTCGTCATCAGCATCGAAAGGGTTAACAAGACAAGGTCTTTCAATCACAGGAGGATTATCGTTCAAAATAACACGCACTCCTTCAGGAGAACATCATATTGTAGCCCTGAAATGCTCGAGCATTTCGAGACCCACAATATTGTCTGGTGTGTTTGGGGATAGCAGAAACGGACATGGAGCAGTGAATTTATCGACATGGAATGCAAACGGTTGTGACAATGGGCTAAGGGAAGGTGTTCCATCGAAACCTATGGATGTAATAGTTACGCCAGACAGGGGAGCCCTAGGGACCAATTGTTTAGACAAGGCGCTACGAGTAGCTCCTGTACCAATCAGAAACTAATCAGTAGAAACCAAAACATGTGCTACAACATAAGGACCCGTCTGATCTACTGGAACTCCAACTGATTCCTTACCCCATCCTAGGCAATCCTATGCATAAGCAGAGTCATGAAAATCAGGCTGCACATAGTTAGACATCTGGTATTGATTTCGTCTATCAAAAGTGTTAAACTCATCCTGCACTCGTACATTAGTATCAAACCTAGCGCGATCGTTCATATTTCCCCTAGACTCTGAATATCCTGAGCGATTTCTCATTTGTCCCTGACTTCTGAATACTGCTGGGAACGGAAAACTGGACAATCGGCCCCCCAATGCCCGAATTTCTTACAATACGCACATTGATTAACCCCATCGAAGCTCATGACGAGCTCAGCTCGTCATGAGGTACACCTCTCATACACTCATGACGAGCTGAGCTCATCATGAACAATGGGAATCAAGAAATATCAGCACAGGAGCAAAATAACATCAGCATCGATGGTGTTAATAGATAAATTCGAACGAGTGTAAGAAGAACCATGAAATCCACGTCCGCCTCTATCATTACTCTAGAAGGTGGACCATAAGCTTGAGCCAGCATAACCTTTGTTTTTAATTCCTTAGACTTCTTGTCCTCACTAACTTTCGCATCTAATTCCTGATGCTCATAATATTGAGCCATAGTCAAAACAGATGCCGGAGAAGATGTAGTCCAAGAGCTTTCACTGGCTTTTAAACGGCTAGCTATACCTGGTAACAGATTTGTAACATATTTATCAACAAAGAGATGTCTGCCCGTACCATCTGTCAATGACTGACCGCTAAAATCGTGCAATGCTTCCTCGAAGCGCGTAAAGAAATCAGAAACTGATTCATCTACCTTTTGCTTACACGACGCTAGAACAGTCCAATCTATCTTTTTAGGGGGAATAATTGTTTTTAACTTAACTAATATAGCTGCGGGAAGATCTAATATCAATTGGCACGGCTTTTGAGCGGGTTCCCTTTCCTAATCCATTTGCTCTATATCTTTCCATCCCGCGCCAAAAGTTACACGATCATCAACTTTACGAATGGTCCTCCACATATCCGGGTAATATCAATCCAAAAATAAATCAATATCACACAAGATCATAGTGCATGAGCTAATGGCTCCCTCAACGTGCTCATAGAAGGCGGCTGGATTTTTCCACGGGTCAGGTAATGCTGTTTTAAGTGCCATTACATCTGCCCTATTCCAAGGAGTATACACCCAATTATAGATCAAATAACCTTTAGCATCAGTAGAAATGTTATCATCACTTGTACCCGCTCCTTTAGAACGAACAAACAAAGGCGTGGCTTCCTGCATAGTTTCGCATGATCTATCATTGTCTTATCTGTTCCGAAGATAGAAGCTTGCAACCCTCTGGTCTGAGATGTCCCTGCAGTTGCATCTGCAGTCTTTTTCTCCTCCCGCAAGCGAACCGCTTCTGTTCGTAATTTAACCAAATGCCGGATTGCATCAGTCACCTGGGAGAGAACAACATCATCAGGCCCTAAGTTTGTAGAATATTTCCGAAAAAATTCAAGAACTTCCATGGCAAACGCCTCAGTAAAATATAACTGCTCACTTTCCTGCCACCCTTTCATACTATCTAAAAGATCGGAAGCAGGAGCAGTACTACGACATGCTTTACGAGTGGCCTGTGAGTTCGGACGAACGCTCAAACGACAGCATAGAATGGGTATCTTGTGTCTTTTGTTGATCTGACTCGGAATCCTCATCGTCTTCAGACGGAGCAGACGGAACAGCATACGGAGGTGGAGGGCAATCTAATAACAAAAAATCATCTTGCTGTTTATTAAGGACAGGATAGAGAGGTTGTTGAACAACGTATTGGCCAGATACCGGTAATCTATGTTCTTTCTCTTCTCTCTCTTTCAATTCTTTCATTTCTTTCTCAACTCCAATGCTTTCTCATACACATTCTTCCCTTGCTCTTTTTCAATCAAGGCTTGCTCAGGCTTCGCTCGTTCACGCATTTATTTCTCCCACATATGCACACAATCACGTCTAGACTTCCGCTCAAACATACATTGTTCCACATACTCAATGTTTCTCATATCAAATGACCGATGTACAGGCCAACGTAAATCGGGATCCTTGCAAATGCATTTATTCCACAATGTCCTGTACATTATGGGAGAAAGACCATGTTTAACATACATATCTCTATTAGGCGTCCCCTCTGGGTGAGCCGGTTGCGATTCCTCAAGTCTCAATCTGGTACCACTACAAAAGCAACACATCCTACGAAGTGCGCTAAAAACGGGAACACCAGAAATAGTGCAAAATATGCAATATTATAATCAAAGTAGCACTTAAGGTACTTCTAGTACGATGTGCTGTTCAAATCAAAATCAGATTGGAGAAAAGTCTCCACATTACCTGCCTATATGAATTGCAACTCATATATCACATACAAAGCATTCAAATCTGACTAGTCCTTGCAAACAAATATGCCACGGTAAGTGTTCCTAGAACTACCTTACCAAACAAGGGCATCCAAAACCCATAGCAAGTGCTGAAATACGGCTCTTACCACTCACAGGGCGTCCAGATTCCAACTGCCAAGTTCGAAATTTGACCAAACGGTCACTGCACGGCGAATCAACAGAAGAGATCTCAGTCGAGGACCGGCACCACCTGGATGGACAGATCAGAAAGAAGGGAAAAACGCCTTGGTTTGCCAAGACTTGGGTCTCCACGGGCAATGATCCTCTGCGGCGAGATCCCAATCCTTCGTCCCGACCACTCCTTCGGGCATACGAGTCGTCAATGAGCCCCACGTGTCGGGCGCCAATTTGTAGTAGCAGGCCTCAGCAATGCCCACCAGTGCAAGGGGTTCACCCTTCTTTGCACAAAATCCTCAGACCATATAGGAAGAAGTTGGCACAGAAACTGGAATAGAAAAGATAACGTTTATTACACCTCATGAGGTGGTGCTACGATTCAGACAGTACCCTTCGGTATTGCAAGAAGTAGCACCACAAACTAAAAGAGCATGGTCCCTTTATACCCGCACATGGACTCAAAAGAAGGTTGTACAAACACAGAAGCAAGTTTTATATACATATAAGGTAATATAGAAAGGCACAATCGATATATGGGAGGAGCTAACGGTTTTGGGAACTGGTAAACACATTCCTGTCTGGTACTAATCACTAACAGCTGTAGACCCTACTGGGCATGCGCGAAAGTGGGGGATGCTAAATATAACTCGTTGCCGGGCAGATTTCAATCGCAGTTAACAGGAAGATAGGACAAAGCACATGGTCAACACGCGGCAGCATGTAGCAAACAAAATAGCTGCCATGAATACAAAATGGAGTCCACTAAATGTCACGATAATAGTTGAATATGAGATGTATTCTGCTAATGCTTAATCTAATCGCTGTCAAACTAGAACACCAGGGCCTCCTGCCTTTGGTCAAAGGGTCAGGTATTTCACCTTTTGCTGAAGCTTTCAAGGTGTTTGTTCCCTTGGGGTCACCCGAAGCAGGAGGGGTTGCCACATTATTGGACCGGGCCATCTGGTTGTCCAGTTCAGAACATAGAGGCATGTCTCATGGTTAGGGGCGAGGGCGCAATATTGGTTAGGTGCACCAAGACCCAAAGATCATTAATTGCTTCTGAGGCTACCCCGCATTATCCAGATCAGCAGTTCTCCTCCCCTTAGAGATTTAAGTACAGGAGGAGGGAAACAGATGTGTCTGTTGTAAGTCTCTCTATAAACATAAAGCATGCATGAATGCATGTGTCTATCTATACCTTTTACTAGTGACATCATGTATAAAAGAAACATACAAATACATGTATGTCTGTGTTTATACCTCTACCATCCTCATAGTCATAACATGTGTGAGAATACATGAGAAAGTAGATATATACCTCTGTCAAAAGACCGTAAAGGACTTTGAACTTGTCAGACTCGATTTCTGATTTGAAGGAGACAACTACATTTAAACAGCATTTTTCAAGTGTACTTTTTCATAGACTCATACAACGTTGCTAATCGCTATTCCCTCTGACAACATATCTTAAACTTTACTTTTATGCTGCAGCATCAGAATTCAGCCACTACTGAGAGTGTTTGGCCAAGCCATACGCCTAAAAGCATGCATGCATGTGTCTGTACCATTTGTTAGTGTCATTTTCAGATCTATAACACATGTGAGCATACATGTGCATCTAGAAATATACCTGTCAGAAATCCATGCAGACGTTAAATCTTGATATACTGCAGTTCTCATTTCAAGA
Organism: Lissotriton vulgaris; assembly: GCF_964263255.1. NCBI lineage: Eukaryota > Metazoa > Chordata > Amphibia > Caudata > Salamandridae > Lissotriton > Lissotriton vulgaris. The sequence goes on from NC_141687.1 coordinate 928,540,903, forward strand.
GGAAACCTAGAATTTTGTGACATACTTCAACTGTACCGTTAACCAGACTCATACAAAATTCCCTAATCAGTAATCCCTGTGCCAACATGTCTAAAACCTCAGTTTTCTCTTGCAACTTCACTACTCTACGATTAGTCAGAGTCATGGTCATAGGCAAATATAAACAACCAACCTTTCCTATCTCTATTTTATAACTGTCACCATAGTATTGAAAGTATGCATGCTTGTGTCTGTATCTTTTGCTACTGTTATTATATGTAAAAGAACATATAAATAGATGTATACCTCTTTTTTCTATATCTATAATGTTTAGATGAATAGCACATATGACAAATACATGTGCAAGTAGAAACATTCCTCAGTCACAAGACCATGCAGACCTTGAAACTTGACAGATTGCACTTCCCATTTCGAAGAGACACCTACAATTATGTGGCATACTTCATTTGCAGCTTTCCACACACACATACAAACTACCATAATCACTTATCCAACTACCAATATACACATGTTACTATGCACAAACTATTATTTAATTACACTAAAATAAACTACAGTATACATCTTTACATTTCATAAAATATTTCAAACATCACACTACTCTAATAATTTTCAAACTTTAAAAATAATCATTTTCAAATCTAAAAATATTACAATAAAGACTAAAGCACTACTGCTTAATACATAACACACCTTACAAATGTGTAACTCATCTTTCAAATAGTATTGCAGAATATCAAATATCAGAAACTCCTTAAAGATTTTCTTTTGTACACAATACATGTAATGCAGCTTTCTCAAAAAGATTAAATCAGTAATGGTAAACTTACCCTCTCTTTCTGCACACAAATTAATGTAAGTAAGAAATTACAATGCGTCCTACATTATATCAAATTGTGAAACACATTTCTATTGGTAACACATATTAATCATTTCTAACTGTCTTCAAATAGTGCACAAACTGTTTCTTTAATTTTCAGGAGTCGCAACTCCACCGCGGTGCCTCAGTAAAGCATTGCAATGGAACCACAAACCATTAGTGGAGTTCAAAAACCTATTTATAATAATACTAGTATTTTTTTAACAACACACTACTTCTACACATGCTACTGACTTAGAAAAACTTAATTTAGTAAGATATCACTTATATTTTAGTTTCCATTTCACATTTTAAATCCACAGTTAAATTTCAACCCTTCCCCCATTCTCCTTAATCCCAGTTTCCACAGTAACAGTTACTGCAACATTCAACTGTACTGGCAGGTCAAAAGTTAATCACATTTTCAAGTTCAGCATTCTAGCTAACAAATGCAAATAGCAGGTATGGTTGACTTTTGCTAAATATTACCTTATCCTATCTACTGTACCTTTCAAACATTTTTTAATAACCAATCAGAAACATGATTCCTTAGCAAAGCAACATGCATCCAATTTTTGACTGCACAATTTTGATGAACAGCCAATCACTTATCAGCTTTTTCAAAAAACAGCATCTTCTCCACCATTTTAGATACCTGTCATTCTACCAACTGACTACCTCAGCTAAAGACAACTTGTCATTCCTTCCAGACATCCCTTCAAGATGCTTAGATTATGGATTGTAGGGCATAGCTATGTTTTCTGGTGCAAAAAGTATGCTGAATACAGAGGTATTGACAAAGACCTAAGTTTGCAAAATGTGGATGTTAAATGGATTGCACTGAGAGGATTAAAGTGGCACCAATTGGTGCCATTTGTTAAAACATTTTTGCATCTCCAACCCCCGGACCTCATGATTGTGCACTGTGGTGGCAATGACCTAGGCACAGTGACTGGGGTAGGTCTGGAAATGCTAATGAAGGATACCTTTGCACAATTGATGGTGCTTTTGCCTAAAACTGTCTTTATATACTCTAATATATGCCAAAGACAGAAATGGAAGTGGTCAAATTAATTCTGTTCACAGTTTGAGAAAGCTAGGAAGAATAAGATTGTCAATAACGATGTTTCTGGTTACCTCAGAAATCATAGGATGGGCTCCATCAATAACAACAATCTACGTTTCGATATGGATGACATCTACAGAAGTGATGGAGTTCACTTCACAGATGAAGGAAACGCACTATTTCTCAACAACCTTAAGCTGTTCGTCCGCACTTACATGTAGCTCCAGCAAAATCATAATGAAAACCAGGGCTCTTTTTTGAGCCACCCTAATACCCAACAATAAATCTTTTTAAATAAAAAACATAAATACTCTTTTTATATTTTTGGGGATTTGCAAACCCTTTGCGGATTCGCAAAACAAAAGCACAAATTTAATTTACCTCTGCACAATACACTAACTTTTAATTTGAGTTTTTTTATATTATTACTAACTCTTTTATAAGTAATGTGATTTTTCTCACTAATTCTTTAAAACAAGTTAATAAATACAACCCTACCTTCTAAATTATATACTAGTAAATTATTTATTTGAGGTGGATCCGCAAATCCACTACAACGTTATATAGGGGACCGCCTTAAGATCTGTGATGGAATTGCGACTCCAAAAGCGAGAGAAAAAAATGCCCTTCAGTCCCATTACTCAATGTCTGCCCTGGGGACACCATCCCCCATGGCATGTCCTCACGTTGGGGACCCCCGTGGGAAGCCCCAATGCCCCAGCAGTCCCTGCTGGCTCCCTATTTCCCACAGGAGCTGGAATTTCTTTTGGGCACAGGGAGCTTCTAACATGCAAGAAGCAAAGCAGATAATCGCTATGGCAGGGCGGGAGCCTGTGCTCCCGCCCTGCCATAGCAAACTGCAATGTCTCGGGGGTGGGCACCCTGGGACATAGCTGAAGCCGGCCCTGGGAGGTGGCGGTCCCCAGAGCCAAGGAAGGTTCCCAGATGGGGGCCCCCTCCCATCTGGGTGCTGGCCTGGGGACGTGGTGGTCCACGGGCCAGTGGTCTGCAACGGACACCCGCACTAAATTGATGTATGCTTTGGGGAGGTGGTGACCCCTGAGGCAGTGTAAGGGGGCTCATTTTTTAATAGTAGCCCTGGGAAAGTGGCCGTTCCCGGGGCTCGGGGGACCCAAAAGTTCCCCTCGCCCATTGATAAAGCCCAGGAGAAGTGGCGGTACCCAGGGCAGCATGTGGGGGTAGGAGTTCCCCACTCTATTTTTTATGAAAAGCCCAGGGAGATGGTTGTCCCCAGGGCTTAGAGGGGCCAATGAGACCCCCTGCCCATATTTTAAAAAGACTCTGGGAGGTGGTGGTCCCTTGGGCAGCATGGGGGGCAGGAGCCCCATGCTATTTTTTTCTTAAAAAGCCCTGAGAAGGTGTGGGGGCAGGAGTTCCCCCACGCTATTTTTTATAAAAAGCCCCGGGGAGGTGACGGTCCCCAGGGCTTGGGTGACCCATAATTTAAAAATCCCCAGGAAGGTGGTGGTTAAGCATGGGCGGAAAATCAGTTCCGCTTGTGGATTTTGTGGATTTTCGGTAAATTCGCAATCCGCAAACGCTCGCAAATTTACCGAAAATCCGCAAATTCACACGCAGCAGATTTTTTTTTCTTGGTGATACAATTTTGCGGCGTGCGGCGTTCACTTACTGTCATTTAGCGTTTGCCAAGTTGTTTTTCTCGATATTTTGCGAGTGCTGCGCCATTTTGGATCTTGCTGCGGGATCCCGCAGGAGTTTGGCGACCCATCGCGAGAGTTCGCAATTGAGAACATGTAGGTGCGGCGGGCAGCAACAATCTAGCACTCGCGAACTTACAAAATTTGCAATTCTGCACAAGAAATCCACTAGCAAGCAGCATAGACCTTCTGAAAATGATGATTTTTATCAGAATAACTCCTCAGGTTGACATTTGCCTGCACTTTTTTGGATTTGAGGCCTTTTGACTCTCTTTGGATCACTTTTGGATTAGAAATCAACTTTCATAAGTAAGTTTGTTTGGGGCATTACAGTTGCTGTTCTGCAGAAAGCCCTCAGCAGGTACAAAAGTTCACTCATCATTACTAACCATTCCCTGTAGTACTTCCTGAGGGCCCCCTCCCGAGTTCAGTTGCCTATGTTTGTTTGGGGCATTACAGTTGCTGTTCTGCAGAAAAACGAATTTTGCAAAACTGAAAGCACTCAGCAGGTGCAAAAGTTCAAACTCATCATTAGTAATAGTAACCATTCCCTGTAGTGCTTCCTGAGTGGGGCCCCTCCAGAGTTCAGTTGCTAGTTGCAGCAATTGTATGACCCTGCTCTGACCCTCGCAGCAGGCTCATAGAATGGCTACAAGTAGGCCACAAAGGTCCTGGAAAAAAAAATTGCACTGCAACAGAAAGCAAATTACAGATAAGGAAGCAGGTGCCAGACTGGAATTTTAAAACAGTGACACATTAATAAATCAACCCCAAATTAATTCATGTCAGTTGGAGCAGGGCAGGTGTGATTGCTTTTCCTCCCCATAATCTACAGTGATGATGAACCAGAGGGTGGCATTGATGTACCAGAGGGTGGCATGGGTGAAACAGAGGGTGGCAGTGGTGAAACAGAGGGTGCTGGGAACCTGTGATGATGAACCAGACGTAGAAACAACATAGTCTCGACCGTTGCGAGCCGACAAGTAAGTTCGCAATTGCGAACTGGTACAAAACCCTCACGAACTGGCAGAAACCCTTGCGAACACAAAAAAAATCCGCAAATTTGCGAGAAGTCGTGGATTTTGCGGATTGCGAGTTCGCAAATACGCAAATTCGCGAACGCCAGATTCGCAAAATTCGCCCATGCTTAGTGGTGGTCCCGGGAGCAGCATGGGGGGGGCAGGAGCCCCCCTTCTATTTTTTTCTCAAAATGCCCCTGAGAGGTAGCGGTTCCCAGGGCTGCAGGGGGCCACGTGACCTCCTGCATTATTAATAAAGCCCCGGGGAGGTGGCGGTCCCCAGGGCTACAGGGGCCCCTTTGAGCCCTGCATATTTATCATTGGGCCCGGGACCTTGTCCACCCGGGGGCTTAAAAGAAATGAAGCATGGGTGACCGCACTTCTTTTTTTTAAATACTTTCAGCAGGATTCGCAAACCCTACGTAAATCCTGCAGATTCTTTTTTTAAATGCTTTTTTGGGCCCTCTGGGTCCCTGTGAGATCCCTTTAGCAGACCTAGGGGGTCAGGTGTTTCTAACCTGCCCCCTTTTCTTAATTTTTAACCTTTTTCCTTGTGACTCAGTTGAACCGAGTCACAAGAGGGCTGCCAACACTTTCTGGTTTGAAGTGTTGGCAGCCAATAAGAGTCAAGCTCATGATCCGAAGGGTTCGTGGATCCACCGTGGTCACCAGTTACTAATGGTGTTTTTATAATTCTCAGGAACTACTGAATGGATTTACACTATTTGATGCAAAGAATGCACTCTGGACCAAGAGCTACCTCTCTGCCAAACGTGGTGCCATTTTGTTCAACGGGCTGTAGCTAGAAAAAAATGTTTTCCTATGGAAATTAACATGGAGTAAACGCGTTTTGGGGCCTCCTTTTTTCTTGGTTCCCACTTGAAGAATCACCTTGAAACTTTCAAGACAGGAGCTGTCCAGAGTGTCCCATTTGTTTTTAAAATGTTGCGACGATTCAGCATATGGCGTCAAAGATATTGGCAAAAGAAAAAACTATTTTTGAATAGAAAGAAGGTCCTAACTTTAACTAAATGTATATTCCAATCGACAGCTCCCAAAATTGAAGATGCCACACATGGCATGTCTTGAATTCCTTTATTGGCAGGGCAGCTTAGAAAAAGAACTTTGCAGAAACAGTTTCAATTTGCCAAAAGTTCCCAACGCATTTCGGGCATCCTCTCGCCCTTTGTCATGGGAATGGCTCATGAGGGGTTTTACGGCAGCGAAGGTGATTGCACTCTTAGTGTTGAATTTATTGTCCCGCCCATAGGGCATGTTATAGCTCAGTGCATGGTGGAGATTGAAGTCTTTCTTGATCTAATCCCATAGTCGGTGTAGCTGCTGATACTCCTTCACTTTCTTTAAAATCCCAATTTGGTTACTGTATTTCTCACAAGGTACTTTCTCCTACTAATTTTACCCCTGCCAACATACACGCCATTCTTTGTGCGCTGTATGTTGACTGTACTTGTACTCGTGACAGCGCCAGACCCGCTCTTCCGCAGGGGGGATATTTCCGCAACCCAGGAAGGCCACTACATATTCCAATCAACAGCTCCTAAAATTGAAGATGCCACACATGGCAAGTCTTGAATTCCATTATTGGAACACAGCAGATAAAAACAATTCATTTTATAAAAGGACTTGCATATAGACATGTATCACAAAATAAAAATAAAAATAAAAATACTTTAAAAACATATATATCACATAATTAAGTCCATCATAGTGTGTGAAAAGGCCAAATCCTTGGAGATTTAAAAGATAATAGACTTTCTGATTCTCAATATTCTTTTTAAAGACAGGCAATTGCTACAGTAAAGCTTTCGTTGTCTAAAAATTGCAAAAATAAAAATGCTGGTCGACATAGGGTCCACCCACCTAGCCTTAAAATGGCAGGATTCACCTCATTCTCTGTTTTTAGTATAATTTGCAGAATAAAACCGCATGCATTGATGATTGCACAGACAGATAATCGCATGGATAACGGCATAGCTCTTTAATCCAATTATTTGTCTCGGGAAAACTAATCAAACAAGAAACGTTCCCAAATCTGAGTCGGTTTAAAACATATCTATGTATTTCAATCAGGCGATCTTAGTTTCCTGGTCTAACTTCATGGAATGTTTCTTAATATCTTGGTTAAGACCAGTTCTATAGAAGTCCAAATCATGTGCCATAATAGAAGAGGCTGAACTTTGATAATATATGCAATATATGGGACACCCAGCTCACTATGGCAATTATAAACAGAAGTACTAGCTGGGACCGCTAGGAGAAACTTTAAAAAGACATTTTCAGCATTCTGGATGAGTTGGGAATCTTAAAAACACCATACAACCACACCATAGGTAGCCATAGTCATGCATTTAGCCTGGTAGATCTGAAGGAGCAGCGCAGGAGGCCTTCTACCCAATTGTTTTGCAGAATTGGCCACTGCTGCCATCGATTTCATAAAATGAAGCCTCCTAGTTTTGATGGCCTGACGCCAGGATTCTTTAGAATCAAACAAGACAACCTAAATACGAAAATATCCTGGTAGATTCTATCCTGCTGCCCCCTATAGACAGGCTCCTACATGATTTACTTCCCTTCCCACACGTCATTATGTAAGTTTTCGTGGTGTTCAGTTTTAGGCCAAGATTATTCATAAATGTAGTATAGGTGAGAAGTGCTTTCAGTAGGCCTATCTGTTTGCTGACCATCAATACTGCATCATCTGAATATAGAAGGGTAGCTATTGGGCATTTGTTTATAGATGGCGCATCCATTACCTTTTCCACCATCACTTGTTCCAGGGCATTCGTATATAGAGTGAACAAGAATGGTGCCAGGTTACAGACCTGTCTAACCCCCTTTCCACTTTAAACAATGCAGTGCATTCCCCCCTGGTTCCATGTCATACCTTGGCAGTCGCCCCACTGTAGAAATGTCTGCAGCACTGATTTTGCCTCCCAAACAAGTAAGCCTTCAAACCTGTCTCAGTCTTGCCATTGCAGGGCCTGTGTGTGCAGTTCACTGCCACTTCCACTTGGCATTTAAAACTACTTGCCAAGCCTTAACCCCCCTTTTTACTACATACATGTAATTCCTAAGGTAGGCCTTTGGTAGCCCTAAGGGCAGGAAGCTATGTGAGTAAAAGGTAGGACATTTGTTTTTATGTTTTGCATGTCCTGGTAGTGACAAACAGCTAAATTTGTTTTTCACTCCTCTCATAGGTTAACATTGGGAATTCCCACACACTCTTGTATGTGGTAATTCCTGATCAGAAAGTGTTGTGTTTCTATCTAGGACCCTAATTCGATATTCCCGCTTCATGCCCTTATGTGGTTATAAAAAATAATATCCTTTTAAAGGCATAAGAATCATATCCATATTCAGTAATAGCCCATGCAGTCCAAAGCACAGCATGGGTACTCCCATCGACTCCTAGAAAACACAACGCGTTCTTTAAACAAACCAAGCCTCCAGCAGCCCGGGAAATCCCCCCTGCTTTTGTTTTGATTTGAACAAGAACTCCTGGAGTCCAGAAAGAACTGTTAGTTCTTAGTGACGTCTTATGTCCAACCTTACGTCAAATTCGGCACCTTTCAGGTATAAATATACCAACAGTTGCCTTAAGCAAACACACGGTGGTTTGGAGCAGAGCGGCTATCTACTTACCCGCGAGCCCAGCTGATGCGAGAGCCCATGGAAGCCGCCCCTCCCGTTTTGACGCACTGAGAGAGACGCTGTCTTTTTCTCCAGCCGAGAAAATCCAGCTCCGGTGTTTCCAGACACCCTTGCGGGTACCTGGGGGATCGAGTCCTGAAGAAAGAGATACCAGACCTCCCACATTCTATTACCAAGGTACAGAGCTGACTAAACCCTTAAGAGAACTCCTGATGCAGATTCTTGGCAAAACAATCTTAACCAACTTAACTTAAACTGCTACTTACTTACTCCTTTCCAAGTATTACGCTTAGGTCAGGTACACCGGGGTAGGCGTAGTTGGAAGCACCAGTTGAGTACGTTAGACAATGTTTTTATGTATGTATATATTTTATCCATTTTAAAGTACCATATGGCTAAGAAACCATATCAATGCTTTTACAGTATTATTTCATAATACTACTTTTACTGTACGCACTTTACTTTATGATAAGTATTGCAATTGTGGCAATTCATTTCTCTTGCATGAGAAAGAAGACTGCTCAATAAATAACACCTTTTATTGAAAAGGCCCGTCTCTCTATTTCTCTGCACTCTGGTGAAACTAAGTATGCACCGTTGCCTGAGTGAAATAGCTGCCTATTGTTTTCACACGACTCTAGAGATGCACTCTTTATTCTGAGGGGGCAAAGTTGTCATGTTTATGCGGTTGCCAGAAACTGAATCCCTTCTTGTACAATCAGGGAAGTTCACTCCTCCCTGTTCATTCAAGAAAGTTTCTAGTGACCTCTGAGCTAGCTGGCAAACCTAAATTAAGTTTAACATAGTCAGTAGAGACCTAGATGACCTCAGTCCTACGTCTACACTGCTGTTTATGTTATTCCAATGCGCAGAGCCTATTGGGAAAATAGGAACTGCACTACGTGGCGCCCAACGTTTGGTAAGGCGATAATCTAACGCAAGACACTAGAGTAACTCAGTTGTGCTTTTCACACAGACCCCTTTTTCCCGTAAAAACTCCAATAGACGTCTGGAGTGGGTGAACGGTTAATATCCGCCGTAACTTAGTAGGATGAGAATACTATGTATTCGTTTTTGGTTTAGTCAACGTTGAAGGATACATTGTTCCAAAATATTGTGCACTTAATCTTTGTTTCCTTGAAACTCGATCTGCAACAAAAAACTTTCAGTCAGTAAAATGGCAGAAAGTGACAAAGAGAGGGAGCAAGCTAGACTAGCAGCTCAACTCATAGCGGATGACACAAGTCTCCAAGAAAATGACCCGATGCTATACTCATTCCGGTCAACGTAAGGAGAACTATAACTCTTAAACTTATAGAAAATGGACTGACATCACGAGGTGGTACAGTCATATTCGTGGTAGAGGCCCATGAATATCGGCAGACAGAGGTATTCTATTCATGGATACATTTTCCAGCAGCACACGCTGTGACAAAAGATTTCCATTACTACAAAATAACGGAAGCTTCAGAGGAATACTCTCCTTTCGAGGAAGTTGAAATTCCACTAACATATCAAGAGCACCTGCTCTTATTTAAAGGCGCCCTAAAACATCAAAATCACATCACCAGGCTCGGTCCACTAGGTAGACCAGGAGCCACATGGCCGGTTCTAGCCAGCTACTCACCACACCCAGACATTGAAGTAATGTCAGCCATAGAACTTTTAGTTCCGCTAAAACAACTAATTAAAATACATAGACAATTGGTCCAATATGTCATGCGGACTTCAAAAGTCCAACCTGCAATTAAACTTCCACAAAATACCCCTCTTCAGGGGGACACAAACAAGATTACATCACAGAACATACAATCATGTCTTGGTAAAACACCTGCAAAACGGGAACAAATTCCATTTTGGTTAGCTCAAAAAATCACCCAGATAGAGGCAGTATTTCCTGATACTACCCCACACGAAAAACACAGAATTCTGACTATCTGCCTCCCAATGGGGATCGCACCACATGTGGAAGACTGTGACACTTGGGGTACAGTATTTGCTTCTATATACACAAAAACACATGGTGTTCCGTCTATGGCGGTTATACCAGATGTACTAAGACAGATTCAAAATGAATATGGTCCAGAACCTGCTTTAACTCTGGGTATGAAATTACTGAAAGACTTCAAGCAGGTCTCGGCTATATTATTAGCCAACATAAAAGGAGAAGTAGCATCTGTGGCGATCCGCCAGAAATTGAAGGAAACAGATATAGCAGATCAACCTTTTGAACTTGCCAGAATCATAGAAAAATCCTATGAAGAACTAGGAAGAGATAGTTTGGGTGGGAAACCAGTAAAATCCCAACTAACTGAAAATCCTGAAAAAACATTTATTAAAAATAATCTAAATACTCCAAAAAATAGTTGGGATGGTAATAAACAATCCACTCCCAAGAAAAAACATTTCCAGTTCAGAGGAAGGTCTCCTCAATGGAGAGAAAGATCTCCTGGCCGAGGAGACAAGTATCCCCAAAGGGAGCCCTCTGAGAAAAGATACAACCTTAGAAATAGGGATAATTTGAAAAAACCTGATAGATATCAAGATGTTGATACACATCCCTCTCGATCTTTTCAGACTTCCTCATAGAAATCGGAAAGAAGAGGACGGTCAGAACACAGAGAAGAGCACATCAGGTCCAAAGACAAGGAACCTGCTCATCAAAGTAAAAAATTACAATTTCCCAGAAAGAAGGTAGCAAGTATTAAAATTAAACATGCAGAGAATTCTGAGGACACAACTGAAAAACAGAGAGTGGGCCCAGACAATGCTAGACAGCGCAGCAGAAGTGACCATAGCTCACAAGATCCTGATGAAGCTTCTTGAGACAGTGGACACGAATGAATACATTCAGGTATAAACTGCAGACACACGAGTTAGTATGCCCCATAAACTATATGAAATAACATTATGTATAGAGGGAGATAAAACTAGGAAAATAAAAGGTCTCTTTTGGGAAAATCTTTCTAAAGGTTATGACATCCTGTTAGCTGAAAAAGACTGGCCACCAGAGTTTGTCAGGGAGTGCCTTAATGGCGAAGAAATGATTATGCCTGCCTTCTCAAATCATATTCCTATTCATAAAAAATACACATTGTCAAGACAATGGGCAGCGGCCCAAGCTCCTGCTTTATGCAAAAATCATGTAGGATGGGATGAGGACTCTCCTCACCACAAAATCCAGTTAAAAAATCAGTCCACTGCACAAAGGCAGTACCCAGTTAAACAAGAAGCTAAAAAGCAAGTCAGGGAGATCTTAGATCAACTTGAATATCAAGGGGTGATTAAAACATGCACCTCACAAATGAACAATACTTTGTTTCCTGTCTCCAAGCCAGATGATTCATAACATCTAGTTTTGGACTACAGACACCTTAACTCCTGTTGTAAAACATTTGTAGTACAAAACTCACATAGTGCAGCACTAATGAATAACATTGTGCGCAAAATATATAAAACGACATTAGATATCTCCAATGGATTCTTCTGTCAAAACATTGCACCTGAAAGCAGGTATTTGATCGCTTTTTCAATAATGGGATCGCAAAAACAATTTTGCCGACTCCCACAGGGCTTCAAGAATAGCCCAGGATTATTTTCAGCAAGGGTAACGGAGTTACGACAAATATATGATGATGAGGCATTATCATATTTCTATGACATCTATCTCACAGATGATGACCTGGAGACTCACTTAAAAAGAGTGACCATAGCTCACAAGATCCTGATGAATCTTCTTGAGACAGTGGACACGAATGAATACATTCAGGTAGAAACTGCAGACACACGAGTTAGTATGCCCCATAAACTATATGAAATAACATTACGTATAGAGGGAGAAAAAAATAGGAAAATAAAAGGTCTCTTTTGGGAAAATCTTTCTAAAGGTTATGACATCCTGTTAGCTGAAAAAGACTGGCCACCCGAGTTTGTCAGGGAGTGCCTTAATGGCGAAGAAATGATTTTGCCTGCCTTCTCAAATCATATTCCTATCGCAAAAACAATTTTGCCGACTCCCACATGGATTCAAGAATAGCCCAGGATTATTCTCAGCAAGGGTAACAGAGTTACGACAAATATATGATGATGAGGCATTATCATATGTCGATGACATCTATCTCACAGATGATGACCTGGAGACTCACTTAAAAAGAGTGAACACCATAATACTTGGGTTCACATCAGAGGGTTACAAATTCAACTTTAAAAAGTCACGAATTGCCCATCTAACTGTTCTGTTTTTAGGATATGAATTATCAAGTGAAGGCAAGAGCCTAGCTGACAATTTCTTAGAGAAATGTGCTGTACTCCAAGCACCAAAAACGCTGAAAAATGTACAATCAATACTAGCTTTCCTGAATTTCGGAAGAACATACATTCTAAATTATGCAGAGAGGGATAAACCTCTCTATGAATTGATAAAACCAAATTTCAAACCAATCAATTGGACTCAGAAACACACAGAGATTTTGAGATCATTGCAAACAGACATGTTAACTAAAACAAAATTATAAACTCGCGAAAACATACTCAATCTTGTAATCCGAGTCATCCCAGGAAGATGCGGATTCGCATACCTGACCTCTAATGAGGGAGAAACGGTACCTATAGCTTACAAATCACATTTGTACACTCAAGCTGAAATGAAATTCAGCTCTTCAGAAAAAAGCGGTTGAAACTGCTGTAGCAAAAGAAAGAGCCCTAGCCCAAGGCAAGAGAATATCTGTTTATACAGCGGAATCAGCCCTTGAGGCATTAACATGTCCACGCAATCTGAATACAGTGGCATTAGATCCAAAATGGATACAATGGGAAAATTATTTTGCTACAGAAGACGTGAAATACTATTTTGACCCGAAACTGAAAAAACTAGATGATCTAGAATATGAAAAGAATATGAACAAGAATATCCTCTGCCAATCGAAATTCTGCCTCTGGAACAATATACCTGCGTAATCTATACGGACAGATTCGCACAACACTACGATGTAGATAGAAAATCCTACAATGCAGCGTGCGCAATTGTTAAAGGTCGCTGGTGCTCTGGTAAATTCAAACTGATGATCACCAAAACTGAACCACTCAGAAACTGTTCAGCTCAGCGAGCTGAAATAAGATCTTTAAAGATGGCGCTTGAAAATGCCGATCGCGAATTCCCCACACTAATAGTGTGTGATTCGTATTTCTGCGTCAAGTGATACAACAGTGACATGCAGAGTTGGAGTAAAAACGATTACAAAGATGACACAGGTGCCACAATAAAGCATAAAACGCTTTTGGAACAAGTAGTTCTTTTAAAGAAAGAACTACAAAAGACTCACGTGATATACGCACTGAGTCATCAACGTGATGGCGTTCACGTTGCAGGGAATTCAGTGGCTAACACAGCCACAGCGGAAGCGGTTCAACCGGCTTCCGTAGCCACTGAAAAGTGTTCAGAAAAACACATAGATGGGGAAACCATGCTGGCGGTAAAAGCCTCATTAAAAGGCGATTATTCAGCATTACCTCTCAACTATCCACTCAGTAATACATACATAATTGATGCAAACTCCGTTCCTTTTGCTCAAATCACTGCAGTGGGGGATAGAGTAATTCCAAACACGAACCGGAGAATCTTCTTGATACAAGAAGCACACGTGGGACTGGGTCTGAGGCACCAAGAGATCCTAAAAATCTTTGAAAGAATTACAATCAAAGTACTGGTGGCCGGGAATGAGCGTAGATATCTACTATTTTGCAAGAAATTGTGAGGACTGCAACAGAGATCTAAGTTGTGAACTGGACCAGACATCAGCCCAGATACCACTATTAGAGCATCAGGCTATCTATAGCGCAGAAATCCAGCCGGAGAAATGTGTCCCCATAATTATTAAGATTGAATTTACTTAAAATGTAGACCCCAGCGCTCGGCTGACGCCAGAACTGTTATAAAAAATGTGCGAGTCTTTATCGGCACATACGCAATTGGCATGCTACATTCTGATCAGGGTCCTGCGTTTAGCTCTCGAGCTTATAAAGAGGCCATGAACAGCATGGGCATTGCATTGCAGTACTCTTCTCCCTTCCATCCTGAGGGAAATGCGGTAGTGGAAAGAAAAAACCGGGACATAAAGCAATCTATAACGGCAAGGGGATTAGGTTCTGGTGTTGGGTGGGTCAAACATTTAACAAGTGTCCAACAGTCTTAATAATCTGCCAAGAACTTCTCTAAAAGGTCTCACTCCATACGAACTATTGTTCAGTACTAGAATTCACATTCAGGATCTTGATTGTCACACTTCAGTAGTAGAAGACAAATCCTTTGATATCAAAGACCGTTTGGCTGTTTTACAGGATTTAAATGAAACAAGAAAAAACCTGAGTAACATAAAGTTAACAACAGCCGACAGCCAATGAAGAAAAAACATCTGTCCCAGTAAGACCTGTCTGGATTCCAAAGATTGGGGATCTGGTCAGAGAGAAGATCGCGGTGAAGAAGGAATTTGGGCCTTATTACAGAAAGCCGTACCTGTCTTAGCTGTTAGCGGAACAAGATCAGTTGTACTACCGCCCCTTGCTGGTAAAAAGGAGAACAGAGTTGTATCCATCGACCTGGTAAAACCACAATCATGAGGCCAATAATAAGTAGTAGGCCCAGTGGACTCCCAAGAAATAGCAGAATACCGAAATTTGCTACAATGCAAGAGGCTCATACTGAGAGACTAATCACATTTGATGAACCTGCAGTGAATAACAAAGGACTATGCAATAATGCCATGGAACTTGTGCTCTTGAAACCCAAATGGCAACAGTTCGTCAAGAAACACCAGTCTACAATGAATTAGCCTCTGACTATGCTAATGCAACAAATAAAAATGCAAAAGCAAATGAAAATCCGGAAATAATTACAACAATTGACAGAACTGCATCTGGCTACTTCATCAACTTCGACGACTTTTCTGAAGATCCAAGCGAGCATGAAGAAACGCCTGCAACAAAAACTTTCAAAGACAAAGTAATTGAACTTTTTCACCAACTAAAAGAAACATATCTGATTTCACCATGGATTGAATTTTGGATTGTGTTAGGTGTACTTACTCTCCTGCTTTGGCTCATTATGGTTCTATATTTGGGAAAATTCATAGAAGGAAAATATAGTACAATGGACACAGCAAGTCAGAACATCAACTTGGTCCTAAAGCCTCACACATCCACCCACATCGAGAAACTGTCATCAGTAAACATCTCAGCCAATCCAATACCCGGTGGAGTAGCAAGGGACAGAACTAATTATCACATTTTTGGTCCGGTAGAGCTCTTGAAATATCCACACCAGTTCAAGGTTTCATTAAGTGACTTTGTGACACCAAGTACCTTCTCTGATGATTGGGACTTTGAAAACATTAATAATATGATGTCAGATTTAGACATCTGCAGCACTGCCTGAATCAACGCTCCGTCCGTTATTGGATTTGTATATATTGATTGCTAATATCTGCTTTATAAAACGATTGAATGTGAATTATAAATTGTTTACTTGATGAAAAACAACATAAAACATGAAATGTTATACCTCAAAATAAATTAATAAATACATCACTATATCTTCCTCCAGTGTCCATATTGTGTTAATAGGGTGTCCCCTGTTTCTTATGACAACTGTTTAGTTCACTAGCAAGTTGGTATTTGTGTTATAGATATTTAGGTAGATATCCTGTTCTAGCTATAACTTTCCTTACTTTAGTCAGATTTAGTAATGTCAGACAAATTTACAGAACATGATTACTTACAGGGTTCATCGAATTATGAAGAGTTATACTGTTATAATCATTTTGGTGATCACTATTTGCATAAAACTGCTCAGCCTAGAAATGTTTTATCTTATAACTAATGGTAACACTGTCCAACTCCGCCAAAAGGCAGCTCGAAAACATTTTATGAGAATATCAAGAACTTCTCATAGTTTAACTCCTTCGACGCTGTCATGATGTACACCTCCATACACTCATGACGAGCTGAGCTCGTCATGAACAATGGGAATCAAGATAAATCAGCACAGGAGGAAAATAACACTAGCATCGATGGTGTTAATAACAGTGATCCAGAAATGTTTTATTTTAAAATGTTATTTAGGACAGGAATGAAAACAATGTTGACAAATACTAAATTGATTTATTCTGAAAATTTTTATGATAAAATGTCTACATTTGGTTTCGAATTTTGGAAAATTACCATTGAAACAAAAACGATCTGGGGTACCAAAGATTGGCAAGTACAAGGCCTAGAAGCATTATTTAGGGCCTGCACAATCCCAGAACAAATGATATTCTTGAATGACACAATTCAACAAACTACTTGTCTTGGCCTAGCTAAGATAAATCCCATAACTGATAGTGATAGCACTACAGATGTGGAGATAGACATATCCCATATTTTACACCAAAACAGAACACATCCTGATTGGAAAAAGTGGTTGATCTGGCCAACAGACACAAATAACTGTCAAGATAGATTCCTGAACAAAACACAGGGGTTCAAAATGACCAGGCCAGACCCAAGATACTCCTAGAGACAACATCCAGGGATAGTTACAACATACAGTGTAGGGAAACTATGCCTTGAGTGGCTAGAGAAATCCACACTGGCTGAAATTGAGCAACACTTGACTTTACTTAAAGACGGTGCTGACTTGCGTGATTTCATATTGGGACCACGCAAACAGCGTCAAAAACGTTTCATAGCAGCCAGTATATACGCTGCATACAACAAAGCTTGGAAAGTAATGCAAATTGAAACAGCAGAAAAAATATGAGAAATTGATTGTATAAATTTGAAAAAATCACTTTCTGTAGTGGACAATGGGTTAACGACTCTGTCCTCCAGAATATATTCACTGGACAGCATTGTATCATCTGCTTTTGATATAATAGAGCAGGACTTACTAATGTTACAACTAATGTTACTCAATTACGTTCTATTGTACAGCTTGGTTGGACGTTGCAAAATCTGCGTTCAGGCTATGTACCATGGCGTTTATTCCACACAACGTCATTATTCGGTATCTTTAACCTTACTGATAAACAAATCAGTTTGGCACAAAAAGGAGTAGACAATACGATTCTGAGCATTGAAAAACTTGAGAGATTACCATTGACATTGTCAGAGAGACCTGTCATTGAATGGATAATACACGGAACGATTACAATTCCGATAACAACTTTCCAGTTTAAATACTGCCAAGAGTATATACCTGTGGCCTAGTATGAAAGGTTGGGTAAAGAATACATCAAATCAACCTGGGGTTTACCTTATACACACAGATGTTATAGTTAAGGGAAAAAGGAGGTATTCCTTAGTGGTAACAATTGTAAAAAATCACTAAGCGGTACACTTCTGTGTCAAGGTATTAATTTGCAGGGAGCCTGCAAAGGGTCTTCAAATAACCTTTCATGTCACCTGCATGGCACGCCTACAAAACTGATAGAGCCATTTTTTAGACAACTTTCTAACGGCAGTTACATTTTAATAAGTGACCACAGCTGTTGTGGCATGGTTCCAGGAAAAGCCTATCTCGTGACCGTAACTTCCAGGGTCGTTTGCTGTATGCAAGTATTGTATCCACACAGCAATCCAGATATGGGGGCTGCGTTATGGCCTTCCTTGAATATCTCTTCTATTCGAATTGATACTTTAAGCAGAATGAAGTCTATTCTTTTACAGACAACTGTGCCTCTAACGTCATCCAAAGAAACGTATGATCTGCAAGTGTCAAGGACATCGGCAGAGATACATTCCCTTTTATCGACAAATTGCCCTGTGTATTTCATAGAAATATTAAGCCAAATCTTAAACATGTCTGATACCAGTGGCATTGCACATGTATTTAAGACTGTTCGCACCCTTTGTGACAGTTCTGGCCATCTTCCCGAATTTTGTCCATTCTGTCTTTGGCGGCCTACCCTTAATTTTGGGACTCGTGGCAGGAATTTTATTTTTGTTCCTTCGCCTCCGATATGGCAAGCCAATCCACAGACAAGACTCCAGCATTGATGGAAGAAACGATCCTAGCAATACGATACTGAGACCGTATCACTAAGGTCCTCGGATTGGCCCGGCTAAGAGATCTGAGTACAACCTGGTTTCTTTCATTCAGACCGATCTGGTAGGATTGCATCTTACCTGTGCTTCGATGTCTGCTATGCGGAGAAGAATGCGTGTTGGACGTCTGTCTTACACTACCATCAGCAGTACCAATGGATATGGATACTTTGCTAGGTCCGGTAACGGCTCATGCAACGTGTTGTCCCCAGCGGCTACCTATTCTGATGACGGCATTCGTTGAGACTTCACCACTACAAGTAGGTGGCGGTAAGGTACGAGAAGAAAGCAGCACCAAACAGGTACAACCTTCGGTGAGCATTGCTGATCCTAACATCAATGATAGCAATCACGCAGAGAACTACACAGTTGCAGCATTTTTGAACTTGGTCGAACTTTCACCTGATGTAGTAGACCAATTTTTTGCGAGTCTGTCTGAAATGATGTTCTCCCCTGAGCAACGAGAATGAAAATTTTTAACAAGCACACAGCGTTCCCTGAACTCTGAATTCAACCTTCAGTTTTGATAAACAAAACTACCGAAAATCTTTGAAACTATTTTTTCCCCTGAAAGCGAAATTATTTTTGTCCATTTTCCAAAATATTTACTTTTTTTGGCACATGGTACTCTGCTTAAAGTAGAACTATTCTTAGAGAGCAGAGCTTCTATTTTTAAGATACTAGAGACAATATTTTACCACAGCCTCTAGCACATATACAGCATTTTGTATAAATATGTGATGGAATGGTATCGACCTTCTTTTCTGTATTCAGAGCCATTTCATGTGTAATTTTCGCAATTCATTCAGATGATATATATATATATATGTGCATTTAACTGAATGATGGCACTGCTTGAAAAGCGTACAGTACCAACACTCATTTTCGTGTATTTACCATATACCATTTCAAATGCCAAATATGTTTTTTGGGGTGGGTTGGAAAACACACATGCATCGTTATATGTTTACTATTGATTCGTTTTTTAGTAATGATGGACATTAATCCGGGGAGTGGGTGTTGTGTTTCTATCTAGGACCCTAATTCGATATTCCCGATTCATGCCCTTATGTGGTTATAATTAACGGTGGGCGACCAGCTACGCTCCGTCTGCGGAGTGTGCGTAGTGCCGCCTACTCCGCATTTTGCGGAGCTGGCGGAGCCAGGCGGCACTACGCACGCTCCGCAGACGGAGCGTAGCTGGCCGCCACCCGCCTCCCTCCCGCCCTCCCTAAATACTTTAAAATAAAGGAATGCAATAATTTTAAAAGCACTTACCTCACCGCCGCTGGCCGCCGCGTTCCCCGGGGCTCGTTATCTTCCGTCTTCCGTCTTTTTCAGTAATGCGCATGCGCGGGCGGCCGCGCATGCGCATTTTCACGAGAAAATGCGCATGTGCGGCCGCCCGCGCATGCGCATTATTGAAGGAGACGGAAGATAGCGAGCCCCGGGGACGCGGCGGGCAGCGGCGGCAAGGTAAGTGCTTTTAAAATTATTGCATTCCTTTATTTTAAAGTATTTAGGGAGGGCGGGAGGGAGGCGGGTGGCGGGGCTGGCGGCCAGTGGTTTTGCGGAGTGGGGCTACGCGGAGTGCGGAGGTGGGCGTAGTTTCTCGCACACTTCGCGTAGCTCCGCGAAGCCCCACTCCGCGAACTCCGCCCAGGGTTAGTTATAATCAATATTATCCTTATAAAGGCATGAGAATCATATCCATATTCAGTAATAGCCCATGCAGTCCAAAGCACAGCACGGCTACTCCCATCGACTCCAAGAAAGCACTACGCGTTCTTTAAACAAACCAAGCCTCCAGCAGCCCAGGAAATACCCCCCTGCTTTTGTTTTGATTTGAACAAGAACTCCTGGAGTCCATAAAGAACAGTTAGTTCTTAGTGACATCTTATGTCCAACCTTACGTCAAACTCAGCACCTTTCAGGTACAAATATACCAACAGTTGCCTTAAGCAAACACACAGTGGTTTGGAGCAGAGCGGCTATCTACTTGCCCGAGAGCCCAGCTGATGCGAGAGCCCACGGAAGCCGCCCCTCCTGTTTTGACGCACTGAGAGAGACGCTGTCTTTTTCTCCAGCCGAGAAAATCCAGCTCCGATGTTTCCAGCCACCCTTGGGGGTTGCTGGTGGATCGAGTCCTGAAGAAAGAGATACCAGACCTCCCACTTTCTATTACCAAGGTACAGAGCTGACTAAACCCTTAAGAGACCTCCTGATGCAGATTCTTGGCAAAACAATCTTAACAAACTTAACTTAAACTGCTACTTACTTACTCCTTCCCAAGTATTAGGCTTAGGTTAGGTACATCAGGGTAGGCGTAGTAAGAAGCACCAGTTGAGTATGTTAGTCAATGTTTTTTTGTATGTATATATTTTATCCATTTTAAAGTACCATATGGCTAAGAAACCATATCAATGCTTTTACAGTATTATTTCATAATACTACTTTTACTGTACACACTTTACTTTATGATAAGTTTTGCAATTGTGGCAATTCATTTCTCTTGCATGAGAAAGAAGACTGCTCAATAAATAACACCTTTTATTGAAAACGCCCGTCTCTCTATTTCTCTGCACTCTGGTGAAACTAAGTATGCACGGTTGACTGAGTGAAATAGCTGCCTATTGTTTTCACATGACTCTAGAGATACACTCTTTATTCTGAAGGAGCAAAGTTGTCATGTTTATGCGGTTCTCAGAAACTGAATCCCTTCTTGTCTAATCAGGGAAGTTCACTCCTCCCTGTTCATTCAAGAAAGTTTCTAGTGACCTCTGAGCTAGCTGGCAATCCTAAATTAAGTTTATCATAGTCAGTAGAGACCTAGATGACCTCAGTCCTACGTCTACACTGCTGTTTATGTTATTCCAATGCGCAGAGCCTATTGGGAAAATAGGAACTACGCTACAAAAGGAGTAACTCCTTCATCTTTTATATCTGTGGAATGTTAATAATAAATTCAGCATACTAGGGAAGTTTTATTCAAGATTACTGTTTTAGAAATGCCACTTTTAGAAAGTGGAAATTTCTCTCCATCCATGTACTACTCTGTGTGCCTTATAGCCTGTCTCCAATACACGTCTGGTGTGGGTCACAGATACACTTTGGGTATTCCCTCTAGACAGCCACAACCATGGGAAGGATAGATGTGTCTGATACCCATCTACATATATCTGCATTCTGATGGCCCTACCTAGGCTGGATGGATGGGGGGGGCAAACATTACACTGAATAGTCAGTGTCCGGTCCCACGAAAAGGTTTACTCCTCATAGATAGTCTGGCAAATAGGGCTTGATTGAAAGATGGACTTGTGTACTTCTAGTATCTGCTTTGAAGTCACCCGCACATCAAAGGCACTTTTGGGTATAAATTCTGGGTCTCTAATCCCCTAAAATCAGACACTATTGGACGTGAAACTGAAGTTCTTCCAGAAGAGCTGTTGTGCTACTTAAAGGACTCAACTGAACTGCTTATCTGGAAGGCCTGCTTTTCTTATTGTTGACCTGCTGCCTGCTGCTCTCTGAATTTGCTGAAGGAGAGTTGGACTCTGCCTTCCCTCTAAATGTGCATCAAGGGCTTGTCAGCTTGCCTCCCGTTTGCGTGAGACTCAGGGATATCAAAGTCTCTACCCCTGCTTCTATGTCTGACCTACTGGAAGTAGCCCAGATACTTGCAACACAGACTTCGAATCATCTCCTGTCTGCAGAAGGAGGGTGAGCGCACACTGCCTCACATCCCAGCACTAAGTTTGCCCCGATGCATCATAGTAAAAGCAGTGCATGATAACACTTCATTTGGTGTCCAGCTTTAGTTTTTCACCCTTGTTGGTGCAGCCAGTGCTGTGTATCTCTAGACACGTGTTTCAGGAGAGTTGTCCTTCTTCAGTGGAGAGCAACACATTATTTTTGAGGGTGCTGGAAATGCAGCCCAAAGTCTTCTCAGGTCTCTGTACCACTCCAGCCTGCAGTCTGTGTGTAGCAGAACCAGTGCATCGATCCAGTTGCAGGAGTAAAATCGTTCCATTGTATTGGAATTTGCACTTTGCTTCCCGAGATTGACACAATGGACAGCGCAACAGCATTGCTGCAGCTTGGAGAGATTGGAGCATCCCTAAGACTGCACGGAGAAACCCAACGCATTGCTCTATGCCTCTACAGCACCTGTCTACAGAACTGATGCATTGCCATCAGCACCTGGAGACAATTGATGCATCTTCGACTTGCGGGTCCAGCATTGATGCAGCTCGTTGTTGCAACTAGGAATGGTACTTTGTTCACCAGGGCCTGCATGGTTCCTGAAGCTGGCTGGCGTTACATCGGCGTCAGCCTGAACTTTGACATTGCCCTGGTCCAGCGTGATCTCAATTAACCCTTAATGTGCAAATTGCTTCTAAGTGCTATTTTGTACTGTATTCATTTTGTTACTGTGTGTGGGTGTGTGTTTCACAAATACTTAACACATTGCCTCTTTAGATAAGCCTGGTTGCTCTGTGCCATGCTACCAGAGGGTCAGCACAGGTTATCTTTCAGTGTGCACTTAGTGTACCCTGACCAGAGTGGTGATTCCTGCTTGGCCTGGGTGCATACCTCAGCCGACCAGTTCTAACAGAGCTCTTGTGGGGAAATCAAAACAATGCCCTTCCCCAGCCTAGAAACCTCTAAAAAGGTGAAGTTTATTTTGTGGGGTTCATATTCCAGGAACGTAGATCTGTGTATAGGTTTGCAAATTTGTAGTCTTGTGGTGATACCTAGGGCAGCCAGGTATGGCCACAGGACTTCTCCTTCTGATACTATGACCATGGGAACTTGGAACAGGTCATGACCGCTCTCCAAACCCTGCAGGTGGTGATGGAAAGGGTACTTGCCTAAGGGTTTACAAGTCTGCCACCATGCCCTGTTTCCAGTACATATGGCCTAACAATGACTTCACAGATCTTCTGAAACCAGTCGAAAAGTTATTTTCTTTCAAAACCTGCATGCATATCACCTAGGAGCGGCTCCTCCATTAGAGCGGAGGATTGTCGCCTCGCTAACAAAAATGCCCCCCAGAAAAGCCGCAGAGATGAAAAATAAAGACTTATCATTTTATTTTTCATTAACCATTCCTGAACCGAGAGTCAGGACAGGGTGGGGCCAGTGCTGCTGCAGGGAGAAGTGGTGGGCTGGCTGTGCACTTAAAGTGAGCAAGTCTCTTTGGCCAGCTGTCTTGCGAAGGCCAGCCAGACATGCGCAGTTAGAAAAAGTGCAGGCCTCCAGTTCTCTTGAGAGCACTGAAAGAGGCCACTCCCTCCAAACCTGACACTTCTCTCATGCTGCTTACCAGCATGAGAGCAGCTCCAGGATTGGTTATAGAAATTGTCTGGAGCCCGTGGAGCTTGGAGGAGACAGAAGCAGAACACGTACTGGAGCAAGGAAGACGTCAGACTTTTTGCAGCAAGCATGGTAAGTGGCTATTTCTTTTTATTTATAATTGCCACTCGCCTTGCATGCATGCACCGACTCACCATGTATTCGCTCCTCCCCTCATTCCTCCACTCTTACAAGTTGCCAGTCGCTGCTGGTATCACAACAGGATCTGTTTCTCAGACCAACAAGCAACTTTTCAGATGGCTTATTTAACACTAAACGGGGTGACAGTCTTTTTAATGAAATATGCACAGTTTGATGTTAATGTAACCTAATGAATTACAGAGGCATCATAATCCCATTTTCAAGGCCTGCAATTCCCCAGGTCGAACCGCCAGCTCCCCATAAGGGAGGTTGCGGCAGAAATGTAATATGCGAAACTTTGATTTTGCGATCAATAATGCTGGAGAACATGGAACATGATCATTTTATTTCTCTTGGTAAAAGAGAATAATCCTCTCATAATGACAAAACTCCTGTGGGATCCATTCAGAGGCACATGCTGGAACTATGATCAAGAACAGTATTTTTTACTTTTTAAAGCTACAGGAAATTGTGATTATCAGGCACGTCAGGTCTTGTTTTCCACGTCAACAAGCTTAATACATCGGGAAAACAATATAAAAATGTGAAGGGTAATGTGAGGGATCATAAATATATATGCAAAGTGTTCTACAGGCTGCTTAGTATAATCTAAATCTAAATTATAATATTAAATATCTAACACAGAGCTGGTCTTCTGCTTAACAATTCGAAGCGCAATATATAATTAACTCACTAAAACCAAAAAAATAATTAATGTATTATCTTGTGGATGTGGTCAAACAGTGGGAATCCTCAAATGTGAGTTTTTCTAGCTGGAGCTCCATTTTAAAATGTAGGAAGGAAGTTGGGATCAGGGCGCAAATACGCACTAAATAGTAACTTGCACTTTTCAAAGAATGGTTGTCAAATAACTAATGCCTGTGTAATGACTCCCTTTCTCTTGTAATCACATCTGCAGGTGTCTTTCTAAACCCTGCCGTGTAGTACGTGGTTATTTCCTCTTCAGCTCCCCTCACCTCTATCCATCTTTTTCCTAGCACTCCACTTTCTCAAGGGAATAAAGGGCCCCAGGGCTCGCCCTCCTCCACAAACAGCACCCCTTTAAGCCCCACTCCTCACACGGTGGGATTTATCTCAAAGTTGACAGGTTTGCATTTTGCTGTGCTTGCAATTCCTTCTGTTGTTTTTTTTGTACTGCAGTTTTTTGGTTGTATTATTGCAGTGGGATTTTGTTTTATTTATTTATTTGTGATCTTCTTTTATTGATTGGTTTCTTACATGATTACAAGAACAATTCGGAAAAATAATAGCAATTAAAATAATAAGCAGTCAACATGTCCATGGCATTCCGCTAGTACTAGAAATTGGAGAGGCCGTTCTGGATCTGGCTGTGCATGAAGAACAGTGTTGTAGGGGATGATCATTATCTCAATCTATAGGGGATATGAGGAAAATGTGATTTTAATGTGTATGATCCGTTGCTTGTGTGGAAGACGACAGGAAACACCAAGGACTGCTAAATCTATACTTTCTGGGCAGTGTCCCCCAGGGCAGGGGTGGGATCACTCTTCTTCTGCTCTGCCATAAACTCTCTGAAAGGTCCCCAATATCTCCCACTCACCCTCTCGGAGTTTGCAACATTGCATGTGTTTCTGTAGCTGCATTACAGAACACCATGTCCGTAACCAATCGTTGACCCCTGGCACAGCTCTCCGTAGATAGCAGGGGCAGCTCCTCCACTAGGCCGTTGCTCCACTGATTTCTTGCAATGCGAGAAACAGAAACATAAAATGTTAATTACTTCAGCTATTACCATTTTATGTTTGGTTGTGGGCGGGTGAGCGGAGCTGCTTTGAGAGCAGGGCAGGGGAGGAGTGCTGTGCCTGCCCACTCTTGACTGTGCAAACACTGTTTGGACGGCCCCCTGGGGCTGCCCAAATCAGTCATGCGCAGTCTATCCTTCTCCATGCAAGCGTTGCAGCCTGCATGGAGAAAATGGCCTCCAAATAAGCCCCTGGCTGGGCAGTGTCACGACCAATCACAAAGCTGCTTGCAGCACTGTGATTGGCTAAGGGGAGGGAGACTGGCTGCCTACTTCGGTTTTCTGTTCCTGCCGGAGGCAGGAGAGCAGGAGCAGAGAAGATGCGGGACCCGGCTGGTGGAAAGGTACGTTTTTATATATTTTTTTATTACTGAATAAAATTAACCTCGCATGCCCCCCTCCCCGCGTGACCCCTGCCACCCCCCCACCCACAAGCCAAGCCGGCCGCGACTGGAAGACAGGCACTGGCAATGCTATGCTATGCCGAGCCAGAACCAGCAGTATAGCAACCGACTTCTGCCAGATTCTGGGGACATAGTCTATGAATTCTAGCGACGGGGGAAGGGGTACACCTTGTAAGATTATACCAGCTGTGTCATTAACAACAACAAGCCCCTAGACTACCTCCTTCAAAAGGAAGTAACAAAGCTTCTGATGCATACTTTCCTTCATTAGGAGTACTGAAGCCTCTCAGCTTGTCTACCTTCTGGTGGATTACCCCAGATCATGGAGCTGCCTTCCTGACTGATATACTCTACGTGTTTATTCCTTGCTTATTCGTTCTTAACTGTGGACTTTCCTGATCTTGATCCTGCCATGCTGATTGATATATTGTACTTGTCTGGCTCCCTGCTATTCCTTCTTAACCCCTTCGATGCTGATGACGAGCTCAGCTCGTCATCAGTCACGGGGGGGGCGTGTGCGGATGACGAGCTGAGCTCGTCATCTTACGCGGCTTTTAGAAAAAAGCCGCGTAGGGGAAAAATAACCGCCGCAGTGATGCGGTTAATGTATTATTTGCCTATTCCTTTCCATGTATGTATGAAATGACAGCTTTATGTACAGTGCTCTGATACCCAGAATGGTCATGTTTGGGCTATATAAAACTCCTCAAATAAAAATAAAAAACAAATAAAAGCACAGGGGCCACGCCAGATCAAAAGGTCTGTATGGGGGTACAATGGTAGAGTAAGTGCATACATTCTGCATGGTTTTTGAAGCTGTGGGGGTCTATCAGTTGCAGTCGTTTGGGAGTATAATAGGCCCTACAGTAAAATGTATAATGAATGAGTCTATGCCTTTGATTAAGTAAGACTAAATCAGTCAATTCACCAAAATACCACATGGCTATATAGGGTATAGACTAGCCTAGATCCCTTTCCTACCTCTCCCTAAGTCTCCCATCACCGGCAGCATTGCCTCGTCTGTCAGATGTTATAGCCGTGCTATCCACCCCCTCATGTCAGTGGAAAGACAGATTTGTGTCAGTGGTGGATATTATCTAGGTACATGGGGAAAGTCAGACAAGCACACTGGTGCGGGTTGGCACAGTCTATGGTATGTGAATATGTCAAGAGTGTTAATGTCGCCGAACAGGCAGAATGCTTCCAGGGATATGAATGCACCTGCATCAAAGAGTTGTCTGACCTTAGTGAGAGCCAGTTTCTGCAGTGTCAGTTGGAAAGATATGTCCATAATGTGTCCCAGTGCGTGATTGTTCAGTAGTGGCATTTCATGGTAGCATATACATCAGGAAAGCCAACAAGCTTCACCAGGGTTGTAAAGGCCAGTGTGTTCAGCATGCTGTTTCGATGAGCACATGGGTCCGGTATGTAGGTTTACCAGAATTGTGTTTAGTGCACTCATTTGCCTCAGTAGCATGGTAGGGCCTCTGCAAGGGTCATTGACTGTAGGCAAGTGCCTTTTTTGGTATGGTCATCCCGACACTTGTTTCTCCCAATGCAGATGGTTATGACTCTGAAAGTGCCAGTGCTCTCTACCTAACACTGATACATCTGACTTGGCAAAGACTTTAACTAATATTATAAGTCCCTGGTAAGTGGTACCAGCGGTGCCCAGGGCATGGGAGATAAAGAGGTCACCTGTGCCTGAAGCACTGATATTGCCACCCTGAATGACCCAAGTAAACAGATGAAAGCAGTTCTGCCATTGCAGATTGCATGAGTAGTAAAAAATGGTTAAACTCAACTTTATCCTGACCATATGTGGCAAAGTCAAAACACTATTTTTAATATATGCCAGTCACCCCTAAGGTGACTGGCATATCCCAGGAATGCGAAGTGCATTATATTAAAGGTATGGACATATATAAGTGCCGGATTATATGTTCCTATAGTAGCCTCTTTCCATTAAAGTCTTCTATAAGTGATCAGGGGGCTACAGGGTAACATGGGTTGGCATACAGGCACCCCTGTGGTTGCCAGCTCCATTATGGTCCCATTGAAACATGTAATGTTTGGCATCAAACAACTTGTGTCATTAAACTGACATGATTCCCATGTCAGATTTTTTGTGGCATGCACGTAGTTTGCTACCTCAGAGTTTGCCCTTCTGGCTGTCCAGCCTTTCCTGTTCCCTGGGAGACAGCTTGCATTTGCTGCCACCAAGACAGGAATCTGACCTCCTTCCAGGAAATGTGAATACTCCCAAAAGTCAGAAACAAAGACCTCCATGGGAAGGAGGTGACACATCCCGCCCTGACTTCACGGATAGCGTAGTGACACCTCAAGGCGGTGACGTTCAAAGCTTTCACCACCTCTCATATGCATCCAGGCTTCTTCCCACATGAAAAAAAAAACAGCTATCCCGCTACCCTGAGGCACATTTGCTCCCGGGCATGTGAGAAAATCAGGGAATCATGAAGTGTACACCCCCAGAAGGCTAGCCATACATCTAGGGTGGGCTACCTCGTCTGTACATCCAAAAGAAGGCTTCTGACATTTTTAAAAGTGGCAGAAAGGAGGCTTCTGGTTAGAAAAGGTAATACAAACCCCCAAAAGAGGTCACCTCAGGGCCGGATTGGCCGCTGGGGATAGTAGTACATTTGCCACTTGCATACACACCCCTAGTACCCCTAAGTCTAAGATTTAAGGGGCACCCCTAGCACAGATCATCAAATCTGAGTTGACTTGCAACAAAAGACAAAGAAATGATCAGAGTCTGCGACTTCAGGACCTGCACAAAGAAAGAGTGCAGAAATTTGCACCTGTGGCAACCACCCTGCAACTGCATGACTACGACTCACACCAGACCAGAGACTTGTTTCCTCAGCATGAGGAACTTCTCTTAGAGCAAAAGGCAACTGGGAAGCTTGCTGTTAGTGAGGTTGGTGGAGGGCACAATATGGCGGCCGCTTTTGGAGGCCGATGACAGCACAATGACTGAAAGGCTGTGGTATTGAGCAGTAATGCCCTGTGGTGAACTTTGAGCCATTTCAAGGCGGAAAATCAAGTTCTTGATGCCCCCCGGGAGCTGCACCCGCTCCTGCCACTGCTGTGAGTTGGCGGACTGGATTAGACCTGGGCTACAAGTATTTAAGCTAATCTTTGAGCGCTTACCTTGCATGTAGTGCTGTGGGTCGACGCGATCCCCCGAGGCCATTTGGGCTAGGACCACGGCCACCGGCAGTGACGCCAAGGCTGGGGAAGCCTGACAGATACAAGGCAGACTCCAGGGGGAGAGAGATCTGGTCAGCCCAGTGGAGCCAGTGCCCGGGCAAGGGCACCGGACGCGAACACAACATGGTGAAACACTCCCGGAAAAGAGGGGGAGAGGTGGGGCTAACAGGAAGCTTTGTCAGACAGGACCCTTGGTGGCCGATTTGGTTCAGAGGTCCTGAGAGACTCTGCTAGGTGCCGCGGCAGACAGCAGCCTTACAGCAAGCAAACAAGGAGTGGAGCTGGGACAAGGTGAGCCTGCCATAGTGGAATGCTCCCAACTTCATGCAGCATTAGAGGTGATACCAGAGACTCTAACATAAAAGTTGGGGGAAGGTAGGATTGTAGAGACATTAGATCAAACTGCCAGCCCAAAGGATTGTATACAGCTGGCAGGGGAAACACACAAATCATTGAGCAAGGATGGGACAATGACATTTGGGGAGCTTGGGGAGCTTAATGATATAAATGATGCAGGAGGGATTGTCGAGCCCCTTTCTAAGTCTAACACAGTCAAAGCCCAGGCCCAAAGGGAAAATGCCCCCACAATTATATGTAGTGAACTTAAAAAAACAGAAAAAACTACTGCCAGACAGGAAAATAGAAAATAAACTGATGTACAGCAGGGGGCACCAATACCTATGTCTCAATAATATGAGGAAGGGACTGGCAAAGTGGAGAAAGGGGACCTTGAGAGAGAGCCTAGTAACTGTATTTTGTTCAGTTTTCAGTGGGGGCGGAATGGTCAGAGAATGGCCTCGGCTCCTGTGCAGAATTAAGTAATATAGAAATTGATCCAGAAGAAAGTAATGGAGCACAAGCCCTAAATATCCCAACCGTTTGGAAACTAAGGCACACATCTAATGCTCAATGGCCAGGAGGCAAGAATCTTAAGTGGGATTATACACCAACAACTCAGCTGGCAGGTTCTCCAGCGGGTGAGATTAGGGTCTCTGAAAATCCACACCCTCCATCGCTAGAAGTCATCTAACAGGCTATATTAATGGATAGAGAGGAGACGCGCCAGGATAGTCGGAAAGCACAGTCGACTATCTGCAAGGTGCATGGAGTGGTCAGGAAACTGACTAAATCATGGAACATCCTTGGGGAGCGTATGACAGAGCTTGAGACGAGAATTGTTACAGCTGAGACTGACCTTACAGACACACATGTTCAGACTGAAGCACATGAGACCCAGCTAAAGGACATCCAGTGGAAGCTGGAGGACCACAAAAATCAGCAGAGGAGGAATAACCTCTGCGTGCTTGGGGTCCCGGAAGGAAGCGAGGGGTCTGATATCCGGACCTATAGTGGAGATGCTAAGGACCGCTTTCCTGGAATTGTCCAAGTGGAATTGGTCTCACGAAGTACAGTGGGTGCATCATACCCCTTTTAAGCTAAGGCACTCAATTAAAGAACATTCAAAGCCCCGGGTGATTCTAGTCTACTTCGTAAATTTCTTGTTCCGCCAAGCGATCGCTGAAAAAGCTAAACTCGAGTACAAAAGATCAAGTGGAGGGGTGTCGTTCTTTGTGCGCCCTAACTTCTGTCACGCTGCTGTGGAGAGACGGTGGAGACTGAGACAAATGATTAAGCCTTTCAAGGACAAAAATGTCAAGGTATATTTATTAAATCCAGCACAACTGAATATTTTCTGAGAAGGACAGACAGGCTTCTTTCCTCCTAAAATTAAGACAAAAGTTTCTGGATGGCCTGGATAAAGCTAGTGATTTGACTGGAGAATATGATAAAAGCCGGAACCATGGGGCTATCTTAATAAGGATTAGCTTAGATCACACATTTTTGGAATAAATGACACGTGTGAAATGGTGGAATGACAAATGTAAAAAAAAGAGATTTAAAAAAAGGGATACAAAATATACTTGTAAATATAAGATAGTGAGGAAGAAATAATGTACATAATATTTTCGAAATGAACGAAATATAGATGAATATATCAAGGTATTAAGGCAAAAAGAATGTATTAATTTGCAGTAACAAGTACCACAGGGAAGAACTAGATGGATCTATATATATGCCCAGTTGGGTGTGCAGCACTCATCTCATGCACAGACATTGGTCTGAGCGCTTCACATGGGTGGTGGTAGGGAAGGGAAGATGGGAGGCGGGTGGACAGGGCTCAGGGAGGGTGGGACATAGGGTCAAGGCGAGAGGTGATGTCGATGGGAAGGGGGTAACGATAAAACAATATATATCTAGAGTTGAATCTGAGGTTATCAGAGATACATTATGATGTGAACCCAGTAAGGTAGTAAAAGATAAGGAAGGAATAACAGATCGGTTTAAGAAAAGAACTATAGATGGGTAAGATAAGCATATGCACAATAAATGTGGGTGGTTTAAATGAGCAGAATAAAAGATTATGGATGGCTGAGTTTTTTTTGATTTAATAATCTGGATGAAGTGTGTATTCAAAAAACGTGTATCCAATGGGAAAAAAGGAATATGATGAGTATGGGAGGTTGCAATACGCTGGCTTTTGCATCCCAGACTTCGAGTTTTTGGAGGGTAGCAACTTTTGCTAAGGTTGCTATGGGCGGAGCCAAACAAGAAAGCCACTGATACACATGGGCGTTGGGCGGTGGCCGAGCTTGAGATCGGGTACACCGTATGCACAATCTACAGCTCAAACCAAGACGATACGGAGATCTTTGACGATAGAACTAGCAACCTGGCCCTGTCCTTTAATTCTCTGTGGGGACTTTAATATATATGCCGAGTTAGGCAGCAACTGCAATTACCTGGGGCCGAAGCCTAGAGTACACAGAGCACTGGCCTCCCTCATTAGAAGCCATGGTCTTGTTGACATATGGGGGAACAAAAAATCTAAGGATCCAGGATACACGTATTATTCGTTTCCCCATAACAAATATACCAGACTTGATTATTTTCTTACCTCAACACCGCTTATTAATAAAGTGGGGATTAAAAAGTTACCGAAGGTAATCTCGGATCATAATCCGTTAATACCCAACATAGAGATATATAAAAAATGGACACTAGATCGGAAGCTCTTGGTCAATAAGCTTTATAAAAAGCATATCATGAAATGGGCTCAAGAGTTCCTGGATATTAATAGACCCAGCGCTAGTCGCAACACGGTTTGGGATGCTTTTAAGGCTGCCTTAAGGCAAGAGACAATTTGCTATGTAGCACGTAAAAAAAAGAGAGTCGACTTGAGAATGAACGGCTATTAGATGAGCTAGCTAGGGCAGAAGATAGATTGTACAGCCTTGCTAACTCAGGGACGAGACGTAGCAGATCTACAACTACAGGTTATCTCTTTAAAAGCCAAATTAAACAGTTGGCTCTCACAGAAATCAGCCAAAATGTTCAATCACAATAGAGTAAAGTGTATGAGACAGGGGATCAGACTGGGAAGCTGCTGGCGCTATCGAATAGCTGCAATAAGGAAGGATGGCTAAACCTAGGCAGAAACCTGCTATATACTCAGGATATTCCAGGAATATTATCAGATTCTCTATAAAGAAGCAGGAGGGATAACTCATGAAGACATGTTCAAAATAGTAAAAAATGATCTGGGACTTCTATTGGATAGTCAGGCTAAGGAGGAATGAGAAAAGGAGTTTACATTGGAGGATGTATTAGGAGGGTTGGAAGAGTTACCTGTAGGAAAGGCAGCTAGCTCAGACAGTATCCCACTAGAGAGCTATAAGCAAATACAGATAGTTATCGCTCCTTTACTACTGGACCTGTTCATGGGGATACAACACAATTGGCAAGTACCAGAATCCTGGTAGGAGACTGATATTATTATCTTTCATAAGAAAGGTAAGCCATGCATAATCCTTCCTCATGTAGGCCTATATTCCTGATCAACTCTGATACAAAATTATATTGAAAATGATTGGCTACTAGATTGGGGCTGGTCATTGACCCTCTAGTCTCGCCCTAGCAGCATGGGCTTATCCCTGGGAGGAAGACAACTGATCATATCACAAGACCATAACCTTATTTGACATCCAGCCTGCAATTGGGGATGGAAGGCCATAATCCTCCTTGATGCAGAAAAAGCATTTCATCGGGTGTCCTGTAGTTTTTTATGTCGGGATACTGGAGCTCAAAGGAATTTGTCCAGGTTTTATAAGAGCAATTAAGGCAATGTATGTGAATCCCAGGGCCCGATTACAAATGATCAGGGGAACCGCAGACACCATTATAATATCAAGGAGGACGAGACAAGGGTGTCACTGTTCCCCCATACTATTTACACTATATGTAAATCCATTAATAGAAAAACTGATTGGAGGCCAGATTATTAAAACAATTGTCACAAGAGAGTTTGAAAGGAAGGTACTGGCCTATGCAGACGGCATTGCTATTTATACACTGACTCAGCTAATGTGATTAAGGAGGCGACGGCTAATGCAAAGAAAATTGGGCAAACATCAGGTTATTCACTGAATGAAGATAAGACTCTCATTGTTTGTACAATATAGATTTTAATGAACCAAGATGTATTCAGAGGGCTATCTATCTTGGGGTGTGTATCATTCCAGCAATTAATACAATAGTTAAAAATAATTCTAATCCATTGATTAAGACAATTATTGCAGATCTTGAGAGGAAAAATGGATTACACCTTTCAGTTGATGAAAATGTTGCCTAAAATTCTTTATATCTTTCGCTCAATTCCGTTTATGATAGATGAAGAAATGTTGAGGGCATTGGAAGCAATTTTCTCAAAATGTACCTGGCATATGGAAAAATTTAAAGATCTTTAAAGTATGTGTCACTCCCGCAGTCACAAGGCGGTCTTGCATTCCTGAATGTTAGATTCTATTTTTGGGCAAGCCTTTTACAACAGATGTCAATACTATTCGGTTCAACCACTAACAGAGCCACTGGGGAGGAAAGAAACACCAGGATCCAACAATATATGAATTAATTATAGGGAGGGAGGCATGTTGGCTGCTAATGTGTCAGGTAAAATCAAGCTATTATAAGAAGTTTCGGTCAAAGGTCATGCTTAGCGCCTGGAAATTATGGAACAGGGTACAGAAAGCTATGGTAATTCCGAAAATAAATTACTACACCCCCCCCCCTCTGGCGCTCATTTGCCTTTCCACACTCTTCCTATGATAGCTTGGGTAAGTAATGGGAACAACTTGGTTTAACAGTTGCAGGAGATATCGATGAATCAGGGCAGCTATGCCCTTTTAATGCTTTACAACAGAAATATGGGATCTCGACCAAACAGTACTTCAAAAATGTTCAAATTTGTGAATCCCTAGGGAGCAGCAGACCTGCACTATCCCCGGGGAAAAAATTCCATTAATAGAACTAATAGTCTGGAGTGGCAATAAGATTAAGAATATTTACTGTACTCTGATCCAAAGTATACAGGATGATCTAAACTATATGGGTAGGGAAATTAAATAATCCAGGTGTATATTTATATATGGCCCTGTTATTAGCGGGTAAAATCCTCCGATCGACAATTCTCAAGTCACAACATTATAAGACGGTGTTCAATCTATATTTTACCCCTGCTAAACGCTTCAGTTGGGGCAAAAGAGAGGATGATAGATGCCCAAGATGTGGGGAAGAACAGGCATCAATGGTTCACATGTTTTACAAATGCGATCGGTTAAGCTCCATAAAGAACGAGGTGGCTAGCTTTTGTGAGGGGCTGCTTGGGCGCAGTGTTAACCTATCCCCTACACTGATGCTAATGGTTAACAATACCTGCCAAGGCATGAACACCACAGAAAAAATATTTCATATTTATGTGCACTGCTGTCTTCAGGATATTGATTGCTGCAAGATGG
This sequence comes from Lissotriton vulgaris, assembly GCF_964263255.1. NCBI lineage: Eukaryota > Metazoa > Chordata > Amphibia > Caudata > Salamandridae > Lissotriton > Lissotriton vulgaris. Next base: position 928,576,047 of record NC_141687.1, read on the forward strand.
AAGGAAACTTTTCAAATGTGGCTAGCACGCCTTCTGGGGTCTAAAATCAAGAGAGTGCACTATATTTATGTAGGGGCAGAGAGGCAGGGAAGTTGGGGCCCGCAATCTGGTCACCCATAGCTAGGTGGAGAAGGAACATTTCCTAATATATATTTAACTTATTTATTTATGGCTGATAATCATTGAAACTGAAGCTTATTTATGCATGTGTCATTTTAAGCCTTATCTAACGTCTTTAATATATTATATTTATTGTGTTTCTCATCATTTTAATATGTATGATCAATCTATTTGTATATTTGAATGTAATATATTTTTCTCTATTATAGCATACACAGGACATTTTGTTATCCTCTCTGGGTCAAAATATATATGATAAGTCTTACCACGCAGTCGATTTTAACACCCACTTTTAAGTAATTTTATATGTATGTATTTATGGAAATTTCAAAGCACTACCTTACTCTGTATGAAATAACAAATTGATGTACCCTGATTGATTTTATGGGTATATAAAATAAAAAATAAAAAAAGAGAGCAAAAGGCAACTCCTGAACTCCCTTGGGTATTTGCACTGGTATCCTGCAGCCAGCAGCCACTGATCGCTCTTGGAACTAAAGATTCATTGGCCAATGAGCCCACTGAGGTAACGTCCAGAAGTAAATGGTCTAGTGTATTGTGGGAAATGTAGTCTTGACCTCCAGCAAGTTTCAGGTGGCTACCGCTTTTACCCGGACTCCAGGATGTCGAAATAACTTTCAGCTGAACTTGCCACTACCTAAGCTTGTTGGTGGCCAGTCTGGCTATCACTATCTTTGTTTGACACTGCACCTAAAGGGAACTCCACAGCATCTTCAACTAACCACTTCAATTTTTTGCATCCGTTTCCTCACCTGCACTGTCTAAGCAGTAAAACAAGGTCCTCCTGTGGATGCGGCTTCAGCACCAGGGACAACCAGCCCCACTCTGCAACTGGGCCCTATGAGACAGGTAGAATTTAACTGACTGGTGTGTCCTGGTTTTAAGACTCAGATCAACTTATCCTCTCAGTGGTTTCCACTGGTCTCAAACTACAAGTGCTGATTGCGCTAGTGCTTTTCTTTATTTACTGCAACATTAAAGTTTGGTTGTAGTGAATTGCACAGATTTATTTTTCCTTCTAAAATCTATAACTCGAGTTATATTCAACCGATTGTCTTTGTTTTTGTGTCATCTAATTTACATAAAAATCTGTTTTACTTTTATAATTTGATGTTGGATTTCTTTCGAGTTATGTCAATTACTTATTGTCCATGTCTGAACTCTGAAATGCTTAACACTTGTTCCTCTAGTAAAGTGTTACTGCTTTGTCCCCCAATATTAAGATTGAGCTAAGGATTTTTTAGTGGAAATCAAAGTACCTATTTTGAGGTATTGTGTGTTGCAGTTTTATTTAGCATGAAATCAACCCGAAGGTATCAGAGAGCTTTACAAGTTGCATTACAGAGACAAATTCATTTTTAAAAACGGGGAGATTATGGGATTTGCACAGAACCACAGGATGTTTGAGCCTTCTGTCAACTTGAACCTGGTTACCCAGCTTCAAAGGTGGCCACTTTAGCCATTAAGTCACATAGTGAACCTAACCAGTCTCACTGCATATTACCCCATTTGTCTACATTGACCTATAATATAGCAAATTGTTCCTGAACCGATAAGAAATATCCCTCTGGGTCTGGGATGTAAAAACCCTCCCTTTCTGTACGATGATTTCTTTCCCAACAGAGATGAGCGGTCTCACCCGACCAGATCAGTCATATAAGTAAAGAGCACACCATCACAAAGAAACATTCACTTGGGGGATGGGAATGTTAACAACAAAATTACCCAGTTTCAATAGAATTAGCATCTAGCCTAATGCTACTCAGCCTGGTAGGGAGAATGGGAGTGTGACCCACTGGTCAATCTGTGGAGCTATATTTTACAGCACTGGTCCATTATTATCTGAGAGTAGTATCTCCCTGTCTCTGTGGACCTGTATACCCAAATATCATTGCACCAAATAAGTGGGAACTCGTATTTTAAGCCATTGATCTCCTCCACAAAGGGGGAAAATATCTGACTTTAACCAGTTTATGCGGACACCTAAGGAGTCTCCAAAGTGGACTACGTCCCTCATAATATGTTCCAGAATCATGGACAGATCTTTAATGAACAGCAGAATGTGTTCTGCGTTTAAGGATAGCAAGTATCTATGAGTGGGAAACAGAATATCTCAAGGGGAGGTCATTCGCTCATGATCGAAGTGAATGCTTTATTTGCCTGTGCAAAAATCAGCGGTGATAGGTGGCAATCCAGGCAGGTGCCCCTGCCCACTTGAATCACCGTGGACAGATAGCCATTTACCCACACTCTAGCTGTAGATCCAGTGTACAGCAAGCAGAACATACTGATAAAATTGTGTCCCAGGATCATCCTGTGTAGGATTGTGAACAAACACAGCCACTCCAGCAAATCAAAGGCCTTCTTGACATCAGGAAGCGCTGAGACATCCTGCACCTCAGGTCTTATATATTGAAGCATGGCTAGTAATGTGCTGAGATTGTGAGAGGTGGCTCTGCCAGGTATAAAGACAGATTGGTCTAGCAGGACACAATCAGGCAATAATTGATTCAATCTTTCAGGCAGCACTCTGCCCGGGATCTTATCATTGGAGATGAGAAGTGAAAGGGACCAGTATGATTCCATATACATAGGGTCATTTCTTGGTTTCAAGAGAACATAGATTAAAGTCACATCACTCATTAGAAAAGGAGCGTTTCTCCATATTTCAATGTCACCAATAAATTATTGAAATTCTCAAAAAAGTCCAGTCCACTGGCCAATTTTCAATTCCAGAAAAGTATTCCAATATATTAATGAACACATAGTAGTAAAATATCATTGATTCAATATATCAAATTTTTCAGCCTGCGCATTTCATCCTTACCCGCACGTCATCTGGACTGAAAAAAGAAAAAATACATACTCCAATCAATTAAATGTAATTCAATTTGTTACTATGTTATTCACTGTGTGACAACACAATAGCATAAGTGTGTTATACTCAGCTTGTTCATGAGCATACTAACTCTATCACAGAAAGAAAGACCTCTCTGTAATACTCACCCCGCATTGCGTGGGAGACGACCTCACCTCGCCCGGCAACCGCTCGGGAATATGAGGCCCCGCTCTAGTGTGTTGTCTGTACAGTTTCTTTGTAAATATGTGGATATACATGTAAATATGTGTCTGTTTTTGTATGTTTTCTTTAACAGGATAAAGATAAATTTACTTCTTCCAGTGCACATTGGGGCTCCAAGTTCCTGGTAGATATAAGCATTTCATATATATAAAAACACTATTATGGTTATATATATTTTTTGCACATTTCACGTTTTTCATATGTTGCAGTAGCTTATTATCATCAAGGTCCTGACGAAAGCCATATAGAGTTTCCATTTGGCTGAAACATGTTGACCGTCCTGCACAGCGCCATAGTGTAGTTATACATTTAGACTACCTGGCGTGGTTTTAACTTTGACACTTAGACAATCCTCATTAAACATATTTTTTGTCTAAGTCGTTAATTTTAACTTTCACTTCACTAGAGCACTGCACCACACACCTTTAGCATTACCCCCTGAGTAACATTCTGGCTAGAGTTTCTGTTTCACATCCATATCCGCACCGTCATTTGATGATTTGGGCGGCATTTTGGATGGATTAACAAATCCCACATGATGAGATTCCGCCAGAAGGGTGGGCTGATGGGAATATCTCAGCCAGTTGGAACTCATTCACTTTTTGCATGAGTCCTGTTGTTTTCTTAGTCACTAGTACAGCAACACACACAGAGGACTGGTCATTTCTGTTTAGTATGATGAGATTATGATGTAGGGAAGTGAGATGACTGGTCGTTAAATATATTCCCTATGACCCTCTTGAAAATAAAAAATTTTGGTACGGTGCGTACACCCCATGATCGCATGGGTACGCACTGTACCCGGTGATCATGGGGTGTACGCACCGTAACCAGGGGGGGCCGTTCCGTACCTGTTTCTGGGCGAACTCTGCTTTTACGGCTGTTTTCAGCTCCCGTAGAAAAAGGGTCGTACGGTGCATACCCGACATGAATCGTACTTGCTGGGTCGGAAAAATCAGCCACGAACCGTACAGATGTCACGTACAGCAGGTTCCGAGGGAGATTCGTACGGGAATTTGATTTGTACGGTCTCTGTACGATTCGTACGGAGTCCAGCTCCTGGTACGAATCGTACTTCGACGTACGAACATGGGACGTTGCAGGGTACGATTCGTACTGGAAAAACGCTACGAAAGGCTATTCGGAGCGTTTTTTCCCGAATCGGAATCGACCCCCCCAGTGTCGCCAAGTTGTCTCATCACCTCATTACTGTAAATCCTCCCTTCTCATAAGCACAATATTTCCGCAGTTGTCGGCTTCGCGTATTACTATACTCTTGTCATTCTTAAGATTAGTAATTGCTAAGGTTCCTCTTCAGAAAGCTCTCAATGCGTCCATGATTTCTCATCCTCATTCTACCCTGGTCCTCCAGTCTATGTAGATCTTCCATAGTTCTTTTAAGAAATAAATCAATTGCAGCACACTGGGGACCCTGGGGTGTAAACTTTGATGCTGGTCTAAGGCCACTAGTGGAGTCATAATCCACTGGGATATATAAAAGCGATTCAGTACAAAAATAGGAACCAAATGTGGACAATGTTTAATGGGGTCCAGAGTATGTGTCCAGTCAACTATTAAGCAAAAGAATACAAAGTTCTCCAGGGATGGTTAAGGAAGTATGTGTATAGATATGGAGGTGGAACGAAGGCAGGGAACGGGGTGTTCCCTTGTTGGAACTAGAAGACCTAACACACCCAGAAACCTAGGTGTCATGCTTCATCATTGGTCTCCTGCTCCTCGTCAGACTGGCGCTGCAATGTCTGACGGGCGCCGTGGGTGCTCTTTGTTGGAGATCTTTTGTTCCAGCCAATGGTTTGAGTGCGTGTAAGGGGTCTGGTGAAGGTGTAGTCGTGAGGGAATAGTGAGATTAAAAGAAGGTGAGCCAGTCCACAAGGGACTTTATTCACGTGGCTGACTCCCTTAGTTAAAATGGTGGGAGGGGAGAAAGGAACTGTTTAGTCTACAGTGGGCTAACTCAACCCTCTAAAAAGGTCGACATGTTTCTTGCCTGTCTGGCAATTCTTCAGGACCTCGGGTGTTAGGTACTACACAGTGAGAAATTATGTAAACATTAAAATAAAGAAGAAAGATACAACCTCACTGGGTCAATCAGGGAGCAGGCCAAATGGTCCTGCTCTAGTGGGAAGACCTAGAAAAAATGTATAGAAGTAAGCCAAATGCATGATAGTGGCATTATCTCACAATACTAAGTTCCCTCAGTGCTCCATAAAACACACATACATTAAGCATTAGGAAACAGGATATTCCAGATTTACACAATGGTGGGCGGTTTAGAAGTACTACGTCCATTCCTGACAATTAAGAAGTGTAATCTTGGATCAAGGCATATTCAACATTTCAATTGATTGGACGAAGAGATTATCACAAAACAGTAGATGACTGGCTTAGTGCTTACCCTAAGAGTAACCCTAAAGGGCCCCACAGTCTGTTCCCGTGGGGCTGTTCGTAAAGGTAAGGTACCTGCAAGAGAGGAACAGATACAGGCACCCGGATGATGTACTGAGTATAAAACATGACAAGGAAGCAAGGCCATGGTTAATTGAGGACACATGGCGAGACTAAGAGGAAAAGAATCTATGAATGGTAGGACCAAAGCGGCTCATTATAGTTCCCTCCTCTGCCTAGTGGGCCACCACAGCTGTTGATTTGCCTCGCAAAGTGTACACTCGTCCACATCAAGACTGCGTACAAAAAGGCCCCCACCATTGAACCAGAGATCGGGTGAGTCGGCGGGGCCAGAGAGCACCATACTCCCAAATGGGCAGAACGTATCATTGCTGTCCCAAAGAGGGCAGCAAGACCATAACAACCAGGAATCTGGGCTCTTGATAAAACCTAACTAGCCCGATCACCGGTACCAATACGTGGCCAAATGACACAACTCAAGGCAGGGCGCGGATAACTCAACAAGGCATCGTATGACTGTAGGCGTGCCCTCCAGGCCAGAGTAAAGGGTTGTAACAAAGGGCTTGGCATGGTAGAACCAATCACGCTAATGCAGTATCAACTTCAAACAGATGATCGCACCGCTTCACCGCTTACCTTCCACACGAGCAGCCCGGGTGTGTAACCTACCCCCAACGCGAGGCGCCCCAATCGGTGGCGCGGAACAGCTGGTCCCGAGTCGTTGTGGCGTTCGGGATTAAATGCTGCATTACCGCACTTCCGTGTAGTGACGCCCCGTCAATGGGCGTGGCCAACGTAACCCCGTCTGCACATGCGCAGGGGTGTAGATGCGTGTGATGCAAACGGGCTGCTGTTACAAGTCCAGAGTATGGCCGCCATCTTAACATGGGGTGAATAAGGACGGGAACAGTACTCCACACAGTGTACCGATGAACCTTGCCAGAGTTATCAAGTCGGTGTATTGTATTAATTGTTGTTAAAGTGGCCCCAGTTATAATACCCTCAGTAAGCAGTTAAGATTGAGAGGTGGACAGAGGGTAGTAAACCTTTATAAGGGGACAATGAAGGAACGGTCCGGACAATCGTAATTGGGAAACCGGACCGTCACGACCCTACAGAGGTGTAAGATGGTGTAGTCTGGTTGCTTCAATAGCAGCTAAGCTGGAGCAAGTAGAGGTGCCAGTATCCAGACCGGTGTATATTAACATTGGTCATTCATTAATGACAGGGGCGTGTTGGTGTCACCACAAGGGACTCATGGACAAACGTTGTGGGACGGGAGAGCAGGTGGGGGGAAGGGGGGTATATATGAATATATACACCCGTGTCAGAGATAAATGTTATGACTTTATACTGTGGTAGTAGTATATGATGATAGCAAATGTCTATTAGTCATGCTAAATTACCAAAAAGGAGATCCTAGAACAGGATGAGGGCATATCAACCAGTGGACGGTAACTATAAACCAGGCCAGGTGGTTTATCTCGCTAGTAGTGTCCAAGTTCTATCCCCAGGGTCCGCCACCACAGTTCTTCCCCATGAACCCTCGTTTTCACGACAGAGGTTGGGGCAGAGGAAGAGGGCGGAAGCGAGGAAATCAGAAAGGGGTACAATTCCAAGACCAACAAACAGCATCCACATCAATGGAGACAAGGTGCACAACCAGAGGGAGGAGAGTTTAATAGTTGATCTCTCCACGAGACCCTTGACCCCTACTGAGACGGTGGTCCTTGAAAAGGGTCTAGGCTTCGTCCCCACCCCCACCCCATATAACTTCAACGAAATGTGTGAGGTTAAACAACTCTTCAGAAAAATACACCTACGCTCCTACTTTGGAGAAAGATCTACGAACGACACAGTGGACACTGGATTGCGTAAACCTTCCACGTTCACTCCTACTGATGGCATGGTTCCACCAGAGATTCTGGTATTTGAATAAGCAGTCCTAAAGTCCCGGAGAAAAAGCCCAATAAACCTGTCTTCATAAACCTAACCAATGTGGAAAGAGAAGCTATACAGAATCTAGGCAACAATAGCTCCATTGTCATTAAACAAGCTGACAAAGGGGGAGCAACTGTAATTCAAAATACCACAGACTATGACTCGGAATGCAAACACCAACTTGCAAATACAAGCCATTATAGACCACTGGCATCAGATCCTACTCCCAGACTCACCACCGCAATCACTAGCTTGGTAATGGAAGGAGAGACCAACGAATGGATCTCTAAGAATGAAGCTGACTTTCTGCTCACCAAGGACCCGGTTGTCCCTTAATTTACACCCTTCCTAAAATTCATAAGGGTACTACCCCTGTCCCCGGGAGACCGATAGTGTCCGGCATAGGCTCACTTCTTGAGCCGTTATCCAAATTCTGTGATGTGTTCTTACAGATACCATCCTTCCTCCAAGATACTAGTGATGTACTCCGCCTCATTGAATCCATCGAGGGTAGAGAGAGCGTCGACCTCCTCCTAACTTTAGATGTGGAAGCCCTCTATACGAACATTCCACAGCAGGCCACCCTGGAAGCAGTTGAGCACACCCTCCGGCTGGAGGATTGGATCTCACCAACACCCATTTCCTTCATAATGGCATGTGCCAGTATGGCATTAACTGAAAACTTCTTCCAATACGGGTCCCAGTTATACCATCAGATCCAGGGGACTTCTATGGGTTCGACCTTTGCCCCCAGTCTAGCCTGCATCTATATGGCTACCTTTGAAAACCAATGCATCTACTCAGAAAACAATCCCTATATCCAGAATATCACACTATGGCGCAGGTATATAGATGATATTCTGGTTTTGTGGCAAGGGAACCGGGAGAGCTGCGAAGCCTTATGTCTGTGGATCAACCGTCAAAACCAATTCCTTAAATTCACAGCCACGATTTCAGACACCAAGATACCTTTCTTGGATCTTACCATCAGTATGAACCAAGAAGGACTGAGCACCTCCATATACTGAAAAGAGACGGACAGGAATAGCTTACTCCTCTTTGATAGCCATCATCCCAGAGCCCTACGGGAAAACCTCCCCTTCGGGCAGTTCCTTAGGATTCGAAGGAACTGCACCGCTACTTCCGATTACAAAAAAGAGTCTGTGATGCTTCAACACAAATTACAAGACAGAGGGTATCCCACGAGACTGGTTAACAACTCACGCAAAAGAGCCCTCAATAACCCCAGAGAGGCCTTATTGGTCACACGCTTATAAGAACCTGATGACGTGATTACATGTGTGATTTGTTTTACACAGAACTCTGCATTCCTGAAGAAGACAATCAATAAACATTGGGGTTTACTGAACACAGGGGACCTTGAAATCCCACGCACCGCTTTGCCTTTAGGCGTACGGCCAATCTAAAAGATTCTCTTATTCATACACGCCCCAAAAAACAAACTACCACCAACCAGAGTACCCTGTGTAGGCTTCCACCGGTGGTGGGTCACTACCCGTGCGGGGGCTGTGTTGTATGCCAACAAACAATACAATGCAAAGAGATTAAACTTTCAGACTGGCGCATGAACAAGCATACAAATTGCAATAGTTCTAGATGCATTTACCTACTGACCTGCCCATGCGGTAAACACTACTTTGGCATGACGATGAGACAAGTAAAACTAAGGATCATGGAACATAAGAGCAACATTTGTTGCTCTAAAACCCATACCAAATTGTATGAACATTACGTCCAACATGGCCACCAAGCTGACAACATCAAATGGCTGGTCCTTGAGTCCCACGCTTCCATCACACACCAAGCCCTGTTCAGAATCGAACAGCGATGGATACATCGCCTTCAGCTGGACACCCTGGGTCTTAACGACTCTGTGCCTTGGACACTACTAGCGAGATAAACCACCTGGCCTGGTTTATAGTTACCGTCCACTGGTTGATAATATGCCCTCAGCCTGTTCTAGGATCTCCTTTTTGGTAATTTAGCATGACTAATAGACATTTGCTATCATCATATACTACTACCACAGTATAAAGTCATAACATTTATCTCTGATTTCTCTGACACGGGTGTATATATTCATATATACCCCCTTTCCCCCCACCTGCTCTCCCGTCCCACCACTCTTGTCCATGAGTCCCTTGTGGTGACACCAACACGCCCCTGTCATTAATGAATGACCAATGTTAATATACACCGGTCTGGACATTGGCACCTCTACTTGCTCCAGCTTAGCTGCCATTGAAGCAACCAGACTACACCATCTTACACCTCTGTGGGGTCGTGACGGTCCGGTTTCCCAATTACGATCGTCCGGACCGTTCCTTCATTGTCCCCTTATGAAGGTTCACTACCCTCTGTCCACCTCTCAATCTTAACTGCTTACTGAGGGTATTATAACAGGGGCCACTTTAACAACAATTAATACAATACACCGACTCGATAACTCTGGCAAGGTTCATCGGTACAGTGTGTGGAGTACCTTTCCCGTCCTTATTCACCCCATGTTAAGATGGCCGCCATACTCTGGACTTGTAACAGCAGCCCGTTTGCATCACACGCATCTACACCCCTGCGCATGCGCAGACAGGGTAACGTTGGCCACACCCATTGACGGGGCGTCACTACACGGAAGTGCGGTAATGCAGCATTTAATCCCGAACGCCACAACGACTTGGGACCAGCTGTTCCGCGCCACCGATTTGGGCGCCTCGCGTTGGGGGTAGGTTACACACCCGGGCTGCTTGTGTGGAAGGTAAGCAGCGAAGCGGTGCGATCGTCTGTTTGCAGTTGATACTGCATTAGCGTGATTGGTTCTACCATGCCAAGCCCTTTGTTAAAACCCTTTACTCTGGCCTGGAGGGCACGCCTACAGTCATACGATGCCCTGTTGAGTTATCCGCGCCCTGGCTTGAGTTATGTCATTTGGGCACGTATTGTTACCGGTGATCGGGCTGGTTAGGTTTTATCAAGAGCCCAGATTCCGGGTTGTTATGGTCTTGCTGCCCTCTTTGGGACAGCGATGATATGTTCTCCCCATTTGGGAGTATGGTGCTCTCTGGCCCCGCCGACTCGCCCGATCTCTGGTTCAATGGTGGGGGCCTTTTTGTACGCAGTCTTGATGTGGACGAGTGTACACTTTGCGAGGCAAATCAACAGCTGTGGTGGCCCACTAGGCAGAGGAGGGAACTATAATGAGCCGCTCTGGTCCTACCATTCATAGATTCTTTTCCTCTTAGTCTCGCCTCAATTAACCATGGCCTCGCTTCCCTGTCATGTTTTATACTCAGTACACCATCCGGGTGCCTGTATCTGTTCCTCTCTTGCAGGTACCTTACCTTTACGAACAGCCCCATGGGAACAGACTGCGGGGCCCTTTAGGGTTACTCTTAGGGTAAGCACTAAGCCAGTCATCTACTGTTTTGTGATAATCTCTTCGTCCAATCAATTGAAATGTTGAATATGTCTTGATCCAAGATTACACTGCTTAATTGTCAGGAATGGACGTACTACTTCTAAACCGCCCACCATTGTGTAATTCTGGAATATCCTTTTCCTAATGCTTAATGTATTTGTGTTTTATGGACCACTGAGGGAACTTAGTATTGTGAGATAATGCCACTATCATGCATTTGGCTTACTTCTATACAATTTTTCTAGGTCTCCCCACTAGAGCAGGACCATTTGGCCTGCTCCCTGATTGACCCAGTGAGGTTGTATCTTTCTTCTTTATTTTAATGTTTACATAATTTCTCACTGTGTAGTACCTAACACCCGAGGTCCTGAAGAATTGCCAGACAGGCAAGAAACATGTCGACCTTTTTAGAGGGTTGAGTTAGCCCACTGTAGACTAAACAGTTCCTTTCTCCCTTCCCACCATTTTAACTAAGGGAGTCAGCCACGTGAATAAAGTCCCTTGTGGACTGTCTCACCTTCTTTTAATCTCACTATTCCCTCACGACTACACCTACACCAGACCCCTTACACGCACTCAAACCATTGGCTGGAACAAAAGATCTCCAACAAAGAGCGCCTACGGCGCCCGTCAGACATTGCAGCGCCAGTCTGACGAGGAGCAGGAGGCATGATGAAGCATGACACCTAGGTTTCTGGGTGTGTGAGGTCTTCTAGTTCCAACAAGGGAACACCCCGTTCCCTGCCTTCGTTCCACCTCTATATCTATACACATACTTCCTTAACCATCCCTGGGGAACTTTGTATTCTTTTGCTTAATATATAAAAGTGATGCCACGTCTTCCACCCCATATCTCTTGCCCTCTGTCAGTGAAACAATCATTTGTATATCTCTTAAATGTGCTATAGACAATTCAGAACCTCTTCTTCTAGTATTAAAATCCACAGATTTGACAAAATGTGAAAATAAATTTTAAATTTCTTGCGAATTTATATAAATCAATTTCCATATCTGTGAAATTACAATAATTATTTGGGCAAAATGATAAGCCTCTTTGTAACACTGATAGTTCATGCATGTTCAAAACTCTATCAGATAGATTGATAACTTTTAAATCATGATCTTGCACAATTAATTTATTCTCACCTGCCCCCTCTCTTACTTACCGATTTTGTCCTGGCTGCGGGTTCCACTAATTAGCTCCTCCTCAAGTATTCACAATTGAGACTGTATGGATATGAGTACTACTGTATGTTTGGAAATATAGCCATGCCCCTTATGTAAACTTTGAAGGTTTTGCAGACCATCTGGTAGGAAGATATCTATCTTGTATTGTTATCAAAATTAGGCCTGGGCAAAATTCGCTGAGTTCTGCTACGCGGTACTCCGCGAAGTGAAAAAACCCTCTGCTGCGCTACGCAGAGCTCTGTAAGCAGCAGCAGACTGCATTGAATAAATACTGTTCACAGTGATTTTCAGTGCCAGGTGCTTGTCTGCACTGTGCAATCATCACAAACATCACCATCCACAGCGCAAGCGGGCGCTGCTTCCTTTCTGCCGCTTGAGTAGATTTTTACTCAAGCTGCAGCTTTCTCAATGCGAGCGGACAGTTCGTCAACGTGAACCGTAGCAAGCATACGCCACCACTAGCAATGAGAATTCTGATCACCTATGTTGAGAAATTGCACTGGGAGTTTGAGTTTCCACACTCACATTCACCAACTTGATATTGACAATCGTGAACGACCAAAAATCTTGCCTGGAAGTGGATTTTCCTCGTTTGCCAACTTGACATTGACAAACGATAGCGAGGAAAAAAACTCTGCTACAAAGAGTTTTTCGGAACTCCACGAGTTCCGTGTAAGGTGGAGTGCGAAAATCTCCCCAAACTGTATGAGCGGAGGGGAGTTCACCACAAAGACTTTATCAAAATACTCATCAATGACCATGGCAATGTTTGCTCTGAAAGCCAAGTGTCTCAGTATCTCCTGTGAGAATACCTACAGCTCATGAGTGTATAATGGATCTAGCAGTGCTGTGGTGAGAAGTACCTGAGAATGATTGCAGGACATGCAAGTTAAATACACAAGAGATTGAGCTCAAGGGACCTGCTCTAAGGAATGGATCCAGTAGGTTAATCTTGAATAGGGGTTGGTGGCTGAGGAGTGGAAGCAATCAGTAGGCGAGTATGTTGCTGTTCAAGTTGCGCAATGAGTCCACCAAATAATCTGAGCCAAGAATCTGCCAAAGGGTGCAAGTTATGCCGGAATGATGTATCCTGCGTGGAATTGTGATGTCCAACCTAAATTTAAGGATTAGATTTAAATCACTGCACCATATGATGTTAGTGTTGTGGAGTTTGTGGTAGTGTTGGAAATTGGAGCCAGAAAACTCTATTGGATCATGGTTAGGGGCGTAGAAGTTGATAAGCATTATTGAGACATTCATCAATAATTCTGAGATGTAGATATACATGCCAGATAAATTCAGATGAGTATACCTAGCGGCAAAACACAGTGTTTTCCAACAATGATAATCACTCCCACAGTATAAGAGCTGTAGGAAGCAAAATACATCATAGTCCCCATCCCATTTATGTGCAAAAGCAGCCTTGTCCGGCGAGGCCTGAAGAAATGTCACTGCTACCCCATGTATTTCTAGATAAGTGAGAATCAGCCTACACTTTTTGCAGTTTCTGAGAACCCTAAAGTTTCAATTGATGCATTTGATTGTAAGTTTCATTTAAGCATGAGTGGTAGATCAGGAAAATACACATGTTGATAGCAACTATATGTTTGTCCCTTAAACCAGCTTGAAAATGGCCCTGTATGGTCAAGTACAATAGTAGGACTGCGAGCAAACAACCAGACCCATTGTGTTGCATCCCACCCGTAACACAGAGACTTCCCCAAGAATCACTGAAGTAACCAAGAATACCAACAAACTAGTACTTTCACGGAGAGCTCACAAGCTGAAGCCAACTACCCCCACCCCTCTATGATGGACATTTTCTCATCCAAATTCAACCGAATGTTAACAGAGCAATGTGTATAATCATTTAATTTGAAGAACAGGGAAGCGTAAGGTACCACAGGACTTCGAAGATCCTCATCCAAAGCAAGTTTCAATATGACCTTGACTGTTCACTTGGATGTTCACTCGTCAAACACGTCCCTGGAGGCAACATTCCCATCCATGAGTAGGTTGGGATCTTGCAGAGTCGTTTGTGGCAATCCCTAAGATGGGATTTGACTCACTGGATCACTTCCTTCATCACTTAGCAACGTAGTTACACTGGAACAAACATGGCTTAAGGGATGTTGTTGATCAATAGGAGTCTCCTGACCTCATGAACGCCCTCCTGGCCTCCTAGACCACTAGGGTAGAGTTAGGGTTTATAGCTAGTTAAGCACCCTGATATGTGAGGTGGTCCTTGTCACTGTAATTCAGGAGGCAAGTAATGATAGGACAAGATTCAAGGTGCAGCAGGGAGTCCAAGAGCCAGAGAACACAGGGTCAAAATGAACAGTTCTTTCTGACAAAGCGTTTCATCAGTAGTTGTTCAAATAATCTTTTCCTTTTGCCAAAGTTGGTTGTTTGCGCCAGTCCTACAATGCGTAGGTTGTTACAACTAGAGTGCGACTCCAGGTCTTTATTGTTGACAGTTACATGCAGGCGGTCAGATGTGGCTATGGAAACCAGGTTTGTTTGCTCTTCAGAAACATCTTCCAGTGTTGAAAACCTGCGTTCTCCATCCTTCAGATAGTCATCATGCTTGTTAATTCGCATTTTCATGTGGTCTAGTCACGCTGTTAAGTTGTCTGATTTGCCATCAATCTGCTGCAGGCTGGCCCACATTTGTAGGAGGAAGGTGCACGTGTGGTTCTCACTGTGCTATTGGGTGCCCTCATCCTGCTCATGCTCCTCCTGTTGTTGTTAAGCTCTGTATCAGGCCTCAACGGTAAGCCTGGGCACAACACATCCACGTCTGCCCAGGAGATGGAAGCTTACACTAGGTGAGGCCACCAGAGCTACTAAGGCATACTGGATATTGGGCCAGAGTTCAACTGAGGCACCTCAGGAGCATCTAAAAGGCTGCAGCTCGAGCAGCCTTGCCGCTTCCCAAGCTAGCTTGTCCATGGCACAGGCTGCGCATTGAGGCAGACGCACCTCACCTACCATGCCAGAGTAGCAGAAACTTTGTGAACCCCTCCACTAGTCACAGGCAGAAGACTCAGTTGCTTTCCATTGGATCAGTGCACATGCAGCACCAGCATGCCCGCTTCATCCACAGTAACCACGCTACAGGCACATCGCACCCTACATGGCAGCTCAGCAAGGACAGCGGGAAAAAAGAGGAGTCTTGCCCAGAGTTTTCAAAGTGGTGATTGACCGAGGAGTTTTCATTCTCATTGGTTGTTTGCACCCGCAAAGGGATTAAAAAGTGGATAGTAGGGGTATGGTAATGGAGCTCTCCATTAGGCAGGCATCTTAGCTATTGGCAAGCCACGCCCTAGGGATTTTGCTTTAATGTGCTGCACTTTGTGTGTTGCACTCTGTTTTGTTGTGATGTGCCATGTTATGTTTTAATTGTGGTATTATGTTGCTTGGGGCATGTTATTGTGGGATGTTCTATTCTTTACTTTCTAAATGCCAACAAATGCAGCTATTTCTCCAGCCAAAGGCAGGACATGACTCGACAGTTTCTCTTACAAACAACTGTATATTACTTCATGAGAATCAGCCAACAACTCGGTTTTACTAGGATACGAATATTAAATCAGAGGGAACTTCCAGCTTTTTAAGGTAACCACAATAATTATTATTATTTTACATTGAGCACAAGTTGGATATCAGACTCCAAGATGGCTTGCCAATCAGGTACTTAGATTGATTGCTATTCCATTTTATCAGTGTTATGTTAGATTAGGTGCCGGCCACCAAAGACTAATAAAAAGCAATTTCTACTTTTTATTCGATAACCTGCATAATGTCTTTCACAGTGAACGCAATATCTACAATCCCATTATGCATTAGACCCACAAGCACCAAGTTAACATTACGGTATTTTGTTAACCCTTAATAATTCCTAATTCAAATGATGTAACTAGTGGCATTTCAGGAGAAAACGTTCTACTTTTTTGCCTGAGAAAGCTCACTGTATTACTTTACAGTGAAATACCCGTCGACTCTGTTCTAGTTTAACATGACTATGTTTCTATTCCACAACTAGACAGCACACAGAATTTTCGAATGACATGAACTTTTTTTCAAATGTCTTCTCTTACAATTATAATGTATCATAAAGACCAAGAAAATATGAATTTTCAAATTAAACTCAAAGCAGTGAAAAATAATTAAGTAAATGTTAGTCACATAGATTTTTTTTAGACAGTGTTGAAAAAAACATAGGTTTCAGGCATGGTATAGTTAGGAATTAGCATTAAAAAAACTTCGAAATTCACTGAAAAAACATAGGTTTCACACATGTTATAGTTAGCTGGGCATTTCACTTATACAAAACCTTTGAAATTTCCCCGTTATAGTTAGTTTAGCTAACTATAACTTGCGCGCCCGCAATGCAATGCTGATGACGTCACATATTACATCACTCATGACATGGTGTGCTAACGAATGGATCCAAAAAAAGAAGTGAAAGTACTTATGCATTACATTTTGGAAACTTTTAGTTTTGCCACGTTTTTTTCTCCTTGTTGGCGTTAGAGGTGTTAATGAGGTATTCATTTCAGTTTTCCCTTTTCCTCACATTACATTTCTAGACATTAGCTATGTCAATGTCCTCGGTTCCCCAGTTTTTGACCTACAAATTAACTATGACACACACAAGAGCCCACAGGTCCAGATTTGTGAAGGTACTATGATGTGACACCCAGCTAAAATGTCACCAGAGGAGCGGTCAAACAAACAGGGGAAGGTATCCCTTTAAGTATGACTCCCTCATACACCAAAAGTGTCATGCTTTATCATAGGGGTAACGTCTCACATTAGGAACCTACTCTTAACGTGGGCTACAGCCCCCTCTCTATGAGGGAGAAGCTCAGGGATGTTTTTCAAATTGAAGCACATTGGTTGTCCTAAAAAACGTATGTGAGCGTGGTGTGTGGATGAGTGTAAAGTGTTATGCCAGTGAACGTGAGTTAAAACTGCTTATAGAGCTAGCTGATGAAAACTTTATTTTAGCTACCCTATGACAGGATTAAAAACAACAATAATCTGAATGACGCAGCTGTGAAAAATTCAAAACAAGTACAGCAAGAGGATCAACATGTTTCGGCTATCAGCGACCTATGGGAGTGTCTTGGCCTTCATCAGGATCCAAAGGATTGTAACAGCTACTGCAATAAATGTGAAAGCAATGATGTATACTGAACCAAAAAATAATGTGTTCAGTAGGATCCAACATTACAACCTGTAGTGAAGAGAAGAGAAACAAATGCAACTGGTGTCAATGTTAGTGGAGTGTCACATCCGAAGTGCAACCAGCTTGCACACAAATAGTGTCAAGTCCAAAAAATATTGCAGCTTAGTTCAAGGCAATACCAGAGCGGCACGTACCAAATTTGGCCTCAAAAGTTACTGCATCCCCGGGCTAATTAGCCAAGGGTACAATCGCTAACCCCATCTAAGAAGGAGATTGGGGGTACTAAGTAAAAGAATAGATAGAAATAAGCAAAATGTGCACAGACCAGTACTGTGCATGTGCTAAGCATGAGAAGAGATCAACATGTACATTCAGTGATAGAAGCAAATCAACAGAAACCTTCACTTAGTAACAGCACCTATGTATTGCTAATATTGTGTACTAACCAACATATGCCCTATAATGAGGTGTATAAATATGGGGCAGGAAAATGTGCTGCCGGTGCATCAAAAATAGTGATGCACCGGCGGCGCAAGTGGCTTGTAAATAAGTCCCCGCATTCTTCCTTAGATTCTAAACAAGCACATTACAACAGTACCTCTCTTGTATCCTCTTTTCACCCCTTTCTTTCCTGCCTCTTACTTTCTATCATCCTTTGCCTAATTTTCCAGCAAGTCAAGGTAGAGGGGATTAGATAAACATCTTTTTCAAAGTACCTGTAATCACTCACTACAAACTACGTTTGGCTAACCTCGTAAAAGAAATGCTAATGTGTATGTTTATAAAAATTAATAAAATACTTTGAAATAAAAAAAATAACAATACAGATTTATATAAAAATTATTAGTTGGAGAAATTGACATTGAACCAGGACTTTAAGTGGGATGAAAAAACTGGGTGTGTCGCCCACACGGGCGTGGCCGATGTAATTAAGGGCATGGCTTAAAGCACGTAAGCTAAAAATCTGTACTTGTCATGGTGTGCTGCTTCTGTCCGTTCATCTAGATATATAACACAAGTAACATTACACCTTACAACAAGCCAGGACTGTTGGCTTTGTCAAAAGTTGTAAATTGCATAACATAAATTAGCAACAAATATGACTTATTGTATATAATATTGATAATGCTTCCATTCTTGTGGGCGAGGTTGTGGCTAAGGCTGGAGCGGCCGACTTTCGAGCTGAAAAAGCAGGTTCAAGCCTCACGGTGGCTCAACATCCTTTGATTCAAAACATGAATATGTCCTTGTGTAAAGTAACTGGTGCTCATGTTTGCTCCAAGTTTGCGCTATGTAAAACTAAAAAATGAGTCTCTTTGAAGTTACAGCAAAAGCAGTGGCGTGTGGTAGTATTGCAGCGTTAAGCTTTTTTCAGCCACCCTGAAGGCAAAAATGGAGAGCCTGGTAAGGAAGTGTCTCATCACCTGCTTTTAAATCCCCTTCGATGCTCATGATGAGCTCAGCTCCTCATGAGCACGGTTGAGCTGTGCTGATGACAAGCTGAGCTCGTCATGAACAATGGGAATAGAGGTCATGCAGCACAGGAGGTGAATTGCTGCAGCAGCGATGGTGTTAAGCACAGCCAGTGCTGAACACAGGCAGGACCCAGTCCACTTATGGCCCTGCATTGAACTATCTTTGATTAGAGATCAGAAATTCCTGTCTATAAGAAAAGTATTATAGCCTTATAGCCCGCCGTAGTGGGCTATATTGGCTATTAAAGGCCCACTGCAGCATTAAGGGCCCTAGTTGAAGGCTAGGGACTTTAACAAGGGCCTTTAACCCATTGCTTGCTGCCGTCGGCCAACTGCAGCACTACCTCGCTACTGCTGCCGTGGGCCAGCGGCCGACATGGCCACGCCCACCTTTTAGAACACCCGCACTGCGCCGAAATAACGGGCGCAGTTAAGGCATTAATAACCGGTATAGCCCAGCTATGAAAGGCTATAAGGCTATTAGAACATTCTGCCACTAAAGGGCAGAATGTTCTAATAAATTAAACAAAGGCTTTAGGCAGTGCGAGGGGATTGAAATCCCCTCAGGCTCCCTGAAGCCTTTGTTCACAGCTATAGCTGTGAATAAAGAAGCATTGGAATGTTGGAGCTCCAGGCTTATACCAGCCATTATAAGCCCAGAGCTACTCCATTGTTTTCAATGGAGCTTCCAACATTCCAGTGTTCTAATTCTGACTTAAAACAGCCTAACAATTAAATGAAGATTTGAAACTGACATTTGGTCCCCACCTATCTGCCTGCAATAGGTCGAGAAAAAGGAATCGCATTATTTCATCGATCAGACTCATGCAGGTGTTCTCCCTATGAACATGTTGTCTCAAAGCATCAGCCACTTGAAGGTTCAAGTGTCTGTGTGCAAGAGAATGTACCATTGGCTGATGTCACGACTATCACAGACGACATGGAACTTAAGCAGGCTTCATGGGTGACAAATAAACATTCTGAGTAATTATGGGGATGTCATGCATGAGGACAAATCGTTTTCCATAAAGGGGTCATCCAGTGAAAAGAAATACATTCTGTTCTGTAGCCATTTCAACAATACCAATACAGATTGCAGAATGACTGTTTCTTTTATACTATTTTGAATGTATTCGAAAGGCCCCTAAAGAGTAACTGTAATTAAAAATCTGGTAATGTACGATTGTTTGCGGAAAACTCCCTAACGTTTCCCTTTCCCATAACTTAAAAAGTAAACCGGATAACTTACGTCTGTATTTCAACTAAACTTAAGTGAATGAAGGTGGTTAATGACAAATAATAGACTTCCACCAAACCTTTACTAACAGAAAAGGCCAATGTATGACTTTAGAAGAGATGGGAAAGTCAGTCCTACCCGACAGCTCTTTTTGTGGCCGATATAGACTCTGTAACAAACTATTAGATATGGAAAAATATCCCAGAAATACTCATATCTGTCTTGTATGTGATTGCACTGGTGTAGCCTAGATCTTCAGTTTCTAATGGATCCGTTTGTTATTCATATTTAACACCCTGTAGTGTCACTCTTGTGAAAAGGCATTAGTCATGTCAAACATGTTCGACCAGGGGCAGGAAAATGAAAGATAAAAAATTTCATGCAGGCCATTGAGTTACAGTGAATTGGTGAGCTGTACACATGTATTTGTAATGGGGAAGGTTCTATGGAGACTCTGGGGAGTGGACCACCCTTTGACTCTTTCACTCAAATGTCTGGAGATTCTCCTAGAGGGGTGGACGACCAGGAACAGCTGCTTCTCTGTGTGATATCAAACCAGGATGAATAAGTGTTTTTGTGCAGCAAACTAACATTGAAAAGCTTGAATTTGAAACGCACTGTCACTGCTTCTAATGAAAGCTGTACACAATAAGGTTAGCACCACCTGTCTACATAACCTCACATGCACTGGTGATCCTCCGCTAAGGCGGAGGAGCGTCATCCCACTGCTCACGGAGCAGTGTAAAATATACAATAACAATAACTGCAGTTATGGACAGCCATATCGCCTTAGCCAAACCGTCATGCGCACTGTGCATGTTCTCCACACAAGCTGCATTACAGCCTGGGTAGAGAACATGCCCAGGCTTCCTGTCCCCGTCTGAGTGCCGATTAACAGCTCTCAATTCAATCACAATGCTGCATTGCAGCGTTGTGATTGGCTCAGGGGAGCCTTGGTGCTTACCAAACACAATGCCGGTCTGCAATTAGGTTAGTGCACCAACCCTGCCAGAGCACCTTTTCACAGGCGAATCCCCTAAAATGTCCACTTCAAACATCGCTTGGTTTGGCAGAAGGGTCCTGGACCACCAGCAGGTCAGTCTCCCCTCCCTCCAGCCTGTTGCTCACGCAAACATAACCCTGCCAAGGGATCAGTCCAGTAAAAGAGTCCTATTCTAGGGTATCACCCATTTCTCTGCTGCCAGTGACTCCGCCTCTCTCCTGGAGTGGGTGCACAACTCGGGTGACTCCAGGACGTGGTGCAGAGGCAAGACGGCTACTCCTGGTGCACGCCACCTTAAAATCCCCCCTGACCTGCAGCACAACCTTGACAACATCACATACCCGGCATGGAAACAAACAACGGGCTTCTAGGATAGGCGAATGTCCGTGGTGCTACTATTGGCGCCCCTACCTAATTTTGGAAAGCTCAGGAGAATGTATGTAAACAAAGTTAGCTAATGTAGTCAGTCTAATAATCTAATTGGTTGAACCAATCCCAGCATTTTATTGTTGCTAAATTCAATTTGAATGTTTTACGCTGTATAACTCATTAAATGTTATGATGTAAGTTGTTATATATTTTCTCACATATACAAGTCCATTATATATTCTCATGCATGATTTATATTACTTCGACCTATCACTGAAATGAACCTCCCTACCCAAATAACTCTGGTTATATTGTGTAAGACAGGAGAAAATGAAGGGTCAAACAAAAAGGAAGGGACAATCATTTTTGTGAAGGGTAGCTTGCAGTGTTCAGTGCAAAAGACTAGAATAACATTCTAGACATCAGTGCAAAAGAATGGAATAATATTCTAGACTTGTCTACTAAGAAGACCTTCTCAGCATGTTCCTTTTATCCTGCTCTCATGGGCTATGCACCCAGTGGACCAAGACTATCTGAGCCTGAGATGCACAAAGCACCATTTAGTACCTCAAGGAGAATACCCATAAAACACAAACACACACACACACACCCACACCAAGGCCTCTTGGCTATAGAAGAATGCACTGAGCGGCATGCTGTAACAATGCTGTTGTGAGCCTGCCGCGCTCTCCTTTGATCTGATCGGAACTGACTGCTGCCTAATAGATCTGCAATCTAATCTTCTGAGCATCAGAAAATGGATACAGGACAGGATAAAAACCTCGCTCAGAAGGCCACTTTAATGAATATATTTTCTGTTCACTGAACCTTTGGTATCATGCACATACATTAAGTCGATGCCCTCACTCTGCATCAGGGATGCAATTATGGAGGGTTATGCTATTTGTATGACATGGATGGCCAAGGGAGCCGAATCGTGTGCTTGATAACAAAGCTGCATTGTGATCATCACAGCACTACATGGGAGGAGAATTATAGGATCCAGCAGATGGATCTCTTGGGACAGAGCCAGAAGAGATCACATAACCTCGCATGAAGAAACACCTAAAATAAAAACCCAGAGCCAAATGGAGATATATTTTGAGTCAATCAATAAAATCTACAGGCACAACGAATTCACTTTCACAAAAAAGGTTTCCTTGTGACTATAACCTTATACACAGTATTTAGAAATGGCATTAGTGCACTATTAGGCGCTTTATAAAAACAAGATATAATTAATATTTATTGTCATTTTCTTATAATAATGCATTCTCTCATTCCTTGCAAAACTCTTATACATCTTGTTTAAAACAGCTCTGATTTGCAAATGTGAGACACTTTTTTAGCCACCTGATTCCCTAACGGGAGCTACTTTTATTTTGATGCCTTGGACAATTTTCTGTTACAGCAAACAAATGATGGATGGAATGCTGACAATGCAAACATTCTCCCCCAGTCAAAAGATCTGGGTTAAATCCATTGTTCTTCTGCCCACAACGCCACCCCAGTTTGGACCCAGCCATATGCAAATCAGACTTGGCCCTGTGCCCCATGGGAACAGTCCAGACTGAACTGCCAGGCCAGGTCCTCCCTGCACCAGAAACAAGCATCCTGGGACTGGTTTCAGGGTATGTCACCCTTCATCAGCCAGGCTAGCTTGAATCCAGTGGCACAGTGAGCAAGAGACAATTTTCTGTCCCAGTCTGGCCCTGAGTAGTAGTAGTAGTAGTAGTAGTAGTAGTAGTAGTAGTAGTAGTAGTAGTAGTAGTAGTAGTAGTAGAAGTTGAAGTATTAGAAGTGGTAGTAGTAGAAGTGGTAGTAGTAGCATTGTTTAGCCGTGCAACAGTTTCAGGAAGTTTTACATCTGACAGTCTTTAGTGTGGTCTTCCCCCAAACTTTTTGACTTATCACATCCTGTTTGGTAAACATCGTTTTTGTTGGCTTTAAGACTCTGTGCACTTTACTAGTGCTGACCAGTGCTAAATTGTTTGTGCTCTCCCCTCTATGCATGGTAAAATTGGCTTACACCCAATTAGCAAATTCACTTTACTTATACATCTCTAGTAATGTGGTACTACATGTACCCAAGTCCTGTAAATTAAATGCTATTAGTGGGCCTGCAGCAACTATTAGGACACCTAATTAAGTTGACCTTCAAAACATCTCAGGTCTGCTTCTGCAGCCTGTGTGCAGTAATAAACTGCCAATCCAATCGGGCAAAATAAATATTTCGCCAGGTCGAAACATCCCTTTTTATTATGTATGCCACCCCTAAAGTAGGCCCTAAACAGCCCTTAGGGCAGAGTGCATTGTTTTTAAAAGGCTAGAAACATGTTTTAAAGTTTGCATATCCTGGAAGTGAAAAACTCCGAAATGTGTTTTTCACTACTGTGAGGCATACTTCTCCCATTGGATAGCCCTGGGTTATCTTATTAAATTTATCCAATGCATGCAAAATACCGGAAGAAGAGCTGCTTGGCGCTTTTTTTCTGGCTCTGGCTCAGGAGGTTGATAATCTTGGGATTCACCACTGACCTTGCCGGGAGTGCTTCGCCTGTTTGCCTGTCCGCCTCTCTGGCCACTCTGCTACGCCTCGCGGCCCCCGCTTCGCGGGAGCCGCTCGCAGGCAAGAGACCTTGCTGAGGAGCCAGCCCCTGGGTCTTCACTTGTGCATCGGAGCACCAACGCGCCTCCAGGGACATTGCAGCTGACCCCAAGGACAGAGGCGGGACTGCGAGGACCAGCGTGCTCAGCGGCGCTGATCGGCCGCAGCTGGTCCTCTTCCCACCCCCTCCTCCAGTTAAAATCGCCACGGAGTGAGAGTCTCTTGGGATTCACCACTGACCTTGCCGGGAGTGCTTCGCCTGTTTGCCTGTCCGCCTCTCTGGCCACTCTGCTACGCCTCGCGGCCCCCGCTTCGCGGGAGCCGCTCGCAGGCAAGAGACCTTGCTGAGGAGCCAGCCCCTGGGTCTTCACTTGTGCATCGGAGCACCAACGCGCCTCCAGGGACATTGCAGCTGACCTCAAGGACAGAGGCGGGACTGCGAGGACCAGCGTGCTCAGCGGCGCTGATCGGCCGCAGCTGGTCCTCTTCCCGCCCCCTCCTCCAGTTAAAATTGCCACGGAGTGAGAGTCTCTTGGGATTCACCACTGACCTTGCCGGGAGTGCTTCGCCTGTTTGCCTGTCCGCCTCTCTGGCCACTCTGCTACGCCTCGCGGCCCCCGCTTCGCGGGAGCCGCTCGCAGGCAAGAGACCTTGCTGAGGAGCCAGCCCCTGGGTCTTGACTTGTGCATCGGAGCACCAACGCGCCTCCAGGGACATTGCAGCTGACCCCAAGGACAGAGGCGGGACTGCGAGGACCAGCGTGCTCAGCGGCGCTGATTGGCCGCAGCTGGTCCTCTTCCCGCCCCCTCCTCCAGTCAAAATCGCCACGGAGTGAGAGTCTCTTGGGATTCACCACTGACCTTGCCGGGAGTGCTTCGCCTGTTTGCCTGTCCGCCTCTCTGGCCACTCTGCTACGCCTCGTGGCCCCCGCTTCGCGGGAGCCGCTCGCAGGCAAGAGACCTTGCTGAGGAGCCAGCCCCTGGGTCTTCACTTGTGCATCGGAGCACCAACGCGCCTCCAGGGACATTGCAGCTGACCCCAAGGACAGAGGCGGGACTGCGAGGACCAGCGTGCTCAGCGGCGCTGATCGGCCGCAGCTGGTCCTCTTCCCGCCCCCTCCTCCAGTTAAAATCGCCACGGAGTGAGAGTCTCTTGGGATTCACCACTGACCTTGCCGGGAGTGCTTCGCCTGTTTGCCTGTCCGCCTCTCTGGCCACTCTGCTACGCCTCGCGGCCCCCGCTTCGCGGGAGCCGCTCGCAGGCAAGAGACCTTGCTGAGGAGCCAGCCCCTGGGTCTTCACTTGTGCATCGGAGCACCAACGCGCCTCCAGGGACATTGCAGCTGACCCCAAGGACAGAGGCGGGACTGCGAGGACCAGCGTGCTCAGCGGCGCTGATCGGCCGCAGCTGGTCCTCTTCCCGCCCCCTCCTCCAGTTAAAATCGCCACAGAGTGAGAGTCTCTTGGGATTCACCACTGACCTTGCCGGGAGTGCTTCGCCTGTTTGCCTGTCCGCCTCTCTGGCCACTCTGCTACGCCTCGCGGCCCCCGCTTCGCGGGAGCCGCTCGCAGGCAAGAGACCTTGCTGAGGAGCCAGCCCCTGGGTCTTCACTTGTGCATCGGAACACCAACGCGCCTCCAGGGACATTGCAGCTGACCCCAAGGACAGAGGCGGGACTGCGAGGACCAGCGTGCTCAGCGGCGCTGATTGGCCGCAGCTGGTCCTCTTCCCGCCCCCTCCTTCTGTTCTTCTCCCTGATAAGCAGTGATAGCAACGCGCACGCGGGACGCGCGCGGGGCTAAGGCCGGGGCGAAGACCGGGCAAAGAGCGGGCCGTTTTAGGCCGTTAGAGGCAGTTAGAGACTGGACTGGGCCACCCCATTTGATTCTTCATCACCACTCTCTTTGCACGCTCTTCATCTTGCATCCACCATGGCAGCCCGCGAGTTTAGAGACAGAGCAGCTAAATCTAAACTAAAAAATGGAACCTTGGATGATTTTATCACCAGGACACACACTGCCATCGACAATGAAATTACTAAGATGCAACACAGGGTCTCACTTGAACTCGAAGCTGCTAGAAGATTGTCAGTTGAGTTAACTGCCGCCAAAAAATCCTCCCTAGGCCCTATTGCTTGGGCAAAAACACCAGAGCGCCCGCCCGCTTCTACATCTAACCTGATTATCACAAATGCTGTGATCCACGCAGCACAAGCAGATAGTAAACCTACACCACAGGGGGGATTCCCACAAATCACCATTCCCTCTCCAAAATCTCATCTGGGCACATCCGTAGAAAAAAAGAAGGGAACGGAGGAGGGCCTAGCTTCCAAAGCTGAAACCACCCTCGCTTTACATGAAAAAGGTGGTAGTCCACCCAAATCAAAAAACCAGCCATTCAATAAAAGGAAGCGTAACCCCACCTCGGCATACTCCAGGAAAAAGGCCAAAGTGGCCAAGGCGCAGTTACCAACAAAGGCACCTCCCCTTGCTATGCATCCAGAAATTAAATCTTCCCCCCCAGAAGCGTGCATAGAAAACACTCCCTCGCACACAGTAGTCATCCAGGAAAATAATGACCTCATCATAGAAAGTGGCACTGAAGGAACCCCGCTCTGTACCATCAAAGGGAAGGATGTTGAATTTCTCACTATTGTCTGGGAAACACTTAAAAAACTACTTTCCCCACTAGAAAAGAGATTCACATACATAGAAACACAACTATTGGAAATAGAAAAAAGCATTCTAAATTTGGCTACTATCACCATGCAGAACCCTAAACCAACATGCTCAAATGTACCCCCGCCGCCAGCAGCACCACCCTGTCCTATCACTCAAGTTGCTGCGAACCTGCGGGCCTCTCCCAAGGCTATGTCCTTGGGAACCATCAATGCTGCTACCTCTTCTTCCGCAAGTCTCACTGTTACACCCAAGGTTAATCTAACACCCAAACCACGCACTAAAGTAGAAACTCACAACCCTCCCAGCAGGGCAATGACAAACACCATGCAATCGGGGGCTGTATCTCTCCCGCCACCCCCCTCAGCCACATCTGGCCAAAAAGTACCTGTCCCGACTGTCCATCCAAGGCAAAATGGCCAGAATACATACCCCCCAATATCACAGAGAGCCAGTACTAGCTTTATACGGTCAAGGGGATTTGTAGATCTTCCCCCCGAGGTTAGCCCCTATGTTGTCGTGCTGACCGGGGTAACCGAATTGACGTACAACCAGCAGGAAAACTTTGCTTCCTTAAAGAATAAGGTGATCCACTGGTTGGACGCCAATAAACCAATACCCAACCACCTAAGGAGCAAAATTCTTATGGTAAGGAGGGTACCCTGGGTAGGGACCACACAAAAGTCCACCTGTGGCGACTGTGTGATTGTTTCCTTTGAGGATCCCAACACTGCTACTGCAATCTACTCATGGGTCAACCATAGCTCAACTGCATCCATAATAGCAAGACCACTCACTTTTTTCTATCCACCACACCCCCCTCTAGTTCAGGGGGGGAACTGGAGTAGGATTCCGGTGAGGAACCACACATGGGGTGTACAAAGCAGCTGTTGGGTAGACACACCTGGAGGATGGAACGGGGTCCCGATGTCCAATAGATATGGGTGTCTTGAGGATGTGGACTGACTTCTACATTCGACACCCACGGCACCCCCTTCGCCTACTCCAAACACCACCAACAGACACCCTATGGGCGGCATCTTAACTAACAGTGTTTTAAATACACACACGGGTGGTCAATCTCACGTTCCTACACCAGCCCACATAATGACTGACGACCCCAGAGTAGGGGTAGGTAGGCTAGCCACATGCCCACCCAAGGGTGCAATCACTGATTCCCACCTAAGGTTGGAAAATAATCCCCCCATCTCATATAGTCTCAAATTAAATAGTGTTCCATTGGACGCCCCCCCACTCAACCAATGTGGAAAACCTGTAGCCCAGGAGTGCTCCACGATATCAGACGCCAGTAACACACCAAAGGCCCCGGGTATAATTTCTATTTTATCCTGGAATGTGGCAGGACTAGCCAATAAAGTGGACACCCCAGACTGGACTGATCTAGTTGAGGGCTATGATATATGTCTCTTACAAGAGACATGGGCTAGAGAACAGTTTAGCCGCCAGGGATTCGCTATCTTTAATATTGAAGCGAAATGGGGAGGAAAGGGCCGACCCTCAGGAGGACTTTCGATATGGGTTGGGTCCCATTTGGGTTGTAGGGTCACACACCTGGAAACTAACTCCTGTGACTTCCAGTGTGTCTCCCTTGATTGGCCTTGTGGAGGGAAGCTCACATTGATTAATATATATTCAAGGCCAGTGGGGGTTGCAGCAACTTCGGGTCCAGTGGAAGATTTAGCACAGTTCCTCGACACACAGAATTTTTCCTCCCCTCTAATCATAGGTGGAGACTTTAACCAGCAATATGAACCACCCCCTGCCTACCTGGAGGGTATATCCAGTGAGGAGGACGACCTATGGGACATCCCTATTCTCACAGAAACAGTGACCAGGGCATGGTCCCCTCTTGCTGCTCAGATAATGTCCCTTACTTTCTGCCACTCGCTGAGGGCACGCAATGGTCGGACCAAGGGTGATATCCCGCCTAAATATACTTTTAACAGACCGGGACACGAGTCACGGATCGACTATATAATGGTTCCAACCAGGGATTGGAGGAGGGTGAAAGACTTCAAAGTTATCCCCAGATCTGATAGTGATCACAACCTGCTCTCACTAAACTTTGAGATCCTTGGTCGGCAAGCAGATGAGGTAGATATTAACGCACCACCACAGCCAGACCTTGTGTTATCCAGCAATAGGCGTAGAATCAAATGGGCCAAATTGCTGGAAAACCATAACAACATTGAGAGAATGTATGCACTAGCTGTCCCTACCCTGGAAAAAGTAGAGCGCTGTATGAACCTCCCAGCCAGCAATTCCGAGACCATTATCACAGGCAGCCCGGGTACCCAGGCACAATTGTCTGTTCTCGGTAACATCCACTCTGAGTTATGCACCAATCTTGCAGAGGTACTGAATCCAGTCGCCAGGCCACACAAGCCCAAACAGAGAAGAGCGACCTGGTTCAATGCCTCTTGCAAGGAAGCAAAAACCCTTCTGCTGGAATCTCTCAAAGCACGAGACACACCAAACACTATTAGGGAGAGACGAGTAGCCTATAAATCTGCCCTCCACAATGCAAAAATAGATTGGGATGAGGAGAACTGGACAAAAATAACTGCTGCCCTTGCTTGTCGAGACTCACGGACCTTCTGGCAGATTGTTAGGCACGGCTCGGCCGAACCACTTGCAGCAGTCGAGGCCAACATAGCACCAGTTGTCTGGGAAGAACACTTTAAAAAACTATATCAACCACATTGCAGTGATAGTCGGAAAAGTGAACCTGTAGGAGTGCCCCCCAAGCTCAAAATTGGTGCGACTGCCATGGATGGCTTCAGCGCAGAGGAAGTCACCTTGGCAATCTCCTCCCTGTCTGCAGGTAAGGCGCCGGGCCTAGACAGGATCCCAGGCGACCTTTACAAGCACGAACCCAAAGTTTGGGCTCCCTACTTTGGGGTTCTATTTAATTCCATCCTGAAAGGTCTCCCGATCCCTTCCACCTGGCCAGGGGCTGAAATAGTGCCAATTTTCAAAAAGGGGTCCCCCCTCCTTCCGGCAAACTATAGGCCAATAAGCCTAATTGATGTAGCCCAGAAACTTTTTTCCAAGCTCCTGTTAAATCGCCTACACGAGTGGATCAGGGACTCCAACATCCTTAGCCCCCTGCAAGCAGGCTTCAGGGAGAAGGTCTCCACTGTGGACCAGGTCTTTCGCCTTGTCCTCATATACTGGAAAACGGTACAGTTGGAGGGTGGCAGCCTCTATACTGTATTTGTGGACCTGAGGGCAGCGTTCGACCTGGTCCCGAGGAATAAGCTTTGGGAGGTCCTTGATAGACTGGGGGTCCCCGAAGGTCTGCTGAACATGATAATCCGCCTCCACTCCAACAACTTTGCCCAGGTTAGATGCGGCAGGATGGGGGAATTATCAGAGAAGTTCCCCGTTGGCAGGGGGGTAAGGCAGGGTTGTGTGCTTGCACCAACCCTGTTCTGCCTCTATGTCAACGGGGTAATCGCCCACTTAGCGGGTGTACCTAACTCTGACGCCCCAAAATTGGCCGCTGAGAGGGTCCCAGCCATTATGTTTGCCGACGATACACTGTTATTATCCAAGTCGGCAAAAGGCATCCAGCGCATCCTCGACTGCTTTGTGGACTTCTGTGAGGCCCATGGATTAGAAATTAACGCCACCAAGACGAAATTCATGGTCCTCAACCCCCAACAGAAATTCCACTTTAGCCCAAGCATTGCACAGACCAAGCTGGAAAGAGTAAAAACCTTTGAATACCTGGGTATTGTGTTAAATGACAAATTCACCTGGAGCTCCCACCTGGAGAAAGCTGCACTCAAATTGACCCAGCATTCGGGAGGTATAATGAAGCTCCTGGCAAGCAACAAATCCTCAATCAGGCCCATTGGCCCTCCACTACAGATTTACAAATCCCAGGCCAAGGGGGCTGTCATCTATGGATCTGAACTTTGGGGCCATGAAAAAACATCAATGCTGCTGAAGGTGGAAAACAAATTCATCCGTAACCTTGTTGGGCTACCACCGAGCACCCCCCTTGTCCCCCTCAGGATGGACTTAGGCCTGTGTCCACTCGATGAGGAATTGGCTCTACGCCCGCTGGCCTTCTGGCGCAGACTATGGACAACCCCAGAACTGGCCAGTTACAGGGAAGGTCTCCGGGAGGTTCTTGCTATTCCAGGTGCTGGAAAAATAAAGTGGCTGAATTCCATTAAACTGTAATTGGAGGCCCTTGGCCTCCCAACAATGTGGTCTGACCCCCTGAACATGTGCCACATTCTCTCTAAAAAGGACTTAGCCAGGTCATATCGTGAAAGTAAACTTTCCCTGATACGTAGCAACCAACATCCTGGGACCTTAACAGCATCCTTCTTGTCCCACAAGGTGAACTATAACATGGAACAATCTCTGGACAAAATTTATCCCACCATACTGAGAAAGTTATACCTTCAGTGGAGACATGGATCTCTCCCCATCAGAACTCTTACATCCAAATGGTGTCACGATTCAAGTAGCACCTGCCCAGCATGCAGAATTACGGAGGAAAGTGAGATCCACATTCTTTTTTTCTGCCCAGGTTATCGGGAGATCCGAAGGCACTGGATTGTCCCCCTATGCAGAAACCTTGGACTTAAGAAGTGTCTGGCCGCTTTTGGAGTTTTAAAAACTGATCTGTCAGACCATATTGTGTTCGCTATGGCCAAATACCTGGGCGCCCTCTGGTCAATCAGAAGGATGTGTCTTAAAACACAGACCTGAGTGCAGACAGGTTTTTGGTACACAAGGACTCCTTTTCAGTGATGTTTTATGGATTTTACAACTTGCTGTATAAAATATTTGAATGCATTGTTTTTATAAATTGTCTTTTATGGTAAATTTTTACCGAAATAAAGATTTTTGAAATAAAAAAAAAAAAAATTTAATAAGTGCTAACTTTTGATTGGGAATAGATAGAAATATCATGTTTTGTCTCAAAGGAATTGTAATTTAAAATATTTTTTCATAGTAAAGTTGGATTTCAAGTAAAAAAAAACTGTCCTAACAATTTGGTACCAGCTGCCTGTGTCCCATGCCACATGAATGTGAATAGTTGGCCCTTGTGCATTCCTCCTAGAAAGTAAGATACAGGACTAGATATTAACAGGATGGGCCTTCATGCAAGGATGGGTGGGGCAAGAGTTGTTCTCTGAACCACTTAAATTTCAAAGGGCTGTCTCAGCACACTCCCAAAGGAATGGAATTTGACACCAGCCTATTGTCACCCTATACCACATGGAACCTGGGCAGAGGGATGAAGGATTGCTCCAGAACTAGATGAGGGAAGAGCCTAGAGGTTTCCCCCCAATTTAAAGGCTGGCGCCAGGTATAAATATTTGACCCTCAGACCAACTCTTCAGTTCAATCCTGGACCTGCAGAAGACACTCAGCACGTCTGCCTTGTATTCCAGAGGACTACCCTGCTGCTACCAAAGGACTGCCCTGCTGCTTTAAGCCTGCCTTTCCCCCTCAGAGGACTGCACTGCCACTTGAGGCTTGACTTGCTGTTTGAACCCAGGACTACCGGAGTCACAGAGTGACACCAAGGTCTGACTTCCTGTTCTGAGATACAGGTAAAAACAAGCTCCTACAACCTTGCACACTGCATCTGGATCCTGCCTGAAGTGAGTCTAGCCCTCCAAATGGTACCAAACCAGTCCAAAACTCTTGGAAGAGGTGCAAACATTTCCCACAACAACCATAGCCTGAAACTTGGCACTTGAAAATGTTTTCACAACAAATAGCCTGAGAACTGCCAGGAGACAGGGACCTACCTGCTCACCAATCCACCCAAAGTTCCTTGCTGGTTCGCCTAACTTTGTAGTTTCTCTTGCTACGTTATTTGTAGCAGCAGCAAATCCTATACAGAGGCATGGCTCGGCAAGGGCACCTGCCCCCCTGGAGAGTTTCATTTGCCCAAAAAAGTGGCAAGGTCCGTACATAAAAATCTTCACTCCGACTTTGTCAGGTGGCTCCCCAACAGCAATGCCTTCTCCTTGTACACTTCCGACTGCCTTGCCCCTCTGAACTTTAACTTTTCAGGTACAATATAATACAATACAATATTTTATTTTATTCAGACCTCTACTGAGATCATAAAATACATACAGTTTGTATCATTAGACTTTCACAATCACTCTCACTCTACTGTTTCAATATTGTAGTGAGCCATTCAGCAGTATTTCCTTGTATATGTACTGTGGTAAAACTGAAGGTCTTATAAATTCAGTTATGCACTCTCTTTGCAGAACTGTATTCATGCAGTCAGTACCCAAGTAATTATGGGGGAAAGTAGGCCTTAGTATATGGACTGCTTCAAACTCCTATTTACTATGCATGTACTGTTCTATGGACCTCCAAATTTACCTTTTATATTTTGAATTCTTCAGTCTATATATTTACACTTCCAGCAAGCACTGTGTCATTCCTGTTATAGTTTTGTGGTGACTCATTGATCAGTGTTGTCAGGCGCTGACCGGAGCCTGAATTGTCCAAAGCGCCTACATTGCCTGGTATATGCGCCCTGAACTACATCTCCCACAATGCCCGATGGGGGAGGAGCACCGTCTATATTGCCCAGTCAGGTATGGGTTGAGGTGCGTGTAATCTGCCGTTTGCAGTTTGTTGCCCGTGCTTCGAGTCTCACGCTGGCTGCGTGGAGGCTCTCTCTCTTGACTCGATTCTTGTATCCTGGTGGTGTGGCGTGCTTCTTCGGACCTACCTTGTGCGCTAAGGAAGCGCCTCACTCACGCCGTCTCCAGTGTGTTTTTCCCTTCGGGCGCTGAAGTAAGCGTCTTGTTTCGAACAGAAGCTCCCGGACAGGAAGAGGGGTGTGTCAATACCCGTCGGAGCTGGAAAGCGTCAGCTTGTGAGGAAATCGTTCACGCTGAAGGAAGCGCTTCTCCTTGCAACGCTATATCTCCTGCCTGGAATCTCTAGGGAGGACTCTTGTTCGGTGCGAACTTTGAGTTGGAATTTGGTTCATGTTCCTTAGCACTGTGGAAGCGCTTATCTTCATGGGGACAATTCTTTGCCTACAGTAGCCTATCTTTTTCCTTTGAACTCATTTGGAACAAGTAGGTGGTAACTGTGTTCTTTGCTCGGATCTCATCCATCTTAATTACTGCGCTGACGGAAGCGTTATTGGTTAAACTACTGTTACTCCTGTGGAGTTCCTTTCTCTCATTTCAATGGACCCTGAGTTTATTATTTTATAATCACTTGCCTTCCACTCCGAACGGACAGAGCACTTTGTTTGGGGCTCGTTCTAATCTCATTCCTGGGTGGGAAGGAAGCCCTATTCTGGGAGCAGTGTTTATGTTGAATCTGGATGAATGAATATTGGTATGTATGTTCGAATACTTTCAGTTTGTGAGTACGTGATGGTAGCGGAATGGAAGGTTAATCCTTGTGGTTTATTGTTGTAGGAAACTTTAAGTTGATGCTGACGTCCCCACCTGTTAGAAGTTCACTACAGGAATCCACAGCCAGTGGAAAGGTATTAGCGAGTTCTAGTGAGAATAATATGAGAGTAGTAAGCTTTGCTTGGATATGTATTAAATCTCTGTGTGGGGCAATGCTGATATTTGAAAAGAATTGGAATTAATACCCATATGTATATTGCTTTCTATGGGAGGTTCTCTGTTTTTTGATAATTGTACTTCCCTTCCTCCTCCTAGTATTTTATATTCAGGGACCCTCTTGTGTTTTTTTTTTACTGTTTTTTTATTCCATGATAGTAAATGGGATGCTGCCACTTGGGTATTGTGATTTGCAGCTGTAAATTCAACATTTACAGTTTCAAGTGTGATTTACCATGGCAGATAGCAAGTGCATGAGCTAAACTTGTTGAAAACAGAGAGCTTATTCCATTGCTGTTTACTGAAATGAACTTAATGTCTGCTGAATTTCTGCTCAATTACTGCTTTTTTATTTATCTGCCACTTTGTTATGGAAATATTTTTTTGTGAAGATATTGTTCTCTTCAAAAATTTTACTGCATATTTTTAAAGAGTAGATTTTTCCTTTTACACCTCAGTTTAGCATAATACCATTTACGAGCTGGTAAGAATCTGTGATCTGTGATTGTCAAAAAACCACAGAGAAGAGATGAGATAGTATTTTCAAAATGATGGTAATTCTGTCCTTTTGGTTTTGGAGATTAGCCTTTGAACTGGTTTACATTTTGGAACACAAAAGATGAGAGAGGCATTATTGTAAAAACAAAATTCACAGGGTTTCAATCCCACAGAGAAAAAAGGCAGGCAATGACAGAAATAATCTTTATTTTACTAGATGGTGTTGTAGATCCTTTTATTAATTATTTCATACACAACAGCCGACGCGTTTCACCCTGGCGGGCTTCTTCAGGGTTGCAAATAACAATACAAACATAATTTAAAAAATATATATTTAAAAGTTATTTACATAAATATACACCAATATATACCTAGACCAATATTTACTTTGATACACATGACATACAAGTCATAGTGCAAATGCACAATATGTCTAGGATACATCCGTGGTGCAAGAGTCAACATTGTTATCCGATAAAATATATACATTGATTGGTTTCAAACCAAACCCACATAAAGAGACCTCCTTTTTTTTAAACTACTTCCATGTAACAAAACAAAGGACTAACATTTTGAACATACATATTTTTTTGTCACCTATGATCAAGAAATGGCAAACTAGAAGCTTATGTGATGCCCCATATGTCCCGAAAATTCAAAAAAAGGAGGAAAGGAAAAAAGAAAATTGGATGCTGAAGTGGAGGAAAGATAAGTGCGAAAGAAAAGGAAAAATTAGAGGAAAAATGTAAGCAAGGGGACTAAATCCAAATTACTTAATTACAACACGAAATACAAAAACACTCTTTTATCATCCCAAATACCACATCCAGACCACATATTGAACAAACAATATTTTACACACCAAGTAAATGGTCGACAAAGCCAAAAAAAAGGGACCCACAGGGTATTAGCCCAAATCGGTCGGCGATTTCCTAAATATTATTTCTGATTACGGGATCTGAGAAAAACAATGCACAGGTCCGCTAAAAATCTATGCACCAATCACAGAAAACACAGACCCAGCGTGCACTAGCTAATAAAAAAGTCTGAATACACAGTATACCTGAGAAAGGATATTTTATAAAGATCCGTAGTCACTGTCCCAGTCGGGAAATAGACCGGTCTGTTCATCCGTGCACTATTCCAAGAGCTTTATCCAAAGTACATTCATGATCTTCCACATTTGAGCCCCACACCAATATATTGTCTTGGAAGACCATGGCATTTGTGATCTTCCTCATAATGCTGCTCATCAGCCTTTGAAAGACCGCGAAAGCAGAAGATAAACTGAAAGGAATTCGTACAAATTGAAATGCTCCCTTCGGAGTAATGAATGAAGTGAGATATTTCAACTCAGGATGAAGACGGATCTGGTGGCATACCTTCGACTAGTCTATTAAAAAAAATACTTGCGATTCTTAATACTGGGCACTATTTCATTTATGTGAGGCAGTGAATGATGATCCATCCAGATAATTTATTTGAGGTCTTCTAAATAAATGCACATGCGCAATTTGCCATTCGATTTGCATGCCAAAACAATGGGACTAAGCCACTCCGATGCCTCAATTGGTTCAATAACTTATGCTTCACATAACCTATGCAGCTCCTCCTTAAAATGTGCTCTTAGAGCAAATGGTACATATCTCACTTTCTGCACCTTAGAAATGCTCCTAGCCTTCAACACAATGCAATGTTCAAATTTGCTTAAGCGTCCCAGGTTGCCAGCAAATAATCTAGAATACTTGGTGATCCATCTTTCTTTCTCCGAATCCTCCATTAACAATACCTGTTGAAGATGATTGGAATGCAGAATGACACCTAACATCTTCTGGTCAATCCAGCCTAACAGAGCTCTCCCCTTTTCCACAACATACACTTTCCTATCTTTGTACAATAACTTGCAATTGAAAACCCCCAACGGAAGCTTCACATCAAAATACCCCACAGGTTCTATGTCAGAGGAACATAATTTGCACTTTCTTAATCTTTCCCACACGTTTGTCAATAATGGTGTATGGGGAACATAAATCTACCCAAACCAACACATTATTTTCATTGATTTTCATGGAGCACTTGGGTGGAAAATTACCCTCTTCAATTTCACTTATTACATATTTGTATATTACTAAAAGCTCAACTCTTTCTTCCTCTTCCTCCTCCTTCTGCTCAGAGTATTCCTCATTGTAATCCTTGATGACATTCACAAAACATTTTCACCTATCCTGACCCTCGAATTTACACATACACGAAAAATGTCCTAGATTCTTGCATTTAAAGCACTTGGAGGCATATAATCAAGAAGGGCGTTATAATTATTGCCGCTTTAGCTGTAGGAAACTGTTGCTAAAGCGACGATAATGGGCTTGATAATATGCCCTTGAGAATTCCCATAGAAGCCCATGTTAACACCAGAATATGGGCTTCTATAGGAATTCACAAGGGCATATTATCAAGCCCCTTATTGCCACTTTAGCAGCAGTTCCCTGCCGCTAAAACGGTGATAATTTAAACAGCGTTTCTTGATAATATGACCCTTGGCTTTTGCAGCAGGACATCTCTTAGCATCAGCAGTGTGTCTAAAACTGCTCATCTAAAACACACTCAATTGTTTTTGCCTGAAGACATTTTGATGGTATTTGTAGTAAACTACTTCTCTGTGGTGCTGCGACGTTTCTTAAAAGGATGAACCTACGCGTGAACTAAGGAGAAAGGACGACTAAGGAACTAAAAGACAAGGTACTAAAGACTTTTTGGACTTTCAAATCTCAAATGGTAACCCAAAGGCAACGCCCCAGCCAACCCCACCAGTGTCCTGTACCATCTGGACAGCCTGCAATCTGGGCGTAAGTTACTTGTTGAGCCTGCTGTCACCCTGCTACTGTCTGGATAAAGTCTTTCCAGCAACGCTCTTCCCTGAGGCCTGTGGTATTTATCTATTTTATCTGGCCTTCATTCTGAGTGGGAAGCGTGTGAGACAGCGTCTCGTCATCTGTGTTTGGCATTTGCATATAATCTGAAGGCTGTGGTGAACGCGCTTCGCACAAACTGCTGTATTTTTGCCAGTTCACTGTTGGAGTTTCCTTTGAGCTGACCAGCGTTTTGGTATTGTCTACTGCATTCCTTCAACAGTACTTGGAGCAAAACTTTATTTTCGCCGAGGTGCTTTGTCCGGTCTTCCTGGTCTTTCTTGCTCCTTTTCACCATGCTCCTGTCGAAGTTCACGCGATGTTGCCTATGTAAGCAGTGGCATGGACTTTGCTTCTGGAGGTGCGATGGCTGCGCGGACAGCGTTACCAACACTACATCGACCTGCAAGTCTTCTACTGGGACACAGCAAGTTGACTTTTCGTATGTCCTGTTTGGCTTATGGTCAGAATGCTTGGATCCCGGGTGAGAGGTCGCTCACCGGAGCAAGTTTTCTTTATTTATTTATTTATTTATGACAGCTAATTTACCATTGCACATTATTGAATATCGCTCTATTTTGTGGTGGTGTGGTATGGTGTGTGGCAAACTTGTGTTGCTCTTATTCTTACTCTATATTCTGTGTTAGGTCATGTCCTGGTTGGATGTTGCTGGGTTGTGGGTAGTCAATTTTTATCCATATCTTTTAGGTTGGTTTCCTCAATTGTACCCTAGGTGGTCTGTGTGTGGGTAGTTAATGCCCCAATGTTTTTTTTTTGGGGTTCTTTGAGTCTGCTTCTTATGTTTGGTGGTAGTCCGTGCCCCATTTGTTCCCAGGAATATACTCCTGCGGTGTACCCTACTTAGGGGAGGTTGTGTGTTTGAGTGGCTAGTCAATGCCATTTCTATTAGTTTCCTGGGGTAGTGGTCTGTGTGGGTAGTCCATGCCCCATTTTGATTCCCAGGTATTATCCTGTTGTGTACCCTACATAGGGGAGGTAGTCTGTGTGGGTAGTCCATGCCCCATTTTGGTTCCCAGGTATTGTCCTGTGGTGTACCCTACATAGGGGAGGTTGTCTGTGTGGGTAGTCCATGCCCCATTTTGGTTCCCAGGTATTATCCTGTGGCGTATCCTACATAGGGGAAGTTGTCTGTGTGGGTAGTCCATGTCCCATTTTGATTCCCAGGCATTGTCCTGCGGTGTACCCTACTTAGGGGAGGTTGTGTCTGTGGGTAGTCAAAGCCCATTTCTTTTAGCTTTTTGTGGTAGTGGTGTGTGCGTGTAGCCCATGCCCCATGTCCCAGGTTCACTACCCTGCGGTGTACCCTTTTGAGGGGAGGTTGTTGATTTGTGGGTAGTCAATGCCCTATTTCAGTTCCCAGGTTGTCTTTCCTGTGGTGTACCCTACTTTGGGAAGGTTGTGATTTTTAAGTATTAGTACCCTGTGTTCCCTATTTTTGGTGGAGATTGTTTAACATTGTTGCTTTTTGACACTCTGCTTCCGTCAAAGTCTACCTGCCTGAGATTCGTGGCCAAGGGTTTCATGTCGGTGGGACTTTGGGTGAGGAGTTTTTATTTTTCTCTGTCAGATTGTTTTGTTAGGGGAGCTTGTAAGGGGTCTGTGTCTACGCTCGCCTTTGTTTTTTTTTCAGGGGGTTTTCTCTCTGGTGTACCCAGTTGTGAGCGTGACCATCTTTCTTTGCTACTCTGCTCTTTATTCATCTATGCCATGCTTTTACTCTAAGGGAAGGGGTTGTGGCATATAGTAGCATTTAGTGGTTTCTTTCCATCCAAAATTTAGCATGTTATTCTATTTCTACTCATACTTATGATTATAGTATTTCTGTTCATGCTAATCATACCTCATGCAGTACTTGTTGTACATTATTTATTTGTGTACTTCATTTTTGTACTTTTATGCAAATGTCACACTTGAGGTATCTTTGTCTATGTTTTCTTCTTTCTTTTCTCATTCTCTAAGGAGAGAGGATGTGTAGTAAACTATTTCTCTGTGGTGCTCTACTGATTAGAATGTTGATGACATCATAGAATGCCTGGGGTGACTCTCTGGCTCTTAACGTCAGTTGATCTACTCAGGCTGAGCTGATGAGAGCTGGCTCCTGGTGGGGTTTTATCTGTCTTACTTCTGTACCTGTAATCTTGGAAGGAACTTACATTAAAGGAACCTATATCTACAGTGGACTCTGTCACTTCCTTTACTACAGTATTCCCACTATTTTCTTTTGTTTTTTGTAGCACATGGACCTTGCTGAATTCTCCCTTGTCCTTAATTCAGTGTCCATTACGTTCTTTGACATACTTAGATGTGTTTTCAAATTGTCGTGCAATGTCTATGGTCTAAGGAAGGATCCTTCAGTCCTAACAACTTTTCCTGAATTTTAACATTGCTTGTTCAGTAAATAAACTTGTCTTTTATTATCTCTCTGTGTAGTTCCTTAAATCTACAAGTCACAGCCAGAGTTCTTGACACTGATGCGTATTGTTCCACTGTCTCACCTGGCAATTGGGGCCTAGTGAATAATTTGTGCCTTTCAAACGCTATGCTAGTTTTCTACCCATAAGTGTCCTCCAATGGCCTCATAACATCCACACACTCATCTGACGTTACTTACTCCGAATCCGACTGTTCTTCAAATTCTCCCCCTTGGTTAATAGAGTTAACTAGTGTGGATGTGGGTAAGGTTTTTAAAACTCTCCTGCCTTCAACACATAAATAATTTTTCAATATTGCCACTTTGCGAGATGCTACAGAAGCTCCCCCCCATTGCTACTAAGTACACATCGAAACACTCATCAGTCTTCCCACACCATGGCAGGAACCCCAGGATTCTGTAAAAACTTTACAGGAGCAACTATGGAAAATGCCTACATCTTTCTCAATCTGACTATTTGATACTATGTAGGTATTATGCAACAAACACTTCACAATCAGCTTAAATATCCACTGCGATACAGTTAATATATACCCACAACAAAACAACACCATAGTTCTTCAAACACTCCACAAAGAAAAAAAACAGAAATAAATAAAGTGAACACCGACTCTAGAATGTAATAATTTAGGTAAGGCTACTATGCACCGCACCACAAAAATAAAATACTCACCGTCATTCTAAAGAAATGTTCCACTTCTCAACAACAGATTAATGGCCCATCATCAATATGCGCTTTGTCAAAAATGCGTTCCTCAGCGATGCATTCCACACATAAAAGGCAGTTTCTGTGCAGCTCCTAACGCCATGACAACATGCGTCAGGAACTGGGCCCAGCACGCTTGAATTGCCACTACAATAAAATGCTTAAAAACACATACAGGTACAAGACAATCTGTTGCTTACAAACTTGTTGCCACAACAACCAAATGTCTCTTGTACACACGCACAACGCATGACATGCCTGCGCACCGCAGTACGTCAACTTCCTTGACTACTAGCTGACTGCCACAAACACGTCCATGCTCACTATCGCCAACAAGAACTAGTTTCTCGTGCAATGCATCAGTTAGACCCGACTACTGCCTCCAGTAAGTGATGCGTTAGAACATTTAAAAGCAAACCCAGCACGATATTGCTCCAGGCATCAAGGCTCGGTGCTTGCCTCTGGGTGATGCATGAGCCTCCCGCTTGAGCGTAAAGCTCCTCCAAGCATTGTGATTCTTTGTACACAAAAGTTCACAGATTTCCACCACTCCTTAACAGGCTACTCACTCAACAGGACTGCAGCAGCTCAGGTCCTGTCAGTTTCTTCAGGCTATCAACAGCAATCCGAGAACCAGGAGTTATTCAAAACGTCACAGCAGGTCGACACCAACATGCCCAAAATCTTACTGGCAGCATAGTGTCTTTGCAATCAACATCCTATCCTTGTCGCCACTTTTAAGTCACCAAGACGCAGTACCAGGGTGTAAGCAGGTCTATTAAGTGCAGAGCAACAACCCCTGTCCATGTCCTCTCACCTCAGCAAATTCCTGCTCTCTGACCATTGCAATCCACAATCTAAATTCCAGAGGAGATGGCAACCTGCTAAGATACAACAGGTAACTCAAGGCATGTGTGGATGCTCACCTGTCACAACCGACACCAACCTTCTTGTACTCACTCACAAACATTAAAGTTTAGCCTCTATCACCTATGGTTTTGAGACACACAGATCAGGGGTGGTTTGCAGCACAAACAACTTCTATATGCAATGTTTTCCTCCAATTCTCATTGTTATCTGTCTGCTACTGCTAATATTCTACCATTAGTGCATGGAAGAGCAACCATAGTAGAAAGTTGTCAGATATAGTGCATATTATCCTATTTGTTCAGGGGAAAAAAACATTACTTTTTTTTAACCCCTCCCCTGATGATGACAGAACCGCTCCGTCATCAGCTGCGGTGGCGCTGTGCTGATGACGGAGCGGTTCCGTCATGGCCCGGCCGCTGCGCCGGCGCGTTCTATTGAGCGGGGCGGGCCATGACGGAACCGCTCCGTCACAAGCACAGCAGCTCAACCGCGGCTGGTGACGGAGCGGTTCTGTCACCAGCATGCAGCCGCCGCGGGGCCACCCCGCCCTGTTAGCGCTGCAGTGGAATAGCTGCCGCAGCGAAAGGGCTAATCTTCCCAGGGTAAGCCACTGCTGCTAAGACATTCTTTCCTGGCAAACACAAGGCTGGGGATAGCACTATAATTTGAAATGTTTACTTTTCCAGGACTCACATACGCTGTCCCCGTTAGCAATGTTCCCTGTTTTGGTATTGTTAAACATTTGCAGCTTGACTCAGCTTTACTTCCTTAACAGATGGGAGCTATTTATTTATTTGTTTATATAGCGCTAGAAACAACCCCTGAAGGGGTATCTCTGCGCTTAAACGGACTCTGAGAAGAGGCTGAGTATCCTGGCATACTTAGCAGGTACAGAACAAGAAGGTCTTTAACAATTTCCTGAATTTTGCATGCTCTGGGCACTGTCTGAGAGAAGCGGGAAGTTCATTCCAGAAACGCGGGCCAAGATAGGAGAGGGCCTTCTCTCCCAATCTTGCCCTTCTTATGATTGGTACTTCAAGAAGATGACTAGAGCGGAGAGATCGCAAAGGTGCGTAGGGTATGAATTTCTCATCCAAATAGGAGGGGCCCAGGTTCTGGAGTGCCTTATGAATAACGCAACAGGTTTTAAACTTGTTCGGTTGGTGAATGGACAGCCAATTGAGCTTTGTCAACAGGGACGTAATGGCGTTCTAGGTGGCGCATTCTGGACCACCCGTGCAGCTGTATTTTAGACTACTTGTAGTCTGCTGAGTAGGGTGTCATTAGCTGAAATCAGCATGCCAATACAGAAGTCCAAATGACTGAATACTAGGGCCTGGACCAGAGTTTTACAGGTGGAATACGGAAGTAACTGGAAAACTCTACGGAGTAATCGTATTCCATGAAAGAAGGATCCAGCTGTCTGAGTAACATGCTCTTTCAGGCTAAGGGCTTGATCTAATTGGATACCCAGGTTTTTTACTACATACTAGTGCACACTGTCTATGTTTGAACCCGGTGCGCTGTGGTGCAAACAGGGGCAGTTCCCACTATGTATAATATGGCTTATGATGTTTTTGGGCTGTCCCTGTGAAGCACGTGCCCCTCCACACTAAAATGTAAACCAACACATACCGGCACGGTATATCTTAACCCCCCTGTTGAAAACATCTAGAGCTCACTTATGATCATTAAGTTTTACACGAGTTTTGACACTAGGATCACGTAAGTTTCCTTTGCACTTTTTAGCTTTGCACAGTGTGAGCACTAGTGGTAGGGCACAACAACTGGCACACAGAGATGCCAGGAGATAAAGGAGGTTTTTCTGAGTCAGGCATCCAACAGAATTTCTTATCGAATAGCGATACCTCTACCCACTTGGGTCGCACGGGACAGTCAGGTTGACCATTTATAAACACATTGCATTGGTACACTCTAGTACGAGATGGTTTGGCATTAGCGTAGTTAATAAACTGAGTTTGGAACTCAAGGCTGACTGATGAGTAAAGTTGTGACCACACTGATGCCTGACAGAGGCTTCGCGCTGACTCTAAACTCCACCACTTCCTGGGAGGTAACACACAGGAGAGTTTCTCGGCACAAAATCCTGACACAAATTAGCTGGGGATGCCTACCGAAAGTGCCCACTAAACCACATAAACCACATATGTACATAATAACACACACGTTTCAACTATACAAGTCGCTCACATCAGGGACAGAACCTGTAAGGTTGGCTATAATGTGTACAAAAATGATCACTGTATGTCAAGAATCGCAAAGTGGTTGTCCCAGTTGTAAGAGTACGATTTTGTTTTGACGTATGTTCCAGGGAATAGGAACATAAATGCTGATTGTTTGCCTCACCTGCCCTTGCAGGGACATGATGAGAATATTGTGGATGAGGATGGTGTGAGTTGGTGCAAACCAACATGGAGGAATCTTGTGGTGGGGCCATAAGAGAGGAG
The DNA here is from genome assembly GCF_964263255.1 of Lissotriton vulgaris. Lineage (NCBI taxonomy): Eukaryota > Metazoa > Chordata > Amphibia > Caudata > Salamandridae > Lissotriton > Lissotriton vulgaris. The sequence goes on from NC_141687.1 coordinate 928,620,339, forward strand.
GAGTGGAAGTAAGCAGTTGTGGAGGATGATGTCATTAAAGAACTTGTGTGTGATTAGGTAAAGTCTACTGGATAGGAGTTGAGTGTGAGGAAGAATTATGGGGAATTCAGAATGTTGTGGTCAGAACATTCAGCTGTAGATGGTGTTGTGAGAAGGGATGGAAGACTGGTGGTGCTGGTGGAATTGTGGACCAGATTACTTGAGCTACTGCATAATGGACACAGTGAAATGTCGGGCATGACGAGAGCAGCAAGGGTAAACTTCCGGTGGCCAGGTATGGTAAAGAAGTTGAGAGGTGTGTTTGGAATTGTGTCAAATGTAAGTGAAGCAACAAGACCCACCCATCAGAAGAGTCTCCCATCACTTCCACTATGTTACCAGATAAACTATGGCAGAGGGTGGCAATGGACATCTGTAGGCCGTTTTCCACCTTATTTTTCCAAGTGGCCAGCGGTAGCTTTTACTAGGGAAATAAAGGCATCTAATATCATTGCTTTTTTGTGATAAGGTATTTTGTAGAGAGTTATGGCCTGAAAGTGTGGCAATAGACAATGGAATCCCAATACATTGCAGGGGAGTTTGAGAAGTACATGGGGAAAATGGGAGTGTCACACCATAGAATGCCAGTTTATCATCACAGAGAAAATGATCTCATTGAGAGATTTAACTGTGTGTTAAAAGAGTGTGTACAATTGGCTAATGAAAATGGAAGAGAGAGCAGGGATGTGATCAAAGAGAGATTGTCGAGCTATCACAGTACACCTCATTCGGTTATGTTGGAAACTCCATATAGACTCATCAAAGGGAGACAAGCTGGCACAAAGATTACACCTGCATAGATGAACAAATCAGGCACAAGAAGTGTGAAAAAGAAGGAGTTGGAACATAGGGAGAAGGAATATCAGGTGAAGTATGTGTGTAGGCACAATGCCAAGTTGAAAAACAAGAGTTGCAGGTTTGTATGTGGGAAGATGTGTGTTAAGGGCACTGTTAGAACTGGGGTTCTCTAGTTGGCAGAGGTAGGTACCACTGTCCAAATAGGGACCCTTGCTTCTAGTCAGGGTAAGGAGGAACCACTCTTTAGATAAGCCCTGCTTACCCCCTTGGTAGCTTGGCACGAGCAGACATGCTTATCAAAGGCAATGTGTTTAGTATTTGTACCAGCACACACAGTAACACAGTGAAAACACCACAAACTGACTCCACAACAGTTTAGAAAAATAAAGGTATTTAATCTAAACTACACAAGACCAAAACGACAAACATTCAACATACACAGTTCAAGAATATGGTTTCAAAAAGAATTCTTAAGGTTACGTTAAAATAATCCATAGTTGCATGAAAATAGTTCACAGTTGCGTCACATTTAGCCAACAGTCCCTTTAAATGCGATAAAGTTCCAAAACAGAAGCTGGAGCGGTGGAAAACAAGCGATGCGTCACTACTGAGACCTTGGGGAGGCGATGCGACAACCCCTCTGGATGTAGAGGGCATGTTGTAGGGGGAGGGAGGCGATTCCTTGTATGGATTCCGGTGTGGAAGTTCCGTAGTGAAAAAGCTCGCAAATTCACGATGGGATGATCTTTCGGGGCTTCGACAATCTCCGGGGCGACAATGCGTGGTCCAGCGGCGATCTTCCTCTTGCAGCTCCTCAATGCGATGGCTCTGCGACGATTTTCGCAGCGACGTGATGCGGTCCGCAAGCAAGCGGTGCGACGATCTTACCTAGTGACGGCAGGCTCTGTGACTATACTCGCAGCTATGGTAATCCTCCCACACTGGACTGGTGCGTCCCGCAAACGAAGGATGCTACGCCTCTGGAAGCGGCAATGGCGCTGCGACGATCTCGGCCTTCGTAGCGGCTGAAATTCTCACGCACTGACGGGGATGTGCTCCGCAAGCGAGCGATGCGATAAAACTTGCAGAAAGTCTTTAAAATCTTGGTTTCCAGCTTCCCAACACATGTACAACTTCCAGAGGCACCACAACTAGCCCAAGCACTGTAGGAAGGACAGAACTCTCTCAGCAGAGTTCATGGAAGCTGGGGGTGAAGTTCTTCTGTTCCTGGGACTTCTTAACAGGGAGCCACCTCTTCTCAGGACCTTGGAGATTCCTTCAAGCAAGGGGACACAGCACAAAGCAAAGTACTTCCTCTCTCCTTGGCAGCAAAGCAACAGCAGGTCAGTCCAGCAGAGCAACAGCAGGACAGTCTTGCTACTTCAGTTTCAGCTTTCTCCTTGGCAGAGGTTCCTTCTTGATTCCAGGATGATCTAACTTTCTGTAGTCTGGGGTCCTGTACTTATACCCCTAAAAGTCTTTGTTCTGAGCCCGGTCTGAACCAGTTCTGTGTGTTCCTTGAGCACTTAGTTTTCCTGGCCTCACCTTTCCTTCAGAGAGAGGGGCAGGGTTGTCAGCTGCCCTGCAGGAGGTGGAGCCAGCATTGTGGAAGGCAGGCACAGCCCTATTCAGGCTCAGGTGCTACCCCCTCCCACCACTCTAGATGCAGATAGAGCTATTCAGCCCAAGGATGGCCCACTCAGCCGCTGGAAGCCACCCAGCCCCTGTCACTCATAAACCAGACAGTCAATTCACAAACAGGCCAAGGCACACAGAAAGGTCAGACAAGAGAAAAGCAACTTTCTAAAAGTGCTGTTCTCAAACACAGGATTTAATAACAACCTTTCCAAAAAGATGTGTTATAAATTCTGAGTTCAGGGATACCAGACTTGTATGTCCTATCTTGCTCCCATGGGAAGATATGGTGGCAGCCACTGTAGCCAGCATTCCTCATGATAGCCATGGAGCAGGATACCCTTACAAAAGTGAAAAACGAAAATGGATGTAAGTCAATACCAGAGCATTTCACCTGCACTAGTACATGCTCTACCTTTCACATACACTGCACCCTTGGGCCTTCCATAGGGGGGACCAATTTGTACAGAAAGTGAAGGGTTAGGCCTGGTCAGTGTGGACACTGACCAGGAGGGCATGGCAGTTCACAGACTGCACACAGGCACTGTGGTGGCAGGCCTCAGACACCATTTTAGGGCTACTCATGTGGTTGGCACAATCAGTGCTGCAGGCCCACTAGTAGCATTTGTTATCACCAGCCCTGGCACACTCAGTGCACTTTACTAGGGACTTCTTGGTGACACAAATGTGCCAATGATGGATAACCAATCACAATTACAATTTACACAGGGAGCACTTGCACTTTGAGCCTGATCAGCAGTGGCAAAGGGCCAAAAGCATCTATACCAGCAAAAACGAAATCCAGCACAGCATCAAAAATACAGGGGGTAGAGGCAAAAAGACAGGGGAAACCACGCCAAAGATGCCAGGTCTAACAGGCACCCAGAAGGTGTGTATGTCCAAATGGTCCAAACCCAAGCAAACTAAAAACGTTTTTGGAAACAATGTGCGGTTGGATGATGGCGGAGGTGAAACATCTGAAAGGTAACTTTGTGCAATGATCTTGAATGCAGTATCTGGTTGTAAGACTCTAGAAGCAGTAACTTCCTGTGTAGTGAAAGCCATAAACAGCAAGGTTAAATGAGTTAAGACAAAACCTTGCTTGCAAAAAGATTATATTTGTACATAATAAGATGCATAGTATTCCTGAGTACACCCGCATCACATATTTGAATGAGGTAATCGTTGTTGTTATAGATTGTTTAGGAAAGTATTTTTTCAAGCATAGTGTTTTTGTAGTAGTTGATGTATTTTGCCTTATGCACCATTACGTTATTTTAGTGTGTCATGTTTATCTAAATTTATAAAGAGGGAAGATGTGTTGCCTTTTAACAACAGGTTGCCATCTCCACCGGATTCTAGATTGTGGATTCCAGTGTTCAGAGAGCAGGCAGTTGCTGAGTTGAAAGCACATGGACTAGGGTTGTTTCCCGGCACTTAATAAACCTACTTACATCCTTTTGACATTCCAATTGATTAAACTGGCAGCGTATTTGGAGTTTACACCAGCATGTAATAAATGGAGATAACTGGCTGCATCGTACGGGTGGTGAGTGTACAAGGGCCAATTTTGATATATGCCTGCTGCCACTGGGATTGACTTTAAACACCTGGGTTGGGCCCCCATCTCAAGTGAAACAGCTGGAATCATGGGTATGCCATAGAGGCGTGCATTTTTTATATGTGAAGAAAGGCACCTGTGTGACCATATCATGGTAAGCGTGTCCACTTACTGTTGTATTATCAGTATTCTTTGTGGCATTTGAATGGGCCATGAGGCTGCCATGTGCTGGACTGGAAAGCAAGGATTGAAGTGGCGTTTGATGGAGCTGCCAAGCTTTCAGCATTGTGGTTGTGAAATTCATGACGTGCAGCAGTAAAAAGAACCCCAAAGCTGTTCTGCAGTCCAAGTGCGCGTAAGTGACCGAAAAGCAGTGGTAACCGGATGAGCCTTGAGGCAGCGGGAGCCAGTTTGGCCATGAGCAGCGGGATTTGAGCTGACAACTGGAGCATGCACGGGTGGAACTCTGCTCTTCTTTGATTGACTGGTTTTGTCATGTCATTACCAGAAGCTGGAGTGCGTACCTGGATGTAGTGGCGGAAACACTTGAGGCATTTCAGCACCACTGTTATAGAGAGAGCAGAGAGACAGTAACACGTCAGTAGCCCAGATGTGATGAAGTGATAAGCGCTTCTTCCATCCTAGCATTTTGCTGGGGAGTAAAAACATGCTACTGCTGGAATAACCACTGGCAGTCCTACGATGGTACTACATGGGAAGTCAAGATCTCCAGCTATGTGTACCCTGTGTCACGTTTGAGTGGGAGAGGCAATTTGGCACTGTAGTAAGGATTTTTGGATTGCAAACTTTTTTTCTGTATCTCTCACTCTGCTTGAGGAAATACTGTAAAGCGCCTCCAGGTACCTCACAATTGAGAGGGACTTCAGGTGAGAGATGAGGTGAGAGATGACTCACTGGGTGAACTTTGAATGTTTTAATGACTTGTATCCTTCCATCCGAAGTTTGGTGATGATGCTATGATATTTCTAATTATGTTCTAATTCTGCTGCCTGTGTTTCAGTAAGGGGGGAGTGTGTAGAGTCCCAGTGTGTGTGGTGATGTGTAAAGCTACCCTGTTCTAAGATGCCATGTGCGGGTGGCCATGTTTGAGGGTTGAGAGATACCCTGTGAGTAGATGTTCTGTGTGTGCTTGGCGATGTAGGGTGATAGACACCCATTGCATAAGGGTTAAAAGATCCCCTTCGTGAAGAGCCCTGTGTGTGAGGTGAGGTGGGTTGAGAGACACTCATTGTGTAAGGGTTGAAAGATGCCCATTGTGAAGATTCTGAGCAGCAAGGCAGAGAACATCAATGGGGGAATGCATTAGGCCAGACAGTAGATTACAACACACGCGCACACACACTCACACACACACACGCACACACGTGTGCGCGCACACACGTGCACTCATATATATATATTTAATCAAGTTTAAATGGTGAACTCATTTAATTTATTAACCATTAGTTACACCTGTCATTTTCTTCTGCATTCCACCCGACTAGTATAAACTAGAGAACCTCTTAGTTCATCAAAAAGTTGTCTAAATTCTATAAGAATGAGGCAACAAGGAATCTCAGCCCGATAGACCTGAGCAGCAATTACGAAATCTGTATTGGACTCTATGGTGAATCAGTGTCTAATCATTACATCTTGTCTATATGCTATTTACTTGATATTCTCTTGAGATGATTGAAAGTCAATCCCATCTGCTATCCCCTCTGCCCCTATAGAGTAAGAGTTTGTGGCCGCCAGCATGTCTCATTTATTTTATTGATGACAGTGATAGACCGGCCCCACTAAACTCACACACAAATTCCTTTTCCTTTGCCAATGTCCCCCGTAAGACACAGAACTTGATATAAAATCTAATATTTGGAGGGGCGGTATCTGCTGGTCGCTATAGATATCTCATCTGAACACTAAAGGACATGGGCGTTGTTTCTGGAAATCAACAAGTTGTGAGCAGTAAAATAGCTGGAACTCCGGGTAATTTCGAGAAATATTTGTAGTGCTGTGGTACCAAAGTTTTGGAAGTCCCCTGATCACTGGTCATAGTAGCCTCTCCAGAGTTTTACCAGGAAGAACTATATGAACCTTCTTCTCTCCAAAGCTAGAACGTATAGGTCTTTGTGATGCTTTGCACAGGAGAGGGGGGAGTGCATTGGGTATTTGACAAAGTGTGCAGAAGCAGCTGAGTCTAAAGGCAGAAAATTAGAAAGCAGTTTCCTAAGACAGAATGTTGTGGCTTACAGGATAGATGAGACTGCAGGGAAAAGACTAATTAAATTGTGTTTGACAGTTCCCTCTTCACCCCAAGCACTTTAGCACTTCAGCGGTACCAGATTCACTGCTTATAACACCAATTATAGTTAAGATATCGTCTCCACAGATTAAACAGTGTACATCATGATCGGCTGTTTGTTCCTCAATTATCTCCAAGCACAGCAGCACTGAAATAAAGCAAGTTGCCCTTCACACAGCCACATATATCCAATATTTTAAAATTAGAAATGCCACTGCAGGCATCTTTACCTCTCGCTCTAGGATACTAAATAGTCAGGCAAAGCAAATGCATTCTTTTGTCTCAAGCAATGGAGGCCAAAAGATTCTCAGTGAAACAAAAGTGATATTGCTAAAGTGCCCGATGCAGTTAGCCTTTAGCGGACTAGGCTGTGGCAAAGGGGTGCTCATAGCTCTTGCCTTTCAGAAAGTAGTGTTGAAAGGAAATTAATACATTTAGCCCATTTGAAATTGGGTCATAACCTGTGATAGACAATTTTGGCAGCCTATAATATTGGAACTTCTAGGCCAACCTGTATCACACAAGTAAAAAATTAGTGTGGGCGTCTCAATGGGAGGTAGGGTTGGGCGATATATTATGCTCAGCCGGTGGAGTTCGCAGAGTTTTGGCCACTCCCTGTTATGCTTGTAACGCGGAGCTTCGGCCAGACTCTGCCAACCAATGCGTAGTGGATGTCTTCTCCTGTGCCGCTTGCCAACAGTAAGTTGGGGAGTGCGAGCGAGAATTGGTGGCACCTAGATCCTTTTTGGCTACTAGGAGGGCACCCAGTGCGATTTTCCCAAAGCGGGTGGTAGGGGGCAGTCGCGACCATTCGCAGTGAGAAAGCTGCTGCTTGAGAAGAAAATCTGCTCTGACGACGGAAAAGAAGCAGTGCCCTCTGGTGTGCTGCTTGGGTCCATTCGCGCATATTTTGTAGAGTGGAACAAGCTCTCTGAGCTAAAAACCATTGCAAAATGCTGATTTCCTCCTGCTCACTGATCTCTGTGGAATATCTCTGAGTTTTCATGTAACTCCACTAATTCCGTGAGTAAAACTCTGTGAATTCCACCACCCCAAGTAATTGAATTGAAAGAGCTCTTTCTCATTCAGAACTCAATATAGAAGAAATGTAATTATAGGAAATGCAAACCTTGACAGGTAAAGTAGCCAGTGGCGTAACGAAATTTGAGGGGGCCCCCCTGCAAAGCATATGGAGGGGGCCGCCCACCATGCCCCTCGCCCCGCGGCGCGGCCCGCCATGTACTACTTTGCCCTACCGCCCAGAAATCTAGTATATTTTGCTTTGAAACCTCCAACATTTAAATGAAATGCCTCTATATTGTCTTTCTGTAAGTTCTAGTGAGAAAGTGGGAAACACTCTCAACATACATTCCATTCATAAAAGCGGGCTTTTATGATCTCACATTTACAATATTTGGTGCGGTAGCCCTGGCACCGGGTTATGGCTGTGTTGAAAGTGACACATGCAAAAAGAATAGATGATGGACGGAATGCAGAACAAATCAAACATTCACCCCCAGTTACAGATCTGGGTTAAATCCATCATTCTTTTGCTCGGAGCTGGCAATGCAGATACTGGCTAGTTCCTCATCCTTGTTCAAAGGATCTTGTTTTACACCTATTATTCGTCTTTTGTGTTTCGAAGCAGCCAAATGAAATATAATATTATTAGTTATTCAATATGCCTTTAATGATGACAGCATTTTATGTTAACCTGTCACAGAAAGGGTTATTTCACAGTTATTCACTGGCCTCAAGTTAGGGGGGCTGCGTCCAGCCAGTCCTCAGTGGTAAGGAAGTTGGTACTTGCAGAATAAAAATAACAGTGCGAAAAGTGCATTTGCAAGGAATATTGGGTGAAAAACAAAACTGCCAACACATCAGTCTAATGAGAAGTAGAGGGTTAAAAAGGTGCACCATGATTGTGGAAAACTCCACTTAAGAAAGTCTAATGCATGGAGAGGGGATGTTTAAGCTTGGTTTTCCTTGGGAGTTTATGACCACCCACAAATCTGTGACTTAGTTGACATTCACAAACTTGTCGAAGAACCCATCTGTCTCTGGAAATGGCTGGGGATTTACTCCAGAAAAGTGTAACCCTTCCAGGGGGGGATGGGCATTGGGCAAGTTAATTACACTCATCCTGAGCACATGGAGGCCCGGATTCCAAATGTGTCAGGAGAGTAGGAGCTATTTCCGAAATCGGACACCATGGGGCTTGTAGTTTATTGAGTGCTATAAATGGCAACTATTGCAAGTATTTGACACAGAGTGCTTTAAAATCCCCATGTTATGGTCAAAAGTATACTGTTTCCCTCTGTTAAATTCCAGGAAGTTTGACATGCCAAAATTTCAGGAAGGGTGAGCACTCAATAATTACTGGGTGCAATAACTAACACCAAACTGAGGATTCCACCCAAGCACAAACTGGGGTTTGCTCAGGTGCTGAAAACACAATGACCGACTCCTAATCAGGGCCAGAGACTGCATCTACTTGCTACTATTGTACATAATTTTACTGTTATAGTTGTAACTACTGCACAGTTCTGTGATGCCTGAATTAGCCTGATACAATAACTGAAATGATCAAAATAACAGCAACAACCACAACAGTAATAATAAAAAAAATGAATGTTGTCATTGTCAAGATCCTTAATGCCAAAATAAACTCATGCAAATGTTATCACTTTTTATTCATGCATGCACACACACTCCTCCACATTATCATCTATCACAAACGCTTTCCAGGGTCCACAGAGTCACGAACAATGGGTGACGATCCTTTATAACAAGACTACTAACTAAACTCCTTAAACTCCTATCCAACACTCAATGAAACGCACTGGTCTTCATGGTCCACAACCACCTTCCATAACAAGCCTCCCAATCTCGTCCTCAACCCCAAATGAAACACACTGGTCTTTACAGTACCCCAGGGGAACACCATTTTGAATAGGCTTACGTTTTTGAACTTGTTAAGGAACTCCCCCCCACCGTCACTGCTACAAATTACCCCACCAACTCCACTCTCTTAGTGTCCACAGTGAGTCCACCGATTGGAAGCCACCGGTACAGCACTTACATTTGTTTTGGACAGTGAAGCTAACTCGAGTTTGCATAATGCCAGTTCCAAAACATATATACAGCTCGGCCTTTATCACGTGAACACTGCCCTGATTGGCAACTGTGGGACACTTTTTTAGCTATCCGATTCACTAATGGGGTTCACTTTAAATTTGATGCCCATGCCTGTTTTCTGTCTCCGTCCCACCCAAGCATGTGGTACATACATGTATGTTGGTGTGTAGGACTGCTAGGCATGAGTCGGATGTTTTATAAAAAATAAGGAAGGCAAAAGAGAGAAGGTAAGATTTTGATTAAACAAGCTTTGGCCATCTAGCATTTGAATCACAAGAACTGTTACACAATAATCAGCAGATAGAACTGAAAACAGTGAAAAATGTACACCTGCATAGAAAAATATCTGGGAAGTTGTCTGATGGGATGAGAGGTGTATAAAAAGTATGGGCCCCGTCCTGTGATCTTGAGTGCAACCCGGAATGGGGTTTTGGAGTGGTTAGTGGCTGTGGGTGTGCAGAGCGTGATAAAATAGCAAAATATCCTGGAACTAATTTGTTAGCCTTTCGCAGACAGGTAAGAGCATATACAATATGTTGCTCAACTCCACCAAACTAATAGTTAAACCTATTTTATTTGATGTCTAAAGCCTGTTAAAATTGAAGCACATCTGCAAAACATGAGAAGCTTCCAATTTGCAATCAGCTGTCACAGAATGTCCCATAGTCGGACGGAGCATTTGCTTGCAGGGAAATATCCTGGGTTGTTGTGGGATCACAATGTCCTGATTACGTTGTATCCGCAGATCTCTGTAACAAAGGCATGATTTACCCACCGAGTTTTCTGATTTATTTAGATAAGCTTAGAATCTGAGAGCGGCAGGCTGCACGAGGGTCCCTGCAGCCACCTGTTAACCCACTGAACTAACAAAGATTGAAAAAACTGAACTGCAAATCACACACAGATCGAAAATATGCAGTTGTATCTAGCTGGGTATGCCAGCAGTCAGAGTCAGCAAGCCTCATAGACGTTAACCGTAAGCCGGCTGTGATATTTTACACTACGATGATTGTTTCATTGTTACCTTATGTGTCACAAACAGCTCGGTCTATCATCTGGCTAATGGATGGGGAATCCAGTTGCAGTCGGGTTTTGGGCCTGATAATCTTGATCAATTACTCCAGTCTCTACTAGTGATACTTGCCGTTCCTTCCTTCTTTGGGGTCACCCACAGCCACTCATCTACCCCTCGATGCCATGTCTCGTTCTCAGAGTGTGTGATCATGATGCACAATGAATGTGACATTCCAGGCTGCAGCTCGCTAGATACTATCAACCTTGCACTTCCCATGGCCATGGAAGTGAATCCTCTTCCCATGATCACTAGTGATCCACGTGCAAGGCAGGACGCGCCCTGCTTCATCCTGCAGACCTGCACGTTTTTACCTTATAGGCTTAGTTATACTTATAATAGCAGTCGTAAAATCCCACCCAAACTTTGGTCGATGAACGATGATGAAATAGTTTATTATAGCGACCGCTGAGCCTTCTCCAAGGCGAGGTCGCCCCCACTCCGCTGCTCCTTCCGGCAGCCACCTGAGCCTTGTTCCGAGGCCTCGTTGCTGCCTGCTGCCTGCCTGAGCCTAGCTCCGCCCAGCCCAGCTGCCTTCTGCATTCTCCCCCTTCCTGCTGCCCCCGCTCCTGCCTACTTCGTTTATCTTTCTTTCCCCTCTGCTGTTCTTCGTCCCCTGTCTCCTTCTCCCTTCCTGCTGCCCTGTGCACCCCTTCCCCCCTCTGCTACCCTCCGTCTTCCGTGGGTCTCCTCCGCCGACCCAGCCGCCGCAGAGCCGCCCTGAGAGCCCCTTCCCACCACTGACCCCCGCCTACTCCGCCCCCCCCTGCCCACTGGCCGCCCCTCTCCCAACACCCAGCTGACCCGCCCTCCCGGCTCCTCTCTTATGACGCCCCCCACAGCGGCCGCGCACCTGCACTTCCAGATCCATATCAACCCCAAGACCACCCTCAGAGGCACCCTCATCTACAGACCCCCGGGACCACGCACACAATTCAGCGAGGACATCGCCGACTTCGTCAGCCCGCACGCCCTCCCCTCCGCTGACTACATCCTCCTCGGGGACCTCAACTTCCACCTGGAGAACAACAACGACCGCAACACCACCACCCTACTGGCCAACCTTGCCAACCTCGGACTCAAGCAACTGGTGACCACCCCCACCCACTACGCCGGACACACACTCGACCCCGTCTTCTCATCCAGCAAGGATATCGCCTTCAGCCACGCCACCGGACTCCACTTGACGGACCACAGCTGCGTCCACTTCAGCTTCAAAAGGACCACGATCCACCACCAACAGCAACAGGTTGCACGCAGAAGCTGGAACAAGATCACAGCAGACCAGCTCGCGACCTCCCTGATCAAGAAACCACCCACCAGCGCAACAAACCCCTGCCAAGCGGCCACCAACCTCACGAAGTGGATCAGCGACTGCGCAGACGACCTCGCCCCTCTGAGGACCCCGCCTAGCAGACCCGGCAGCAAGAAAGCCCCATGGTTCACCGACGAACTCAAGAGCTCCAAGAAGAACTGCAGAGCCCTTGTGAAAGCCTGGCGCAGAGACCCAACACCGGACAACATGACTGCCCTCAAGCTCGCCACCCGAAAACACCACCAACTGATCAACACCACCAAGAAAACTGCACTCAAGGAACGACTGGACAACAACGCACACAACAGCAAGGAACTCTTCAACATTGTTAAAGAGCTCTCCAACCCCAACGCCGGAAACAACGACATCACCCCTTCGCAAGACCTCTGCAACTCCCTCGCCTCCTACTTCCACAACAAGATCGCGGACATACACAACAGCTTCAGCACTCAACCGACGCACGCCACGACCGAACCACCGCCCCCCACCACCACCCTCCGCGCCTGGACCCCGATCAGCACCAAAGACACCGTCCGCACGATGAACTCCATCCAATCCGGATCTCCGACCGACCCTTGCCACCACGTCTTCAACAAGGCTGACGCTGTCATCGCACCCCACCTGTGGGACATCATCAACACCTCCTTCGACACCACTACCTAACCGGAGAGCTGGAAGCACGCCAAAATCAGCGCCCTACTAAAGAAGCCATCAGCCGACCCCACCGACCTCAAGAACTACCGACCCATCTCGCTGCTCCTGTTTCCGGCAAAAGTCCTCGAGAAGACCGTCAACAAGCAGCTGGCCGCCTTCCTCGAGATGAACGGATCCCTCGACCTCTCGCAGTCTGGCTTCCGGGCCAACCACAGCACCGAGACCGCCCTGATCGCAGTAACCGATGACATCCGAGCCCTGCTCGACAACGGGGAAACAGCGGCCCTCATCCTCCTAGACCTCTCCGCGGCCTTCGACACTGTCTGCCACCGTACCCTAGAACAGCGCCTCAGCAACGTCGGAGTCCAGGAGAAGGCACTGGAGTGGATCATCTCCTTCCTCACCAGAAGGACACAGAGAGTCCGCCTCCCCCCGTTCAGATCAGAAGCCACTGAAGTCATCTGCGGCGTTCCTCAAGGCTCCTCGCTCAGCCCAACCATCTTCAATGTCTACATGAGTCCCCTCGCAGCCATCGCACGCCAGCACAACCTCAACATCATCTCCTATGCCGACGACACCCAGCTGATCCTCTCCCTCACCAACGACCCCGCCACCGCCAGTGCCAACCTACATGAAGGGATGAAAGAGGGAGCCGAATGGATGAAGAACAGCCGCCTGAAACTGAACGCGGACAAGACGGAAGTCCTCAGCCTGGGATCCTCACCCTCCGCCTGGGACGACTCCTGGTGGCCCCCCGCCCTAGGCAGCGCACCCAAACCAACAGACCACGCACGCAACCTGGGCTTCATCCTGGACTCCTCCCTCTCCATGACCAGACAAGTCAACGCCGTCTCCTCGTCGTGCTTCAACATCCTACGCATGCCACGCAAGATCTTCCGGTGGATCCCCACCGAGACCAGGAAGACGGTCACCCAGGCCCTCGTCACCAGCCGGCTGGACTACGGCAACTCCCTCTACGCCGGAACCACCGCCAAACTCCAGAAGAGACTCCAGCGGATCCAGAACGCCTCAGCACGACTCATCCTGGACATCCCCCGTCGCAACCACATCTCCGGACACCTGAGAGACCTGCACTGGCTCCCGGTCAACAAGAGAATAACCTTCCGTCTCCTCACCCATGCACACAAAGCCCTGCACAACCAAGGCCCAGGATACCTCAACAGCCGCCTCAACTTCTATGCTCCCAAACGCCAGCTTCGATCGACCATCCACGCCCTCGCCGCCGTCCCCCGCATCCGAAGAGCCACCACAGGGGGAAGATCCTTCTCCTACCTCGCCGCCAAGACTTGGAACTCCCTCCCGACCCACCTCCGCCTGACCCAGGACCACCTCACCTTCAGGAAGCAGCTCAAGACCTGGCTGTTCGAGCAGTAGCGGACCCCCCCTCCCCTAGCGCCTTGAGACCCTCCGGGTGAGTAGTGCGTTATACAAATGCTTTGATTGATTGATTGATTGATTCGCTGTGCCTGTTGTTCGGATAAACTCGGAGAGAGTGTACCTGATGATGAGTCCTCCTCAGTCCTGAGCGACGAGCGTCCATCAACGGTCAGCGTGGTCAGGTGGGGTCTTAAGCTCAGGTTTCCTTTCCTTTGTCTTCATCTGCTTCGCTGCCACACCTTACACACTATAACGGTAAACGCGCTTATTTGCGTGTGTCGTCATGACTTCATTGCGCAATGCGCATGTGTTGTCCCTGCCCCCCTGACAAATGTTATGAGGCCATTGGTCAGTGAGTCAACAGCCAGGCCCCCCCCTGCCCAGTGCCCCCGCGGCACGCATACGCGTCCTGGAGGGCAGGCCGCGGAAAGGAAAGTGAAAGTCACCAGAGTCAGAGGAGTAAAGAGTAAACTACCCGGGCTGATGACCTGCCCCCATTGATCCACACCCACCCCACCACCACTATTAAAACTACTCTCTCACTCACACTCACAGTGGCCGGCCCCCTCGCAGGCCCGCACCGTCCATTCCTGCAATCATTCATTCATTGGCTAATCTAATGGCATTGGCTGGCATACACTCACACTCCGGCCCGGTCCCGCACCATCGTGCTCCGAGTTCTCAACTCTGCTCAGAGTCAGCGAGTGCAGCAGCTGCCAGCCAGTCATACGGGCCCCGGCTGGGGCCCGCACTATCCTGCTGCCAGCCTCACAAGGGGCCCCGGGCCCTTGCAACGGGGCCCGGCCCGATGGACGTAGCACGCGTGCTCATTAACTCTCTGCTCAGCCTGCCAGCACTGACCACACAGTGACGGGCCCGGGCCCCCGGCTGGGGCCCCGCCGGCCCCGCACCACTCTGCTGCCAGCCTCACTGGGCCCCGGGCCCCCACCGGGAACCAACCCGACGTGCTCAACTCACTCTGCTGGGTCTGCTGCTCAGTCAGCCTGCTGCCCGCCACACACGGCCCCGGCCGACCCGGTCTGGGTCCCACCCCCGCACCATCCTGCTGCAGTGCCAGGCCAGCCTCATCAGTGGGGCCCCCTCCCGGGCCATTCTGCTGCCACTGACATGACACTGCCAGCCTGCCTCATGGGTACCGGCCGGGGCCCCGCACAGTGGCGCTGCCAGCCTCGCCCTCGCCCCTCACGGGGCCCCGGCCGGGACCGTCCATATTTTTTTAATCAATTTCAGTCAATCAATGCATTCAGCTCCAGGGGGCCCCGGCGGGGCCCCATGGAGTGCGAGGCCCCCCCGCATTGCGGGGGTTGCTGGGCTTGTGTTACGCCCCTGAAAGTAGCTGCAGAGACGTCACCTTAATCTTCAAGTAGAGATTTTTCTAGAGGGGAAAAGTAAAAGGATTTTTAATACTCTATGACAAAACCAATTTTGCCTGCTGTAATGCACTTAAAAAAGAAACCTTTTTCTGGCATTTTGCAATAAGTTGTTACCACCATTAGATGGCACCATACAGGCTGCCTTGTTTGAGATTTTAAAAGCTCCAGCTCTATTTCCAGGAAAAGTGAACTTTACTTAAGCAGTGCGATTGAACACAGTTCACGGGTTGTCAGTCTCATAAATTAACATTTAGAACTCTGGACTACCAACTTTTGTGTGGTGTTCTTCTCATATATGGTGGTTTGGAGGTCTAAAAAGCTACTAAGAGCACGTAGTTGAGTATAATCGTTGTAGGGTGCGAAAATTAGTTTCATGGGTGGTGGAGTCGTGCACTGCTCTGCTATTAGGACAGCAACAGCTAGACCTTATGAAGGGCCAACAGCTAACGGGAGCTCGCCAGTCTATGATAAGGTAGGTTTTACATCACCACAAAGTTTTCTAAGCATGCGCATCATGAGAATCTTCAAGGCAAGCAATGAAAGCAGGATGCTACGCTGGCATTGAGACAGGACTCCTCAGACCCATAACTGCAACAACAACAAACAATTATTAATCAGAGCCAGCTTTTGCATAAAATGAGATTGTGCAACAACCTGAACGCATCATTAGCTTGAGGTGCCAAATAACAGCAAACAAGACAAAATGGCCACTTGTTCTGTGTATGGGAAGTGCCCAACAAGCTTTCCTGGAGTGCCTGAAATTACAACACCGCTGCAGAAATTAATACTTCCTAAACTGAAACGAACGGTTTGCTTTAGGACATGGCCTGCATAAAGAATAGGTTCTCAATGTATATTGATGTCACAAATAGAGGTGTTGCAAATTAACAATATAGTTAATCTTGAAGAGAATATACTGACAGACAAAGGCTCATTACACAGACATGCCTGCAATCACGTTACAACGGATCCAGCTCCAGAAAGTGAAATCTTGCTGGGGGATTCTACCACCTAGTGTAAAATCTCTAGATACTGTATTGCCTGCTAATTTCATACCACAACTGCAAGCCAATATACGGTATGTTTCAGAAAAAGAAGCAGACAGTGAGTGACCTCACCAAAGCAGCTTGGTGCTGCACCAAGGAAGCCTTCTTTCTGAACTTTTGTCTCGTAAGAAGTAACCCACTCTAGTCCTGATCTTTTCACTTACAAATAAGTGATTAAAGGTGTGTTAATCTAAATCGTTCCATGTTGTCGTAATTTGACAATGACTGGGTTAGCGTTAAGCTTTGCTACACGTTATTTCCTTCATCTTGGCCTTACTTGAAAACGCCATTTTTTATGTTACGGTGGCCATTTTAGAGAATGAGCTGCCCCGTGGTCAGCATGCCCTTTAGTCCTTTGTCGTTGCCACTGACCACTCGAGTTTGCCCAGCAACAGGCTATTTTTAGTAACGGTCAAGCCCGCACATGCGCAGTTCCGATTGACCAGTCACCCCTTTGGAATGTTCTGCCAAACTGACCAGTGGTGTTGTAACCCCTCCCATGAGTTGGCTGTGCTCCAAAAATGACCATATATGTACTTTAAACTCTGTAACCATGTACCGCCTACCTTTTCTTTATGTTTGTAAATTGTATAAAAGAAGGACTCGCACCGATGTTTGGGGTGATACTTCTTGCATTACCGAAGGGTGCTGTAGGAATGTACCACCACCCCATGGGGTCTTAATAAACTTGTCTTTTGCATTTTCTAGTTTCCGTGCCAACAGTTCTTTTCGGTGTAGTGGGTATTCTGCGGAGTATGTAGGCCTCGAGAACCCAATACCACAAATTGGCGACCACGAAGGGACTCATCGGCGACTCGGATGCCCGAAGGAGAGGTTGTGACGAAGGATTGGAAACTCGCCCTGGACGCGTACGCTGCCACTGAGTGACCCGAGTCTTGGCACCCACGGTGTTTTCTTCCCTTCCTTCTGATCTGACCTTCCAGGTGGCGCCCGTCCCCGACTGAGATCCTGCTTGTCTGCATTGCCATACAGTGCCTGTTTGGCCAATTCGATCAAAGACCTTGGCAGTTGGAACCTGGATATTTGAGATTTGGGTAAGAATTGTGATCGGTAAGGTAGTCTGCGGACGCTTACTGAAGTTCTATGAATGTGACTATGATTTGAGTTAGCTAACGTTTGAGTTTGTGAATTTGAACACATATGTGTAGTGCACTTCACATAGGCAGGCATGTAGAGATGTTTCTCTAACTTCGTTTGTACTCTGAGCGGCACATTTGTGTGAAGTATCGTAAGTGCCATTTTTATGGTATCACGTTTTCGTGGTACTTTTTGAACATGCCTGTTTTAAGCACACTCCAAGGGATGTGCTGTCTTGGAAATGGTACCATATATAGGTTAAATGAATCTCAGCCGGCTCCCCCAGAGGGGACCCCTAATCGTGAAATGTATGTAAAGTTTGGCCTTCCCCCTATACTGTACAGTAAATTATGGCACAAATATACCAAGTCTGATCCTGAGTTGCAATGGCCACTACATGGGTCGTTTGATTTACGAAAGGTTCAGTTTGTGGAGCAATGTTTGTTTCAGCGCAGGTCTAGACAGGACATGTTTGATTGTGTGCGAATGTGGGAGAAAGCAGTGCGTGAACGAATGAAGCGTGAGATTGCCTTGGCGGAAAAAGAGCAGCACAAGGCTGCTCGAGATAAAGCTTTACAGCTGGAGGAAAAGGAGTTACAGGAGAAGAAAGAGAGGGAGGCACAGGAATGTAATTTGCAAACGACCGGTCAATTTCCTATTCGACGTCCGCTTTATCCTGTCCTTACTAATGAAGTTGATGATTTTTCGTTATTAGATCGATCTCCGCCTCCGTATGTTCAGCCTACGGCTCCGGAAGAGGACTCTGGTGAGGATAGCCGGAATAGCGCAAGTATTAGACTGTCTGCCAATAGAGCCGCAGAATTGCGTAGTTTCGCTAGGAAATTAAATTTGAATGCTATAACTTTGTCAGAACTTAATACTGAACGAAAACAGTGGTCAGAACGAGAAGAGATGTGTTTTTTAAGTACTTTTGCAGATTAAGTTTTTGCCCGAGTTCGTAAAAATTCAGAGGAATTAGAATCTAAGGATATATCAGTACATCATGATAATATGCGTAAAGGTTTATTTGATATTTCAGATGCGGATATCTTTTTCCTACGATTAGTTCAGCTACGGGATGAGGCGTCCAGATTGCGGGAAGCACGAAAAGCATCAGAGAAGTCCGGGCCAGGGTCAACGGAGTTTACCAAAGAGTGTTCTATCTTTGGAGCAGATAAGAGTTCTAAAGTGCATGTTATGCCTACGCGTGAAGCTGCACCTTTGTATGTTCCTCCTAAAGGGCAAGGTACCAGTGATGATAAATTGTCTGGGGATGCGAAGGGGTATTTTATATATAATTGGGTGTATACGCCTTGGAACAGAGCGGATGTTATGGCATTGAAAAACGCTTTACCAGATCCCCGTAAAAATCCGGCAGCTTTCTATGAAGGAGTAGAGGGGGCTATTTCTTCTTGTGTTATGACGCTTGTTGATATAGATCTTTTCTTTGGATTGATTCTCCCCCCTGATATTTGGAGAGCGATTCATAAGTTTGATGATCAAACGATGTTTGGTGCAAATTGGAAAGATATAAGCCAAGCTGATTTAGACAGGGAGCCTGCATGCAAACCATGTCAGTTGATTTTAGATCTTCCAACAGCTATTTTGAATAAATTAAAAATGCTTGTTCCCCCTAAAAAGATTGATTGGACTATGTTAGCATCGTGTAAACAGAAACAAGATGAATCGGTTTCTGACTTTTCCACACGTTTTGAAGAAGCATTTCATGATTACAGTGGACAATCGTTAACAGATGATACGGGTAGGCATCTGTTTGTCGATAAGTATGTGTCTAATCTCCTCCCGGAGATTGCAAAACGGTTGAAAACTAGTGAAAGTTCCTGGACCACAGCGACCCCTGCGTCTTTGTTAACTATGGCTCAGTATTACGAGCGGCAGGAAATAAAGGCTAAAGAAAGTGTTGATAAGAAAGCGAAGGAATTGAAAACGAAGGTGATGTTGGCACAGGTTCGTGGTGCGCAGTCTAGAGGGAATGATAGAGGCAGGCGAGGAGGGGGTAATGCGTCGTATGGTCGTACTGATATTGCTGAGAACCAATGAGCATATTGTAAAGAATTTGGGCATTGGGCTGAGGATTGTCCGGTGCTTCGTGAGCAACGTAGTCAGCGTGGTCGAGGAGGTGGAAGGTCACGGAATAGTTATTCGGGAGCGAGGGGTGGTGGAGGTGATCGTGGTAGGTTTGAAGCGAGGGGTCGTGGTCAGGACGAACGAAACACTTTTGATCGGTGAAATCAGTATCAGATATCGGAGGGTGAGAGTGTGGAGAGTCAGGATTAAGTGCATGCATAGGATTGCGTAGGATGGGGTGTGGAATCGGTTGAAGTGCCAGTAGATCAAAGAGGTCCATATGTATCAGCGGGCATTTTGGGTTCTACTGATCAGTTTTTAGTTGATACAGGAGCTACTCGTAGTGCTTTGTCTAAAAACTTGGTTCCAAGGGCTCCCCTGTCTGGCGAAACGATAACATGTATAGGGTTCGATGGCACACCCTCTCCAAGCCCTTTATCACAACCTCTTGCATTTTGTATTTACAAATTTTTTAGTTTTTGTCCATTTTTGTTATCGCCCCACACTCCAGACAATATTATGGGCATTGATTTGCTTAAATATTTTCGATCAACGATACGCTGCGCTCCTGAAGGAGTGCGGGTTATTTTGAATGACAATCATCCAGATTCAGGCAGATTTTGTACAATGAAGGAAATTGAAGCATTAGCCTCTCTCCCACACACGTTATGGGCGACCTCAGATACGGATGTGGGACAGATGCTCATTCCACCTATTCGAATTACTGTCAAGGAGGGAGTCTCTTTGCCACGTGTACCGCAGTACAAGATATCCAGGGAAGGTGAAATTGCCCTGACGCACATCGTTCAGGATTTGATTATTGCAGGAGTAGTAGAGGAAGTTCCTTACAATGTCTGTAACAGTCCTATTCTTCCGATCCTTAAGAAAGATACTGACGACAAAGTCTATTGATTTATTATTGATTTGAGAGAAAGCAACAAAATTGTCATTCCCCAGTACCCGGTGGTGTCTGACATCACGACATTGCTTACCCTGGTCCCCCCAACTGCAACGACCTTTTCTGTTATTGACCTTAAAAATGCGTTATTTTCCATTCCCATCCATCCTGACAGCAGATACCTATTTGGCTTCACGTTAAATAATAAATCGTATAGATTTTGTCGTGTTCCTCAAGGTTACACAGAGAGTCCTAGCATTTATAGCCAGGCTTTAAAAAGGCAGCTTGATTCATTTGAATTGCCATCTGGAGTAGCTCTTATCCAATATGTTGATGACCTCCTGTTGGCTGCAGATACCTATGCACAATGTGAGGAAAGTACACTTGCCTTGCTTTCCTTTTTGGCTCAGAATAATCATAAAGTTTCTTAGAAAAAGCTACAATACTGTAGACCAAAGGTGACCTACCTCGGTCATCTTTTGTCTAAGGAGGGGCGTGCATTAACATCTGATCGAATTCAAGCAGTTTTAGATACACCAATCCCCCGCACTCAGAGAGATGTACGCGCCTTCATAGGACTAACGTCCTTTTGTAGACAGTGGATCATGGGGTTTTCGCACATTATCAAACCTTTGTTAGCGTTATTGTCCAAAACTACACCAATACCCCTTGAATGGACAGATGAATGTCAAAATGCTTTTGATCAATAGAGACAGGCTCTTTGCTCTGCACCCGTGTTAGGTACACCAGATTACACAAAGATTTTCACGTTGTACGTGCATGAGAAAGATGGGTGCGCATTATCAGTGTTAGTGCAGACACACGGGGATAATCAGAGGCCATGTGCGTATTTCTCAGCCATTCTTGATCCTGTAGCGCGAGGGTTACCTGGGTGTTTCCGAGCAGTTGCAGCAACAGCAGTAGCTATACGGCAGAGTGAGGGAATAGTTTTGTCGCACAAACTGTTGGTGCTAGTTCCCCATGCAGTAGATGCCCTGTTAAATCAAACGAAAACACAGTATCTTATGAGCGCACGTTTAACAGGATATGAGCTCACACTTCTGGTGCCACATATCACACTGAAAAGATGCGCTACCCTGAATCCTGCCACTTTCTTGCCATATCCGGTTGCTGAGGGCCAGGAGGAAGAACACCATGATTGTGTTTTCCTGACCGAAGAACAAACAAAGGGTTGTGTTGACTTACAGGATATGCCACTTCCAGATGTGGATGGGGAACTGTGGGTTGATGGATCGTGTTTGAGGCTGCCAGATGGCACAACTTCTGCAGCATATGCGATCACGACACTTAAGACGGTGGAAGAAACAGCACGAATACCACAGAAATCAGCCCAAGCAGCGGAGCTGATAGCTTTGACAAGAGCCTGCGAACTGAGTGCTGGCTTGTGTGTGAACATCTACACAGACAGCCGGTACGCCTTCGGAGTAGTGCATGACTTTGGCCTACTCTGGAGAGAACGTGGGTTTTTGACTTCGCATGGAGTACACATCATGCACGGAGAACTAGTGCGTGATCTCCTAAACGCGTTACTTTGTCCAAAGAAAGTAGCGATAATCAAATGCAGTGCACATAAGAAGGTCACTGACAAAGTGGGACAAGGTAATGCCTTTGCAGACAGTATAGCAAGACAAACAGCTATGTCACGAAATGACTCCCCCATGTATGTAGTGAAGTCGCAGGCCGAGCAATGGCATGATGCTTGAGCGGAGATATTAGACATCCAGAAATCAGCGACTGAAGCAGAACTTGTAACATGGGCAGCAGAGGGGGTGTTGGATGATGAGGGTTGTTGGAGGAGCAAGGATATGGAACGATGGAAATTGCCTGCAGCTTACTTGCAAGCGATGGTCCAGATGACACATGGGTTGGCACATGTTGGAGCTCTTGCAATTATTCGATTGTTAACACGAGTTTGGGAGCATCCTGAGATTGCCAATACAGCCAAGAGAGTAGTGCAGACCTGTTTGATATGTTTACAGCACAATCCTGCAAAAGGGACGCATACTCCGAAAGGAGGGTTCGTTCCACCTTCTGCACCATTCGAGGTACTACAAATGGATTATATCCAGCTTGAGCATTGCAATAACCTTAAGTATGTCTTAGTGGTGGTGTGTGCCTTTAGCAAATGGGTTGAGGCCTTCCCCACGAAGGATAATACAGCTTTGACAACAGCTAAGGTTTTGCTCAAAGAGTATTTCCCTCGATATGGCGTTTGCAAATTTTTGTGGAGCGATAATGGTCCTCATTTTGTTGGGAAAATTGTGGAGTATGTGCTGAAGGGGTTGGGGATTCAGCAAAAGTTCCATGCTGTGTTCCATCCTCAGTCAGCAGGTCTTGTCGAATGGTACAATGCCACTCTGAAACTAAAGTTGGCTAAGATTGTGGCATCCACGTCTTTGAAGTGGCCGGATGCTTTGCCGTTAGCGTTACTCTCTATTAGATCAGTGCCCCACTCTCGAACTGTCCTCATACCTTATGAAGTGGTGTTTGGAAGGCCGATGAATATATGGGGAGTTCCTAAGCCTCGATTGTTACATGATGTGCCTTGTATAATGATGAATGATTATTTGGCACGATTAACAAATGATTTACTCTCTATTCACCAACAGGTTCGAGAAGCGCTCCCTGACAACTCTATTGGAGAGGCTCACAATCTTCGTCCTGGGGATTACGTGATGGTTAAATCCTTCGAGAGAACAAACAGCTTGGAACCGAGGTGGCGTGGCCCCGAGCAGGTCCTGCTTGCAACTCGAACGGCTGTGCGAGTGACCAACAGGAAGCGGTGGGTGCATTCAACTCACTGCCGCCGTGTCTCTCCGGACCTGGTGAATCCTACTGTGCTATCTGACTACAGAGATATCTTGGACGAGGAAAAGAGCCCAGCTGTGACGTCGGCCGAACCGGAGGGAGCCTTCCCGGACCACACTGTTTATGGACGACAACGATAAAATCTGCGACCACGATAAGAGGAAGATTTTTTTTTGTTTGGGTGCGAGACTGGTTGAGTTACCGCTCCAGGTTTGTGAAACGAAAGCCGGGAATCTCCAGGGGGGGGATCAGTTCTGCCAAGAGTAGCGACACCCGTCTTGACCCCGGAGAAGAAAGCAATGGCTACCTCGGAGCTCAGCACTCACATTTTTATTTTTTTAGTTGTATATTTGAGACATTGTGAACTCCTTTGAACTATGGCGTCTTCTGCATCACGAGACAAAAGAATTCTTGGTGCTGTATTGTTTGTATTGACAATTGTGGTGATAGCTGTGATAGCCTGGGTAGTAGAACTTGTGGTACCTGTACGAGAACATTTGCTGCCGACTACCCCGGCTCCATCTGAACATTTTCATTTCACCTTACCATATCATGAAGAACGGCACCGACAGACTTACTTGAACAATAGCTTCATTCAAATATTGCATCATACTCACAATATGACGAACACTTCTAACTGTTGGGTATGTGGGATGTTGCCTGGACATCAGAAGAAAGGAGGCACACCGCTTATCCCGCTCCCTTTTTCCCACAATGGTTCTTGCAATGCCTGGTACACTCTCCTGTTCACTTTGCGCTGGCCAACAAAAGGAGGGTTGCTTTTCCGTTTAAATAAGATATGCTACCATGATCGGGAAGGCTATCCACAAGCTGAGGGTACTCGGTTCGAATGGGAGGAGTACCGCCCCGACAACGTATCTGCACCCCGAATTTACAGTAATCAACGGAACATTAACATGTCCAACTCTCATGTTATTAATGTTATAGATACGAAGGCTGATCTCTGTATACGTAATAAAGGTACAATCCCGGTTGGCAGAAGTGAATATAACACCACACTTACTTTTGATAGCCCGAATGGCATTTCATTTGTAGCCTCCCGAAATACATACTTCATATGTGGCAATAAAGGTTATCATCGTCTCCCGTCAGGAAGGTTAGGCACATGCTACATTACCTTTGTATTGCCCCCTATATTCATTGCCCCACCAATGTACCATAATGATTATGTTTTCTATCACGACTTTGTGCTAAACAGAGTCAAAAGAGCTGTAGTCCTTGAAGATATTGATCAAACCGATACTGCACTGCAACAATATGTAGATTTTAACTTGGGTTTGTTTTCATTTGTGGGAGCTGCTCTAAACAGTCGGAAGATACGACGATTAACTCGTGTTGTTGAAGCTGTTGCTAATGATACTGCTTTTGCATTGGGGAATATAACTGAAGAACTTCAAATATCTAGAATTGTAATGCTTCAGAACCGGATGGTTCTAGATGTAGTTCTAGCTGACCGAGGGGGGGCATGCCGAATTATCGGAAGTAGCTGCTGTGTTTACGTGCCAGACAATTCACCATCTGTATATGATGCCATATCCAAATTGCATAAAATTGCTGCTGAGATACATCCGGACAATGGTACATGGACCTTTTCGGGGTGGTTCTGGTCAATGCTTAGTACATGGGGCTGGAAGCTACTGACAATCTTATGTATCATAATTGGGATATTATTCTTCTTATGCCTATGTATACAATGTGGCCCTGCATTATGTTCTATGTGTTTATCAGCTTGTATTCCATCTAGGCGAGCTTTTGCCCAAAATGAATTAATGCTTCATAAAGAAGTGGCCCAGATCATGTCCATCGATATAGAAGATGAGTATCCTGATTATGTCTATTATGAGGTAGCTTCAGCTGAACGCTAAAAGGGTCGTCTGTCGTAATTTGACAATGACTGGGTTAGCGTTAAGCTTTGCTACAAGTTATTTCCTTCATCTTGGCCTTACTTGAAAACGCCATTTTGTATGTTACGGCGGCCATTTTAGAGAATGAGCTGCCTCGTGGTCAGCATGCCCTTTAGTCCTTTGTCCGTGCCACTGACCACTCGAGTTTGCCCAGCAACAGGCTATTTTTAGTAACGGTCAAGCCGGCACATGCGCAGTTCCGATTGACCAGTCACCCCTTTGGAATGTTCTGCCAAACTGACCAGTGGTGTTGTAACCCCTCCCATGAGTTGGCTGTGCTCCAAAAATGACCATATATGTACTTAAAACTCTGTAACCATGTACCGCCTACCTTTTCTTTATGTTTGTAAATTGTATAAAAGAAGGACTCGCACCGATGTTCGGGGTGATACTTCTTGCATTACCGAAGGGTGCTGTAGGACTGTACCAGCACCCCATGGGGTCTTAATAAACTTGTCTTTTGCATTTTCTAGTTTCCGTGCCAACAGTTCTTACGGTGTAGTGGGTATTCTGCGGAGTATGTAGGCCTGGAGAACCCAATACCACAATGTAAACACAACTACAACACCCAGATTGCATAAAACCATGAGATATAGTCGAGGATTGGAAGTGGTAATCTATAATAGTTTTATACACAAATGGAGCTAATAATTTGACCCTGTTTCCCCATTTCCCATAGTAGACTAATGACCACTGGGTCACCAGATTCCACTAATGTTTTTGTTTCCTTTCTCTTATCTTCAATGCAGAATTTACAAATCATGAAATCGTGTACAAAATACCTCGGTCATGGGAGCATAACATAACAAAGATTATTCATGCCTGGTCCAGATCCCAAGTGTCTCCAAAATAGAAGACTTTTGCACTGTGTTTATGTAAAGTAATAACACATTTTAAAAAAGCCCAATTTCAACAGGATTTTCCATTCACACATTATTTTAACCATATTGAAGGCATGTTCAGGGTGGCAAATAGGGCTTTACCTCATGTATAGGTAGATGCTAGACTGCAATCTTGGAAGCAGGAAGTGCGGCATCAAGGTGGAGACTTTGTCTTGCATTCCGCTCACCCGGGAGTAAAATATCTCCCACTTCCTGGTCAGGTAGCTAAATGGCCGGAAGGCGTGAAAAGGCCAACCATAAATGGATCAGTGACCTGGCATCAAGCAAAAGGGACAGGAGGACATTCAACATTGGGAAGGCAATGAGGCAGAGTTGATATTAAAATTCATAAAGGGCTGGGATGATACCCTAGCACAAGACCACTCTGCAATTACAGTGAGCATTGAAGCAGTTGGCAGAGTGGGAGCACCATGAAGTATTGAAGCAGCAGATCACACCGTAGTGCCCAGATCAGCAGACATCCCCTGACCAGTGGCACATACAAGGAGTTTTCAAAGGAGTTCCTGAGAGGCATAAATGCACTTATGGTTGCAGAGCTCTCCTCCACAACTTCTGAGCTCTTGAAACCATAATTCACACAGAAAAGGTAGAAATTGGGCTTTGTTGGAACTGGCAATTCCCAAACTTTTTGTCTTCCTCCCCCTATTTTTATGACTTTTTTTGGGGCTTTAGCACTCTGGCCACTTTACCACTGCTAATGAGTGCTAAAGTGCATGTTCTCTCTCCTCTAAAACTTGGTATGGTTGGCCTTCACCTGTTTGGCATATTTATTTTACTCGTAAGTTCCTTGTAAAGTGGTATCCCAAATCCCCAGGGCCTGTAAATTAAATGCTTCTAGGTGGCCTGCAGCACTGCCAATGCCCCCCACAGAAGTAGTCTTTAAAACATGTCTCAGATCTGCCACTGCAGAGCTGGTGCGTGCAGTTTACTGCCACTTGGCCCTGGCATTTAAAACTACTTGCCAAGCCTTAAACTCCCATTTTATTACACCTAGGTCACACCCATGGTAGGACCTAGGTAATCCTATGAGCAGGGTGCAGTGTAAGTAAAAGGTAGGACATGTGCCTCTATGTGTGGCATGTCCTTGTAGTAACAGACAGCCATTTTATTTCTCACTGTAGTGAGGCTTACTCCTCTCATAGGTTAGCATTGGAAATTACCTTATACATACTTAAGTGGTAATTCCTGATCTGGAAGGAGTAGCGTTGCCATGTTTGGTATGTTTGGAATGGTAACGCTAAATCCAGCTTACTGGTGAAGCCGTATTTGTATATTAGTATTTTAGAAATACCACTTTTAGAAAGTTCAAAAAGAACAATTGATGGACAGAATGCAGAACAATGTCATACATTCAACCTAGTACAGAGATCTAGGCCTAAATACCTCGTTTTTTTGCTTACCATGCCATTCCACTTTAGACCCAGCCACTTGCAAATCAGTCTTTACCCTGCGCCCAATGCGAACAGTCCAGCGCGAACTGCCAGGCCAGGTCCTCCCTGGACTGAAAACAAGCATCCTAGAACCGGTTTCGGGCTTTCAACCCTCATCAGCCAGATAGCTTGACTCCAGTGGCATGGAGAGCACGGGAGCCATGTCTGGGCATACCCGTCCCACTCGGGTGACAAATGCAAAAAGAACAATCGAAGGACAGGATGCAGAACAATGTCATACATTCACCCCAGTACAGAGATCTGGGCCTAAATTCATTATTTTTTTGCTCACCATGCCAATCCAGTTTAGACCCAGCTATATGCAAATCAGTCTTGACCCAGCGCCTAATGGGAACAGTCCAGTCTGAACTGCCAGGCCAGGTCCTCCCTGGATTGAAAAAAAGCATCCTAGGACTGGTTTCGGGCGTTCAGCCCTCATCAGCCAGATAGCTTGACTCCAGTGGCATGGAGATCACGGGACCCATGTCTGGGCATACCTGTCCCACTCGGGGTGACAAATGCAAAAAGACAATTGATAGACAGAATACAGAACAATGTCATACATTCAACCCATTACAGAGATTTAGGCCTAAATCCATCGTTTTTCTACTCACCATGCCATTCCAGTTTAGACCCAGCATATGCAAATCAGTCTTAACCCTGCACCCAATGGGAACAGTCCAGCCTGAACTGCCAGGCCAGGTCTTTCCTGGACTGGAAACAAACATCCTAGGACCAGTTCCGGGCTTTCAGCCCTCATCAGCCAGGATAGCATGACTCCAGTGGCAAGGAGACCACAGGACCCACCTCTGGGTATACCCGTCCCACTCGGGGTGACAAATGCAAAAAGAACAATTGATGGACAGAATGCAGAACAATGTCATGCATTCACCCAAATACAGAGATCTGGACCTAAATCCATCGTGATCTTGCTCACCGTACCATTCCAGTTTAGACCAAGCCATATGCAAATCAGTCTTGACCCTGAGGCACAGGGTCAAGACTGATTTGCATTTGTCCAGGTCAAAACTGGGGTGGCATCGTGAGCAAAAGAATGATGGATTTAACCCAGATCTCTTGACTGGAGGTGAATGTTTTGATTTGTTCTGCATTCCGTCCATCAATTGTGTGCCTTTTGCATCCTCACCCTAAGTGCACCTGGTATGCCCGGGCTCACTGTGCCACTGGATTCAAGCTATCCTGGCTGAAGAGGGGTGAAACCCCAAACCCGGTCCTAGGATGCTTGTTTCTGGTCCAGGAAGGACCTGGTTTAGGAGGTTAGGCTGGACTGTTCCCATGAGGCACAGGGTCAAGACTGATTTGCATATGACCAGGCCTAAACTGGGTTGGCATGGTGAGCAATAGAATGATGGATTTAACCCGGATCTCTTGACTGGGGGTGAATGTTTGGTTTGTGCTGCATTCCGACCATCAATTGTTTGACTTTTAGATAGTGGGCATTTCTCTGTGCTTATGACTCTATGTGCTTTGCATTCAGACTCAAATACATGCATAGGGCTGGGTGACTGCTACACTTGGTACATACTTTCCAGGCAACCACAACACAGGAACGTTTCGGCTTGTTGCCCTGCTAGCTTCTGTGCTACTGAAAGGACTCAGATGGACTGTGTTGCTGCGTGTTTCCTTGCTGCCTGCTGCTCCCTGACTCTGGTCGTACCAGACACCGTGTGGGACTTGTAACCAGACACTGCTGACTCCACAGACTGCACATTACCGGAGGACTGCTGTGCTGCCAGGAGAGACCGCCATTGGGAACTCTTGCTTTGTTGTGCTGGCCTGCCTGCCAACATGGCAGCTGGAGAGACTGCCACCTTGCAACCTGCCTTCTGTGCCTGCTGGCTACCTGGCCCCTTCGTGTGCCCCACCAAGAGTGTTTTCCAAGGGCATGTTGGCTTGTCCCCTGTTTTCCCAGAGTCTCAGGATCTGAAGAGACTCTGCAACCACCTGATTGGTGTGGGACTCTGAGTCCGGCAATAACTAGTGCCTCGCGGCCCAGCGCTTGATTAGGCTAAAGTGTAGAATGCTCTATGTTGTCTAGCAACGGCCCGCCTTGCCTGCCTGCAGCTAGTGTTGAGTGCTTTGTTCTGGCTGAATCTGAAATGCGTTCACTTTTTGCTAAATTCTCCAAATCAGCTTGTGGTGAGCGCTGCTCAGTGTGAACAGAATCTGCATGTGGAGCACTCTCAGACCTTTTAATGAGCTGTGTGTGTTGGTCTTCAGCATGGCCCCCCAAGCAAGGGGAGGAAACAATGAGTACCAGTCCTGGAGTTAAGTGCTGAGGCACCATCCCCATGTACATGACATCGACGCAAGCCGCTAAGAACCCCCCTATGAGGCCCCTCCTGAAGGAAGCCACTGTGCAGTTGCTACGCAGTGGCGACGTGCTACCTCTGCTGACGTCGCTGCAGCGCCTCCAGCCCAGTTGATCAGCGTATCCCCAGAACAAATACTGCTGCTGCGGGTCTCCTACATCACAACGGGCACTGTTCCAGAGGCCGCAAACATGCCTTTGGCCTCTCCTTCTCTGCCCCACTTGAAGGGTGTCTGTGGGCAGTGGACTCCCTCTTTCAAGGAGAACCATGGGTGAGTCGGGCCCTGGGGGAGTTTTGTTGCCATCCCATGCTTCATTTGTGGGCGGCTCTGTCTTTTTTATCACTGCAAATCGGTATATAGGCCCTTTGAAGTCCCAGTGGAGCTGTCCCACGCTCCTTCGTGGGTTGTCCTGCCCTGCATTATTCTGTCACTGCGATAGTGGTCTGAGAGGCAACGGAGGACTTCAGACATGATGTACTTGGGGGCATTGGTTTCACTTCTTACATGGTGGGGTAAGACCTTAACGGAGGTCCCCCAAACATTAGGAACTTGTTCTATTTAGGACAAATGTCATCACTGTATACCCTTTATAGACCCGTAGGTACCCTTGTATCATATGGTTTCTTCATGTACACTTTTTCATAATCTGATGCATTTGATGCCCTATGTTTTCACTAATGGTATGAAGGATTTCAATTTGATCCTTGTGTTGTCGGGATAATGAGGACTAGTTCAGTTTTTGCATAACATGCACAGTATTTATGATTCATGTTGTTTTGGTCTTATGTTATGTATAACTAGCAGCCCGCCCCGACGTTGTCCGAGGATGAAATAGAATATCTGCATTGGTTGTAATAGGCAAGGCAAATTTGTTTCAAAACCTGCCTGTGTGTCCGTTCAGATCCCCTCATCCGGTGCAGCTGAAGGTGAGCCTGTGCTCTTCTGTTTGTTGTCCTTGCCGCAATATGCGAACGTGTGTGTCCGCTGTCACAATGCTAGTCCCACACAGAACGCTTATCGCAAGCTGCATAATACCGCAGGCTGTTGCCGAATGCACACGCCCATCGCTGTATGCACACGCCCATCGCAGAAAGCACACGCCCACAATGGACTACTTTCTCCCAAACGTTCTTTTTCCCTTCTAATGTATATGTTGGGCTGGTGTATAGCCTATGTCCATCTGCTGATACTCTCCTTTCCAACGCTGTATTGGGTGTTCCAGTTGGCACTGTGGTTCCGGAGCTTACCCGCCTCAAAGTTTTGGGCACTCTCTTAATAATATTAGTATGGATATACATTACATCATTTTATATAATCCAGTGTGGAGACTCTTTAATAGTGTGTTGATTGTGTTTCTGAATGAGTGTGTTGTGCAAACACTTTACACGTTGCCTCTGATGATAAGCCTGACTGTTTTGCGCCAAGGTACCAGAGGGTGATCACAGGTTATCTTTGGTGTATACATTACTTCCCTGACTAGAATGGTCCTTCTGCCTGGCTTAGGTCACGTTCATAACCTATCCAAACAGAAACCCAAT
This sequence comes from Lissotriton vulgaris, assembly GCF_964263255.1. Classification (NCBI taxonomy): domain Eukaryota; kingdom Metazoa; phylum Chordata; class Amphibia; order Caudata; family Salamandridae; genus Lissotriton; species Lissotriton vulgaris. The sequence continues at coordinate 928,651,736 of NC_141687.1, forward strand.
TTCTAATAGGCATTCCAAAAGCATAGTTTTCTTTTGAGGTTTGTTCACAAATATGTACCACTATGAGCATTCTAAAATTAATTCTCACTCCCCTTTCCTCCCATATAGGGGTCATACGTTTACTCACTGCCAGGGCTTTGTTAACTCTTTCTTACAGTGGCAAAAACAGCACATCACCTCCAATTTGGTGTGGGTGTATGAGAAGGAGTTTTTCCACTATGAAAATAATTTTTAACCACAGAGGAAAAAAACATAAAGGGAACATTTTTATGGGGGATCTTATTATCTCTGGGTGGATTTCTCTTCTATGTACAACTGTGCATGGTGGAAATAGGATCCAGCAGGAGATGGCTGTACAATCTGTTACCATTGAGGCTAAATTAAGGTCAAAACGATAGATTCATACAGCTGTTTTTCTTTCATTTTTTGGAAAAATGCTAACGTTACCTCATTTGTGCCTTTTCTGACAACTGGGCCTTAAAACGTTAATAATGAATCAATTTTTGAGTCTCAATACCATGGTGCACAATCTGGTGTATCGTTCATCTTCACCTATATTTGTAACATCTAATTATATTTTTACTTTGAGCTAACACTCCTATTTTAAAACGTCTTCAGAGTAAAGGAGGGGAGATATGTACAGAGGGTCAGAGGTGGTTCTTACAGTAGCAGTTCCATCTGAATTCAACAGCAAAGCCTGTAATTCCAACTCTAGAGAGTGGGGAACTAAGGGGAAAGATGTCTGCTGGACACGTGAATTAAGTGTTCCAATTATTTAAGTGTAGGTCATTTGTTCTATATTTTAGCGAGAGCACTCTAGCACCAGTGTGCAGCGGTAAAGTGCATAGTTCTGAAGCCAGCAAAACCGAATTCAGCAAAACAGAAGCAGTGAAGGGAAAAGTTTTGAGTGTGACACTGCAGAGAGGGAAAGATCGAAGGCTGCAAGAATTTAAATATTTCTGGAGCCCAATGAAAATACATTTTAAGAAAGAGAATGAAGTGTGGGCCAATAAATGTCATGTTCAGGGTGTTAAAAAATATTAATTTTAATGTCCTATTTTACTCTAAGTTTCCTCAATAAATCAACCACGGACCATTTTACTTTGCCATGCGGTTGCTGACAGTGCCGTGGCAACTAACTTTAACAAATGAAATAAATAATTAGCGGTGTGCTGAATTTAAGTCGTCTCCCTTTATGTAATTAAGAAAATATTTCAGAAAACGTGATGTACGTTTCGTACCCCAACGTTTAGAACTAATTTATAGAGCTTAATGTAATCATTTTGGAGTAGGCATTTCATGCTAAAAAAAAAAAAGAAAGGTAAATCGCACATATGAACAGCTTTCGCTCACATACTGTACATTTACGTTGTTCCCATGCATCAGCAATTGGATTTTTTTTCCCTGAATGGAAAATGATACAATATGGCATACATTCAGTTGTGAAGTTTAAAAAGCGTAACGTTAAATGCTGGAAATTACACACAAATTATTACGGAATATAGACATTTTTACATGGGCCCACTATGAATAGCAATTTGTCATGTCAAAGGTATCCAGACTAAGGGACATCTTTGAACGCTTTTAAAATAGACCTCATGTTTAAACCCCCACCAATAAATGAACCTTTGCAAGAAATCTCAGGGATAGATTGCGTATTGTGTGTATTTTTTCATTTTGCATGTTTTGAAAGAGCACTTAAAAGATCCCTGTTGTGAATAATCGGAGTTGACATAAGTGGATGTTGGTACAATCAAATGTTCAGGTACATATAATGATGAATGCTGTTCCAATTTTGTTTTCTGCAGTTAATACGTGACAAAAAAAATCAATATGCGCTGTTATGTCACGAAATAGTCACAAGTTCTTTGAGCACAGGAAAATGACATAATTAGAAAAAAAGGGTATTGTCTGAAATCGAAAGAAAAAAGTGTGGGAGTGGTTTGGCTTTGAAATGGTGCGGGGAATCAATCCGGGAAGCAGCCTGCCCGCCAAAGGAAATAGCGCGAGATCACTTTAGATGGATCTTGCTGCGCTCCCCTCAAAAGGAACTGAAAGGACGCCGTGGAACAGCGGGCTGCACAAAGCAAGCTATTGTTGTTACCTCAAATGGTTTTGCATCTGCTAAGTAGTTGGCTGGTTATTATCGACTTAATAGCCTGACGAGCCTCTCTCATTTTAATGGGAGCCCAAGCAGGGAATCTTCCAATGATAAATGTGCCACTGGGAAAGATGCCCTTTGTTTTGTTAAGTACAGACAATATATTGAGCCTCGGAAGCTTGGAGTGTTCTTTTAGATGAATAACTTTGACACTTTGTTAGTTTAAAAACTACAACTAAGACATGCTGTAACCAGTGGGTCACCAGAGTTGGTTAAAATACGATTAAATCTTGTGAACTAGTACGTTTCCCACTGGTTCATTTCCCTAGTCCAGAGGTGAGACTCAATCAAAATTGGGTAAACGATAATTGAGGCGCATTTTTTAGACTTCTGAGCATGAGATGGTGGAGCACATAAGCTCTGAACAGGCAACAAGTCCTCAATGAGCAGCCAATCCTCTTTGAGCATGGTCTTCTGTTGGGTAGTGTTAGATGCTATACAGTGGAGGCTCCTCCATTATGGCAGAGGAGCATCGTCCCACTGCTTTGAGAAGTGTATTATCATTTTATGTTTCCCTGCTTTGGGGTGGGCTGCTCTGCTCACATAGCAGGGCAGGGGAGAAGTCGTTTGCCCACTGTTAAGTGCTCAGTACTCTTTGGTCTGCCCTCTGGGGCCGCCCAAACCAGTCAATTTTTCCTGCATTACAGCCCTCGTGGAGAACAAGCCCAGGCCCCCATTCCCAGGTGGAGCATCATACATGGACGCTCAAAACCAATCACAACACTGCATTGCAGCGTTGTGGTAGGGCAGGGGAGCCTGGCTGTTCTACTGGCTTTCTGTCCCACGAGGAGAGGATAAACAAGGAGCAGAGACGCAGCGGTGGGAACCGACGGCAAGGTAAGTGTGTCATTTGTTTTGTTTTTCATTGTGCTATCTCGCCCCCCCTCTCCCACCCCGTGCCTGCCTCCGCTATTTAAGCCAGCCAGCTGCTGCTGGCTATAGAATGTTTTCTGGGGCTGTCAGCCAATCAAAGTGCAGTGGAACACAAATCTGCAGTGCCTGACTGGCGAAAGTCTCTCTTGGCCTTTAGTTTAAAATGGAAGATTCATTAAATATATGGTCCAGATATTTCTAAAATTATAACTCGTCATGCTCGACCCAACCACCTTTTTTGAATGCTAATTTATCAACAACCCCTAAACAGACTTACAGCAACCCAACATAAGCCCAATCCTTGAGTATATTCTACCTTTTTTCCTCATTTGATGTAATTCTGTTTAGCCGCTTTTGCTGTACTAATTCAACACTAATCCTTTATGGGTTCTGGAGTAGCGTGCTACTCGCCGAAAAAGCACTTTGACACCTCATCAGGGGTAGTAAGCACTACATAAATACAATAACATACAATTCAAAGTGCATTTACTTTATTGAACAATTTTGCACAGATCCATCAAACAGCAACAAAGTTAAGAAAAAAAATCCTTTCCTATGTAAACTCTGACCTCGCCATAAATGCACTGGCACTTTCACAGTCAGGGTAACACATGTGGGGAGGCTCCACTTGTGTTACACAACAATGTTAATAAATAAAACATTAAAATCAGCGCAACTGCTTATATGGTTTATGCCATGCACTTTTTCAAGTGTATTTGTTGTAACAAAAGGTATTGAATCAAAACCAGGATGCGAGTGGTTCAATTTGTGCAGCAAGTTAAGATCAAATCAAAGAAATCTTGCGACCATAAAAAAGATGATTACATGTCTAATGAAATTGTTGCATGTTTTACTTCAGGCTGTAAAAAGTGTTTTTCTCCTGTCAGGTTCACTATACTGTGGTGAGAAACTCAAATTTGACCTTTGCAATTCTTCAACAAATGTGTGAACGCACTTTTATTAAAGAGAAAGAAAATATAATGGATAGCTGGAATGAGGTCCAGTGTTGCATTTGAGACATTCTGATGACATCAAATGCCATGGCCGAATGCCATGTGATTTGTAAAAGTCACCAGAACCCACCGAAGGCAAAATAGGACCACATCATACGTATTTTGTAGTATGGCATATTAATTTTGGAGCATTTATCTAGCAAAAGTTCCTTTTTTATAAAGTGCAGCTAACAATATGCACTGACTGGAATAACAACTTTTAGGCTTGGTAGACATGGGATTTCTGGTCGGCTATGTCTTGTGCCAAAGCCAGGCAGATACCACCACTCTAGTCAGGGCAAGGGAGTTACACACTAAGGATAATCCCTGCTCACCCCCTTGGTAGCTTGGCACGAGCAGTCAGGCTTATCTCAGAAGCAATGTGTAAAGCGTTTGTGCAACACACACACACAGCAGCAACACACTAGGCACACCACAAAAGAAACTCCACACAAGGTTATATCAAAAATAGCCTTTATTTTGTCATAAACACATTAGAGTAGTAATCACACAATATACACTGCGCCAACTGGAACTGGGCAATATTTACAGGGGATTATATACCCATGGCAGGGCAAATTGGGCCACTGTCAGAACCATCACAAAGTGAAAAGAGTAGATGTAGAACTTCTAATAAAAGTAGATCGCAACCAGTATGTACTGGCAAACACTGTACTCAGCATTATCACATTAGGCATAAGTCACATTAGGCCCACACCTCATTAGCATAAACACATTACGCTACCTCTGTAGGCATAATCACATGGGGCCTCCAGCATAAATCACATTAGGCCTAAACATATTATACATTATCACTGTAGGTATAAATAGTGCACCGCCATCACACTATGAAAGTGCACACAGCACCTTCCCTTGGGCCTTGCACCCTTGTGGCACACACAGGTAACAAATCTGACCCCAGGCCAGCTGGCCCTACACTGGGGCTCCAATGCCCTATGTCCAACAGTCAGGGCATGATCTGCCATTGAAGCAAACACAAAATGCGCAAATGAGCTGGCCGTGTGGGGGTGCAACTCACCCCTTCCTCACTTACACAGAACTAGCCCCCAACGTTGCAGCTGCCCCCTGTCAAGCGGGTTAGCTGAGTATCGGCACAATCCGTGCGGGCAATTACTATGCCCTCTGAGCCCCACTGGGACTCCAAGTAAAAGTATGCCAAACGTGGCAGCTGCCCACTGTCAGGTTGGGCAGCTGGAAAATCAGAGTGGGCACCCACACCACCCTAGGTTCTCTCACAGGGGGTGGGCACCGGCAACGTGCCCTGACACCCCCCAACCACAGTACAACTGACCCCACTCACCGGGCTCTTCTGTGGCTGCTGCAGACTCCGTCTCCTCTGGGCTCCAACTGGCTCAACAGCACGCAGGGCTCTCTCCGCTCATGAGAGCCCCGCCTCTACTTGAGCACAGGTGCTGAGGATCCTCCTCGCGTCTCCAGGTCTCTCTCACCAGCTCTGCAGGCTATGTGGGTCTTTTCCACACAGGGGGAGACTCTGCTATTCACCTGGTCTGCAGGCAAGGCTCCCTTCACCTCACTTCCCCGGGACCACCCCTCCTGGGACGCGGGACCCGGGACTTTGTTTTACATCTTTCCGCCTTCACTTCCTGACTCCGGCCGGCCTTAGCTTCTGTCCTTCGTCCCCTCCCTCCTCCAGGCAAGGCTGCCCGGCTTCCTCGTCCCGTCTGCAGCGCTTCTTCTCCCCGGGCCACTGCGGTCTTGCCTTTTTGGCAATGCCGGGTGGGCTCCCGCTAGGAGCACCATTGCGGGGTGAGCACCTGCTTATAGGATACGCAGGAATGCGGGGTGGGCACCCGCCAAAGCATTAAATCACCATGAAGCGGTGCTACTTTCGGCTCTCCGGAGGGGGAATCACCACATCGGGATTCCCTTGATGTATGCTGCAGCTCCGTTCTGCAGAGCCCACTCCCTCTCCTCATGATCAAATCTGACTAAATTGCTCCCAGGGTCTAGGTGCCACAAAGTCCTTAGAAAGGCAGAATTAAAGAGTCTTTGGTGCTGGGGAGATCCCAGCAAAGTGCAGCCAGGCAGGCCAGCACGCAGGGACCCCCAGGAAACAGCAGCTGGATCCTGCCGCGGTTCCTCTTGGCAGCACAAGCTCAACCAACCTCATGGGGTCACAGCCCCTTTATTTATAGGACATTTTACTTTGTCTGTAAGCACAAGGCTTGGAGAAACCAGTCCTAACTGGTCCTGGAGCACTCTGTTTACCAGGCTCCTCTTTCCTATTGTTAGGTGGGGGCTCGTCATCAGACACACCACATGGGGGCGGAGCCACCATTCACTAGGGCTGGCACAATGCTATTCAGGGACCAGGGACTTCCCCTCCCACTACTCAGAATGCAGATGTCTCTATTCAGCCTAGCGCTTACTCATCCTGTCCCTCCTGGAGCCACACACACCTCCAGCTCCTGTCACGCACAAGCCAGACATGCAATTCACATCAGGCAGGCAGACACATAGCACACAGAAATGCCAACTTTTAAAAGTGGCATTTCTAAAATAGAGCACACTATTACGTAGCATTTATTATCACTATTCCACACATACCAAACTTCACCACAGTGCGCCTCTCATATCAGGGGTTACCCATGAATCACTTATCAAGGAACCCCCAATGCATTCCTATGGGAGGGCAGCCCCACAGTAGTGAAAAACCAAAATGGCTGTTTTTCACTACCAGGACATGTCACTCACTTAAGGTACATGTCCTATCTTTTACCTACAATAAACCCTGCCCATATGTCTAGCTAGGGCCTAACTTAGAGGTGACTGACATGTAGTAAAAGGGGAGGTCATGGACATGGCACACCCTTTAGGTGTCATGTCACAGCGGCAGTCACAATGCGCACACAGGCCCTGCAATGGCAGAGGCCTGAGATAGGTTTGAAAGGTTACTTTGGTGGGTGGTGCAACCAGCACTGAAAGCTCATCAGAAGCATTTAATTTACCAGCCCTGGGTATATGAGATACCACTTTACAAGTGACTGACAAGTAAATTAAATTGGACAAAACAGGTGTAGACCAATCCTTATAATTCTTAACACAGAGAGCACACGCACTTTATGCTGGACAGCAATGCTAAAGTGCCCAGAGGCATAGACCCACCAACACCATGTCAGAAAAAAGGCTAGAAGAAAGGCAAAATTAAAAAAAAAAGTTTAGGGATGACCCTGCTCAAAGAGCCAAGTCCAACAAGGCCTTTATTAATTTTTTTGAATAGATTATTAATAGAACAATGTGCAATGGGATTGAGGGTTAGTATATTTAGGCGATTCTGGTGCTGCACCATTAAGTGCATCATTATGGAGTTACTGCATTCATAGCATCACTTGCAGATTTCACCCAAAGAGTTGTTTCTATCTAAAATGGATAAAAATAATACTCACAAAAAATGAGCCTCATAATTTGCGTGATTCCAGTAATCTAGATAATATTGCCACATAATCCGATCCTCCATGCCGCATAATCCTTATAGCCCTTGCAATGTAAAAGCTTCAGATTGGTTTGGGGGCTGCTATTATGACAATAAGATCCACATTTCACCGAAATGTGATATTTCAAGCATATTTTGTTTTCAAATTGCTGTTTAGTGTATTTACATTTATCACATTAAATGCTTGATAACCTCAGTAAATGGGAAACTTTTTCAATTTTCGAGCAGAAATCTTCTGATTTGCTTTGGTGGTAACAGAGGGAGGAGTTTGACTGTGGCTCATCTTGCACTGATAGTTTGGCACCTCTGCAGGTATGGAGGAGGTCAAAAAGTCCACCCCTCTCTGTTTGCTGCTCTGTTTGCTACTCCCAATGCCTATTTTTGCCAGACTGATCAGAGGGCCAGATGTACAGAGCCCTTTTGCATTCAAAAATGCTCCTATTCAGAGTTTGCAACGGCAAAAATGTATTTTGCACTGCTATAAAAACAGTCTGTAATATTTCTGACTCCCAACATGGGTTTAGAAATGCATAAGTAATTGCTATGTGGAAGGAGCATTTTGTAGGCGTATTTTTTCCAAATACAGAATCCTATCCATATGTATGAATGATTTGGGACTGAAAGATGGTATTAAATAATTGAAAAGATACTGACCCACAGGATGAGGTGATAACCCATTCCCAAAAGGGAAGGGGGTCCTCTTGGAACCACATCCCCTTTGTGAACGTTAACAAGTTTGTTAGGGAGGAGGCAGCGGCCCATGGGACCACTGCCAACTCTCAAACCAACTTTAAAAACAATATCTTTTCTTTTAAATGTCCAGTTTTCTTTATGGAAAATGAGCTGCAATAAATAGTCATCATCATCATCCTCATCATGATCTTTATTTCGGCACCATATGCCATAAAAGGTACAGATAACATACAATAGAAACATTATTATTAAAATATTGAAAAATGTTAAAACGTGTAAAACCGATATACAGAAATAGAAGCCAGCCTTTAACATACAGACATTGTCGATGTAATAAATTTATAATTTGACAGTTGTCATACATCTCCAACTAGAAAATATCTTCTCCTATGCCAAACTATCCCCAAATATTTGGCTAATGCGAAGACTATATACCCAGATAAATCGGTCTTAAAGACCCTATATGCATGCAAGCAGTGAGAGAACCCCAGTTTTTTACACACTGGGACAATCCATTTCCTCCTCGTCTGCACGTATGCATTGCAAAAAAACAATATGTGCAAATCAGTTTCCTGTTCGGACTTGCAACCTGGGCAATGGGTCGGGGAAGATTCAGCCCATTTACTGGTATAGGCCCATATCGGCAAACTGCCATACCTCCATTGAAGATACAGTTTCCTAATGGTAGTTGGGAATATAACATCTAAAACAGTTTCAAACCTGTAGATGTCCTTAGTTATTAAAAATGATACCGTTAAAGTACCTAGGCCGGTTCTTTGTAAATGTGTGGCAAGTTTGCTATCCTGAAAGTGAGTAGTCAGCTGCCTCTGTGTGACCCTGGAACATGATGACAATGGGTCAGACCATAAAGTGGATAACCCTAGTTTCCCTAGTTCTGTCTTTATGTAATTTAACCAGGGAATTTTCCCAACATTTGGTAGAGTAAGAATTTCCTGGAGTTCTTGCCTATAGTTATCTAACTCTGGTACAGTCCATATCCTGCGCCAGAATATTAACGTCTGTAGTCCCATATCTTCGTCGAGGGGTCTCAAGCCCAAGTCCAGTCTCATTGGCAACAGGGGAGTGCTAGGGGGAAGTGATAAGAGCTGTCTAATAAATGTATTCTCTATTGCTACTAGATCATGGTTGCACATGTAGCCCCAGAGTTCACTACCATACATGACAGCAACCCTAGCCTGTGCTCTGTCGATATCTAATGGGGGACCAACCAGCTTAGAAGAAGATTTATTTTTAGTAACAAGCTTAATAATTCCGCCAGCTATTTGGGCCAGTTTTAGCTGTGATTTCTCCCGTTGGTGCCCCATGACATTTTTTTCATTTAGGGTAATCCCCAAGTACTCAAAGGTTCGAACCCTCTCTAGCCTATTGGCGCCAATATACGGATTAGGGCGAGTTTTAGATGGTGGGTTGAAGACCATATATTTTGTCTTCAATGCATTGATCTCGAGGCCATGATCTTTACAAAATGCCTCGATACCATTGAGGACTCGCTGTATCCCCATTGGCGACTTGGACAGCAGCAGGGTGTCGTCTGCGAACATAATCGCCAGCACCCTGCTGCCTCCAAGCTTGGGGGGCATCACTGTTTTCAACCCCATTCAGGTGGGCGATTACCCCGTTGACGTAGAGGCAAAACAGGGTCGGTGCAAGCACACAACCCTGTCTTACCCTCCTGCCAACGGGCAATCTGTTGGACTATGTTCCCTCCCTGCCACATCTGACCTGAGCATAGTTGTCAGTGTGTAGTCTGACGACCATGTTTAAAAGATGTTGCGGGACCCCCAGGCCAGAAAGCACAGACCAAAGTTTCCTACGAGGTACAAGATCAAAAGCTGCTCGTAGGTCAACAAATACAGTGTAGAGGCTGCCACCCTCCAACTGTACCTTTTTCCAAAACAAGATGGTAAGACGAAAGACTTGATTTATAGTGGATACTTTATTCCTAAACCCTGCTTGGTAGGGGCTCAGGACTGAGTGGTCTAGCATCCATTCTAACAGGTGATCCAAGATCAGCCTAGCAAAAATCTTTTGGGGGACGTCAATTAGACTGATGGGCCTATGAATGACTGGGAGCAGAGGTGAACCCTTCTTGAAGATGGGAACAATCTCCACCCCCAGCCAAGTAATAGGCACCAGCATCCCTCCAAGAATTGCGTTAAATAAGACCTGTAGGTAAGGAACCCAAACCATGGGTTCATTTTTAAATAAGTCACCAGGGAGTTTGTCCGGCCCTGGGGCTTTTTCTGCAGCAAGTCTGGCAATAGCTGCCCCAACCTCTGCCAGGGTGAATCCCCTTCCCTTTCTTTGCCCTCTGAACAGGATTCAGCATCTCAGCTAGGGTGCTACACAACTCCAGATGAATTGCACCAAGTTCTCTATGGCTCTCCTCAGACGGGAGTTGGAGAATAATATTTTCAACTTTTTGCAAGACTGAAACAGTCTTTGCATAGAGCCTCTGGATGTCCTTAGGGCTTCCTACAATTTTGGGCCATCGAACTCTGCGCCGATTACTAGAATCATACTCGAGTTCATGAGGTCATCACCCCCCTGCATAGAAAAAGTAGCACCAGGGACCGAGATTATTAGAATCAGCGCATTATGGTCGCTATCATCTCACTGGGTTACCTTAAAAACTACAACTATGGCCCATTCAGACATTTAAGCCAGTATATAATCCAGGTGGGAATTGTGCCCCGGTTTGTTGAAGGTTGGTTTGGGAGGAATATTTCCACTTACCCGGCCATTGCAGGCCCTTAGAGAATTTGCTAAGGTTAGGCACATGATCTGTGTCGCTAGTGGTGTCCAAGACTTCACTGGCGGGCCAGCTAGTTTAGGAACTCCCCATTGGTCATCCTCCTCAATGGTTGCACCTTCTAAAAATAATGGGAGAGGCTCAAATTGGCAATTAAAGTCTCCCCCAACCACGCATGGGGTACCTTGGAGGATAGTACTCAGAAACAGTGCTAGTTCTTCGATGGTACTAGAAACTTTTGTTATGCCCACTGGTCTTGAGTAGACATTGATCAGTGCCAATTTTACGGCATTGGGCCATTCCAGGGGTATGCACTGGACGTCTGGAGAATTAGTTACGAGAGCTCTCACTTTACAGCCCAAATGGGAGCCCACCCAGATGAGTAGTCCACCAGACGGGCGTCCCTTCCCCTTCCAGTTCGCCCAGATTGAAAATGTATCAAACCCTGCACGCCGATGGTCTTCTCTTACCCATGTCTCCTGGAAGAGGCAGACGTCATGTAAATCTATAAATGCCCCCCAATCCGGGGAGTCTAGTTTATTCACCAGACCCACCAAGTTCCAGGAGACAATGGAGATGTAGCCCCTATTACAAAGGTCTACATTGAGACTATTGTTTTGCCCGTTTGTAACTGGATCTGCTAAAACCCGAGTGGCCTGTAGGCAATTCCGGTCACCGGGGAAGGAAGCAAACGCCAAAGTCCTGCTGAGAGCGGCTCCCGTGGAGCGGGGGCCGTGAGCAGTAATGAAGCAGTGAAAGGAGGGTGAAAGTGGTGAAAGGAGGTGGGGCACGCCCCGGAAGAGGCACCAGCTGTAGATGTTAGAGGGAATGCTGGTCCTCGCAGTCCCGGGCTCCCGCTGTGGGTCCTAGTTGTCAGGGTCCTCCACAAACTATCAGCCTCCACAATGGCCACGGCAGGGAAAACAGCAAGTTCAAGTTCAAGTTCAGGAATTTATATAGCGCACTACTCACCCAGAGGGTCTCAAGGTGCTTAGGGAGGGGGTTCATTATTTATCGAATAGCCAGGTTTTAAGTTCTTTTCTGAAGGATATGTAGTTCTGAGTAAGGCGGAGGTGAGTGGGGAGTGAACTTCAAGTTTTGGCCGCCAAGTAGGAGAAGGATCTTCCTCCCATGGTGGATCTTTGGATGCGCGGAACTGCAGCGAGGGCTTGATTGGAGGATCTTAGTTGGCGGGTGGGTGTGTAGAAGGACAGTCGAGTGTTGAGGCATTCGGGTCCTATTTTGTAGAGGGCCTTGTGTGCGTGGGTGAGGAGACGGAACGTTATTCTCTTGTTGACGGGAAGCCAGTGGAGGTCTTTCAAGTGACCGGTAATGTGATCTTGGCGAGGGATGTCCAATATAAGTCTCGCTAATGCGTTTTGGGGAAGGAAGCAAACGCCAAAGTCCTGCTTTACATTATTCAAAGGTAACCACAGACATGCTGATGTGTTGACACCAGTAGGTCAACCACCCCTGTGATGGCCTCCAATCTGATTAAGTCACAATTTGCAAACTGACTCATGAATAATTCTGAAGTGGACCAGATTGCAACCCACTCTTAATCTGATTTTCTGAACCACCACATTTGTGCATAGGTTGGTATAGAAAATTATTTACTGGTTGCAAATTGCACATCTGACCCACAATACTTACATACTTGTTAACCAATATTCCCTTAATGCAAACCCCGAAGCCAATGTATTCATTTTTCTTTTGTTGTAGATTTATATAGCGCAAACTTGATGTATTGGAGTGCTTTACATGAGCACACACGTAACACAAGTATACTTTAATTTCTTGTTAGGCACGGGGTCATTAAGTGATTTGCCCGGAATCACAGGAGGCTGAGCCGATGCCGAGGGTCAAACCCGGTTCACCAGCTCCAAAGTCGGTAGCTCTAGCCGAAAGGCCACAACCTCTGCCCTATTCATGGAACTTCTCTGGAAGCATTTTCCTCCGTATAAACACCAGGCAGTACTGTACCTTGCACATTGTGTTGATACCATTACCGTATCTTCACTTTCCTTGTTTCTATGTGTCCACTGAACTTCACCAGTTAGTCAGTCAGTCAAGAAGTCAACTCTGAGTAGCATTTGTTTTCCCTCATCACTGTAAGATGTATTTCTTTTGATTCTTGTCTCAGCCACATATGCACAAACAGACTCTTGATACTCAAGTGTCTGTAAAAATGCTTAAGATACCCATATACCTCTTCTCACTTAAGTGCCCTCTACAGCTAGTTGTACCACTCATAGAAACTGCGTTGCGGCACTACACGTGAGTTTATGCATATAGTTAATTGTCACTTTCTAAGTACATGTTACGTGCAGTCATTCCATCAATTTTAATTCAGTGCACTGCTTGGATAGCAAAATCAAATATCTATTTTTATTTCCATTTTGAAAGTTTTTCTTATTAAATCTCCATTAAGAAGCATACACACTCTCTCTTTGTATAGGTGTAAAGATGGTACTGGAAGATCCTGTAAAAGTGGAAAATCTTGTGATCTAGCAATGGCAATGCTGCTGACTTGGAGGCCATGAAAGGTTTAAATATTGATATTTTAAGGTTCTATCCTCTCTAGTGCTGCTTCTGATGTGACTAATAATAGTCAAAGTGTCGTCATCAGTCAGACCAGCGACAGTATCAATGGTGATGTCATATGGGATGTGATGAGTGCAACTATCTGCAATAAAAAGCAGTCGATTATTAAAACTGAGTTGGGTGTATATTTAAGGTAAGATAGCAACAATAACTGATGATCTACTATGATATACTCTGCGTGCGAACGCACATGTATGTGCACGTGCAATTCATTGGTGAGTATAATTTGGGCAAAAATGCCACATGATTTAAATTGGTCTTTTTATGTTCCTAGATATGAATGCTCTTCGCTGGCCATCAATCCCGCCCGCTTAGCACTGCTTACAATTCACTTTCATTTAATGTTACAAAAAGAATAAAACATTTTTAAAAACCTGCATTCATTTTACACAATTCATCAGTCTCTGCTGTTTGACTACTGCCTAGGAGAGCTTGTTCTCCTCCTAATTGCAAATGCTAATTGCTCGTATTACAAAACTCCATTAGGCAGTATATTTCTACTGCCTGTAATGAGGTGTTTGGATTAAACGACTCACTAAAAGTCAATAAAGAGGAATTCACATTTGGCTATTCCTCCCATTTTTCAAAGACCATGTTAGTGCATTGTTATTTCTCCCAGAAGACCCACATTCATTAAAGAGTTTAAAGAAGCTGGAAATGAAATACATTCTAATGAGAGACGGAGCAGGAGGGTGTGCGGGGGATGGAGGGTGAGGGAGGGTGAGGCGCGGCGTGCAGCCGTGCTCTTGCCATAAGGATTCTAGAGCAGAGAGTGGGAGCCAGACTATTGTGTCATTAAGGTCTTGATTGTTCCAGGTCATAAAGCAGCACTTATGAATTAAGCTATTGTGATTATAATGTAGATCAATCCGATGTCCTTAAGATTGCCTTAAAAGTTCAAGGATCCTGCCTTGATGACTGATTGTTAGGTTTTGCTTTAACCAATATTTTTTGATTTTACTAAAAAAATGTGTGTAACATATATTTTGTGGTTGCCATCTGCTCTCTCCATCGATTGGTATGTTATTGAGTCATTCACATTTTTCTTCCATCCACTACAGCTTCCAGCCTGGAGTACATTTCAGCATCAGGCTTACTTAACTGTGAGGGTCAACATTCGACCCTTTCACAAGGTGAACATCCTCACACAAAGCAGTGCCTTTGAGTTCAGGGAATACTATGGCAATGCATGTTGTCTGAGAGTAAAAATTACTTTTAATTTTAGACTATGTGAATTTTAGATTAACAATAGCACAGCAGCTTTACCTACAATAACGTTTTGCACAAACCATGACCACAAACAAAACAGCATTAACAAAGCTAATTTAACCAGCCGCAATCCAACACTTCACTATTTTTGCACTAACTGGAGTGAGAATAGTAAAGTTTACTCCTCCACAATCCAACTCTTTCTCTACTATTGCATACACTGGAATGAGAATTCAACATTTTACCCCTCTGCAATTAAACATTTTCCATACTGTTGCACTGCGTGGAGTGGGAGTAGTAAATTATACCCCTGTGTCCAACATTTTCCCTACAGTTGTATACATTGGAGTGGGTATAGTATATGTATAATTTATAGAATTTTATAGTTTACTTTACTTTGTGTCAAATTAAATTATGTTTTTGTGTATGTAAAATTCTAATACTAATACTTATAACTATGAATATGTTTAATATTTAATATATTTTAGTACATTGATAATTTTTTTATTGTTTACTTTATTATTGTAATTCCATTGGTATGTTTTATAATTGTATTATGTTATTTTGTATATATATATATATATTACCTACTGGCGTGTCGCCAGTAGGTATATATAGTTAGGATTTTTTCCCTATGGGATTTTTGAAAATTCTATGTCTAATAACTTTGGCGTTTGTGGACGGAATCGGCTGAAATTTTCAGGAAAATGGCACATTTCGTTTCTGAGCAGCCCCTGAAATTTTGGGGGGGTTTCCTCAAGGGGGGGCCGAGAAAAAAGAGGGGTCCCAAAACGCGTTTTCCCCATGTTAATTTCCATAGGGCGGTTGGCCTCACTTTTAGCTCGAACGGCTGAATGGATTTGCACGAAACTTGGCAAAATTGTAGGGACTGTTAGCCCGATGTGCCTTTGCTGGGTCTCAATATATGTGCTCCAGTAGATTTTGAGAAATTAACGTTCAAAACAAGATATATATCTGTAACAGCGCTCCGGGGCTGCGCTCCGGTCCGCTTACTTTTCGCGAAACGGAACTTTGCGATGCAAAGCTGATTGGCTCTCCGGTGTCTGTCAACATTCTAAACAGTCCGGAGCGGCCGCCATCTTATCTCTCGGTAGGATCAAGAGAGAAGAAGAGGTGAAAAACGAAGGGGGAATTTAATGAAAGGGGGCAAGGTATACCCCTCTTGACCCCCTAGGAATGTTGTTGGGGTTATTAAAGGGTCCCGTGGGGAAAATACAAAAAAAATTATTTTTCACAGTAGAAGCGCTTCCCGGGCCGCGAACTGGGCCGCAAACTGGTAGCGAAACGGGAATTTGCCATTTTGTGCTTCGTTTTAATTGAATTACTAGGTATAAGGGGGTGCGGGAGACGTATCCTAATCCCTTATGTTTTCTGAGGGTGGCTGAGGAGGCTCATATATGTTGATATATGTCTTCCAGCGGCTGTGCGTGCGCCATCTTGTCTCTCGGTAGGATCGAGAGAGAAGAAGAGGTGAAAAACTAAGGGGGAATTTAATGAAAGGGGGCAAGGTATACCCCTCTTGACCCCCTAGGAATGTTGTTGGGGTTATTAAAGGGTCCCGTGGGGAAAATAAAAAAAAAATATTTTTCACGGTAGAAGCGCTTCCCGGGCCGCGAACTGGGCCGCAATCTGGTAGCGAAACGGGAATTCGCCATTTTGTGCTTCGTTTTAATTAAATTACTAGGTATAAGGGGGTGCGGGAGACGTATCCTAGTCCCTTATGTTTTCTGAGGGTGGCTGAGGAGGCTCATATATGTTGATATATGTCTTCCAGCGGCTGTGCGTGCGCCATTTTGTCTCTCGGTAGGATCGAGAGAGAAGAAGAGGTGAAAAACGAAGGGGGAATTTAATGAAAGGGGGCAAGGTATACCCCTGTTGACCCCCTAGGAATGTTGTTGGGGTTATTAAAGGGTCCCGTGGGGAAAATAAAAAAAAATTGATTTTTCACGGTAGAAGCGCTTCCCGGGCCGCAAACTGGTAGCGAAACGGGAATTCGCTATTTTGTGTTTCGTTTTAATTAAATTACTAGGTATAAGGGGGTGCGGGAGACGTATCCTGAACCCTTATGTTTTCTGAGGGTGGCTGAGGAGGCTCATATATGTTGATACATGTCTTCCAGCGGCTGTGCGTGAGCTTTTTTTTTTTTTGCTGCGTGACGTCTGTTAACGTTCGATTCGATGGAAATCAGGAAGTGTTGACCGCCAATTTGTCAGTGCGATAAAATATTTTGTTATAAATGAATCCTTATTGATAAACATTGTCTGCACCATCTTGCTTTTTTTCCAATGCCACAATTTTGTCGTGCACGGCAGCCATTTTAGATGCCAGGCCGGTCCCAGGCTATCACCTAGCCCTGCGGATGTAGTTTATGGCCCCAGCTGTAGAGAATCCAGACATGCCAACCCTCCCGATTCAGGCGTGAGACTACTGATTTCAGTGCTAGTCTCCCGCCTCCCGATTTCTGCAAGCAAAAACCCGGGGGCATATTACCAACAACTAGCGATAATTTTTGTCTCTAACTTGTTTAGAGACAAAAATTATCGCCGCACATCGGCGATTTTTATCGCAGATAAACCTTGCTATTAGCAAGGTTTATCGCAAATGCAATAAAAAACGGCCGCAATGCATGAATATCGCTGAAAAGTCAGCGATATTCATGCATTATCGAGCAAATGCTCTTAGGCATGTTATCCACCTCCCATTGGATAACATGGCTAAGAACTGCTCAGGGCAGGTGTTAGCTTTTGGAGATATTCGCGCTTAGCGCGAATATCTCCAAAAGTTGGTAATAGGAGATAGCGATGTTAGGGACTGTTTCCAGTCGCTAACATCTTGGCACGCCCACTTTGCATGTCATTAGTGATAAATATCACTGACATGCAAAGCGGGGCCCAAGATGGTCGCTATCTCCTTTTAGCTGTCACTAACTGGTGTTAGCGACAGCTTGGTAATAGGGAGATAATTGTATCTCCGCTTTCTTGGCTTTTAAAGCCAAAAAAGCGGAGATAAACCCCCTTGATAATATGCCCCACGATTCCTCGGGGGTTTCAGGTGACAGGGCTTGGTATTGTGTTACGTGCTAATTCTTCCAGGAAACGTCAGAGGGTCGATGCAGGGGCTCTAGAAGGGGTGATAAACCATTTAAGCCTCATGAACAAGCGCATGGTCTTTTAAAGATCTGTGAAGTACTCGGGCGGCGGTGTGTGTGTGCCCTCTTTCAGGAGCGGGCGGGGGGGGGCACTGCCAGCAACTTGCCAGGCCAGGCAGTGTTCAACACTTGCATCACCCTTTCTCTGCCTGCTATTGCGCTCCATGCTTCAGAAAGGTAAGAAAAAGAACGTGCATTTGAGTTTGAAATGTCCGATCCTGTAGCAGTACACTTGCAAAGCCCACACATGACAATAACCCGATTCAAGGCCCCATTCACCCGATTTTTTAAAAATATATAGCACTCCAACAAAGTAGGATTATAAAACTTTATTAACTTTTAAATATAACGAACGCAACAAAAACTGTAAATACATTTAAACATTTTTTGATAAAAAAAAGCAACAATGGTCAGAAGCTGTCTTTTGTGCGAAAAGTCCCAAGGCAGCACAACGTGCTGAGTTCTGGACGGCACCCAGGTGATGTCACCTGGGTGCCGCACTGGTTTTTGGTTTCCTACAATGCAGCTCAGAAAAACAGCGTGGGGCGTCCCGGGTGGTGCGGGGGGAGGCCTCGTCAGTAGCGGTCTGTTGTGCGAATAGTCCCAAGGCAGCAGAACGCGCTGAGATGTGGATGGCACCCAGGTGATGTCCAGTAAACTGCCGCACTGGTTTTGGTATCCTACAATGCTGCTCCGAAAATTGACGTGGGGCGGCCCGGGGGGGACGTGGGGGAGGCGGCGTGAACGGGCCTCCCCAGGTGGCGGCCATCCAGCTGAGTTGCGCCCGCTCTTGCGGCTACAGCGTCTCGCTCACCATGTAGTTGACTTCCGCCCACTCTTGTAGTGCAGCGATAGCCGGCTGCCACAGGACTCTTAAAATGGCGGACGGCTCTTCGGTTTTGGGCCTGGTCCACTAAAATGGCCCTGGGACACCTTGGAACTCAGACGCTTGCCTGCTAGGGCTTGGGCTCCATTCTCGAAAGCGTCCCCTCTGCCGTGAAGATTCTACAAAAGTCTTGGGGGCCCTCGACTCCTGCAGGCTTCCGGTGGGGAGCGGCTGCCATGATTGCTCGCGGAATGACCACGACGGAGCCACGAGATGGTGGTGCTCTCATGCTGACGCCAGCTTCAGTCTGAATCATCCAGAAACAAGGTGGGGCTTTCATCGTTTGGGGAAAAAAAATGTTCTAAACCAATGAAAAGTGTTATTTTTAGGTCATATGACCAAGCCTTCCATCTTTAGGAAACTAAAAGTAAAATGAACCAATGAAAAGTTTTATAAACAAGTCACATGACCTGTTATACGGCATAGGGCTACAAAAAGCGTAGAAAATCCGTTGGCACGTGAGGCGGCGTCAGTAGCGGACCGATGTGCGAATAGGCCGAAGGCAGCACAACGTGCCGAGATCCGGATGGCACCGAGTTAGTGTCCAGCAAGTTGCTGCACTGGTGTGGCTATCCTACAATGCTGCGCCGAAAGTCGGCGTGGGGCGCCCCGTTGGCCTGTGAGGTCGCGTCAGTCAGTGGGGGCTGTGCGTCTCCCCCAAGATGGAGGCTCCTCGGCTGCAGTGGGGCGCCCCTTAGCGTTTCACTCGCCATCCAACTGAGTTGCGTCCGCACTTGCGGCTACAGTAGGCCGAAGGCAGCACAACGCGCCGAGATCCGGATGGCACCGAGGTGGTGTCCAGCAAGTTGCCGCACTGGTGTGGCCATCCTACAATGCTGCGCCGAAAGACGGCGTGTCCAGCTGAGTTGCGGTCACTCTTGCGGTACAGTGACTCGAACGCGCCGAGATCCGGATGGCACCGAGGTGGTGTCCAGCAAATTGCCGCACTGGTGTGGCCATCCTACAATGCTGCGCCGAAAGACGGCGTGTCCAGCTGAGTTCCGGTCACTTTTGCGGTACAGTGACTCGAACGCGCCGAGATCCGGATGGCACCGAGGTGGTGTCCAGCAAGTTGCCGCACTGGTGTGGCCATCCTACAATGCTGCACCGAAAGTCGGCGTGGGGTGCCCCATTGGCTTATGAGGTGATGTCAGCAGTGGACCGATGTGTGAATAGGTCGGAACCAGCACAAGGCGCCAAGATCTGAATGGCAAGTCCTGGATGTTGAGTGCCATAGTTGAGAGTTCTGAGCAGTGCTTGTAAGACTGTCTGAAGCTTATCTGCACCTGCTGCAGCTTCACTATTGCCCTGGTGTGGCCAAAAATCGCACATGACATAGGCGGCCGGCTCCCGAGGTCCGGCGGAACTTTTTTCCTTTTCCTTTTTGCTTCTTGTCCCACAATCCGTTTCACCTGAAGACACGACCAGGTCCCTGAATGTGTGCAGGGGGACGTTATTGATTGAATCAAAATGGCGGCTTCACACAAAGCTGACTCAAGCGTTGCTGTTGATGCTATACAGACAAAAATTGGTTTTCAGTTTGTACATTCTTCAGGATTTTTTTTTCCATCCAAGGCTGATTGAGAGTTTGTAGAAAAATGGCTTCAGATTTTCCACATACTACTCTTCAACATTCTTCCTAAATCTAACAATGTGAGACTCACTAGGAGAACAGCTGTTTATCTTTCCTTTCAAAATGCTGCCAACAATATTTTCTGAATGGAAGACACCATCTTGTAGCATAAAGGGCCGAAATGGGTTCTGGTCTGGCCGATGGTTGGTGGAGACATTTTGACTATATCTTGCACCTGCCCGGCCTCGCCCAAAATGGCGCCGGTATAAATGGGACTCGTAACTCCTTGTTGTGTACTGGTTGAACAACCTTGATATCACGAGATATGAATGCAGTTTTGATGCTCATGGCGGGCGGGGACGAGAATTGATTGAATATTTTGACATCCCTATTGATATTAAGTTCTGATGTGTTATTGATTACTGTAGTATTGAAAGTTCGAATTAACGTCACCCATGGTACTTGCCCGCAAATGTATATCTAGATGATTTTTTTGTAAGTGGCCCTGTCGTAATTTAATTACAAAATGTACGTCCACCGATTCCGCAACTGTTAGACACCTTAGTTCTTGCAACCTAATGGCCCGCTCGTTACGTTCCTCTATAATGTAAATGTCTCCTCATCATATACGATTTCAGTTTGCTCCGTGGCCGGCCCACGTGGTTATAGGCCCGTATTTGTATACTGACATTTTCACAATAAAGGTTTTTAAAACCAGACATGGTAGTAGTATTTACATTGGTAAAGTTTTTACTTTTAGTCACTGTTTTCAAATCAGTAAAAGGCAAGTGAAATAAAGCAGTCCAATTACATGACGGATAAAAGGTATAATACGTAGGAACGCAGTAAAGATAAATGGTCAAGGGCAGTTGTGTTTTCCACTCCTGCAACATAAAGTGATCGATAAGAATCTGATAATAAGGCGTATCGGCGACTAAGACAGCAGGCCGAGCCTCTTTTACTCAACGGCTCCGTCATGGAACGAAGAAACGCCCTTTTTCTCGAAAAAGGAATATATTTTACTTGCAGGACAGTTGTAAATTTTCCGGGAAAGTACATTAGCCTGGAATATTATAACATATATGTTTAAAAAAAAAAAGTTCGAAATCAATAAAAAGCGTATTTTTTAGGTCATATGACCAAGCTTTTCATTATTAAAATAACAAAAGTAAAATGAACCAATAAAAAGTTTTATTAACAAGTCACATGACCTGTTATGCTTACGTTACGCGCTGCGCGCCGCGCCCCGGATCACTTCCGGGTGCGCTAACGCGGCGTGTCATATAACGCATTACGCGACAACGTAGGTCAAGAATATAGTCAAAATGTCTCCACCAACCAGCGTTCGGAACACAACCCCTTTCAGCAGTCCAAAAAGTTCTGTTAAATGACAACAGAGGGGACAGGCAACAAGAACCATCAGTCAAAGAGGGGAGGGCAAGTTCTTCTCTACCGGGTCATGTTGGGGCGCTACCGGAACTGATCGAATTGGTAGTCTACAGTGTTTCTGGATGTTTCAGACTAAAGCTGGCGTCAGCATGAGAGCACTACCATCTCGTAGGTCCGTCGTGGCCATTCCACAAGCAAACATGGCAGCCGCTCCCCACCAGAAGCCTGCGGGAGTCGGGGGCCCCAAAGACTTTTGTAGAATCTTCACGGCTGAGGGGACGCTTTCGAGAATGGGACCCAAGCCCTATCAAGGAAGCGTCCGAGTTCCAAGGTGTCCCAGGGCCATTTTAGTGGACCACGCCCAAATCTGAAGAGCCGGCCGCCATTTTGAGAGTCCTGTGGCAGTCGCTTATCGTTGCATCGCAAGAGCGGGAGCAACTCAACTACATGGTGAGCGAGACGCTGTAGTCGCAAGAGCGGGCGGTAAACAGCTGAATGGCGGAAGAGGCACAGTGTAGCAAAAGCGGGTGGAATGGCAACTAAAACGGTAAAGGGGCGCCCCACTACAGCGTGTCTTCAGGTCAAACGGATTGTGGGACAAGGTCAAGAATAGAAGAGTCATCAAAAGGCAAAAAGTTCCGCCGGACCCCGGGAGCCGGCCGCCTATGTCGGGGGCGATCTCAGGCTAAACCGGTGCTATAAGACTTGGGGAGGGGGTCGGAGCCAAGCGTCTTCTCCGAGTCCGTGCCATCACACCGCCCCTTGGGGGCCTCCGTCAAGCGGTTTAGGGAGGTACCATATCACATTGTTTTCAAATGCAGTCAGGTCCACAAACGACTCTCACTTACTTTGAGAATAGTGAAGCTGCAGTAGGTGGAAATAAGCTTCAGACAGTGTTACAAGCGCTGCTCAGAACTCTGAACTATGGCACCCAACATCCAGAACTTATGCCATTTGAGAATGGCAGTGACATCGAAGCAACTCAGGGACCAAAACCATTAACGTACTTTCACGTATGAAAATCTTACTTGGGGAGGGGCAGGAGCGAACCGCCCCCTCCTAGTCCGCGCCACCACACCGTATGTTGAAAATCTGAAGCCATCGTTCTACAAACTCAACCAACCTTGGATGGAAAAATCTAGAAAAATGTACAAACTGAAAACCAGTTTTGGTCTGCATAGCATCAGTAGCAACGCTTGCTATCAGAGTGCATGAGTTTCATGCTCGATCGATTGAGCTAGCCGGATCGGGCAATAAAAAGTATAAAATAGTTATGTAAATAGTTATTTAATAAAATGTTTTACCCTGTTTCTTTGCTGGTGTGTTGTATATATTTTTAATATTTGCATAGGGTTTGTCGTTATTTTGGGCGGGGTGGGTGACGGAGCCGAGCTGTCTTGCAGCCCTCATGGTGTGGAGCTCAGTTCATCTCACTATTTTCGTATTTCTCATGAAGGGTTGTTCCTAATATTTCTATTTTAGCGAGGTCAAAAAGAGATCCAATTAGTGGCCTACTGATTTTGCTCGATTCATTTTATTTTTTTACACGATTTTTCACGATTTTTCACTATCTGCAAAGACTAAACAGAGTATTGCGACTTTGTGTTTGTTTGTAAATAGAGAATGAACCAAAGAGAATCAATTGTAAAACAGTAAATGCTTGGATAACAATCAATCAAATGGAGAGACAAGCAGGCACGACGGATTACAACGGGGGTAAAGGCCTGCGTTAACTACTCTTCACTATCTGCAAAGAGAGAGTACTACTAAGAGAAAAGAGGGGAGGGGGGGGCAGCGTTCAAAGCACATCAGCGTGCATAAACACGAAAAAGTTTTTACCTATCACGTACTTGACATTTGACAGCTTTTGATATTTGCTATTAAAAAAACATTGAAATTCACAGAAAAAACCATAGGTTTTAGGCCATATATAGTTAGGAATTTGCATTTACAAAACCTTGAAAATTCACTGAAAAAACCATTGGTTATAGACCATATATAGTTAGGGATTAGCCTTTTCAAAACCTTATTTTACTCACACAAAACCATTGAAATTTCATATATAGTTAGTTGCACTAACTATATATCGCGCACCCGCAATCCACTGCTGATGATGTCACATATTACATCATTCATGACATGGTTAGTGACATCACTGATGACATCACTGATGACATCTCAAATGACATCACTGATGACATCTCAAATGACATCACTGATGACATCTCAAATGACATCACTGATAAAATCACTGATAACATCTCATTTGACATGACTGATCACATCACTGATGATATCATTCATGTGATAATACCATGAACCTCTTCAGACTCTAATATAACCTTAGATACAATCAGTGTAAACAGACAGTCACAGACTGTCACTCATCCATGGAGTTACTCACACACCTAGTCAGTTATGCAAAAAATCAATCACACCTCCATTTTCTCAACTATACAGTTATACACACCTTACTTATTCAAACATATACTAACACATATTTACTCTCTTATACAATCCCTGATACATGTTCACAATGATCCATACAGCCACTCACACATTCACTGGCTCTTATGCACAGTTATTTATATATGTCAACTCTCACATGTACTGTGTTTTACATATGTACTTACTTTGACATGTAGCACTGAGATATCCATTCACTCACTAATACACTCATGCACAGTCAACCGCCCATACAGCTGTTTCCACATGCACTTTTGAACCCATACATATAGTGAATCAACTACTCACACATCTATGTACAGAGTCACACACCTCCCAGCCACCCATACACACACACTCAGTTTCCCATACAAATACTTGGACAACCAATGAATAACCCATACAGTTACTCATATAGCTACTGATCAACATATGCAGCAGTTTGTAGAACAACAGATATAATGATGCACAAATTAAGACAGTTTAGTCACTAACCCATGCACTCAGTGAGACACATTTAATCACTCACTCATACAGTCAGGCATGCACCTACTAAATCCTTCATCCAGACACTTATACATCCACTCATTCTTCAATATGTAAGACATATTTTAACTTTACAGAAACATACAGTCACTGGATGTTGTCATCAGTGATGTCATCAATGATGTCATTTGAGATGTCATCAGTGATGTCATTTGAGATGTCATCAGTGATGTCATCAGTGATGTCACTAACCATGTCATGAATGATGTAATATGTGACATCATCAGCAGTGGATTGCGGGTGCGCGATATATAGTTAGTGCAACTAACTATATATGAAATTTCAATGGTTTTGTGTGAGTAAAATAAGGTTTTGAAAAGGCTAATCCCTAACTATATATGGTCTATAACCAATGGTTTTTTCAGTGAATATATATATATATATATATATATATATATATATATATATATATATATATATATATCACCTCCAATCCCGCTTTGGTTAAAAAACAGGCTGACACATGCTGGGTTTGTTGTCCGAGAAGATTTATTGTCACCAATTGCAACACTGGAACATCTTCGCACTTTCTCGTCTTTACAGCTTAGGCAGACCGGTTTCGGCGTAATGCCTTTTTCAATGCCGGGTACGCTGAAGAGACACAGTTCAAAGGGAAGTTTGCGGGCAGGTAAAGTTACCAGGTGAGTCTTTTCATTGGGCAAAACATGATGACATCACTGGGGGAGGTCCTCTGTTCTTTCCCCCTCCCTCTGGCCCAAGACGACTCACAGTGTGTATTCCCACTCGTTTACAGGAACCGCAGACTTCTGAATTCTGTGAGTTAGGTACAGTGACCTTCCCACACACACACAGTTGTGCTCTGACACAGTCAGTTTTCAGCTTGTCCCGCTCCTCGTTAGCTGAATGGGACTTGGTGAAGTACATCTCTCGGAACAAATCCATAACAGTCCAACTGTTACTCTTTCCCCATTGCCTTAAACAGTCCTGGCTGGGGGGGCGCCGCATTTGTGCAGTGCTTGCACGTAGTCCAAAGGTTCGTCGGTGAAATGCGGAGCACCTGACCAAGAGGCGTGCCAGTACTGCGGAGCCGACCTTCCGCTCGCTATCTCACCTCCAATCCCGCTTTGGTTAAAAAACAGGCTGACACATGCTGGGTTTGTTGTCCGAGAAGATTTATTGTCACCAATTGCAACACTGGAACATCTTCGCACTTTCTCGTCTTTACAGCTTAGGCAGACCGGTTTCGGCGTAATGCCTTTTTCAATGCCGGGTACGCTGAAGAGACACAGTTCAAAGGGAAGTTTGCGGGCAGGTAAAGTTACCAGGTGAGTCTTTTCATTGGGCAAAACATGATGACATCACTGGGGGAGGTCCTCTGTTCTTTCCCCCTCCCTCTGGCCCAAGACGACTCACAGTGTGTATTCCCACTCGTTTACAGGAACCGCAGACTTCTGAATTCTGTGAGTTAGGTACAGTGACCTTCCCACACACACACAGTTGTGCTCTGACACAGTCAGTTTTCAGCTTGTCCCGCTCCTCGTTAGCTGAATGGGACTTGGTGAAGTACATCTCTCGGAACAAATCCATAACAGTCCAACTGTTACTCTTTCCCCATTGCCTTAAACAGTCCTGGCTGGGGGGGCGCCGCATTTGTGCAGTGCTTGCACGTAGTCCAAAGGTTCGTCGGTGAAATGCGGAGCACCTGACCAAGAGGCGTGCCAGTACTGCGGAGCCGACCTTCCGCTCGCTATCTCACCTCCAATCCCGCTTTGGTTAAAAAACAGGCTGACACATGCTGGGTTTGTTGTCCGAGAAGATTTATTGTCACCAATTGCAACACTGGAACATCTTCGCACTTTCTCGTCTTTACAGCTTAGGCAGACCGGTTTCGGCGTAATGCCTTTTTCAATGCCGGGTACGCTGAAGAGACACAGTTCAAAGGGAAGTTTGCGGGCAGGTAAAGTTACCAGGTGAGTCTTTTCATTGGGCAAAACATGATGACATCACTGGGGGAGGTCCTCTGTTCTTTCCCCCTCCCTCTGGCCCAAGACGACTCACAGTGTGTATTCCCACTCGTTTACAGGAACCGCAGACTTCTGAATTCTGTGAGTTAGGTACAGTGACCTTCCCACACACACACAGTTGTGCTCTGACACAGTCAGTTTTCAGCTTGTCCCGCTCCTCGTTAGCTGAATGGGACTTGGTGAAGTACATCTTGTGTGAGTAAAATAAGGTTTTGAAAAGGCTAATCCCTAACTATATATGGTCTATAACCAATGGTTTTTTCAGTGAATATATATATATATATATATATATATATATATATATATATATATATATATATATATATATATATATATATAAAAACTTTTAATAATAATTTTAAATAAAATTATTATTAAACTAATGTTTTCAATTCATATGTTAATTTAAAAGCTTATTTTAAATGTATTAAATAAACACATATATATATATATATGTTTATATATGTTTATTTATTATATTTAAAACGTTTTAAATTAAAATATACATTGAAAATATATATACACACACACACACATATATATATATATATATATTTGCGATAGTATCTTGTATTGTTTACATCCAGGGATTTAACCAGATATTATAAATGAACAGTGATACTTACCGAGATAATGTGCAATATTTGCGAATGTATCCTGTATTGTTTACTGTGAATGGTATTGAGTAGCAAACACGAGATGCTTAAAATGTATAGTCTGTCCACCATGTTAATGCCAATGATGGTAATTTTAAATGAACCAATCACGTAACAGCACTGTGCACTTTAAATACTCATTGAAAATGTGGTTACGCTGTCATGTGATCAAGGCTTTGTGCCGAAACGTTATGGCGACAGCTGAATAAAATCTGAAACCAGCATCTCACGTTTGGTCCGTGTCTGTTTCCAGCGTGATCGAGAGCAAAAGCGATTGCGGTAGGAGAACGGAGGTTGGAGTATATGTGCAGCCGTTACGATATCACACGGCTTAACACGGACCCCTTCCGGAAATCGGCTTGAGAGGGAAAAGCTGATAGGTCAACGCAAAGTGGTATCCTGTCTGGGGTTTCCCCGGAACATGTTTGGAGCTTCCGAAGAGGGAGATTAGCGTCAGACCCCCGGAGTACGAAGATTGAACCCGGCATGTCCACTAACCCCCGGAGAACCGGCACCAAGAAGAAGGTGTGCGAGTCCAGGCACAAGGAGTAAGGACTGCCAAAGACAATCAATCAAGGTACTGGAGGGAGGAAGGAGTTTAACAGATGCGCGGGGTTACCTGTGTTTAGAATTCAAGTATACGCAGCGTAACGTGACAACCGCAACAAGAAACAGCGTAATATAATGTCTTGCGACAGCGTAAAAGAACGGGAAGCTAGGGCGAGCACAATGTTTTCGGATAGTCAGCCTGTAACAACGACTACCCGCAATCAGTCGGAAGCTGCCAGTGGTTCTAAAAACAACTCCCTGTATGACAAAATCAAAATCTTGGAAAAAAAGTCCCGCCAGGAACAAAGCAAATGGTGGGAGTCAAAGTCCTTACAAAGGTATATAGAGGTCCATAGAATACCCCGTGGACTACGGATACTAACAGCACCCAGCTATGAAAATCCTAATCCTGACCTAATGAATGAATGGGCCGATATAAATTTGGAAGCATCAAGACAGCAGGTCCTCGTCCTCATTAAATATGCAGATATTGATAGAGCACGAATATTGGAAGAAATATCGAGCATATATGAGGAATTAGAAGCAATGGGTCCGGAGGATGAAAAAGAAAAATTACTGAAGGAAATGAAAATCAGGCTAAAAAAAGAGGAGGACAAAATCATTGACCGCAAAACATATAAATTCCAGAGAGACCGTAAAGACTATGAACTAGGGCAAATCTTTACATTTTCGAAACGCTATGATTCCATGCGTACTGCGTTATCAGGCAAAACACAGGCAGCAAAACGAGATAAAGCACCTCAATCCAAAATGCGCAAAGATCAAACTGACTCCACAATGTCGGACTTCAGTTCTGAAGGAGGAAGTGGGTCGGAGTCAGAACAAAGGGAGGTGGCAGGGGATATGCAAAAGAAAAAACCTTCCCCAGGAGAAGAAATCGTTTTTTCATGCCAGGACAGACTACAATCTCTAAGACCTGGGACGCGAAAAAACTACAACGAAGGAGGAAGAACTATAACGCAAGGAAGAGGCAGAGGGCAAGGCGGCGGAGGAAATGTGAATCAACCATCGTGGAAAGGTCGGGGGAAATGGACCAAAAAGTAACAACCTCGCCAAGCCAAACAATAATCAATCTTACCACAATGGCATTAACGGAAAAAGAGGAAAACATTCTGCAACTCGGACTTTCCTTTGCTCCAAAAACAAACCTCAATATTGCTAAAGCACGGATTGATATCTATAAAGCAGTAAGAAAGCTTTTATTGAAAAAATATCACAAAGAAAAGAAAACTGCCAATGATACCAATCAAGAGGAAGAACATGGCACACTCTCTCAAGAGTTAGCTGAACTGTGGGAAACAGAGGGTGAGGAACCGCGGCCACTTATGCCAAACACATCTGGTTTAAAAAGCAAAACACAAGGTGGAACAGGACTCACAACACTGAAACCACCATCAACATTTTGCCCCATTATGCCACGTGATGGTATTGACATTTTTCACGAAAATGTAACGAACGACTTGAAAGAATTACAAAAGCGTATAAGCAAAGGACACTATAAAAATAACCAACAAACAATGGAATATGAAAACTTGGTAACAAAATTGAATAAGGACAAAAACATCATAGTACGACCAAGCGACAAGGGAGGGAATGTGGTCTTACTCACAAAGGAAATGTATGAAAAAGAAGCATATATGCAACTGAACAATCGTGAACACTACGAAAAAATCAATGTGGCAACAGTGAAAGGATGGCAATCAGAATATCATACCTGGTTAACCAAATGGAAAAGAAAAAGACTGATATCTGAGTCGGAATTCCAATATTTAAAGGTCGACCCTCCGATAATTCCCTGCATATATTTTATTCCAAAAGTACACAAAGATCAAAAAAATCCCCCAGGTAGACCCATTATCAATGCAATAGGGGGACTTTTGGAGAACACGTCAGTATACATTGATCAATTTCTACAGACTTTTGTGAGGACCTTGGATTCATATGTCCGTGACTCCAGCGACTTTCTTTGCAAAATGCGCAGCATTGAATGTCAACCGGGAGATTGGTTGCTAGCACTAGATGTAAGTGCCCTTTATACAAGTATAAGACACTTGGATTGTATAACTGTGGTCAAACACAATTTATCGAGGAGATCTGATGAATTTAATGAGCACAATGAAATGTTGATAAAAATGCTAACCTACTGTTTGGAACATAATGTTTTCATATTCAATAATCTCATATACCGTCAACGTCAGGGAGTGGCAATGGGGGCCAGTTTTTCACCAAGCGTAGCATGTTTACACATGGGGGCTTGGGAGGAACTGGTCCTCAAAACCAACTTTGAGAAAGAGATGAATGAAAATGTTATAGCATGGTATCGTTTCATTGACGATTTGTTTGTGGTGTGGAGAGGTACACAGGGGGAGGCGGAGAATTTCATTGAGAACTTGAACAAAAATAATCTTAACATCAATTTTACGTTCACAATGAGCCAGACACAGGTCCCCTTTTTGGATATTGAGATATATACCCACAAGAACAAGTTAGCGAGCAGATTATTCCGCAAAACCACAGCAGGAAACACAATCCTACAAGCCAGTAGCACTCACCCAGCCCATCTGATACGGAGTATTCCGTATGGTGAGATGTTAAGAATCCGAAGGTTATGTAGTGAACCAGATGAACTGAAGAGAGCTCAGGATTCCTGCACTCAGAGATTTTTGGAACGTGGGTACCATGAAGCTACTATTAAACAAGCGGTCCAAAAGTCTATGGTCAAAGACCGTATGGAGTTATTGGGTATTAAAGATGTCTCGGCTGAGATATCAGATATTCAGACTAACACAGACACTGCAGGTAATAAATCAGCAGAACCATTCCGAATAATAATGGGTTACTGTAATCAGCATAGAGAAGTGCGTAAAATAATAAACAAAAACTGGCCAATAGTCAGCAATGATCCCATTATAGGCCAGAGCCTCCCCAAGAAGGCATCCCTAACATTCAACAAGGCCCCTAACATGAGGGATAGAGTGGTCGTGACATGTCCAGAAATCCTTGACAGCACTTCATGGTACAAAAACAACCAAGGCTTCTTTAAGTGTAAGACCTGTAAGGCCTGTGTCCATGCTGTCAACAAAAAGGTTTATAAGGACGGATTTAGTGAACGAGAACATCTTATCACTAAGGTATTAACATGCAAGACGGATTACGCCGTATACGTCCTAGAATGCCCAAGCAAGTTGAAATATGTGGGGAGCACGAAGCTCCCCGTGCACAGAAGGATTCTGCAACATTTTAGGGCCATAACAACACAAGACAATACCTATCCCGTAGCGCGGCATTTTCAAACACACCACCAAAGCAATAACAAGGAGCTAATATACTATGTGGTAGATGCCGTCACAGCTAGTAGGAGGGGAGGTAATAGGGAAAACAAATTACGCAAAATGGAGACCAACTACATATTAAAATTTAACAGCAAACAGCCTATAGGTCTTAACGTAACTGAGGACCTGTACACATGCTTACATAAATAAAACTAACGAGAAAGGAATTGAATAAATGAAATACACTGTTTGAAAAATCTGAGAAATGACAATATGATGTAAATAGAGTGTATCGGGTGGCTACAATACATTAAAATTACAACAGAATATTTAGGCCGTTCGGAGTTATACACATACCCAGAGAGCATTGTGAGAGAGGATATTGACTGGGTAAAGAAAAGCTATATAGAGAAAAAGGTTTCAGAGCGAGAGGCTATCGAAATTGTAAAACCAACTGTTAGGGCCCACTATTTGACGATTGCTTCGCTATCCATGCAATCCTATTTAATGATTGTAAGTAAACCTTTCCATAGGTGGGTCCTTACTAAATTTCGTTTTAATCAAGCACATTTTCTGCTAGGTGAATTTGAAAAATGGTGCAAGCCTCATGAAAACGCTCCCTGCAAATGCGATTACTTCTCAGATCAGGACATATTGCATTTCTTGTTCTTCTGTCCCTTTTATAAAAATGGGAGAGAAAGATATATTAAACCAATTCTGAAAGGTTTCGTGCAGGTTAAACCAGTCCTATTGTACTTACAACTTATGGAAACTTCAGTAGTAATGTACGGGGTGGCAAATTTTTTGACTATGTCAATCCGGTCAAAGCAAGCAAGACTAAAATCAAATAATTAACGTATCCTAAACTGCTTGTATTGATTAAATGGCCTTAGGTTATGTTAACCCTTAGTTGTACCAACATTTAACTCATGAACAGCACGTTTTGCACTTTACCCCGGGCGGCTAGCATCTTCTGTATCTAAAATTGTAAATATTTTTTCAGGTTTTGTACTGTATTTGTAACCCGATTACTGTTAATGGACTATAAGAATGTGATCATTGTAAATATGTTTTGCAAAGATGATTTTTACATGAATTTTTATGTGTATAGTAACTTTTTAACTTTTTTAATTGTTTTAAAACTTGTCTGTATGATTGAATATGGTTCTGTAGCATACTTTTATGATTTTAAAACAATCGAATAAAGTGTTTTCTGACTGACTGACTGAGTGTATATAGATGAAATGTAAGGAGATGTTCTTTTGTATATATTTTAAATGTGTAAATATATACATATGTAGAGATATATATATTTTTTTATAACATATTTGGTATATAATGGATTGTCAATTAGCAATTAGTTAGTAGAAGAGGTAGATCCTAGTAAGATACCAAAGATCCATATGAGATAAAATCTGCAATGAAATCACATAGTTGGTAAAATGTGTACAATATGTAGAATTGATAGCCCATTTGCTCATCAGATAAGATAATATGAGATGTGATAACCAGAAAAATATGCCTGTTTGAAATTCATAGCGAAGGCAAGCTGATAAAAATCCAGATTAATGAATAATGTAAAAATAGGGAGAAGTTTGAAAAATCCTGCTACAGCCAAGAAACTATAAAATGACAAAGATATGAAAAAAGTAATGTGAAAACAGCTTAGTCCTATGTAATAGAATGAAAAGGTTTTATTTATGCACATAGAAGCACTTTACACGGGTTGGGGGAAATAAGGAGAAGGTCAGACTGCAATACTCAATAGGATTTAATCACAGTTTAAACTTAATGGATTTAACCAACAATTGTGAGTAAAGAAAATATATTAAAATGTTTACAACCAGGGATTTAACCCGATATTATAAAGGAATAGTGATACTGACCAAATCGAGATAACGTGCGATATTTGCGATAGTATCTTGTATTGTTTACATCCAGGGATTTAACCCGATATTATAAATGAACAGTGATACTTACCGAGATAATGTGCAATATTTGCGAATGTATCCTGTATTGTTTACTGTGAATGGTATTGAGTAGCAAACACGAGATGCTTAAAATGTATAGTCTGTCCACCATGTTAATGCCAATGATGGTAATTTTAAATGAACCAATCACGTAACAGCACTGTGCACTTTAAATACTCATTGAAAATGTGGTTACGCTGTCATGTGATCAAGGCTTTGTGCCGAAACGTTATGGCGACAGCTGAATAAAATCTGAAACTAGCATCTCACGTTTGGTCCGTGTCTGTTTCCAGCGCGATAGAGAGCGAGATTGAGATTGCGGTAGGAGAACGGAGGTTGGAGTATATATATATATATATATATATGAATATATATATACGAATTCGCAATTAAGGAAGCTTAAGGAATCGCAAATTAAATGCGATTTTGTTCATACACACCATTTTGCATTTCCTAAATAGTGATTCCTTAGAATTCGCTATTTAGGAAATGCAGAATAGTTTGATGATACATATGGCCCTTAGTCTTTCGTCCATTTGGCTCCATCAAGAGAACCACTAGGGTCTGGGACAGGTAGTGGTTGCAGCAGAGGTCCTTCATTACAGGCTAGAAGCATGAGCTTTTAGGCTGAAAACCATTTTTTTTTCTGCTCATAATTTGTGCTTTTTTGTGTTGGGATATTTTGCATGATTAGCTTGTATTCCAACCTAATTAACCTGAGGTGTTAATAAGCCAACCCTAGTGGGGTGGTTGCATTGTATTACCAGCAATGGGCAAGCACACTTGCCTCGTTAAACAACAAACCCTGCCCCAAGTAACCTCTTCCTCTTCACTGCCACCAACCTCAATGGACAGGTTGCTACCCAGGGCCATAGGTGTGGTAGCTACAGAAATAGAGTTCACTGAGAGACGTTTGTGACTAACTCCAAATCTTTGTTGCTCAGTCACTGATTCATCTACTTGAAAAGCTGCCACCTCTGTTAATACAGCTAGGTTAACTTCTCCTCTGCCATCCTCACATGTTGTATGTAACTAGGAAGAAGCTGCACCGAAAATAGTAACTTGGAAGAGGAGAGTAGCTACTGGCATACCTAAGAATGGGAAGCGTAGGCAAGTGAGTGGGGTTGGAGCTAAAACAAAGAAAACTAATCAGGGGTCATCAAAAAGTGCAGGGCCTAGACAGCCCTACTCAAATTTAGTATGCATCTCTATCTCGTTCAGACATGGATTACCCAAATTGGGTGCTGAATTTGTTGACAGACTTAAAGAGCCAACTTAGGTCTATTGTGAGGGAAGAACTTCCCCTCTAGTTGACTGTATAGATAATTGGCAACAATGTGGGATAGTAGGCAAGCAAACACTATTGTAAGCAGTACACAAGCCCCAGTGAGGGGGAATGACTTTAGATGCCAGGTAGATAGATCTAGTTTGACACCCCTAGAAGGCCTGGTGCACAGAGGACTCAAGATTCTGCAACATCAGGTGGACAACAAACTCAAGACCTCACCACCTCATTGGATCCCGGGGGCTCTAATTGCGAGCCTATGAATAATAACTCAGCACAACTCAAGCAGGGTGAAAATAAAAATAGCCTTCCTCCTCGTGGGGCTATGGTGAGCAGAGAAGGGTTGTGGGGGTGAGAAGGGAATAGTCTGCAGGGCTAAAACAGTGAGCCTACCCACTATAAATGTACCCCCTACTTTATCCCTTATTGTAGTCATACTTACAGGAGTACCTTTCATCAAAAGGGGCCGGAGAGAAACACAACTGGACCTAAGGAATAAATGCCTGTTCTGGTTGGCAAGGTATTGGCAGCTTGCCTATGACCGGACAGGGGAAATCCTAATGGTCCGCAGAGATGGTTGGCTGGTAAACAGACAAAAGATATGCAAGGGGACTGTGTAGTTATCAACTTTAAAAATCCCCTGACTGTCTGTAGCCTATTAATTTAGCAGGGGCGGCCTTAGGCATGTGCAAGCTGTGCCCCTGCACAGGGCCACCAAACCCCAGGAGCCACCATGCCAATATATATCCTTAATATATTAATCCTCTGAGGATGGATACATATTTGAGTGGCGGTCCCTGGCAGGGATTTGGCGGCCTCCGGCTCTGTTCCACTTCCAAACACCCTGACCCCTCCCCTCTTCACTAGCCTCCGCGCTCCGCTACGCCGCGGCTCCCCTTTTCCGGGGCCTCTACCTACGCTCCCTGCCCAGTGCCACCATGAGCCTAGAGCCGCCCCTGAAGTCAGAACCCTTGCCCTCGGGAGTGGCTTACAGAGGTCAGGCCCCTTGCACTCGACATTTTTTATACTCTATGTTAAATGCCATTCAGGCCCATATAAGCCCAGAATAAGGCAGGTGGCCTTTAAAACAACAATCTGTGGGTCACAGGCACCTACCTCCAAGATCTTTGCTATTTAACTTACCAGTAGCTAATAGGTTTGGGGTTCTGGAAGATGTAGAATGACAAACAATGACACTGAGTCCAGCCCAGGGTATGAGAAGCTCGAGGTTTGCAAGGGAATTAGAAGAACATAGAGAGGTTCATTATAGCCAGACTATTAGCCATAGGTTATGGGCAGAATCAAAGGAGCAGCCAACAATAATACATCAGATGATCAATGGTGTAGTAGGGGTATGGGAAGAGTCATCTAAAACATCAGCAGCCCCAATCCCCATCCCCCCAAGCAACAGTACGGTGTGGGAAGGTGCATCCTTGAGATGAAATGAAATTAAAATTGGGTTTGTATAGCGCACTTCTACCCTGAGGCCTCGTAGCGCTCGGACTGGGTGGGCGGAGAGCATAGCCAGATCATGAGTGATGAGTGGAAAAGAAAGGTTTTCAGGTGTTTACGGAAGATCTGTTGGTTAGGTTCACTGCGAAGAGCGAGAGGCAGGGAGTTCCAGAAAATGGAGGCATTCCAGGAGAATGATTGTCCACCCCATCTGGCTCGGAGTACTTTCCTTGTGGTAGTCAGGAAGGTTGTACTAGAACGTAAATTTCTAGAAGGTTGATAGGGGATGATAAGAGAGCAAATTATTGCGGGTCCTGATTTCCACATGGCTCTGTGGGCTAAGCACATGGCCTTGAATCTAATTCTGGACTGAATTGGCAGCCAGTGGAGCTTCTGAAACGCAGATGATTCTGATTACCTTCGGGGAAGCTCCAGTAGTAGGCTAGCCGCACAGTTCTGAGTTACCTGTAGTTTTTTAATGGTGTCCAGTGGGGCGCCCAAATACAAAGCATTCCTGTAATCTAAGCGGGATAGGATTCGGGCCTCAACCATGTTCCTTTAGGCTTGAAAGGGAAGTAAAGGCAACATTTTCCTTAACAGTCTCATCAAGCCGAAACAGGTGGCGGAGAGTATGGTGGCTTGGTAGTTGAAGCAGAGAGCACTATCCAGCCACACGCCCAAACTCTTTATATGATCTTTAGGGGTCGGCATAATGCCGAGGCAGGTAGGCCACATCAGAGCCGAGCTAGGTGAAGGGGACTTACCCAGGAACATTAGTTCTGTCTTGTCCCCGTTTAGCTTGAGGTGGGATACTGCCATCCATTCGGCTAACGCTTCTAGGCAAATGGCTAAGGTGCTAGAAGACCCCTCAGGGTGGTTTAGTGCCACCACCAGTTGGGTGTCATCTGCGTAGGTGATAATTTTGATACCGAAAGGAAGCACAATCCCAGCCAATAGCTCCATAGGCGTTAAAAAGCGTGGGGCTCTGGGAAGAGCCCTGTGGAACCCCACAGCTAAGAGGCCATCTGTTAGATCAAGTGGTACCCTCCAAGACCTGAAAAAAACGATCTTTCAGGAAGGACTGAAACCAGGTGATAGCCAACTTTGTTACACCAAGATGCTTCAGTCGGGTGAGCAAGATGTTATGATCCACAGTGTCAAAAGCTGCACTGAGATCCAGCAATATGATTGGTACTGTGCCACCCTGGTCCAGGAGCCTCCGAGCCTCTTCTTTCACTGCCAGAAGGGCTTTTTCCGTCCCAAGCATGGGACAAAAGTCTCCCTGGGAGTCATGGAGAAGGTTGTTGGACTCAAAGTAGCAAACCAAAGTGGTGTTAACATGTCTCTCAAGCAGCTTACCCAGCCAGGGAAGAAGGGAGATGGGGCGATAGTTGGCCATGATGGAAGTGTCCAAGTTGGTTTCTTCAGTAATGCTCTAACTTGGGCACATTTCTACACCAGTGGCACCTTTCCTGAGATGATGGAGGCGTTAAGGACATTCAGGATCACTGGCCGGATGACCTCAGTGACTAGCCTGAGGTGGCGCGGAGGAGCTGGATCGGTGGGAGAGCCAGAAATTACTCTTGACATTAGGGTGTTCAGTAATTCCTCATCGAGCAGGGGAAATTCTGTTAGGGAGTACTGTGGATTGGAATGGGTACTCTCAGTGCACATAGTGGCGGGAATGTCCGGAGAAGGAGTGAAGGAGTGGGATATAAGTTGAATTTTTCTATGGAAATATTCAGCCTGATTGTCACAGCGATCTTGGGCGTCTATTGTGCACCCCTGTGCACAAATGTTGGATATTCAACCCCCAATACAGATACACTTGATGGCACTCTTGGCAAGTGTAACAAGCTGAGGGTCTTATCCTTTGCTGGATTAAAAAACAAATTGTCCTGCCCTGATTGGTGGCTCTTTGAGGATCCAATATGATGTATGCATGTTTCAGGAAACTTGAGCACGGGAAGACTTATTGAGAGTGGGTTTTGTGTCATTCAATGTCCCTGCCAGCACAAGGGGAAGGGGCAGACCATCTGGGGGCCTATGCATTTGGGTTGGCTCACATCTGAGATGTACAATTGAACAAATATGTGGTTGATAGTAGGGGGGATTTTAACTGTCAGATTGAGCTCCTCACTCATCCTAGCAATACAAACAACATCGAGGAAGAGTTGGAATGGTTAATTCCTTATCCAAAAATTTCACAGATCAAGGCATGGTCCCCTCTGGCGCATCTGATCAAATCACATTGAGCCACTTCCTAAGAGCATGCAATGGCCGCTCAAAATTGGACACACAGGAGAGTTAACATTTAACAGACCAGGTTAATCCTCCCTGTTAGATTACATCCTAGTGAAGACTAGGCTGTAGCCAAGGGTTGTTGATTTTGCCGTTCTGCTGCGACACGACAGCGATCACAACGCTCTGACTATGGAACTGGAGATGCAAGAGTTGGGGAACTCTTTGGCTAGCTAGACCTCTCAAAGACAATAGATTAATACTCTCTAATAACAGAATGAGAATTAGATGGGGGTAATTCAGCAGTCACTCGATAAGCTGGCCACATTATACTCAACAACCATTCCGACCATACTAGAAATGGGGAAGGTTATAACTATAGAGGGCACCCTATTAACTACTGATGGAGGTGCAGAACTTCATGCAGAATTGACATCCAAACTGGTTGATATATTCTATCCAAAGGTATTTTTGAGGGTAAAAAAGGGTACTAAACAATCATGGTTTAATAATAATTGTTGAATGGCTACACAGGCTCTGTTAGACAAAATTAAAAGAAAGGAAAGTTGCAAAATTATGCAAAATGGGGTGTTGTATAATGATAGGATTCAAGAAGCAAAATAGACCTGGGAACTGGATAGATGGGATGCATTAAAAACAGCCCTATCCAACAAAGATATGAAAACATTTTGGGCTATAGTCAGTACAGACTGTAGTGAAGGGAAGCCAGCTACAGAGCCAAACATAGCAGCTGATGTATGGAAGACACACTTCAAGGCTTTATACACTACAAAGGAAGTAGAATGCCAATTTGGCAAAACATCTTTAATCTCCCCAGGGACTATTTATGATGAGGTTCCTGAGATCACCTTGACTGAGGTAGCAATTGCAATATGCAAGCTTCCCTTCGGTAAACCACTGGGACTGGATAAGTTACCAATGATCTCTTTTGAGTGGAACCAAAAATATGGGGACCCTACCTATAGACGTTATTTAATGCTATTATGAAAGGCATGGTGATCCCTGAAACCTGATTTGCAGCAGAAATTGTCCCAGTCTTTAAAAAGGGTTCACCCTTTTCCCTACAAACTATAGGCTGATTAGTTTGATCGACACCACCCAGAAATTGTTTGCACAGGTACTCTTAGATCATCTTCAGGTGTCGATGGAAGGTCATGAAATCTTGAGTCCATACCAAGCTGGATTCAGGAAAGACATCTCCACCGTCAACCAAATGTATTGACTCCAACTTTTATATTGGAAAATGGTGGCAACAGTTGGTTGCAGACTCTATTTAATATTTGTGGACTTGAGGACGCCTTTTGATGTGGTGCCCAGGGTCAAATTATGGGGTGTACTTAGAGGTCTGGGGGTTCCCAAGTGAGGTGTGGAAAATGTGGTGAACGAACCCCCTGACTCCCAGTTAGTAGAGGAGTAAAGCAGGGGTGCGTGCTTGTACCTCCCATGTTTTGCCTATTTATTAACCACTGGCTGACCAACTCATAGAGGTAAAGTACAACAATGCCCCGAAGATAGCATGCAGAAAAGTACCAGCTATGATGTTTGCTGACGGCACTCTTCTACTCTCAAATCTGCCCATGGGTATCCAAAGGACCCTTGATAGTTTTGTCGCCTCCTGTAAAAGCAGAGAGCTGGAGTTTAATACCGAGAAGACTAAATTGATGGTCTTAAACCCAGCTAACACGTCTCGTTTAAACCCTTGTTTGATTGGCACCATGCTTGAGAGGGTGACTGTTAGACCCGGGATCACTGGTTGGCTGAGGTAGGTACCTTAGGCTAAATAGGAACCCGTGTTTCTTTGTCAGGGAAAGGAAGGATACCTTCTGAGATAGCCTCGCTTACCCCCTTGGTAGCTTGACACGAGAAGCCAGGTTTATCTTCACCGCAAATCTGTAAAGTATTTGCAACCATGCTCACAGCAACCCAATGATGACACCTCAAATACACCCCACACGAGTTTTATAAAAACAAGTATTCATTTTATATAAAAAGATATACCATAAGAAAATAAAATATATATCCAACATATGTGTATGTGTAATATTTCTCCTGGCTCGTTGTTAGGCCAGCCAGCCCTTGTAAGTTCTGGCGATTTTAATGAGTACTTCTAAACATTCCACTGTAGTCCTAATACCATGTTATGTAGTTTGTAATGCTAGAAACAGGCATTCTGCAAGGTAAAAATAATGCAATGCGTAACGCAACAATCCGGCACTTTGTAATGTAAAAATAATGAAATGTGTAATACAACCACCTGGTGCATCGTTATGCAGAAATAAGACAATGCAGAATACACTAATCAAGTAGGTTGTTGTGCAGGAATAATGCAATGCGTAATACTCTAATCAGGTAGTTCATTATATAGAAAAAATGCAATGCATCCTATGACACGCACACAGCGTCGCTGAGATTCATTTTAACTCCGGGTGCACGTTAACATGCTGCACAAAGCACACAGCGTCGATGAGACTCACTTGATTTCTGGGTGTGCACGATAACAAGGTAATCCTCACGAAGGTCTCATGCTCACAAAGCACACACACACAGCATCAATGAGTTTACCTTGGATTCCGGGTGTGCACGATAACACGGCAATCCTCACTAAGGTCTCACACTGTACAAAGCACATGCACACAGAGTTGATGAGACTCACTTTGATTCGGGTGCACATGATGAATGGACAATACTCACAAAGGGTTCAGGCTACAAAAAGCACATGTACACTGCGTCGCTGATCCTCGCTTGGACTCCAGGTGCCCACCATCACAGGGCACTTCTTACGGGAGTCTCAGGCTACAAAAAGCCCATGCACACAGTGTCGCAGAGACTTTCCTGGAAACTTTTGTGTTCCTGAGTTTCCGCAAAAGGGAGCCAGCTCACCTCGGGCCCTTGGGGATAAGTTCCTTTAAGACAAAGCACAGCAAAGTCCTTTCAAGCAGGGTGACACAGCACACATCAACGTCCCTAAAGCCTTTCCTTGGTTGAAAAAGCAAATTTCAGGCCATCCCCAGAACACACACAACGGTCAGTCCATTCCTTCAGTCTCTTTAGTTGTTTCTTCCTTGGCAAAGGTTCCTCTTGACCACAAAGTAGTTCCAGTCTTTTTCAATCTTGATCAGGCCATTCTCCAAAATTCAGGGGCATCAGCTCTCATAGTTGTACCCCTCAATCGTTTTGAAGTCTTTGTGTTCAGGGGGCACTAACCTCTCTTCAAAGCAGTTTTGGGTCCCTCCCTGCCAATGACAACTTCTTCTTTTGATTAGTGGGAGTCTGGATTCTCAATCACTCGGAAGGAGATGGGATAATTGTTTTATAGCAGCACCCAGGCCTTTTCACCTCTAAGGGCTACTCTTCATCTACACTACAGATGCAGGTCAGCCTGGTGCTGTCTCACCTCCTCCCCTGGGTCAAGACATTCGCCAAATCCTATCACTTTGAAATCCAGACAGTCAATCCACAGCCATGCAGAGACATACAGAAATGTTAGAGCACAAAACTTAGCCACTTCTGAAAGAGTGACTTCTGAACACACAATGCAAAACCACCTTCATAAGAAGATGTGTTACTACATTGTGAGTTCAGGCATATTAAACTTCACCTTTCCATCTTAAGCCCTTGGGAAGATAGGCTGGAAAACATATTACACAGCCTTCCCTTTTTTATGCTATGGGCAAGTTGGACTTTCCACAGTGAAAAATGAAAATGGAGATTATTTTACTGTCAGGATATGACACACACCTTAGTACATGTCCTACCTTTCACATGCTCTGCAAAATGTCCGGGGAGTACCGTAGACCTACCATAACGATGTCTGATGTACACAGAAAGGGAAGGGTAAGGTCTGGCAAGTGAATGCACTTGACAGAACAACATGGCAGTTTAACAAACTGTGTGCAGGCCCTGCAGTGGCAGGCCTGAGTTCCCTTTTAAAGGCTCTTTGTGTGGGTGACACAAATAGGTCTGCATGCCCACTAGTTGCAGTTGCATTACCAGCCCTGGCACACATAGTGCACTTTACTAGGGACTTCACTTAGTAAGGCAAACATACCAATAACGGACAACCAATTACCTTTAGTTTATACAGGGAACTCTTAAACTTTGACACTATTTAGCAGTGGCAAAGTGTCTAAAGCATCTAAGTTGGCAACACTATGTCAGAAAAAGTTCTAGGGGGAAAGCAAAAAGTTTAGGGGTTTTAGCCAAAGAGGGCCAAGTCCTACAGTGACGATATTTGATTACCTAGGTGTCACATTGACAGAAAATCCAGAGTGCAAAAGCAAGCCTTAAGTTAGCCCACATCATGGGGGGACACTCACAATTGTATAGAAACTCCACCTACAAACCAGCTGGACCAATAGCAGAGATCTACAAAGAGCAAGCAAGGGGTGCTACAATGTATGGGGCTGAATTATGGGGGCACTGCTTTTCCAGCACATGATAAGTGTGCTGGAAAGCTAGAGAACAATTTCATGAGGCAGAATCTATGCCTCCCCCTCAGCACTCCCCTCACCCCCATGCCTGAACCTAGGAATTAGATTAATGGGGGATGACATTGGCCTTAGACCCCTAACCTTCTGGCGCAGATTGTGGGTGACCCCGGAATTGGCTGTTTAACAGTGTGAGCTAAAGGATTTACTGAGTTACTGAGCCTCCCAGGCATAGGTGAAATACCATGGTTTATACATGTTAAGGATGTACGTCATAAGTTGGGAAAATTAAGCCTATGGAGCAATTGTGAAGAAATGTGCCCTGTAATTTCACAATCTAAACTTGCTGAGATCCAGGAGAACTCGTCTTGAGGACACTTGACTGCCAAATTTGTGAGAATTAAGGACGAGTATATATTAGAGTTCTTCCTGGATAACATTCAACCAACCCTGGCAAGGAAATTACATGTCCAGTTCAGATTTGGGACCTTGCTGCTTTGTGCTTTTGCCAATGAATGGTCTAAAACTACACTTCTAGAGTGCCCTGCCTGTAATTGCAATGAAGAGTCAGAGCTTCAAGTCTTTTTTTCTGTCCTGACTATAAACCAGCTATCCAGCACTGGCTTATCCAACTGTGCAGGAACCTAGGGTTTTTGCATTGTGTGGATGTATTTAGAGTCCAGACGTGTCATACCCACATGGCCATGTTTTTTTGCTGTATCTCGATTTTTAACCTCTATGTTGCGTACTTGCTGGATGTTTATAAAGTTACCACTGGGGCCTTAGAAGTCTATATTGTTCTTATTCTCTTAATACCTTCTTCCAAAATTTGTATTGCTTTTAATGTTGTTAAAGCTAAAGTGGTTGTTATAAAGGGGGAAAACACATGCCAGTTGGATGAGGACGGGACACAGATAGGAATTGCCCTGGTCTACTACCCTTTGAAGCGCTTTAAAGCTGTATATCTATTAATTGTTATAGCTATTTATGGAAACCGAATTATAGCTCATAGTTTTTATGGCTGTGAATTTATTATATACGCACTTTCATGGTCTTCTATGGCCGAAATGAAGTTTATGAATGGAATGGAATGGTATATAAATACATATACATA
Organism: Lissotriton vulgaris; assembly: GCF_964263255.1. Classification (NCBI taxonomy): domain Eukaryota; kingdom Metazoa; phylum Chordata; class Amphibia; order Caudata; family Salamandridae; genus Lissotriton; species Lissotriton vulgaris. Next base: position 928,695,517 of record NC_141687.1, read on the forward strand.
AATATACATGTGTTTTAATTTTTATGAATAAGTACAATCGTTATATGTATTTCAAAATGATTTACACATATTTAATTTGTATTATAGTAGTGTTACTTTTCATTATATTTAATGTTTAATTATTCTATGTATATTTTTTAAACCAATATTTTTTACAACAGCATTAATGCCAACAATACTTTCAATTCAATAATTTTGTCATTATCATGATAAAGATAGCATGATGATATTTTTGACAATGATATCTATGTGAAAATATTTTGCGATGGCGATATTTCCAAAGGCAATATTTTGTCAGTGAACCGCATATGTTTTCCTAAGTGCAGTGCAATTTTGACACTTCCTTTTTTAACATAATCTGTGGAGAGGGTGAAACCATAGATTATGTATCAACGCAGCAGTATCAGGTTCCAGCTCTGATTATTGTAATATCACGGATGTGTATAGTTCTTATGACATATTGTGCTGTCTTTATGTGTACTCTCTGTGTGGTATCATGTGTACAATGTTTTGAATTAATTTTTTAGATTTTGTGTCAGGGATTTTTTAAATGACTTTTAACCTATGAAATGATTAATGTATTTTATGGTATTTCTATTGATAAATAGATCTATATTTCTTAATATTGCCTTGTACTGTTGACCTTGGGTATATGTTTATATTTCCCTTATGTGCATGTTTGATGAGCAGTGTTAGAGCGTATGTGATTATAATGAACATTTGAATGTATGGATAGCTACAGGAAATTAGTCTTTAACGTATAATCCAAAGGAAACCCTCTTTGCAATACAGTTGTATTAAACCCTATTCCTTTGGCTCTAAGGGGTCCCTCACATTTTCTTTTACACAGTGCAATTTTGTGCCAACATGCATCCTGAATGGCCCGTAAAATTTCAATGAATGAATTGCCTTTTGTAAAACATGAACATCTGCTTTACAAGGAAGTGTCCCGCCTCTGGCCAACAGGGAAATTCAGTGGAGATCTACTTTTCAGTACAGAGGAAGGTCTTCAACTCTTTTTTCAATAGAGCTTCCGATTTGAACATTCTTAGATCATCTGCCAACCTATTCCACAGTTTACTTCAATGGGGCCTTCCCTATCACAAGCAAATGTTATGTGAATCCTGGAAAGGTCCCAGCTTTTGTCCTCGTAGGCAGTCACCAAACCCAGTGTGGGGAGAGCTGCCTGATAACTTGTTTATAGTGACCAGGGAGGAGGGCACTGCCCATTACCCTAGTCACACATCTGTGTGGGAATACAGGTTCTGCACAAAAAGTGAAGGCATTCTCCTTCTTGGAATTCGAGAGTGAGGTGCACTGTGGGTTTGTTTGCGATAAAACATACAGGAACTGCTGCAAAGACATGTAGGGTTACCCCAGGAAAAATGTATCCCATTGATTAGGGAGGGGGCAGTAGTCACCCCACCCCCTAGCAAGAGCCAGGCTTAAATTTAGCACCCCCAAACACCCTCAAAAGACCACTTTCTGGATTTGTAAAAGAGGGCTACCAAAATCTGCAAGAGGCATTTTCCCCGATGTGCCCAATGACCAGTACCAACTGGACCCGAACTGTACCCTTCTGGGGGCCTCTCCTTCAATGAGTCCTGCACCCCAAGAGCTGTTCTTCAGGTCCAGGGCCTTTCTCATATTACCTCTGAAAATATGGGACGTAGGAAATATTTGGACTTCCAACCCATCTTAAAACCAAGGCACTACCTAGCTGGATTAAGAAAACAGGTTTATGCCACGCTGACCTTCTACGTAGCAGCAAATCTAATTCAGTGGATGTTTCGCAAGAAGGTATTTAAACTTATGTAACTCAACATCAGCTGAAGCTGCAGCCTTGCCCTGATGAAGAATTCAAAATTCCAAAGGAAAAACTCTTGACAGAGCAAAGGCACTAAAAGTATCCCACTGGTAAGAAGACTTCCTGGGGAGGGAAATTAGAATTTCGTCCACTAGGAGGTAAACATACCAAAACCAGCAGCTTTAGTGAGACCTCATCAAACATTTTTCTGACTTTGTGAGGACTTCATTTGGATACAGCCTCCTGTCTTTTCCCGTTGAAGGATTTTTACTCCCAGAAAAAGAATAAGTTCCAAGTTAAAAGTCCAACCTTGTCAAACAAATTTGGTGTATCAAACTAGCACTGCATTGCTGTCAGCCTGAAAATATGCCTAGGTCCCAGTCTAGTGTTATTTTTAGTGCTACTTTTCCTTAAATATTTCAACATTCATATCACTGGTTCCCCTTATGGGATTTGTGTTGCTTTGGAGTAATATTGTTCATTACATTTTATTATGTGGTAATAAATTGGAATGGGGTTTTTATTGTGTTGTGTTTTTTCTTTGTTAACTGTTTTCATATCTATAAATGCTGTGCACATTTTCTCTAAGTTAGGCTTGCTGCGATGTACTCTAGCTACAATAGGGTGCTCTCAAGGTTAAACTACGGAAACCTTTAACTGGACCTAATAGATTAGTGTCTTTATTACTCTTAGTTGACTACCATCCGCACCAACTAATAATTCATTTTATCATAGATACACATATTGATTAGCAGTTCAAACTTTCTAAACCTCATAAAGTACCATTTTGAGAGTGGCAGATGTGGGACAGCTGCCAGAACTAGTGCACGTCCTGCTCCACCACTTGTGGCCTCATTTAGAGTAGAACATATGATGAGTTTTTGATGGCAGAGAATCAGTTGGCTCCACTGTGAAAAACTAAATGGTTGCAGCACATCACCAACAAGGTTGCGAAGTAACATAGAGGCACACCGTACTTAGAATGACCCTTCTGGGGTCTTTTTCTGTCACAACTGCCACATGAACCATAGCAGTCTTGAATAAGAGATAGCACAATGACTATTGTGTACAATAGGAACAGTTACAAAGTTTTAGGGTCATAGATTGTTTTTGAATTTACAGAAACATCCTCCCGCTTTTGAAAAAATAAAACAATGGCAATACAATGTGAACAAAAGTGCTCCCACATTGCTAGTGGGAGCGCTGTTAGCAAAAATATCTTTGTCACATTAGTGGATCTTCTACCACCCCAGCAGGTAACAGGCCACTTAAAATATTAAACAATGTGTCTTGAGAAACAACGTATTGCTACTATTTTCTTGTAACAAGATTTCTGAATTTACAGCATAATCCACTAAAATGGATTACTCCCTTCTCCCAAGGTTCAAATTGTTTTAGAAGTCTAGTTATTTCAATGTCCTAACTGAGTCTGGTGCTACTGCAAAGGCACTGGATCTATTAAGTAGTTTTTAGGTCTGGAACTTGATAGAGCTCTGGTTGTTTTGGCAGACTATTGCTTTTCCAAAAATAAAACATAGTATAAGCACAAAAAGGTTTTTTTGCCAGGGGGCTTCAACTATTTGTACTTTAAGTCACCAGTCACGTTATGCTGCTGCCCACCACAGAATACATCAATGGGTACTTTATCAGTACACTTTATCCATGGTCACTCTTCACTTTGAGTGAGTGCACAGATTCTGTGCACATTATTCTCATATGGCGCAAACTGCTCATTCTCTTCAATGATAAAGGGGGTTCTAAATGTGCTTATTTATTTACTTTTTAATCACTATTTATGTTGCCTAGACTTTGGGCACACAGATGGTTATTTAATTTCCAGGTCCTTTTAGGTCACGTTTAGGACAGCCTATACACTGTCTCTTGCAAAACATATTGTTTTCTAATAGTAGGCTTAGAGGCCTCCCATTTCTTACCATTGGTTGGCTTAAATTTCACTCTCATTTGCTGCTGTCATCAGTTTCCTTCTTATTGGTCATCTGCCGTAGACTCCCTTCATCTGTATGTTTGTCCATCCCCCGGAAGCACAAACAGATTACTTGTTTACTTTCACACTTTATTTAGCTACTTCTTTTTTCAATGTTGTTAGCATTTATCAAAGCACATCTTTCTCAGCTGTCTCCCTCATGTACTTCTCCCCTTCCTTGTTCCTCCTGCCTACCAACCCTCTGTTGTCTGCGTAACCCATCCTAGCCACCTTCCCTCCATTGTGTGTGTTGCCCACCTCACTCACCCTTCCTCCATTGCCCATGTTGCCCATCCCACACACTCTCTCTCCATTGTCATCGTTTTCTCAATCTCCCTCCATTGTCCATGTTGCACCTCGCACACTCTTTGCCCGACCTTTGACCATGTTGCCTCTGATACCTGTTCTATTTCCTTTGTCCATGTTTTCTCTGCCACTCACAATCCCTCTTGCCCTTTTTTCTAGTTTTCCAGCCATGCTGACCACAACATGGCTAAAATTCTTGACAAAACCAATACCTCATGTAAGCGAGACCTTTCGACTTTGGGAAAGCTAGTTTTTTTGCTGTTTTAAAGCAATGTGTCAATGCAGCATAGAGTACCTGTTTGAGTCTTTATTTTATTTTTATTGGCTTTTCCAATAATAATGTTAAAAGGCATGACCCAACTGAAATGTCCGTACTATCAAAACAACCACATTAGTGAATATGTTTTACATATCTAATGTGTATTGCAATCAAATGCAGTCCGCATTTGTTAGCTTTCGTTTTATTTTTGAAGCACATGTTGCAATAAAAATGAATAAACAGATCTTTCTTTTGCTGCTTATTGCATGAACGCCAACAATATTTTTTAAGCTGTGGGTCTCTTTTCATGTTCTATTTTCATGTTGATTGCTGCATCTTTTAAATACTTCAGAATGAAAAACCATCAAGATTCACATTATCATAGGAAAGTCTGTTGACTCGCCTTTGGAGATAATGCACAGTCAGATGAGAGGTACACAGCCCTGAATGGGATGGACACATTTTTTTTTAATTTGTGATGTTTTGAAGCAGTTTGTACTTCAGGGTAATTTATTTTCAAAAGACCGAAAATAGTTAAGTCGTTGTGAGTATATAGATGTGTCTGGAGGAACCTGGATGTGAGAAAATACAGAAAGGCAGCAAAAGGGAAGCACTCAGTAACTGAATAAAGGGAGTGCTTTTTTTTTTCAAAACCTTTATTGATGACAAATAAGGAGTACACAGCGGGAGTGCTTAAGCGTTGGCATGCCTGAGCCAATGGTGGGGAAACATCCTTTCCAACGAAACTTTTTCCACGCAGTACCTTTACAACGCAGGTTTTACAACGCAAGTCGTTACAACGACTTGCACTGGAGGGCGCTGTAGGATAGAGAATAGTTTAATTTAATATCCAAAACCTTCCCTACTATCCATGGGGACTGTAGTTGGAATAGTAAATTAAACTATTCACTATCCAGCGCCCCCCAACCTGGGTAACAACTTGCTTTGTAAAACCTGCGTTGTAAAGGCATGCGTGGAAAAAGCATGCGTTCTACTGACATACATCCCCAATGGAGCCGTCCAGGGCCAAATCTTTTAGGTTAGGGACTGCCCGACACACATAATGCTAGACATTTATTCTACATTATTCAGAGGTCGCTTTGGATACTTTGAGGGAACAGAACTATAACTAGATCCTGATGCATTCTTAAGGGATCGCCCTGATAGTGATTCTGCTGGAGTCTCCCTTTTTCTAACTACATATTAAGTATACTCAGGGGCATATATATGTAATTATGAGCAGAGGAGCACAGCAGATCACCTTGCTGCGATGCACTGAGTTTTAGGGAAAGGGCAGGAATGCACCTTATTTATTACAATACGGTGCATTTCTGCCCTTTCCCCAGCACTGGCACACAGCAGACTACCTAATGCCAGTGCAGGCACCTTTGCACCATGGTTGCATGCTGTATTGTTCTTGTGCAGGAAGAGGCACCCTCCTGTACAAAAACACTACTGAGAGGCATGTTTCTCTTTCTATGTGTGCTGCAGCACATAGAAAGAGGAAGTAGTGAGGAGAAATAATGCTATTTCTCCTTGTTATGCCTACCCAGAGAAGGTGTATCTTTTTGGTGCATTTCCAGGTCTACCAGTGATGGTAAATCTGGAAATACTTCGAAATCCATGGGAGTTGTGTGGGAGCACCTAATGCTGATGAAACAGTTTCCCAGAGCAGAGTAACTCAACACACCAATTTGTGCTGCATTGCCTTGCTCCAAATTTATGAAGACACTTATGACCATGCAAAGTGGCCTTGGTTGGCTTCTTAAATCGCATATTTGGAGTTGCGTTTCCCATGAGCCACTATTTGTGGTGCAAATGTGATGCAACTCCTTTCACAAATATGCCCTTATGTGCTTAATTTCCTAAAGAAAAAGTGCAGTGGCCCATTGTTTTGCACAGAAACCAGCAGATATCACTATTTAATTTTGGCATTCTGAATACCAATGCTGTGTAGTCTTGATTCCACCTTATACCTCTTTCATCCCCCACCAGGCACTCCCTACCCCTAATCAGACTCTTGCAGGTTCTGATTTTCTCCCTTTATTATTCATTATCCTTCCTTCTTTTACTCCTTATATTCCGCTTGTGGGTATTTGCCTCTCTTGCCCCGGGTCAAATTGTGATGAGGAAAAATAAGTGCAGATCTTCAAAAATGAGTGCCAGTGGGTCCCACCTGTAACCACCTGCTCAAATTAGGTACTATGTTCTTTTAATTATAGCACATCACAATGTGCTCTAAAATATGAGCTTCCTTGACCATCTTTTTCATGCTTTTTAGTAAGATCCAGCAGTTCTGAGGACCTTATCCTCCCCACTGATCCTTAAAAGCACAACGTATCTTCAGAATTTACCACACTGCTCTTCAGCATCCTGTCTTGCTGAACAATTTGCAACATCAACAGAGGGGATAACTATTTTCATACATCCTGCCACCAATTGCACAAAGAAAGCTTCAGTGACTATGAGTTTGATTATGTTGTACTTATGAGATCCTGGCTTTCTTGGATTTCAAGTCACTCATTGTTTCCTCACCTCCAAGCCATTACTTGCATAACAAGAGCTTCTTGTGCCGAAAGCAAGTAAAGAAAACGAGCCCCATACACATCACTTGTATAGTGAATTCTGCCAAAATTGTAGTTGCTGTGGGGTTTTAAATCCCAAAGCCCTGAAACTATTGCAAATGCTGCACTATTGATAGCTACGTCTGTGGGGAAAATAGGACCAGCTTATGAGGTCATAGTTTTCTCAAACTATAAGTCACTCCAGTCACTCAATTTACTCTTTTGTCAAGCATCACTTGTAGCAAGCTGAAATGCCATGGGTCGTATTAGGTCCAACTGATGAGGTATTGGCAGATACTTATGGATGTTGTCCTTATCTTTACCAGGAATCACAAAGAATGATGTGTTGTGCTATATTCACCCTTTTCCTAATGAGAGATCTTATTGGAACAACAAGCTGTTAGATTATCTAAAAGTTACCATTGTTAAAGTTTTTTTTTTCATATTTAGATACATCTTTTCATGATTTGCTGTTTCTTTTTTTAGAAGCAAAGGCTCTCTCTCTAGATGTATACTATTTCAGAGGCATTTATCTTATTAATTCAATTAATGTACTGACTTTTAGATTACCTATATCATTACCTATGAAACTGCTTGGTAGGTGGTTCTGTAGGGTATTGGCGCGCCTGGGCAATATGGAGGTAAGTATACTCTACTACAGAGTGAGGATTGTGGTGCATAAAGGTAGGGAGAGCCACCCTGCTTCCCAACGTGTGGATATCCACTGGTAAAAAAGAACAACAGTCCTCTGCACACACTAACAGTATATAAATTATACCAATAACAGTGTGACAACAGCTTGAGTCTTTGCTGGAACATGCGCTTCTGTTTATTCAGTACAACCTTAGCCAACATGTGTTTCGTCGCGCTTACGGTTATGCGCAGCAACGTCTTCAGGGCTATACTCAATACGTAAAGATCCTTAAACCGGTTGTATTTCCTTCCCTGATGGGATTCAACAGGGCCCAATGTTAGACACACAGTTAAGACTGCACCTATCTTCTGTCCTGAAATAATCCTCCCTATTCAGAGTATATGTATCCTGGATATGTTTCCCAATGAGGCGTCCCTTAAATGAGGATTTAGTGGAAGTGCAAGTTTATTCAGGCATGAATAAAAAAAATCTGTGGTGCATTGCACCCTCACAATGCCGGTTGTATCAAAATAAATAACATGCAGCCTCTGTGATAAATAGAGCTCCTTCCGTCATGTGTGCTGGAGACCTGTGTACACGCCGTAAGAAGCTCTGTTTATCACGGAGTCAGAGGTCTCCTATTAATACCAGCAAGGATATGGCTGGTGATTATTGTCTTTAATACAACATTCATCGAGAGGGTGCAATGCACCACGGATTTTATTTATTCAACCTTGAATAAACTTGCACTACCTTGTGTGGCTCTGCATGGCTTGGTAAATCTAGAGTACAGCAAGGCAACACAAATCAAAAAACACTTTTTGAATTTACTCCTGCGAGAGTCATTTCTATATGTATATTTTTCTGTTGAAATGTATATAATGGAATCAAATGTAAATATTCTGGTCATTAATCTCATCCTAGGAACTGATTATTGTATCCATGAGCACTATTAAGAAAATGTAACTGTGTTGGGGGACCGTTGTTCCTAGAATCACTTGTGTTACTCTGTGGCAGAGAAGCATTCCAGGGGTGGAGCATTGGTGTTCCCATGCATCCATTCATGTATTTTGGAACATTCCCAAATTTACCATTTGTGGTAGACCTGGGAATGCATCAGAATCCTACACCTTTCCAGGTGAGGCATGTTAGAAAAGGCCCTTTCTGTAGGGTCACCCCCAAACATTTTGCCTTCCTCCTCCCCTTTCTGCTGAATTTGCTTTGTTGCCTTTAGGACTCGGGGCACTTTACCACTGCTAACCATTGGTAAAGTGCATGTGTTTTCTACCTTAAAAATTGTAACATTGGCCTATCCACAATTGGCATATTTAATTTACTTAAATGTCCTTAGTACATTGCATTACATGTGCCTACAGTCTGTGAATTAAATGCTACCAGTGGGCCTGAAGCACCGATTGTGCCACCCACTGAAGTAGCCTTTTAAATATGTCTCAAGGCCTGACATTGCAGTGCCTGTGTGTGCAATTTTAAACTGCCATGCCAATCTTACCAGGCCAAAACTTCTATGTTAATATATATAAATAATTTCTAATGTAGGACATGTACTTTTGAGTTTTACATGTCTTGATAGTGAAAAAAGACTTAGATTCATTGTCCCTACTGCAAGGCCTATCTCTGCCATGGAATAACATTGGGATTACCTTATTACATTTTATAAATGTAATTTTGAATTGGGAAGAGATTGGAAGCCCAAGTTTGGTGTTTCTGGAATCACAATTTAAAATTCCAACTTAGGTGTGACTTGATTGGCTTCAGTGGGTCATTAACTGTCCTGATGGAGGATGGAGCTGAGCACTGCCTCACTTTCACCTAAATAGATTGTGTTTTTTCCACATGCAAAGGGCTGCAAGCCCCCCGTAATGATTCTGGAGCCAGGGTAGGAAGAGCAGGGACTCTCTGCACTTCAAATGCCTCTCTTTGAAACCTTCCCAACTTCAAAAGCACACTGTGTATGAGTACAGGACCCCTGACACCACCAACTCGGTTTACCTCTAGACCTGTGGTGGCTCTACCGGGAAGAAGGGCTGCAGTGCTGCTGAAATACTGGACTCTGCTGGAACTCCTGCTCTGCAGACCTGCTGCCCGCTTTTGTCCTTGCCTTGGAGTGACAAGGACTGTACCTGCATCTCTGCAACCCAAAACCAAAGTGACTCCAAGGGCTTGACTCCTGTTAGAAGTCTCAGGGACATAGAAAACGTCCAACTCATCTGCTACACCACCTGGACTTTGCCATCTGAGAGTTTTGCCCTGCCATGGTGCCAATTCAGTCCTGGGCTCATGGAAGTCGGTATAAAATATTGCAACTAACAAAATTAATGTATTATCATCATTGCGCAGCTCGGAACTGGTGCATCTCCCTCTCCTCTGGAGTTCACTCTGGGCGCAAGGACAGAAGACATTGCATAGTTGACTGCACGGCACATCGTCCCCATTTCCGTTGCATTCTCAACTTGTGCAGCTCAACAATAACACATCACTTACATCTTGGGGTTTAACAACAACACATCTCTAAGTTGCTCAGCTTAGAACCTGCACATTGCATACATCCAAGGGGATCGACAACGACACATCACATACTCTGCTTCACGCATTGGGTTTTCGTCAATGACTCAAAAAGGTACTTTAAATCAGTACAGGGTTGGTCCCTGTATGTGACCTATACTCCATCGTGGTTAGCCTTATCTAGTGAAACCAGATAGCCCCAGTTGGTGCATTAGGCAATTAAGCACTACAGTTCAGTTTCATCTTCAAAGATCCATAGCTCCGTTTATATTTATTGGATTTTTGTTGTTTTGGTCTTGTTTTGTTCAATACATGAAACTCTATTTTTATAACTAGGTGTGGTATATGTTTATGTGGTCTTTTCACTGTTTAACCATTTAAAGTACTATACAAATACTTTAAACATTGACTCTTAAGTTAAGCTTGACTGCTCTGTGCCAAGCTACCAGAGGGTAAGCACAGCTTAATTAAGGCTGTGTATCTGAATTACTGTGACTAGGACTGTGGTTTCTGCTTGGCCAGGGGGTATAACTCTTCCAACCAGAAACCCAACTTCTAACAGGCGTAAATATCTTCATTTCTCCATGTTTTTAAATCTTTCTACAAGTGCTGCATTTTGCGGCACATGTAGAAAGAGAAAAATGCTTCTCAAGATTGTTTTTGTTCACAAAACCATTTCTGCCTACCTGGCTGGCATCCTTGTAAAATGACGCACCGATGCCTGCATTGGCATTAGAGAACTAAGTATGGGCGAAATTTGCGAATTCGCGCTCCACTAATTCGTGCGAAATGGCAAAAAAAATCCATGAGTTCGTGAATTTTCCAGCACACTTGCTGATTTTTGTGCCATTTGCACAAATATGTGACCACGTGTGCCTGTAACTTTGCCAGTGCACCAAAAGGCGCCGAGGTCCCTTGAGTGAACTGGCCATTATAGTGGGGACGGGCGGGAAGACGTTTCATACTGCTAGTGTGTGGTGGACGGGGCCAAACGGGCGGGGCTTTTATGCGAGTTCACATGCATCTTGTTTATAAAGGGTCAGAGACTGAGCAGAGCAGCAGATGAGGAGATAGCAGCCTCCTGGTCACAGGAGCTACACGGGGATGATGCTCGGGAAACTCATGGATGCCAAAATACGTTTGGCACAGGACCCCAGAATCCTTCAGATCTCCAAGATAGCTCTGCTGTGCGTGTTGGTACAAAGCCATTCTGATCCTGCTCAGTGGGTTCAGGCGCATGCAGCTGCTGCTGCTGGACAATGTCCCATCTCATACTAAACTGCCCCGTACAGGTATATGCTTGAGCTGGGCTGTAGGGTGCAGTGGCATGCGGGTGCTCCACTCCTGGTACATGCGCATAACGGTGCCAGGGGGGGCACGTGTTTATTGCTGCTGTGTAGCAGGTTATGACTTTACATTTTGACTGCACCAGACGGTGGTACCACGGTCACCTACACGGATCAGGAGCATCCAGGCACCAGACTTCATGGTGCAAGAACATAATGGTGCTGTGCGGTATGGGTATATATGTACTGGGGGCAGGGGGGAAATTAGCACAATGTTTGCTCACACCCAGAGGGTACCCAGGCAATTGAGCATGAATGATTTTCACACTGAGAGGGCTCCGGAGCAGTTCAGCAGCACGGGGGCTCACACCTACTGGGCCCCGGGGCAGTTCAGTAGCGCATGGGCTCACAACCACTGGGCAGCCCAGCAGCGCTGGGGCTCACACCCATAGGGCTCCCAGGCAGGTTAGCAGCGCCACCCTCTGGTTCATCACTGCCACCCTCTGGTTCATCACTGCCATCCTCTGGTTCACCACTGCCACACTCTGGTTCATCACTGCCACCCTCTGGTTCACCACCACTCTCACCCTCTGGTTCATCACTGTCACCCTCTGGTTCATCATTGCCACCCTCTGGTTCTTTACAGCACCCTCTGGTTCACCACTGCCTCCCTCTGGTTCATCACTGTCACCCTCTGGTTCATCACTGCCACCCTCTGGTTCATCACAGCACCATCTGGTTCACCACTGCCACCCTCTGGTTCATCACTGTCACCCTCTGGTTCATCACTGCCACCCTCTGGTTCACCACTGCCACCTCCGGTTCATCACTGCCACCCTCTGGTTCGCCACTGCCACCTTCTGGATCTTCACTGCCACCCTCTGGTTCATCACTGCCAACCTCTGGTTCGCCACTGCCACCCTCTGGATCATCACTGTCACCGTCTGGTTCATCACTGCCACCCTCTAGTTCATCACAGCACCCTCTGGTTCACCAGTGCCACCCTCTGGTTCATCACTGCCACCATCAGGTTCACCACTGCCACCCTCTGGATCATCACTGTCACCCTCTGGTTCATCACTGCCGCCCTCTGGTTCACCACTGCCACCCTCTGGTTCATCACTGCCACCCTCTGGTTCATCACAGCACCCTCTGGTTCACTAGTGCCACCCTTTGGTTCATCACTGCCACCCTCAGGTTCACCACTGCCACCCTCTGGATCATCGCTGTCATCCTCTGGTTCATCACTGCCACTCTCTGGTTTATAACTGCCACCCTCTGGTTCATCACTGCCACCCTCTGGTTCACCACTGCCACCCTCTGGTTCACCACTGCCACCCTCTGATTCATCACAGCACCCTCTGGTTCACCACTGCCACCCTCTGGTTCACCACTGCCACCCTCTGGCTCACACTTGCCACCATCTGGTTCATCACAGCTCCCTCTGGTTCACCACTGTCACCCTCTGCTTCATCACTGCCACCCTCTGGTTCATCACTACCACCATCTGGTTCACCACTGCCACCCTCAGGTTCACCACTGTCACCCTCTGGATCATCACTGTAACCCTCTGGTTCATCACTGCCACCCTCTGGTTTATAACTGCCACCCTCTGGTTCACCACTGCCACCCTCTGGTTCACCACTGCCACCCTCTGATTCATCACAGCACCCTCTGGTTCACCACTGCCACCCTCTGGTTCACCACTGCCACCCTCTGGCTCACACCTGCCAACATCTGGTTCATCACAGCTCCCGCTGGTTCACCACTGTCACCCTCTGGTTCATCACTGCCACCCTCTGGTTCATTACTACCACCCTCTGGTTCACCACTGCCACCTTCCGGTTCACCACTGCCACCCTCTGGTTCATCACTGCCACCCTCTGGTTCATCACTGCCACCCTCTGGTTCACCACTGCCACCCTCTGGTTCACCACTGCCACCCTCTGGTTCACCCCTGCCACCATCTGGTTCACCACTGCCACCCTCTGGTTCATCACTGTCATCCTCTGGTTCACCACTGCCACCCTCTGGTTCATAACTGCCACCCTCTAGTTCATCACTGCCACCCTCTGGTTCACCACTGCCACCCTCTGGTTCACCACTGCCACCCTCTGGTTCATCACAGCACACTCTGGTTCAGCACTGCCACCCTCTGGTTCATCACAGCACACTCTGGTTCAGCACTGCCACCTTCTGGTTCACCACTGTCACCCTCTGGCTCATCACTGCCACCTTTTGGTTCACCACTGCCACCCTCTGGTTCATCACTGTCACCCTCTGGTTCATCACTGCCACCCTCTGGTTCATCCCTGCCACCCTTTGGTTCATCACAGCACCCTCTGGTTCACCACTGCCACCCTCTGGTTCACCACTGCCACTCTCTGGTTCATCACAGCACCCTCTGGTTCACCACTGTAGATTATTGGGAGAAAGCACACCTGCCCAGCCTCAACCGGGGGCTGGTTAATGTGTTACTGAATTTGAGCTTCAAGTCCGGCACCTGCTTCCGTATCTGTAAGTGCTTCCTGTTGTGGTTTAATTATTGTGACGGACTGGAGCATTGTGCCATACTTGTAACTATTCTCTGACCCTGCTTCGAGGGTCAAAGCAGGGTCAGAGAATAGTTGCAAGTAGGCAACAACTCTGGAGGCGCTGCTCAGGAAGCACTTACAGGGTTACAGCAGGTGCCCAAGTTGAAGTTAATTTCTTTGTAACCATTTTGTAAATGGTTACAAAGAAATTAGCTTCAACTTGGGCACCTGCTGTAACCCTGTAAGTGCTTCATGTACTTCAGTTTTTGAAAATCCATCCCGCATGCGATTTCGTGGATTTTTTTGCAATTTGGCGAGATTCGTGGACCGCGAAATTGCAGAAAATCCGCAAATTCCGCGAACGGAACGGATTTTACGGCCATGCTTATGCTTATAGAGAACCAAAAGTGCACCCGCACTTGGAAGGGACAGGAATGCACCATATAATTGATAAATATGGCACATTCCTGCTCTTTCTCCTTCAGGCAGTGCAGCAAGTTGGCTTTCTGCATTGTGCTGCATGAAAGCATGATTCATCTGAATCATGACAGTGGCAGTGTCGGTCGACCCCGCTTGACGCCAGGTAAAATTGGAATGTATTGCTGATGTGGTGAATTTGAAACGCTAAGCCATAACGAAAGAAACTTTTAAAAAACGCTGATTTTAAACTGACTGAAAAGTTGAAATTTTAAATTTGTCAGAGTTGATTGATTAATTATAATACACCTTATCTGGGCTTAGACGCTCTCCCTAGGCGCTAGGCGCTGCCAGGGGTTCAAATTTGGTAAACAAACACACAGTGCTCTGTGATACAGCCTGCCCGCCCCGGTCCGACTCGGTATCCAATACCGTTGAGCGGAGGGCGGGTCAGGTACGAGCCTGAGTGACACACTTCCTGTTCCCGCTGTAGTACAGAGCGGTTAGCGCTCTAGCCTTGCTGCAACTGGGGCTATTTAGGCGGCGAGGAGGTGAGGCGATTTGCGCTAAGACTGACAGTGGCAGTGTCGGTCGACCCCGCTTGACGCCAGGTAAAATTGGAATGTATTGCTGATGTGGTGAATTTGAAACGCTAAGCCATAACGAAAGAAACTTTTAAAAAACGCTGATTTTAAACTGACTGAAAAGTTGAAATTTTAGATTTGTCAGAGTTGATTGACTAATTATAATACACCTTATCTGGGCTTAGACGCTCTCCCTAGGCGCTAGGCGCTAGGCGCTGCCAGGGGTTCATATTTGGTAAACAAACACACAGTGCTCTGTGATACAGCCTGCCCGCCCCGGTCCGACTCGGTATCCAATACCGTTGAGCGGAGGGCGGGTCAGGTACGAGCCTGAGTGACACACTTCCTGTTCCCGCTGTAGTACAGAGCGGTTAGCTCTCTAGCCTTGCTGCAACTGGGGCTATTTAGCCACTCGTCGGGAACAAGCGCGCAGCGATTGCGCGCAGGGGGCGCCTCAGACGCGCCGAAGACAAGCCAAAGACCTGCCCGTCTGCGCCCGTCCACGCCAGACCGGGCAAGGGGCTATGGCAGATCCTGCTGTTTCACCGCCTTCCCGCACCTTGACGAGAATAACATATTCCTCTAAGGTATTGCGCTGTTTAAATGTTCCTCACTCACTAAATGCTAAGTGCTCCTCCCAATTAGAGGTGGAAGGCCCCTTTTCCTGCCAATTCTGTCGCACCCAATTTACTGCTGCTCAAACAGTGATCTCTCGTATACATTGTGATAATTTGATGATACCCATGCCCTCTCTAGTCGTAGACACCGCCCCACGAGGTAGGAAAAATATCCTATGCAATATTAGGTCCCTATCAAAACACACGGCGGAGGTATGGGATATGATATCTTCCAGTCAACCTGAGCTGTGTTTTCTTACTGAAACATGGCTCAAACCACACTGTACACCGGCCATCACTCTTGCTATTCCGGGCAATTACAAATTATTGCGACTGGACTGCCCTATCAAAACTGGTGGCGGAATCGCTGTGGTATACAAAGAAGAATTGAAAGCTACAATTTTAGAAGCATTTTGTTCCCCTGACATTGAAATTTTGATTTTTAAGATACAGTCCTCTAAGGAAAACTATAAAGGTGCTCTAGTTTATAGGCCACCTGGTCCTTACAAAAACTTTTCCAATAATTTAATTGAACTACTTGCCCCACATATAAATGATGACGGTGAGTTCACACTAGTTGGAGATTTTAATGTCCATGGTGAGAAACATGACTGCAATGATGCTGAATCATTAATAACAGACCTATCAACTTTAGGTCTGACATTAAAGAATAAAGGACCTACGCATCAGGCTGGTCATACTTTAGACCTAGTTTTTTCCAATGTTCACACGATTTCATGCCCGCCTGCTATCCAGGTAAGCTGGACTGATCATTTCGTTGTGGAATTTATTACCCCCCCTCAGGCGCCTAAACCCACGCACCTCAGCACACTACCTTGCATCCGTAGACAGTGGCATAAAGTCACTAATTCTACTTTTAAAGATAATTTTAACCTTCCTGCACTACGACATTCGGATGACATTGAAGCAGCTCTCAAGAAATTTGAGGATGAATCCAGGAAAACTATAGACAAAATTGCTCCACTAAAACATTTTAAATCCAGGCCAGTCAGAAAGCAAGAAGTCTGGTTTTCTGACAAATTAAGAACTCTTAAACAAGGAGCCAGGAAATTAGAAAAAATATGGAGAAAATCCCATCTTCTAGAAGATAAAGAAAAATATTGGAGTGCATTATCCTCCTACCATAAAGTAATACGCTGTGCGCGTAAAGCACATATTGCCACTCAATTCTTTTTCAAATATTACAGTCATGTGCTAAACTGACAGCATGTGAAGCTCCTGATACTTCATCCCAGCAGCTGTGTGATGAGATTTCATGTTTCTTCACTAACAAAATTGATAAAATCTACGATAAAATTTTATGTACCAATCAGGCTTCAATTACAATCCCTATGACCCCCTTACCTATTCTTTCTAACTCAATACCGGATTCACAATCCCTGGATACCTTTCCCCCTGTTTCACTTCAAGAAATATCGAGTCTTATAAAACAGATTAAAAGCGGTAGTCCAGAGTCCAGAGGATGCTATACCAGCTAGACTAATACCCACTTTGGATGAGCAACTTAGTCCATTGATCACAGAACTAGTGAATCTCTCACTCATCTCAGGCACTGTCCCCAAGGAATGGAAGTGAGCTCTCGTCAGACCTTTGAGGAAAAACACCGCCCTACCCTGGTCTGACCTGACAAATTTAAGACCCATCTCTCTGCTACCTTTCTTGGGGAAAGTCATAGAAAAATATGTCAATCGACATCTATCCAAACATATTGAACAAGTACAGGCCTTGGATGAGTCTCAATCAGGATTCCGCCCCAAATACAGTACCGAATCTACTTTGTTGTCGGTTACTGATGATCTCCATGCCTACCAGGACAAGGGCCTATCAGTCATCTTGGTTCTATTAGATCTATCGGCAGCGTTCGACACCGTATCTCATTCCATCTTAATCCAACGGTTGTCGAGCGCTGGCCTTAAGAACAAAGCCCTTGAGTGGCTAAAGAGTTTCCTATCTGATCGTACCCAGAGAGTCACCATGGGTACATATCGTTCGGCGGAAATTGAGATCTCTAAGGGGGTGCCACAGGGCTCATGCCTGAGCCCCACACTCTTTAATATCTATGTGGCACCCCTGGCAGGAGTGTTGCATAGATACGGCTTTGTCCCCGTATCCTACGCAGATGACACACAACTCCTGTTCCCCTTCAAATCTCTTTCCGCCGAAGTTAGGAACTCTTTCTCAGCTGGCATGAAAGCAGTGGCACATTGGATGTCCTCCAACTATCTCCAATGTAATGTCAGCAAAACAGAGATCATGCTATTTGGGGAAGCTAAGATACTCTGGACTCCGGATTGGTGGCCTGCAGAGCTGGGGGCTGTCCCTGAACCCAAGCAGATTGTGAAGAACTTGGGTATTCGGCTTGACCATGACCTGTCTCTTAAACAGCATACCAGTTATATATCAGGGATATGCTTCCATACTATCGGCCTGCTTCGCAAAGTCTTCCCTCTTCTACCTAACTCAGTGAGGAAAACCCTCGTTCAAGCACTCATACTGAGTCGGATAGACTACTGCAACGGTCTGCTAATATCAGCCAATGAAGGAGTGCTAGATAAACTGCAGGTCATTCAGAACACGGCAGCTCGCCTTGTTCTGAACGCCCCTCCGAGAACTCCCTCCAAACCCCTCCTTGAGCAACTGCACTGGCTCCCAGTTAGACAAAGGGCCAAATTTAAAATTTGCTGCCTAATCCACAAGTGTCTGAAAGGACAGGGACCTACTTATCTTGAACGGAGATTTGTTCCTTATGTCCCAGCACGGTCCCTCAGATAAGTACCAATCTCTTACTTGTGGTCCCCATGTCAAAAAAGCTAGGCATGGAGGTAGAGCTCTATCCACTTTAGGTCCAAAGTTGTGGAACAAACTACCACTGACCTTAAGACAATGCAAAGAACACCTAACATTCCGCAAGCAATTAAAAACTATCCTATTCAAAAAGGAAATCTAAACTCATCAGCATATAAACTCAGTATGTTAGCAGATTTACCGGTCAAAAGCGCAGAGATACTCCTGTTGGAGTGATTCTAGCGCTATACAAAACCACAAATAAATAAATAAATAAATCTAGCTCTTTGTCTGTATGTGCAAGAGAGTGCCCTTATTGCCATGGTCACCCCACATTTTACTCTAGATGCTGTCTTTTAGGTCTAGAATTGCACTGGAACAGGCTAACCAGGCCCCAGTGTCAGTGCTTTTTTCCATAAACTGTAACCATTGAATTGGTGCACCAAATCGGCAAGCACTTATCACTCAGTGTAAAACCCTAATAGATGGTACCAGTGCTACTCAGGGCTAGGGTTATAAGAGTGGTACTCAGGGCTGCAGGACTTTGTGCCACCAGTAAAAGTACGTCAGCAGGCCTGCCATTGCAGCCCTACACGAGCAGCCTGTCTGCTGGAGAGTAACTGCACACATCAAGTGCTGCGGAGTCTCACCACTGCCTTAATCTGTGCAAATAACTCTTAAGGTTTCCCTCCTAAGCCCAGGAGGTAGAGTGCATTATATTAAAGGTGCAGATATACATGTTCAACATATATCCCTATAGTAACCCTGTAAACCAAGGTTTTACTGTAAGTGACCAGCGGTCCATAGAGTTACATGGGCTAGCCATCAAGGAAAGTCGAGATAGCCCTCTTCATTATGGAATGACGATTGTGTCATGTTTGGTATCAAACACCATGCTTTTTTACCCCAACACGATTCTCGTATTGAGAGTGAGCTAGCATGCACAGTTACCCCCTCTACCAAATGAAATAAAGCTCTGGTTCCTGGGTGGGCTTCCTTGAGTCATTTGCCACCAATACAAGAGTCAACCCTCCTGGAGGGATGAGCCCATACTTCCCCTGGATGCAGTCAAAGGCCTGGGCAGGAAGAAGGTCACACCTCCACCCTCCCAGTCTTGCTAATTTTACAGTGATCAAGGCGGTGAGCCTCAAAGGCTTTCACTGCGCTTGATATGCAATCTTTTGTCCCTCACTCAAGGACAAAGCCCTTCTCCCCCTTGACCAGCTAACAGGTGGAAAAATGAGGTAGACAGGAGGCATACACCCCCAAAAGGTTAGCCATACATTTAGGTGGGCTAAGAGGTCTGTGCAGCCAAGGAAGGGTTCTGCCATTTTGACAGACCCTAAAAGAATTTTTTCTTGGTATCACAGTGATGTACACCAACAAGATGCTGTCACTACAAGGGCGGGTTAGTCGCAGGGACCATTAGCTCATTTGCCACTGTCCCTCATGACCTTAACGCCCCTAAACTAGGATTTAAGTGGCTTCCCTGGTACCAGAATTTCAGATCTATTTCGGAATCCAAGAAGAGACACAAAGAAGATGCAAAAAACACAGTTGATGGACAGAATGCAGAACAATATCTTACATTCACCCTGGTACAAAGATCTGGGCCTAAATCCATTGTTTTTTTGCACTCCACACCACCCTAGGGCAGACAATGGCTATATGCAAATCAGCCTTGACCCTGTGCCTCATGGGAACAGTCCAGCCGGAACTACCACGCCATGTCTTCCCTAGACTGGAATCAAGCATCCAAGGACCGGTTTCTGGCTATCAGCCTTCTTCAGCCTGGATCGCTTGACTCCAGTGATGTGGAGAGCCTGGGACTCACGTCTGAGCATACCCAGCCCACTCGGGGTGAAAATTGCAAAAAACACAGTTGATGGACAGAATGCAGAACAATGTCTTACATTCACCCCAGTACAAAGATCTGGGCTAAATCCATCGTTTTTTTGCACTCCACACCACCCTAGATCAGACAATGGCTATATGCAAATCAGCCTTGAACCTGTGCCTCATGGTAACAGTCCAGCCCGAACTACCAAGCCATGTCTTTCCTAGACCGGAATCAAGCATCCAAGGACCGGTTTCTGGCTATCAGCCATCTTCAGCCTGGATAGCTTGACTCCAGTGATGTGGAGAGCCTGGGACTCACGTCTGAGCATACCCAGCCCACTCGGGGTGAAAATTGCAAAAAACACAGTTGATGGACAGAATGCAGAACAATGTCTTACATTCACCCCAGTACAAAGATCTGAGCCTAAATCCATCGTTTTTTTGCACTCCACACCACCCTAGGGCAGACAATGGCTATATGCAAATCAGCCTTGACCCTGTGCCTCATGGGAACAGTCCAGCCGGAACTACCAAGCCATGTCTTTCCTAGACCGGAATCAAGCATCCAAGGACCGGTTTCTGGCTATCAACCTTCTTCAGCCTGGATAGCTTGACTTCAGTGATGTGGAGAGCTGGGACTCACGTCTGAGCATACCCAGCCCACTCGGGGTGAAAATTGCAAAAAAAACCACACCGTTGATGGACAGAATGCAGAACAATGTCTTACATTCACCCCAGTACAAAGATCTGGGCCTAAATCCATCGTTTTTTGCACTCCACACCACCCTAGGTCAGAAAATGGCTATATGCAAATCAGCCTTGACCCTGTGCCTCATGGGAACAGTCCAGCCCGAACTACCAAGCCATGTCTTTCCTAGACCGGAATCAAGCATCCAAGGACCGGTTTCTGGCTGTCAGCCTTCTTCAGCCTGGATAGCTTGACTCCAGTAATGTGGAGAGCCTGGGACTCACGTCTGAGCATGCCCAGCCCACTCGGGGTGAAAATTGCAAAAAACACCACACCGTTGATGGACAGAATGCAGAACAATGTCTTACATTCACCCCAGTACAAAGATCTGGGCCTAAATCATAAACCAAGCCATGTCTTTCCTAGACCGGAATCAAGCATCCAAGGACCGGTTTCTGGCTATCAGCCTTCTTAAGCCGTAAACCGGTCCTTGGAGGCTTGATTCCAGTCAAGGAAAGACATGACTTGGTAGTTCGGGCTGGACTGTTCCCATGAGGCACAGGGTCAAGGCTGATTTGCATATAGCCATTGTCTGACCTAGGGTGGTGTGGAGTGCAAAAAACGATGGATTTAGGCCCAGATCTTTGTACTGAGGTGAATGTAAGACATTGTTCTGCATTCTCTCCATTAACTGTGTTTTTTGCAATTTTCACCCCGAGTGGGCTGGGTATGCTCAGACGTGAGTCCCAGGCACTCCACATCACTGGAGTCAAGCTATCCAGGCTGAAGAAGGCTGATAGACAGAAACCGGTCCTTGGATGCTTGATTCCGGTCTAGGAAAGACATTGCTTGGTAGATCGGGCTGGACTGTTCCCATGAGGCACAGGGTCAAGTCTGATTTGCATATAGCCATTGTCTGACCTAGGGTGGTGTGGAGTGCAAAAAATCGATGGATTTAGGCCCAGATCTTTATACTGGGGTGAATGTAAGACATTGTTCTGCATTCTGTCCATTAACTGTGTTTTTTACAAAGAAGATGCAGTCACCGAAGACGGGATTTTCGACTCTACAGCAGCGCAAAGAGAGGACACTTGAGTGACCTGAAGAGACCATATACTGAACCCATGTGTCGACGTTTGCCGATGGTGAAAGCTCATTACTCTCAACAAGAGGGACTCCAGTGGACACCATAAAGCCAAAGCAGACTCCTCTGACTGGTGGAACCAGTCACCTGTAATTTGAAGAATAATCCATGTGCTGTGTCACAAAGATTTTGACCCGCTAGGCCTGTCAAGAGTGAGCATAAAGGAAAGGGGTGTTCTGCAAGCCCGGAGTGAAAACCAAGCTTACGTCAAGTTTTGAGTCGCTAGTCCACTCCTGTCGACCTCCAGTCACTGAAGTATTTGAAGACTACATTTCCCACAGCCAATGTTTGGTGATCACTAGTCGGTGATCTATTCCTTGAGTGACAACTCTAGCACGAAAGCAACTCTCAGCAATAGGGACTGATGTATTTAACGACTGCACTGCCGTCACCCTTCATTCTGAATTTTGTATCGTCGAGTGTGTGACAAAACATCTTTGGCATGACCAGCCCCCAGTGATTGACAGCTGCCAACAACCACTGCACCCATAGCAGCTGAGAAAAATATAAGAAATATAGCTGTTCCAGCAGGATCCTGGCACCCCAAGAGCCTTTGCTTCGTTAGGTTACAGTGTAACTTCATCATAAAGTGTGGTTTTGTCAAGTTCTGCATTTTTGACAGCTCCCGTGGATCCTGGCAGCACCAAGGACAGACAAGTTTCCTCTGAAACTGGACTCCCTGGGCAAGGTGATGACGTATTGACTGTCAAGTCTTGGTACAGGGCCCGCAACTCCTTAACCACAAGAGGGTTTATTTGAATTTTCCCTGCAACGAACTTTTTGCAAAGTGTATTTTCCGCCCATTTATTTTAATGGTGAACATTTGACAGCTTTCATTGCAATTGTTGTAATACTTCGAAAATCGATAACTCCAGTTATCTACACATATCAAGTTCATTTTGGTGTTAATATTCATGTAAAAATCAATCCACTTTTATAAATTGGTGTCAGGGTTTCTTTTGAGTCCTGTCAATTACTTTTTGTCAATGCTGATACTTTGAAATGCTTAAACAAGTTCTTCTAAGTACACCTGACTGCTCTCTGCCACTCTACTAGGACTATGCTATGACTGCTAACAGTGAATCTGGTCAGCTTATGTGGATTGTGTTAGTATTACGTGATAAGGCCCCCAGACATATTATATAATACTTCCACCTTGCAACAGTATGTCTTTTAATCGAACATGCACATCCCTCCACTCTTTCTCTGTAAATTTTCACCACACCATCTTTTCTGATCTGGGGATTTCTCTGCTCTTTGGCAAAGAAAGAGCTTCTAAAAGTCTGAAATAAGTTTCTTATCATCCTTGTTTTGTATTTAAATAGTATTCCAATATTTTTAAGATTCTGACTGCAATTAGTTTAACTGCCGGAACTGCAGTTCTCTGTTGTTCCTAGGCAAAATAGCTGCAATTACTTGGGTTACATATTCATAAATAAAAATGCAATGTAAGAAAATATAAAGGATTTAAACAAATAATATACAGTAGAATATGTGAACGTAATGTTCTGAGGAAGAAGAGGGTAGGAGTTACAGGGTGGGGAGAGTAGAGGCATAATTTTCCCCAAGGTAGTGATATACAGGTTATGTGGGGGGGCGGGGGGTTGGAAGGGATACCAGAGGCCCGTGCAGGCAACAGCAGTGGGGCCGGGTAGGGGAGGATTTCAACAGACGACAACGAGGGAATATTAAATAATTAATTAATTACCCCTGTCGTTGAGTGTCAAAATACCCTCCCCACCTGGCCCCGTCACCCCACCACTCTTACCTGCATGGGCCACGGCTCCTAGGGAGAGAGAGGAATTGGTTTGATATCATTTTCTTACTTCTTTTTGGGAGAGGGATGTGGATGGGTTGGATCTGATCTCCGTGGGAAGTTGTTGGGGTCGGACTGGTTGGAGTTGTTTTCTTTTATGATAGGGGAAACCTGACCAGTTTTGAGGCAGTCGGTCATTGATTATCCTGGAACATAGTAGGAGTAGGAAATGAATGGACTCATTAAGGAATTTGGAGAGGAGGTGATCTGAGAAGTGGTATGAATATTTCAAGGAGGTCAAAAGATTTAGAGTGCTAATCTCATTGAGTGTTGAGAAGCCAGACCAGGAGGCATTATTTTTGGTCGAGATACAGTGATTATATGGGCAAGTTTCATTATCCATTGTGACAGGGGGTTGGAGGGGTGGGCGCCAGAGTAGATTGAGAGCGATCTGGATGTCTCTGGTGATTTGTGTTGTTTTCCCAATGAAGAAGGAGGCAAAGGTATCAAAGCCAGGGGGTGCTGTATAGTTGGAGGAAGAAGGGTCACGCCTGCAAGAAGATTGTATTCTTCTAATTTCAAAACAGTTTCTTGGGCCTATTAGAGGCAATGTCAAGTGGGTTTTGAAAGATTGCTGCTTAGTTCCTAATGTCCCTGTTGTAGGTGCTGCGCCTTTGTAGGAGCATGAGATTGGCCCAGGAAGGGGTGTGTCTCCACGCTCTTCCAGCAAGTCTGAGGTATCACTGTTCTTCGATAAGGTTACTGTTGAACTAAGAGTTGGATCATTTGAACAGGATTCTTTTAAATTGCTTAGGGGCTATGGTGTCCATGATTTTGGACATGGAATTAAAATGCTGATCTGTAAGGTAAGGGGCACTGGTCATGGTGGAAGGCAGGATCAGGGTCTCTTTACTGATAGTTGATAGAGTGTGTGAGTTAATGTTTCTGATGTCACAGATCAAGTGTTTGGCTTTCTTTGGTTGGCATTTGGAGGTGATTGCCTCTATCTTTAGAGAACAAGTGACACAGTGGTGGTCGGTCCAGTCACATGGTAGAATGGAATCAACTTGTATGGTATTCTCTTTAGCAATGATTAGGTCAAGGGTGACTCCTTTATTATGTGTCTGGCTATTAAAGGCTTGTAACAGGTTGAGGTCATGGCAGAAAGATTTGAAACAGTTCACAAGTGGATCAGTGGGATTGTTCCAGTGAATATTGAACTCACCCAGGAAGATCTGCTTGGAATGATCATCAACGTTGGAGGAGATTATTTCCATGACTCATTCAGTGATTGCACGATTACTGTCAAGAGTGTGGTAGAAAGTTTGAAGGGAGCACTTTGAGTTGCTGAAAGTGGAGATGCTGATCAAGAGGTATTCACGAGTGGGCAGAGATAAGGCGTGTGCCTGTTTTACATTGAGTGAGGCTCTGTAAAAAAAGGCCAGTCTACCCTGTGCATCTTGTCTAATAATACCATAACTAGGAGTACCAGTGTGTCCAAGGTGGGCCCAGAGGAATCGTTTAAGCAGGATTCCGTGAGTGAGAGAATGTCAAGGTCCAAGTCAAGGATATGTGTTTCACGGCTGAGTAGCAGTTTAGTAGTGCACATTTCAGGGATGCATTGGAGGTGGTCTAATCAGAGGGCATATGAGAGAGGGGAACTTGAGTGAGGTTTGATTTGTTCACAAACCTAGTATTGGGGTGGGAAGGTCTGAAGGGGTGGGAGATAAAAGTCTTGATTTTAGTGGTGGGTGGTGTGAGAGCAGCCGGGGAAGGGTTATGGAAGGTAAGGAGGTCAAGTACTCTTTCGTTGGATAACAGTCTGACTAGTGTATTCTGTTTGGAGAAGCAAAATAGGCACAGGAATAGGAGTGTCAAACGCAGTACCTGCACAGCATGAACTGCTGCAGTCCATGCCTTGCATGTACTGGTGTGCATGCACACAAGGGGGTTCATATTGTGCCCGTCTGTGTGCATCAATATGGTGTGAGGCACAAGGGGGCCCTGTGAGGCCCCCTTTATTTTCTGAACACCACACTTTTCATGGTGGTCGCACCGCCATGAAAAGTGTGGCAGTGGGGAAACTCGGAATATGCTTGGTAGGGCCGCTGCATATTGCGGCCTCCATGCCACCTGCTCTGCCAAAGATCTCTAATTCCTGGCGGTTGCAGTGGTCCCAAGGTGGCCCAACTGCCCTGGCCATAATGGGGCAGTCAGAGGACAGACCTTACCGCGCCCTCTTGGGTCTGGCGGTCCGTGGACCGCCAAACCTGTAATAAAGTCCTAAGTCTTCAAACATTTCACAAAATCTAATGTATCACTCCTTTGTTTATTCAGAGAATGTAGTCCATTCACTGTAGGTGTCCAATTTGGATTGACTCGTTGTCATGCCATGTTTTAAACTCATTTCATCCCATATTGCCAAATATCCATGGTAATTGGGAAGAATAAAATTCCAAGATACAACGTTATTATCCAAACAGATTACTTTCCATATGTTTCGTTCCTACAACCACTTGATCAATGAAGCACCATTGTTTCTCATATTTTGAACCCATACTTTCAATAATGTTTAACAATTATACAGCTTGATAATATTTTACTTTCTGAGGAAGACCTAGTCCCCCGTCTGTTGATGTTTTGAGCAGCAATGCTTTAGCTGGGTTTCATCTCTTCCCACATAAAGATGTTGAAGGCAATCTGGGACTTTTTAATTGTCAGAGGAAAAAGCAATGACTGAAATAAGAATGAGATTTTATTAAATACTTCAATTTTTGCTGAAACAATTTTCCCAAACCAAATGATTGCACTTATGTGCCATTATTGCAAATCATTTGTAATCCCTTGTAAAAAGGTGCCATGAATTGGTTTGTTCTTTTCATCCTTTGTGGGGATAATCTGTGCTGATATTTCAGACCTGTAAATTCTGTCAATAAAATTTTAATGAAAATACTCTGCCAAACAATATCAAGTTCTTCCATTAGGGACAGGATTGAATATATGGATTCTGTCAGCAAAATCTGTAGATTGTCTGTGCATATGCATAATTTATAATTGGCTCTGCCTATCCAAACCCATAGAATATCCTAGTTCCTCCAGATTCATTCAGCCATTAGTTTCATCACTAGTATGAAAAACAGAGGTGATTGAGACACTCCCTGTCTAGAACTTCTGAGCATGTCAAAGCTGGGAGAGGTATCTCAGATTACTCATACTCTAGCTTATAATTATAACCTATCATTATACGCTTGTGGAATTTCTGGCTGATACCAAGTACCTCAATTGTATTTCTGAGGTATTTCCAGTCTATTCAGCCCATTCATGTTTTTGACCTGTCTTTAAATCCATCCATAACAAAGTTGAGATCACCTCCTATACTGTTGTTCCTTTTTCTCTCCTGCAGTATATGTGCTATTATGGGTCGAAAAACTTTCTTTGCCAACATTGTGTATTGTGTATGTAGACTACCCATCTTGAGGATTAATGAACCTGCTTGTCTTTTTGTGGAACAGGAGCCCAGACTACTATCGATGCCCGGACGGCTGGCGCAAGTCGCCTCTTAGTTCCCATTCTGAATAGTTACCAAATAAAGAGACGGGCGCTGGAAGCAGGAGTCACAAGAACAGGATTTATTACTCATGAGGAGAGCCTGTCATTTCAGACACGAAACACAGTGTCTTTCGGGAGGTGCTCTAACAAGTGAGCTGAGACATCGTCTTTTATACCTTATAAAACACTCTGTATTACAATCACGACATTGTGAAACAAGGAAAAGACATCCCCATAATCCTCGTGTCAATCCTACCCCACATATATTCACAATAGAGACCCTTGACCTGCCGATAAGAGGAGAGGGTAATCACGCAGCTGAGTGTTCCGCCGATTTTTAGGATATGTGCGCCTGATCGTAGCCCAGGGGGTGGGGAGGCCAGGATCAATAGTGGGTCCTTTGAAGAGGAGTGACTCCATACAATAAGGGGCAGTAAATAGTATCTTCTGGCTTAGGCGATGACCTCGGACATGTGTGGACAGTCAATCGCGGAGGGAGGGTTTACCAACAGAGGGGTTATTCATGAAAGGAAGGGAGGTGCTGGTCAGGCGCAGCAGTGACTCCCAAGGACAGAGTCGCAGAAGAAGAAGGTTTATGACTTGCCCGTGTGAGGGAGAAGGGGAGGGGGGGGGGAGCCAGGGTGTGCACAGGGACAGAGTCACACAGAGAGAGAGGTCTTATGACCCGTACATGAGAGAACGGGGGCAGTCAGGTGCAGCTGGGGAGGGCTATGTCAGCTGAGGCGAAGGATGCCTCTTCAAGAGAAAATGGGGGGGGTTTGCGTGGGTCAAGCAGGAGGGTTGCCTTTCAGGGCAGGGTCGCGCAGAGGGAGAGGGTTTCACGGACTATGTATGTGAGAGGGGGGGGTTCAAAATACGCGTAGAAGGGAAGTCGGTGATTCTAATGAGCGGGCAAAAGGCCATGGTGCCTAAAATGGCTGTCATGTACATATGGGCACGGGCTTTTACTGGCGGAGTGATGCGGTCAATATTTTACGGTATTCATGGTGCTTACAGGGAGGGGAGTGGGAAAAGGGAAATGAACGCCGCTTATGTACATCAATTTTTCTAATTTTCCACAGTCGCCGCTTTTTACATAGAAAAGTTCATTTTCCTAACTGATGGGGGTACATATAAACAGGTGCGGTTGAAGAATTAGCATTTGACAATACTAACATATGGCATATAATCATGGATAGTTGATGTGATTGGCAGAATGCAGCACATAGGAAATTGCATTTGTTGAGTTCCTAACATTCAAACGTACTACATAGCATAAATGCTTCTGACTTTAAAATGTGACCAATGAACATTTTGACCGAGTAGTTGAGGGCGGAATTCAGTTCAATACACAAGATCTCTTCGTCACAGTGTCTTTTTAGCAGTGAGCCATCACTGGTAGGCTCTAGTCCGTGTCCTTTAGTAGGCGCAGTTGAGCACCGGCGGTGGAGCTATAGGTCCAGCTCGGATTTAACCTTTCGCGTTGCAAGGTGCGGTCTGTCCTCTGCTGTTAGACCACAGTCCTGTTCCCTAACCAATCCTTTTAGTGGTGTCTTATGCTCGGCACCTATATTTCTGTTTACTTCAGTTTGCAAACCTCATTTCCACGTAAATGCTGTTTCTTCTTTCTGGGTCAAAAAGTCACGTGGAAAAGAGGGTGTGTGGTTCAATAGTCGATGGGAGAGAGAGGGCGGAGTGGGGTCAGATTTCCTGGGACACACCAAAGGGACCAAGGGAGCAAAGGATAACGAGCAGGCAGGCCCATCGATCGGGCCCAAAAAGGGGGACGGAGACTTCAGGCACACGTGGGTTAGCAGACGGAGGGCTTCAGGGCAGCCCGTCAAGTTTCATTTTCCACGTTTGAAATTTCTGTCTCGTCCCGTATCTTGTTGCTCTGCAGCTCCACCTTTGGTCGAGGTCACATGTGTCTCAAGATCTGCAGCCAGGCTGTACGTCACATCCGACCCTTCTCCTCCGGCGATCGTAAATCTTTGATTAGGTACAAAACAAGCTTTAGAGAACTGGTCAGGAGAAGACATTTATGCATGTGAATTCTTCCCTCAATCCTACGCACTTGGGAGATACGCTCATCGGCCACAGTCAGAGGTTTATTACTAAGCAGTGCATATGTCGGCATTCCTACTGAGTTCATGCCAAGTTTATTCATCGTCCATTTATAACAAAAATTGAAACAAATAGGACTCCTATCAACTGCGCATTTCATCAAATTCAACATTTCGGAACCTCCAGCGGAGACTTGTCTTTCTAACCCGAGCCTTAACAGTCTAACATTTCCCTTCAGAGCTGGTTAACCCTTTCAAACAGGGCGGGGGTGCTATCATCGACAGTCAGGGTAAAACAGGTTTTTCTCGAGGGACGACAGTTACTCATGGTCATCATGTATATATCGGGGACAGCAGCTGGGATCAATCAAGTGGGGCGGGGACGCTTCGGGCATTCGCGCTTGGGTGCAAAGGGGGTGGGGCAATCTGGGCATTGGGAGTCAATCTAGACGTTGGCGCTGGTCTCTGATGAACTGAAAAATAAGGTGCCATTGACATATAGTTCCCCTATAAAAGGCCAGATTGGGGGACCTTAGTCGTCTTACCTGTCCTTTCTTTCTTAGCCAATTCGAGTTCATTCATTTTGCAGAAAGGAGAGGTAGTAATATGGCGAGATACAATCATTTTAGCTTCTGTCAATTTCGCTGAACACCTTCGCGTTCAATAAGTATCCCATCAGACTGGTGCCAGCAAGGCACAATTTTACCATGAAAAGGAAGAGGGAATAGGGAGACTCTCATAGAGAGTGAGAGTCGTCCGCAATCTAAACGAGCCATTCGGTACACGTATGACATGTAGAGAGAGAGAGAGAGAGAGAGAGAGAGAGAGAGAGAGAGAGATAGATAAGGGGGAGAGAGAGAGAGAGAGAGACGTGTACGAAAATAGGTCATTTAGCGCGCTCACAACACAGAACAGCAGGGGGTCAGGTAACACAGAGACGCGAACAGAGGGGAGACATAAACCCGTACAGTACATACGCACAAACTCAGACGAAGGAAGACAGTACATGTATTACATACATAAGAGATTCACGACAAAACATAAAACAGTTATTGGCCATAAAGATCTTTTTCTGTATGTTGCGCATCTTTAATATCCTATTTACCTACATGCTTAGCTCTTTTTACCTTTCCCTCCTTTTTCCTCTTGCTTGCTATTTTTGCGAGCGTTCTCAATTGCCAATACTTACACCTCGGTCAGCCGGTCAGAAATTAACCTGGTCGGGCTATTGCCCACGGTTGGATCTTAAACCATTTTTGAGTTTCTTCTTTCGGTGGGAAGTTCTCCAGGCTGAGGCAACAGAGGGTATTGATCAGGAGAACAGACAGACAGCTTGGTTATATCTATAAGAGTGTGAGAAGGAGGTGGTACATTTCGAGCATCAGCAACATTCCTACTTTCCCAGTCGGGTGGTGCCTAGGTAACCCTTTCCCCAGGACTTTTCCTTGTCCTTTCCCTATCTAGCTAAACGTCATAGTTACATTATCTAACATGCTAATTCGAGTCAATTTCCGTTTCTATGTCAGTCCATCCTCCCAGTCGCTACGTTCTAAGGAGGAACAGTCATGTCTAAGTCTATGTCTTTTAGAAACTCATCAACATAAGTACTATGCTCAGATCCCCTCCTTCCCTTTTCGTCGGTCGTTCGATCATCGCTCTTCCATACTTCAGCCGACGTTCCGACGCGACCTGCAGAAGGGAGGAGAAAGAAGGGGTTGGGGGCAGCATTCAAAGCACATCAGCATGCAGTAGTCCGAAAATGTTTTTACCTACCACATACTCGACCTATCTCCACGTAGTGCATTCTCTACCATCTCGGCGTTTAAGCCCAGAGGGACCCGTAGTGTTAGATAGATAATCATCGATGGTCTGCGTATCTACATGAATCACTTGATCGTGACCTTTTAGGTCGTGTGCAAGGGTGGTGGTCAGGTGGTATTTCTGTGGTGTCGTTTAAGGGCGTCTAAAACACTTTTCCGGCTGCCTGTGACACATAATGTAGCTGCTAAATATCGGGCCTTTTTAACTTGCAACCTTAATCATGCTTATTCTTCGCTCATATTGGAGACAGTAGTAGCACATTCAAAACTCATTAATGCAACCGCTACAATTATACTTTCTTTTTCAAAATACCTTTAATTAAAAATGTTGGTGTACAAATACGGGCCTACAACCCAGTGGACCGGCCACGGAGCAGACTGGAACTATGCATAAGAGGAACGAAGTCGGTGATCATATATTTCATAAAGTGCAGCAGTGCAATAAAATCGTATCGAACTTTCCTACAGGGCGAGTATGATGCATGTCATAAATTCAAGTTTTCAATAATATTAATTAATTATCCAAATGCTCGCTCAGTGCCTACTTTACACCAATTCATTGCTCCCAATCATAATTAGTACCCACCCTAAATCAGTTCATTGTCCCAACAAATAATCAATATCTATCTTACATCGCTTTCTTTTCTAAGCGCATAATCAATATCCATCTTATCTACTTTCATTGTCCAAAACTGCATACATATCTCGGAGCATCAATGTTTGAGCAATCCGGGTGAACAGGGAGTTTGAAAGTTTCATTTTGTATCGGCGCCATTTTGGGCGAGGTCAGGCAGGTTCCAGTATAGTCAGAATGTCTCCAATGACTCGTGGTTGGACCAGAACCTCTTTTGGCAGTTCAAAAAGTTTTCGTAATGGGGTGACAGACTAGCAATATGAATCATCAGTCAAAAAGTGGGGAGGGAGGCAACAATCTTTTCCTACCGGGTCATTCTGGTGTTCCACCGGAACTGAACAAATCTGTATCTTTGCAGGATTTTAGTCATTTCCAAACTGAGGCTGGCGCCGGCAAGAGTGCGCCGACGTCTCGTGGCTCCATCGGAGGACGGGGCGGGGGGCGCCTCGTGGAGAGGTCGGCCCCCCCGGCTCTTTTAGAATCTTCAAGGTCGTGGAGTACAGGGCGTGTGCCCGTCCCGGGCAAGGAAACCCGCTTTTTGATATGGACCCCTTCTTCAAGCAGGAGCGTTGGGGTGTCGCTGGAAGCCTCCACCTGGAGGGAGGTGGGGGAGGCTCGTTCGCGCCGCCTCCCCCTTCCAACGACCCCGCGCCGTTCCTCGGCTCCAGCGCTTTGGTACAGCCATGCCAGGCAATGAAGATGGGGGGGTCGGTGGCTGAGGCAAGACATCCCCCCCTTGTCATGTGGCGGGACTACCTGCAACTATCCAGGGGTTGCCGTGTGGCGGGACTACCTGTCACTCTCAGGCGTTGCCATGTGGCGGGGCTACCTGCAATTATCTCGGGCCGAGTGCAGTTGCAGCCATTATTGCGCAAAGAGGCGCCGCCGTCCTCGTCTTGGCTTCGGCCTCCGATGAGAGCCGGATCAGGCGAGAGAGGGGGGGGGGTCGGTGGCTGAGGCAAGACATCCCCCCCCGTGGCCTGCAGGGCAGCAGAAGAGGGGAAAAGGAGAGATCATTACGATTTTCGGGCCGTCCGCCCCACAGCCTCCCCTTCCGACTGCGGCCAGCCGAGCCCTGCATGCATCGAGGCCTCACCTTCCGGATGGGCGTAACCGCGGACCTGTTGCACTTCGGGAGCTTCTGGAATGGGGGTAGGTACCTATTGATTTGTATCTATTTCATGTGACCTATATTTGGGAGTGGTGGGCAATGAGGCAGACATGTTTGGGGCAGGAGTAGGCAGTGGAACCTAGCTACCTCATGGCTGTCTTGCTGTCAAGCTTTTCGCCATTTTATATTTCTTATTATGAACTGTTTCTAATGTTTCTTATTTTTAGTGAAGTCGAAAGCTCATCAGGGGGTTACTGACTTAGCCCGATTTCCTTTTATTTTTCCTTCTTTTCCTTAGCGTGTTTCGAGCTAAAGTTTCTGTTAACAGGGTACGGTGATCACTTCATATTTTTATGTGTCCTTTTCATTAGGGGTACTCCTGGACGGACCAGATGAGTTACCTCCAATAAATGGTCCGGGGTGGAACTAGATTATCAATCAGAGGGGAACATATGTTCCTTCATTAGGGTATCATCCTGGACGGACCAAATGATGTACCTCTAATTACTAGGGTAGCCTCCTGGACGGACCAGATGGCCTACCTCCAATAAATGGCCAATGAGTGGGGAGCATATGTCCCTCCATTAGGGTAGCCTCCTGGGCGGACCAGGCGAGCTACCCCCCAAATAAATAGTCAATCAGTGGGGAGTGGGTAGGACTGACGAATCATAAAGGGGCATAACCTACCCTTTACTGCTTGCAAAGACTAGACAGAATATTTCTATTCCACGTTGTTTGCAAACAGAAAATACCTCAAACAAACAATTCCTTGGACAACAATGTCCAGTCAATCAATCAATCAGTGGGGAGAAAAACAGGCATGACGGATTACAACGGGGACAAACGTCTGCATTACCTGCCCTTCGCTATCTGCAAAGGAAGACAGAATATTTCTATTCATCTCTGTTTGTAGACAGGGAAGATCTCAAAGAGCAATAATCGATTATTAATCGATTTCAAACAATCAGTGGGGAGAAAGGTAGGCCTGACGAATCATAAAGGGGCATAACCTACCCTTCTCTATCTGCAAAGAGGGACGAACGTTCCTATTCACCGCTGTTTGCAAACAGAGAATGTCTCGTTCTCGAGAAGAGAACCAATATTTCAAGTCGCATCCAAAGCTAAATGAACCAATAACAACAATATCAGTATTCAAATACCGATTCCAATACAATCAATCAATCAATCAGATGGATAAAACCACCCTACCAATCAGGCGTAAAAACACCCTACTTAATCTTACCCGGACCGGACCATGCGGATAGTTCTTCGTCTTCCCCCTCCAGCGCCTGATCGTTCTCTTACTCTATGCAGCATTCCTGTGGGATTCCAGTCAGGACAGTAGGTCACTCGAGAGAGGTCCGTTCAGAATCGGTGAAGTTCATTCAATCGGCAGCCGGACGAGGGCCCTCTCAAGGCAGGTATACTCCGATCATTTAGATGTTCACCTCTTCGTCTGGATCTCTCTTACTGGACCTAATGTCACTGATGGACCCCGCGTTGATACGCCAATTGTGGAACAGGAGCCCAGACTACTATCGATGCCCGGACGGCTGGCGCAAGTCGCCTCTTAGTTCCCATTCTGAATAGTTACCAAATAAAGAGACGGGCGCTGGAAGCAGGAGTCACAAGAACAGGATTTATTACTCATGAGGAGAGCCTGTCATTTCGGACACGAAACACAGTGTCTTTCGGGAGGTACTCTAACAAGTGAGCTGAGACATCGTCTTTTATACCTTACAAAACACTCTGTATTACAATCACGACATTGTGAAACAAGGAAAAGACATCCCCATAATCCTCGTGTCAATCCTACCCCACATATATTCACAATAGAGACCCTTGACCTGCCGATAAGAGGTGAGGGTAATCACGCAGCTGAGTGTTCCGCCGATTTTTAGGATATGTGCGCCTGATCGTAGCCCAGGGGGTGGGGAGGCCAGGATCAATAGTTGGTCCTTTGAAGAGGAGTGACTCCATACAATAAGGGGCAGTAAATAGTATCTTCTGGCTTAGGCGATGACCTCGGACATGTGTGGACAGTCAATCGCGGAGGGAGGGTTTACCAACAGAGGGGTTATTCATGAAAGGAAGGGAGGTGCTGGTCAGGCGCGGCCGTGACTCCCAAGGACAGAGTCGCAGAAGAAGAAGGTTTATGACTTGCCCGTGTGAGGGAGAAGGGGAGGGGGGGAGCCAGGGTGTGCACATGGACAGAGTCACACAGAGGGAGAGGTCTTATGACCCGTACATGAGAGAACGGGGGCAGTCAGGTGCAGCTGGGGAGGGCTATGTCAGCTGAGGCGAAGGATGCCTCTTCAAGAGAAAATGGGGGGGGTTTGCGTGGGTCAAGCAGGAGGGTTGCCTTTCAGGGCAGGGTCGCGCAGAGGGAGAGGGTTTCACGGACTATGTATGTGAGAGGGGGGGTTCAAAATACACGTAGAAGGGAAGTCGGTGATTCTAATGAGCGGGCAAAAGGCCATGGTGCCTAAAATGGCTGTCATGTACATATGGGCACGGGCTTTTACTGGCGGAGTGATGCGGTCAATATTTTATGGTATTCATGGTGCTTACAGGGAGGGGAGTGGGAAAAGGGAAATGAACGCCGCTTATGTACATCAATTTTTCTAATTTTACACATTTTATTATCATGTATCATGTTTATAATCTCATATTTACATCCACATGATTTTAGGATCACTACATAAACTGATTGAGGTCCAGATGAACATATTTGATGAGGGAACAATTCTGATTTAAAATGAATTATTCCCTTTTTACCAACTGTATTAATGAATTGGAAAATAACACTTTTAGTGTTTCATGACATATTTATTGTAGTTAACCTCAAGACAGGTATGGTAAGCCTTCTGGTGTTGAAAGTAATTATTTTCATCTACATTTGTGAGTATCTACTAGGAAGGCTGGTTTATGTTTTGCATCAGGAAGGTGTTCCTACTAGACCCATAACAGCCATGATCCATAGTTAACCATGTGCTTGTAAAATATTAATACCCGATTGGAAGGATTTTATGGTAGCCATCAATGGACTTCACTGTCCTGGGGATTCCACACCTCTTGTCATTCACAAGCTCATTGTATAGCCCCATAGCCCTCAACCCCATGTTATACCCTCCCTGCCTCCACTCAGAGACAAGACCCTTGTCCAACTGGAGAGGTATTGCAGCTTTCTTCGTCTTGCTGAGAGTCTGTATCCAAAACCAATGAGATTGTTTAGTGGTGATATATGGGCTTGCATTGCTACCTTCAGAGTTTGTTGCACATTGACTTTTTTTCTGTGAATAGGTTTGGAACTTCTTCTTCTTCCCCCTGTTGAAGACTAAGGACTTCTCTTTCCTCCCATAAGGAGCAAACAATCTGTCTGTTTTCTTCACATCAGAAGACGAGACAGAAAGGATGACCCAAATTAGTAAGGGATTCCCCTAACACTTAGTTCTTCTGTAATTGGTTTAAATTGTCTATGTTTCTGCAAGATAGAAACTGCCAAGTTCTGGTTTTGGTTTATATTGTCTTTGCCTTTGCAAGGTAGAAAATGCAAAGTTCTGGTAAGATAAACCTGGTGTTCCTGGAAAACACTTCACCTGCCCCACTATCTTTCAACATAAATCCTTCATCGCCTTTGAAGAAATGCTTCCCAGTCGAAACATCTGAGTCTGTGTCATATCTTTGGATTCTACACCAATTCTGCTTGTTTCTTCTATCCACAAAGATGCAGCCTCTTGTCCGTCTTTCATGAAGAGTTAACGCTGAATTTACTCTTCAATGTTCACTCCTGTTTTCCATTCAGCAGACCCCCAGTCCTTATTTTCCTATGTCATGATCTGTTTTCTAAATCCTCTTGCTAAAATTATAGTACCATGTTCTGTCCTGCAGGTTTTCTGTAATCCCTGCAGTTGATGTTGTACTCCAAACCTTTATTCCATCTTATTTTCAAAGTTGTCTACCTTGGAAAAAATAAGGCTATGTAACCTTTGTTTTCCTGGAAGTGGAATTTCTATATCCTTGAGGAACTGCTACATAAAATACAGGGTGATAGACTGTCATTTTCCCCTAAGTTACTTTTATTTTGAGGGCTATGATGCAGCTGATTTCTGAGGATCTTTTACTTTCATTGGTTGTTTGTTTCTGGGCAGGTCTTTGTTGGATGATTTTGCCGTCTCCTACCAGATGACATGTCAGTGCAAATCAGGTTTCTAATGGGTTGGTGGCTAAAAGGAGGTTCATAACGTTCACAGGTTGATCTTTTATGTGAGTTGTCAGTGAAAACCTCAACCAAGGTCACAGACTTAGGGCCCCATTAGGATGGTGGGTGGATCGCCCCCACCGGGCCGGCGGTGACTACCGCCGGCCCGGCGGGGGCGATCCACCCACCATCCTTGCAGAAATGACCCCCCACCATAATACAATGTCTGGGGGGTCCACGGCAGACGGAAAGACCGCCTGGCACTTTTCAATATGGTGGCAGTGTCTGAACGAATGTAGAATGTGGTTGTTGAAATGCCTTTCCGGTGGCAGCATTGCCGCCACGGAAAGGCATGTAAAGTCTGCTTGGGGGGCCCATTGCGGGCCCCCAGGGACTCTGAGAGGGTGGGGGGTGCACATGCACCTTTGGTATCCCCCCTTCAGCTCCATGCACAACATGGCAGGCACCGCACGGTACCTGCCATGTTGTGCATGGAAGTGCACAACATGCCTTCCTGGATGCTGAGTGCACCTCCCGCCACAATGTTAGAAATGCAGGATGCGTCCGCCTCTGTGGCGGGAACATCCTAATGGCACCCACGGGACCCCTGCCCTATAGTCTGGTCATTTCAGACATGCCTGTGTTTTTATAGGTGAATGCTCTGCCCTAATAGTTTCATTACACTATTAGGTGCTATTATTACATTAGCACACCATTAAATTCTCTGAAATTAGAACTTGTTAAATCCGTAAAGAACTTGGCCAAACTATGTCTTTTCTTATTTTGGCTGAGACTCCAATTCACTCCGGCGTTGCACCCATATGCCATGGCCTGGGAGGATGTATGCATGTTAGACACACATAACAATATTGGCTGGATAAGGAATATAATCATTTTACTTAAAACCGTTGGATTACAAGGAGGCATTCATCCCCAAGACCTCCCCACAAAAAAACCTACTGAAATCTGTTTATTGGGACTGGGTATTCGGAATTGAGACCAGGAACAGCAATTTAGGAAGAATAACAGGGGAATTACTAGACTTTAGACTGCAGCTGTCGTTGGAGAGTTTCCTTGATCTGATACAGGTCCCGACTGATAGAAAGCTTTATATTAAATTTAGACATTGCACCATTCCTTTGAACACATTGACAAGTTCTTGGTCAGGTAATGACATGGCCAGTAAAGGTTGTCCATGCCGTCTTGTCCCTAGAGAGTATGCAGGCCATGTCTTTTTTGGCTCCCAGCATATTCAGTCTCTAGGAGCAGATACCTCACTCCTATATGCAAACAACTACGCACTAGGGACCATAGTGAGGCACACCAAATTTTGAAATCTGAAGCAAGACCCTTATTTGCTTGTCCAACTGCTAAGTTCCTAAGCCATATGTGGGGAATCAGAAGGAAAGTACGATCAAAACCATATTCCCTGACAATTTGTCCTAATGTGATTCCCTAACCCCGGCAAGTTAACAGTAAAATGCACTGTTTTAAAGCATACTATATACTATCATATAGAAGCAGAAGGTTTGGGGCATATTGATTTGTCACTTCTAAACTTTTTATGTTTATATTCAAACGATCCTTAATGGATTAAGTCTATTTTTATCTATTTTACTACATATGTAAAACCCGGATCATGTGTGTATTAATGTGTATTTTGAAGAATAATATGAATTATGTACATGTAATTTGCAATAATCCTTGTATATGCATGTTGGCACTCTTAAAGTTTGCTAAGGTTGGAAGAAAGTCACGATGGATATTGACTATCTTGATAAATCGTTCTACTGTGACTCCCTAAAATTGGCCAGTGAACAATAGTCAGAACTGTTTTAAAGTATGTAATTCACCAACTCATAAAAGTAGGAGGACTGTGGCACATTGCTTCATCTTTTTTGTAATGAATCTAGCTTCCTTTTAACAATTATATTACATATGTATATTGCGATTATGTTGTCTTGATGAAATCAATGAATGAAGAATATGTAATCAGCAATAATTTATGTACAAGTATGTTGATACTTTTAAGGTCTGATTGACTGAAATAAAGTTTTTAAACATTAGGGCATTCACAAGTGAGCAATTGATGCATTAATCGCTCCCTTTATTATAGTCTTCATTTTAGAACTTGTCACACAGCTACATTGACAAAGTAATTTGTTTACCAACAATGAATGTAGGCTGATTATAGCCACAATGATCTAAAGGAGCCGCTGCTTTTTTTCTCTGTTGAGACACCCATAGGCTCATTAGGTTTACTCAAGTGGGGTCTTCCTGCCTGGGTGTTTACATGTGTTGCTACATTAATGGAATTCCCAATACGACCTTCTGGATCACCTCGTTTCTCTATCAAATAGGGGCAAACTCACTCATGTTGACTTTCTTTCAGGGAAGAAAAGTTGACTGTCACTGTAGAATGCCAGTGCTGCCAGGACTGAGGCATCGATTGTGAAGAACATACTATGTGGCTTTGTCCTTCCAATGAACATATCCTGGCAGGCTATGAAATCTCGCACAGTCTGCATAGATGGCTGCAAATTTGGACATATGTGTACAACTTCCTTTATGTCCCACAGTGTCCTTGAATGGCAATCATAAGTAGGGTGGATGGAAAATGTGATTCCACACGTGGAATTGGCGGAATTTTGGTCAGTCCACGTTAACCTTTAATGCAGAGTTCCCACCAAAATTTTGCCAATAGCTGCATGGTGGAACACAATGACAATGGGAACAACACAAGGCTCCACCAAGTAACTTGGCGAGCGTGAGCATCATTTGGAGTCCCATATCTCAATATCCTGTTGCTAAGAAGCCTTTAGGCACCATTTTAGAATGCGGACAGCAGTGATCATTTGGGTTCAGAGAACTGCTACTCAAGTTGATGTTCTACTCAAGAAGCAGCAAAATTAACTTGAATTTGGAATTCTTAGGAACTATTCTACTCAAACAGGTAATTCAGGTGATTTTTTAGTGCAAAATAGTTTTTTTTTATTTACTCTTTTTTAACAGGAAGAAAGTGCCACAGGGGCCCCACCTTCGTTTTCCTGTCCAGAAGGCTTCTCACAGTGGTCTGTCAATCCCTTGCTCACTTTTCATTTGGATTGTGAGGTGAAAGGATCACTCTATTCTCTTTCTTCAATCCCAGCTGCATACACCATTGGATTTTCCAAATTTTATTTTTGTTGAAGAATCAAGTAAGCTAAAGAACATTTGGATAAGTTTGTTATTTGATGGAATATTTGTTTAACCTTTTAATGTTTTTGCTTTTATTTTTAAGTTTCATAGTAGGTGGCCAGACGTTGCAGTAGGGGCCTATTTTTCTGTTTTAAAACTATTTTCTCAATTTTCTTGTGTTTGTCTGGAATATCTATATATATTTTTTTTCCAGCAAAACAATATATATATATATCGAAGTGCAACTTCTGACCGCCAATTACAAGGTGGAACCAAACAGGTGCGGACCTCTTCCCCAATATTCTCGTTCAATGACGGGCCACTACACACAGGATTGTGTGAGCAGTATCAAAGATTTATTAAAGTGCTCTTGAGACAGATGTCCCATAAATATATATATATATATATATATATATATATATATATATATATACATATATATATATATATATATATATATATATATATATATATATATATATATATATATATATATACATATATATATATATATATATATATATATATATATATATATATATATGCAAATACCAAAGTTTCCTTCTTTGCTTGCTCTGGGCTCGGGACCCACGCCTCCACGCCAACAAAGGATATATATATTCACTGAAAAAACCATAGGTTTCAGGCCTTATATAGTAGATTGTGTGAGCAGTATCAAAGATTTATTAAAGTGCTCTTGAGACAGATGTCCCATATATATATATATATATATATATATATATATATATATATATATATATATATATATATATATATATATATATATATATATATATATGCATTAAATCTGCATCACTTACTGAGGCCATGGCTCCTGTGTTATACTTTCGGATACGGCTGAAAGAGAACGCTGGATGAGTGTGTTGATATACATAACATATGTGATTTACAATGCGCCTCAAACGCAACCAATTTTGGGCTCAAAATTGTAAAGACTCTTGTTCAACATCACAGCGCACATTTCCTAATTTTATCCTGCCTATTTGCACTTGCACAAGCACTTTCTCCGACAAGGCAATTCAAGTTCTTTACCTTGTTTACATTTATTCTTGCACTTTATCACGTCTTTTTTAAACTAGGGTTTTATGTACCTTTTAAAACTGACATAATTGATCATGTTTTTAAATTATTTGTGGTCTTTGTTCCATTGGAACTCTTCTATGTCTATGGTACCATGCTGATGTCATCACTATCAACTAAGCATTTAAACCCATGTGATCTATTACACTGTGTCATGTGATCAAGGTCCATGGTGGGACCGAAACGCGTCGTGACGCTTGAGCACCGAAAATAAAACTTCAGCACAGAATTGAGGAGCGTGTCTGTATCTTCATTTCCACGAGGATTGTGGTTTTGTGTCTTTCGATATGGAACTTGCACAAATATCCTAAAGCCGGCTTTCGTTTCATCACGGCGATACACGGACCCCCTCTCAACTTGGGCTGCAGTGATTCGAGGAAACCCACTCCTCCCCAGTGGGAGGAACTCTGTCTGCACTCCGGAAGGAGCAACGCAACAGCCCCCCCAGTGAACCGTGAACGGCGGCGAGTGCAGTGGGCGGACTTGGGGGGAACCAGATTCGGAGGAATCGGGAACTTCCAAAGGAAACCCAGGTACGAACTGCTAAGCGGTCTTAGGGGCGAGAGGTGTGCAACTAGCGGAGCGTAGGAGTAGATTGACCCCCTCCTTCCGCTACCCGTTAGTGAATAATTGTTTGAAGATGGTGCCATGGCGTCTGACACAGTAAATGAAAGAGAACAGGCAGCGCTCGTGATGTTTAAACAAGAACCTGTAACGCGCAATAAACAGGGGAACCCAACAGCAGTAGAATCAACTGCAAATGCGAGCCTAAAGGAGAAATTCAAATTACTGGAAAAAAAGAGCCGCAGTGAGCAAAGCAAATGGTGGGAGGCACGATCTTTGAAAACCTACCTAGATGTGGACAGAGTCCCAAGAGGGCTTAGAATACTCTTGGCGCCAAG
The DNA here is from genome assembly GCF_964263255.1 of Lissotriton vulgaris. NCBI lineage: Eukaryota > Metazoa > Chordata > Amphibia > Caudata > Salamandridae > Lissotriton > Lissotriton vulgaris. The sequence goes on from NC_141687.1 coordinate 928,737,822, forward strand.
CTATGAGGATCCGAATCCTCTAATGATGAGAGCCTGGGCAGAATGCAACTTAGACTCGTCCAAACGACTAATGAAAATATTAATAGAATATGCTGAAATAGATCGTGCCAAACTGCTAGAAGAAATTGACAAACTGAATGAAGAGATTGAAGCTCTTAATCAACCTGACGAAACAACAAAATTTCGTGCCGAAATGAAATCTAGATTAAAAAAAGAAGAAGATAAAATCAAGGAGCGTAAAACATACAAGTTTTTCCGTGACAAGACTGATTATGAGACTTGCCAAATTTTCACTTTTTCCCGAAAATACGAGGCGCTCAGAAAAAATTAAAAAACAGCATTGAACAACAACCCTACATCTACAAGAACCGATAGAAATGAGGCAGGCTCCTCAAGTACTTCTTTGACCAGCCTAAGCTCAGGGGCAGAAAGAGACCCGGAATCAAGGGAAAATATTGTTGTCACAGATTCTGTTCGCACTTTAGATGCGGAACTGGCTTTTTTATGCGAAGCCAGAAAAGCAACACTGAGACCACGCACGAACCAAATAAACTACGATCAATCAAGAACTGGAAACGCAAGCAACGACGGAAAGCAAAACGCAACAAAACCAAACTACAAGAAAAAAGGAAATTGGAGAGGGAAAAACAAACAGCTATAACTACTATGGACTGTGGTAACAAAACTGTTGTAAACCTCTCCCAAATTCCATTGGATGAGAAGGAGAAAAACATTCTCAGTTTGGGATTGACCTATTGCCCCGCTAACAATTTTAATTACGCTAAAACAAGACTTGATATATTCAAAGGCACAAGAAAACTAAAACTACAAAAACACCACATTCAAAATAAAAAGAGTGACCGCAATAACTTTACCCCCACAAGCGAAGACATCTCCACCTCCCAGACAAGCACTCAAATAGGGGGCAGTCTGCAACAGGAGATTCAAGATCTTTGGGATGATGATTCAACAAACACCCAAGGGGGCATGGCGGATTTGAATGCTACAAGCGAAACAAACACGGTGAGAGCCCTGGACAACCGGGGTCCTCTGACGCAATTTCGACCCAAATCAACGTTCAATCCAATCATGTTGAAAGACTCAATTGATCTATTCCATGATCAAGTCACTGAACAACTCAAAACATTGAATGTGGACATTAACAAAAAAAGAAAAAGATACAATAAGGAAAGGATGGAATATTTTTCCCTTATGGCAAAACTAAAAAAGAATAACAAGATTGTGGTCAGACCCTCTGACAAAGGGGGAAATATCTTCTTGTTGAGCAAAGAAATGTACACCAAAGAGGCTTTCCATCAACTACATGATAAAAACTGTTACATGAGATGCAATGCTACAGACTTATGAGACATTTGCTAAAAAACTTCTTCACTGGAAATATGATGGACTCATTACAAATCAAGAGTTCAAATTTCTCAACAATCCTTTCCCTGTGGTTCCAACCATCTATTTTTTACCCAAACTTCACAAGGACCCAAACAACCCTCCAGGGCGCCCAATAATTTCTGCAAGAAGGAGTTGCCTTGAGAACGTTTCCCAATATGTGGATTACTTTTTACAGGCACATGTCAAGGCCCTACCATCATACATTGGTGATACCAGTGACTTCTTAAAGAAATTGAAAGATTTGAAATGGGAACCAGGGTATCTGCTAATGGCACTCGATGTTAGTTCCCTCTATACAAGTATGATCCATACTGATGGTTTAAGAGCGTTGGAATATTACCTTGAAAAATCTATGGGTAATATGAAACAACACAAGAAATGATACTTGAAATGGTGGAGTTTTGTCTGAACAATAACATCTTTATGTTTAACAATCTTTTGTTTAAGCAACTCAGGGGTGTCGCCATGGGAGCCAGCTTCTCCCCCAGCTATGCGTGTCTCCACATGGGCTGGTGGGAGGAGCTGGTTCTTAGGGTGGAACATAGGGAGATCATGACAGACCATATCGTGGCATGGTATAGGTTTATTGATGATCTTTTTATTGTTTGGAACGGTGATGTACAAAAAGCTAATGAATTTGTAGACTGTCTTCACAACAATGAACTGAACCTACACTTCACCGCAAACATAAGTGCTGAGTCTATAACATTTCTGGACACTGAAGTATTTATCCATCATAACAGTGTAGAGACCAGACTCCACAGAAAAGCCACAGCAGGGAACTCAACACTGCATGCCTCAAGCTCCCATATACGCCATCTGATAACCAGCATTCCCTATGGGGAAATGCTGAGGCTGAGACGTATTCACAGCAGAGAAGAAGACCTACTCAAAGTACAAACAGAAAGTGCTATGAGATTCAGGGAACGAGGTTACAGTGATAAACTCATCAACATAGCCATCACCAAATCTATGGCCAAAGAACGTTCATCCCTACTACAGACAGGAACTAACATGCAAGTAGTCCCCTGTAGATCTAATAGTACTCAAGCAATTGTAGGAAAAACTTCTAATAAGGGCACTCCCTTTAGAATAATACTACAATATAGCCAACAACACAAAAAAATTGAGTCTATTATCAGGAAATACTGGCCTCTGGTACTGTGTGACCCGGTCATCGGTGGTACTCTGCTGATGCGCCCATCTATTACTTACAGCAGAGGCCATTCTATGAGGGATGAACTCATAAAGACCAGTCCAGAAGTGATAGAGTCCACAGACTGGCTGAAAACCCACAGTGGATTCTACAACTGCAAAGTATGTAAGGCTTGCAAACAAGGCACCAACACGAAATTCTATACCTCGCCTTTTGACCACCAAAAACATAAAATAAAACAGCTTTTGACCTGCAAAACAGAGTTTGCAGTATACGTGTTATCTTGCCCCTGCAAACTTATGTACGTGGGGAGTACCAAACTCCAAGTACATAAACGTATTTTGCAACATCTCAGGGCTATAACTAACCAAGATAACACATATCCGGTGGCCTGGCACTTTAAATCCGTGCATAATTCCAACAGCCGGGAACTTAGTTTCTTTGTCATTGACTCGGTACCAGCCAGTAGAAGGGGTGGTAACCGTGAAGAAAAACTGCGTCAGTTAGAAACAAGATACATCCTTGAGCTGAATACCAAACAGCCCACGGGTCTTAATATGACTGAGGATTTGTCGACCTGCCTGTAAGCATGCCTTAACTTTATACAATATAGTAGCATATCCATATGGTTGATTCAAATTGATTGAATGTGTTGGTATCTCGCTAACTCTGGCACAGTTTTCTCCTACTTATATACTCCCTTGAGGCTAACATAAATGTCACAGCTTGCTCACACACACTGTATGCTATTTTATCCTATTTATTAATCATATTTTGGTTATTATTTATATTGATATGAAATTTAGGATGTATTTTTGTATTTGCATTTTAAGCTATTTATATAAACAGATAGCATACAGTTTAGCATAATAGGACCTTGTGACTATGCATACAACATATCCTTGGGAGCAGCTGCTCAACTTTACATTTACATTCAGCACAGCCGGAATATGAGGGTTATCATTAGGAGATCACTGGTACAATACATGAATGTATATTACGAAACTTGGTTGGCGAGTCCCACCATATTCAATCAACCATCCAACACAAAATAGAGCCAGCCATGTAACTGAATCTCTTTTTAATCTCTCTTGTTTTATTGGGGCTCCAAAATTCCTGTAATCAAATGCGTTTTTCATTCTCTGAAATTTTACTGCAATTAAGTTTTGTAACATATGTATTTACTTTACAAGAGTCGGGTATTTATACCGTCATTCTCAAACCTGTAATACATGTGTTTTGCACATAGAAAATGTTAAAGCTCGGGTATTTATACCGTAACATTTGTGATTTACAATGCGCCTCAAACGCAACCAATTTTGGGCTCAAAATTGTAAAGACTCTTGTTCAACATCACAGCGCACTTTTCCTAATTTTATCCTGTCTATTTGCACTTGCACAAGCACTTTCTCCGACAAGGCAATTCAAGTTCTTTACCTTGTTTACATTTATTCTTGCACTTTATCACGTCTTTTTTAAACTAGGGTTTTATGTACCTTTTAAAACTGACATAATTGATCATGTTTTTAAATTATTTGTGGTCTTTGTTCCATTGGAACTCTTCTATGTCTATGGTACCATGCTGATGTCATCACTATGAACTAAGCATTTAAACCCATGTGATCTATTACACTGTGTCATGTGATCAAGGTCCAAGGTGGGACCGAAACGCGTCGTGACGCTTGAGCACCGAAAATAAAACTTCAGCACAGAATTGAGGACCGTGTCTGTATCTTCATTTCCACGAGGATTGTGGTTTTGTGTCTTTCGATATGGAACTTGCACAAATATATATATATATATATATATATATATATATATATATATATATATATATATATATATATATATATATATGTATGTATGTATATGTATGTATATATATATATATATATATATATATATATTCACTTAAAAAACCATAGGTTTCAGGCCTTATATAGTTAGGAATTAGCTTTTAAAAAACCTTTGAAATTCACTCAAAAAACTATAAGTTTTAGGGGTGTTATAGTTCGCTGGACATTTCACTCATACAAAACCATTGAAATTGCTCCTATATAGTTAGTTGTACTAACTATATTTCGCGCATCCGCAATCCACTGCTGATGATGTCACATATTACATCATTCATGACATGGTCAGTGACATCACTGATGACATCTCAAATTACATCAATGATGACATCACTGATGACATCATCCAGTGAATGTGGTTTGGTTCGTTATTTAAATATGCATTATTACCTACTGGTGTCTCGCCAGTAGGTATATATAGTTAGGATTTTTTGTCTATGGGACTTTTGAAAATTCTACGTCTAATAACTTTGGCGTTTGTGGACGGAATCGGCTGAAATTTTCAGGAAAATGGCACATTTTGTTTCTGAGCAGCCCCTGAAAATTTGGGGGGGTTTCGTCAAGGGGGGGCTGAGAAAAAAGGGGGGTCCCAAAACGCGTTTTTCCCATGTTAATTTCCATAGGGCCTTTGGCCTCACTTTTAGCTCGAACGGCTGAATGGATTTGCACGAAACTTGGCAAAATTGTAGGGACTGTTAGCCCGATGTGCCTTTGCTAGGTCTCAATATATGTGCTCCAGTGGATTTTGAGAAATTAACGTTCAAAACAAGATATATATCTGTAACAGCGCTCCGGGCTGCGCTCCGGTCCGCTTACTTTTCGCGAAACAGAACTTTGCGATGCGAAGATGATTGGCTCCCCGGTGTCTGTCAACATTCTAAACAGTCCGGAGCGGCCGCCATCTTATCTCTCGGTAGGATCGAGAGAGAAGAAGAGGTGAAAAACGAAGGGGGAATTTAATGAAAGGGGGCAAGGTATACCCCTCTTGACCCCCTAGGAATGTTGTTGGGGTTATTAAAGGGTCCCGTGGGGAAAATAAAAAAAAAATAATTTTTCACGGTAGAAGCGCTTCACGGGCCGCAAACTGGGCCGCAAACTGGTAGCGAAACGGGAATTCGCCATTTTGTGCTTCGTTTTAATTAAATTACTAGGTATAAGGGGGTGCGGGAGACGTATCCTAATCCCTTATGTTTTCTGAGGGTGGCTGAGGAGGCTCATATATGTTGATACATGTCTTCCAGCGGCTGTGCGTGAGCTTTTTTTTTTTTTGCTGCGTGACGTCTGTTAACGTTCGATTCGATGGAAATCAGGAAGTGTTGACCGCCAATTTGTCAGTGCGATAAAATATTTTGTTATAAATGAATCCTTATTGATAAACATTGTCTGCGCCATCTTGCCTTTTTTCCAATGCCACAATTTTGTCGTGCACGGCAGCCATTTTAGATGCCAGGCCGGTCCCAGGCTATCACCTAGCCCTGCGGATGTAGTTTATGGCCCCAGCTGTAGAGAATCCAGACATGCCAACCCTCCCGATTCAGGCGTGAGACTACTGATTTCAGTGCTAGTCTCCCGCCTCCCGATTTCTGCAAGCAAAAACCCGGGGGCATATTACCAACAACTAGCGATAATTTTTGTCTCTAACTTGTTTAGAGACAAAAATTATCGCCGCACATCGGCGATTTTTATCGCAGATAAACCTTGCTATTAGCAAGGTTTATCGCAAATGCGATAAAAAACGGCCGCAATGCATGAATATCGCTGAAAAGTCAGCGATATTCATGCATTATCGAGCAAATGCTCTTAGCCATGTTATCCACCTCCCATTGGATAACATGGCTAAGAACTGCTCAGGTCAGGTGTTAGCTTTTGGAGATATTTGCGCTTAGCGCGAATATCTCCAAAAGTTGGTAATAGGAGATAGCGATGTTAGGGACTGTTTCCAGTCGCTAACATCTTGGCACGCCCACTTTGCATGTCATTAGTGATAAATATCACTGACATGCAAAGCGGGGCCCAAGATGGTCGCTATCTCCTTTTAGCTGTCACTAACTGGTGTTAGCGACAGCTTGGTAATAGGGAGATAATTTTATCTCCGCTTTCTTGGCTTTTAAAGCCAAAAAAGCGGAGATAAACCCCCTTGATAATATGCCCCACGATTCCTCGGGGGTTTTAGCTGACAAGGCTTGGTATTGTGTTACGTGGTAATTTTTCCAGGAAACGTCAGAGGGTCGATGCAGGGGTTCTAGAAGGGGTGATAAACCATTTAAGCCTCATGAACAAGCGCATGGTCTTTTAAAGATCTGTGAAGTACTCGGGGTGGCGGTGTGTGTGTGTCCTCTTTCAGGAGCGGGCGGGGGGGGGCACTGCCAGCAACTTGCCAGGCCAGGCAGTGTTCAACACTTGCATCACCCTTTCTCTGCCTGCTATTGCGCTCCATGCTTCCGAAAGGTAAGAAAAAGAACGTGCATTTGAGTTTGAAATGTCCGATCCTGTAGCAGTACACTTGCAAAGCCCACACATGACAATAACCCGATTCAAGGCCCCATTCACCCGATTTTTAAAAAATATATAGCACTCCAACAAAGTGGGATTATAAAACTTTATTAACTTTTAAATATAACGAACGGAACAAAAACTGTAACAAACATTTAAACATTTTTGACAAAAAAAAGCAACAATGGTCAGAAGCTGTCTTTTGTGCGAAACGTGCTGAGTTCTGGACGGCACCCAGGTGATGTCACCTGGGTGCCGCACTGGTTTTTGGGATCCTACAATGCAGCTCTGAAAAACAGCGTGGGGCGTCCCGGGTGGTGCGGGGGAGGCCTCGTCAGTAGTGGTCTGTTGTGCGAATAGTCCCAAGGCAGCAGAACGAGCTGAGATGTGGATGGCACCCAGGTGATGTCCAGTAAACTGCCGCACTGGTTTTGGTATCCTACAATGCTGCTCCGAAAATTGGCGTGGGGCGGCCCGGGGGGGGCGTGGGGGAGGCGGCGTGAACGGGCCTCCCCAGGTGGCGGCCATCCAGCTGAGTTGCGCCCGCTCTTGCGGCTACAGCGTCTCGCTCACCATGTAGTTGAGTTGCTCCCACTCTTGCAGTGCAGTGATAGGCGGCTGCCACAGGACTCTTAAAATGGCGGCCGGCTCTTCGGTTTTGGGCCTGGTCCACTAAAATGGCCCTGGGACACCTTGGAACTCGGACGCTTGCCTGCTAGGGCTTGGGCTCCATTCTCGAAAGCGTCTCCTCAGCCGTGAAGATTCTACAAAAGTCTGGAAAGGGGCGACCAACTTGGTCCCCCCGAACGTATGGCTGAGTGCCTCGATCCCCCCGGGAAGCCATTTTTGGGCGGGAGGCGCGTCTCGGCTGGTATGCCCGAAGCGGCGTAGCCGGGGCGCGCCTGTTCCCGCCCTAGAGTGGGCTGGCCTAGACACTGACGCAGCCAGCCACGCCCTCGGGGCAGGCAGGGGCGGGTATACGCCCGCCCTGAAGACGGATAAAAAGGGACGCAAGACCAGAAGACAGCCTCTTGTTCTTGTGCTCTGAAGCTGCACCTCCTCGCTGCACGTGAGCTCGGGACAGAACGAAGAGCCAATTTTGAGCGTTTTAATCTTTCTTTTTGTCTTCTAGATACTTCGTTTGGAAAATGCCCAAGAAAGGCGCGAAGAGAATGTCGACTGACCAGATGGTTTGGGTTCTCATGAAAGAAATGTCCGAGATAAAGAAGCAGTTGGCGGGGCGAGACGGTGAGGAGGGATCGGGGCGTCCACTGGCCGGAGGGAGGCCTAAGAGGCCGAGAAGGGGGCCGGTCGGGGGAGACGTCCCGGTTCCCTGTTCCCCGCTCGAGCCGCCAGCCCCGGTACCGGCCCCGGTACCACAGTAAGGGAATCCGATTCCGGTCGTAGTCACCCCGACATCCGCTGAGGATATGCCTCCCGAGTTGGCGGCACAGTTAGCAGCGTGGTTGGGGGACAGTAGCGAGGGCGCCACGGCTGCCGAAGCGCAAGCACTAATGAAACAGTTGCGCGAGAAACGTGATACAGCCAAGGTGCCCGCGCCGGATGCGGTGATAGTCAAGCCACGAGGGGCGGAAGTAGCGTCCGGTGCAGGTAAGCGGCCATTGCCGATCGCAAGGGATGAGTCAACACCCTCTCGTAGAGAAAAATTGGGGCAACATGTTCCTTTGGCAGTAAAGGAAAAGATTTGGGCGGGGGAATACGTAAACATTTTCTCCCTGCTCGTTGATCATTATGAGGTCGAAACTGTTAAGGGTCAAAAGGATCTGATGCATCCGAGTGTTTGGCGCGCCAAAATGGCCGCCTTTAAAGTGAATGAGAATATTGGCAACTGGGGTAATGCTTGGGGAGTTTTTACGTCAATTTTGGGGGAACGTAGCCCTGAATTGCTCCCTGAATTTCCAGTATATCAGTCACGAATTATGGGGTACTCGACATCGCACCAAGGTAACCAATGGTTCTGTTATGACAACCTTTTCAGGAAAGCGATGGAGCATAACAAAAGTTTAACCTGGGACTGTTACGATTCTTTGACATGGAATAAAATGAAAGAGTCGGGGATGTTGAAAGTACCGTTGGTGGGGAGTACTGTTGGTGAGTCCTCCCGCCAAAATGGGGGGACGCCCTTTCGGTCGGGTACGGGTACAGACGATTATCCGAGACCCGCCGGCAATACAGGGAAGAGGGGTTTCTGTTTCAATTTCAACAAAAGTAAATGTACTAGGCCCCCGGGATCTTGTAAATTCAAACACGAATGTAGTGGTTGTGGGGCACCCCATCCTGAGTCCTCGTGCAGAGCCAAATCGGGTGAAAATGGGGGTAGAGGAGGCGCCAAACAGGTCTAATATAGTCCGAGGGGCGCCTTTACCAACCCCGATTGATACCCTGGCGATGATTCCCTGGCTCAGCGAATACCCAGATCGTACTTCTGCTGGGGTGCTACGAAACGGTTTTTCATATGGTTTCCGCATCCCGGTGGGGGACTTTCAGGGTGTCGGGACGTGCAAAAACCAGCTTTCCGTCTTGCAGCATACGACTGTAGTACAGGATAAGATCCGGAAAGAGGTTACCCGAGGTCGGGTTGCCGGCCCGTTTAGTGTTCCCCCGGTACAGAATTTTGTTTGTTCTCCTTTAGGGGTGGTCCCCAAGAAGGACCCAGGTGAGTTTCGATTGATTCACAATTTATCAGCTCCTCATGGCCTTTCTGTAAACGACGCAATTGATCCAGAGATATGTTCGGTGCGGTACGCATCATTCGATGAGGCCGTAGCCATTTTGAATCGCCTGGGGCCCGGGGCGCTGATGGCGAAATCAGATATCGAGCCAGCGTTCCGTTTGCTCCCGGTATACCCGGAAGACCAACGTCTTTTGGGATTCATGTTTCAAGGTTCGTATTACATGGATAGGTGTATGCCGATGGGGTGCTCTATATCTTGTGCATATTTCGAGAAATTCAGTAGTTTTCTACAATGGGTTTACACGAAGAAAACGGGTTTTCGAAATGTGATGCATTACCTCGATGACTTTCTGTTCCTTGGGGCCGCTGGGGATGATGAATGTGCCCGGGCCTTGACTGAATTTTGTGTTTTAATGAATCAATTTGGCGTGCCATTGGCACCAGGTAAAACTGTGGGTCCCACGACTTGCCTCGAGTTTCTCGGGATCGAGTTGGACTCTAGTGAAGGTTGTTTTCGTTTACCAGCTGCCAAAGTGTCGAAATTCAGGGCAGCCCTGCAAATGTGTATTACAGCATCTAAAGTTACGCTGCATCAATTGCAGCAATTGGTGGGGAAGTTGAATTTTGCCCTAAGGGTGATCCCAATGGCCCGCCCCTTTTCCCGTTCGATTGCCCAGGCGATGGTCGGCCTAAAGGAGGGTCATCATCGCACAAGACTATCGGCTGAGGTCCGCCAAGATATGCGTATTTGGTTAGCATTTTTGGCGGATTTCAATGGTCGAGTCGTCTGGAACAAACCAGCCTTGTCCTCTAAAGAGCTTGGTCTATGGACGGATTCAGCGGGAAGCATGGGCTTTGGCGCCATCTTCGGCACAAAATGGTCGGCACAAAGGTGGCCAACATGGTGGCATGAAGAGGGGCTGACGAGTAATATTGCTTTCCTTGAACTGTTTCCCATTTTGGTGGCCCTCAGAACCTGGCCCGATGGATTCAAAAATCACTCTGTCATATTTTGGTCTGACAATATGACCGTTGTAGAATGCATCAATAGTCAGGCAGCACGTTGTAAAATGATTTTAAGGCTGCTTAAAGAAATTGTCTTACTATGTATGCAACTGAACGTGGTATTCAGAGCGAAACATGTCCCAGGGGTGATGAATCAGGCGGCTGATGCACTGTCTCGTTTTCAAATACAGGCTTTCTCGGGTTTCCTTCCCTCGGCGGACCCAGAGCCGGCACCCTTTCCCGAAGCTCTCTGGTCTCTCGGTGCCCCGAACTTCGTTACCTCGTGGGAGAGAGTCTAGCACCAAGAACGAGGAAGGCATACGAAGGGGCGTTTCGGGCCTATTTAGCCTTTTTGGGGACTGAGAGAGGGGGGCTTTGGGGGCACGAGGATTGGGTAGTACATTTTCTGATGTCCTTGCGTAGGGCTGGGAAGTCGGTGGCTACAGCCCAGAGGCATCGTGCTGCCATTTCCTTTGTTGCCAGGGCCCATAATATCCAGGACCCGACAGCGTCTTTCGTGGTACAGAAAGCGCTACGTGGGTGGCAACGCCTTGAGGGTCGCAGAGTAGATGAGAGGCGCCCGATAGGTCTGGATAGGTTGGCCCAGTTGCTGGCCACACTCCACGCCACATGCTCGTCTCAGTTCGAGGCCTGTTTGTTCCGAGCTGCTTTTACGCTTGCATTTCACGGGGCGATGAGGATAAGTGAGCTGGTGGCAAGGAACAAACAGGATGTGGTGGGGGGTTTGTGCCGGGAACATGTTCAGATCAGGGGTGAGACGATGACTGTATCCTTTGTCAAGTCAAAAACCGATCAAGGTGGGGTGGGAGACTGCATAGTCATTCGCAGGATTCCAGGGTCCTCCATGTGTCCGGTGAAGTGTTTAGAAGATTACCTAGCACGAAGGGTGGCATCATGGGGAGGGACATTGTTGAGACACGCGGACGCCACCCCACTGACGAAGTTTCAGTTTCAGCGGGTGCTCGCGATGTCAATTACCGCAGCGGGCTTGGACCCGGGTGAGTTTGGGACCCATTCCTTTCGGATAGGGGCTGCCACTGAAGCTACAGCCAGGGGTCTTAATGTGGAACAAGTAAAACGAGTGGGGCGTTGGTCCTCCAATTGTTATAAGAGGTATGTGCGGTTGCACATGTTGTGAAGCTGTAATAATGTACTCACGCTTCTTGTCTTTTGTTTGGTTTTCAGTTACGCAAGCCTTCGAGGCGGGGCGGACTATGCAGTCGACCCAACACCAGGCCAGCGGTCAGACATCACCGGCTGTGAGAAAGGAGGTGTGGGTCGTGGGCCACTCATACGTGAGGCGTGCCGCAGACGTATTCGAAGCAGGTGACATGATTCACGTAGCTGGGGAATACGGGTACAGAATGTCCTTCTACGGAAGGGGCGGTCTCTGTATTGACCAGTTTCAGGCATTCTTTGAGGGTTTGTTAGGGCGGACGAGGTCACCGCCGTCTATAGTCATAGTACATTTAGGGGGCAATGATTTGGTCACCACCGGTAGACGACTTCTCCTGGAGGCAATGCTTTCCACTGTAAGTTGGTTGGCGAGGAAAGTTCCGGGGTGCATAATTGCGTGGTCTCATATGATCCCACGAAAAGTGTGGCGGGGGGCTGTTTCGATCCCTGCTTTGAACCATTCTGTTAGAAAACTTAATAACAAAGTGAGTAGGTTGTTTCGTTCCAGGACATTGCATTCTATCTCGCACGGTTGTATTAATGATGACAGTATGTATCTAGGGGATGGTGTGCATTTGTCTCGGGTGGGAAATGAGTTACTCATAGGAGACTTCTTAGCATGGTTAAAAACGTTGAAACATGACCTTTAGCTAGGAGTTTTGTGGGGGGCACGGATAGCCGGTCAACTATCCGGGCCTGTGGCGGTAAGGTCATGATCGGTGAGCACTAATTAGTAGATCCCTATGAGTGGGCGTCACCCAACACGGATGGGAGCGCTCGGGAGAGGTGGCCATTGGCCCCTCAATGGGGAGGCGGTCCCTTCTAAGGATGGGTCGCCGGAAGTAAAGGAAAGGCGGTCAAGGCCCCTTCCTTTGTAGGAGGGGTTACAGCCCCCTCCTGGGGAATTTCCCGGGGCCAGTGACATCTGCGACGGCAGATGCGGTAAGTTGTGTGGGGTTGGGATAAGGTCTACGGTACCTTCTAGATACCTCACACGAGTATTCGAACGACCTTTAACTGGCGTCGAGTCTTAAGGTGCCCCCGTCAAGTCAAGGGAAATTGGTAATAGTTGCACTTGAGGTACGCCTCCGTGCTGTCGCCCAGCCCAAGTGGGAGGGGTAAGTCTGGTTAGGGATCTTGACACCGGTTATGACCTTGCCGTTGGTCCTTAAACGTTAGGTTGTACAATTTCAATATGTCAAGAAATGTTTTGTAGGATGCTAGTTCGGCTAGGAGAACCTCTGTATTAGAGAATCTGTTAAGGTTAGCCAAACATCGCAATATGGTAATGAAATTGTACATAACATGAAACGTTTAATGTTTTAATTTTTGTTTTAATAAATACGGCCGGGATGGTCACTCCATCCCACTTCCAAAAACTCAAGAACTGTTTCCGGTTTCCCTCCTTTGGGGATTGTGTTGAGAGGGGGTGGCGGGTATCTCGGCCATATGGAAAGGGGCGACCAACTTGGTCCCCCCGAACGTATGGCTGAGTGCCTCGATCCCCCCGGGAAGCCATTTTTGGGTGGGAGGCGCGTCTCGGCTGGTATGCCCGAAGCGGCGTAGCCGGGGCGCGCCTGTTCCCGCCCTAGAGTGGGCTGGCCTAGACACTGACGCAGCCAGCCACGCCCTCGGGGCAGGCAGGGGCGGGTATACGCCCGCCCTGAAGACGGATAAAAAGGGACGCAAGACCAGAAGACAGCCTCTTGTTCTTGTGCTCTGAAGCTGCACCTCCTCGCTGCACGTGAGCTCGGGACAGAACGAAGAGCCAATTTTGACCCACCCACCAGCCCCTGAAGACAGCCAGTTGTTTGTAATAAAGTTGATTAATTTTGCTTGTGTTCTCGTTTCCAGGTTGGAGTATCATGTTGATATTGAGTTAATAAAGAATGGTCTGTTTGAGTACGTTTTACCATTAAAGAGATTCAGATTTAGTGTTGAATTTTATGCATGCCCTTTCGGTCATAGTGGCCAATGTATTCTGAGTTTTAGTTAGCACTGTCGTATTTATTTGGTAGGCGGTAAGGTCATGATCGGTGAGCACTAATTAGTAGATCCCTATGAGTGGGCGTCACCCAACACGGATGGGAGCGCTCGGGAGAGGTGGCCATTGGCCCCTCAATGGGGAGGCGGTCCCTTCTAAGGATGGGTCGCCGGAAGTAAAGGAAAGGCGGTCAAGGCCCCTTCCTTTGTAGGAGGGGTTACAGCCCCCTCCTGGGGAATTTCCCGGGGCCAGTGACATCTGCGACGGCAGATGCGGTAAGTTGTGTGGGGTTGGGATAAGGTCTACGGTACCTTCTAGATACCTCACACGAGTATTCGAACGACCTTTAACTGGCGTCGAGTCTTTAGGTGCCCCCGTCAAGTCAAGGGAAATTGGTAATAGTTGCACTTGAGGTACGCCTCCGTGCTGTCGCCCAGCCCAAGTGGGAGGGGTAAGTCTGGTTAGGGATCTTGACACCGGTTATGACCTTGCCGTTGGCCCTTAAACGTTAGGTTGTACAATTTCAATATGTCAAGAAATGTTTTGTAGGATGCTAGTTCGGCTAGGAGAACCTCTGTATTAGAGAATCTGTTAAGGTTAGCCAAACATCGCAATATGGTAATGAAATTGTACATAACATGAAACGTTTAATGTTTTAATTTTTGTTTTAATAAATACGGCCGGGATGGTCACTCCATCCCACTTCCAAAAACTCAAGAACTGTTTCCGGTTTCCCTCCTTTGGGGATTGTGTTGAGAGGGGGTGGCGGGTATCTCGGCCATATTGGGGGCCCTCGACTCCTGCAGGCTTCCGGTGGGGAGCGGCTGCCATGATTGCTCGCGGAATGACCACGACGGAGCCACGAGATGGTGGGGCTCTCATGGTGACGCCAGCTTCAGTCTGAATCATCCAGAAACAAGGTGGGGCTTTCATCGTTTGGGAAAAAAAATGTTCTAAACCAATGAAAAGTGTTATTGTTAGGTCATATGACCAAGCCTTCCATCTTTAGGAAACCAAAAGTAAAATGAACCAATGAAAAGTTTTATAAACAAGTCACATGACCTGTTATGCGGCATAGGGCTACAAAAAGCGTAGAAAATCCGTTGGCACGTGAGGCGGCGTCAGTAGCGGACCGGTGTGCGAATAGGCCGAAGGCAGCACAAAGCGCCGAGATCCGGATGGCACCGAGTTAGTGTCCAGCAAGTTGCTGCACTGGTGTGGCTATCCTACAATGCTGTGCCGAAAGACGGCGTGTCCAGCTGAGTTCCGGTCACTTTTGCGGTACAGTGACTCGAACGCGCCGAGATCCGGATGGCACCGAGGTGGTGTCCAGCAAGTTGCCACACTGGTGTGGCCATCCTACAATGCTGCGCCGAAAGTCAGCGTGGGGTGCCCCGTTGGCTTATGAGGTGATGTCAGTAGTGGACCGATGTGTGAATAGGTCGGAACCAGCACAAGGCGCCCTGCACTGTTGAGCCTTTTTCAATGCCTGTTTTTTGTTGTTTCCCCTCCATCAAAAAAAAAAAAAATATATAAAACTGTGCAAAAATACAAAAAAATCAAAAAATGTTTAGAAAAGCAGTGCTTGTAAGACTGTCTGAAGCTCTTTTGCACCTGCTGCAGCTTCACTATTGCCCTGGTGTGGCCAAAGATCGCCCATGACATAGGCGGCCGGCTCCCGAGGTCCGGCGGAACTTTTTTCCTTTTCCTTTCTGCTTCTTGTCCCACAATCCGTTTCACCTGAAGACACGACCAGGTTCCTGAATGTGTGCAGGGGGACGCTATTGATTGAATGAAAATGGCGGCTTGACACAAAGCTGACTCAAGCGTTGCTGTTGATGCTATACAGACAAAAATTGGTTTTCAGTTTGTACATTCTTCAGGATTTTTTTTTCCATCCAAGGCTGATTGAGAGTTTGTAGAAAAATGGCTTCAGATTTTCCACATATTACTCTTCAACATTCTTCCTAAATGTAACAATGTGAGACTCACTAGGAAAACGGCTGTTTATCTTTCCTTTCAAAATGCTGCCAACAATATTTTCTGAATGGAAGACACCATCTTGTAGCATAAAGGGCCGAAAGGGGTTCTGGTCTGGCCGATTGTTGGTGGAGACATTTTGACTATATCTTGGACCTGCCCGGCCTCGCCCAAAATGGCGCCGGTAAAAAATGGGACTCGTAACTCCTTGTTGTGTACTGGTTGAACAACCTTGATATCACGAGATATGAATGCAGTTTTGATGCTCATGGCGGGCGGGGACGAGAATTGATTGAATATTTCTACATCCCTATTGATATTAAGTTCTGATGTGTTATTTATTACTGTACTATTGAAAGTTCGAATTAACGTCACCCATGGTACTTGCACGCAAATGTATATCTAGATAACTTTTTTGTAAGTGGCCCTGTCGTATTTTAATTACAAAATGTACGTCCACCGATTCCGCAACTGTTAGACATCTTAGTTCTTGCAACCTAATAGCTCGCTTGTTACGTTCCTCTATAATGTAAATGTCTCCTCATCATATACGATTTCAGTTTGCTCCGTGGCCGGCCCACGTGGTTATAGGCCCGTATTTGTATACTGACATTTTCACAATAAAGGTTTTTAAAACAAAACATGGTAGTAGTATTTACATTGGTAAAGTTTTTACTTTTAGTCACTGTTTTCGAATCAGTAAAAGGCAAGTGAAATAAAGCAGTCCAATTACATGACGGATAAAAGGTATAATATGTAGGAATGCAGTAAAGATAAATGGTCAAGGGCAGTTGTGTTTTCCACTCCTGCAACATAAAGTGATCGATATGAATCTGATAATCAGGCGTATCGGCGACTAAGACAGCAGGCCGAGTCTCTTTTACTCAACGGCTCCGTCATGGAACGAAGAAACGCCCTTTTTCTCGAAAAAGGAATATATTTTACTTGCAGGACAGTTGTAAATTTTCCGGGAAAGTACATTAGCCTGGAATATTATAACATATATGTTTAAAAAAAAATAATGTTCGAAACCAATAAAAAGCGTAATTTCTAGGTCATATGACCAAGCTTTTCATCATTAAAATAACAAAAGTAAAATGAACCAATGAAAAGTTTTATTAACAAGTCACATGACCTGTTATGCTTACGTTACGCGCTGCGCGACGCGCCCCGGATCACTTCCGGGTGCGCTAACGCGGCGTGTCATATAACGCATTACGCGACAACGTAGGTCAAGAATATAGTCAAAATGTCTCCACCAACCAGCGTTCGGAACAGAACCCCTTTCAGCAGTCCAAAAAGTTCTGTTAAATGACAACAGAGGGGACAGGCAACAAGAACCATCAGTCAAAGAGGGGAGGGCAAGTTCTTCTCTACCGGGTCATGTTGGGGCGCTACCGGAACTGATCGAATTGGTAGTCTACAGTGTTTCTGGATGTTTCAGACTAAAGCTGGCGTCAGCATGAGAGCACTACCATCTCGTAGCTCCGTCGTGGCCATTCCACGAGCAGACATGGCAGCCACTCCCCACCAGAAGCCTGCGGGAGTCGGGGGCCCCCAAGACTTTTGTAGAATCTTCACGGCTGAGGGGACGCTTTCGAGAATGGGACCCAAGCCCTATCAGGGAAGCGTCCGAGTTCCAAGGTGTCCCAGGGCCATTTTAGTGGACCAGGCCCAAAACCGAAGAGCCGGCCGCCATTTTGAGAGTCCTGTGGCAGTCGCCTATCGCTGCACCGCAAGAGCGGGAGCAACTCAACTACATGGTGAGCGAGACGCTGTAGTCGCAAGAGCAAGCGGTAAACAGCTGATTGGCAGAAGAGGCACAGTGTAGCAAAAGCGGGCGGAATGGCAACTAAAACGGTAAAGGGGCGCCCCACTACAGCGTGTCTTCAGGTCAAACGGATTGTGGGACAAAGTCCAGAATAGAAGAGTCATCAAAAGGCAAAAAGTTCCGCCGGACCCCGGGAGCCGGCCGCCTATGTCGGGGCGATCTCAGGCTACACCAGTGCTATAAGACTTGGGGAGGGGGTCGGAGCCAAGCGTCTTCTCCGAGTCCGTGCCATCACACCGCCCCTCGGGGGCCTCCGTCAAGCGGTTTAGGGAGGTACCATATAACATTGTTTTCAAATGCAGTCAGGTCCACAAATGACCCTCACTTACTTTGAGAATAGTGAAGCTGCAGTAGGTGGAAATAAGCTTCAGACAGTCTTACAAGCACTGCTTTTCTAAACATTTTTTGATTTTTTTGTATTTTTGCACAGTTTTATATTTTTTTTTTGTTTTTGATGGAGGGGAAACAACAAAGCACAGGCATTGAAAAAGGCTCAAACTCAGAACTCTGAACTATGGCACCCAAAATCCAGGACTTGCCATCCGGATCTTGGCGCCTTGTGCTGCTTCCGACCTATTCACACATCGGTCCACTACTGACATCATCTCATAAACCAACGTGATGTAAATAGTTATTTAATAAAATGTTTTACCCTGTTACTTTGCTGGTGTGTTGTCTATATTTTTAATATTTGCATAGGGTTTGTCGTTATTTTGGGCGGGGTGGGTGACGGAGCCGAGCTGTCTTGCAGCCCTCATGGTGTGGAGCTCAGTTCATCTCACTATTTTCGTATTTCTCATGAAGGGTTGTTCCTAATGTTTCTATTTTAGCGAGGTCAAAAAGAGATCCAATTAGTGGCCTACTGATTTTGATCGATTACAATTATTTTTTTACACGATTTTTCACGATTTTTCACTATCTGCAAAGACTAAACAGAGTATTGCGACTTTGTGCTTGTTTGTAAATAGAGAATGAACCAAAGAGAATCAATTGTAAAATAGTAAATGCTTGGATAACATCAATCAAATGGAGAGACAAGCAGGCACGACGGATTACAACGGGGGTAAAGGCCTGCGTTAACTACTCTTCACTATCTGCAAAGAGAGAGTACTACTAAGAGAAAAGAGGGGAGGGGGGCAGCGTTCAAAGCACATCAGCGTGCATAAACACGAATTTTTTTTTACCTATCACGTACTTGACATTTTACAGCTTTTGATATTTGCTATTAAAAAACCAATGAAATTCACTGAAAAAACCATAGGTTATAGGCCATATATAGTTAGGAATTTGCATTTACAAAACCTTGAAAATTCACTGAAAAAACCATTGGTTATAGACGGTATAGAGACAAAATATCGACTCCAAAATATCGACTGGACATAATATCGAGTTTTAAATATAGACTGGACAAAATATCGACTGGACATAATATCGACTACAAAAATATCGTTTTTCAGGTAAGTGAAGTAATATCGACTGTATAAAATATAGATAGCAAAAATATCGATTTTTTAATAATATATAATATTTTATAGTGTATTTTTATGTAATAATATGTGTGAATAGTGTGTATTAATGTTATAAAATATTTTATTAAATGAATTTTGTTTTTATAATAATTGCGTAATGTAATTCTGTAGCGGGTTGTGGGTTTATAGGGGAATAGGGTGGGAAGTAATTTAATAATAAGTAATTAATATATGTTTGTTAATATTTTTAATTAATAATTAATTGATAATTAATTAATATTAATTAGTTAATTCATTAATATAATTTTGAACATATTTTGTATTAGTAAATAATTGTTAATTAATTAATTGTAATTAGTTAATTACATTAATTAGAGTACATTTTTAATATATATAATTTTGTGTTATTTTTAAGTAATTAATTTGGAAAAAATAATATTAATTATTAAAATAATTACAGCTAATGTTCTAATATATTTACTTCATTGTTATTGTTAATTAATAATTAATTGGTAATTAAATAATATTGATACATTTTGGGTAAAGGAGCATTTTTAGGGTTCAGGGTCAGTTTTCAGTTTTTGGGTAAAGGGGCATTTTTAGGGTTCAGGGTCAGTTTTCAGTTCATGGGTAAAGGGGTATTTTTAGGGTTCAGGGTCAGTTTTCAGTTCATGGGTAAAGGGGTATTTTTAGGGTTCAGGGTCAGTTTTCAGTTCATGGGTAAAGGGGTATTTTTAGGGTTCAGGGTCAGTTTTCAGTTCATGGGTAAAGGGGTATTTTTAGGGTTCAGGGTCAGTTTTCAGTTCATGGGTAAAGGGGTTTTTTTAGGGTTCAGGGTCAGTTTTCAGTTTTTGGGTAAAGGGGCATTTTTAGGGTTCAGGGTCAGTTTTCAGTTTTTGGGTAAAGGGGTATTTTTAGGGTTCAGGGTCAGTTTTGGGTTTTTGGGTAAAGGGGTATTTTTAGGGTTCAGGGTCAGTTTTGGGTTTTTGGGTAAAGGGGTATTTTTGTAGGGTTCAGGGTCAACAAATAAGATTGTAAAAAATTATTTTTATTATTTTCATTTATTATTTAATTATTATAATTTAATTTAAGTCGTTTTAAGTATATTTTAGTCATTAAAATTTAATATTAATTTAATTTAACACTGTTTTTAATAAAGTCGATATTTTTTACATCTATATTATTGTTAACGATATTTTGTACTCGATATTTTTGTACTTACCTGTTTGTAGATAGAAAGTCGATATTTTGTCTGTCGATATTTTGTCAACGATATTTTTGCAGGTCGATATTTTGGCAGTCTATATTATTTCAGTGATCCGTTATAGACCATATATAGTTAGGGATTAGCCTTTTCAAAACCTTATTTTACTCACACAAAACCATTGAAATTTCATATATAGTTAGTTCCACTAACTATATATCGCGCACCCGCAATCCACTGCTGATGATGTCACATATTACATCATTCATGACATGGTTAGTGACATCACTGATGACATCACTGATGACATCTCAAATGACATCACTGATGACATCTCAAATGACATCACTGATGACATCTCAAATGACATCACTGATAAAATCACTGATAACATCTCATTTGACATGACTGATCACATCACTGATGATATCATTCATGTGATAATACCATGAACCTCTTCAGACTCTAATATAACCTTAGATACAATCAGTGTAAACAGACAGTCACAGACTGTCACTCATCCATGGAGTTACTCACACACCTAGTCAGTTATGCAAAAAATCAATCACACCTCCATTTTCTCAACTATACAGTTATACACACCTTACTTATTCAAACATATACTAACACATATTTACTTTACTCTCTTATACAATCCCTGATACATGTTCACAATGATCCATACAGCCACTCACACATTCACTGGCTCTTATGCACAGTTATTTATATATGTCAACTCTCACATGTACTGTGTTTTACATATGTACTTACTTTGACATGTAGCACTGAGATATCCATTCACTCACTAATACACTCATGTATGTATGTATTGTATGTATTGGCATTTATATAGCGCACTACTTACCCGGAGGGTCCCAAGGCGCTTCGACCGCTGCGAAACCCTTCCTGGCTTCCCTGAGAGATGGTCCCTTAATGGGTATCTCCAGGGTGAGACCAGGCATCCCCGGCGGTCTGGTGGGGCCGTTAGTGAAGATGAGGCAAGCTAATGCTCAGAGTTGCCGAGTGTGATCGCTGATCAGAGTGGGCACCGAGGCGAGAGAATTATCGAGTCCGCTGACCCTGGTCCAGAAACCTGCCACGCCGGGAATCGAACCCTGGTCCCGGGCCGTCCTCTGCTCTCGGGTCTGCCGCCTCTAACCAGTGAGCCACACTACTTCACTGCACAGTCAACCGCCCATACAGCTGTTTCCACATGCACTTTTGAACCCATACATATAGTGAATCAACTACTCACACATCTATGTACAGAGTCACACACCTCCCAGCCACCCATACACACACACTCAGTTTCCCATACAAATACTTGGACAACCAATGAATAACCCATACAGTTACTCATATAGCTACTGGTCAACATATGCAGCAGTTTGTAGAACAACAGATATAATGATGCACAAATTAAAACAGTTTAGTCACTAACCCATGCACTCAGTGAGACACATTTAATCACTCACTCATACAGTCAGTCATGCACCTACTAAATCCTTCATCCAGACACTTATACATCCACTCATTCTTCAATATGTAAGACATATTTTAACTTTACAGAAACATACAGTCACTGGATGTTGTCATCAGTGATGTCATCAGTGATGTCATTTGAGATGTCATCAGTGATGTCATCAGTGATGTCACTAACCATGTCATGAATGATGTAATATGTGACATCATCAGCAGTGGATTGCGAGTGCGCGATATATAGTTAGTGGAACTAACTATATATGAAATTTCAATGGTTTTGTGTGAGTAAAATAAGGTTTTGAAAAGGCTAATCCCTAACTATATATGGTCTATAACCAATGGTTTTTTCAGTGAATTTTCAAGGTTTTGTAAATGCAAATTCCTAACTATATATGGCCTATAACCTATGGTTTTTTCAGTGAATATATATATATATAGCAATTTGCATTGAAGTATGAGTGGATATATAAAAATAAATATTTGGATGGAGGACTTTAACAATGTATAGTGTCTCACTAAATATAGTGGATAGTGACTAAACTGTTGAATATCTGTATCACTTTGTCAGTGGTTGTGTAAACTGGTTCTCCAGTTGGTTGGTAGCTATGTGAAAGTCTATATTAGTTATTGATTAGTTAATTGAGTATTTGTATGGGAGAGTGAATGTGTGTATGGTTCGGTGGAGGGTGTGTGACTGCCCAAAGATGTGTGAATAGTTGATTCAGTAGATATATGAAGTTAAAACTACATGTTCTAACAGTTGTTTGGGTGAGTGAATATCTTTATGGGTGTGATGATGAGCAAATATATTTCTCAATGGTACATGTCCAACAAACTAGAAAAATAAAAGGCAGTGTATGTGTCAGTTGTTGTATATAAATAAGTATACATAAGACTCAATGATTGTGTGAGGGACTGTATGGATAACCGTATACTTGTAATAATGATTTTATATTATATAGTAAATATGACTTACTATCTAAATGAATAGATGAAGTGGTGTTTGTATAAGTGTGTAGCTATAAGTATGTAAGTATGATCCATTGTTTGCATTAGTGATTAGGATAACTTCATATGTGAATAGGCTGTGTGCTGGTGTGTAATGTCGATATAGGTGGATAAGTATTTTTGATAGTGTTCTATTGTTCATTGACAGCATGTATGAGTGAATCTACAGGTAAGTGATTAGATGTGTGTATACATCTAGGAATCAATGAGTGAGTTTTAAATACTTAGATTGCTGTGTCAATGGATTCAAACATGATACTCTATTTTACAAAGAGTGATGAAAGATTTTACTAGTGTATGAAAAGGTGTATGTGATTGTCATGTGGATGATGTCATCAGTGATGTCATCATTGATGTAATTTGAGATGTCATCAGTGATGTCACTGACCATGTCATGAATGATGTAGAGGTGTATGTGATTGTCATGTGGATGATGTCATCAGTGATGTCATCATTGATGTAATTTGAGATGTCATCAGTGATGTCACTGACCATGTCATGAATGATGTAATATGGTTTTGTATGAGTGAAATGTCCAGCTTGAGTCAATTTCAAAGGTTTTTTAAAAGCTAATTCCTAACTATATAAGGCCTGAAACCTATGGTTTTTTCACTGAATTTGCAAGGTTTTCTAAATGCTAATTCCTAACTACATAAGGCCTGAAACCTATGTTTTTTTTAATTGAATTTACAAGGTTTTTTAAATGCTAATTCCTAACTATATAAGGCCTGAAACCTATGTTTTTTTCATTGAATTTTGACGTTTTTTTAAATGACAATTTTTAAATGTATTCATTTTTTTTATACTGATTTACTACATTTTTGTAGGCAGGTGTTCAGAGGGCACGCCCCCTTTTTACAACACTCTGCAGCACAACCCCTGGCACGTTTGCAGAGGAGGAACTAATTCCCCTTGCATACTGGGGGTCCCTGGGGGGCAACTAGCCCACCAGGAGCCTGCAGGATAAGCCAGCGGGCTGCATTGCAGAGAGATGTAATGAGGCCACACCCTTTTTTACACCTCTCTGCAATGCAGCCCCCGGGCGTGTTTGCAGAGGAGGAACTAATTCCCCTTGCTTACTAGAGGTCCCTGGGGGCGAACTAGCCCACCTGAAACCTGCAGTATGCGCCAGGGGGCTGCATTGCAGAGAGGTGTAATGAGGCCACACCCTTTTTTACACCTCTCTGCAGTGCAACCCCTGGCGTGTTTGCAGAGTAGGAACTAATTCCTCTTGCATACTGGGGGTCCCTGGGGGACCAACTAGCCCACCAGGAGCCTCCAGTATGCGCCAAGGGGCTGCGTTGCTTTGCCCCGGGGGCGGTGGTCCCCGGGGAAGTGTGGGGGGATTGTGGACCCCCCCACGCTTCTTTATCACTATGCCCCCGCGATTTGGTCCCCCGGGGGGTAATTTTTTAAAAAACAGACCAGGTTTTTAAAAAAATAAATTGGTGCTTTTTTGTCCTTGTGGGACCACCTGGGCAGGCCTAGGGTGTCAGGGTGTATCTACCCTGCCCCCTTTTTGTGTTCTTCATGTTTGTTTTTTTTGCTTTCTTTTGCCTTTGTCTATCGAGCACAAGATGGATGCCAACATTTCCTGGTTAGAAGTGTTGACAGCCAATGAGCATGCCGCTTTCTTAGGAAGGCATGCTGATTGGCTGCCACTGTCTGTCAACACTAGCACAAGATGGATGCCAACATTTCCTGGTTAGAAGTGTTGAACAGCCAATGAGCATGCAGCTTTCTCGGGAAGGCATGTTGATTGGCTGCCACTGTCTGTCAACACTCCAAACCAGGAAGTGTTGGCAGCCATCTTGTGCCTCTGTGACTTAGCAATAATACAGTCTAAAAATTCATTTGTAAAACCACACCAACAATCTTTCATTGTGTGAGGAAAGATCAGAAAGAGCAACAACATAATGATGTCACCTTTTGCTTTACGAGCATCACAATGGGATGTGGCACTCAGGGAGGTGCAGGTGACAATGGAGTAATCCTTAGACAATTAATGCTGCTGTGCAGTGAACCTATTTTCAGTCATGGGGTTGATGCAAGATGTTAGGAAAATTGAGACTTTTCTCAGATCTAACAAAAAATGTAATTAAATAAATGTCAATAAAAAAATGTAAAAAACAATTTAATAATAACTAAAACTTAAAAAGTAAATATAAAATCCTATTTATAAACATGTAGTTTGGTTAAAAAATGTAAATAATAAACATGTCAATAAAAATATAAATAAAAAAACTAAATATTGAAACAACTAAAATTCAAAAAGTCAAAAAAAACAAAATGAAGATATGTGAGGATATCCACAAGAATATTAATTTATTAAACTGCTATCATTGTCAACCAAACATGCAAGCCTATTGCAAAGGGCCACACTGGCTGGATGCACAACATTGCTGTGCACAACATTGCTGCCAGCCAGTTCAACATTGTCATCAACAACAACTAACACTGAGAAAGAAGGCATGGTCACAATTTCAGAGGAGACACGCTGGCTGTATAAAAGCACAATGCCTGTCTACACAAATGGCCACCAGCCACATGGTCAAAATAACAACAACCAGCAAGAAGAGAAGACATGCAGCACCCATGGCAAAAGTACACTGACTGGTTATATGATCACAGCAACAAGCAGGAAGACTGGAAAACAAAGAATAGATGCAGGCGCTGACTATCCACTGACTATACAAAATGGCCCCTGGCCACATGGCATGATGGACAGCAAAGGCAAATGGTGGCCTATTGAAAACACATATACATACACATACTGGTCAGAGCACAGCATTAATGTAGCAATGCCAAAAATGAAAATTAACAGGGCTAAAAATGTTCACAGCAACACACAGCCATTACCACACCTACACACTGTTTGCAGGGAAAAAAAGTGAAATACCACAAAAAAGCACATTTTGTATTTTAATCAAATGTCATCCATGGCCTAAATTGTGTTTTAGTTCAACAGAAACATGCTAGCTGCAAGGCCCTTTTGCAGACTAGGCCACACAATTAATTAAATCAATATTGAAAATTTATTTTTAAAAAACAGGGAGAAAATGCATTAAACTGTGCAACATTTTTCCTCCACAGTACAAGACAAATGTAATGCAAAAAAATAACTAGGCCCCTACTAAACCTTCAGGCCACTCAGCACAATAAATTAAAAAAATCTAATAAAAGTACAAATAAATCCAGGGGCTTGCCCTTATTAAAGAAACAACATCCTTATACATCAGTTTTTCATCTTATTTCAAAAACAAAGTCCTTAAATCCAATGGTATATATGCAGCAGACAAGGAGAGTGATCCTTCCAGCTTGAAATCCCAATTAAAAGTAACCAAGAGAGGGGCAAAGCATTGGGAGGAGCCAGCTGGACACGAACAGGAATTTGGAGACTCTGGGGCACTTCCTTCTGGTTTGAAAAAAAAAGTTTTGAAAAAATTGCTTCTTACACAAAAAACACAATTCCAATTACCAGTTTGACATTTCCCTCCAAATTCCTCTCAGCTGCATTCTCAAGCATAAAAGCTGCTTGACCACTCTGTCCGTGATCTCCACTAAGGATGCTAGATTGATACTGAAGCGGCTAGAAGCTGTGTGAGAGAGTGCAAAGTCTCACAGTACCTCGTTAACGGTGTGAGAAGTCTCATGCATGCTCACATGCAGCCTTTGACTCTTGGCACTCACAGTTGAGAGCCAAAAGAAAACTCAAGCTCGCCAACAGAAAAAACCTCTACTTTATGCCCGAATGAAGGAATTCAGGAATTCCGCGTTCCTCCACGGAGTGCGGCGTGACTAAATTTCGCAAACTCCCTGAGGGGAGCAGAGTTTACACCCCAGGATTAGTCACCACCCACATTCAAATGTAGTCCACCAATAATATGACATAATGTTCATTTGAAAGGCCCTTTAAAGTCCAAACCTAATAGCTCCTCTAGTATTTCAACAGGAGATAAAGGGGCCTTTGATAGCACCTTACATTTGCCGTTCTTTGCATATAAATCACAATCCTTGACCACTCCTTCCACCTGCCTGTTTAAACTTGGCCATCAGTAAACCTTCCTTACTCTGGTTTTAGTCACATTTCTCCCAAGATGACCCTTGTGTGCCAAGTTTATCACCTTGTCTCTCAACTCACCTGGAGAAATCACTCTTGCCGTCCGAAAAAATTCCTCAACAGACCAGCTCAACCCTTTTTTTACATTCCAATAGTCTCTCGGCTGCTCTGGGATATTTTTGTATTCAGGTCAACCCTTCACTATGAACTCCTTGAGTTCCTTAAGGTTAACATCTCTGTTTCTCGCCACCTTCCACTCATCCTCACTGATGGCATCCTCTCCCACCCTCATATTGAGCAGGCAACCGAGATAGGCAATCTGCAACCTTGTTTTTCACTCCAGGTATATGTTCAGCAACAAAATTGAATTCAGTCAATACCTCCATCCATCTCCTGGTTCTGGGAGTGACGAGTGACAGCCTCATGTTATTTCATGGAAAATAGTTCATCAGTGGTCTCTGATCCATTTTTACTACAAAAGGTAAATCCTACAGGTAAAACTTGAAGTACTTTATAGCCCAGGCACAGGCCAATTCCTCTCTCTCAATAACCAAGTACTGAGTTTCTGCACCTGTTCAGGGAGCATGACGCAAAGGCCACAACGATTTCCTCTCCTTCTACTACATGTGAGAGAACTGTACCCATTTCTCTGGTGTCTTTCTTTTTGCATCAAAGTGTTCAAGTGTGTGCATTTCACGTATGTCTTTTTGACTTTGCACAATGCTGCCTAATTCTACCCTAATGGGTTGAAGAGCACTTGCAAAATTAGTGATGAGCTGTGAGTAAAACTCAGGCAATCCTAATTAGGATTGTATCTAATCCTCATCTTGTGGAGTCTGAGCTCTAATAATAGCCTCAGCCAGTTCCAACTTAGATTTATTACCTTCTCCAGAGAGACTATCGCCTAATTATGAGACCACAGAAAGTCAAAACATTTCTCAAGAGTAAGTCCTGCTTTAGCCAACCTACCCAGGACTATTCTCAAAGTATTTCTTTCGCCTTATTTTCCTTGCCAAAATCATAATATCATCTTGAGAAAAGAGCATATGGGGAACCTCATGTGCAGTTTTTTTCATTTTTGTTTGAAAGCATGCTGCTGCGGATGCCAGTATTAATGGCATTAGGCACCAAGCAGTGCTACAAAGGACATGAGATGCTTTGATGATTCTTGCATCTTGACTTTGGGATAGACAGAGAAAAGATCTAATACAGTGTACACCTCCGACTTATCCCACATGAACAATGATTCATAAAAATTTGGTAGGGGTTGCCTATCCACAAAGATGTTTTCCTTTAAACCCTTTGGATCAACATTCATCCTTCTGCATTTTCCCCTGTCTTTAGGAGCCAAAACAATCAGAGCAAGTCACGCAGAGGATTTTAATTTCCTCTATGACACCTCTGTGAAATACCAAATTGATTTCCAACTTCAGAGGTTCAATCGTCAGATTGGGAACATTCCTAACCTTATGGAAGCTAGGATTTGCTTATGTTCACATTCCTTCAAGAGACCCACTTCTTTGCAAAACACTTCAGCAAATTCATCTTACAGGGCTTTGTGTTCATTAACACCAGACACTACCATGACTTATTGTGCTGCATTCGGGTTCAGCATGATTCCTATGTCCCACTGGTGTCACCACCCCAAGAGGTTATCACCCCTTTTGCGTATGTACATTTTTCCTACAGTTTCATTATCTCCAAATTCAATTCTCATCATGTCATTGCCAATCACAACAATATTAGTTCCTCATAACTCTTTGGGTTAATTTCCAGAGGTTGTAAAATATTGGATTCCTTTTCAAAATCCCATTTGCAATTCTCCTCATCCACCATTGAGTAGATGGAGCTGAAATGAGCTAAAATGTTCACACTAGTACAAAAGGACCAGCGTCCACTCCACTCTCTCCATGTGTTACATTGAACTCAAATTTGTGTACACATTCCGTGACGTTCTCAACATTTAGGAATTTGTCGTTCTTACAGACTTGGGGATAGTGCCCTGTCTTCCTACATTTTCTGCAAGTTGCATTTGTAGCGTAAGAATTAGCATTGTTCAAGGAGTGGCCAGGATGAGCACACCTGCAACATTTAAACTTAGTGCACTTAAGCTCCTTACTACTACCAGTAGCTTTACCTTCTTTAGTCACTTTCTACACAAATGCTCTCCCACTCACACTCTTTGCATGGGCTACTGTTCCGTTTTCTCTTATTTCCTGTACCCATATGTTTGTAATCTCCATGCTTTCAATAATAGGAATCGCCTCTTTCAAATCTGGATTTTTCACTAACAGTTTTTCCAGGACATTCTTGTTATTTGTGCAACTCACCAGTTGATCTCTGATTGAGGAGTCTGTCACAGTACTGAAATTGCAAGTGTGTGCTAATGCTCTAAGTCAACTTCATTGTTCCCTATGCTTTCAGTTTTTTGGATGCTGGCAAAAAAAGTGCGACGTTAAGACCGGCGTGTAAAACATTTCTTTGGATACTCCATTTTCATCTGCCACAGGTACAGGTTTTAAATTGTTATATCTATTGCAACATTCAACAGTAAGATTGTGCAACCGAGCCCCTTGTTTCATAGCAGCAGAGAATTCACTCACCAGTAAGTAGGACTCAAAACTTTTTTTCCATCTCTTCCAAAGTAGTAGTAGTTCACCTCTCTCTGAGAGAAAGCTGGAGAAATCTGGAGGTTGGGACATGCTTCCTGATGCCATGTCTGTAACTGTCTTACGTAGAAGAAATACATTTGCGTTGCTGCCTTTCAAATGTTTTGTACAAAATAAGTAATTTATAACACACAAGGAATTCACTTCAACATAGCTGTGCTGCTCAGGTTAAATTCTGTATTGATATTACCTCAATTATTCCGCATTTTGATGCCCTTGCTTGATTCTCCTTCATAAATGGCCTAATGCACTGGAGCAGCTACAAACACTTAAGTTGTTCTGCACAGAGGGGGAAACAAATGCTCCAGAAAGTGCTTGAGCCTCATTACGCTCGTAGCCCAATGCACAGTCACAATGCTCACAAGCCACCATGTGCAGTCATATTAACAAATACATGCTCAAAATGCGGGGAGTCTTTCCACAGTTCAAAACAACATTGTTGTCACCTACTGCGAACCTTTGTGGTCAGAAATGACCCAAATGGCCTGGATTCACGAGATGGATTGGCGTCAGCAGGACCTCCTTCCAAGAAAAAGTTAGTGATGGGTGCTTGTACATAAAAATTAACTACTCAGGTAGACCATTCAATAAGAACACAACCAACATTGGAGGCCCAGTGTGGTGTACTTCCCCTAATCTGTAGTATCTGTGCATTTGTTGGAAAACATAAACTTTGGATGAGGCGCATATACTGATTACGGGCACCCTGCAGGGTATGTTGGCCTAGAGGGTAGATCACAGTGCCACCATAAGCCCCCCTAATGTAATCACGGAGCGAATGGTTTCCGGTAACCACTGAACATGATAACCCTGGCCCCTCAGGGCTCGTGGTAACAGATCAAAACCTTTCCGCTCAGTCACTTGTGCTTACTTGATCTCAAAGGAATAAATTAAGAATACACACTGGGAAGCTTTCAATATATTTATTGAATCAATGTTATTCTTGTGTAGAATATAGATTCTGTGATAATCAGGAGACAGAAGTAGATGAAAGTGATTACAAGCACTAAACGATTAATTGGCAGATACAGTTTCACCATGGTGCTGAAACAATGTGTATATGCGGGCATATAAAACCAGATAATTATTAATCAGATGTACTCCTACTATGCAAACCCTTCTCTGTTTTTGTCTGTAGTGTAGAGCCAAGAATTCCCACAAGGGATGATTCCACCCCATAACCTGGTGGGAAAGAATGTAGGACCCTGTTCTGGTCACGAGCTGGACACCCGTCACGGAGATGTCAGACCGCTGTGTGGTGAAGTCTCAGCATGTAGGGACGCTCATTGTCACCTGAAGTGCCTCCTTTGCTAATTCTATGAGATGCTTATTATTTATAATACAAAGCATCTGTCCTTATTGATTAGCAATGTTATGGATATGTTGAGAACCTGTCCCACCATCGATGAAGATAGAATTATATTTGTACATCATGCGTAAAGGCCTTATGTTCGAGGCATCATGCTAATTTTATGCAAAGCTAGATGTGTAAACAGAAGTAGTTTCCAAGAAACTAATTCAACATTGTCATTTACTCTAATGTGTGCAAAAGATTACAGCAGTACAAAAATAGGACAATATAAGAAAATGTGCAGCTTCACTACATGGGCTTAACCTGGGCACATATTACTGCCAGGCAGCTCGTTGCCAGTGTTGCATTTTCTCTAACATCAAGATTTCAAAACAGGTGACTGAGAATATATTTATTTAAGAATCAGAGTTTACCAACTGTCCCAGAGCAGCTCCAGGTCCAACTGAACAAACCTAGAATCTTCCATGGCTGTGTTCCAACACTAACCATGCTAATTCTAATGTATAACCATAACATTACCCTAGTTGCCGGCTGAACTAGGGCCCAAAATCCACAGCTACCTACTTTACACAAATCGGATGAGTTTTGAGTAAAAAAATGTGATGTAATCATGTTGCATTTCGGGCCATTTCCTGTTGCAGGCACTGGGCCTACCGACAGACGTGAGGTATCATTTTCATCAAAAGACATGTGGGAGTAAAGAATAGTAGTATATTTGTTATTACAATTAGATGTCACTGCATTTGTGCTTTCCAAATATGTCAGTTTAGAAGAAAGAAGACATTTTGAAAAATATACCCTCTAAATATTATTCTCCTATGGGTACCATCAAATTCAGAGATGTTCAAATAACCACTGCTCCTAAATTTTGTATATTGTGCCCATTTAAAAAATGCATAGGTTATCTTGATACCTATTTTTCTCTCTACATATTTCACCATATGAATTGGTCTATACTCAGTACATAATGAAAAACCACTGTACGGTGCAGCTCAATTGTCGTCGCTGAGTACTTCAGGCTCTTGGAAAACCAACAAGCTATATATACTCCAAGAGCTTAAAGAGTCTACATAGCATAATGGTTCATTGCTTTTGTAATTGGGCCTTCGTGAAAAAAACTAACAAATGGAAGCACTGTCACAAATTGCGGTTTTTCTTTCTCCTTTCTCAATATTTTAAATTGTAATACTTCATTTTCTTTAAGAAAACATTAAGAGAGCTACACATATGACCCCTTGATGAATTTGGCATTTTGTCAGTTTTCCAGACATATATAGCTTTCCTGCATCACCCATGGGTTTTACACTACTTTTCACTGCACACAAAAAGTGGGTTGAAAGCACAAAAAATGGAAAAATGGGATACCGTTCTGATAAATCCAAAATTGTTGTACAAAATTAGGTTTTTTAGTTCAGCTCTGCATGCTTCTGAAAGTTGGGAAGATGCTGACTTCAGCACAGCAAACTGTTTGTTGATGCCATTTTTATGGAGACCCATTTTTTTCTATTTATCACAAAAAACCCCAACATTTTGCCACATTTTGGTAATTTTATCAGTCCCCTCAAGGCGAATCAACAAACCCTGGGTACCTTTAGAATCACCTGGATGTTGGAACAAAGAAAACACATTTTGCGTGTATACCTTATGTAGAAAAAAGTTATGGAGGTCTGAGCACAGACTACCTAATTAGCAAAAAAAGGGCCAAGCACAGAAATAAAGTATCGGTCAGCTTTAAAAATTCACAAACCACAAGCCTCTCCGGAAGACATCAAAGATTATCCCACCAAAATATGTTGATACTTTGCAGAAAAACGTAAAATGCTAAATAAAAACATTTTGCATTTTATCCAAGGCCATTCCTAAATCACTAGATGTTCTAAAAACCATATACAAGATATAACTCTTATGATGGCAATCTATGTCTTATTTATACATTTTGCACATGCACTTTATTGCTTTTAGTCTTCCCATAATGCTTCTGGGGGGGATTGTAAACTGGGTCTGACTGAAGCTGCACTATAACAGGAAGCATCCTAGAGCATCTCCCTCCTTATTTTAGAATATATTCTATGTATGTTTTTATTCTACCTAAGTTGTATTTTTGCTATATCGATAGCCCTATTAGTGATTTGCTGAACAGCACGATGTACCCTGGTTGCAGCTTGGTATTAGGATGGTTTGGTTGCTAAGTCACCGCACTAAATTATATTTTTTGTTTGTAATACTACTTGAACTGCAACAATGTTGCGTTTCACTACTTCTTTTCTTGCTTGTTTGCTTTTAGATGCACAAGAGAAGAGACATCACCCACAGTATTGCCAAGCAGAAGGCCTGTGCACGACATGATGCGTGACTGACTATGCAACACCGTCATCTCTTCAGCTTCAAGATGGACCCCAAAGAAAGGTGCTGTCAAGAAAGTAGCTAGTGTGGAGCAGAAGAAGCAGATTTCCACCACTGTTATGCTGACCGAAACCTTTTTCAGGAACATTGTGCCTGCTGCACCGGCCTCCGGAGAGCAAGCTCAGAGCAGCACTCCTGCATTAACAGCACCACCCTCCCAACCTAAGTCCAGGACTATGTCTATCAGTGAGGCAGCCAGTGCAATCATGTCGACGATGACGAGTAGTGATGTTGATTTGGATTTGCCCTTTTGCAAAGTAGAACACAATCGCTCAAAGAAACACAGAAAAGTGGACAGCAACCACAGCCAGAAATAATACATTTGTCTGATGTTGGAGCAGAACAGTAGTTTGAGCTTCCTTCCAAACAAGAAGTTGAACCACCTCTTTTAGAATCATTGGCTCCTAGATCCACAGCAAGGAAAAGGAAGGGTACTACTGCACCATCTTCTACAAACACCACTTCTGATGATGATGATGATAGGGACATGGAGTGGACCCCGACAAAGGCCAGGAGACAACAGAAGAGGCATGGGAAAAGAAAATTTCCAGAAAGACTTAACTTATGGAAGGGAATGAAGAAGAGGATGATGACTATGACGAGGTAGTCATGGCGGGAGGTGACACAGAGGAATCTGACAGTGCAATTCATACAGCTCCAAGTGATATAGCACAGGTAGCACCGCCACCAGCTCCCATATTTGCAAAGCTTTAGCTGAGACCTGCATTAAATCCCTGCCTCGGGAGAAGCAGAGAGGCAATCAAAGACCTACAAACTTACCTTCAGTTCTTCTTCAGGCATTGGCAAAGTAAAAAAGTATTCCTTCACAGTTTGGGACTTTTTTACAGTTAGTAAAGAGGGGTTGCACAGTGAAGTATTCACCATTTGCCACACAATTGTTAATCGAAGTAATCCAGGTACACATTATGGTAGTGAAAGCCAGATAATCCATATGAAAAAACACCACACAACCAAGTGTGAGGCGCACCTTATAAACATTGCTGAACATGGTGGTGGTGGTTCTGAGAGACAGGGGGCATCAGCTAGAAGTCCAAATAAGGCCTAAGGTGATGATGAGTAAGAAGAGAATGACATCTTCAATCAAAGGAGCCCTGTCCCCAGCGGTGTTTTAGCAGAATAAACCACCTAGGTGACTTCACAATGGCACAAGAAGATTCAGAATGAGATCGAGAAACCACTGCATACAGTGACTGTCCTACCACCATGACGCACAGAGTCTTCCACCAACATCTACTTCTCAAAATATGCCTGTGTCAATGCCCCAAGAGAAGTAGAAAATCCAGGTTATTATTACAGACATGTTTAGGCAGGAGGGGCCCTATGTGGGGAACCACCCTACTGCATTTTTGTACAATGGGAAGCTGGCAAAAATGTTAGCACTGAACCTCCTCACTTTTTCTTTTATGGAAGTAGTGGGATAGTTCGGATTTGTGGCAGCCATCTGCCTGAAATGGTGGAAGGTACCAAGTAGGACCTATTTTGCCAGAGTGGCTGTTCCAGTACTGTATCACGATGTGCTGCAGTTGGTTGGACAAGCTTTGTGGCAAGGTGTTGGAAACACCATCTACCTGATAACGGACGTGTGGGCCAGTTGTCAGGCAACTGAATACATGTGCATCACTGCACACTGGAACTCTTTTTCAGGGGTAAAGCAAAAGATGTTTTCAGGTCGTGACCCAGAAGAAAGTTTTAAGAGTGTTCAGCGGCATGCAACTCGGGCCATGTTCTCGATGGAGAACTCACATACAGATGTAAACATCTTGGAGTAAGCATGGGCGGAAAATCCGTTTCGCTCGCGGATTTTGCGGATTTTCGGTAAATTCGCAATCCGCGAGATTCGCAAATTTCCCGCAAAATCCGCAAATCCGCAAGCAGCGGATTTTATGGCTTGCTCGCACTGTTCGCGTGAGTTCGCGGCTTCCCAGTTCAACCTCGCGCCCCGCGAATAAGCGCTAAATTGCAGAAATACGATCTTAGCAAAACTGAAACTACTTACCAGGTTCAAAAGTTCAAGCTCATCATTAGTAGCCATTTCCTGTAGTGCTTCCTGAGGGGCCCCTCCAGAGTTCAGTTGCCTACTTGCAACTATTATGTGACCCTGCTCTGACCCTCAGAATAGTTACACAAAGGTCCTGAATTACAGCTAAGGCAGACAAGCAGGAGCCAGGCTGGAAGTTCAAATCCAGTGACACATTAATCAGCCCCTAATTCATTATTGTCAGTTGGGGCAGGGCAGGTGTTGTAACTAATTTTGCAACAATGAAAGCACTTAGCAAGTGCAAAAGATCACTAATCAGGAAGCACTAAGGAAGCAGGTGCCAGCTAAAAAAATATTCTGTGACACATTAATCAGCCCCAAATTAATTCAGGTCACTTGAGGCAGGGAAGGTGTGCTTTGCTTTGCCGAAAATAATGTACACTGGACAACCAGAGGGTGCGGTGATGAAACAGAGGGTGGCATGGGTGGGCCAGAGTGTGGCATGAGTAGTCAGAGAGTGGCAGTGGTGACAGAGAGTGGCAGTGATGAAGAAGAGTGTCCCATACAGGCTGGACATGTAGAAACAACAAGTTCGCAAAACTTGCGACCCGACAGGTAAGTTCGCGTTTGCGAAATTGTACAAAACCCTCGCGAACTGGCAGAAACCCGCGCGAACACAAAAAAAAATCCGCAAATTCGCGAGAATTCGCGGATTTTGCGGATTGCGAGTTCGCAAATCCGCAAAATTCGCGAACGCGAGATTCGCAGAATTCGCCCATGCTTATCTTGGAGGTATTTAACAGCAGGGTGTATGAATGGCTGCAACCCAGATGTCTAAGAATTAGATTTGTTGCCACAGGCAATGGCAGTAACATTGTCAAGGCCACCTCAGACAGAGACTATGTCAGGGTCCTGTGTTTGGCCCATTGCATCAACCTGGTGGTGCAAGACTTCCTCAAAAAAGAAGACATAGTCAGCAACATACTGACCAACTGCAAAATAATCTGACTCATCTCATCCATTCTTTTAAAGTATGGAATCATCTGCGGATTATTCAGCATAATAATTGAGCATCAGTTGAAGACCTGATACAGAAGGTGCCAGCACATTGGAACTCCACATTTGACATGCTGCAATGTCTGTTTGAGCAGCACAAACAGATAAATGACTATGTCATTCAAAGAGGAGGGAAAGCAGTTGGGAAAGCTATTACCACAGATGCAGACAAATGGTGCCTAGAGAAATGCCTGAAACAGATTCTACTCCCTTTTGAGGTTTTCACATGGGAAGTTAGCAAGAAGGACAGTGCGATGGGCCAAACTATCCTATTATTGCATCTCCTACAAGGCCAGGTTAAGAAGGAGTCTGAAAGATTTACCCTGGCAGGTGTGAATGAAAGCACAAGGCGCATTCCTTGGTTGAGACCTTAGTCCTTTGCTTGGCTTCTAATATAAGGCTTCAACATGACAGCATTGAGTCTAAATAGTACGTTGGTGTCACACTAATTGATACATGGTACAAATAAATCTGCCTACTTTCATTCCTTTCTCTAAAGGAGACGTTTTAATATACAAGAGGTGTATTGTAGAACATGCCATAGACTTGGAAGAAGAATGGCTGAAATTTCGAGTCAGACCCGTCATTTCTGTAGTGCCGCCTTCAACTTCCAAAGAGGGCAGTCTTGTGTCATAGCAGCCAAGACCACCATCAACCTCAACACCGGCAACAACAGCAACAGAAGGAACAGACCCGACCTCTGCATTGTATTGGTTTCACTTGGAAGGGCTCAAGTCCAGTGCAGAGGCGATGGCAAAACAGGTTGAGCAAGTGGTAGCACCAATGACCATCCATAAGATGTTCCAGGAGTAAGTGGATGATCAAAAATAGGTATATGCCAATCATAATCTACTGATATATTGGCATGGGAAGATGTGCCAATAGTCAGAGCTCAGCAGGCTGGCAACAAAGTATCTGGTTTGTTCTGTCATTGTTGTGGCTACTGAATGTGTTCACTGCAGCTGTTGCTGTCGTCACAGTGAGAAGGACCAGCCTCTTGTCTCAAAATGTGGATAGATTGACTCTGATCAAAATTAACCAACATTTCATACCACTCAATTATAGGTTCATGAAAGAGCAGCACTGGAGGACGAGGGTGATTGGTCCAAATTTGAACCAAATGTGTTAGCTGACCAACTTCTGGGAGAACCACCTGAGTTTGAGGACGAACTCTACTTTCCGAATAAGTATGTCAGTGCTCCCATTGAACTTTTATATTTTTTCTTTCTTAACCTATTACCTTGTTTGCAAAAAAATCAAATAAATAAATTTGGCTAGAGGAACATTATCATTTTTGTCAGATTTATGCTTCCCTACCTTTTTTATTAGTATATAAAGCCAGATTGCAGGTGGACCAGTGTGCATTGAAGAAGCCTCACAATTCGTTCACGACATTAGGGATAATGCGTGCCCCCCTTGCATGCCTATTGCCTAATGTCTATTCCTTTTTGCATCACTTAGCACTAGAAGGGCTTCCCCATAAAATCATGTATTAACTACAAGACTGCCTGCCAATACCAAATTCCAATGTGTTGATTGAATACCTACCTGAGTGACTGGTGCTAGGATTGGATGAGGTAATTTCAACTATTGCCACGGTGAGTGATTGATTGCAGGAATGATGATTCAAATTGATTGATGATTCATGTAGTGGATGACAGACAGAGGGAGAGGGATTGTTGAACTATAATATGGAAAATGTCTTGAGATGATTATTGATTTGCATTGTTTGGGGCTTGAGTGGTGGGTGATCATATTTTTTTGGGCATTGGTGTTCAGCCCTTTCACACTCATCCAGATTTAATTGGAGGGTGTTCTCCTTTATTCTGTTTCCTCAGAGACAAGAACAGGCACTTTAGTTAGCAAACAAAAATCTATGCAAAATACTGCAATTCTCTTTCTCTACTTGTTCTTCAACAGAAGTGCACTCCAGGTCTATCTTGCTTGGGTCATCGTGCTTCATGATGATGATGACTGGTCTGTGACGGGGTTACTCAGATTCAGGAGAAGTATCATGGAAGACCTCAGGTCGGAAGCTGCAGGGCTACCTCATCTATATCTAGAAGCAAGACGTTATCAAGTATCAACTTCAGTTCAAAGGTAACCCAAGAGTCTGAGGCCTAGTACTCAGCGGTGTGGAATAGAGAGAGATGCATTTGTGAAATGCTGTTATGTGTGTGTGTTGGACCTGTGGGAAAAGTGATACTCTGAGTCCCCCTTTTCTTTGTTCTGCTCTGCCTCTGAGTTTTCTTGACACACTCTTCATGAAGCTTACCTTCCTTCTGTTCTTCTCCATGACTCTCAAATACTGTTTCTCTTTTACAATCCACAGGCCTTCTTCCAGTGTCCTTCACAAATGAAAGGCGAATCTGAGCTCAACAACACTCCTGGTTACCTACCAGACCAGTGCAGACAGGCCCCAAAGATTGGACATTTCGGAGCAAAAAAAGATGCACCACCCAATGCCTACCAGTTACCCCTTTGGTGGTGTTTCCGTGAGGTGTCATTCGGTTCTGTCACATTTTGCTGGTATGCAATCTCCAGACAGGACCCAGGGGTCCTGTCTGGAGATTGCATACCAGTTACCCCGTTGGTGGTGTTTCCGTGAGGTTTCATTCGGGTCTGTCACATTTTTTCTACACAGAATCTGTCCAAACCGATGAGATGGACCTTTGATATTGATTATTGGTGTCAGACAACCTGTGGGTGTGTTCTGTGTAACTGTCAAAGAGGTCTTGGCCTATTGGTTTTGTTTTTAAGGAACTCAAGACGTATTGCAGTGAAACATCCCCTCATTAGAAAGAAAGTATATGGGGAGGATAGCAGCTATCAGGGCTCACAGACTGTTCTGTTATTCAAGTAACTGACATAATTTATGTCATTTGGGCAAGGCTTTTGTTGATGACTAGTGATTGAGTGGAGGGCAGCCCGGTCCGCAATTTCCCTCTAAGCTCCTATTTCTGACAGACTACAAAGAGTGATGCCCATCAGCAAAAGGATTACTTTTGGAGATGATTTTATAAAATCAATGTCTACATTTGTTGGTGCATATTCATCGATACAAAAATTATAAAGGGATAATAAGAGGGTCTACGGAGACCATGTTTTTGGATGGGCTGGGAGATCAAGGGGTTGATTTCCCAGCTGAGGCCAGTGAATTACAAGATAATCCTTTTCCCGGGGTTATGGCCCCTCTCAAGGACAAGGACAGGGAGTTTTGAGAACTGGTAATTTCTATCCACAAAGACAACGTTCTGGGGACGTGGAGGTCGTAATGAACGAAGGTTCAGAGGAGCAAGTAAGGTTAGGCCTTACTTATACCCAAGTAAAGTTGGGTGGCAGACTTGCCCAATTTTATCACAATTGGTTACAGGTTACAAGGGATCCTTGGGTTTTGTAAACGGTAAAGGGTTATCGCTTCGAGTTCACAGAAGAACCTGTTAAGAGTTGGATTCCAGGGATGTTACTGTTCAGTGCTGATCATGTGAAACTAGTGAACAAATAAGTAATTGAAATAAAAGAGAAAGAGGTGATTGTGTAAAGTTATCAAGAAGAGAAAGGTTTTATAAGCAATGTTTTCTTAGTGGAGAAAAAGGACAAGGGGTTGAAGCCAATACTACATTTGAGAGGGCTCAGCGATTGGATGGTGCACCATCACTTCAAGATGGAAGATGTTTGCTAAGAGACATATTACAGACAGGAGATTGGTTAACTCATCTAGATTTGAAGAATGCGTACTTGACGTTTCCAATCTGGGAGCCTCATCAGAACTATCTCATGTTCAGGTGGGGCAGAAAAATATGGAAAAGTGTGTGCCTTCCTTTTGGACTTTTGTTAGCCCTATGGTGCTTTAAGAAGATTTTAAGGCTGGTGGTGTCTTTTCAGAGAGAGTGAGGGGTCCGCTTAATTCTTTACCTAGATGGTATTTTGATCTTGGATTAGAGCAGGTTGCATGTTGTAGAATACACAGAGATGGCAGTCAAGTTACTGGAGTGTTTGGGTTTTGTGGTCAACAAGAGGAAATCTTGTTTGATAACAAAACAGGAGGCTCAGTTTTTAGGTTTTTTGGTGAACACAGTAGGTTGAGTTCTAAAATGTCCGAAAGGACGTAACATGGAAAAAGCATAAATGAGGAGAAATAATGCATTTCTCCTAGTTCCACCATCTTAAGACTCCTGGTCTTAATTTTAGCACCGCCTCTATGTACCCCACCCTTGTACATAGGGGCATCATCAAAATCAATGGGTGTTGCTGTGGAACACCTACCGCAACACCCACTGCCCACCCTTTTCACGCTAAGCATAGCGTGAAAGGGGGCCCTATTTACAAGGCGGAATGCAGCCACGTTAAGTGGCTTAGCGCTGCCTTGTAAATTTGACACAGCCCCTATCGCCACCACAACATCAATAAAAGTGACATTGTGGTGGTGATAGGAGCTTGTACATATGCCCCTGAGTGTTCAAGCTGAACCCATTTCAGGGAGGACCAATGTAATGGCAGATTGGTTCTCACAAATTACAGAGACTCAAGTGAATAGATGTTATACACGTGGGTGTTTTTGCAGGTGGAAAAGATCTGGGGACCATTTTTGGTGGATCTGGTTGCCAACAGATTAAATGATCAGAAAAAAAGTTTTTCAGCTGGAGACCAGATCCGCAGTCATCTGGAATAGATGAAAGTTGGCCGAATTGGATGGGTCTCAGACCTTCGCTTTCACACTATTTTCTATGATTGTACAGGTGACAGTGATGGTAAGCAGGTAGAAGGAGACAACAGTAGTGATTTCTCTGCTTTGGAGGGCTCAAGCGTGGTACCCAGTGCTTTTAGGAATGTCAGTGGACTTCCGAATTCTGCTGGCTTGGTCCCTAGAAATTTTGAGGGGACCAGCAGGAGAGGTGGACATTTGGTGATTTCAGAACAAATGATATTGGTCACATGGAGAATTTCAGGAGATTTTGCGAGGTCCGAGGGCTTTCACAATCAGCTTCAAAGCTTATTAGAGAATACTGGGCTCCGGAAACAAGGAAGATGTATAGATTGGCATGGCAAAAATGGGTTTTCTGGTGCATGGTGAGGGGGTTTGGTCCTGTTTCAATGTCCACAGCGGAAGTGGTAAATTATCTGTCAGGGAGATATGAGGAAGGTGTGGCTTATAGATTTGTGAATGCGTACAGATCTGCAATTGCTGCGGTACCTGAGTTGCTTAACAAAATATCAGTTGGACAGGATGTGGTGGTGTGTAGACTTATGCGTAGTATCAGAATTGTGAAACCTCCGGTGTCCAGGTATAATTAGGTTTGAGACGTTTCTAAAGTTTTGGAGATTTTGATGAGTTGGGAAGACAATCTTGTTGTGTTTAGTTTCGTTCAGAAGAGTTTCAGATGTGAGGGCACTTGACATAATTAGCAGAGTTTTCTCACAGGAGGGAGTATGTTTTTATTTAACAAAAATAACAAAGAATAATTTTTTCTCATCTTTTTATTTGTTTTATGAGGAAAAAGAGAAACTGTGTGTAGTAAGATGTGTGAAGGAATATGAAAGGAGATCAGCTGAGGTGGGTCCACATGGGTGAATCAGCTGCTCATTTCTTTTAAAAAGACATATCAGGCAGTATCTACTCCCATGCTTGGAAGATGGGTGCGTGAAGTGATGTGCAGAGCAGGAGTGGATGTGAGTATGTTTGGAGCACTTTCTGTAAGGGATGCAGCTGCATCTAATGTGTACATGATAGGAGGATCTTTGCAGGGCATTCTCTGAAGTGCAGATTGGTCAAATGATGTAACTTTTTGAATTTTTATTTACCAAGTGAAAATGTGGCAAGTTGTTTGTTGTCAATGCTTACTCAAAGAATGAGCTGGGAGTGCTAAATTTTAGAAAATACAATTATTTAATTGCAATTGGCACAACAAATCTGTATCAGAACCAACAATCATAGAACAACAGTTCTCCAAAACAATATTATTCTTGGGTTTTCGATGTATTTCTTATACTGCCAACAGCTGACGCATTTCGTCTTGGAGATAGGAAGTCATCAGGGCTGTAAATGTAAGAACAAAATGTATACATACATGAGTCCAGATTCTACATCTAAATATATTTTTTACAAAATTGAAAAACATACATTTCCCTGTGTTGTTATAACACAACACAACCTGGTACCATATGGTAATTAAAGTATTCATTAGCATTTTTGTGACATCTGCTAGAGACCAAAGAGATTTGTCGGGATTCTTTGTGTACAAAATCACCAGTACAAATGATACAAATTCTTGCATACAAATTGTTATTTATATATTGACATACTGAGGTAATATACGGGCAACCTGGTCAGTATTGACTCTATTGGCAAGAATTATGCCATGTTTGATTCATTCTTTTGTTAACTTCACATTTTGATTGGCTCACCTTAAGAAACACAACTAGTTTGATACTACCACATCTGCGATATTTCGATTCCTTAAATGTAGGAGCCTCCCAAGGGCAATCATTGACATTCTTCAATCTACAAGTATAATACCATATTCTATTAGTAATAGATTTTATTACTCCATTAGAAGTCTTCAATCTCCCTGACTTCTTATTACTGAGAGGCGTTGCCTTTCATTTGGGGATTCTCCTCAGTGGAACCCCATTACTTATTAAATTAGGCAGTTTCTTGTTCTCTATCCACAAGATTGGTAGGTCTAAAAATAAAAGATCATGTACCATAGTATATTTGTTCTAGCCACTCCCATTACCTCACTGCGGCCTTCTTATTAGTTTATTCAGTCCCAAGATGAATAAATGTTCCTGCAGGCAAACCATCCGATTTTTCAACACCCAATATATCCTTTCATGACATATTTCAATTCTTCGGGAACGCTTCTCCAAAAGTCCCACCTATTGTGATCAAACAAATCTTCCTTTAGACTCCTCATTCGCTGATATGTTCTGGCCAAAAGCCCTTGTACCACTTACTATAAAAAGTTCATATCGCTGAAAAGTAACTCACCTAAGCATCTAAAAATGATTGTCCCTTTTCCCCAACAATCCACGTTCGTGACCTTATGTCTTCACTGCCAAATCCGTATTCTAATTAGGGCATAAAAAAACAAACACACCAAAT
This sequence comes from Lissotriton vulgaris, assembly GCF_964263255.1. NCBI lineage: Eukaryota > Metazoa > Chordata > Amphibia > Caudata > Salamandridae > Lissotriton > Lissotriton vulgaris. The sequence continues at coordinate 928,781,190 of NC_141687.1, forward strand.
TATTAATATTGCTCTAAGTTATCTCGTAACTGTTTCTCAGTTATCCCCTCATGTACTGAGCACTCACCATTAGACTAGGAGCCTAGTTTCTTCATCCCCGCCCGGGTTCGATAAATCCCGTTAGCAACCTCCCTGTAATGCCCCACACGATTTAAAGAGCTGAATATCCAATCAAAAACCAGTGAAATTCCCGGGTAAAATTGAACGTAAAACACCTGTGTAACCTAACCTGCTTCCAATAAGGTCCGACACCCATATTACATCCGGTGTGCATCCGTCTACTTCTGTTTTTTAAGTCAAACTTGCCCCGTATACTATTATACTATACATTCGTTCATGACCTGCTTTCAATGCGGTCCGTCATCCGTATTACATCCGTATACTCTCAGCAACTCTTTGGACACAAGCCACACTTCCAGTGTACCTCATGCTCCTACGTTCAGAGGGCGGGATTGTTCCTCCACAATTGATTTCATTTTTATGTCTCCCCATTTATCAGATTGTGTGATAAAATCTACAGTGGTAGAAACCTCGTTTGGTGATCATAACCCCCTCACTGTGACCTTAAAATTAGACCCTAACAAGGTATACGCCAACTTAAACGGGGCAAGAGACATTACTCCCACAGGTGACGGCTTGCGCCTGAAATGGAGGGGAGTCGACAGTGGGGCAATACTAGAAAGTGTAAATAGGGAACATCCTAAGCTATTTATTTCTTGCCTAACTACGGATGGGAACTGCCATAGGATAATCGATGATTTTGGTAAACTGTGTTCAGCAATAAAAACCTCTCTGTCAGTCCCATTACAAAAAGAGCGGTAAGAACCCAGGTGGTTTGATTCTGCCTGCTCACTAGCAAATAGGGAATTGCGCAGGGCATTAACCACTAAACCTAGGTGCTTAGTAGAGGTTCAGGCAGCCAGGAAATTTTATAAATTTAAGATAGCTGAAAGGAAGGCTGCATTACTAACAGAACAAAGGGAGTCGCTGGTTGGGAGCTCTAACTTGAAAAACAGCGGCCCTTTTTGGTCAGCTGTCAGAAAAATGCACGAAATGGGCAAACAACTATCCCAATCAGTTGCAACATAACCAACAACTCTTGGGAGGCCCATTTCTCCAAAATATATGCCGCCCCACGTGAAGAATCATCTAGCTTTCCCCGTGGTCAGCTCCATGGCTTAGAAATAGATCTCTATGAGGTGGAGATAGCCATCAAAGAGAGCTTCGGAAACAAGGCTCCAGGCCCTGATGGCCTGCCCATAGATATAATTAAGCACAGTCCGGACCTGTGGGCTCCAATCCTCCTCAATGTTTTTAACAGCCTCCCCACAGTACCCATGCCCACTACTTGGGCTACCAGCACCATAGTTCCAATTTTTAAAAAGGGCGAGAGATCGGACCCAGTGAATTATCGTCCGATTTCTCTTTTGGATAACACCTTAAAAATCTTGGGGTGAATAATCTATAATAGGGTGGTAGAGTGGACTGAAGGTATGGGTCTATTGGACCCGTGCCAGATGGGATTCAGAAGCAGGGTGGGGATGGTCGAGCAATGCTTGAATTTGAAATTGATCATTGACAAGTATAGCATTGCCCAATCGTCCCCTATCTACCTTGCGTTCATGGATCTTTCATCCGCTTTCGATCTAGTGAACAGATCGAAATTGTGGGCAATTCTTTTGAATTCCGCACTTGACGAGGCTATTGTTAATATCCTGGCATACCTCCACACTGACCTCAAAGCACAAGTCAGGATTGGGGCGGGTGGAGAAGTATCTGGACCCATTAACATCGGCAGAGGGGTAAGACAGGGGTGCGTTTTAGCACCCCTGCTGTTCATTATTTACATTAATGGTGTGGCCAAAGCTCTAAAACAAGTGACTAGCGACGTACTAATCATCCAGGGGCAACCATTGCCAGATTTATTATACGAGACGACGCGGTCTTGATGGAACGAACACCTAATGCCCTTTGCCTACTTGCTAAAGGTTTTGTTCAACACATGGAGGGCTTAGACCTGCGCGTCAATTTAAAAAAATCTTTTAATATGCCGTGTGGCCCTGGGAAACGCAAGCTCAATACTATACACATAGGGACAGATACATTAAAATCCATAACCACATTCCCGTATCTTGGTTTGGTTTTCGCTGCGAACGGCTCATGGAGTGGGCATACGGCCCACGCCATGGGCAAGTTCTCGAAAGCCAACAATTCTATTTTGAGTTTGTCCCGACCAAAGAAAATAGGTGCCACAAGAGCTATTCTAAAAATGTTTAAGCTACAGTGCCTACCAGTAGCCACATATGGGGCTGAGTTTTGGGGATTGAGAAAATGCCCCAGTATCCAGCGAGAAGAAGGTCAATTCTGTAGGAAAATACCGGGTGCCCCAATTTCATCCTCTGAATCAATTTGCCAGGAGGAACTTAACCTCCCCTATGTGTGTTACTTTATTAGATATAGACCTGCTCTTTTCTGGATTAGGATCTGGAGGAATAATTCAGCCAACTTAACACAAAACATCATAAAAGACTGTCTTAAATGTGATCACTCTACCACCCTATAATAGGGTGGTAGAGTGGACTGAAGATATGGGTCTATTGGACCCGTGCCAGATGGGATTTAGAAGCAGGGTGGGGACGGTCGAGCAATGCTTGAATTTGAAATTGATCATTGACAAGTATAGCATTGCCCAATCGTCCCCTATCTACCTTGCGTTCATGGATCTTTCATCCGCTTTCGATCTAGTGAACAGATCGAAATTGTGGGCAATTCTTTTGAATTCCGCACTTGACGAGGCTATTGTTAATATCCTGGCATACCTCCACACTGACCTCAAAGCACAAGTCAGGATTGGGGCGGGTGGAGAAGTATCTGGACCCATTAACATCGGCAGAGGGGTAAGACAGGGGTGCGTTTTAGCACCCCTGCTGTTCATTATTTACATTAATGGTGTGGCCAAAGCCGTGTGGCCCTGGGAAACGCAAGCTCAATACTATACACATAGGGACAGATAAATTAAAATCCATAACCACATTTCCGTATCTTGGTTTGGTTTTCGCTGCGAACGGCTCATGGAGTGGGCATACGGCCCACGCCATGGGCAAGTTCTCGAAAGCCAACAATTCTATTTTGAGTTTGTCCCGACCAAAGAAAATAGGTGCCACCAGAGCTATTCTAAAAATGTTTAAGCTACAGTGCCTACCAGTAGCCACATATGGGGCTGAGTTTTGGGGATTGAGAAAATGCCCCAGTATCCAGCGAGAAGAAGGTCAATTCTGTAGGAAAATACCGGGTGCCCCAATTTCATCCTCTGAATCAATTTGCCAGGAGGAACTTAACCTCCCCTATGTGTGTTACTTTATTAGATATAGACCTGCTCTTTTCTGGATTAGGATCTGGAGGAATAATTCAGCCAACTTAACACAAAACATAATAAAAGACTGTCTTAAATGTGATCACGGCATGTCGATCCCCTGGGGCGCTGGAGTTCTAAAAAAACTGAGCAACGTGAACAGGGGAGATCTTTTCTCCGATCCCAGTAAGATTGAACTTAAAGATAAAACTGAGGTCAAACAAGCACTGTACGCACTTTATAGCTCAGAACGAATGGAAAGGGAAACTCTCAAATCAACTCATGTGACTTACCTGAGAAATGACTTAAGTAGGAGAAATCTCGCACAATACCTCAGCCTACCCATGACTAACTGGGAGAGATCATTGCTGTTTCGACTAAGGGCGGGCTCAATAAAATTTTTGTTGGGCTTTCCCATGGGCTACCATTTACACATAGAGTACCTAGAGGTCAACAGACAAAACATGAAACTCTACTGCGGCAGCAAGAACTTACACCATACATAAAAGATTAGTGGAAAACGACAAGGAGTGAAATTAAACGTGAAATCACAATTTTAAACACTCCAAAGGCTGATAAAAATTCCCATCAGATAGCCACTCTGTACCGCCCTCGTTTACATCATTTGGGTACTCCTTGCCCAGGAGATGGAAAAGGAAAGGTCAGTAAATGTTATTGTGACCTGTTGTGATGTAAATGATAGTGTGTTAATGAGGGGGTGCAAAAGTAAATTAACTCAGAGGTTCTGTGGCAAATGAAAAATTAGCAGTGTCAAAGAAAAGAGTGAACGTGGTAAATATAAAATTGGATACACTAGATGAAAATATGAATTTTAATTGTGTCACCTAGTCTCCCAAGGCTAAAAAAGTGCAGATACAGATTTAACAGAATATCTGTGGTGGATGGTCAACATGTTTCAGCATGTAAGTGGAATACTTCCAATGCTTTCGTCAGGACCAAAAGGTGGAATAACTACTGCTTCATTATTGTGAAAATTGTGACACCTCTATATTAAGGTGTATACATACAACCACATACTATTAGTTGTGGTTATAGCGCTTCACCCCACCTGGCAAGCAGCTCAGGGTAATGAGGAGCACCGCTCTGTCTGTCGGTGTCTCCTGGCAGTCATCCGAACTGCCCCCCCATGCAGTTCGGATGACTGGTTAATTAACAAGGTTAATTAACACCAAACTAGACCAATTAGAGAATTTGACTACAGCCAACTCGATTATGCTGGGTAAACTGGCAAAAGTTCCTGACAACAAAATGAAGAGTCCCGCCACTTTCCAGGAAAAAAGGTCTAGTGTCCCACTAAGGACGGCCCAGATTGCTGCTAATAACCCCTTACCTATACCTCCAAAATGCCCACAAACAGAGAAATCCTCCGATGGCAATAACCCCTCGACGTCTTCAAAAGGAAGGCCTCTTAAGGAAGGTCTGCCCCCGAGAGTTCAGCCATCCTCCTGTGTACCTGATGGTGATAGACAGTCTTCGGGGAGGGGCGCACAGAACAGCGATTATGCTATACAGACGCTGCCTTGTGTTAACCTTCCACCGGAGTCTGCCCCCTATACTATTATTCTGACAGGAGTCTCAAAGATTGCGGATGGGAAAACAGAAATATCTAGGGAGCTAAAAAATAAGTCGTTTTTTGGTTAAATAAGAATAGAGCTCTTCCCCCCCAATCCAAAACTGAGATCTTAAACGTCAGAAGAGCCAGCTGGGTGGGTAACTGTCCCAAAGACTTGGAAGGTGACTGTGTCATTATCAATTTTAGGGACCCATGGGTGGTAGATTTTATTCGTAGAGACCCTAGATTTGGAAGAGTGGGTGATGTCAAACCTTGGGGCTCTCATATTTCTATCCCCAAAGACGCAGTGATTCCCCTCCCCACATCTTTGAACAGTGGAGGAGTATCCGCAACAGAGGTCCTCCTCCCGATAGGGTGTCTCATTTCCCATACTTTCCTCCACTATTCAATAGGTTCGAGCCCCTTTTGGGTCTAGAGGGAGTCGACTGACTCCCGGATTGTGAAGGTGCTCCAATTCAGGTGAAAGGATCTACCACCAGTCTCATACAGACTTGCCCCCTCAAGGATGGAGCTGCCGGAGGGGGTGGCTTGGTACAATGTAGACCCAAGGGATTGACCAGGGACAGTTATAACGTCGCCATTGGGGCTGAACTGTCCTACCAAGTGCCCCAGCCTTGCGCTCCTCCACTTACAGTTCCAACAATGTTCCGGGTTACAAGCGAATGTGTGACAACCAGTCCTAACCTACCATCACAGTCTGATTCAGACGGCTCTCCTACTATCTTAACTTTTAGCCCAGGCAGCAGTTGGATGGGTTACCGGTCCTGGTAGCCCCTCCTCTTAAGATCCTTAGCTGGAATGTGGTGGGCATTTCAAGGAAAATGGATTTACCTGACTGGAATTCCCTAGTGGAGGCTCACTCAATCTGCATATTCCAAGAAACATGGAGTAAGGAGCCTTGCCACAAGGTGGGATATGTTACGTTCTTTAAACCAGCAGTTCCCCCCTCCACAGGGAGAGGTCGCCCCTCTGGTGGTCTCCTTATCTGGGTTGATGTCACGCTTGGGTGTGAAATCCAGCAGCATTAAACCAACTCCCCTCACCTCCTCATGATCTCACTTAGGGGGCCCAGGAGAGGGCTTACCCTAAACATTATCGCCATCTATACTAGGGGCACAAAAGGAGGGTCTCTGTCCCCCACTGTGGCAGGTTTGGAAGATCTTCTTAGGCAGTGCCCTGACAGATCTCATGTCCTGGTCGCCGGGGATCTCAATTGCACCTTTGAGCCCCTGGTGTCGGAGGACATCTTGGATACTGCCGGCGAAGACGCGAGGAGAGGCGTTCCCATTTTAATTATTCAGCCTATCCGGAGGTGGTCACAGCGGGCCGTGCAACTTAATTCCTTGGCCCTAGAATTTGGTTTGAGGGCAGTGAATGGGAGGACGTCCTCGGACATTTCCGGAGCCCATACTTACAATAGGCCCAACTAGGCATGGGCGGATTTTGCGGATTGGCAATCCGCGAATTTGCGGATTTGCGAATTTGCGGATTGCGAAAATCCGCAAAATCCACAAAATCGCGAATCCTCACGGATTTTTTTTGTGTGTTCGCACGGGTTTCTGCAAGTTCGCGAGGGATTTGTACAATTTCGCAAATTGCGAAATTGTACAAAACGCTCGCGAACTTGCAGAAACCCGTGCGAACACAATGTGCCTCTTGTGTGTATAAAAGGTCAGAGAAAGATCAGTTCAGCAGATGAAGAGAAAGAAGCTCCTGGTCACAGGAACAGCACGGGTATTGCGCTTGTGAAAGTCAAGGATGCAAAGTCTATCCAGCATCACAGCTGATTTCCACGGTAGATTTGGGAAGAAGGCACACCTGTCCAGCCTCGACGACGCTCACGATTGTTTTTGTGCTAATGAATGAGTCACTGAATTTGAGCATCAACTAGTTCGAGCGACCATGTGTGTGTTACTATGCAATCGCCCCGAAGGGCGCAGGGGTCCCTTGAGTGAGCTGTAACTATTTTACAATGGCGCCAGCAAGCTGCCAGCGCCGTTGTAAAATAGTTACAAAGTTAGCTTGCACAGGAAGCACTTAGATAAAATAAAGCAGCACCTGCTTTGTTTTTTCTAGTGGTTCCTGTGCAAGCTAACTTTGTAACTATTTTACAACGGCGCTGGCAGCTTGCTGGCGCCATTGTAAAATAGTGACATGAGTGGGGGTTCAACTTTTGAACCCGTTACGTCCGCGGATTTTTTTTGCGGATTTTGCGGGAAATCTGCAAAATTCGCCGATTGCGGATTTCCCAAAAATCCGCAAAATCCGCGGGCGTAATGGATTTCCCGCTCATGCCTAGGCCCAACCAAACATCGAGGATAGATTATATCCTCCTCGACTTTAAGCTCTGGCCTTTTGTCAACGACATGGTAGTCCTTACCTCAGCCGATAGCGACCACAACCCTCTTTTTTGGCCCTGCTCCCTCTGTGGGGTGGGGAGAGTGGAGCACATTTGTTGCTGAAATTGGTTCCAAGTTTGGAGGTACGTCCTTCTAACTGTGGGAGGGGCTGAGATGGAGTAAAATAGCTATGGATCGGGAGAGATTGATAGCCATGGAGGCTCTTCTAGCAGCTTCCCTGTTCACTTTGGATTCTACCGCCCTGACGAACAGTGAGGTGTCGGGCCTCTTCTGTAAGCTAATCAAGTCTTTGGGCAATCTTCTCCAACTCCCAAGCAGGCCTCTTACAGTGGGTGAAACTAATAGACCAGAGAAACAATCAAACTGGTACACCAAGAAGTATAGGGAGACAAAATCGGCCTTAATCTCAGCTGTTAAAGGCAAATCCCCGGTGGAGATTAGGTTTGCCAGAAAGGAATATAACCTGACCATCAACAAAGCTAAGAAGGAATGGGAGGATAGGTACTGGAATGACCTAATGGCAGCAAAGAAAAGGCAGAGTTGCTAGAGGCTTTTGGAACTTGGTAAGGGCGAGGGACAGACCTGACTGTTCCCTTATAACGTGTAATATTCCTGCCCATACATGGTATAATCACTTCCCGTCCCTTTATACTTCCAAGGAGGGGCCAACCAAGCGACTACTCACAGAACCTCTTCGTTAGCCGACCTCTCGGGAGACACATTGGGTGATCCCTTTACTCCAAGAGAAGTTGAAAGCGTAATCAAGTCGCTGGTGCCCCTAAAAGCAGCCAGGCCCGACGGGATACCGGGTGACATGATGCGCGTGAACAGGAAGGAGTGGGGGAAGCTGGTTTCATCTCTGCTAAACACTATCAATAATGGTGCACCTGTTCCAGAGTCTTGGAAAGGGGCAAAGGTTGTCCCGATATTTAAGAAGGGGAGCCGGGATGACCCTGCAAATTACAGGCCCATAAGCCTAATCGATTCATCTCAAAAGGTAGCAAGAAAGTTGTATTGGGAAGGGTCCTCCAGTGGATAGCCGAAAATCATATTCTATCAGATCTTCAGGCCGGTTTTCGCTCCGGCACAGGGACCATTGAACAGGCCTTCAGACTGGTTCTTTTGTACTGGAAGGTGGTGGTGCTGGGCAAGGGCAGTCTTTACTTGGCCTTCATAGACCTGAAGACTGCCTTTGACCTAGTACCATGAGAGGGGTTATGGAGAGTCCTGCCTGAGTTGGGGTTGCCTTCGTACATCTTGTCCCTCCTGGTCAGGTTACACACTGACAATTATGCGCAGGTGCAGTGGGGCAAGAATGGCAAAAAAACTGACAGGATCCCAGTAGAAAGAGGCGTTCGCTAGGGATGTGTGCTTGCCCCCACTCTGTTCTCTCTTTATGCGAACGGAGTGGTGGAGCATCTGCTAAAACATCCTGCAGATGCACCCCCACTGGCGGGCAACCGAATCCCCACCTTGCTATTTTGCTGACGACACCCTCCTCATCTCTAATACTCCTGTGGATCTACAGAGTCTCCTTAACAGCTATCAGGAGTTCTGCTCCCAAAGGGGCCTGTTAATTAACACTAATAAAACAAAGTTCCTGGTCCTAAACCCACCCAAAAAAATGGGCCGCCCCCGGTGCTGAATTCCGTGACTCTGTGGAGGGTGTCTGAATTTGATTATTTAGGCATCCATCTGATAGACTCAATGCATTGGAACTCACACGTCCAAAAGATACTTTTAACCCATAAAAGGGTGGGTGGCGCCCTCCTGAAGGAGCAAAGCTCCTCTACAACCAAGCCTATTGCCCCAGTCCTCGAGATTTACCAAGCTAGAGGGGTTAGTGCTGCTTTGTATGGGGCAGAACTGTGGGGCACCTGCAACCTCGAAGTTTTAGCAAGATCAGAGACCAAATTCTTGAAAGACCTGATGGCCCTCCCCCAGAGCACCCCTTCAGTACCTGTACTGATGGATATGGTTTGTCGATCGATCAAGGATGAAGCCCAAATTCGCCCCCTGCTGCTCTGGGCTCGACTGTGGCGAGTGCCCGAGCTAGTCCCAAACGCAGAGGCTTTAGCAGAAGTCAGGGCTCTGGAGGGCTGATCCAAGATCAAGTGGCTGAGGAATGTGAAACATCTGCTAGGAGCTTTGGGGCTTGGGGATGCGTGGGAAGCAAGGATTGCCCCTTCCCCCAAGGCAGTTCTAAAGAAACTCTACTGGAGCTAGGTACTCTGTAAGAATTCCCTTGATGTAAAACATTGTAAATCCACTGAGGCATTTCTGAAGATGAAGGAAGTGGTGGCCTACGAACCCTACCTTGACACTATTTCCATTCCTATCAACAGACCTCTGTATTTTAAATTTAGAATAGGGACGCTACCTGGTGACTTTACCTCCCGTTGGAATCTTGCCTATCCCCGCTCCTCCTCCTGTGCGACCTGCCCATCACGTGTAGAGTCGGTCGCTCATATTTTCTTTGAATGCCCCACATATGCACGGCCTAGGCGGAGATGGCTTAAACCCCTGTGCAGGCAGTTAGGTACCCGGCAGTGCAGAGAGGCGCTGCATATTTTAAAATCTGACACTTGTACCCTGTTTGCATGTTGTGTGTCCAAGTTTCTAAAATGGGCATGGTTAATTCGTTTGAATAGGCTCTCTGTGACTATTTAATGCTTGTTTTAACTGTTTTGGTTAATACGATTTTATCGGCCTGCCATCCCGAAGTAAAATGGGACCGCCGACCATAAGGGGGGGTCCCATGGGGGCCATTAGGAAGCGCCCGCACAGTGTGGGCGCATCCCACATATTTAACATTGCGTAGGGCGATGATATAAACACTGCTGTCACAATGCTAAAATGCACGTCATGCTTGTCAATGCACAACGTGGCAGGCACCGCTCGGTGCCTGCCACATTGTACATTACAATGCAGGGGGTACCATAGGTACCCCCATGAGCACCCCTACCCCCAGAGTCCCTGGGGGCCTGCAAGGGGCCCCCACAAGAGATTCCCCCATGCCTTGGTATGTGTCCTCCCCCATCATAATATGGATGGCATAGTCTAGCAGACACCGCCACCATATTAACCTCTTTTCCACCCAGTCGATTTGTTGACTGTGCGGAAAAGCAGTGGACGGTCTTTCAGTCTACTGTGGTCCCCCAGCTACAGTAATATGGCGGGAAAATGGGTGGTGGGCGAGGATGGATCTCGGGCGGCTCAGGCGGTGGCGATCCGCCTGAGATCCTAATGACAACCCAAGTCTGCTTGGAATTTGAGGCAGTTTATGGGTACACCCCCCCCATTCTGCAGGCCACCTGCTTGATCAAATATTTCTAATGGTGGAATGATGGTAGATGAGGTTTTGAGCAACATCTGGTCAGATCACTGGACAATATATTTTAGCTGGTCACTTGAGCAAGGACCAAGTGTCAGAAGGTTTACTCCTTTATCCCATTTTAAATGGGCTAATGCTAAATTGGAGGAAATAACATTCATTCTTAATAATAGTGCTCTGTCCCTATTGGGCATAATTAAGGCAGAGGCTCTGGCAGTCAGTGTCTGCCTAGGTAATATGGCTGATCTGGTTGCGCCTGTCAAATTGGGGTCGGTGGTCTGGGATGACCCTTGGACCCATGGTTTGATGAGGAGCTTAGACTCATGCAAAAACATTGCAAAAGGTTGGAAAGATCTTGACTTAAGTTATGCTTACCTGAAGGCAAGGATCGCAATATAAAAGAAAGATGCACATTTATCCTCATGGAATAAAGGAAGCTCAAGCAATGTATTTCACAAATCAAATTGCCAGTTCCAGCAATGAGCCCAATGAGATTTTTAAAATCACAAAGAAGTTTGTAAATTCTACTAGGATGCAAACATCTCCATGGCCCAAAATAGATTTGAAGCATGTCTGTCAGCGGTGTTCTATTAGATGGGCTAGAGTAATCTCCAATGCTATATGAGTAAAAAAGAGGTTTCGGTTTTTGGGTCCCCTTCTTAGTGTAGAAAATGTTGGCCAAGCTCTGCCCCCTTCGCCTTGTACCCCAGCAGGAGTAGTTCATAAGATTGACTGAAAATGGTCTTGTAAATCTCAGGTGGAGAGTGTAGTTGGGCCCTGTTTCCGGCTTTCGCTGATTTTGCAGGAAATACTTGTTCCTGCTTCCTTTGGCGTGTCAGAAAACAGTAGTTCATGATCTCATATCATCTCAGCTGAACTATTCCAATGTCTTATGGTGTAGTCTCCCTCTGTACCCACTCAAACATCTGCAGTTGGTAGAGAATGGTGCAGCCTGGCTCTTGCTTAACATCTCAAGAAACCAGTGTTTAATTTGAGCCTGTGCTTTCCGGGACCCATCAGTGACACCTAATCCTTGGCACTGGTGCTTATAGCACCAGTTAAGGACACACTTATTTAGAAGGCACATGATTTTCATCAGAATCACAGGTTGCTGAGCCACGCCAAGACTCGAACCCTGTTCCCCAGCTCCGAAATCGGCAGTTCTAGCCATTAAGCCAAGTCCTCTCCAGAATAATAAGTGCCAAGGCTCTAGTCAGGAGGCAGTTTGCACCAGCACATTTCTCCTGTTAGGACTGCCTCCTGAGGAGAGCCCCAGCACTTTTTATTTTACAAATTACCCACTGCAAGAAACACTACAAAGATTTGTACTGGCTGCCTGTATGGGAGAGAATGATGTTTAAGGGCTTGGTGTTGACCCATACAGCTTACTAGCTAGATTCCAGCTATCCTACCAAGAGACTCTCACATTACCATTCTCCAAGAACTCTATGCTCCTCGGACGCTCTGTTGGCAGTGGTACCCAAGAAAAGCAGAAGAAATGGGGGGCACCTCCTTCTCAGCACTGACCACTAAAGGGTGGAATACACTTTCTTTGCATTTGTGTGCAATTAGGAATGCAGGCTCTTTCAAACATGGCCTAAAACCTGGTTATTTAACTGCACTTTTTGATATACGTTCCATATTTTTGAGACCAGTGGTCAATATACCGTTAGGGTCAGAACACTCTACAGAGTAGCTGCATGCTTAATAAGTGCACTTTGATTTGATACTCTGTATCCTCCGCATGCTTCAACACCCTCTGAGTACTGCGCAAGTCGTTCAAGGGAATCCCCCCGACACCAGGAAAACAGTCACCCACACACTTATCACCAGCAGACTGGACTACGGCAACACCCTCTTTTCCTGAATCAGAAAAAAAACTCCTCTACAAACTCCAGACCATCCAGAACCCTGCAGCCAAACTTATACTTGATATCCCACAACACAACCACAACACCCAACACCTCTGTAAGCTTCACTGGCTACTTGCTGAAAGAAGGATAACAATCAAGCTGCTCACACACACCTACAAGGCCCTCCTCAACATCAGACCACAATACCTCAACGACTGAATCTCTCTCTAGCGACCATCCCCCACTATCACAGGACCAGAGCAGGCAGAAGATCGTACTCTAACCAATCAACCAAGTCCTGCAAATAACTCTCTCTTCACCTCTGATGGAGCCCTACACTGCACCAGTTAGAAAGTACCTCAAGACCTGGCTCTTCTACTGACCCCCCCTGAGCAGTCCACTTCCTCCCCCAAAGCCTTGAGACCTTCAAGGATGAGTAGTGCTCTTAGCAAACCCTGGTTGATTGATATAACAACACTCAACCACCATTTTTTGGGATTATTTTAAATCAATCACCTATACATCTTCTTTTCCCTTTTTAGAATCAAGGTTATATAGCAGCACCACAGCCCTTTGTCTGGCACAGCATTTGCGTACACAGCTTCTTCCCATTGGCAACCATGGCTAATTGTAACTATTTATGACTTTGTTGCATTCTGTTTAGGCTGGTCATCACCATACTGCCTACCTGCAGCATCTTGGTTACCCTTGATTGCTGTAACAAATTTGTTTGCACATTTATGCCCTTACAAATCTCTACTCTGTTTGAACAGAGCTCTAAAGCCAATTTGGGGTTCAGTTCACCCTAGAGGAGGACAAAACACTGAAAGCTTGAGCCAGGCTCGAGCATCAAGCATGGCTCGGGCTCAGCTGGAGATCCTATTTGAACATCAAGCCCATAACCAGCAAAGCTTTCATTTGACTTCTGCCTGCATCCTCCATTTACCGAGGACGTTTCATTATTGTCAGAGGTGCACATCGCAGAAGTGGATAACCAGAGGGCTTATTTATGAGAGCCCTGCGTCACTTTTGCAGCATGTGAAGTGGTACATGCATGACACAGGGTTCTAATAAAGATTCATGAAGCCACCCAAAGTGACCCTGCGAGGCTTTGAGTGGCCTCATAAATCATGAGTAAGGCGATGCAGCGTAAATCACTGCGTTGCCTTACTCTGTGCTCAGGAGGCATTCCATGGGCATTGAGTTGGGTTTACCCACGCAACAATCATAGGATTTGCTGCTGCCCCAGATTTCCAAAGTGGTGTATACCTTGGGAAGTGCCAAATCCGTATGCCTCCTGAGTTGAGCTGTGATGAGTAAAAAAATGCTTCTTTCTCTTCTCTTTTCCTCTTTCCATATGTTCTGCATTCAGCAGCACAAATGGAAAGAGGAAAATAACTCAGAGGTTTGTTGCCTGCAATGGAGGCATCCTTGCACCATGGTTAGACTGCCAAATCAGTGCCAACACAGTCAAAAAAGACAGGAATGCCACTTATTGCTTAAATATTGTTCTTTCCTTCCCTTATACTTTGGCATAGGTCAACATAGCAAGGTGCCTTGCAGCACTGCCCTATGCCACAATGCCACAAATGAGTCCCCAGATTCGATTCTGTCTCTGCATCTCATTTCCTCATGCCTATAAACAATGCATGCGACCTTGTGTAATGTAACTGGTGCTCATGTAAAGCACTTAGCCTTGGGTCGAGTTCACACTGTACTTAAAAAGTACAAAAAATGAACAAAGAGGTAAAACATAGTCTTACTATAAAGAAAAACAAAATGAGACCCATTTTTCAGCTTATGTGTCCAAAGTGAAACCAGAAAACCTGGATAAGTAGCTGCCTCCCCACTTAAATTTGTGATCTTAAGCAAATACTTTTGTCACCTTAACTCTTTTCTTCATAATCACCAATGAAATCGCTTTCAAATATGTGAGTTCAGACTAGCAGTTGAATAAACTGTCACTTTTAATAAGTATTTCTGTGAAGTGCTATAATTAACCTTATTATTGTCAAAGCTTCCACATGTTAGAGAAATATTCTTTTTTGAATTTTGAAGAGCTTTACCATATTTTACGTTTTGCTTATTGGATGATTTACATAGGAAATATTTGTTTGGCTCAGCATGGGATCTAAGATCCGAGCCAGATCCTTTGCTCGGCTGTCACTGTTCATTTGCTGGCTCTCCCACCTCTAAATCGCGCTTTAAAAGCCAACGCATCAATATATTTTTTTGTGCATTGGAGAAAACTATAGACAGGCAGATAAATGCCCAGCTAGTAAGTAGAAGCCATTTTGTTTCCTATTTGACTGCATTATCGTGGCCTTGTGCTAATCTGCTATATTTATGTTTGTACATATTCCTGTTATGAAATATCAAAGCACTTAAAAAAAATGTTTTCAGGATAAATATATTTTTACAGTCCTTCACTTTAAAACATAAGGAAACAAACAATGTGCAAGCACAGGAGTTCTACTTTCATACCATTTGTATAATTGGTGTACATTTATCCGATTACAACCCACTCTCCCACCACTGTCCTTTTGTAGAGAAACATTAAAAAAAAATGCGTTTTATGTCCATTGTTCTTGCCGCCGCCAGAGACTCTGTCATTAGTTTTCATTGGATCGGTATCCGTAGCAATTTTCTGCAATTAGTTAAAGCAAAATCACAGGGTGCATTCATTTTAACTAATCTTCACGCATGCAAATGATCCTTCTATTAAATATAAGTGGCTTTAAATGCTTTGGGAAGTTAAAAACAGAAGCCGTCGACTACTACTGCTTTTCCAAGGCTGACGCCACAGTGTCCTGTTGGATGACGCACATAGAGCACAAAGAAACAACTAATCAAGGGGCGGTATCCACGTTCCACCCAGCAGGAGTGTTTCTACAATGGTGGGAAAAGTTCTTTCCATACAAGTGTGGTTGCCTTTTACTATAAAACAGGGGGTGAGGAAGTGTGAAAGATAATTTTCTGTGTGTGCATTAAGGCCCATATCAACATGGCTACGCCAATGTTAGGGATTTTTCCTTTTAGACTGAAATATACATACATTAATTTGTATAACGTATATTCTTGTACCACACAGTTCCCACATATCTGAGGCCACAGATCCATAGGAAGGGGAAAGGTAAGATGGTAAATGCATGACTAATTTCTTGGGTCAAGATGTCTCCTCATCTAGCCAATGCTCTGCTATTGCTTTTATTTATTCTAATTGTTAAGAGAGTTATGCAGCTGGGAGCCGCCTCAGGACAGTAGGATTGTCCAGAAGAAAAAGCTTATGCTAGTGGCTTACTTTGATGGGAGGCGGCTGACACCTACTCCTCATTGAGGTCAACACTCCAAACGTCTTCAGTGAATATAATGAACATTCCTGGATTAGGCCCTCTAACAGGACCAATGGGCCTCAGATTTCTGTCAGCATATCTACTTAACTTAGTAAGCTTGATACTGGAAGCTATAATGTGATAGAAACGGCTGAGTTCTGACACCTACAATAGTTGGGACGCAAGGGGAGTTCTTTTTAGACTTGTTTTATGGGTCTGACAGGTTGATCAATGTATGTATGGTTATTTTTAAATAGGCTGTCCGGTTTTAGGTTTAAACGTATAAAAACTCATAAAACCCTACCAACGGGGAAGTAGCCCTCACCATTGTAAACATATAAACACTGAAAAAAAACCTGCACAACCACAAACTAAATGCCATTCAAAGAAATGAAAAGGAGAGTGAAAGAGTAATTTCTATTTCTTCCTGAAGAAAGAGTAAGCCCAACTGTGTCACTTAGCTGGTGGCTTTCAGTCCTGGAGGCCATGAATGTTATATTATCCATGTGGCAAAAGTTTACAGAACTCTTGCTGAGTGATGATGTGGGGATCTTTGGTCACATATTGATAGGGATTTGAAAAAAGTACAGAATTTTACAGGAAAGCATGACTGCTGTAGTGGACAAAATATAAAACTAGAGTCTGAAAACACCCTTGTCTACCAAGTGCTCAGCCTTGAGAGTAGGCTGGGTACAAATAAACATATCAGTGTACACGTGTGATAGATGGGAGGAGGAAAAAGATGATCACAAGTATTTACCAGCATTGGTCCATTCTCAGGCCGATTACACTTAGGTCAGATTTTGTTTGAAAATGATGGCCTTCCTGAAGAGCGGGAGCGAAAAAGCATCTTGAATCTACATGGGGAAGAATGTAACAATCCTATAAACATAAGAGAAGAAGGCTTGGGATCTGAGCTTCTTCTTGCTTCAATTGCCTAGAACTTTCAGATTTTGCTGCTGTTCCAAGAACATTGACTTTGAGCACCAGATCGGAAACAGTGCTTACATATACCGATTTTTATTTGATTCAGAAAACTTCCAAGATTGGTGGATGTAGCCTGTGGAGTTCCCTTGGTGTCTTTCAGTTTCTGCCACACTTCCAATGAATGATTCTCGATCAGTTGCAGTTGGGCAGTGGTGTGAATGATGCTTTTCCATTTATCAGGTGTAATTATATGATGCTGAGAAGCATATTGTTACTTACAATGAGCTGAGATGGGAACAAGGCTTGTCTTCTGATGTAAAGCCTGCTTTAAGGAGAAAAGCTTTTAATTTGCCGAGCATGATAAATGTTTGCCAAGTGGTTAGTATGTTTTCTGAGGTGCATGTTGTATAGCTTATGGAGATGTGGAATATTAAGAATTTATTGAGGGATGAGGCCATCAAGGTTCACAGCAGAGGGCCATTCCTGCACATCTTATTGTTGATTGCTGCTGGAGATTGGTATGAACTCTCTAAAGAGGATTTAACTTAAAAAATACATGAGACATTCATACCCAATAAAATTGAAGCAATCTTTCAGTTTGGTGATATCATTTTATGAACTCTTTATAAAAATTCTTACTAAGGAATAGTTGATGAGTTTGGTAGGTAGTTAGTAAGGTCATCTATGCACATATTAGGTTTCTTCAAAGAAGGTACAATTTGAGCAATATTGAAAGATATAGGAACAATGCTTCAGATGAGGGGTGTTTTGGTGATATTGAAGAAAGTTCACAAGGTTGCTTGAGGCTAGGTAGAAGGCTTATGAATGAAATGAAATTAATGAAATGAAGAATTTCTAAAGCACAACATAACCCAGAGGTATCTAAGTGCTAAAAACACTAGAAGGCAGTTATTCCCAGAGAAATGTTATTGGTAAAGCCAGGTTTTTAGGCGCTTCCTAAACTGTAGCAAATTGTGTTTGTTTTTCAGGGAAGTGGGCAAGGAGTTCCAGAGTTTAGTGGTGTTACAGGAGAAGCTTTTGCCTCCCCATTTTGCTTTTAAGATCTTGGGGATGGTGAGATTGCCACTATTAGCAGATCTTAGTGATCTACCTGGGATGTAGGGTTTAAGGAGTTGTGATAATTGTCATGGACCTTTGCCGTGTATTGCCTTGAATGTGATGCACAACTGGATGCACTTGCCGATGGGCAGTGAGGGTAGTTCTGCGAGAGCCTTGGACGCTGAAGCAAAATGAGAGAGCCCAAGCAGAAGTTTAGTAGCCGTATTTTGGGTAGTCTGCAATTTTTGTAGGCTACATTTGCTTGCACTAGTCAGAAGGGTGTTGCAGTAGTGCAGTCTGGAACCAATCAAGGTTGTGACCATTGTTTTCCTGAGCTCTAATGGGATGAGCGGCAGTATCTTCGTCAAAATGTTGAGGATGAAAAAGCAGGTTGCTGTTGTATGGTTAATCTTGGGCTCAAATGAGAGCTTGGCATCAAACAGAACTCCCAAGTTCCTGACCTTATCAGCTGGTACCGGGGGATGGCCCACATGTCTTGGCCACCAGCTATCTGACCAGACAATAGGTGTATTGCCAAAGAGCATGACCTCTGTTTTTGAGGTGTTAAGTTTAAGACAATTTGTCTGCATCCAATTCCCAATTCCCAATACAACTTATACCGTTTTTAAACCGAGAGGCGGTGTCTACAGACAAACTTTTAATAGACGCCATGATTTGAGAGTCATTCGCATATGACACCAGCGTAAATCAAAACGGTTTTATCAATTTGGCCACATAAAGGTTGAAAAGGGTTGGGCTCAACGACAAGTCCTGAGACACCCCACAGGGCAGGGTAAAGTCTGGGGAAACAAATGGGTCTGTGTCCTGTTTGACAGGAACAATTTGAGTAGTAGGAGTGCTTTGTCCCTTATTCCCAGTGAGGCAAGACGATCAACCAGCACATCATGATTGACGATGTTGAATGCCGCTGACTGGTCTAAAGTATCAGGGCAGCACTTCCACTTTTGTCGAGGGTTAGCATAAGTTCCTCTGTGGCTGTGATTAGGGCCAATTTGGTTCTGTGGTGGACCCGGAAACCAGATTGCGAGTGATCTAGGATACCATCTTCCATGAGCAAAGGCAGACAGTTCCTCGTTTCGATATTTTTCTATGATCTTAGCTGGGAACAATATCCTGGATATCGGTCTGTAGGTGGCAGGATCACCTGGGTTCAAATTTGTTTTTTTCAAGAGAAGCAATATAGATGCTTTTTTCCATTCAGCAGGGAAGGCTCCTGAGGAGATCATGGTGTTAAAGATGGGCCAAAGGACAGGTCCCACGATTTCTGGGACTAGATGAACAATTTTTGGGGAACAGGGATCAGAAGGGGATCCTGGTGTACTAGGGACATCAGTTCAATAGCGCGATCAAGGGCAATTGGTAAAAACATAGTCAGAATGGTAGTGGGCTATGTTAATTTGGTAGAACGTGTTTGCACTACAATTCTTATCTATGAGTGCAGGTGATTTGAGTTGGGGGTAAAAGCGTTTGCTAACCTGTTGCAAAACTGCTGGTTATTACCCTGGTTTCAATTTCAGGGAGCTTAGAGACTTTTTTTTCTGTAGCAAACATTTTTTTTTCACAGCCATTAGATGCGTCAATATTTTGTTTGATGAAGTCCGATTTGGCTTTAAGAGTGAGCTGTATATAAACTTGCATAGCCCATTTATGTTCTGATTTTGTTTGATCATTGTTGGCTAGTCTCCATTTCCTTTCCAGTTTTCTGTATGTCTGTTTTTGCTCTTTTAGGGATTTATTGAGGCAAGGCTCAGAGGGCCTAGTTGAGTGCTGTGTGGTTGTGGGGGGCTAATTGTTGTCCTGTGTGGTAAATCCAGGAGTGATAGTTTGACACTGCCTCATCTAGGTTTACTGGGGTGGAGGTATGCAAGCCTAGTAATGTCTTACTAACTTTGTCTTTCTAAATTTTATGCCATGGCCGGAAGCTGAAAGCTTTCTTGGACAAGCCTGTGGAATTTTTAAGAGGTAGGCAGATTTTAAACAGCACTGCTCCGTGATCTGACCAAATAAGTGGTACCGTTGTGTTCCATGGAAGGTTAGGATGGATTGAAAAAATTCCATCCAAGCAGTGCCCTGCTGTGATATTTAATATATTACAAGGAATGCTTCACTGGCGTAGTCAGCAGGATGTCTAGAGAAGAACTCAACAGAAATGATTGGTGAGAGATCATTTTCATGTTTTTTGATAATCTCGACTTGGAAATTAAAACCTTTATCACTTAACTGGCAAGCTGATAATATTTATTACTTTAAACATCAAGACTTATCAAGCTAATCATCTAGAAGTTTAATATGTCATTTTACTTTCATCAACCATGAGATTTCTCAACTATACCTACAGTATATGCTTCAAGCTTTATCTTCATCTCAACTATATCTACAGTAAATACTTCAAATTTTCTCTTCATAACTTTAAATTGAATTGAGAGAAAAGCTTGTGTTGGAAATTAATCTTGACTCGATTTTTGATGAGGATTGTAGAAGATTACATCTCATTTTTGTATAATGCAGTGGCAAAGTTCAAGTGCTTATTTAAATCTGTGAATAGAGCACAGCGTGTGTGAGCATTGAGTTTGTGAGGAGACTTTAACTGGAAACTTGGTGGCTCTGGTAATCTGCAAGTTAATTAGCAAAGAGCAAGTAATACTCAACTTGTATTTTGAATTAAAAGAGCGTGCGAGTCGTCATCCGAATTTAGAAGATACTTTAACTGGGAAGTTATAGCTTGCCTAATACTTGTGTGGAACCAGATTGTGTTAACAAGTATGAGTTGGAAATAGGGAAGGAGAGTGTATGTGATAAATCAGTAGTTCAGAAAATGGAAGAAGAAAAAGCCAAGAAGAGGAAAATGTATTTTGATCTCAAGAATGCTGCAAAGAAAACTGAGGTAAAAATTGGTGATTGGGTCATGATTAAGTGTCCTGGTATTGTTGGAGGTTCTGCATCCAAAATTATGAAACCTATTAAAGTTAATAAAATATTTAACAATGCTTTACAAACCCAAGACCATCAGATCTGGAATCTAAATAGAGTGGTGGTCATTAAAGGTAATTTTGATGAAAGCTCTGATTGTCCAAGACAAACCATCATGGACAGTGTTGTAAATAAGATGGTGATAGATGACAGGATACTTCTAGTTTATTACATGTATATTTATTGTAGTACACAGCTGAGTACAAAACCTCACCAGCTGACCAGACCATCAACTGACACTGGTAGAACACTCTGCCATATTACAAGAAGAATCAATGTACAACAGATAGAAGGTCTAAAAATATTAGATGTTCATCCAGAGTTGTTAAAAGACCTGGTTATCTTGCTGATTTTGTTTATTTCTTAAAGTGTGTTTATATAGGTGATTATATTAATTTAATTTGTAAGGAAGGGAGATATTTAATATATTGGGAGATTGAATAATATCTATGTCCTATGTTACATAAAATGCTATTTTATAAATGTTCAATGTTAGGTTAAGATTGGAATCTTATACATGTCATTATAGTTCTAAGCATGTGAAGATTCTGTATAGAGTCAGTTGTTGGTGACTCCTGCTTGCTGCTGGATGAGATCTTCCTCTTGGATTAAAAATCATTTCAAATATCATTCCTGTGTCTAGAAATTATTTACCAGGAATGCTTCACCTGCTGAGTAGGTAGTTTCCTTAACTCGTTGATTAAGCCCTCCCCTGACCATATGGTCTGTATCTATGTCTGTGTAGTTTTCAAGGTGAAAATCTTATGTTGAATGAATGTAAAGTGTTAGGTGGGGCAAGTGTGAGACATGGTTTCTAGTCACTGAGCCTTACAAGGCCCTAAAAGACCTAAACAAATGTTGCCCTTCTATGCAATAAGGGCTGTTCTTTGAGGGTCCCCTGGCGGTGCCTTTGAAAAAGGCACCAAAATGGGAGCATCAAATGCAGTTCCTGCAGAGCATAAACTGTCAAGTCCATGCCCTGCAGGAACTGTGGATGCATGCAGACAAGGCAATGCAGCATGTGCCCACCTGCAGACACTCCATGGCACAGAGGCACAAGGGGGCCCATAGACCCTCTTTATTTTCTCACCTCCGCACTTTTAATGGTGGGTGCATCTCCATGAAAAGTGTGCCATAAGGAAACTCGTAATATGGTTGGCGGGGCTGCAGCAGCCCTGACAAGCATATTGCGGTCTCAATACCATCGCACCACCAGCAGGGACCTCTGATCCTTGGTGTTTGCAACAGTCCTAGGGCAGACCAATTGCCCTGGTCATAATAGGGCAGTCAGAATACTACCAGGTCTGCACCCTGTGATTCTTGCTGTCCATGGACCACCAGACTTGTAATGAGGCCCTTAGTCTCTCTGATTTAAGCTTGATGAGACATTTCTCTGCTGATACGGTTTCATTTTGGAGCAATGTATTCTGCAGAGTCCTGATAAATTTTGATATAGTGTACCAACTGTTGACATCAATGCACTCTAGGACACTAAGGGCCTGATTCTGATGCAGGTTGGAAAGCTTCCCGACCGAAACGGTTTGGAAATGGTTTCCGACCCACTTGGATCGGGAGAGTCCAACTGACAGAGTAGGATGCATCCGGATGCTTCCAGGTACAATTTGGTTGGACTCCTGTTGACTTCAATGGGAGCATATGTTCCAAACCGCATCATAATTGGGCCCTGGGTCGGGAAGACACATTCCTGTTCCGATTTGGAAGGAGCATATGCCATTAGGAGGCCTTCCTACCCGCATCAGAAACAGGCCCGCATCAGAAACAGGCCCTAGGTGGGAATGCTTTCCTAACCGCATCAGAATCAGGCCCATAGTTGTGATATAAGACATGCCACACCTTTAGGAAGACTTCAAGTATCAGACTAGCTGTCATAAGTAAAACAATAAATTTCAAGCACTAAGGGCCAGATGTAGGAGCTCTAATACCGGCCGGAAACGTCCGATTTCGGCCGTTTCCGACCGGTATTAGGCTTTTTATATGTAGGGGGCCTACCGAATCGGTAATTTTACCGATTCGGTAAAATACCGAATCGGAATATTTACCGAATTGGTAAATCCATATGTAGCTGACACTCCTAAGAGTGCCACAGGCCCTTAAGAGTCGGTATTTTACCACACAATCCTATTGTGTGGTAAAATACCGAATTCAGGTGTGCATGCACATCTATGCATGCACACCTGTGCTATGTGACACACAGACATGCCCTTAGGGCATGTATGTGTGCCACATGTCACACAAGCCTGTACTTGGGGTGCTAGAGGGTGTCAAAGTGACACCCGCTGCACCCTTGCAAGATTCGGTATTTACCGATTTGGTAAATACCGAATCGGTATTTCCCATTGATTCCTATGGGCTTCAAGGCCCATAGGAATCAATAGGCAATACCGATTCGGTATTTACCGAATCGGTAAATACCGAATATTACAGATTCAGTATTCCTAAATTTGGTATTACCTAAATCTGCCCCCTTTCCATTTACAGACTCTTAAATACCGATTCGGTTAAATTCGGTATTTAAGAGTCTGTAAATGGGAATCACCTACATCT
This sequence comes from Lissotriton vulgaris, assembly GCF_964263255.1. Taxonomy (NCBI): domain Eukaryota; kingdom Metazoa; phylum Chordata; class Amphibia; order Caudata; family Salamandridae; genus Lissotriton; species Lissotriton vulgaris. Next base: position 928,804,557 of record NC_141687.1, read on the forward strand.
TGCCCTTAGTTAGGAAATTGGGGCACATGCATCAACCTTTTTAGGAAGTGCAAACGGTGCGAATCAGTAAATTCGGCCGTTTGCACTTCCTAAATACGTTTTTGGGATGCATGAAACAATTTTTCAAAATTCGCTTTTTTTTTGCATTTCCTAAAAATGCGAATGTATTTAAGGAATCGCATTTGTGCGATTCCTTAAATGCAATGCATCAATTTTTAAAAAAATGCAAATTTTGAAATAGGAAGTGCAAACTAACACGAGGTTGACCCTCGTGTTAATTTGCAAAATTCTTTAAAAAAGCACAAAAATGCATTTTGGAAAGTGTCATGTTACAGACACACATGTCCTTAGGACATGTGTGTGTGAAACATGCACTTTAAAATACATTTCAGAGGTGCAGGGGGGAGGGTCCTTTGGACCCTCCTCTGCACCCTTGCGATGCATCAACAAATTGCGAATTCCAAAACAAAGAAATGCAAAACGGCATTGATTCCTATGGGCCTCCAGGCCCATAGGAATCAATGTAATGCCATTCCTTAATTGCAATATGCAATTAAGGAATCGCAAATTCCGAAAATTAAGAAATCCTAAAAAAAATTAGGATTTCTTGATGCATAGGATTTTGCAATTCCTAAATTGCGATTCCTTAATTTTTGCAATTTAGTAAATGCAAATTCCTACAATGATGCATGTGCCCCATTATGTTTTAAAAAACTCTTCAAACTACTGAAATGTTTTCTGATTGTGGGCCCCTATGTATGATAATTGTGTTATTTTGTGGTCATAAAAATATGTTAAAATGGCTTACTTGGAGCATGGAATGAAAAACAAAAAAAAAAAATTCTTACTGTTTGTTCGCAGAAGACACAAGAGCTTTTACGTACTCTAGAAAGGTATCCACTGAATCAAATATTTGCTTCTGATAGGTTGAAATGTGTGTGGCATTACTGATTCTGAGCCTCTTAAACTCTTCATCATCGGCATTCGTCATTTTGAAAAAATTGTCAATCAGCCTGTTTGACTTGGTAAAATATGGTTGTGGAATATAGTTTTCAATTTCATGCACAAATATGGCATCATATTGAATGAGTTTGTCTCATAAAATTACTGATCATATAAGCGCAGAATGTCACAGCAGAATGGGACATCTCATGTTGTTACTTGCTGCCAGTGCGGGGAGGACTACAACCCCAGCTATCCACTGAAAGCCCAGAAGGAGGAGGGGCTGTGTAACCAAATCGCTATTAAGCGCAGAAAGATAATGCTGCGTGGGACGCATGCGGGCGAAAAGCTGGCCCATCCAAAACCGTCTGCTACTGGCTGGGACCTGACAAGCACCCCACTTGGCATTTCTTGTTTTTAATTTTTCTTCTTGAAATAGGTAATGTTGAAATAAAATTTGGCCATAAACAGCCGTGAGATGGGCAAACATTTTAGCTCTCTTGACCTCAGTGTTGAGGCTATCACGGAGAAAATCAGTGCTGTTGAAGTGGAACTTGAACAGACAATTAGTCACTTGGAGGAAGAGGTTCATAGTAATTCAAATGCAGTGGATCCTGCCATTTTGAGTACCATGACACACTCTACAATACGCTTCCGTACTTCTACCTGCTTGTAGGATTTACCCCTTGTTGATCCCTATGATTACCTTAGTATGTCTGGAGGGCTGCACTCCCGTTGTGGTCCTATGTCCGGTCCTATGGCTGGAGCTAGAAAAAAAACGCCTTCCTAAGCATTCTCTGCCTCTACCAAAAAAAGATTCCGCCCAGCCTTTGCTCCTGTGGTTACCTATTGTTTGAGGAACTTTATAATGCATATTTCGAAAGATTCATGAAAGGACTTGTAGACAACATGTTGGTGAAACCTGAAACCCTGGTTGCATCTACCTTTTCTTCTTTTGAAACTAGACTTTCCAAGATTGACAATATCATTGTTAACTGTGAGGAGTCTTTTTGATCCCCACTGGTTAATGAATCAGCTCGAAGGGATCCCTCTGTTAGCAATTCGGTAACAGAGAAGGAGAATCCAATTAGTAGTAGGGAGAGGGTTTTGCCTTTGGTGACCTCCTCTCAGTAGGATCTTCCGTGTCCTCCTGTCTCTTGTTATAAGTTAGTGCAACAGCCTGTGTGTTTAAAAGATGTAAGGCAAAAGCTTTTTAAAATTGTTTGTGATAACCTTGTTCTTAACCTCACCAAGCTCCTTGCACTTCCTGTTCCTTGTAAACAGCGGTCTTACGCTGCAACGATTCCCTGATTCCTGGTCGCCATTCTCGAGGGCGAGGTGTGCCACGAGACACGCCCACCTCGGTTGGCCACGCCCCCTCGCCAGTGCTATAAATAGTGCGCGCAGCTCTAAGGCGCGACACTGATACCGACGAGCGACTCCTGAGGCGGAAGCCGGGAGCGCTAAAGCTTTTTTAAAAGCTTTTTAAAATTGTTTGTGATAACCTTGTTCTTAACCTCACCAAGCTCCTTGCACTTCCTGTTCCTTGTAAACAGCGGTCTTACGCTGCAACGATTCCCTGATTCCTGGTCGCCATTCTCGAGGGCGAGGTGTGCCACGAGACACGCCCACCTCGGTTGGCCACGCCCCCTCGCCAGTGCTATAAATAGTGCGCGCAGCTCTAAGGCGCGACACTGATACCGACGAGCGACTCCTGAGGCGGAAGCCGGGAGCGCTAAAGCTTTTTTAAAAGCTTTTTAAAATTGTTTGTGATAACCTTGTTCTTAACCTCACCAAGCTCCTTGCACTTCCTGTTCCTTGTAAACAGCGGTCTTACGCTGCAACGATTCCCTGATTCCTGGTCGCCATTCTCGAGGGCGAGGTGTGCCACGAGACACGCCCACCTCGGTTGGCCACACCCCCTCCAACGCCCCCCCCAATCACCATAAATCATGTGCCTTGGCAGGAAGCGCAGCGGACGAGCGCAGCGGGCGCGACGATTGCGCGCCGAAGGCGCGCTAAAGGCAAGCTCGTCTGCGCTCGTCCGCGACCGGCCGGGGCTAGGGGCATGCCACTCTGCCCGCCTTACCAGCTATTCCTCTCCCCAACTACGTTGCCTCCAGGGCCCTTGGCCACTACCTGCTTCAACCCATTCTCGCATTATGTCTCTTGGCCTATCCCCTTCTGCCTCTTCGACTGTCCCTTCCCCCCAACCTACCCCTCCTTCTCCCTCTGGAGGTAGCGCCACTCCTGCTGCCCCCAGAACCCTTACGGCCATCTATTTAAATACTAGGTCTGCAGTAGCTCATGCCCATGAGCTTTCTGTTCTACTGGACCTTCAGGCCCCCGACCTGCTATTCCTAACGGAAACATGGTTCTGCGATGACTCCCTCCCTGTCCTCTTGGCTACTCTTCCATCGCCATATTACGCGATCCGCGCCGATCGCTTAAATGGCAGAGCCGGGGGCGGGGTGGCGGTCATTGCCCGAACCGACCTCCCATTCCAAACCTTATCTCTACCAGATATTGCCACTTCGGAGTATCTAGCCATCCGTACCACTTCCATCTCACCCCCACTCACCTGCATACTCATCTATCGTCCCCCCCAATCCCCGCTATCGTTTCTCACGGACTTTTTAGAAGTCGTAGCTACAGCTACCGTTAACAATTCTTCCATCTTGCTCTTGGGTGATTTTAATTTTTGGCCCTCCGACCCAGCGGAATGCTCATCTTCCAAAGAATTTTCAGAAACTCTTCACTCTCTTAATTTCATCTCGCATATTCATTCTCCAACTCACATCAAGGGTCATACACTTGACCAGATCTGGTCTCTTAACTGCCCAGTAGAATCCCCCTCTGTATTACCTTGCACTTGGTCTGACCATCATTTGATTTCTTTTTCTCTCCCCATCCTCCCCCAGGTCAAGCCCCCACTCCCGAAAAACATCTGGATGCGAGCATGGGGCCGAGTGGACCCGGATAGTCTAGTTTCCTTACTTGCCACTTCCCTTCCCTCTTTGGAAAACCTGCCTACTCACTCCCAGATTACTGTCATTGGTCAATGGCTCTCTACAGGTAGTGACTCTGTTGCCCCCCTGAAGCGGGTCACCACCAAACGAGAGAAGGATGCTAACAAGTGGTTCAACCAAGACCTTAAAACCACTAAACTAGCGGTTCGCCGCGCGGAGCGAGCCTGGAGGAAAAATTACTGCCCTTCTTTGCGACTAGAGTTCGTCAACATCTTGGCTCTCTACAAAAAAAACATCTTGGAGGCAAAAACCATCTATTTTTCCTCCAAAATACTCGCAGCGGAAAACAAATCGAAGGAAATCTTCTCGATTATCCACAACCTGGCATTCTCGGACAGAACCTCCCTCAAACCTACCCCCTCACTGGATCTCTGTCACTCCCTCAATCACTTCTTTATTCAAAAAATCGCTATTATTAAAGCCAATATCCCCGCCCCTTCCCTTTCTTTTGTGGACCCACAATGCCCTCCCCCTAAGGCACATCTCACTGCCTTTCCACCTCTTACCCAAGAATCTCTGGCTGCTATAATTCCACTTGTCAAATCTGGCTCCCCTCTGGATCCCTGCCCGGCCCATATTCTTCGTCACATTTTCCTTAGCTGTCCTGACCCCCCCCTCCACGCTCTCAATAGTTCTCTTTCTCAGGGCGTGGTACCTGAATCACTTAAATCTGCCGTCATTGTCCCCATATTGAAGAAACCGGGCGCTGATCCCTCAGTTCCAGCCAATTTCCGTCCCATCTCTCTCCTGCCGTTTCTGGCGAAAGTTCTCGAGCGCCATGTTACCTCTGCCTTGAGCTCTTTCGTGGAGAAGAACGGGATTCTTGCCCCCGCCAGGCTGGGTTTCGCCCTGCACACTCTACGGAGTCCGTAGTACTTTCGGTCCTTGACAACCTCAGGGAGGGTATGGATACCAACCAACCGCAGGCCTTAGTCCTCCTCGATCTCTCAGCCGCTTTTGACACGGTGGATCATTCCATCCTGCTCTCCCGTGTCAGGGCGGCGGGGATCGGGGGCACGGCTCTGGTCTGGCTATCCTCCTTCCTGAGGGACCGCACCCAGGCTGTCCGCCTGGGTGACTTCACTGCGGACTTCCGTAATGTTCAGTGCGGGGTTCCCCAAGGCTCCTCCCTTTCCCCCCTCCTATTCAACCTATACATCTCCCCTCTTATTTTTTCTCTGCAACAAATGGAAGTCGCCGTATTTAATTATGCGGACGACCTCCAGCTTGTCTTTAACCTCTCTTCTTCCCCTGACTCTGCTCTCAACCTCCAAACCATTATGATCCATATCCGGGACTGGATGAACCACAATCATCTCAAACTCAACCCAGACAAAACAGAGCTGGTGTTGACGGGTGGTTCATCCAGCCCCTGGTCTCCCATCTTTTGGCCCCCTTCCCTTGGTCCTCCGCCTGTCCCCTCTACCTCAGTAAAAACCCTTGGCATCAAGCTCAACTCCCAACTCACCCTCCACTCCCAGGTGAGTTCTGTGGTTTCCTCTTCCTTTCTGGCACTACGTACCATACGTAAGGTGTCCCGCTTTTTTTCATTTGATGCACTTAAACTAATTACCCTTGCCATGGTCGTGTCTCGCCTGGACTACGGCAACGCCCTATATGCGGGTATTCCTGCATATAGTCTTCGGCGGTTGCAGCAGGTCCAAAACCAGGCGGCACGCCTGGTGTTTAAACTCCCTAAATCCCACCATGTCACTCCCCTTTTGAAATCCCTACATTGGCTCCCGGTCTGTGCCCGTGTCCAGTTCAAGCTTGCTTCTATCACTTTTCAAGCTCGACTGGGCACGGCCCCGGCTTTCATTTCATCTGAAATTATCCCCTATGTTCCCGCCAGGGAACTGCGGTCTTCTACCCTATCTCTCCTTACGGTCCCACGGTTCCGGAGGAAGAAATGGGGAGGCTCTAAGTTCGCGACCCTCGCCCCGATTTTCTGGAACTCACTGCCTCTTGAGCTTAGAGCCTCCACCTCGTACCTACTGTTCCGGAAACAGCTCAAGGCACATCTTTTCGCAAAATTCCTTAACTAACTCCCCCTGCTTCTCCCCTCATGTTTAGCTCTCTGTCAGTCTAGCGCCATGAAACCGCTGGTGTACGTGCGCTGTATAAATATTTTTAAATAGAAATTTTTTTTTTTAAATAGAAAATAGCATATCCCCTTTAACTCTTTGTAGGCTTGTTTGCTGCAGGAAAACCCACAATTATTAACATCAAGGCCTTACCTGCCCCTGTGACCAGTATTGGTTCTAGTTAGGCACCCAAGAATGATTTGTCTTCTGTCAGGTCTTCCAATTTGATGCCTAATAGTTTAGGTTTACCTCCTGCTGCTACTCCCTATGTTATCATCAAAGCCAATGTTCCCTTATCGGGATCCAATATCATGGAAGATTACATGTTTTCTTTGAAGTCAAGGTGGTGCAAAGGATTAACAAACCTTTAAGGTATGACAGATATTTTTTCAAGCCTATTATAATTGCAAGGAGAGTCCCATCCCATGTATAGAGTCACACCCTAAACTCTTTCAGGGGGATTGTGTGGTAGTAAATGTTTATAATCCTCACGCTGCAGGCCCCTTGCTGTCATAGTTTGTAGCAAGATTTAGGTCACCTTTGGGAATCTTGCCTTCTTCCCTTAGGGTATTTTTATAAATCACCGTTTTCTTGTTCTCCTCATTCTGTGCCCAATGTGGATGAGGTTTTCTTTCTTGCTCCTTCAAATGTCAGTTAAGGACCCAGGAAAGTAATGTATCCATTTCGAATAGATTTCCCACCCCCCCTAATCACCCTGTCTGAAATTAATTGGCTTCTATCTCATTACCCTTAGACCATGCCTGCTTGCAAGATTGATATGGTTGGGTGTTTGAGTCTCCCCCATATTATTACCGTTTTGAGTTGGAATGTTGCATGCCTTCCCAATAAAAGTGGTATTTTGTATTTTGTATTTGTTACATAGATTTAAGTTCATTTGCTTACAGGAAACATGGGATACTGATAACAAGGGCACGCTCTAAAAAGCTTCTTGGACAGTTTATCTAAATCCCTGTTAGGAATTCTTTTTACCATTAATTGGCATCCTTATATTCAAGGATGCTTGTTGCAACATGTTAATGTTGGTGACTTTGCTCCGGAGGTCACACATATTTTGCGCTCGCCTGAGGGAAATTTTCTGAGCCTACTACGATAATGTAGTCCCTATTTATTCCCTGCAAAGCATTAGTTTGTTCTACTGGAACTGTCATGGGTTAAACAATATTATGAAGAGACAGGTGTTTAGAGAAATGATTGAGCAGTTTTTGTTTCCAGGATACGAAGCTGTGCAGTGAACCCCCAATGATAGATGGCTTGTTGGATTTACCAGAAGGCAGAAGGTAGTGCTTCGGGACAACCCTCTGGGGGCCTGGTAATTGGTGTTTAAGGAGGATGTGGTTAATATAGGCGCAAAGCTGGTGGCATTAGAATTAATTAGAAAATTAGATGTTCTCAAATTGAAAGGGATAGATCATTACCAATTAGGTACAACCTTCAACCTGGATACTGCACCAAGGCACATTAGGGACATCTCTTCAAAGGCCGGATGCTCAAAGCGCTTGCGTGTTTTATGGGAAACATTATTGGCTTGCAGGATCATTTTATATGAACTCCACTGGAATAAATTGGCCCCATGTTGAATTGGAAAGTAAAGGGCCTCTTACCAAAAGAGTTGATATAAAAAATGGCCTCCTAGAAGGGTGTGTATTGGCACCTACATTATTTTCCCTGTTTCTGGTCGATATTCCTAGAGTCCTTAATTTACCCCGTGCATTTAGCCCAATAGTGATTAGCGTGCATATTAGCTGTCTGCTATATGCAGATGATTTAGTGATTTTTGACCGAACAGGAATTGGGCTATAAAGGAAATTTGATATTTTCACGGACTACAGCAAGGAGAAAAAAAATCAAAATAAACATGGGCAAGACCAAGGTACTCCTTCTAGGGAAGCAATCGAAAAATATGTCCTGGATAATGTGTGTAGGTATACTTGTATAGCGTAACCTGTCACCACAAAGGGCATCCTGGCACTTGCCTAGGGAACCCGTCCTGGTATTCCCCTGTGAGAAGCCCCGACAGGGTGTCCACAGGGTGAAAGTCAGGCATCCCGCCGCGAGGGGCCGTTGTGGAGATTAAGCAAGCTATTGCCCAGAGTCGCAGAGTGTGAACCCGTGAGTCGAGGAGGCACCGGGACGAGAATTATCGAGTCCGTGGAATTTTTAGCCCAAGACCCACCGGGGCGGGGAATTGAACCCTGGTCCAGGACCGATCTCAGATTCCGGGTCTGCCGCCTCTAACCCCTGAGCCACACTTCTCCATGCAGGAAAACCCACAATTATTAACATCAAGGCCTTACCTGCCCCTGTGACCAGTATTGGTTCTAGTTAGGCACCCAAGAATGATTTGTCTTCTGTCAGGTGTGTTTCCACATAATAATGAAAGCCAATTTAGTAAGATTAAAAAATATCCAAATGTTTAGGGGTGTGGTTTTCCCATGACTTTGGTTGGAAGAATCACCTTGCCTTGACAAAAGCTAATGCGCTCCAATCCACAGGGGTGTTGAAGAAATGTAATTATCGCTATGGGGTCCCTCTATGCAACTGGCAGCCTATCAGGCAATGATAAGGCCACAATTTCAGTATGGTGCTGAGATGATTGCATAGGGGGAAAAAGAGCTGGGACCTTGAAGAAGGAAGGTGCTTGAAAAACCTTCTCTCTCTTCCTTCTTCCTCTATGGTGCAGGAAGTTAGGGTGGAAACAGGCCTGACGGGGTGGACATATTTAGCACTGGCAGAGAAAATACAATTTTGGACATGAGTATAAAGTGTGGAAATCCACAAAATCTCCTGTTATGTAAAGAGAGATTTTTCAAAGTGAAATCTATTTGTGGACTTAGAGGGAGATTTCAAACTTGTTGTAGGGAACTAAAAATAGAATTAGCAGATGGTACCAATTCAATAGGCGTGAGTAAGGTTGATTTGAAAAGAACAACAAAGCAGTTTTCCAGGGAGGATGATCTCCTATATTTAAGGAAGGTACAATCAGTTTCCCACTTGATAATTTAAAGAAGTGAGAGCTTTCCCTATCTAGAGAGACACCCCAAAAATAAGATGCATATGGTCTAGATGTGGATTAAATCATATTCATATTCTTATGTCAGAAAGAATCCGTACTTTAGATGGAGGAAGAATTTGTAAGTGTGGCCTCAATACGAAGGGAAACGTAAAACACATATTAGTGGATTGTTTATGGTTCCTGGCACAACAGAAGTCCTTTTTATAAAACTTGACAGAAACGACAGGGGGCAAGCAATTAAATTATTGGTTGAAATGAGATTCATTGACGTGGCACGTGCCATGGCCGATGTTTATTATCTGTTGATATAATTTTACAATTAAAATGAGGAAGTCCTTTTTAAATTACATGACATCTTTTGCTTTATTGGTAAGAATATTTTTTAAGTAACTAGAATTTATTTATTGAGTTATTTGTGTTTTTACCTTATTTAATATTGTGTTATATATTAGGCATTTTTGTGTCACAGTTTGTTGTTTTAAGAATCTTTGTTTAAAAGGCTAAGGTCTAAATAAACATATGTTATCACTCACTCACTATACTCCATTTCTACTGTCTTGACCAGTACTCCATCTCATGCGGTTGTTCCCTCTTTCGCTCTGAGAGGCACAGCTAGTGTTATTGATTGTATGGTTGGGATACCCGCCACCCCCTCTCAACACGATCCCCAAGAATGGGAAGACGGAAACGGTTCTGAACTTTTGGAAGGCGGGAGGGAGTTACCCTCCCGGCCGTATTTATTAAAATATGAAACAAAATTAAAACATTAAAATAAACAGTTTCATATCATGTACAATTTCCTTTACACATTACGATGTTCTTGGCTAACCTTAACATATCTCTAATACAAAGGTTCTCCTAGCCGATACTAAAACATCCTGTAAATGCATTTCTCAAAATTGAAATTGTACATCCTAACATTACGGGCCAACGGCAAGGTCATAACCGGTGTCAGTTCCCTAATACCAGAACTCCCCCCTCACTTGTGAGGGGCGGGCGCACAGAGGACTGTACCTCTGTGCCAACTTCCAATTTCCCTTGTCTTAACAGGTGCCCGTGTTTACTCGGCGCCATCTTTAGTGGTCGTCCGAGGACTCGTGTGAGGTGTCTAGAAGGTAGCGTAGACCCCCTCCCACCCTACACTGCTTACCACATCTTCCGTCGCAGATGTCCTGGCCCCGGGAAATTCCCAGGAGGGGCCCGTAGCCCCTCCTCCCCAGGGAGGGGCCTTGACCGCCTTCCCTTTCGGCGTCCCCATCCTTAGAAGGGGACCGCCTCCCCGTTTGAGGGGCCAATGGCCGCCTCCCCCCGGGCGCTCCCATCCATAATGGGTGACGCCCCACCTCTAGGGATCTTCCAATTACTGCTCACCGATCATGACCTTACTGCCACAGGCCGGATAGTTGACCGGCTATCCGGACCCCCCACAAAAACTCCTGCTTAAAGGTCATGGCTGCCCAACTTCCCCAACCAAGCTACGAAGTCTCCTATGAGTAAAGCATTCCCCTCCCGGGACAAATGGACCCCATCCTCCAGATACATATGGTCCCCCCTGATACAACCATGAGGAATAGAATGCAATGTACTTGTACGGAACAACCTACCAAGCTTGGTATTCACTTTCTTCACGGAATGATTCAAAGCTGACACAGAAATAGCCCCCCGCCACACTTTCCGGGGAATCATGTGGGACCATGCAATCGTGCACCCTGGAACCCTTCTCGCCAACCAACTCACTGTGGATAGTATTAATTTGAGAAGTACTCGTCGACCAGTGGTCACCAAATCATTGCCCCCAAGATGCACTATGATTACTGATGGCAGTGACCTTGTCCGCCCTAACAAACCCTCAATAAAAGTCTGAAATTGGTCAATACAGAGCCCGCCCCTTCCGTAGAAGGTCACCCTGTACCCGTATTCCCCAGCCATGTGAATCATGTCACCTGCTTTGAATACGTCCGCGGCGCGCCTCACGTATGAGTGGCCAACGACCCACACCACTTTTGCCTCAGCCGGTGATCTTTGACCGCTGGTCCCCAGGTGTCGGGTCAACTGCACAGTCCGCCCCGCAAATCCTGCTCGCAAAACTGAAAACCAAACAGAAAACAAGAAGCGTGAGTGCATGACATTAGCTTCACAACATGTGCAACCGCACATACCTCTTATAACAATTCGAGGACCAACGCCCCAACTGTTTAACTTTATCCACACTCAAACCCCTGGCTGTAGCCTCTGTAGCAGCACCTATCCGGAATGAGTGAGTCCCAAAATCGCTCGGGTTCAAGCCCGCTGCCGCGATTGCCATTGTCAACACCCGCTGAAACTGAAACCTGGTCAGTGGGGTGGCGTCGGTATGTCTCAGCAAGGTCCCCCCCCATGCTGCCGCCCTTTGCGCCAGGTACTCCTCAACGCATCTCACTGGGCACATGTGGGACCCTAGCATGCGCTGAACAACCACACTGTCTCCAACCGCTCCCTGATCGGTTTTGGACTTGACTATGGTGACCACCATTGTGTCACCCCTAATCTGGATGTGTTCTCGACACAGACCTCCTCCCGTATCCTGCTTGTTCCTTGCTATCAGTTCGCTTACCCGCAGGGCCGCATGGAATGCTAATGCAAAAGCGGCCCTGAACAGCACTGTCTCTGACTGAGATGAACAAGTCGCAGGGAGTACGGACATTAACTGGGACAACCTTGCCAGCCCTATCGGGTGCCTCTCGTCCCCCTTACGACCCTCCAGGCGTTGCCACCCGCGCAGCGCCTTTTTTACCAGAAAGGACGCTGTGGGGTCCTGAATGCCATGAGCCTGCGCCATGAATGCACTGGCGGCTCGGTGTCTATTGGCTGTCGCCACTGATCGGCCTGCCTGATGCAATGATACTAGAAATTTCAGGACGTACTCTTCCTGCCCCCAATGTTCCCCCCTAGTTGGACCCAAAAATGCCCAATATGAACGGAACGCCCCTTCATAAGCCATCCTCGTCCTTGGGGCTAGACTCTCTCCCACGAGGTTTTGTAATCCGGGGCACCGAGAGACCAGAGAATTTCGGGAAATGGTGCCGCCGCCAAGTCCGCAGAGGGCAGATAGCCCCGGAAGGCCTGCATGTGGGAACGAGAGAGTGCGTCAGCCGCCTGGTTCAGTACCCCAGGCACATGTTTTGCTCTAAAGTGAACGTTCAATTGCAGACATAGCAAGACAATTTTTTTAATCAATCTCAAGATCAATTTGCAGCGTGCTGCCTGATTATTGACACATTCTACTACGGTCATGTTATCCGACCAGAACACCACGGCACAATCACGAAACCCCCCTGGCCATGTGTTCAGGGCCACTAGAATAGGGAACAGTTCGAGAAACCCAATGTTGCCCGTGAGCCCACTCTCATGCCACCATGCCGGCCATTTTTTGCCGACCAATGATTACCAAAAATGGCGCCAAAACCCACACTTCCTGCCGAGTCGGTCCACAATCCCAGCTCCTCAGAGGAGACTGCTGTTTTGTTCCACAGGACACGACCATTGAAATCCGCCAGAAATGCCAACCATATGCGCATGTCCTGGCGAACCTCTGCCGAAGGGCAAAATTAAGCAGACCCACAGCCTGCTGCAACTGATGCAATGTTACCTTCATCTCGCTAATACATGTCTCAAGCGAGGCCTTAAATTTTAACACCTTCTCTTTAGGCAAACGGAAGCACCCCTCTTCAGAATCGAGCTCAATTCCCAGAAACTCGAGTGAAGTAGACGGCCCCACAGTCTTGCCTGGTGCCAATGGCACACCAAAGTTTCTCATGAGATCACAAAATTTACTCAAAGCCTGCGCACATTCCGTGTCCCCGGCTGCCCCCAAAAACAGAAATTATCAAGGTAATGCATAACCTGCGTAAAGCCTGTGGCTCTGGTGAACGCCCATTGCAAAAAACTACAGAATTTTTCAAAATACGCACAGGAGATGGAGCAACCCATCGGCATACATTTATCCATATAATAGCGTCCCTGAAACACAAAACCTAACAGACGCTGATCCTGCGGGTGTACCGGGAGCAACCGGAACGCTGACTCGATATCAGATTTTGCCATCAGCGCTCCGTGCCCCAGGCGATTCAACATGGCGACAGCCTCATCGAAGGAAGCATACCGCACCGAACAGACTCCCGGGTCAATCGCATCATTCACGGAAAGACCCTTAGGAGCGGACAGATTATGTATTAACCGAAACTCACCTGGGTCCTTCTTGGGGACTTCACCCAACGGTGAACAAACAAAATTATGAACAGGCGGGTTCGCATAAGGACCCGCAACCCGACCTCGGGCCACCTCTTTTGCAATCTTTGCCTGTACGACCATCGTATTCTGCTGCACCGACAGTTGGTTCTTGCATAGTGCTTCCCCCCGAAAATCCCCCGCCGGGATGCGGAAACCACTTGAGAAACCGTCTCTCAACACCCCAGCGGAGACATGATCAGGGTATTCGTTCAGCCAGGGGATCATTGCAATGATGTCGATAGGAGTAGGTAGCGGCGCCCCTCGGCCGTCATTAGACCTGTTTGGCGCCGCCTCTGCCCCCTGTATCGCCATTCTTGGCTCGGCATGAACTCTCGGGATGTGAGGACTGTCCGCACCCTGCACACTCATGCCTGAACTTGCACGTCCCCTGTGGTCTAGTGCACTTACCCCTGTTGAAGCTCCAACAGACCCCTTTCTTACCAGAGTTCCCATTACTTTTCGTGTGATCACTGCCGGTGCCTGCTCGAAAGGGCACCGCCGGGAAATGGCGGGAAGGCTCTGCCCCATTCCCGCCAAACGAAGACGGCTTTGCCGGGTTAGACCTAACCTGTTTCTGACAGGAAATGGAGTCGAAACAATCACACGTCAGGGATGAGTCGTGCTCTTTGGCCTTACGAAATTTGTTATCATAACCCAACCATTGATCACCCTCGTATGATTCATAAAATTCCATTATCCGTGTCTGGTAACAAGCCAGTTCAGTCAACACCTCGGGCCTACGCTCCCCCATGATTGCAGTAAACATCCCAAAAGCCCTGGCCCAATTAGTGATTGTCTCATCCACTCTGAAACCCGCCATCTTGGCTCTCCATACATTTGGATGCAACAATTCCTTCTGATTCCTAACATGATCTATTTCATAATGATCAGTCAATAGCGAAAATATGTTCACATATTTATCCGCCCATATCATCTCCTTTGTGGCCAACGGGATATGTTGAACCACCTTTTCCCTCCTTGAGGGTACCGACCCCTCCCCAGCCATTGGCAACGGCTTCTTACCCGAATCAGCTGAACTCGCTGCAGCCGCTGTTCCAACGTTCGAGGGCGGTTGTTCTGCGGGAACCTGAGGGGGAACAAAAGGACAAGGTGCCTTTGCAGCATCTCGCGATTGCCGCAACTGCTTCATTATTATTTTGGCCTCTTCGGCCGTGTCCCCCGGAGCAATGGCACCCTCATTATTCCTGCTCAACCATGCCGCCAACTGGGCGGCCAGCTCCGGTGGCATATCTCCTTCGTTTACAGGGGTAACCACGACAGGGATCGGCAGTCCTGCGTCCGGAATCGGAACTGGGGCCTCTACCGGCCTGACCGGGCTCGCCAGAGGAGCCTCGGGAACCGGTGCCTCCTCCCCAGCCGCCCTGTTTCTGGCCCTTTTACCTCTCCCGGCAGGGACTACCCCCGGCAATGCCGGTCCAATGACTTTTTTAGGTCGGCCCGTACCGTTCCTGGCCGCCATCTGTTTCTTCATGTCCGCCATGTCCTTTACCAGTATACGAAGCATTTGGTCGGTGCTAACCTTCTTTCCGACCCTTTTGCCCGGCATTTTCACGATAGACGACCGAAAGGTCCTGGAACCAAAGCTTCAAGCGCTAAAAGAGAAAACAGAAAATTACAAATTTTCAAAATTGGCTCTTCGTTCCGTCTCGAGCTCACGTGCAACGGGGAGGTGCAGCTTCAGAGCACAGGAACAAGAGGATGCTTCCTTGGCTTGTTGCTCCTTTTATCCTTCTTCGGGCGGGCGTGGACCCTCCTCCAATCTGCCTCCAGGGCGTGGCCATCGGCGTCGGTGTCTAGGACAGCCCCCTCTTGGGCGGGAAAAAGGCGCGCCCCGGCTACGCCGCTTCGGGCATACCAGCCGGGACTCGCCTCCCGCCCAAAATGGCTTCCCGGGGGGATCGGGGTACTCCACCATACGTTCGGGGGGACCGAGTGGTCGCCCCTTTCCATATTTTCATTTCTTCATCTATGGTTTATTTTTTGTCAAAAGTCTGGTACCCTTTGAGTGATCATAATGTCCTCATGGCCTTTTTCTTGTGGAAACTGGGTAGTGCTTGTTCTAATCGCTGTATGTGGGATAATGTTGTTTTTAGTTCCCAGAGTCGGTGACTTAAATGAAAGAATGTGATCCCAGAATTTTTCTCTTAAAGTTGTTTAACGGCTGTCACCCTGAGATTGAATTGTATCTGAGTAGTGACTCTTTTGTTTTGGATATTTTGTGATCATTTGCTACCATTTGTGATAATATTAAACTTCTTCTGACATCTAAATCAAGTTTGAGGGCTTCCAACTCTTTTATATGGTTTGATGCCAATTGTTTTAATTGATCATAATCTCCTCATGGTCTTATTCCTGTGGAACCTGGGTAGTTCTATTTCTGATCACTGTTAGCTGGATAATGTTATTTTTAGTTCCCTTAGTCGGTGCTTTAAATGAAAGAATGTGAACCCAGACTTTTTTCTCTTAAAGTTGTGTAACAGCTTTCGACCTGAGATTGAATTGTGTCTGAGTAGTGACTCTTTTGATTTGGATATTTTGAGATCTTTGCTACAAATTTATGATAATATCAAACTTCTTCTGACTTCTAAATCAAGTTTGAGGGCTTCCAATTTTGTCAAATGGTTTGATGCCAATTGCTCCAAGGGGCATTGGGACACATGCATCAATATTGCTTTTTGCGATTCCTTAATTGCGAAAAATAAGGAATCGCAATTAAGGAATAGCAAACTGCAATGCATCAAGAAATCGCAAAAAAAATTGCATTTTCTTAAAATGCCTTAATTGCGATTCTCTAATTGAGAATCGCAATTAAGGAATACCTCCCCATTCATTCCTATGGGCCTAGAGGCCCTTAGGAATTAATGGGAAGACATTCTCAATTTGCGATTCTCCATTAGAGAATCGCAAATTTCAAGGGTGCAGGGGTGTCCAAAGGACACCCTGTTGCACCCCTGAAATCTGCCTATAAGTACATCTTGCACACACACATGCCCTAAGGGCATGTGTGTGTGTAAAATAGAACTTTGAAAAATGCACTTTAGTGCATTTTTCAAAGTTTTCGCAAATTACCATGAAGGTCAACTTCATGGTAATTTGCTCCCCTTATTAGCGAAATCGCTAATTTTTTAAGTTTGATGCATTGCATTTAAGGAATCTCAATTTGAGATTCCTTAAATGCATTCGCAATTTAAGAAATCACAATTTTGTGATTTCTTAAATTGCGAAAAGTACAAAAATGATGATGCATCCCAAAAGTTGAAATTGCATTCGCAAACGGCCGAATTTTGCGTTTCGCACCATTTGCGAATGCAATTTACAATGATGCATGTGCCCCATTGTCTATTATTGGATATCTTAAAGTTAGTTCCTAGGGATCGTTCAAGGATTGCTTTCTCTTGCTCTTTGTATAAAAGAGTACTGAAGTAGCATAAACAAACTTTGCGGAAGGAGACATGCGAAGAACTGATTTTTGCCAGTAGGATGTGTGATGGTCCTGTTATTTTTGTTGCATGAGGGGGTGTGCGCATCCTTGTAATAAGGCTCCTGGCCCTAATGGAGTCCCTAAAGATATTTTTTAAACCAATTTATCACTTTGGTCACCCATTATCATCTTCTATCTTAATGTAGCTGTCAAACCACACTCTCTTTATCCATGTCCTGGTACCATTCGGTGATAGTCGCTGTTTTAAAAAGGGTAGCCGGACTAACCCTAAATGTTATTGCTCAATTTCTTTGATTTGCTCTGTTGTTAAGATCTTTGACTGAGTAGTTTTGAACAGACTAGTGAATTGGGCTACTAATTTTATCTGACATTCGGTATGGGTTTAATCCAGGCTTAGGGACTGTTGGCCAATGTCTCAGCTTATATTTGATTATTCATAAAAACACTGTGGCTGGCTAAGGGGCATTACATCTGGCCTTTATGGACGTGAAAACCACTTTTGATAGTGTCAATAGAGGCAAAACATGGTACATTGGGTCTTGGGGTGGAATTTAGTTGTCTCCATTTTATGTGATCTCAATGTTAATATGTCTGCTGCTGTTCGCTTTAGGACACATGGGAAATGCGCAGATCCAGATCACTTTAATTTGAAGCGAGGTGTTCGACAAGGCTGTACATTGGCCCTGTTTCTTTTAACTCCCGATATAAATACTCTAGGGAAGGCCTTAATTGAGGAGAGTGCTAACATGCCACCGGTTTTGGCTATCATTCCTTTCCAGTGCTGCTTTATGCAGACAATCCTTATTGCTGAAACGGCTTTAGGGCTAGATTGTCTGCTTAGTTGTTTTGTTACTTTTATGATTGGTGAAATATGGAGATATGCGGAAACTTCAGCTTTCTCAGTAGTTAAGAATACATTTGTAGGAAGAATTTTATGTCTACCCCAAAGAATTTTTGTCTTTACAACAGCAGCTTCCTCAATGCAAAAGGAAGGTTTCTCAATGCGATTGGCAGTGATCATCCATGGCCGCCTGCATTGAGAAATCTTGTGGGAGATGGTCTGATGTAAGATTTCCCTTGCTCAAGCTTGCCATCTTATCGTTGGCGAGCGAGAGTGAAGAAAACAACTCTGAAATTCTTCAATGAGTTTTTTGGAAAGCCTCACTCTACTTGGAGCACGGAGTGGGAAATGTACACCCAGGCCTAGTGAGCATGTTAAGTGAAAACAAGGTTTACTCTCTACCAAGAAAAACTTCATACCTACTAGAGGAGATCAAATGCACTGAACTATGGGTGGACAAAATGAACCCTAGGTTTCTGAAGTTAGGTGTAATGAAGATCTAGGCACCATATACATAAGTAAGAAATTCCCAGATGTCTCCCATTATTTCCATCCTGATGACCTACGCAACATCAACAGGTAATCTGGATGTAGAGATTTGCTTTTTCTTGCTGTCACTCATAGCTATGTAGCCTAAATGGCTGCATAGATACACATTAGACACTGCTCAGTAATTCCACAATCGGACTTCCAGCAGCAGGGAAAGGAAAGGTGCTCTTAGCACTGAGAATAATGGTGACTAGCTTCCGAGCAGCATGCTTGGGGCCTGTGTAGTACCAGGAAAATTCTCACTGCAGCAGAGGGCCCTTTTTCATACTCAATTTTCTTTTTCAGTTTTGGCCAGCTTCTTGGTGTACAATGCTTGACAAGCTTACAAAAATACATTTCTATGATCTACAGCTTCAGAATTTTTGCACACAGTATGTCAGAGAGTGATCTTTCTGTCTCCAGTATCACTATAAGGAAAGACATGAGCAAAATAACTACTCTATTTAGTACCCTTTCTGTGTCTCATTGAGTTGCTTAAACCTCTTCCTCACATACACTTTAGGTGACTTACACCACACTTTCTTTACTTTGGGGCTGATTATGAAGTCGTTCGGAAACTGTTCCGACCAAATCAGTCTTGCAATCATTTCCGAATTAATCAGGTTTTGCATGTCTGAACGACCGATTACGATGCTTTGCAACATCGTTCGGTTGGACCTGTGTTGACTTCACAAAGAAGCACACAGGCTCCCATTGAAAAATGGGGGGGTTGGGTAAATCTTGGCACCTTGCGGCGGGTACCCCATGATACCAGCCACATTGAGCATGGTTGGGAAGAGGGGTCCCTTGGGTACCCCCAAGGGCTCCAACTGGATTTCTCCGGGTGAAGAGGGGCCTGCAACGGGCCCCCAAAGACAGATTCCGACAGCAGTTTCATTTCAGTCAGAACTAATCAGAACAGCTGCCCTAAACGGTCGCCGTAATTGTCTGCTCAGAAACCGTGTCCATAGAGCTGCACGATTCAGCTCCGAAAGACTCAGGTGTCCTAATGCCTTTTGAAACTGATTCGGACAGCCCGAATGGTTTCCAGGCATCGTAATCAGTTTTTGGGAAATGTGTATGATTCGGTCAGAAACAAGGATTCTGAATTGGATTCTGACATTCCGAATCCCATTTGGAGCCTTTTCAAACGACATTGTTGCCAGTATTGATGCTGATAGACATGTAAGAGGAAGAAACTGAAAGCACAGAAAAAGAAACCTGGGGTTCTCAAGGCTTATTGTGCTCATCATGAGTGGAGCAGCAGAAAAGGGGTTCAAACCCACAGCAAACTAGAAAGATTTGAGCGGTCTGACAAGGTGTTCCTCTCAAAGCTCTTCACAATGTGGACAAAAGCTGTGCAGAGGGAGCAGCCTTTGTTTACAAGAGGCCCAAAAAGCAGCCCAGAATAGGTTGACTGAATTGATAACTAGTACATCTCTGCTGATCAGAATACGCTACAGTTGTTAAATTATTCACGCTTTCAAATGGCAGAAATGGGCGTGAACTAAAAGTTGTATATGACGATATCTCCTGAAACATTTCAGTCATGAAGGCATGGGTTAGGGATGTATCTCTGCAAATGCCAAAAGCTTTAAGAAGAGGGCCAGCAAAGAAATATATTTTGTTTCGGATCCGACATGCCATGGGACCGAAAAAGTTCAAAGATGTGTCAGAAAATGAATAAAATGATGATTATTTTAAATTGAAACCTGGTAGACAAATTTTGGTTACAAATAAGTGTAGGTATTGTTGAATGAAAAATGCATTTAATGTTTACCTGCTCTTCATAGGCCTACAAAAAATTAATGGCCTACACAAAAAATGAATGGGCATGCCAGAGATTAAACTGCAAGCTTTAGATGTCTGTTTACTATTTTTGACAACTCATAATTTTCATATGTACACTATTTGAAAGTAATTCTAATTATCTGTGTTTATTGTTATGTTTTTTTAAGATAAGGGATATTCGACTTGCAGAGTTTCACTGAGTTGCCAATTGTCACTCAATTTTAGTTAAGATGGGAGGCCATGATTATCTATATTGGTTTTAAAGTAAGGGGCATATTTATGAGATTGTAAAGCAATGCAGCAAGTCACCTTCATTATTAATGGATTAAACATGGGTTCACAGAAAAAGAATATTAGGACCTGTACCACATTCAACTGCAACAAGGTTTAATGATGAGAGTCCTTCAATACCTTTGTGGGCTGAAAACCACATTGGCATGTGATGTGGGATCACAATGCACAATATTTTAATAGCCCCACACTTGGTATGGATAAATTGTTTATTTATCTAATGGACAACCAGGTAACTACACCGGTGCAAAAGTGGTACCACTGGCCATAATGCAATGAAGGAAAACAATCACCTTTGCCCAGCTGTCGTCTAGTAAAAGTCTCAGTGCCACTGCACCTGCTGCACTATTGAAAGCTATGCCCCATTGGAAATTAAGAAGGGACTTACCTCTTTCAAACATGTTTTTGCAATACAGAGGGCAATTCAGAAAGGTATTTACAAGTTTTTGAAGTAGTACGATAGCAAAACTGTTTTTAGTACTTGTAAATGTTATTGTGAAGTGGCCCTGAAATGCCCAACTCCTATTCAACCTTTCTACTTGTACTATTTTAGATGTTTTCCCAGAGGCATTTAAGAGTATGTGAAGTAGTACTAAAGGAGTACTAATTTATGTACTCATTAGTGTAACTATGAATTGTCCCAGAAATGTACAATTCCTCTTAGTAAAAGTGCAAAGAGTGCAGTCTTTTCAATTTTTACTAATTGTTTATAAATAGCCAATGCATTTTCATATTTTAGATTATTTGGTGCCACTTTAAAAGGCATTTAAGACTTGATGAAGTAGTTCTAAGAAAGCACTTCTTCTGGCACTCATAAACGCAGTTGTGAAATGGCCTCATCTTCTTTAGACCACAAAAGCCCTATGAAGACCAAAGCTTAGCAAAGAAGACATTGACATTGATATGAAGAGCCTTACAGACAAAGACAACCTGAAGTGAGCAGGTATTGAATGCCCCCTGCTGAGATTTGTTCTTTTCTCTATTGTCAAGGGTATATTTAGGTATGAAAGGGAAGAAATAAGAGATAAAGTAACCCCTGCCATACATCATAAAGATATTGCTAGACGCCGAGGAGCTCCATAGCCAAATAGAGGAGCAAGGTAGAAGTCAAGGCTCCTAAATAAGGTCATGGAACTCTGAGGTGACTTACAATATCCTTATCATGTACGCTAGGGGCTACTTTATCCCATATAATACATAGTCACACCATCCCCTTTTCCACTAACTACTTAAAACCCTGGTGCAGAGCTCTTTTATATGAAAGAGTGAGCATGCTTGCAAACAGAAAGAAAAAAATAAAACATTTACTGCAAAATGAAACACATCAATAACCTGTTTGATATTTGCTGCAAACAGGTATTAGACACAGGTTCAATACAAGAGCGTTTAAAAAAACTAAGCTGTAGTAGCTCAGAATGTGTCGAAACATGCAGAAAGATTCTAGCTTTTCTCTATCTAAGGAGTGCAAAAAATAAATATATTATCTTTGCTTATCATTGTAATCTATTAAAATAGAGCTGAAGAAAGAAAAGCAACGTTCTGATTTTGTTGCTTTAAACAGTCGCTTCAATTATGCTCTATGACCTGACCTGCATTTCACCTTGGCTGCTGGCTCTAACAGTAGGCATTGTGACATCAGAATTCAAATGTAATAACTTATGATCGTCAAGTTCTGATATCTATTCTTTATAATCGGCAACTGGGTGCGTCACCAGTCCCCGATTGTATAATGGAAAGAATCCCCTGCTGTACAGAATAAGGATATTCCAAAACCTGATGGCGGAACAAGGCAGAAGGCTGAGTTGAATTCTAACTTTGTGGAACTCTGAGGTGACTTGCAAAATCCTTATCATGTACACCAGCGGCTATTTTATCCCATATGATACATGGTCACACCATCACCTTTTCCACAAACCATTTAAAACCTTGATGCATAGCTGTTTCATATAAAAGAGCAAGCATGTTTGCAAACATGGAGAATAAAAATAAAACCTTTAGTTGAAAATCAAACACATCAAAAACCTGTTGGATCTTTGTAGGAAACAGATGTTAGAAACAGTTCAATACCAGCCCATTTTTTATTTTGTTTAAAAAAGATACAGTAGCTCAGAATGTGTATAGCCTGCAGTACGATTCTAGCTTTTCTCTATCTAAGGAGTGCAAAGAATAAACATATACTCTCTGATTGCCATTGTAAGCTAATAAAATAGAGCAGAAGAAAGAAAAAGAACATTCTGTTTTCCTTGCTCTAAGCTGCTTCAATTATGCGATGGCCTGACCTGCCTTTCACATTGACCTTCCGGCTCAGAAAGGCATCGTGACCTTAGATCTTCACTGTAATCACTCTTAATAGTCAAGTTCTGACGTTCTTTATAATCGGCGACTAAGTGTGCCAGAAAGGAGAGAAGTGCATTTATACGGGGATGAAAGAATCCTATGTTTTATAAAGAAATTATAGACTGTCGTTTCAACAGGGATTAAAGAATCCCATGTGTTATAAGGCATCTAGGGCCCGATGTAGGTAAATCTTTTTTACCACTTCATAAATACCGATTCATACCGAATCGGTATTTAAGAAGTGGTAAAAAAGAGAAGGGCAGATGTAGGTAATTTTATTTGAAAAATTACCGAATCGGAAGGAATCGGTATTTACCGATTCGGTAAATACCGAATCGGTAATGCCCATTGATTCCTATGGGCATTGAAGCCCATAGGAATCAATGGGCATTACCGATTCGGTATTTACCGAATCGGTAAATACCGATTCCAGCTAGGGTGCAGGGGGTGTCACTTTGACACCCTCTAGCACCCCCAATACTGGCTTGTGTGCCATGTGGCACACAGACATGCCCTAAGGGCATGTCTGTCTGTCACATGGCATAGGTGTGCATGCACACATGTGCATGCACACCTGGATTCGGTATTTTAACACCCAATTGCATTGGGTGTTAAAATACCGAATCTGAAAGGTCTGTGGGACTCACAAGAGTCCCACCTACATCTGGAAGATACCGAATCGGTAAAGATACCGATTCGGTATTTTACAGATTCTGTAAATTTACTGATTCAGTAAATATACCGAATAGGTAAATACTGGCCCCCTACATCTCAAAGTGCCAAATACCGGTCGGAAACGGCCGATTTCGGCCGTTTCCGACCGGAATTTGCCACCTACATCGGGCCCCTAATGTTATAATGTGTGTGCTGATCAGCGTCCAAAATCGTTTTGCCAAGTTGGAGGTTGCTGGTTATACATGTATTAATAATCAGATAATACGATTTCAATGCAGACTAAATGTGAATACTGAAAATAAAAAAAATATGATTTGCATTGGACTGTGTCATAAAAAGCACCATATATGTAGATGTAATCGGTGTATGTGTTTTGGATGAATATATGCTAATGGATGGTGATACATTAGTTGTTCTAACTTTAAAAAAGAATGAAAAAATATAAAGTTTAAAATTAGCCTCCCTAGTTAGAGTTACCACGTGAATATATTTAACAATATTTGCAATTCTCAGCTTCTTTTTTTCAAAATCACTTCATTCATCTGCGAAAGACCAAAGGGCTGGTTTGAAGTAGAGCACGTACAGAACACATACTGAAATGCAGAAATGCAATGACATGGTCAGTAAAAACCTACAACTGGAAAATAAGTAATACAGTCTCCTCTATTAATTTTCTCCCAACTTTCATTCACACATTTTTGGCTGGAGTGGGGTGGGCTGTCAATGAGATTCAACAGCTCTGACTGAATGTCGGACGCTGCACACTACCATTAGATCCAGAGCAGTCTTTCATTTCCTGATTAAGTCTAGCGTTATAAAATCGAGCTCTGTGCCCTGCCCAGTCACTCTGGGCTCATTATCTCGCTTTTTGAAGGAATACATCTCCTAAAGGTCAAAGGCAGGTTGCAATCCTAAGCTTAGGTCCGTCTGCCAGAAGAACAACTAAAATTAGATTTAAAGAAATGCTGTATAGCTATGAGACCATCTTGAGTCTGGGGAGGTTAGTCCACCCTGATTAATGATAGAAGGAGCTTTGAAGACAGGCATGTAAAGTGCCAATTAGCATAATGGAAAGCTGCGATAACTTAATAAAGATTAAAGGCATTAAAATTAAAAAGCCCAAGTGCTCTGACAAGACGATATGACTTTTCTCTTGTCCTGAACTTCCCACTGAATACTGGCACCTGTCTGCCCATTATTTCAGTGAACCGCAACCTCACTTAGATTTTAACTGTAAAAGACAGAAGCAAGGGAGAAAAAATCAATTCCCATCTTCACCCTGATGTGTGAGCTGAAAGCTGCTATTTCCTTGGTTGTCTGCCCGCTGAAGCATTTGATGCGACTTGGCAATTGGGGTAGCGGCTTTGACTCGACAGAGATGGCCGCTCGAAGGCCACCGCCGCAGCAATGGATTCAAGACTAAAGGACTGTCACTTAAATATAAATAGAGGGATTATCAATCACCCATGTCTCGTGATGGCAATAAGTGTTCAAACAGTGAACCTGTCAGACAATCAGCTGCTCCATCTACAGCAATGGTCGGCATTGTAGGGAGCAGCCAGAGCGATGATGTGTTTTTCTCCTTGTGTCATAGTATTGTGATTGAAGCCAGAGCAAGCTTGCTCCTTCTCCTAGCCGGACCTTTCTTTTTGGCACCACAGACTTAAGTCACATAATTTCTGCAATCAGTCTCCGCTCAATGCAGACAGGTGTATGAAAATCATTACAATGTTATACTGTGTAATACACTCCAAAATCAACCTGTGTCACAGGAGAAGCACCCACTTATCCCCCTCACTTTGGTCTTCATGCTTATGAAATTATATGTTTAGAAAGATGATTATAGCATTAAACAAATAAGGTGTCAAGGATATAGTGATAATTAAAGAACTGCAAAAACATTATACCTCAGATTAACAGAAGTATGAGCTTCTGGCCATGTTATTGTGGCCAGCTAGAGTGTGTCCACACCAAGTTCATGACCTTTCAAACTTATCACATAATTTCAGTACCCTGCTATTACTTCCCTTGCTGCACTCATAAGGCCTATTTGTAAAGGTAGTTTTATATGGGTGGATCTTCTCTCATGTGAATCTACAACGTACACCCAAGTGTAATATACCTCATGGATAACATTCAGCATTTCTATGTGTAGATATCCTACTAGCTGCAGACTAGTCAGACACCTATGACTGAGTTTCTGACTATTAGTAACTTTCCACCTACATGATGAGCTCTCCACCACTGGGATAACATTTTCCCTAAAGCAAGTTATAGAAGATTTTAAGAATATGTATTTTAAGTTTGTAAGAACAGTAGGTAGTTATAGTTAGGACCATATTTACATACTTGCCTATATCCTTGGAGCTGTTTGACAAATCTTTACAAAATTAAAAATTAAAATGTGCCAGTGATTCTAATTGAAGACAAACAAATGATGGACAGAATATTGAACAAATCAATCATTCACTCCCAGTCAAGAGATCTGGGTTAAATCCATCATTCTTGTGCTCACCATGCAACTCTACTTTAGACCCAGCCATATGCAAAGTAGTCTTGACCCTATGCCTCATGGGAATAGTCCAGCCCGACCTTCCAAGCCAGCTCTTCCCTGGACCAAAAACAAGAATCCTGGAGCAAGTTTTGAGGTATCACCCCTTATCATCCAGGCTAGCTTGAATCCAGAGGCACAGTGAGCCCGGGACCCATGTCTGGGCATACCCGGCGCACTTAGGCCGAGAAGGCAAAAGACAGACAAATGATGGATGGAATGTGGAACAATTCCAACATTCAACCCGAGTCAAGAGATATGGGTTAAATCCATTTTTATTTTGCTCACCATGACACCCCAGTCTAGACCCAGCCATATGCAAATCAGTCTTGACCCGGCTCCTCATGGGAACAGTACAGCCCGAAATGTCAAGCCAGGTCTTCCCTGGACCAGAAACAAGCATCTTGGGACCGGTTTCGGGATTTCACCACTCATCAGCCAGGCTAGCTTGAATCCAGTGGCACAGTGAGCCGGGACCCACGTCTGTCTGAGCATACCTGTGGACATAAAGGTGAGAAAGCATAAGACACACAAATGCAGTTGTGGCCGGTGCAGGTAAGCATGGTGGGGTAGGGTGCGGGAGGAAGTTGACAGATGATGGAATAGGGAATATAAAATAAATAAATACACAGTCATCTGTTGACTCCATCCCACTGCCCAGCCACCCCCACCCCACCACGCTTACCTGCCACCAGCTGTGACTACACAAATGATGGACAGAATGTGAAACAAATCAAACATTCACACCAGTCAAGAGATCTGTGTTAAATCCATCATTATTTTGCTCACCATACCACCCCAGTTTAGACCCAGCCATATGCAATTTAGTCTTGACCCTGCGCCTCACGGAAACAGTTCAGCTTGAACTTCCAAGCCAGGTCTTCCATGGACCAGAAACAAGCATCCTCGGGCCAGTTTCGAGGCATCACCCCTCATTAGTCAGGCTAGCTTGAATCCAGTGGCACAGTGAGCACGAGACCCATGTCTGGGCATACTCGGCGCACTTAGAACGAGATAGCAAATGACACACCAATGATGGCGGAATGTGGAAGAAATCAAATTTTCACCCAGTCAAGTAATCTGGGTTAAATTCAATGTTATTTTGCTCAACATGCCACCCCAGTTCAGACCCAGCCATATGCAAATCAGGATTGACCATACTCTTCTTGGGAACAGTCCAGCCCGAACTGCCAAGCCAGGTCTTCCCTGGACCAGAAGCAAGCATTCTGTGATTCTAGTTGTGCATGGAAAGTTTTGGGGTGCTCCGTCAAAAAGGGGGTAGAAAAAAGTCTGTTTCCCATGTTTTTAGACAAAACTATAGCACGAGCAGGTGGACAGAATGACACCAAATTTGGCAGAAAGTTAGCTCTTGGTCCAGAAAGTGCCCTTTTTGTTATTTGGTGTACATCCATGTGGTAGTTCATGAGTTATTCAAAGAAATCCAAATTTCGGTACCCAGGGATGCAATGGCTCCACGAAGCCTCAAGATATTCTGCTGAGATCTGATTGGCTGCAAAAACTTCAAGCAGGAAGTGTTGGTAGCCCTCTTGGGACTTGGCTTCAGTCGAGCCCCTGAAAAAAGGTAAAAAGAAAAGAAAAGGGAGCAGGGTAGGAATACCCTAACACCTTAGCTCTGATGCTGGGGTCCCGGAAGGACCTCAGCAGTGCTACAAAGCATTTTTTTTTAATTAACCAAAAATCATGGTTCGGTGGGAGTTGGCAGCTCTCTCCAAGCAAAAGCAAGCACTCTGCTTCCAGCAAGTACGAGCTGTCAAAATGCTCCCACTTGCTGGAAATGGATGTTTCATCTCTTTCCCTGCCTGCAGACATGCGGGCAGGGAAGGAGATGAAACTATTGCTTTTGCACTCAGGGAGCTGCCTTTCCAGCAGTTAGCTGTGTGCAATAGCAATGCCAGCTCCCGCAGGAGGTGGGGCGCTGGCTGGTACCACAGGAGTCTTGAGGCTCCACCCAGCTTTCCCGAAGAGGCACACTGGTTGGCAGGGGTGAGCTCTTGGGAGCCCAGGAGACATGGCTGGTCCCCTGGATGGGGTCACAGGGCCAAATTGGCCCATGAAAGGAGGCTGGATGTCCCCCCTCCACTTTTGTTTGTGGCCAGATGCAGGGAAGGGGGGCCGTGTGGGCCCCTTCCGTATTGAATTATGGCAAGGCCCTTGGGTGTGGGGTCCATTTGGCCAAAATTGGCCCAGGGAGAGGGCTGTGCGCCCCCCTCCCCATTCAGTAAAATCCAGGCCCTGGGGGATGAGGATGTCAAAAAAAAGGCAGGAAAATTAGCAGAAAAGGCAAAGGGGCAGATAATTGAGGATAAGGGGTAAAACAGAAGGCAGAAAAAAGTTCAGAATAAAGCAAAACAGAGGGCAGAAAAAATAGCAGGAAAGTCAAAACAGCTTAGATAAAATGTTATTGCACTTAAAATCATTAAAATTCATACAAAAGACCTTAAAAACAATCTCAATTCTCTAATTAAACAGGAGTTCATATTAAAAGAAAGTTCATGGCTGGCAAGGCTGAGATTTATGGCAATCGTCTACAGTAAAAATAAGTTTGATCTCAGACATGGATTTTACAAAACGGGCGGCCATCTGAACTGAGTCACCCTTCATGCACTTCTCTAGGGGCTCTTGACATGTCCACACATTAAGGATGCACCAGATTGATGCAGCAAAAAGGTTTACAAGGGGCACAAGATCTTGCAAATGTATAAGACATGAATTAAGGTTTCTTCCCCGTTGCTGCAGAAGGGAGTGCCTTCCTTATACGTTTGGCCATACTTGTACGCCATCAGGGATATTAAGCCAAATCATAATCACATTTCACTGATGGCTTCATGGTAGATGAGAAATAATGTGGTGGAGTTTTCTGAGTTTTGATGCCCAGCTACCATGGGAGAGAATTTTCACTGCAAGTGCTTCATGTTTCACTGACAAGATCTTTGCTTGTTAGGTTAGTACTTTTGCGACCACCCCTGTGGGTAGCGAGCTTGCCGATATATCTTGGGCTTCTAGTGCATCCAAGCAGTGTGTTAAGAATTGAGTCCAGGTGGTTCTTGGGTTGTTTAGCATGGGCCAGATGCAAATGTTTAGTGCAAGGTCACAGGCCTTTCAAGTTTTTGAGCTGTAGGCAATGAATCTTGCTTTCATGTTCCACTTTTAGGATGATAGGCTAAAATCCATATGGATTTGGGTGTGAGAGGTCAAGTTGGGTAGATGGAACACTCTACGAAAACAGGCTGATTGGACTCAGTCTAAACAAGTGAATATTTTGTCTTTGAAGGGTAGTACACAAAAGCTAACGTTGGTAGAAATTTGGCACCTATCACTCGGATAAACAGCGAGAAACCGGGGGAATGAAGGGCTTTCCTTTTTTCTTAAGAAAGGCCCCCTCCAGGCAGTGAGCCACCCCTTGCATTGCAGCAATATGCTGAGCCGGTCTTCCTCTATGATCTATCCAGACTCCCAGGTACTTATATGCAGCCACTACCTCTATCGATTTCCTTTCAATATACCAGATGCGCTTTCTTGCTTGTTGTCTTAAAACTATCATCACCTTGGTTTTGATGTTGATCTCTATAGGTTTGTTTTGCAGTAGGAGGCCAAAGAGTCAAAGAGCCTATGGAGGCCCACCTGGGTTTGATTGAGGAGAATCGTGTTGTATGCATATTACATTGATTGAATTTTAAAAGCTGCGATTCTGGGCAGAAATGCTCGAGACAGACCCAGGCACTCTGGTAGGTCTCCTAGATACAAATTAAAGAGTAGAGGGGCCAAAATGCATCCTTGCTTTAAGCCTCTGTTGGTAAAGATTTTATTGGCTGTTGACCACCCAGATGAAACTCTTATTTTTACCCAGGTGTCAGTGTACAGGGCGATAAGAGCAATCAATATGGATTGCGGGATGTCCCAGTTCTTTCATTTTTCCCACAGTCTGGGGCGAACAACGCTGTCAAAGGATTTTCAAAAATCGATGAACCCCAGATATATCAATATTCCTTTCCTAGCGAGCATGCCCTCAATCATGTGGGCTAGACAAATCAAATTTTCTTCAATGTGGCAGTTCTTTTGGAAGCCAGTTTGAGTAAATGGTATAAGTTTACGGTCTAGCACCCATGAAGTCAATTCTTGTAGTAGTGGACACTTGCATAGGCCTTCCCTTCGACATCAAGGAGGGCAATCATCCGATAGTTATCGGGGATGAACCGGTGGCCTTTTTTGGGGATAGGGACAAGGAGAGAGACTTGCCAGGAGTCAGGAATAGGCCCGCTCATTCGGCTTGTCTCAAAAAGGGTGGCCAAGAGTGCAGCCCACTTATGAATAGATGCTTCGTACACCTATATTTGGTATGCCATTTGGGCTGGGCGCCCCTCCGGGGTGCATTTATTTAATAATAAGTGTGACTTGAGTTGGTGTGATCTTGATGGTGGGCACCGGTCTGATGTTAGAGTTATTATGGACTAGAGGTGGGATGACTAGGCCAGTTGTTTCTAATGGACTCTACGTAGAGTGCTACAATGTGGGTTTCCCATTCGGCAGGAGAGATGTTTGTTACAGTTGGTGGTTTGACATGTCTGGAACCCTTATTTATCCAGCTCCAGAACCTCCTTTGATCCTTTGACACGTGGTCCTCAATGGGCGCGGCCATCTTGTTTTTCATTCATTGGTATGGTTCTGGGCATGCTTTTCCAATCCTACCCTAATCTGTGCAATCCTTTGTTTCTTTGAACTTTTTTTGGGATCTTTTTCACATCTATATTTTGTGTTTTTTTTTACTTTTCGTTACTTTTAAAGCTACTTTTTTAAACTCTTTTATTTTCTTTACTTTTTCCCTATTTTTCCTATTTTTCCTATTTTATTTTCTTCAGCTGTCCAGGACCATGCCAAAGGGAGCCAGGAAGAGTAAGGGGAAGGGTCCGGCACCCCGCACCCAGCTCCCATGCGGGCGTTTCAGGGGGGTGCAAGTGGAGGCCAGGGAGATTTTCACAGCTGTGGAGGTGGGCGCTCTTATATTTTTTGTTCTGCGCCACCTCCCTAAGACTGTGGCAGCAGGGGGCAGGCCCTGTCAAGGGTATGGCCTCCGGGAGCATCACCAGCAGTAGGAAAAGGTGTGCCGGGCCATGCGGAGGGAGTCGGGGGTCCGGCGCACTTACGACCAAGTGACGCACTAGTGGGCCGACGTCCTCAACCAGGAGCAGGACCTGCTCCACCTGCTAGGCGTGGAGATGCCTGGCCTTGGTGAGTAGCTATTTAATAACTACTTTGTATTCTTCTGCTCTGTGTTATATCGCTAATATATGTTTTTCCCGAAGAGCAAGAATGCTGCGAATTCAATTACATTGCAGGTAAAATAGTGTTTAAATAGCTTCTGTGATTGCAGGTGCTCGCCTCCTCAGTGGCGTTGCTACTATGCTTACTTGTTTGCAACTTTGTGCTCATTTGGCCTGAATATGTATGAGTGTAGTACTTTACAGAACTGCGTAATGCTAGAGAGACTAGATACTCAAGTCTAGTCCTTCCTTTTTGCTCCTGCTGACACTAAGAAGAAGAGATAGTGATGGATTGATAGGTTGAGTATATTATGACTTGCTATTAGTAGTAGTAGTGCTCTGCAATCATGATGACGGACTGTGTCTGTCACATTGCGTGCTGCTGAGTGCTGGCAGTCGTAGTAGAACCTTTTTGTTGTGGGTTTAGTTAGTGATTTACATAACTTTCCAAGTAGACGGTCTGTGAATCCAGCAATACTGTACTAGTATCCTTGTAGTTGACCAGATCAGATAGGTCAATACATGTAGTGCAATTGTTGCTAATTTGTTTCCCAGAGATAATTTTAAATTGTGGTCAAAGAAATCAAATATTTCCAAAAAACAATCATCCATGTTTGTGTTTCTTTCATGATCATCAGCACCTTACAGGGGCAAGGCAGTAACATCCCAGTCTCTGGCGGAACAGAG
This sequence comes from Lissotriton vulgaris, assembly GCF_964263255.1. Lineage (NCBI taxonomy): Eukaryota > Metazoa > Chordata > Amphibia > Caudata > Salamandridae > Lissotriton > Lissotriton vulgaris. Next base: position 928,836,358 of record NC_141687.1, read on the forward strand.
TGGGCAGGAACGGTCCTCTGCAGGCTCTTCTGCTGGCCCCAGTAAGTTGTTCTGTTGTTAATATAACTATACTTCCCTAACTTTTACAGCTCCTATTCATTCCAAACTGTTTCCTAATTTATTTTTTACAAAATAGTCTTTGATCTTCTTGTAGACTGTTTCTACTTTCTTATCATGCCTCTCTACCATCACTCTCTGTGCTACTACTATTTACTATTATTTATGAGTCGGTCTGTGTAGGTAGCTAAGCTTGCCCAGTCGGCAAACGATGCTAAACAAAACTCTGATCCCGCAATAGCTCTAGAGGCACTCAGTGCAGTCCTCTGGGTTGCCCTTGATGTCTATTCAAGTCTTCTTAATGTTAGTGATTTGACAATTTCCAACAACAAAATGTCTATGTCCACCAAGAATAAGCTAGTAGTTGGCTTTTTGATTTGATAGTAGCACATATCATACCGCTAGTGTTCCCCCAAGCAGCCCACCAAAAACATGCGATACTACTACTACTATGCCTAACTTTCAACCATGCCAAAACGCTCTCTGCAACTAGGGCTAGGCCCAAACCCCCTTTTCCACTATGGATTTTCTCTAAACCACTTGCATCCGATATTAGACCTTCCCAGCATTGCCCTCAGACCCCTCAACCCACCCGCAATAAAGTAGAAACCCCCCAAACTGGCCAAAAGCAAAAATGGAAAATGTCACACTTTGAAAATTTGAGGACTACCTCAAAATCACTCCAAACCTGCTCTGCAGCTAGGCCCTAACTCCCCTTTTCCTCCATGGATTTTCTTCAAACCACTTCCAATCAAAAGTAGACTATCCCAGCAGTGCTCCCAGACCCGCCGGACCACCGCCAAAAACCTAAACCCCCCCCCAAACACCCCCCCAAAAACACGCAAGTGAGCTAAAAAGGAAAAACTTTTCCACCATGGATTTTCTCCAAACCACTTGCATCCGATATTAGATCTTCCCAGCATTGCCCCCAGCCCCTCAACCCACCCGCAAAAGAGTAGAACCCCCCAAAACAGGCCAAAAGCAAAAATGTCACACTTCGAAAATTTGAGGCCTACCTCAAAATCACTCCAAACGCGCTCTGCAGCTTGGCCCTAACTCCCCTTTTCCACCATGGATTTTCTTCAAACCACTTGCATCCAAAATTAGACTATCCCAGCAGTGCTCCTAGACCCCCCGGACCACCCCCAAAAACCTAGAACCCCCCAAACAGGCCCCCAAAACACGCAAGTAAGCTAAAAAAGAAAAACATTTCCACCTTGGATTTTCTCAAAACCACTTGCCTCCGATATTAGACCTTCCCAGCATTGCCCCCAGACCCCTGAACCCACCCGCAAAAAAGTAGAACCCCCCAAACAGGCCAAAAGCAAAAATGGAAAATGTCACACTTAGAAAATTTGAGGCCTAACTCAAAATCACTCCAAACGCGCTCTGCAGCTAGGCCCTAACTCCCCTTTTCCACCATGGATTTTCTTCAAACCACTTGCAATCAAAATTAGACTATCCCAGCAGTGCTCCCAGGCCCCCCGGACCACCCCAAAAAACCTAGAACCCCCCAAACAGCCCCCCAAAAACACTCAAGTGAGCTAAAAAGGAAAAACTTTTTCACTATGGATTTTCTCCAAACCACTTGCATCCGATATTAGACCTTCCCAGCATTCCCCCCAGACCCCTCATCCCACCCACACAAAGTAGAACCCCCCAAACAGGCCAAAAGCAAAAATGGAATATGTCACATACAGAAAATTTGAGGCCTAGCTCAAAATCACTCCAAACGCCCTCTGCAGCTAGGCCCTAACTCCCCTTTTCCACCATGGGTTTTCTTCAAACCACTTGCAATCAAAATTAGACTATCCCAGCAGTGCTCCTAGGACCCCCGGACCACCCCAAAAAACCTAGAACCCCCCAAACAGCCCCCCAAAAACACGCAAGTGAGCTAAAAAGGAAAAACTTTTCCACCATGGATTTTCTCCAAACCACTTGCATCCGATATTAAACCTTCCCAGCATTGCCCCCAGACCCCTCATCCCACCCACAAAAAGTAGAATCCCCCAAACAGGCCAAAAGCAAAAATAGAAAATGTCACACTTAAAAAATTTGAGGACTACCTCAAAATCACTCCAAACGCGCTCTGCAGCTAGGCCCTAACTCCCCTTTTCCACCATGGATTTTCTTCAAACCACTTGCAATCAAAATTAGACTATCCCAGCAGTGCTCCCAGACTCCCCGGACCACCCACAAAAACCTAGAACCCCCCAAACAGGCCCCCAAAAACACGCAAGTAAGCTAAAAAAGAAAAACATTTCCACCTTGGATTTTCTCCAAACCACTTGCCTCCGATATTATACCTTCCCAGCATTGCCCCCAGATCCCTGAACGCACCCGCAAAAAAGTAGAACCCCCCCAAACAGGCCAAAAGCAAAAATGGAAAATGTCACACTTAGAAAATTTGATGCCTACCTCAAAATAACTCCAAACGCGCTCTGCAGCTAGGCCCTAACTCCCCTTTTCCACCATGGGGTTTCTTCAAACCACTTGCAATCAAAATTAGACTATCCCAGCAGTGCTCCTAGGACCCCCGGACCACCCCAAAAAACCTAGAACCCCCCAAACCGCCCCCCAAAATCACTCAAGTGAGCTAAAAAGTAAAAACTTTTCCACTATGGAATTTCTCCAAACCACTTGCATCCGATATTAGAACTTCCCAGCATTGCCCCCAGACCCCTCATCCCACCCACAAAAAGTAGAACCCCCCAAACAGGCCAAAAGCAAAAATGGAAAATGTCACACTTAGAAAATTTGAGGCCTACCTCAAAATCACTCCAAACGCGCTCTGCAGCTAGGCCCTAACTCCCCTTTTCCACCATGGATTTTCTTCAAACCACTTGCAATCAAAATTAGACTATCCCAGCAGTGCTCCCAGGCCCCCCCGGACCACCCCAAAAAACCTAGAACCCCCCAAACAGCCCCCCAAACACACGCAAGTGAGCTAAAAAGGAAAAACTTTTCCACCATGGATTTTCTCCAAACCACTTGCATCCGATATTAGACCTTCCCAGCATTGCCCCCAGACCCCTCATCCCACCCACAAAAAGTAGAACCCCCCAAACAGGCCAAAAGCAAAAATAGAAAATGTCACACTTAGAAAATTTGAGGACTACCTCAAAATCACTCCAAACGCGCTCTGCAGCTAGGCCCTAACTCCCCTTTTCCACCATGGATTTTCTTCAAACTACTTGCAATCAAAATTAGACTATCCCAGCAGTGCACCCAGACTCCCCGGACCACCCACAAAAACCTAGAACCCCCCAAACAGGCCCCCAAAAACACGCAAGTAAGCTAAAAAAGAAAAACATTTCCACCTTGGATTTTCTCCAAACCACTTGCCTCCGATATTATATCTTCCCAGCATTGCCCCCAGATCCCTGAACGCACCCGCAAAAAAGTAGAACCCCCCCAAACAGGCCAAAAGCAAAAATGGAAAATGTCACACTTAGAAAATTTGATGCCTACCTCAAAATAACTCCAAACGCGCTCTGCAGCTAGGCCCTAACTCCCCTTTTCCACCATGGGTTTTCTTCAAACCACTTGCAATCAAAATTAGACTATCCCAGCAGTGCTCCTAGGACCCCCGGACCACCCCAAAAAACCTAGAACCCCCCAAACCGCCCCCCAAAAACACTCAAGTGAGCTAAAAAGTAAAAACTTTTCCACTATGGAATTTCTCCAAACCACTTGCATCCGATATTAGAACTTCCCAGCATTGCCCCCAGACCCCTCATCCCACCCACAAAAAGTAGAACCCCCCAAACAGGCCAAAAGCAAAAATGGAAAATGTCACACTTAGAAAATTTGAGGCCTACCTCAAAATCACTCCAAACGCGCTCTGCAGCTAGGCCCTAACTCCCCTTTTCCACCATGGATTTTCTTCAAACCACTTGCAATCAAAATTAGACTATCCCAGCAGTGCTCCCAGGCCCCCCCGGACCACCCCAAAAAACCTAGAACCCCCCAAACAGCCCCCCAAACACACGCAAGTGAGCTAAAAAGGAAAAACTTTTCCACCATGGATTTTCTCCAAACCACTTGCATCCGATATTAGACCTTCCCAGCATTGCCCCCAGACCCCTCATCCCACCCACAAAAAGTAGAACCCCCCAAACAGGCCAAAAGCAAAAATAGAAAATGTCACACTTAGAAAATTTGAGGACTACCTCAAAATCACTCCAAACGCGCTCTGCAGCTAGGCCCTAACTCCCCTTTTCCACCATGGATTTTCTTCAAACTACTTGCAATCAAAATTAGACTATCCCAGCAGTGCACCCAGACTACCCGGACCACCCACAAAAACCTAGAACCCCCCAAACAGGCCCCCAAAAACACGCAAGTAAGCTAAAAAAGAAAAACATTTCCACCTTGGATTTTCTCCAAACCACTTGCCTCCGATATTATATCTTCCCAGCATTGCCCCCAGATCCCTGAACGCACCCGCAAAAAAGTAGAACCCCCCCAAACAGGCCAAAAGCAAAAATGGAAAATGTCACACTTAAAAAATTTGATGCCTACCTCAAAATCACTCCAAACGCGCTCTGCAGCTAGGCCCTAACTCCCCTTTTCCACCATGGGTTTTCTTCAAACCACTTGCAATCAAAATTAGACTATCCCAGCAGTGCTCCTAGGACCCCCGGACCACCCCAAAAAACCTAGAACCCCCCAAACCGCCCCCCAAAATCACTCAAGTGAGCTAAAAAGTAAAAACTTTTCCACTATGGAATTTCTCCAAACCACTTGCATCCGATATTAGAACTTCCCAGCATTGCCCCCAGACCCCTCATCCCACCCACAAAAAGTAGAACCCCCCAAACAGGCCAAAAGCAAAAATGGAAAATGTCACACTTAGAAAATTTGAGGCCTACCTCAAAATCACTCCAAACGCGCTCTGCAGCTAGGCCCTAACTCCCCTTTTCCACCATGGATTTTCTTCAAACCACTTGCAATCAAAATTAGACTATCCCAGCAGTGCTCCCAGGCCCCCCTCGGACCACCCCAAAAAACCTAGAACCCCCCAAACAGCCCCCCAAACACACGCAAGTGAGCTAAAAAGGAAAAACTTTTCCACCATGGATTTTCTCCAAACCACTTGCATCCGATATTAGACCTTCCCAGCATTGCCCCAAGACCCCTCATTCCATCCACAAAAAGTAGAACCCCCCAAACAGGCCAAAAGCAAAAATAGAAAATGTCACACTTAGAAAATTTGAGGACTACCTCAAAATCACTCCAAACGCGCTCTGCAGTTAGGCCCTAACTCCCCTTTTCCACCATGGATTTTCTTCAAACCACTTGCAATCAAAATTAGACTATCCCAGCAGTGCTCCCAGACCCCCGGACCACCCCCAGAAACCTAGAACCACCCCAAACATCCCCCCAAAAACACGCAATACAGCTGGGCCTCAGTTTAAATTGTGCCAAAACGCTGTCTGCAGCTAGGCCCAAACCCCCCTTTTCCACCATGGATTTTCTTCAAACCACTTGCAATCAAAATTAGACTGTCCCAGCAATGCTCCAAAACCCCCCAACCCACCCTCACAAATCTAGAACACCTCCAAACAGCCCCCCAAAAACATGCAATACTGGTATATTTAAAACATGGCAAATTGCGCTGTTCACAAAAATTTGTGGTACTCTGGATGGACTTCGGGGTGTGGGTCATGAGGACCGCATTGCGATATTTGCAGATTACTTTCTCTGATTCCTCGCGAATCCGGCTTTAAGTGGCCCTAGATATCTTCAATTGCTTAAACACTTTAGTGTCATTCAGAGACTGCTTTTACTAGCAGACAACTATCCCTCTCCACCGGCTTAGTTTTAAATATCAGAGCCTATAAATTAGTTTAGATCTGGAACTTACCTGGGCCCTTGATCTTTAGTCCTTGGTTCAAAAAGCTAAGTCATCTCACTAAATGGCAAACACTTCCTCTTAACATCATGAGACGTATCACATTATATAAAATGACGATCGTTTTGACTTCATATTTTTCAGAACTTACCACTTTAGTTGTCTCGGGTGTGGTTTCGCCACTAAGATGGACTTGCGAGAACATTCCTGTAGTGGGGTGCTAGGCTGCATCTGGCCTTCACACACTGTCAATAAGGTCTTCTTGATGGAGGCCTGGGGATGTCTAGCCTTTACCTTTACTTTTTGTGCTCCTTCCTTCTTGTTATCCACGATTGGTTTAATCGGGAAAGGTCAGATCCCGCCTAGCGCCTAGAGCTCTCTTCCCTCACATGGCTCATCGCTCCCTGGCTTCTCACTCCATACTTTGGTAACAAGAGTGTTGTTCCTTGCATGTAGAGCTGCCTGCACTCTAGCATGTAGAATGGGAAACTAGACTTACACACAAATCCCCTCTTTGGCACAGGACCTGGCTGGTGGAAGTGGTAGTGCTTTGTGGCTTTTCATCGTGGGACCTTATTGGATCACACTACTGGGAGTTGTGTGGTCGGGTTCACAAATACGCTCCTTCCAGGGCCTTCAACAGATGTACTCTTGCACATATCCAGTGCTGCAACTGCAAATACCTCCAACTCAGGCATGCTCTCCAGGCTCACATCCAGTCAACTGATGTTCTCCCAGACTTTAATTCTCTGGGAGCTAAGCTACTCATGGGCAATTTGGGCCACAGTGAATTCTCTCAAATTTATTGTACCCTTGTGATCAACTCCCCTGGTTCTCTAGACCTCCTTGGAACCCTTACGATAGCTGGGTGGGACCTAAGCATGGGCGGAAAATCCGTTTCGCTCGCGGATTTTGCGGATTTTCGGTAAATTCGCAATCCGCGAGATTCGCGAATCTCCCGCAAAATCCGCAAATCCGCGAGCAGCGGATTTTGCTCGCACTACTCGCACTGTTCGCGTGAGTTCGCGGCTTCCCAGTACAACTTCGCGCCCCGCGAATAAGTGCAAAATTGCAGAAATACGATCTTAGCAAAACTGAAACTACTTACCAGGTTCAAAAGTTCAGGATCATCATTAGTAGCCATTTCCTGTAGTGCTTCCTGAGGGGCCCCTCCAGAGTTCAGTTGCCAGTTGCAACTATTATGTGACCCTGCTCTGAACCTCAGAATAGTTACACATATGCCACAAAGGTCCTGAATTACAGCTAAGGGAGACAAGCAGGAGCCAGGCTGGAGGTTCAAATCCATTAATCAGCCCCTAATTCATTATTGTCAGTTGGGGCAGAGCAGGTGTTGTAACTAATTTTGCAACAATGAAAGCACTTAGCAAGTGCAAAAGGTCACTAATCAGGAAGCACTAAGGAAGCAGGTGCCAGCTAAAAAAATATTCTGTGACACATTAATCAGCCCCAAATTAATTCAGGTCACTTGAGGCAGGGAAGGTGTGCTTGCGTTGCCACAATAATGTACACTGACTGGACAACCAGAGGGTGCTGTGATGAAACAGAGGGTGGCATGGGTGGGCCTGAGGGTGGCATGAGTAGTCAGAGAGTGGCAGTGGTGACAGAGAGTGGCAGTGATGAAGAAGAGTGTCCCAAACAGGCTGGACACGTAGAAACAACAAGTTCGCGAAACTTGCGACCCGACAGGTAAGTTCGCAATTTGCGACATTGTACAAAACCCTCGCGAACTCGCAGAAACCCGCGCAAACACAAAAAAAATCCGCAAATTCGCGAGAATTCGCGGATTTTGCGGATTGCGAGTTCGCAAATCCGCAAAATTCGCGAACGCGAGATTCGCAAAATTCGCCCATGCTTAGTGGGACCTATGGAGGATGATGATTGGCAGGACACCCTAATGGCCCCTCGTGAACATACTATCTCCAGGCGGCTATGACTGGTACAGACATATTATCTTTATTCTGCTTATCTCTCCCCAGTCTGCCTATGCTGTGCAGGCCTTTGCCCTTCCTCCGACTGTACTCGTTGTGGAATTGGCTAGGCAGACTTTTATCATATGGTGTGGTCTTGTCCAGTGATACATTATTATTGGGACAAGGTAACATGAGATTTGTCAGATGTCCTTGAGTGGGAAGTACCCTCTTTCACCAATTGATTCTCCTGGGTGTATTTGAAAGCTCAGGATGTACGAGGGCTGAAAGATCATTCCTGGACATAGTCTTTTAGTCGTACAACGTGATATTGCCATAAAATGGCTGTCTTTCCCAACTCTCATGGAGTGGAGATGGGGTGTGAATTGGTGTACGCAACTGAAGCATGTGGTTTTTGAGGCCAGGGGCTGTCCCCAGAAACATGGGCAGTGTGGGGGGAAATGGTTGGGTCAATTTGTTTGAGACTGCTATTGACATGTATCCTTGGCACTGCTTTTGCTCTATGTGATGTTCTGCTTGGGAATACTGCCTTGTCTCAGCATGATTCTGTGTCCTATACAGTGCTGTATTGTGCCATATTTTCTTCTCTAATGTATTTGGCCTGGTCATGAACCAGGACACCAGTACGCACTACTCAATTCGATTTGAACATTAGTACATTTCTTTAATTTTCACAAGAGATCAACAAAAATCATCATAACATTCATATTCATGTTTCATTTGTTACGAAGCAAGTTCTTTGTCAACATAAAAATTGCTATCTATACGCATAATTCATACAACTCAATATCAATACATTTCATCTACACCCAATGCATTTCGGGGCGCGAGCCCCTTCGTCAGGGGTCTGTGTGTAAAGAAAAGAAAAGAAAGGAATCTTATTACTATTGATGCACAAATGTATAAGGAGATAGATCTCTGTGCTATATACAATCCTTACCGCAGATAGAACAGAACGGAATTAGGTTGCAATAACCTGATTGGATATTGAGATAACCTAAGTGAAAAAAGAGGGTAGAATCTAAGTTTGGATACATGTGGTTGATTTGGTAGACATGTTATACAAAAGTCCTCTATATGGAATGTCGTGTTACCTGTGTGCTTGACTGCATTGAGTCTGCAAATAAAAAAATCAAGAGGGGGGGGGGGTGTTTTGTTACTACTCAAGAAACATAAACTAATCCAACTTTTTGTTACAATACAAAATGTCAGTGCTCACCTTATTTATGTTGACATTATGTCAGGAGCCTATATGGGAAAGCAAAGGCTTTCATCAGTTGTGCAAAATGCAAATATATGTGTTTAATAGTGGCTCCATAACATTAAATTGGGAGTTTACCTGTGAGTCCTGCACGGTGGACGTCAGACTCAGCAAATGCTCAAAGTATGGGTAAACCTGCCGAAAAAACGAAATCCAGTAAAATTTCAGCTTAAAATCTTGCACCGTATTTAAATAACAGGGCAAGTCTAGTGAAAATAGGGAGAGTGGATGCAGGGGCCTGCAGGAGATATTGTGGGGGTGAGGGGTCGTTCCTACAAATACTATGGGAGTGTGTACATATACAGCGGTGTTGGCGGAAAATACATGACATTCTAAGTGAAGTCCTTGAACTCACTATTCACCCGGAAGCTAGAAGATGTCTTCTAAATGTGTGGGATCCCACTGATCTTAATAACAAACGCATTACCTGGGTTACACTGTGATTGATGGTAGCAAAGCATAATATTGTCAAGCTGTGGGGGGGGGGCACACAGACACTGACAGTTTCAGCCTAGAAGAGGGACATGGATTGGTGTATGTTCCGAGAAAAGACAGTGTATGCGGTAAGTGGGTGCCCCAAGAATATGGAATATTTGGAATGTATTCCGAGGTAAAGTTTGTATCCCCCCAACCCTCCCGATGACGATCCACCATCGCCTTCATTCAGTAAAATCAATTTCTGCTACTACCTGAGCATAATTGTATTGCATTGAAAGTACTTTTTGCAATGATATACCTTGTAATGTTGATTTATTTTTCTTTGATTAATTAAAAGAATTATAAAAAAAAATATTACTACTGGACTGCATCACCCTTTGTACCACCCGCTATGGTGACATTGCAAACATGTAGCATGGATGTGGGAATTTTAAACTGTGAATTCAATCTGTCAACATAACCCCTTTTGACATGCCTAAATCTTCCTTTTAAATCTTAAAAAGCCACCTTTAAGTCAACCTTACTGCCCATAAGATAGGGTTCAGAATATTTAAAAGCAGGACATGTAAAAATGTAATCTCAAACATGACCATAATCTGAAAATGCTCCAACAGCAATTCACATTGTAACAAGACTCGCTGTTCTATAGAAAAATGTTGGTTTACAATATTTCATTTAATTTTGGTAAGTTTGGTAAGAAAAGAAGTAGAAATATAATTTGTAGACAATTTTTCAAAATCCAATTTAATGGTGAAATCAAATTTGTAATAGCTATTAAGCTAATGGTTACCTTTTCTACTGCATAAAGCTTTGGGAGGCTCATTTGCTTGAGCTTCAACTGGCAGCTGGTGGCTGAATATCCCCCGTGATGAGGTGTGAATGCTTCTCCCAGACTACGACAAACTCCTTGGGTGTGTAAAGGTTTTATGCTTCTCTGGAAGTAGGATCAACGGGAATGTGCCCAAGAACTTGATTAACTTCAAAGGGGCCTACCCTCCCACAGGCAAATATTAGTGGAGGTTTACTGACACAACATGAATGTAAAAAATATTGATGTAAAAGATATCGGTTGAAAAATATAGACAACAAAAATATTGGCTCCTATCTTAAACAGGTAAGTACAGATATATTGAATATAAAATATTGATGTAAAAATATGAATTTAAATATATATAATGCGATTACATAAATAAAATATATTAAATATTAATATTAATGTTAACAAAATCAATTAAATTTAATATGATTTTTTTCAAAATATTATGAATGAGCTTAATAAAAAATAAACACACACATAATAATTCATACATATATATTTACTTTAAAATAATTCATAAACTATTATCTTTATTTTAAAACGTTAACATTATATAAAATTAATACATATATATATATATATATATATATATATATATATATATATATATATATATATATATATATATATATATATATATATATATATATATATATATATATATATCCAGAAAGCTGCTCAAAGAAACCGCTTCCCACGTGGAGCTCCCGTAAGCAGGAAACAGGCAGACACGAACCCAAGCTGTGTGCAAAAATATGTGCGTTTATTTGTTGACGGCCATAACACGTTTCACCACAGAAGTGGCTTGATATATAAATATATATATATATAACACCAACGCCAGACCTCCTGGACCCATGGAAAGTGGTGTGCACGCCATCGGAGAAAACGGGCAAGTCAATATTCGCCAGCAAGGCAAGTCACAAAGTCAGCACACTCTCAGGCATAAAAACACGACACCCGTCTAAAGGGCCCATTAGGATGTCGGATTGCCCCCGCCAGGCTGGGGCAATCCGCCCGAGATCCTAACACATTTCCCCCCGCCATATTAGTATGGCGGGGGGACATCGGTGGACAGAAAGACCGTCAGCCGCTTTTCCGCCCCGGTCACCTTGCGGCCGGGGCGGAAAAGGAATAATATGGTGGCGGTGTCTATCAGACACCGCCAGCCATATTATGATGGGCATTTTACAATGCCTTTTTATGGCGGCAATGCCGTCACAGAAAGGCATGCGGTCTTCACTTTGGGGGCCCCCTGCGGGCCCCGAAAGTGAAGGAGAGGTGCACACGGGGGTACCTATGGTACCCCCTGCATTTGCATATACAATGCGGTAGGCACTGCGTGGTGCCTACCGCATTGTGTATGCACATGCATACATTAATTTATGGCATTGTGGCGGGCGGTGCAGAGAGCACCACCCGCCACAATGTCATAAATACAGGATGCGACCGCCACTGTGGCGGCAGCATCCTAATACCACCCACGGGACCCCCGCCCTTATGGCGGGCGGTCCCAATCCCCAACAGGATGGCGGGCTGGCAAAGTCCGCCCGCCACCCTAATGACCCCCTAAGTGTCAAGGATGAGCATTAAACATCCTTGACACTGGCGAATATATATATATATATATATATATATATATATATATATATATATATATATATATATATATGTATATATATATATATATATGTATATATATATATATATATATATATATATATATGAACACCTTGCTCACCCTCAAAAGAAAATGAACCCTGAATCCCACCAGAATTTATTGCGCGTAGAATCACAGCAAAGTCCAGGAAAACGTCAGGCAGACGCGTTTCTAGCAAGTGTTTTAGCTTTCATCAGTGCTGGTTCTCGTTTCCTCATAGAGCCTCACAGCTGGGGATAATCAGGGTCCTGAGCATAACTCTGGTCACTCCTTTTGTCGATGTACATCCCCAGCCTCTGCTTTCAGTAGAACTGCCTCCTGTGACGATGTCGAGATCGGAGGCATGCTGGTACTTTGAGTTCACGGTTGCGGCCCATACAGTGATGGCTGACCAGAGCCCAGTGACTTGACTCGAAGTTTCACACACCCCCGATGACATCATCAGGGATAATTTTCGTGGTACCAGGTGGGGCCTCTGCAGACACGCTACAGCCTCTTTCCCCAACACAGGAAGTCCCAGCCAAAATACTGTTTAGACTGCTTGGGGAGAGTGACAAGTTGTAGTTTTATACAAACACCAAAATTGCTAACTTTTTGTGTCACACCAGATCAAGAGGGCATGCCGGTGAGCCAGGGAACAGCATACTGGCTCTTTATATGAACACCATGCTCACCCTCAAAAGAAAATGAGCCCGACATATGCTGGCTCCCACCAGGATTTAGTGCACGTAAAATCACAGCAAAGTCCAGGAAAACGTCAGGCAGACGCGTTTCTAGCAAGTGTCCTAGCATTCATCAGTGCCGGTTCTCGTTTCCTCATAGAGCCACACAGCTGGGGATAATCAGGGTCCTGAGCATAACTCTGGTCACTCCTTTTGTAGATGTACATCCCCAGCCTCCGCTTTCAGTAGAACTGCCTCCTGTGACGATGTCGAGACCAGAGGCATGCTTGTACTTTGAGTTCACGGTTGCAGCCCATACAGTGATGACTGACCAGAGCCCAGTGGCTTGACTCGAAGTTTCACACCCCAGACCACGTCATCAGGGATAATTTTCGCGGTACCAGGTAGGGCCTCTGCAGACACGCTACAGCCTCTTTCCCCAACGCAGGAAGTCCCAACCAAAATACTGTTTAGACTGCTTGGGGGGGGGTGACACATTGTAGTTTTATACAAACACCAAAATTGCTGATTTTTCATGTCACACCAGATAGAGAGGGCATGCCGGTGAGCCAGGGAACAGCATACTGGCTCTTTATATGAACACCACGCTCACCCTCAAAAGAAAATGAGCCCGACATATGCTGGCTCCCACCAGGATTTATTGTGCGTAAAATCACAGAAAAGTCCAGGAAAACGTCAGGCAGACGCGTTTCTAGCTAGTGTCTTAGCTTTCATCAGTGCCGGTTCTCGTTTCTCATAGAGTCTCACAGCTGGGGATATTCAGGGTCCTGAGCATAACTCTGGTCACTCCTTTTGTAGATGTACATCCCCAGCCTCCGCTTTCAGTAGAACTGCCTCATTTCAAATATAAAAAAAATGAAAACATTAAACTATGAAAAAATATGTAACCTTTAATTACCCAATACAATAAGTGCAACAGTAGGAAAAGGGTTGGATAGCAAAATAATTAAATGTACTATTCCCACTCCAGTGAGAGCAACGGTAGGGAAAGTATTTGATAGCAGACGGGCAAACATTACTATTCCTACTCCAAAGAGTGCAACAGTGAGGAAAAGTTGGATAGCTAAGGGGTAAAAATTTGTATTCCTACTCCACTGAATGCAACAGTAGGATAAGTGTTGGATAGCGGAGGGGTACATTTTATGCTCACTCCAGTGAGTGCAACAGTAGGGAAAGTGTTCGAAGGCAGAGGGGTAAAAATTACTATTTCCACTCCAGAGAGTGCAACAGTAGGGAAAGTATTGGATAGTGGACAAAAAAATACTATTCACACTAAAGCACTTATACTAAATATATATTACAAATTAAAAAATAATGAAAATGTATAAACAATATTTTAAAAAGAAAAAGAAAAAATATTAGACATATAAAAAGAACACATAGTATAATACTAATTACATATAACAAAAACCTACACATATTATATAAAAGACAATAATAAATACATTTACATAAAAAATATTTTAAACTAGACAATATTCACAAACACAAAATTTATTAAAACACAAATGCATTTATTTTATTTCCTACCCTATAACACCTCACCAATAACAAAACACTTTTAATTAAATGTATTTACATAATTAATAATTAATTAAAATGATTATTAATAAAAAAAGTTGAATAAACTTTACTGACTCCACACAATTAAACCTATAATATCCACAACACACACCTAAATTAAACTATAAAATTATAAAAAACAATAAAAAATGTTTAAATTAAAAACTTTTAATATTAACAACTAATATATAAATAATTAAAATGTATTTAATACCCACCCTTTATCGCTTTGAAAGTAAAAACAACACATTCAAAAACAAATTACCCAAAATAAGATTAAATAAATTAACATTAATTGACAACTACATATAATTAATTAAACACTAATTACTTCCCACTCTTTACTCCTATAAACACCACAACACACACAATTACCATAATTAATTACCAACACCAGAACCTGGGCTTCTATGGGAATTCACAAGAGTATATTATCAAGGCCCTTATCGCCGCTTTAGCTGAAAAATCCTGCCGCTAAAGCCGCAATAATATTATCGACGTTCTTGACAATATGGCCCTTTGCTGTGTCAAATTGTACTCTTCCTAACATCCAAAGAAATCTGGGCCTTATAAGTGTTTTGGCTCCAAAAACCACCAGAGGAAAAACCTCCCAATTTGATCCAACCAAGGTGCATTTCCACTGAGCTAGTTTCAGGTTTCTCCAACTCAGAGCTTTTCTGCAGCAGCAAATCTCTTTCAGTGGGATTTCACGGAGAAGGAATCAGCCCCATTGAGCTCTTTTCAGATACAGCTTGTAGCTTTGCCCAGCTCAAGGAATCTGATCCCTGAAAAAGTGACTAAGTCTGAATGTAGAAAACTTGACCAATTGAAGGCGCCAAAGGTATCCCTTTGTGCGACATTCAGAATTTTGCCACTTTGAACTTTTCCTGCCTAAACCAACAGTTTCACCTGGATCTTGTTCAACACCTATCTGGTGCAGTGGAGCCGTTCTCAGATACAGCCTGCTGACTTGCCTGCTGAAAGACTTTGACTTCTTGAACTTCCTGAGGCAAAACCACCAGGTTGAATGTGATTGATGTAAAAGGTTGCAAATTCATACCTCTAGTTTCTCTTACAGGATATGGTTTTTTTGGTGTGATTCTGTTCATTAAACTATTCTCCATTTTTATAAATGAGAGTCGGATTTCTATGGTGTTGTGTTTTAATGGGTTTGATACTGCTAAATGGTTTACAAATTGTGTCTGCGTGATCCATAGAGTATAGACAGGGAACATAGGAATGAAGGATTTACTTGTCTTATCTGCTTCCTAAGTGTAAATAACGTGTGATATAAGCCTACCGGTTGTCTCCTTTGGTGGAAGTATGTCTTGATATATATAATATAAAATTGGGCATTTTATTTGTTTCATTTGATTGTAAGATGCTACCAAAACCACTTTTTGGCATGTTGGTAATTTAGGTTGAAAAAAAATGATGCTGTTAATTTCCTTTTACCAAATAAAATTAACAGATATGCGATATGAAATATATTTTCATGAACTCAGCTGAGGTTCATTTCAATGACATCAACAATTCTATCTTGGAATACAAATATTTCACACCTTTTAATGACTTTGCTATATAGCTGACACTAAGGGCCATATTACGATTTTGGCTGCCAACAGCCTGAACTCCGCAGCCACAGTCTCTAGAAGACAGCAGAGCTGGCAGTACTCCAACTGCTGTATTACGAGTTTACTGCAGTGCTTGCGGTGTGGCTGTGGGTATCTTGCAGTGGTGGTGACAACTTTTCTATATATATCGATGCCTGTGTGAGCATCTCGACTGCAATTGTGTTGCATGTACACATATGCACGATACATGTGGAAAAATACTACCTACCCATTGCCAGAGTCTGGCCGATATGTGGGCAGTCCAAGCAATGGGTATATGGTACAAAAAGGACTCACCTATATATCGCCACAAACAGGGTCATAATCCTCAGGGTGAAAATGCTGCTGTGAAGGGGGACCTAAAGAAAGGGATCCACATCAAATTCTGACCGAAACAACAGGAAAGGGGAGAGTGCCGGACCCCAAATCCTTATTTTCCGCCAACTCGAAACTGGCGGTCCGACAGCCAGTGTCAGCTCATCAAAAAGCAACTCGTAATACAGATGGCAGTGAAACTCCCCTGTCACCCTATGGCAGCTGCTTTTCCACAACCGCAACTTCATCTGTCTGTGATGTACTTGCAGTTTCAACTGTTCAGCCATGGTCTTTTGAAATGCAGTTCAACCCGTCTTGTAATATGGCAGTTGGACAACCAAGCTCTCTGCGGTCGGACCGTGGGTATAGTGGTTCACAAACCACCAACCTTGTAATAAGGCCCTTAATGGGTTGACCATACGTTTAAGACCAGGATGCAAGGAAGGATTTCCTTGGGGCATGCTAAGTGAAACAACTGTGAAAACATAAACTTATGGGAGTCCAACACAGGGTGACACTGTTAGTCTATCTTGCTTAAAGCACATGAACAAAGTTTGGGTCATCTGGAACAGTCATCTGTTATATTTATTGTACTACATTGGTAAGTGAGTGTCATTGCCACTGGTATTTGGCATGCCTGCAGGTACCTGAGGTGGCACAAGCATTTGTGACTTCCTAAGAAGTGTATCTCTCAGAGACAAAGTGAGCACGAGTGACTGCGTGAAAAGTACTGTACTGTTTCTACAATCCCTGATAGGACAGGGTTGTCATGTTCGATAGTTGCCAAGACCTTTTCTGTCCTTGGTTGGAGGAGTTTATTTTGGCACTATGAGCTAGCTGGTATACAGGCGAACATATCTGGTGGCGTGTCTGGAATCAGTCTGGACACCAATCCCACAGTTTAAGCTATCTAAACAAGCAGGTCCTACATAGTTTTATAGGAACTACATGACACTTAAAGTTGAAATTACTGTATTTAAGGGAAGAGTAAGAGGGATGGTCAGCCAGGTTGCCCATTTGGGAACTCTGATGGGATTGCCGCAGAGATAGGGTGTTACTTTGGAAATGATGTAAAATGCACAAATGTAACGACTAATATTTAGTTTCAAATTGCAACTGTTCAGGAAAATTCTTACAATTACATTTTAAGTAATAAAACATATTTTTTCCTATTTTATGGGGCATTTCACACATTTCTGCCTAGGAAATTACATGAATTTTGCCCAGGTCTAATTATGATCCCATTATTTGCGATCAAAGCAACCTAATATCAATTAGATCCTACATGCCCCACAATTTATCCCATGTTTTGACCCAAAGCTGTGTGGTTCTTATTCTTGAAAGGTACTCAGTTAATCAATTAGTACATGTCAGATGGACGAAAGGCTTTGTTAGGACTTTGCTATTAATATTAGTATCAGATGGTTGTGTGTTGAAATCTCAGCAAATCAGTAGCAAGTACTTCCCCCTTTTACCCTCCTCTATCAAATTACAGTTAGCCACATCCTCCCTAATGCTACCAATGTAAGAGACAAGATTTATGCATATCACCTGATTCTCTGGAGACCAGCCCAGGTTAATATATACATTCAACATGTCAACCACACCACCTTTGGGCCCCTAAACCAGATCCTCATATGTTATACATTAGACGACAATTTAGCTACCCCCAATTGCTCTAGCCTACATGTCAATGTATAAGAGACGCACAATGTAAGCCCCTCCCCTGGGACAGCCTTTGTGCTGATGTCAGAAGAAACCCATATACACTAATTCCATAGAGGGGCCATGTTTTCTGGAAGCAGCATAAGATGTATTGATCGAAAAACTTCAGCCAGTCCTCGGTCTCTGTTTTCCTAGATTTCAACATGCACCCTTTAGTTTAAAAACATGTTTGTGCAATATGCAGTAAGCACTATGTTATTTTGACTATTATCAGATGTTATTATTATTATTATTATTATTATTATTATTATTATTAATATTATTATTATTATTATTATTATTATTATTATTATTATTATTATTATTCTGTAACAGTTATTTGTGTAAAGGCCATAATTAGTATAATTAGTTCACCATGTCACTGATGAAGTGAAGATAGTTGTATATCTAGGGGGGCGTAAACCTCCATATTTGCCCTTCCTAGCTGTTGCAAATTAGCTGGGGTTGTCTTCCACTTCCTATACAAAGGGGCAGATATACAAGCCCCTTGCGACACTTTTGCACTGCCGTTTCATCACTTTTGTGATGCAGCAGTGGCGTAAAAAATGCAGCCAATTTAGAATGTGCTGCATCTAGGGAGATGCGTCACGTTGTAAAGCCCACCGTCACATTATACCTGAGTCCGGCATAATGTATGCAGGGTGGGCTTTCCCACGCAGGAAAGCCTCCTAAAAGGGACACAGTGAAATCTTCAAGATTTCACTACGTCACTTCTAGAATTCCACTGTGTCAAAACCTGAAGCCTGCTTGAGGCAGGTGTAAGGAGTGATGCAGTGTAGTGGGAATAAGCCTCAAAATGTATTGCTTGAGTTGCTTGAATTGCACTGCATGACATTTGCCCCAAATGATGCCTCAGAATTTCTGAAGCAGTTGTCAATCCTTACGCCATGGTGCGCCGTATTGTGAATACAGCGCATCCATGGTGGCTTAAGGGTTTCTCAGTGTAATGTATGGAAAGTGACACATCTCTACAGATACATCACTTTCTTGTAAATCTGCCCCAAAGTGTTTCCTTTGCATAGTAGTAAAATATTAATAACAAACATGGTCCAATGGGTGCTTAGTTCACAATGTGCATCTTTGTAACAACATTGCGTGTTAGAAAATATATGCCGAGTTTTTCTTAGCAAGTTTTAGTTTAGTGGAATAATTCTAATTAAAGATTTTTATTTTCTGCAAAACATATCGGCAAAATATATTTTTGTTGTAAGTATGTGTGAAATGAATAGGGACATACTTACGATTTTCACTTGCAAGTCATGAAACAATTAAAATCAATTTGCGAAGCATTCGACTGACATCTACGAAGGAAGAAAGAAAACGTCACTTTATACACTGATAGTTTCGTAGTTAATGAAATGTTCTCTTTCGCACTCTCTTTTCTTGCAATAAGGTGTCCATGGGATTGGGGAGAAACATGTTTCAAAAGAGAATATCTAATAGCATCCAGTTTCTTAAATTAATTATTAAACTGATGGCAAAACCACTTTTAAACATACTTGTTCAGTGACCTACTTTTGTATTCAGTACTTCATTGCATGATCTTTAATGGAGAAGAAATAGGGCAAAAACGACCACATAGTTTTTCAGCTTGAAATGATTAGTTACATAGAAGTGTATAATGTTTATCGCAAGGCAAAGAAGCATTACTTTTAGCAAAAGTCTTAGGAATTCTTAAAAGACTCGAAAGGCCAAACGAGTCACACTACACCATAAGGCGTAATTGGAAACATTGTTGTTTGGGTGACAGTTCTACTAGGAAGGCTGCGGCATTGTTACGCCCTCCCTCGAGGATAGATCATAGGACTTTGACTACATCCAATGTGTTAAAAAGGGAGAACTAACACCAGAGGGATTATCCAAACACAGATCAAATAAGGGATACACATACTTTAGCTCTTTGTGCTCAACCAAGTTTTGGGACTGCACACAATCAATCAATCAATCAATCAATCAATCAATCATAGAATTTGTATAGCGCACTACTCACCCGGTAGGGTCTCAAGGCGCTGGGGGGGGGAGGGGTCCGTTACTGCTTGAAAAGCCAGGTCTTGAGTTGCTTCCTGAAGGAGAGATGGTCCTGGGTCAGCCGAAGGTGGACGGGGAGGGAGTTCCATGTCTTAGCCGCCTGGTAGGAGAAGGATCTTCCTCCGGTAGTGGCTCTACGGATGCGTGGTACGGTGGCGAGGGCGAGGCTGGTCGGTCGTAGTTGGCGGGTTGGCGTGTAGAAAGTCTGGAGGTTGTTGAGGTACTTGGGGCCCAGGTCGTGGAGAACCTTGTGTGCGTGGGTGAGGAGTCTGAACGTGATCCTCTTGCTGACGGGGAGCCAGTGCAGGTCTCTCAGGTGGCTGGAGATGTGGCTGTGTCGGGGGATGTCCAGGATGAGTCGTGCGGAGGCATTCTGTATGCACTGGAGTCTTTTCTGTAGTTTGGCTGTGGTTCCAGCGTAGAGGGTGTTTCCGTAGTCCAGTTGGCTGGTGACGAGCGCCTGGGTGACCGTCTTCCTTGGTTTCGGTGGGGATCCATCGGAAGATCTTACGGAGCATGCGCAGGGTGTTGAAGCACGACGATGAGACAGCGTTGACTTGTCTGGTCATCGAGAGGGAGGCGTCCAGGATGAAGCCCAGATTGCGTGCGTGGTCCGTTGGTTTGGGAGTGGTGCCCAGGGCAGGTACAAGACAAGGTACTTCGGTGTAGAGCATAGAACATTCCGTTGTAGACATTCTTGGACACTGCAAGTACAAGGGACTCTAGATCTCTGATAAAATTAAGACAATTCAGAGCTAGGTAAGTGTCAGGAAGATATGAAATAACTCATAGTGATTCAGTCAAGAATGAGAGACAGGGACTCTAGCTCTTCTCTGTCCTCTAACACTATTGGCACTTGTCAGATACAAATATACCTTTACATTTTCACCTTATTACCTTAAAAGCTCATGTCGAAAATTCTCACTGGGGTCCTCCTTCAGAAATGCCCATCCGACCCCCAGGCACTGCAAGAGGTGCGACGTTTGTACATATCTTAATACCATATTGTCCAAGCACACCACATGATGTGTTGCCACATTCTGCATGTCAGTGGAGAAAAGGTGAGGCATAAACCCTGCACAAGGAAGATTGATTACGCAAGTTACGGAATCTAGAAGGTGGTATGTCAACGCTTCTTATACATGTACATTTCAAAGAAACACTGCTTTTACATCACAAACCAGTATGCAAATTCTACATACTGGAGCCAGTCAATAACCATCACTGCAGTACAAGGAGATGAACATATCTGGCAAGTTTGTCTAAGGAACCAAATCAGAGCCCCTCTACAATCATTAATTAAATTGATATCTTGTCACATTCACAAGGCTGCCTATCTTTTCCTAATTTCCCCTGGAACAGCTGGTAAAAATACCCTTTTAGACGGGCATAGTTTTTCACGTATGGAAGACACCAGCAATTGTTTGCAGTTGGCATGTTTGACACTCTCTTTAACAATACCAGACTAAAGAAACAATCATCACATTTGCTAAACTGCTCTGCACTTCGTTAGATATATCTGTTTCAACGTTCTGACATAAATCACACAGCTCCAACTTTATTCTTGAGATGATGTAATAAGACACTAAAGAATGACGAACCGCCTCTTGTTATAAATAGGGGGCAGCAAATACCTAAGGAAGAAAGATAGGTCCAATCATAAAAGAAAATATTCTGATAAATCCTTACAAAAAGAAGCTACAAGCCAAGAAGCAGATGATTAAATGTGTCCCATATATTTTTTTCATCTCTGGAGTGCCTTTCTATTGCCCTCCCAAACCTGACACTCATTTTTGTAAGGTCTTACCTTCTGCTATTAGGCCCTATAATGTACATCATGCTGACTTTTTGGTGCTGGGCAACTGTAACCTACATGTCGATGATCCTAGCTGCAAAGCTGCTGAACAGCTATTAGAAGCCCTGTCTGATCTCAACCTAGTTTAAAGGGTATAATGCCGGCCCTACGTTAGATGTCATTTTTGTAACATCCCTTCTTTAGAAGTTGGACCCCTAGTTCCTCAGGCTTGGTTGGACCACTACATAATTCCTTTTTGTCTACAGCAGTCTCTACCACAGGACCCCAAAATGAAGAAGGCATCTTTATACCGCTCTTGACACTCTGTATCTGATAAAACTTTAATTATGGCCTGCACATTAGATATGGTCATCCAGTGAGTAGACATTGGTATGGCTGTCACCTTTTTCAATTCTGACCACAAGGTGAATCTTGGTAAAATAATATCATTGAGAAGAATAATAGCAAAAGGAGTTCCACCTCAGGTCCATGGTTCTTTGCCATGCTGAAAACTGAAAAATCGAAGTGTAAAAATTGAGAGAGGAAATTGCAATGTAATCTAATTGAAGAAGGCAAGCTTACTCTTAAACAGTTCAGATTTTTTTTTAAACCATAGCCTGTCTGTTCACTAAACAAATTGATAATGCAGAAAACGCTCAACGAACAATTTCTAAATTGTTAACTCCTTTTTAAATCCTGCAGGAAATCAATCTACACCATCGATACATGAGTTTGTTGATAATTTGAAAGACTTTTTTTCATGGTAAAGCTTTTATTATCAATTCTAAATTCACAAATGATGAAGAAATTGTTCCCATGATACATCCATCTGATTAGCAGACTTCGAACCCTCAACTACCTCTTTAGTGAAGATTTTGCCCACTGCACATTCTCAAACTGGCAGCCCATTCCATTCACCCGCGGACCAATTCTCTTTTTAAACTCTCCCTTAATCCAGGCTCAGTGCCATTATGTTGGGAAAAGGTGCTAGTACTTCTTCTTAAAAAAACAATAACTTGGACCTGTCATACCCAGTCAACTATAGTCCTATTTTTCTTTACCCAATTTTGTGGCAGATGCTGGAGTCTCTGGTCACCAAATTACTACATGCATTGAGGTGACTAAAGTTTTAGATCCTTTGCAATGTGGTTTCCCTGCTGGCTTCAACTCTTAGAAGTCACTGATTTTATTAAAACCCAACTTGACGTGGGCATAAATTCTATAGTCATTTTGCTAAACCTATCTGCAGCTTTTGATACAGTGTTGCACGAAATTCTATTGCCGCGACTGCAAAAAGGCGGCAATAGTTGGCAGTGCTTAAAAATTACTCAAATCTTTCCTTTCCACCAGCACTATATCTACCCCCTTTTACCTTGGGTTACAGAGAGGTCAATTGTGAAGTGCCACAGGGATCTGCCCTTAGCCTCATTCTGTTAAACGTCTATGTTGGCGCCCTTTCTGTCATCGTACAATCATTGAATTCAATGTGGTGTTGTATGCTGATGACACTCAGTTGATGTATGCCTTCAAACACCTGGATGACTCTGTCAGAGCTAACTTCCTAGGCTGCTTATCAGCAGTTGCTGACTGGGTGCATAAAACCTGTCTCTGCTTGAACTCGGAAAAGTCAGAGATTCTAATATTTAGTACATCTTCTATATATTATCTGTCCTGTATGTGACCCACAGAACTAGGTCAACCCTCGGCACTTACTACCACTGCAAAAACTCTGGGGGTAAAATGAGATAATGCATTAACTTTGAAGCCACACATGAAAGCCACCCAAGGATTCTGTGTTTCTCTATTGAAATCTTTAAGAAAGATGTTTACATTTTTGCCCAACCATACTTAAAAAATCATCACCCATGCTTTAATTACATAAAGACTGATTATATCAATGTACTGCTTTTCAAGTGTCCTCGAGAATTGATTAACAGATTACTGAGGGTGCAGACTGCAGCAGCAAGATTGGTTCTGAACATTCCAAAACATCAATGAATATGGAAGGACCCTCCACTGTCTACCTGTTAGCCAAAGAATACAATTTTAAACTCTCAAGATCATGTTCAGGGCTACTCTCCCAGCATACATCTCACAGAGTACCTCGAGCTGGTAATCAAAATGTGCTATTCATCTCCAAGATCAATACATCAAGATCAGGAGGCCGTTCTTTCAATTTGTTAGCCCCAAAACCTTTAAATCTTCTCCCTGAACATATTAGGAGTATAACATCAGAGGCCACCTTTAAAACCCTCCTAAAGACACATCCATTTAAAGAGATTTAATTGGGCCTGCTCAGTATAGTCCCTGAGGGTTCTGTTCTCTTGCTTCTTGCCACAACTCAGCGCAGGAGTGCTCCTGCTGGAGCAGCTGTCACACTCTATAAATCTTGGTCATTAATTCATTCATTCATACAACAGAACCTTAAAAAGGCATAGATCACGAGCAGTACAATCTCTTATGGTGATACATCTACTGACATGCCTGGCAAATAATTAAAAAGGTAGAAACTGCTGTCATGTGAAATGACATACAAGTTTGAGATAGGAAGAGGAGTTTTTCTCTGCAGTTGTACAATAAGGCCCTTTCATAAGAAGAGATGATAAAAGTTCATAGGTATCTATCTCCCAACCAAGTTGGAGAATGTTTCTACACAGGAAAGAGAATAAATGGCATTTGAAGTTCATATGAACTAACAGGAAATCCTGCTAATGAAATTGGTCGAAAGAGTGGAATTGTATCAATGGGGCCGATTCACATAACTAATCTGAGACAAAATCCTAAACGTAGTACTTATGGTATTCACAGAAGACATTTAGTAGTGGTAAAGTTAGGATTTTGTCTTAAATTAGGATTTTGTCTTAAGTTAGGATTTTGTCTTAAATTAGGATTTTGTCTTAAATAAAACTTAAGTTAAACTTAAGTTAAATTTAAGTTTGTCTTAAGTTTTGGTCTTAAATCAAAATCCTAATTTAAGACAAAATCCTAATTTAAGACAAAATCCTAACCTAAGACAAAATCTTTACTATTACTAAAAGTCTTCTGTGAATACCAAAACTAGTAAGTTTAGGATATTGTCTCTGATTAGTTCTGTTAATCGGCCCCTATGTTGTTTCTACTTCCAAAGCCATATCTCTTTAGAGATATAGCCCCAGAGAAATCTGACCTGAGAGGCCACTTTATACCATTATGTTTCCCCTGCCAATAACTCGATCCTTTCTGATTACATTTTGTTTGAATATAATCTATTGCATTTCTTTCATGAGAGTACAGGAAAGTAAGATAGTACAGCGGTAGCACTGATAAAGTATGGCATTTTCACATCTGTTATCTATACATGATCATACAAATGAAGAAGATAAATCAGGATAAAGCATAGCATGACAAGGATGTTAAATACAGCTGTACAAAGATACCTCTCCATGACAAAAGTTTGCTAGAATTACAGCTCTACCCAGTCTTATCCGGCAAAACAAAACCCGTGTGGTAGGGTACCTATGACAATGAATTGACAGGTGAAAAGGAATTGGGCGCGTCAGGATGCTGACGAGAGTGCATCTAGCAGGACAGGTGTGGTGTGTCCCGGGCAATAGGTAATATCCGAGTCAGAAGGAGCGTTAGAGTGAGGGGGAGCCGGACGGTTAGGGTACTACTGTATGGAAGAACATGTGCAGCATTTGTCATCGTCCCTCATTCTCAGGGTGTGTCTCTTATGTTATACCCATGAGTGTCGCGCTCATCCCAGGGGGATATCTACAATTGTGCACTCAATGTCGTCCTACAGTCACCCAGTAAAGCTCAAGAAAGAATCAATACCCAATATCTTTTGCTCATAAAAATAAACAGCAAATAAGAACTTGTGAAAATAGGGACTGAAAACTAACACCAAGGAAAAAATAAAAAATTAAAAGCTTTTATTAAAACAAATGGGAAGGGGATATGGGCAGGGGTAAGTGTATACATTTGTCGTGCCTGTAGTGGGTGTCGTCCAATGCTACGCACAGCGGCTGCAGCGTTGGTGGCGGGGGGGGGGTCTTCAAAGAGGGTCCCAATCCGGAGGGGGCGGGTGAGAGGAGCAGGTAGGCAGATTAGGGGAGGGGGGTCAGGCGCTGTTCAGAGGGAGGAGCTTTTAAGTAATCCCACCTTGTAGGCACACTTGGTGAAAAGCATCCAGGGTGTCGTCCCAGGTTTGAGATATTGAATACACGCGGAGCCCCGCTGTTTCTTCCCTACGCATGGCTACACTTTCTGCCTGTGCCCAATTATCAAATGAAGTGCGCCAGTGCATGGCCTGTGGAGGTTCACCATTCTTCCAGCGCTTGGTAATAAGCCACTTTGCTGTTATTAAACCAAGGTCCCAGAATCTAGCCTGGGCTTTCGACTGTTTCGTCCGCTTATACAGGCCCAACAGACAAGCCTCCCATGCATGTGGTAAGCTTTCCCCCGTGGCTGCCGCTAGAGAGGTCGATACTGCTGACCAGTAGTCGTGTAGAAGTGGACATGACCAGAGCATATGTAAAAAGTCTGCATCCACTAACCTACACCTGCGGCACGCCATTGTGTCAAGGTCAAAGTAGCGGTTTATTTTATCCGGGGATAAATACGCGTGGTGTATAATGTAGTATTGGATAATTTTGAAGCAGGAGTTGCGCGGGACATTCAATGCTTCAGCCAACACCCTTGCCCATTCTTTATCGGTCCAGTCTCGTCCCCTATCTCCAGTCCATTTGTCGCGCAAGTGCTGTGGGGAGAACTGAGTATGTGTATGCAGGGCCTGCGCTATCCAATGGACAATGTGGGAACCATTCCCCATCACATGCAGATACTGTATCAACAAGTGGGTTGGTAGTTCTTCTGAGAGGTCGCCCCAGGCCTGCAAGAGTAAGCGTATTATCGGCACGTGCGTTAGGAATTGACCTACGGGTAGCCCCGTGTTGGCCGCTAGTGTCTTGAATGGTAGTAAAGCACCTTCTGCGAATAAGTCCCCCAGTCCCTCCAGATCAGCTCATGTCCAGCTACTCAGTGCTGCCTCCGTGAGAGCGCCGCCTTCCCAGGGCATCCCTAGCAATGGCAAATTCGGAGCGTATGGTTTAATGGAGCTCATGGGTTTCAGACTCCTCATGTAGCACTTCCGCGCTTCCGCTAGGTGTATTTGCTCTGGGCATCGGGCTTTAGCTAAAGGGTGGACCAGCGCATGAACTTGCGCCGTCGTCATAACCGCGTCCTCCGTAGCAGTGTCTTCCAGATTTTTCCCACTCAGCCAGTAGGTCACCCCCTGTAGCTGGACCACCAGGTAATAGAGTTCCTGGTTGGGAACCGCCAATCCACCATTCTCCGCCGAGGCATACAGTGTCTTTAGCGCAACCCTTGGCTGCCCCTTGTTCCATATCAGTTGTCTGGTTAGGGTTTCTAATCCTCAGAACATTTGGGTCGGTGAATAAACAGGAAGATTGGCATAGAAGTATAGCAGTTTAGGCAATGCTATCATTGCCTAAACTGATTAGGCTTGGGACATTGAGTGGGAGGGAGTTCCAGAAAGTTACCTGAGCTGTGAGCGATGTAACCGCCCGTACTAGATTGCCATCCAGCAGGTCAGTGGGGTTTCGGTATATGTGCACTCCCAGGTATCGGAAGGTGGTCGGATACCAAACAAGTCATTCACCCAGTACCACTAGGTCACATTCTGGCGTTCCGGCAGCAATGGAATATACACCTGATTTCGCCCAATTTAAGCCCCGACATCTCCCCGAATGCGCGAAATATATCGGTAAGCACTTGTGGGAAACAAGTCAGGTCTCTAATGTAGAGGAGCAGGTCATCTGCGTACAATGACACTGCATGCAGCCCGTCGGCCAAAAGGATGCCCCAGTCCGCGCCAGAAGCTGGGAGCTGTGTTGCTAAGGGTTCCATCATGAGTGCGAAGATTAAGGGAGAGAGGGGGCACCCCTGTCTAGTACCTCTGCGCACTCAAACTGAGCCAGAGAGCAGTTTACCCGTGCAGACGCGCACTGCAGGCTCCTGGTACAGGAGTTCCACCATCTGGAGAAAAGCATCTCCCAAGCCAAACTTCTCCAGCACCATCTTCAGGTAGGGCCACTCTACAGAGTCGAACGCCTTCTCCAGGTCAAGGACCAGGCACCCCGAAGAGGGCCATCGGATCACAGCTAGACTCTGGACTCTGAGCAGGCGTCTGATTTTATACGATGTGCTGCGAGTTGGCACAAAACCGTTCTGGTCAGTGTGCACTAAGGCAGGCACCAGGGGAGCCAGTCGTTGGGCCAACGTGGACGCCAGGATCTTATAGTTGGTGTTGAGGAGGGCCAGTGGTCTATACGAGCCCAGACTAAGCTCGTCTCTGCCCGGTTTCAGGAGAGACACTAAGTTCGCCTCATTCAGGGAAGGCGGAAGGGCAGAATCTGCAAGTGCTGCCCTATACATGCGCAGCAGTTCGGGAATAAGGATAACGGAGGGAGCTTTGTAGAACTCCTCGGGTAATCCGTCAGGTCCCGGGGTACTTGCTGTTGGAGAGGGAGAAGATAGCTGTCCGTAGTTCTTCCGACGTGAGCGGTGCTCCCAAGTCTCCACATTGCTCATTAGTGGTTACTGGCAGGGGCAAGGTCAATAAACATGCCAAGATGTCGTCGGCTGAGATTCGCAGACAAAAGCGATAAAGGCCCTCATAGTGTGACGTGAAGGCCCCGCAAATAGCCCTCTGTGTGTAAACAATGGTGTCTGGAGCAGTGTGGATAGACATTACCGGCGTAGTCTGAGCTTCGTGCCTGATCAGCCATGATAGCAATTTACCAGGCTTGTCACCTAGGTGATGTGTTTGCGCCGAGTGGGCAGCATAATTTAGATTCTTCAACCTGTCCAGCAGTTGTGTATGCCGTTCTCTGGCTGCCAGCAAAGCCCTGTCATCTCCCCCCGCTGCCTCTCGTTCCCCTTTCAGCAGGTCAGATTCGACCTGTGTCAGTTCCGTCTCCACCTGTTTCTGCATTCCCGCCTGCATGCCCAGACAGCGGCCCCGGGCGACTACTTTAAACGCATCCCATTCCAATTGCGGGGCAGAGGCTGTGTCATTGTTTTCTTCAAAATACTGCAGTAGGCGGATCGATAGTGCCTCCCTGTACGGGGCATCCAGTAAGACGTCTGGTTGAAGTCGCCAGGTTGGTATCCGTGGGTGGGGGCATTCCCAAGCAAAGTCAAGGGTGTGAGGATTGTGGTCAAAGTGAGTGCGGCCGAAGTAACTGGTGTCTGTGAAATGGGGAAGTAGGTCGCTCGTCATCATGTACCTATCTAATAGGACGTGGAGTGTGTGGGCACCTTAATAATATGAATATACCTTTTCGTGGGTGTTACGGCTGCCCCAGGCATCATGTAAGTCCCACTGCACCGCCCAGTCTGTGAGTGCCCTCATTGCCCCTGCTACTGGTGCGCTGGCTAGGGAAGGAAATGATCAGTCTAGGGCAACATCTAAGACAGCGTTGTAGTTGAGCCCAAGCAGAAGCGGTACTCCATGCCATGGAGCTGGCACCGTAGACAGCTGTGTAAAAAAGTGGCCCTGGCCAGTGTTACGAGCATATATGGAAGCGAGGACTATAAACTGTCCATCCAATTTACCATGGAGTACTACATATCTACCCTCTGTGTCTACCTTGCAGTGGGAGAGTGCGAAGAGGACCCCAGGTCGTATCCAGATCAGCGCCCCCGTGCGAATGCCGAAAGTCCTGTAGCATGCAATTGTCCCCGCCACCTGTTGTGTAACGTGAGCGCCTCTGGGCTGGTCAAATGAGTCTCTTGCAATAGCGCAATTTGGACATGATGTTGTTTGAGGTATGAATAAATCTGGTAACGACGCGAAGGCGTATGCATCCCTCGCACATTCCAGGTACAAAATTTAATCGCAGCCATTACATATCTGTTTTCCCATCCCTCCCCTTAGCCATCTTCCCCCAGCAACCAGCAGACCCGCACAAAATGGCAAACACCCACACACTGCATCTAAGTATTGTCGCACATGCCCGTATGTTCCAAAGAAAATATCGGAGAAAGAAAGAGTCAACCAACCCTGTAAACAAGGGAAACAAAAACACAATGCCAAAAGGTTGACAGCAAAACATGTTTTCGTCCAAACGCTTCTATGAGCTAAAGGGTCCTTGAGTTCAAGGGGGGTGTGCCGAGTGCCTGGCTCTGTCTTTACACAAGCATCTTGTGTTCAGGTTGAGGGTGCCTCCCCCACAGGCACTTTTCGGCAGTCGGCCCAGCTCCAGCGATGGCTCCCAGTGTATGGGGTCCCGGAGCTCCAGGGTCCAGAGTTCAACCACACTACAATGTCCTAGGTTGGGTCCCAGTGCAGCACTCACCTCCAGGGGTCCGTCCACCCCTACAATGTTGCCCCATGGCTCACCAGCGGTATGCGCACTCATGTTGCACCTGCATGGAGAGAGTCAGATTCGCACCAGCACTAGCCCTGGATCCGGTTGCCCCTCCATAGGCAGAGCAGCGTCGGCAGTGCCTCAATGGAGATATAGCAAAACAAAAGTCTAGCTGGTAACAAGAGTTCCCAAGGTCAGATGACAAGGGGCCAAGTGGTCAGTGGACAAAGTCAGCAGTATGCAGGGTAACATCCGGCAGGTCCGCCAAGATTTCTGAGTACGGTATTCCATAAATGCGTTCATCGTCGCTTGTGACTGCGCGAGGGCTGGCCTCCAGGTCTTGATCTGCTTCCAATGATCCGCTGATCACCGCCACCATTCGAAGAGCCTCCTGCTGTTCGCTTTGCACGAGTTCGGGTGTGGGACCCACCTCCGTCCTCGTATTTGTCAATTTTCTGTCGTCGTCGGTGGCATCTCACCAGGACCCGTGTATACGACCGAGTCAAGACAGGCCTCAACTGCCTCGGGGGTATTGAAAAAATGAGTCTTTTCCTGGGCCACCACACGCAGGCGTGCAGGAAAGAGAAGGGAGTATTTCAGAGCTAGGCGGCGGAGGCGTTGTTTCACTGCCAGGAAAGATTGTCGTTGGCGTTGGACTTGAACTGTATAATCAGGTTAAGAACATGATCTTTGTGTTCTCGACGCTGATGTCCGACAGTTTCCTAGTCTCCCTCAGAATAGCGTCATGATGCCGATAGTTAAGGACGCGTATAAGCATGGGCCTGGGGTTGGATCCCACGGGAGGAGGTCGCGTTGGCACCCGGTGGGCCTGTTCCACCACAAAATGTTGAGAGAGGGCACCCTCAGGTAATAAGTCCATGAGCCAGCGTTCCATGTGCTCCGCGGCCTCTCTACCTTCCCATCGTTCCGGCAGTCCTATGATGCGGATGTTGTTTCTACTCGTCCTCCCTTCCGCGTCCTCCGCGCGGTCCTCCAGGAATTCCACTCTGTTGAGGAGGTCTTGAACATGCTGGTCCATTTGTTTGATCTTGGGTGTGGTATCAGACATGGCGTCTCCAAGGCAGTCGTCCGTTCCGATAGTTTCTTATGATCAGCTCGGAGGTGCGTTAAGTCAATAGCCACACTATGAATTTTCATCTCCAGAGACGTACGAGTCAGTTGCAATGACTCCTCCAGGCGTTCCATCGCCGCTAGCATCGTATCCAATTTGGAGGCAGTTAGGTCCGGCTCGGCAATCTTCGCCATCTTGCCCTTCACTTGGGCGCCGCTAGTGCCAGCTCTCGTCTTGGTTCCCCCAGACATGTGCAGAGCGGTATGGTCGAGCCGCCAGTGTTTCCGTGAAGGCCTCCCAAAGCCCATATGAGGACACAGCGCGCTGCGGGCTGGTGAATATCAACTTCAGGGGGATGCGGGGCGACTCCTCCACCGCCCCGTGTTGGCAACACCACTACCCACCAGAATTACCGGTCGCAGTTGAGGAGGGGGGAGAGGGACAATGTACACTCTCCCCGCCTGGAGTCGGCGCTAGTTGGTGTGTGCAGATGGCAGGCAGTGCGTCGTCGTGGGGGCCAAGGCGGGGGTCACAGTCCGGCCACAGCAGTCCCTTCAGGGCAGCCACCCGTGTGGTAGGTGCTAAGCACCACAGCACGCACGGCAGAGTGGATGGCGACCGCAGTTTTATTGCACTTCGCCCCATAGCATTTCCACCAGTCGCACCAGAAGAGAAGTGTCTCACCAAGTGGGGAGCGGTGAGCGTCAGAGTCCCAGTGGGACAGGTGGTGGTGTCTCCTCGTCCACTCCAGGTACCACTTATGGGGGACAATTGGTAGCTATAGGGGACCCCTTTGTCACACCCACTGAGGGTACCCTCCAGACGTGGGCAGAGTCCAATGTCCTCTGGGCAGCAGGGCGCGGCGTCTCCGTGGGCTCCCCGCAAAGTCCCTCGACAATGCCCAAACCAAGGGCCCACAAAAAAGTGCGTCAGCAGCGGGGCCTCCCGGGGGTGTGTGGTGTCAGGTCCTGGGGAGCGCAACAGGCGACCAATGGTGGCAGCGCAGCCTACCACGTTGTAGTCCCAGCAGGCCGCTGGCTGCGCAGCTCACTCCCGGGGCATTTTACCAGGAAGGGCCTCCTCTAAGTGTGTCAGAGTCTGGAGGGGTAAAAGTCTGTGGCCGCACAACAAAGCCACCAGGTCCCGTACCGCAAGGGACTCAGCTCCAAGCCCCACAGACACAGCTCTGGCCCAGCTGCATTCCGGCCACTTTGTCAGCCGGGGAGGGGGCAGATGTGTGCAGGGATGCCGCTCCGGCCAGCCAGCCACTTCCAATATGCCTCCCGGGCTGTCGGGGCCCAGCACACATCCTACCGTGGCCGCAGTCGTAATCAGGGCGTCGCCACGGATCCTGAGGCCTTGATGCTTCACGACTTCACTCCCAGCAGTTGGACCTTGTGGATGCGGCTCAACCCTGGTCTCGTGTAAGCAGACGTGCCGGCCGGGGGAGCTTGCTGGGGGAGGCGCCGGGTCTCAGTCGGCTCCGGGTCACTTGCAGGGTCACAATCAGCCCCAAATTCAAGAGGAGGGCCGGGGATCATCTGCGTGAGCTCCTCTGTAGATGTGGGCCAACACAGAGAAATGAGGCGGAGAAACGGCCTGCGGTCGGGGAGCTTAGCACAGAGCTCTATCCGGGCACGTCCGCCGCCATTGCGTGCTTAGGCACACCCCCCAACTCGATCCTTTATGATCATCTGTAAAACTATCTGGAGGACAGGTTACGTAATAATGATATACATGAGGCGTAAGCCAACTTGAAGGCAGTCACATCAATGCTCAATGCCGATGCTGAAGCATAGCAAAATTATAAAACAGAGTTCACTTTAGAGGAAATATACAGGAGGTGCTATCCAAATAATGTGCAGAATTCCCTGAATGTATTAACATCTGCAAGAATGAAAAAACTTGAGTCAATACTTCTACAACATGATCGTCCATTATTCTTGTATGAACGCATTGTAAGAAATAATTTACAAGAAAAAGCCGGAGTACAGTGTTAAGCCAAATTTTGCAACTCTGTGCTCTGACATTTTCAAAACGCAGAGAAGCATGGTATTTAGAAAAATACGGCACACCATTGCATTTCCCCTAACGCTGGTGCTGAAAATGCTGCCTAGCGCCATCGCGGGCACCGTTGCACCATGTTGCAAAGGTGCCTGCGCTGCAGGGACGATTGTTTATGTGCAGCAAGTAAATCTTCCAGTACATAAACAATCAATATTGGCGATTTTCTCTTTCTATGTGTGTTGCAGAATGCAGCACACATGGAAAGAGCAAAAAACGAGGAGAAATTAAGAATTTTTCTTATTATCGCCATTCTAAGACCAGGTATTACCTGCCATTAGTTTTTGGCGCTGCCCCAGCCTTGTAAATCTGGAGCAGCATCAAAAAGCAGCGGGTGTGACGGGTAAACGCCCACAGCAGCACCCATTGCCTGCCCATTTGCCAAAGCAGACTGCTGGGGTAAAGGTCATATTTACAAAGTGGAGTCAAGCCACGTTAAGTGGCTTAGCGCCACCTTGTAAATATGGGGAATGGCACAATGCCACCCTAGCTCCAAAAAAGTGATGGTCCGGTGCCGTTCGGTGCTTGCAAATATGCCCCCACTTTAAATGTGGGTCATGATAGATGTGCTGTAAGATCGATTAAATTCCACAACTAGGGGCTCTGCTATCAGGTGTGTGTTATTCATCTAACGTTCTACTAAGAAAATAGTCCCACTGGATCTTCTTTTCGTGTAAACATGTGTCCAGTTTGTTTTGCTCTGTAGTTCAGAATTGCCTGATAAACTAAGCGCTTCTCTTCCTCTCAGGTAGTTTGTGTGTTTCAGCAAACAAAAAAAGTGATCAAAAAGGCCAACAAGTGCCATAAATGAATTCTATTGGAGACATACTCATTTTGCTAGGAACTCCAAAGCCACTATGTACCTATTTACACAAACCCAAGATCCGGCATTAGATGGAAAGAGAAGAAATACCCCCAAATCAGGCATTCGTGAGGCCCACTATAAACTACAACCTCTCCCAGATGTTTAAGTATAATTGGTTGCAATGCATACACATCATTATCTTGCAAACACCCTGCAGCCCCATGGCTGTCACTCAATGAGATGCGGACCACAGTGCATAAGTCAACCAGTGGTTGGCATATACGTACGATAACATCCCTTTCACATACTAGAGCCTCAAAAATGGTCCTTTCGTTTTAGTGAAAACTGTTTGGACCCCTAAAGGCCAGAATTAGGGAGGTAACAGCACTGAAACCCCATACTTGCAATACACGAGACTCTCTTGCCCCGGGATAGGTAAACGACATTCTTGCACTGTCTAAGAACGTGCACTTTTTTAACAGCATTCTCCCTGCTTGTCCTTTTCATGGGATACAAGCGCACAAAGATCTTTACACTACAAATTTGTGAGCACCAATTTATTGACATCAGAATTTTCCCCAAATGATGCACCATTCGGGTAGGTTGCACAACTCTGAGCCATATTTCATGAAATATGTTCTTGTGAATTGCCCAGCTGCCACCTTCCTCTCAATACAGGTTTTTTTCTGCGCTCACAAAGAAGTTCCCAAAACAGTGACAGAATATACTTAACGCTTTTATGTGTACAGGTGCACATCATATGAATAAAGGAATAAAGGAGCACGCTGCAGAGTGGAGCTGAACACTAAAACAGTGTCAATCACAGAAAAGAAAATTACTATCATTTTTGAAATACACTGTTCAGCACTCTAGCATCAAAGTGAATAACGAAACATATAGGATCACATTAAACATAGCAAAAATAATGAGCCTAAAACAACTCTTTAGATTCTAATATTCCCCAAGATCAAAGGACGAATTACAGAAAATTGAAATGCCTTGCATTTGTAAGATGCTCACTGAAATCCAACTTTCTTTTATTTAAAAGTGGTGTCCAAAGAAAGGATGAGGTATAAAGTAGTCCAAAGTACATTTTTTCCATCCAGTTAGGTAGTGTTAGGGCTGAAATGGAAAAGTGTGGCTCAGTAGCAAAAAGTTGGAGTGCGAAAAATAAAGCAATGAGCTTCGTTTTACTTAGTGACTGAGCGATGGCAGTACGGGATTTGTGTTAATGAGCAAACGATTAAGCTGTACCATGTTAAAGAATGGAAAAAATAGTAAAACAGGACGTTGTCAGAAGATTGTGATAGAAAAAAAGGAATGTTGTCATGTTCGTGAATATTGCTTGTTGCATTAGTAGACATGTGGATGCTCTAGTGTAGAGCTATGCAGGATATGTAAGGTAACTTCATCAATTAGATCTGGTTCACATTTTGGGTCAACCCATCTCCACAGAGATGAGATGTAATATATGGGGTCCAACAGTTTGCCAAGGAATTAGACCTACATATATAGGTGCCACAACACTGCAACGATACACTGAGTTGCTCAGCCAGCTACTCCACATGGAAAAATTCAAGGGCCCAATTTATAGAGGTAAACAGAGGCGAAAGTCTAACTTTACGTCTTTCGGTATTCACAAAGGGCCTTTGCGAGTAGTAAAGTAAGACCCTTTTTCTCAGTTTAACTTAAGTTTTGATCTTAAATTACTAGACTTTGGTCTCAGTTAAACTTAAGACCAAAATGTAAAAGGTCTAACTTTGATACGCGTAAATAATCTTTGTAAATACCGAAAGTTGCAAAGTAAGACTTTCATTTCAGTTTACCTTTGTGAATTGGGCCCCAAGACCGCAGGTACCTCTACTGGGGGTGCATCATGGAGGTCCGTGGCCTCAGGAATCCATTCCAACATGTTTTCAGGGAAATTAAAATCTCATGTTTTTGCAATTTCAAACGTGTTTTGATTTTGTTTATAATCCATCGCATATAACGTCACTTGGCTTCTCTGGTAAACAAACCCCTGTTATCAATATTCATGTAAGAGAGTGGTGGCTTGACAGGTGTAGCTGTGGTAGTAGGAAAGCTTCAAAGATGAATTAAGGGTACGCATTCTCGAAGAAGCGCCCGGTGTAGCTGGAAATGCATTAGGGATGATAATAGAAGGGGCTAGGCATACTCCATGAAAATAATCAAAGGACCTTGTTTACAAGGAATTAATGCAGAGCGGTGATGCAAGCCATTTGGCTGCGCCACGCTGAGTTGATTCCGAAGCAAAGGGATGTGTCATATTTACAATGATATGATGGATCCCTTTGCTCTCCCCTGCACTGGCCACAATTAGCTGTCATGTGCCAATGCAGGCACCTTTGCACCATGGCACAAGGGTGCCTGCATCACAGGGATGATTGTTTTTGTGCAGGAAGGGACGCCTTCCTGCACAAAAACAATCACAGGTGATGAATTATTCATTCATACATGTATAGAAAGAGGAAAAAACTAGGTGAATTGAAAATATTTCCCCTTGTTGCACCTCCCTACACCTCCCCTGGGTAGGCGTAGCAATCTGACAAAGGTTTCCGATTTCTCATAAATCCGGAAATGTGGCAGAATCCATGGGAGGTGCGTGGGAACACCCACAGCAACACCCATGGCATGCCCTTTCTTGCAAAATGTTGTGTATAAAGGGGCCATATCTGCAAGGACAGGGTGGCTTTAAGTGTTCTTGTACCTTCTACCTGTGCGTCACAAAAAGTGTCGCATCGGTGGCACAAGGGGCTTGTAAATAAACCCCTATATGTATTACAAGAGGCAAGAACAGAACGGAATGCATATGATTTATGGTTTACAAATTAAGAAAGGAAAGTCACCCAATTAAGTGAAGAATTGTACCTTTTAATTTAAACCAGGAATGGGAAAAAACAATAAACATACATAGAGACCTTTGAGTACCAAGAACACAATCCAGTGAATGAGAAATATGCTATACAGTTCCAGTGGTACCATAAACTATGCTTCCAAAAAGCTGACCTGGCACAATGCAGTGTAATTTCCAAAATGATATGAAAGCTATGCCCTTGATCTTTGGCACCTTTTTTATGTTCAACAGTGCTCAGTGTACGTGCAATGATGCATGCTTTATTAATAACTGCAATCAGAGGAATTATTCAAGATTGTCTATATAAGATGTATAAAAACCATAGTATAATGAATGTGTATCTTTCAAACCTTTGTTATATTACTTGAGATCATTGCTTTAGATTGCATTGTTTAGATGTAAAAAAGCTGATCAGTATTGTATATTAACTTACCCAAAAGACAAACTTGAATAGTAGTAAAGTGATGAGTTGTGTTAGGGCTCTGAAAATCACAGTATGCTTGAGACAAAGCCCTCTAATGGCTAAACTGCTTCAAGTGCGCAGAAGGGCAATTTGTCCCTTCTGAGAGAGGTCAAAGCCTGGTCATGTCAGAAAAGATGTGGATGGATTAATTCTTGTTGCAAGACCTATACCAAAATCGGCTCAAGATCATCCTCAAAATTCCCATACATACTGAGTTGCTCATCACACCTGCAACATGGTTGTGGAAAGCCACATATTTAAGCTTAAAGCACAATTACATCAGAAATCCTTCAATCAGAATTTTCTAGACCACCACAACATGCACTGTACTTCCTGGTCAGGCAGACAGCTTTGCTCATTGGCATTCAGTTGCTAGATCCTTTCCAGCCATATTGCATTTCTTGGTGTGGACATGACCACAAAAGGATGGGGGATAAGACTTCATGTGGTACTACTCAGATGAGTTTGTTCCTAAGCACCAAGCTCTGTGGTTTAGTTTGGATGAGCTGGGTGAAGGCTTTAAGCAACCATGGATGACATACATTAGGACGCCTTTTACCATTTATGAAGGAGATGAAATACACCCATTAATAGTATCAGACACGAAAAAACAGCACCCCACAGGTGGCGGCCATCTCTGTCCATGAGCCATCACTGGAAACTGGAACGTTGGTTTCACTCACAGCTTTCCTTTCTTTCACATGAAACACTGTGACATTTGGTGGCCTTGTTAAGGGTTAAAATGACTCCTTGATCTATGCATTGATGTCGTGTTAAGGGATTCTTGCCCACATGCATCAAGCATTTTTGGAGTCGCAAACGGTGCGATTCCTTAAAATCGGCCGTTTGCGATTCCAAAAATGCTTTTTGAGATGCATCATTTGTTTCTGTTGAAAATCGCTATTTTTGCGATTTTCAAAAATGCAATTGCATTTAAGGAATCGCAATTTTGCGATTCCTTAAATGCAATGCATCATTCTTAAAAAAATTGTGATTTAAAGATTGCAAGTGCAAATTACCACGAGGTTGAACCTCGTGGTAATTTGCGAAATTGTTTAAAAATGCACAAAAATGCCTTTTTTAAACTGTTAAGTTACATACACACATGTCCTTAGGACATGTGTGTATGTAACTTATAGGTAAAAGTGCATTTCATGGGTGCAGGGGGGGGTCATTTGGACCCACCTCTCCACCCTTGAAATTGATTGATGAATTGCGATTTCAAATTGCGAATTCGCAATTCCCATTCATTCCTATGGGCATTTTGGCCCATAGGAATGAATGGGAATTGCGAATTCGCAATTTGAAATTCGCATTTTCTATGCGATTTTGTAAAAATTGGGAGAAAAATGATGCATACCATTTTGCGATTCGTAATTTGCGATTCGGTAAATTTCGCAAATTAGGAATCGCAAAAAAGTAGTTTAATGCATGTGGGCATCTGAGTCTTACTAAGAGTTCGCAATGGACCTGTTCTGCTTGTATCATCCTGAATTTAAATATATATGGTATTTGGACAAAATACTGAGTTAAAAATAATGAGGCAGAGAAATATCGAGTTTTTAATATCATGATACACAAATATAATGATGCAGGAATATCATTGAAAATTTTGTTTATGTTCTTAATATTTTGTAGACATGACAAACAACAAAGAATACAATGTTGGTTTATGTAACAACATTCTACTACTAATAGAATGTTATCTGAACAACATCATATACTAGAAACTGTATCATTGTCATAAAGAATAGTAAAATTATAAAATGTGATAAAAGGAATACACAAGGTTACCCCACAGAACTGGAGTTATAAATAACTGTTAACTGAAGCAATTAGTGTGATAAAACATTCTATAAATACATTGTAAAGTAAAACTCCATTGGTTTCCATAACTGTTGAAAAGACTAAGGGGGTCATTATGATGGTGGGCGGATCGCTACTGCCAGCAGGGCGGTATTGATCCGCCTGTGGCGATCTGCCCTCTATCACAAGCCCATTTACCCACCGCCATGCTAATTTGGCAGATGAAATGATTATATTGCATTCAAAGAGCATATGTTTCAAGGTACCATCACAACATATGCATTGCCAACAAAGTGGGGGGTATGTGTTTAGCCTTAAATAATTATAGGGAGTTCATAAACAGTTAAAGAAAATAAAGGAATTGGTTTGGGATAATGATACAGGAAACCAACCTGAAATATTGATAGACCAAATTTGTCTCCAGTCTTTTATCGAGAGATTGAAAGAAATTTCTATATTCCAAAAATTGGATAAACAGGTAAAGTTAGTAGCAGTTGTACAATTAATTTGTTTATAAAATTCAGAGACAGTATGTGTGGAAGCAGAAAAAACATTGATACAACTTTTCAATCCTGGAGTCTTAGGGGATTATTAGAATGTCGGGCGGATCGCCACTGCCCACATGGAGGTGGCGATCCGCCCGACATTCTCCCCCGTCCAAATGACATTTTCCCTGCCATATTAGTATGGCGGGGCGACCCCGGCGGATGGAAACCGTTGGCCGGTTTTCCGACAGTCACTCAGGTGACCGGGCAGAAAAGGGGCCTGATATGGTGGCGATGTCTGCTAGACACCGCCATCGATATTATTATATTATTATATTATTATGGCAGCGGGAATCAGCTGTTCCATGGCCGCAGCGCCGCCATCGAAAGTCATGCGGATTTTGATGTTGGGGGCCTGTTGCGGGCCCCCAGGATGTTGGGGGTGCATGGGGGGGGGTACCAATGGTATCCCCTCCATTTTCATGTACAACGTGGCAGGCAACTTGTCAGGCACAAATGCACACATTGCAGCCACAGCATTGTGGCGGGCGGTGCTGTGTGCGCCCCCACCACAATGTTGTGGATAGGGGATGCCATGACCACCATGGCGTTGGTATCCTAGATGCCGGTGCTGGAATGCAGCACCACTGGCGGCCAGTACCGCAAGGGTGGCATGCAGATGTAAGTCCACCCGTCATCCTAATAGGCCCCTTAATTAATTAATTTATTTATTTATTTATTTATTTGCTTGTAAAGCGCCTGAGTCAATTCCCGAAGGGATATCTCTGCGCTGTTGCTTGCAATTTAGGGCAGATTACTTTGTGAGTTGAAGCTGAGGAAGGAGGATGAAAAACTATGGCCTGGTGAAAAGGTAAGT
This sequence comes from Lissotriton vulgaris, assembly GCF_964263255.1. NCBI lineage: Eukaryota > Metazoa > Chordata > Amphibia > Caudata > Salamandridae > Lissotriton > Lissotriton vulgaris. The sequence continues at coordinate 928,876,941 of NC_141687.1, forward strand.
TTTCAATTTTTTCCTGAATAATACTAAGTTCCTGATCTGTTTCAGTTCGGTGGGTAGGGAGTTCCAGAGTACGGGTCCTTTGTAAGACAGGGCTCGGCCTCCCTGTCTAGCTCTTCTTATCTTTGGGACCTGTAGCAGCAGATGGTTACTAGAGCGAAGTGCGCGTCTAGGGATGTATGGTACAAATTTTTCTCTTAGATATTTGGGGCTGGTACAATACAAGCATCTGTGTATAATGTTACAGATATTAAATTTGATGCGCTGCTTTACAGGAAGCCAGTGAAGTTGGCGAAGTAAAGGACGGGATGGCGTTCTGGGGGGGGCATTGAGGGCCAGTCTAGCTGCTGTATTTTGGACAACCTGAAGTTTATCTAGTTGTTCTTCATTCGCCGATAGGTATAGTCCGTTGCAGTAGTCCATTCTGCCTATTATTAGAGTTTGGATAAGGGTCTTTCTGTGGTTGTCTGGCAGAAATGGAAAGACACGTCTTAAAAGCCCCACCACATGGAGGCAGGCACCTGCCACCTGTGTGGTGTGCTCTTTGAGCAGGAGCGCCTGGTCTAGCTTGACGCCAAGGTTTTTCGCTATGGGTTTAGGGTTAGGGACAGGGCCTAGCTCCAGAGGCCACCATTCTGGTGACCAGAGAAGAGTCGCTCCTCCAAACAACATGACCTCGGTTTTGGTCACGTTGCATTGAAGAATTTTTTTTGCCATCCAGTGTGCTACCGTTCTCATCCCATTAGCAAATGATGATAGAATTGCAGGCGTGAGAGTTTGAAAGGGAAACAGAAGTTGGGTGTCATCAGCGTATGACACCGGAGTGAATCCGAAGGATCTTATCATATTTGCTAAGGGGGCCACATAAATGTTAAAAAGCGTAGGGCTAAGGCATGAGCCCTGTGGCACACCCTTAGTTAGCACTCTTGATGGAGAGGAGTGAGAGCCCAGTCTGGCCCCTTGGGTGCGGCCGGAAAGAAAGCTTTGCAGCCATGAGAGAGCCGTTCCTCCTACTCCTGCATCACTCAGTCTTTCGAGGAGAAGTTCATGTGATACCGTGTCGAAAGCAGCGGATAAATCTAACAGCACTAGAATCACAGATTCCCCCCTGTCCAGTGACATCCTGATGTTGTCGGTCACGGAGAGGAGGGCTGATTCAGTGCTGTGATTAGGCCTAAAACCAGATTGGGATGGGTCCAGGCCTTCCGCTGCTTCGATATATTTCGACAGGTGTGTGTTGACATGCTTCTCTGTGAGTTTACTGAGGTGGGGTAGTCCAGTTGAAAAGGCATTAAGCAGTGTGTTGCAAAGAAGTTTATAGCTAGGTGCTTTGGTGTCGGGTAACATGAATCCGGCTTGTAGATCAGAAAAGAATGTATAGCAGTATCTTCATAAATATCCTGAGGAAAGAAAATACCAGCCAAAATCCATAGTTTCCAAAATGCAATTGTACGATTATATATTTCAATATAGGATTATGACAAAGGAAAATCATTGTAGAGTCTGATATATGTGATAGGAAGGAGGTATCAACATCGGTAATAATCCATTTAGTGGATGCAATGATGGAGGAGGATCTAAGTAATTTATTTCAAGTAGACATTAAAAGAAGTGAAGGGAAAGGAAATAGTAAGATTAAATTGCGCTAAATCAGGAATAATTAGGGTCTAAGAATGAGAACCAAAGTGAGCCTTGTTTTAAAATAAATTCTTTGTGATACTGTAAAAAAATCAGGCATACCAATGCCTCCATTCAGTTTTGATAATTTAAGTTTAGTGTAAGCAATACGAGGGGGTTTGTTAGTCCATCTAAATTTAGAAATACTTTTATCAAATTTGCTGTAAACTGAGAGGGGCAGGAGTAGGGCAAGATGTCCACCGATAGCCCGTGAGAGTGGCTGTACTCTCTCCCTTCGCCAGTATTCACAACGGATGGGATGACTAAGATGGTGTGGAGCTTACGGAGACGTAACAGAGATGATTATTGCAATTAAAATCACACAGCAAGCTTGGAAGTGGCGTTTTGTTGAAAGTGAACATATATACCCAGCATATTTTTTGGGAGCAGTGACTGCACTAAGGAAACGCTGGGTCCTCTACAATCGAAGAACTCATAGTCGGACGACTATGATGGCACCAAGGGCGGCAAGAGTCCAGAAAATGAAAGAAAAGGATACAGAGAAGGAGCTCGCTGATCAGAGCGACTCTGGGGCACCCTCCTCCAACCTGAGGGGGTGGGTACAGGCACATAAGACAGTCATAAAGTCTAAAGAGGATGCTAGTGCCGAGGAGAAAAGAGAGAAAAAAGAGAAAGAAAAAGGCAACACCGGAAAGAGAGCCCCTAAGACGCGGCTGAATGAAGAAAATCTTTTGAGGCAGCCTACCTTGATTGAAGCATTTTCAATTGTTCAATTCTCGAATCCCGACACAGGCTCCGCCACGGACACACCCACGTACATGCAGGAGAAGGAGCTGGGGCCAGAGACTTCGAGCGACGATCAGCTGGTTTCTGCGAGGCCGCAGGTTACAGAGACGGGCCCAGAGAAGCACTCTGATGCAACTGTGGTTGGAGGCGGAAGCACAGACGACCTGGCGGCTCCGGTGGAGGAGGTAGGCGTGCATTGGGTGCCTTCTGATGGAGTGATTGGGGCCTCCGGGGAGCCAGCGCTGCCGGCGTCAGGGCCAACGATGGGGCAGAACGAGCAGCCCAGGCACACCGAGGAGCAGACACCCGAGGTACGGGGGAATGGTGGTACCGTTCCGGGTAGCCTTGCTAAACAATTAGCGGCTGAATGAAGAAAATCTTTTGAGGCAGCCTACCTTGATTGAAGCATTTTCAAATGTTCAATTCTCGAATCCCGACACAGGCTCCGCCACAGACACACACACGTACACGCAGGAGCAGGATCTGGGGCCAGAGACGCCGAGCAACGATCAGCTGGTTTCTGAGAGGCCGCAGGTTACAGAGACGGGCCCAGAGAAGCACTCGGATGCAACTGTGGTTGGAGGCGGAAGCACAGACGACCTGGCGGCTCCGGTGGAGGAGGTAGGCGTGCATCGGGTGCCTTCTGATGGAGTGATTGGGGCCTCCGGGGAGCCAGCGCTGCCGGAGTCAGGGCCAGGGACGGGGCAGAACGAGCAGCCCAGGCACACTGAGGAGCAGACCCCCGAGGTACGGGGGAATGGTGGTACCGATTCGGGTAGCCTTGCTAAACAATTAGCTGCGGGTAATGATGATATTGCCATTGACATTGACATTGAGGGGCGAGCTGGGACTGAGAGTGGCATTAGCGTTAGCAATGATCAAAGATTTGGTGAAAGGTCTGAGGCTGCGAGGGGTTCTTGAACAGATGGTGCTAAGGCAGTTGGAGTGAGTACTCAAAATGAGAAACGGCCTAACATGGTCAGAATAATGAACCAGCAGTCTGTGCAGCCTAAAACCTAGAGTGGGTTAACTGCAAAGACAATTGCGGGGGAGGAAGCTGCGCCCTCCCTGAAAATTCCTGTAGCCCGAGCTCCTAAAGCCGTTTCCGCATTGTCTGGCTCTCCCAGCGATGACTGCTTCTTTTCAGTAAATGATGCTGAAACTGGGGATGACGAGTCAGATATAACATCAACCCCAGAAGAAAGTTGCTAAGAGGTATCGGAGGAAGACACCAAAGATGGGGGTGTGGAGGAGAATACAGCACACATGTTAAATGTGTATCGCAAAACTCGGATAACTAATAGTAGAACTCGAAATAGTTTAAAGAGAATTGAGAGCCCCTCGCAGGTTCCAAAAAAGCTAGACTGAACTACTCTGCCACCTCTCAGATCTACCTTGAGGAAGGGACAAGTAATCATGAACAGCCACACCCGAATGCTCAGTTGCATACCCCTACCCCAACCACTACTATGGATATGCTGTATAGCATTCTAAAGCAGATGCAATTAGAGGCCAGAGCAGAAAGTCAGAGGGCGAAGCAAGCAAACAAAAAGCTACAGGGGTCACTACGGAAAGTTAATAAACTATATGCGGATATGGCCTCTAGAGTCACGGAGGTAGAAGAGAGGACGGGGCAGTTGGAAGATGAGGTTAACACATGGCAGAAGTTCAGACAGGAACAAGAGGAGACGACTACTGATTTGCAATGGAAATTCGAGGATTTCGAGAATCGCCAGCGGCAAAATAATATTAGACTTCTCTGTATTTCAGAAGGATTGGAAGGGCAGGACGTCCGGACATTTGTGATTAATTTATTGAGGGGGGCCTTCCCAGAGTCTAGGATCTGGAATTGGGAACTGGGAGTACAGCGCGCCCACCGGTTTTAATTTTTGTACAAAAGAAGGGGCAGTCATCATCTGATAAGCCAAGAGCTATACTGGTCTACATAGGAAATTTCTTGCTGAGACCAGAAATAATGGAAAAAGCTAAACCAGAGGCAAGGCGTACTTTCAACGGTGTAACATTTTTCGCTAGGCCAGACTTTTGTCATACCACAGTTGAGCGAAGGTGGCGAACGCGCCAGTTAATTAATCCATTTCAAAATGTGGGCTGTGAGGCATTTCTGCTTTTTCCATGCAGGTTGAAAGTAGTGTTAAAAGGACATGTTCGATTCTTTATGTCAGAGATCAAGGCTCAAGAGTACTTGGATAAGCTAAAGGGGAAGAGAAGTCAAAACACTATGGTAGTTGCTGTAAGACAAGGGGTATCAAAAGAGAATAGAAAATGAAAGGGACATATATTGGTGATATATTGGTTATATGACATGAGATAATATGATATTGTCAAAATGTGACTGTTAGAGCGATGCTAAAATTGTTGAATACACTTAGGAGTACATCTGGTAACAACCAAGCAAGCTGAGAGTTAATAGGTTTATTGGTTTTACACAGGAGAACATCCATAAATTAACAGGCTATCACAAGGGGGAAGGGGGAGGGTAGGGCGCTCTGGGTTGGGAGCAGTCACACTTAGGTCAGGATTGACCTAATTGCCTGTAATGGGGGGTAGGAGGGGAGGGAAGTAGGGGGGGGGTTTGGGGGGAACGGTACAGGGCATGGTAAAATGGTACAACAGTTGGCAAAGTACAGGATGTTGATACAAAAGAAATTTTACACAAGTTGGGCATGGACACAAAGACAGGTGAATGATGCTAGTATAAAGGAGAATCAGGGTACAATGAATTTGGTGCACAGATATCTATATGGACAACAAACACAGAATATTAAATGGAAACTAGAGTCGCTACGTGGAACGTGTGTGGATTAAATGATAGGCAGAAGAGGCAGCGGGTGGCGACATTATTGAAGACTATGAGGCCTGACTTTATGTTTCTGCAGGAAACTCATATTGAGGGGACAAAGGCAGGGCTATTAGAACAGCTAGCATTCAATCTCCTAGCTTATTCAAAGCAAGGGACTAGAAATAGAGGCGCACAGGCTTTATAATAAAAAGGAAACTGGAGGATCAATGGGGGATATGGGTCCTGGTAAAATGTATGATCGGTGAGGAATGGGTTACTTTAGTGTCTGTGTATTGCTCTACAGAAGATGATCTGGAGGTTTTGGAGTTTCTAGATCTTGAATTAGCTGCATGGTCCCCTCGGGTCATCCTGTCCAGGGATTTTAATATAAATGGGGCTGATGGGCTCTGGACGAATGGAGTAAACATATACCATGGGAGAAAGCAAAGGGTTTTTTCGAGCACTGACTAGCCTCATAAGCAATAATGCGCTTATTGACGCTTGGGGGTCCTTAAAACCGGATGACTTAGGATTTACTTACTACTCGGCTCCACATAGGTTGTGTGTAAGGTTGGATTATTTTTTTATATCAAATTCTTTGCTACCCGGGACAAATATCCAAAGATTGCCCAGGGTTCTTTCCGATCACAACCCTCTGATTCTAACACTAACCATAGCAGTAAAGCAAAAAATTTAGAAAGTTTGGACGTTTGAAAGGGGTTTACTGAAAGATGACAATTATATTCAATATATGACACAGTGGATCAAATCATTTTTTGAGACTAAGTCAGGGGTGGTTTGGGATGCTTTGAAAACCGCTGTCCATGGGGAAACTCTAAGCTTTAGTCTCTTTAAGCAAAAACAGGAGAGAATGGAAATGGTAAAATTAACAACGGCGGTACAAGAGGCAGAGGGAGAGCTATCTAGAGTTGTATCGGCAGGCGAACCGCTGGACCAAATACTTATTAAAGTAGATAAAGCAAGAATGGAAGCAAATGAGAGTATTGCAGAGAAGGCTGCCAAGATATATCTTATAAATAGAGATAGATGCTACGAGTGTAGTGAGTCGGAAGGGCGCACTTTGGCAATCCGGGCAAGGCAGAAGCCTGCCATCGGTGAGATCAGGGAGATCAAGGACGTTGCAGGAAATATCCTTAAAGACACAGAGGGGATAAGGGAGGTTTTTAGGCAGTTTTATAATATACTGTATGATGAGGGACACCCTACAGATCTAAATAAAATCTGGCGAGACACTTTCGAAAGAGGACAGCGAGAGCTTAGATATACCTTGTGATATGGAGGAGGTTGAATTAGCTATGCTAAATATCCCATCGGGCAAGGCTCCGGGACCCGACCAACTTCCTGCAGAATTTTTCAAGATGTTCCGGGGAATACTGAGGCAGGATTTTCTGACTACAATTCAGAAGGCTCAGATGGGGCATCTATCCCAGCATCTTGGGCTGGGTCAAACATCGTAGTTATTTTAAAGAAAGATAAGCCAGCTGATGAACCAGGGTCATATGGACCAATAACTTTGATGAACGCGGATACAAAGATTTTTTCTAAAATGCTGACCTTAAGGTTTTCTAAAAAGATCGAGAGCTTGGTCAGTATCAATCAACATGGGTTTATACCCGGGAGAGGCACCACCCACCATACAAGAAAAGTTATCACACTGTTTGAAGCCACGGAGGTCCCAGGGTAACCCGATGGCGGCAATGCTGTTGGATGCTGAGAAGGCATTTGATCCGGTCTCCTGGGATTATCTGTGGGTTATTTTAAAAAGAGCTGGGCTTGGAGCAGGTTTTATTGGAGCAATAAAAGTATTATACATATCACCGACAGCTCGGGTGCATGTGAATTCAGGATATACTCTTCCACTCCAAATTAGGCGTGGGACACGGCAGGGATGTCCATGCTCGCCACTGTTGTTTGCCCTGTATATGGACCCGTTCATAAGTAGGATTGAGGCCAACAATAGTATCCCCCCCAATTAAGACCCAAAGGGGGGACTGTAAAATACTGGTGTACGCAGACAACGTGGCGATAGTTACATCAGATCCAATAGAAGCTATAAGGGAAGTGGAGGTAGAGGCTTCACAGTTTGGCCAGGTATCAGGGTATGCCCTAAACATTTCTAAAACACAAATTATCCAGAACAACAATGCGGGTTGTAAGGACCCAATGGTAGTGTTAGCAGGTACATATCTAGGGCTTACAATTACGGCAGATTTAGATAAATTGGTGGAACTGAATAGAGCCCCTATAATTAGTAAAACTAAAAGGGATTTAGACAGATTGCATAATTTACATTTGTCGATAGTGGAGCGGGTAAACATAATTAAAATGATTTTTTTGCCAAAATTTTTGTATATTTTTAGGGCAATCCCATTGTTATTTGAAGCAAAATGGTTTAAGATTTTGGAATATACGATAAATAGATTTATATGGGCGCAAGACACGAAGGGCAATGAGATTTATGGTATTACCTAGGGAGAGAGGAGGGTGGGCTTTACCAGAACTGGAATTATATTATTGGGCGGCTGCTTTGCAATATATGGCTGGTCTAATTGGAGGTGCAGAAACTGAAGGGCAAGACCCTCTGGGTACTGTTGCCATTTATGCGCTGGTTTTGGGCACTGAGGCAGAGAATGTGTTCTTGAAAAAAAACGATTATTCTTATTATAAAAGGACTAAATGTAAAAGACCATGATTGCAGCCTATATTATCTGGAAGGCTTTTACTAAAAAGTTTGGATTAGGGAAATACAATAGGTACACTAGGCTGATGGATAACGACACACTCCCTCGCGATACTTTTTCTGATAAGGTGTTTGCAGAATGGAGTAGACATGGAATAAACAAGCTGGGAGATATAATCGGGATACAGGGAATGTTGCAATTTTCTGAAATTCGAGTAAAATATGATCTAGATCAAAGAAATTTTTTTAAGTTTCTGCAAGTTAGGAGTTTCATGGTGGCAAAGAAAGGAGGCCAAAGGGGGTTTAATACAAATTCAATCCTGGAGGTGATTCAGGGAGGATTAGGGGGTACAATTAAAAGACTTTTCTAAAGAGTTAGCGAAGAATAAAGTAGATGACTTGGAGAAGCAGGAACAGAAATGGACACATAAGTTGGGTATAGCTAAAGAGACCTTTCATCTGTCTCTAACGTGGGGGCAGGAAATTCTTTGCTCAGCTTCACTCCAAGCGCAACATTTTAAAACTCTATACTCATTGTAATATACTCCGGCAAGGATAGCGCAGTGGGGGGGGGGGGCAGTACGGGCATCACTTGTCCCACGTGTAATTCAGAACAAGCGGATATTGTCCATATGTTTGCATCCTGTACCCATTTACAAACAATACGGGACGAAATTGAGGTATTCTTAAAAAGATCTCCAAGAATAGAAGTAGAATTAACACCGCAAATAATCATCTTCGGAGTAGTGGATGCAGAGCTACAACTGGAATATGGCTACTTCCGTTTCGTGGCCAAGGCAACATTGCGGTTAGCAATTGCATCTGAATGGCTGGACAAAACACCTCCAACCTACCACGACTGGTTAGGCAGACTCTAACAGCATATAACCTAGAAAAAGCGATATACGCTAGGAGAGGGAGAAGGGGGAAAATGTTAGGGTTGAAAATATGGGGCCCGGTAACGAAATGGAGGGAAGGAGAAGCTGGGCTCAATCCATGAACGCAACTGATGACTTAGTGGTTTATGTATAAATATCGAGTATGATTTATATGATTTTCTTTTTGTTTGTTTTGTCCTAGGTCATTGCAGTCTTTCTTATCCTTTTGTCTTTTTTTTCTGCTTGTTTTTCTGTTTTTTTTGTTTGAAATATGATGACTCGTTAAGTGAAACTACAGCAGAATTGTTAAAGAGAAGAGATAACTATGTTATAAGTTGTTTATTTACAATTTTTGTAAATATGTAATGGATGTGCCATGCCTTGTACCAAGGAAAGGGGGTAAATAACCAACAAAAAGATTTAAAAAAAGAAAAGTAAACTGAGAGGGGCAATTGAAAAGGAATCATCGATAAAGTGTAGAAAATATTGGGAGCTAATAACATTTTAATGGCTTCAATTTTCCCCCACCATGATAAATGTAGAATGGACCATTGATGGATTTTTTCTGTAATTTTGGCAAATAAAAATTCACAATAGAGTGTAACAGAGTGTTTTAAAGGAAGTGAACAGAGCATACCTAAATATTTAATTCTCTCTCTTTTCCAAATAATATCAGTATTGTCAAGTACTGAGGGTGTACAATGCACATTTAGGGGGAAAAAATCCGTTTTGTGAGTATTCAAAGTTGAACCAGAAACAGTGGAATAATTACGTATAACATCTAAAACCACAGGTAAAGATGTAGCTGGATTGCTAAAATATAGCAGGACATCATCTGCATAGGCAGATTTTTAATGTTAACATCAGCCATCATAATTCCTTCAATATCAACAGAATTCAAAATATGTGAGAGAAAAGGTTCAATAGCCAGTAAAAAAAGAAGAGGTGACAATGTGCAACCCCGTCTGGTACCTCTGTAAAGAGAAGAGGGGTTGGAAAATTGACCATTAATAAATAATCAGGCTGAAGGGAAGCTATACAGGGTGGATATCATTTTTATAAAACTGGCACCAAAGTTCAGACAAGAAAGCGTTCAAAACAGAAATTGCCAGTGAACTTAATCAAATGACTTTGACATAAATCCAGATTGATCAATATGAACAAGGGATGACACAACTCTAGCTAAACTGGTGGCAAGGATTTTTGCATTCAATTTACGATCTTGGTTGATCAGAGAAATGGGGCGATAGTTTGAAACTTTGGTATGGTCTTTATTTGGTTTAGATAAGACTATATTTAATGCCTCCATAAAAGAACCACCAAGCACAACAGATTGAGCAAAAGTATTGAATAGATGATGTAGGTGAGGAATGAGAATATCAGGAAGGTTTTATAACATTCTGCAGTAACACCATCAGGGCCAGGAGATTTATAAGGTTGAAGTGAGTGAATAGCTAATGAAAGTTCATCTGTTGTGATGGGGCTGTCTAATTTGATTTTATCAGACTGGGATGGTTCGGGTAAATTGGCTGAGGTTAATAATGTATCAATAATTTGAGAATCCAAAAGTTTCTGGCTACTGTATAGAGAAGAGTAGAATTTAAGAAATTCCTCTATGATGTCTGGGGTAGAGACAGCAATGGTACCATTTTGCCTGTGGACAGCATGAATTTGATTTCTTTTTTTCTTAACCACTTCGATGTTGATGACGAGCTCAGCTCGTCATCAGGCTTACCTGCCGTGTGCTGATGACGAGCTGAGCTCGTCATGTAACACGGTAATTTTAAAAATGCCGCACACAGCGAGAAAAGCCGCAGCAGCGATGCGGTTAATACAGATATAATTAGCGAAGAGTTTTCCTGATTTGTTGGCATTAAAAGCAAATTTAGCTTGTTGGTTTGCTATCTGAATGCCAGCCCTCTTACTCAACAAAGAATTATATTTGTATCTACATTTTTGCAGTGTAGTTTTAAAAACAGGATTCTGTGAAGAGATAAGCAATCGTTCAACTTTCGCAATTTGTTTTTCAAAGTGTAACAATTTGGTGTTAAAAGATTTGTTTCATGTGCCATTACTGAAATAACAATTCCTCTTAAATAATCTTTTAAATTCATCCCATTTAACAACAGGGAAGGTAACATCATCAAGATTGTGCAAAAATATTCATGAATAGCTTTTAAAATAGTATTTTTATGAATCTCCTGTAGCACCACATCAACATTCATGCTCCAACGGGGATGGGAAACTAAAAAGTTACCAGTTTGCAAATAAAGTAAAATCATTGCATGGTCTGAGATGACAATTTTTAAGGGAAGCAATATTGATGTAAAAAAACAATGGTATAAATATCGTTTACCTAAATATCATTGTGAGATACAGCATTTTATCTTTATGAATTTTAGTATATATTTTGCTTGTATATGTTGTAAATTGTTTATATAATTATTGTTAACATTTTCAAATATATATTGTAAATGTTTAGTTGTTTTGAAATGTAATTTAACTGTTAATTGCAATTTTCTGTGTCATAGTGAGGTGTGGGTTTTGTAGGGGTACAGGGTGGGAAGTAAATTAATTAGAAATAATTATTAATTGATTTGAATTAATAATAATTATTTCATTGATAATTAATTATGATAATTGTGTTAATACTTCTTTTTTTTTAGTTGTAATTTAGGTGTAGGTTATAGGGCTTGTATGGGTAAAGTGTGGGAAGTTAATCAATTGCAATAAATTATTAATAAGTCTTTTAAGTTGCAATTTAGGTGCAGGTTGTGGAGTTTGCAGGCATAAAGCATTGGGAGTTGATTAATTTTAATTAATTAATAATTGATTTTAATTATAGGTTTTTTAATTGACAATTAATTACGTACATTGTACAAGTTGTCTTTATTTTTAAGTTGTAATTTAGGTGTAGGTTGTGGGATTTGTAGGGTGGAGGGTGGGAAGTAAATTATTTTAATTAATTCATCATTGTTAATTATTTAACTTATAATTAAGTTTGTTAATTGTGTAATTAATTTGTTTTCTAAGTTAAAATTCAGGTGTGTTGTGGGGTTTGTAGGGGTTAAGAATGGGAAGTTAATTAATTTTAATGAAATAATATTTTTTTTTTTTTTTTTTTTTTTTAAGACGTTTATTAGAGATTCCAGTTGTACACAGCGTCTTGCACACAACCCTGAGGCTGGCCGCTATTAATCATATGCAATTATCACGACAGTAATACAATGTTAACGACCATCCCCGCCAAGTCGCAGATCGTAGTTACATCATCTGGATACATTCGGATAGTGATATTCACAGACCTAGTCCGTCTTATTTTATAATAAACAGCCATAACTTTGTCTCTATCAAAAATAGGATTAAAGCATTCAATGTCACCATCCTAAAGGGTCATACATCACAAGCATTTTCAAATGGGTCCCAAGTACATCTATCATATTGTGGAAATATTTCCTATCACAAGTTATACCACCCGCCTTAATTGGCCTTCTCTGCGCCTCCTCCCGTCCAGCACGACATACCTCATTATTCCAACCACGACCCCCCCCTAGGTGCATTCCAAGTCACATACGATATATCGCATTTTCCTTAACCACTTCTCAGCATACGCATTCCCAAAGAAACTCCCCTCCGTGCCCCAAAACACATAGAAGGCCATAACAGAGCAAAGTCACTGTATCATCCCCTCTACGGGTCATCATCAGGTTCCAGCAGTTCCTCCGGGGGTTCACATAAGTTCCCTCGATATTCGTTCCAATTATTCCATATTCTCGACCATTTCTTAGGGCACCCTCTACGCACATATACTGCCTTTTCTGCTACCATTGCCGAATCCATATCGTTACACCACCGATTACATGAGGGTTTCAGACCAGATCCCCATCTCCTAGCAATGTTACGCTTTGCAATGGCCATACCCAGTGTCGCCCAGAGTTGCAATCCCCTGTTCATATCAGTAGGTGACCAGATATTCAGTATACAACACTTAGGTTCATTCTGCAACACAACCCCCGTCGCCTCCGATATCTCAAACAAAACCTCCTCCCAATATGATTGTATTTTGGGGCAATCCCATAGGGTATGAAAGAAAGTCCCTGGGGATCCACAACCTCTGAGGCAAGTAGGTTCCAGGGTGCGCCCCAGCTTGTGTAGTAGAGTACGTGAATAATACACTCTATGTAGTATTTTTAATTGTACCAGTTTCAGTCGCGAAGGTATGGTGGTCTCTCTGGGCGATGCCAGTGCATGCAACCAGTCCTCATCCGCTATGTCTCCCAGATCCACCTCCCAACGACTGTGCAGGATTACCGTGGGGTCAGGAAGATTATTGACGAGCTTCCGATATGTAAGGGAGATCGCCTTCTTATCCAAGTGGTCAGTAAGGAGTCTATCCTCCAGGGGGGAGGATGCGGGAAGAATTGTACCAGATGGGATGGCCCCCTGCAAGGCATGTTTGATTTGTGCATATCGAAAGCGTTCATTTTCTCCCATTCCATACTGCTCTTGGAGGGCTGGGAATGAAATAATCTCCCCTCTCATCCATAGGTCTCCAATTGTCGAGATGCCAATTAGATCCCACTGCTTGAAGCCTTTCGAATTTGACAGCGTGCCAAGTTTGCGGGTATCCCAGAGTGGTGTGGCTAGCGTAAGGACTCCCTCCCACCCTAGAGCTCTCTGTGCAGTGTGCCAGATCTTGATTGTGTGAGCCGTAGGGCCCGTGAGTGTGTGCCGGCGTTTGTCAGAGTATAGCGCCTTCATAAGTTTGTCTGGGGGTAGGACGGTCCTGTCAAGAGCGTAGGCCGGATCTTGGTGCGGGGCATGTATCCACTGATTCACCACCATAAGCTGTGCTGCCCAGTAATATAATTTGACGTTCGGCAAGGCAATGCCCCCATCGTACCAACTACGTGTCAATTTAGCCTGTGCTATGCGGGCCGGTTTACCGTCCCATAAGAGCGCGGTGATCTCTGCATCGACCGATTTGAGGTAAGTGAGAGGGACCGGAAATGGGGTGTTTTGTAAGACATAGAGGAGTCTAGGAAGTGAGAGCATTTTAAAGAGGGCCGCCCTGCCCAGTAAAGTCAAAGGAAGGGAGCGCCAGTGCTTCACATCCGACTTTAGCCTCTGTAGAGGTTTCAGTAGGTTTTCTTCCATAAAGACTGTGTCCTGTGGGGTGACGTATATACCGAGATATTTAAACCCTCTGGTCACCGTTTGCAAGGTGCAACCATGGGGTAGTTAAATAATATTTTTAACGAATACTAATAATTTTTAATTATTTATTTACTCCTCCCTCTGTTCTTTTGACTCTCCCTCTCTCACTCTCACTATCTTCCTTTCATTCGGACTACCTTTCTTTTATTTTTCCACATTGCACAAATACTTATGTTTAATTTTTGTCTTTCAGGTTTTGTATGCTGCTTTTGGAGGAGTCCCACCCGCGTATTTCATGTTATACTATTGTTTGTTCCAATAAACTTGCATTTCAATTTATTTGTGTTGTTTTAATAAAGATTACTTTTTTCCAATAAATGAGTGTATAGGTCTACTTTTTCTGAGTACACTTGTCTGCAGTTTATTTATTTATTTGTGTCCTCATTTATGCAATTTTACTGATTATAGCAACAAGGTCACCTCTTACATTGGGGTCCTCGTGGAGAAGAGGTAGAAACCATGTCATAATGAACCAACACCATCTTTGAGTTCATGTGATATTATGCCGGCACATAGGGACTGAAGAGTTAATTGATCGCATAGATTAAATCATAGGACCTCCCTTCCTACCCTACCTAATACTGTTGTCCCAAAGTTTCCAGTGATTGGTATGCCTACTCTCGCCGCTAGACCTATCCAGATTTCTAAACTTATCTACTGCCCGAACCCAGTTGTCCACTCTTGGAGGAGATGGAAGGGTCCAGTTTATGCACACCTCACATCTGGTAAGCAACATAAATGTGAATAAGAGATATTTCTGATTTTTAGTTAAAATAGTGTCAGGATCACCACCAACGATACTACAAAAAATAATAACAAAGGCGCTTACCTTGATGCTGACATTTAAAGTCTTGTCGATTATCTTACCAACATCATTCCAAAATGCATCAAGGTGTATACATGTGTAGAACATGTGAATGTCGTTTGCTTTCCTCTCGCCACATTTAGGGCATTTTTTCATCTCCTGAATATTCATTTTTTGAAAGTTTTTCAGGTGTCCAATAGGATCTGTGTAAAGTGAACAAATGATTTTTCCTAAGAAGTGCTGAAATTATAATGTGCCATAAAAAAGTGCAGGATACTTGCCAGAGATGCTTTAAATCTTGTGCCTGAAAAAACTTCCTCCATATGGGATCTGGGGTTTCAAAATCTTCTTCATTCTTCTCCACGAGAGACCAGTACCACTTTGATACTTCTTTACGCATTGGCTCATTATGTATTTCTTGCTGTAAGTTCCCAATGTGGCCTGATGTTGTTTCTTGGGATCTTGACCAGCTAACCAACTGGTAGTATTTGAACATAGAGATTTTGTTGTTGGTTCTATTTGCTAAAACATCCCAAGGTATTAACTTCCCATTTTCTAGAAGATCTCCCCACTTGTCGATCCCTGCTTTTTTCAATGGAGCTGCTAATAAGTCTTTCATACACTCAGGAGATCCAGGAGAGTTCCAGATTGGTGCTTGGAGACTATAATATGGGAAGTGCCATATCTTCCTTATTTCTGACCATAGTTTAAACACTGCTTTTGGTACCTTCAGCTTAAGTTTTTTTTAAGTACTTTTGATGGCCAAATTTGTAGAGGCAATAATTGTGGTAGATAATTGCTTTCCAGTAGGCAAAGTAGGTCCCATGACTTCGAAAAAGGTGTCTTACGTTTTTGAAGTGAAAAGCTTTGCAGTACATCATAAGATCTGGGCTAGCTATTCCTCCACGGTTTTTCTTCTGTCAAAGCTTACTCCAAGCTATCCTAACACCTTTAGAAGCCCAAATGAAGGTGTTAATTTCACTCTGAGCCTTTTTTATGTAAGATAAATTAAATTCCAAGGGAATTGCATTAAAGACAAAAGTAAACTTTGCAAGGAGGCTCTTTTTTTATCACATTAAATCTCCCCAAAAAAGAGAGAAATAAACAGTTCCACGATTTTAATAGTTTTCTCATCTCTTTGATCTTCAACTTTAAATTAACTTGAGCAATTTCGTCAATATTTATTAGAACATGGATCCCGAGATATTTGATTCTGTATCTAGATTCTATCAATGGCCTATGGATATTCCAGTGCATAACCTCGGTTTCTTGATGATTGATTTTATATCCTGAGATTTTCCCAAACTCTGTTAATAGCTGTATTATACAACTAGAAGACTTAATTAGATTGCTTGTATAGATCATTAAATTGTCAGCATACAATGCCACTTTTAGATTCCAGCCATGAAAACTAAAAAGGGAGATTTCTCTAGAGGACCTGATCATGTTGGCTAGAGGTTCTATGTATAAATTAAAGAGGTGGGGAGAAAGCGGGCACCCCTGTCTGGTTCCTCTTTAAATTAGGAACCCTTTTTGTATTTGTATTTGTATCTGGGTTTTATATCGTGCCAAATCACCGACAGGTCTCAAGGCGCTTCTGACCGAGTACAGCAACAAGGAGTAGGGTGAATAAGAATACAGATTATCAGCCTATCTTACAGGGATGCAAAGGCGTCCCTGAAGAGCAGTGTCTTCAGAGATTTCCTAAAACGGAGAAGATCAGATTCTTTACGAAGGACCTCTGGTAACTTATTCTAAATGGTAGGGGCTTGGACTGAAAAGGATCTGCCCCCTTTGGTCGCCATTTTAAAGTGCGGGCATGATAGCAATGGTTAATTGGAGGATCGTAGAGCTCGCTTGGGATTATACACTTCAAGCCTCTCTTTTATGGTATACACCTGTTACAACGCAACTTTTACAACTACCTACTATTACAACGCAACTTTTACAACGCATACCATTACAACGCATTGCGCTGGGGGGCGCTCTAGGATAGGGAATAAATATAATTTACTATCCAACACCTTCCCTAGTGTCCACGGGGACTGGAGTTGGAATAGTAAATTATACTTACCACTATCCAGCACCTCTAAGCGCTATGCGTTGTAATGGTATGCGTTGTAATGGTCGCGTTGTAATGGTAGGTAGTTGTAATGGTATGCGTTGTAACGTCATACATCCCTCTTGTATATAGGCAGGCGCCTGCCCATAAATTGCCTTATGGGCGATGCACAGGCTTTTAATTTCAACCCTCTGCTTTATAGGGAGCCAGTGTAACCTATAAAGTAGAGGGGAAGCATGGGTCTGTCTAGGTGATCCAAAGATCAATCGTGCTGCGTCATTCAGGATGACTTGTAGACGGTTGATTACATTTTTTGGAAGACCTAGATATAGTGCGTTCCCATAGTCGATTCTGGAGACTATTGTAGCTGAGACAATGGTTTGAAGCATGTTCGTAGAAAGCAAAGGGGCCAGCTTTCGCAACTGCCTCATCAAGTTGGTACATGATCCAACCACAGCGGATACTTGGCTGGTCACCGAGAGCTCCTGGTCGATCTTAATACCAAGGCTCTTTACGCTGGGGCATGGCTTTGGGGTAGGTCCAAGTTCTTGGGGCCAGAACAGATCATTCCAGGGTGAGGCGATAGTTGAGACTACTAGGACCTCCGTTTTATCTGGATTGATTTTTAATAGGTTAGACGTCATCCAGTTCACTGTAAACCGCAATATCTTTTGGGCCATGGACTGAGCCGATGTTGTATTATCGATATTCAGCAACAGCTGAGTATCATCGGCATAGTTAAAAACTTTACAGCCCATGTTTGCCAAAGAGTCTATCAGTGGCTGCAGGTATAAGTTGAATAGGAGTGGCGAGAGTGCGCACCCTTGCGGGACACATTCCAAGACGCCTACATCAGATACACGATCTGCTAATTGGATCCTCTGCGTCCTCCCTAATAGAAAAGACGTTAGCCATTGGAGAGCTTGTTCTTTTATCCCAGACATGGCTAGTCTGTCCAGGAGCAGTGCATGGCTGACAGTATCAAACGCCGCTGAGAGGTCTAAAAGTATCAGGGCGCTTGGTTTTTTACTGTCAGCCATGCCTCTAAGCTCATCCAGCACCGACAGCATTACTAATTCAGTGCTATGGTGGGCACAAAACCCAGCTTGCCGCTCCTGGAGTAGATGATATGTTTCCAGGAGAGGTGACAATGATTTTAAAACATGCTGTTCTAAAATTTTAGACAGAAAAGGCAGCTGGGAAATTGGCCTGTAGTTTTTCAGACTGGTTGGATCAGCCCCTGGTGTTTTTTATCAGGGGTTTAACACGTGCCTCTTTAAAGCTAGCTGGTAGTAGTCCTGTGGCTAATGAGTTATTTAGGAGGTCTAGGATCTGGTCCTCTAGGATAGGAAGTTTGATGCACAGCCATTAACAAGTATTCTGGCTATAGAGTTGAGTGTATTTTCGCGATAATCCTGGAGAAATTATGGCCTAAATTGTTATGTTAAATTACTTTTTGCAAACATGCCCAGTTTACGCGGTCGAAAGCTTTGGCCGCGTCGAAAGTAAAGACCGCTAGGGGGGCCTTTTCGTGAACTGTGATATCTATGGCTCCAATTAGTTGGTGGGTAAGGTCATGTAAGTTTCTCCCCCTTATAAAGCCCTTCTGATCTTCATGAATCAGTTTAACAGAAAGTCCACCCAATCTTTTTGCTAACAACTGTGTGAAAATGGTATAGTCTGAGAAGCAATATGGGCCTATATGACTCACAGTGTAGGGGGTCTTTACCCGGTTTTAGAATCAGGCTAATAACTGCTTCATTCAAGGATTTGGGAATCAGGGAGCCGTCTAGAAAAATAGTGTTAAAAAGGTCTACTAGTTTAGGGGCCAGAAGTTCCTTTAGGGCTAAGTAAAGCTCATTTGGAAGTGCATCAGGGCCAGCAGCCTTTCCTCTTGTCAAGCTATTGAGTACCTCTAGAACCTACTCCAAGGTAAAAGCTGAGTTTAAGACATCACAGGTGTCAACATCAATCTTAGGGAGTTGTAGATTTTTTAAGAAAGAGACTATAGCTATAGGTTCAGGGGAGAGGCCCTCTTCGTATAATGTTTGGAAGAAAATCGTCTGTTTATAAGATGTTTTGAGAGATAATTTTGGGGTGCACTCACCAAAGATAAACCAATAGACTATTACATAAATGAAGCCTGCGTAATTATATAACTGCAAGGGTTCTATGCGTGTATCACTTCATAACGCCATGAGTACTGCCCGTGTGATTACAGAACCAATAAGGCACTGCCATGTACCACCGCGACTTCAGGGACTGCCGAGGCCCATCCTGCATATTTAAGTAAAGCCCCGGAGGGTGGCAATCTTCGGACTTCAGTTGGCCTCAAAGCCCCCGAACAATTAGTAAACAATACCGAGAAGGTGGCGATCCCCTAGGCTACGAAACGTCTCTATGCCCTTCTGCGCCTAATTTACATGTGACATTAAGATCCCCAGTCCTACAGAGACCTGGCAATATAATATTAGGATTAGCCATGGAACATTACCCACCAGGAGCCTAATTTAAATAAACAAGTGAGACCCGCTTTTTTTTTCTCCATTTTTACCATCCGGATCCGCTCTATTAAAGCGATACAAGGTTTTCTTCCTCTCGCTTCAACTAGCCAAACAAGGATTTGCTATCACCGGATGGAAGCCATGCGCACGCCCTCTAATAGCAAACATAAATGTCCTGTGGATGAACACCCCAGGGCATTGTATGAGCTGCGCCTGAGAGGTCGCTCTCCCTAGGACCATGATGCATTGGTTAGTATAAACGCACACTAACACAACTTACACAGGTGTAGTACAGCGACCAGAGTGTAGCGAAGAGGCAGAGGAAGTGCAAAATCTAAAAATATAAATCCTACCAGAGGTCGGATGAGAAAGTTCAGTGAGCCGACAACCCTGGGATGAGTAGAAACAGCTACACAAAGAAAACGGGTCTTCAGCACAACACAGGAAACTTTGAAGTATTGTTGAGTGCTGCCTTCTTTTTACCTTCTCCCCCTCGTCGCCAAAATGTATATAGTGAAGAGGCAGACAGCCGTGGACCCGATAAGTAGATTTATTGCAGGAAAACAAGACACCTTGAACACCCACCAACAGGAGCAGACAGCAAGGCAACCATCTTCTCCAGCACCATGTACAAACTCCCAAAGGTTCCCCTCATGACAGCCCTGCATTCTAACATTACATACTTACATTCTAGTAGAATTACATACTAACATTCAACTATGTCTCACATTGGAATACTACACAGAGCACACGATTTTACAGCAATGAGCTCATGATTTCATCCAGGAGTCTTAAGACCAGTAGGGGTAAGTAGTTCGCTTCCCACTCCTTGTATTATATAAACACAAACTAAAATTACTTCCACAGGTATACTACAGGCCCAGAGCACATCACTTTACAGCAATGAGCTCCCGATTTAGGCTCACGGTTTAAACCCAGAGTCTTCAGACCAGTAGGAGAAAGTAGTTCGCTACCCACTCCCTATATACTATAAACGCATACTAACACTACTTACACAGTTATACTACAGCAGCTAGTGTCCTACAGTGCCCAGAGAACTACACTTTACAGCAAACAGCTCGGTTTGATCTCTGAGTCTTCACACCAGTAGGCGTGAGTACTTCGCTTCCGGTATAGTATAAACACACGCTAGCAGTCAGTAGTTCGCTTCCCACTCCCTGTATAGTATAAACCGCTACGAACACTACTTGCACACGTATACTACAGTGCACAGAGCTCATCCCCTTACAGCAATCACCTCCATTTGATCCCCGAGTCTTCACACCGATAGGCGTGAGTACTTCGCTTCCCACTTCTGGTATAGTACAAACCCACAATAGCGGTCAGTAGTTTGCTTCCTACTCCCTGTATGGTATAAACGTGTACAAACACTACTTGCACACATGCTACAAAGACCAGAGCACATCACTTTACAACAATGAGCTCATGGTTTAGGTTCTTGGTTTCATACCCGAGTGTAGCAGCATATCATCTCAGCACCAGTCACTCTGAGCAACACTGCACTGTCAGACCTGTAGGAGTGACTACTTCGCGTCACACTCACGCACAGACCTCACAGTTCTCCTACCCTCCATTCAAACTTTTTTAACCTTTTTTCCCCTTACTCGCTTCAACAGAATCACAAAATGATGGCCAACACTTCCTATTTGCAACTGCTCGCAACCAATAAGCAGCAAGATAGTGCTTGTAACGCCTCAACCAAATGGATGGCAGAATTCCCAAATATCGATATCTGTAAATTTCGATATTTCTCCAAAACTATTGAGCGGATTTACACCAAATAAACAAAAGTGTGCTTTCTAGACCAAGACCCTTCTCCCTGCCAACTTGGGGTAATTCTGCTCACCCGTTCGACCTGTAGCCTTGCCTAAAGTTTACATGGAGAAAACACGCTTTGGGACCTTTTTTCTCAGACCCCCCTTAGCGAATCACCCCCAAACATTTAACATGGGAGCTGATATGAACAAAGAATTTGTTTTGGAAAGTTTCATGAAAATTCATCAAACAACGCCAAAGTTATAAGCAAAACAAAAAATGCTCTTCCTATGGAAACTAGGTCCTAACTATAACTACCTACTGGTGACTACATATATATATATATATATATGTTGTTGTTTTTTTCGCTCCTGATTGGATGAACTCCCGGTCGGGTGCATTCGTTGCGGCGGGGCAGCCTGACAGGTAACACCTGAGGAAGGCTGATGCTGAAACGCATTGTGTTTTGCTGCAAATAAAAGTCGTGAGTGCCTATCTTCAGTGATATAATAGGGCAACTTTGGATTGTGGATGTATTAGTGGCTTGGCCTAAGTCAGAGGAATCCCCGCCGCATCAGAGCACACCTGAAGTGTAGGGATGACCCGGTCTTCTGAAGGGACGAGACTCGCACGTTAGCGTGAGTTTTGTATATAGCAGCAGGCACTGCATCTTCAAAGACTTTGACCCACTGGGGGTTTACTTGTGTTTACAGTTTTGTAAACGGCAGCACCCACTTGGGTTTTACTTTTGTTAGGACTGCTATTACCATAGTGCTTAGCAAATTATGCCAATGGAGGAGGGAGAACTTGCCAGATGGGCGGGACTCTGTTATTAAAAGCAGGTGTTCTGAACTAATAATGTTGTTGCTTTCTTACCTGTTCCTGGCTCTGGAAGACGGATTGATTTCCGAAACGCGTGAGGGCTTTCTCTAAAAGAGCAACCTTGGATTGTGGATAAATCTATACATGTATAAATATATACATATATATAAGAGTATATATATATATATATATATAATATATATTCTCATTAATACGTTTAAAAAATAGAAAATTATAATGTAAATTAAAAATTAACACCCAGGTTCATGAAAGTGCCATTGTGCGAATAGCAATTTGCGAGAAATAGCGAATCGCAATTTGAAATTCGCAGAATGGCATTCATGTAGAAATGCGATCGAAAAAAGCGAATCGCAATCGGCCGCAATTGCCGAGTGCGATTTTGCCACAATTGCTTAAATTTCACAGAATCAGCATTTTTCCATGTAGAAATTGCGATCTCGCAATTAGCGAAATCACATTTTGCGATCTCGCTAACTGCGAGATCGCAAAAACTGGAAGTCGCTTTTCGAGCCCATTGATGACATCACAACCAGGAAGTAGGCTTTTCCCACCCATAAACAGAACACTGAGCCAGACAGTGGAAGCAGCATTCTGAAGAGCTCCAAACCTCTGATTTTGCAGCACCCCAGCAGGACACAAATCCCAAACATGTCCCAGGAAGCTGCAGGGAACATTGGGCAAGGGAGGAAGAGAAAAATCAAGTTCTCTGAACAAGAACTAGAGTACTTGATTGAGGGGGTCTGCAAGGACCATGGACGCCTCTTCGGCAAAGACTCCCGGAGGGTGCCAGAGGCAGACAAGCGCCGTGTCTGGCTGCGCATCCGCGTGAAAGTAAATTCGGTCGGGGTGACCCAGCGGTCAATTGATGACCTCAAGAAGCGCTGGTACGACCTGAGAGGTCGTACAAAGGAGCGCATTGACGAGAGGCTTGGGGAGCGACTGGCCACCGGTGGAGGGGATCCTATTGCCACACCAAACACTCCATTGGAGGACCGCATAGAGGACACCCTCGCACCAGAAGCCTGCGTGGGGGTAATCCAGCTGGACTCCTCCCGACCCAGCCAACAATCAGAAGGTAAGTGCCATGCGACTGCGACCCTGTCCCCCAACAATGCCTATGACTCCTGAGCTAGCAATATGACATCCCCAGTAATGCAGGCCATGCACACCTGAAAAGCCCCGTTGCATTGTGGTAGTTGTAGTGAAATCATAATTCCCCAGATAGCTCAACACAGCCAGACCTGTCAAATCAAAGTAATTCCAAAAGCCAGTCAGGGAAAGCAAGCCTGCATGCATGTATCAACATCTCATGTGCAAGAGACAAAACATTAATCATGCACCCTTTTACATCACTGGTGCTGTCGACCAACTCAGCACTGATAGCAAGGCCCTGCACATCGCGGAGAACCAGGAGGACACTGAGGGTGAGGGCCAGTCCAACCAACATCCCGGTCCATCACAGCCACCTGCAGTGCTTCCACCCCCCCCGTGTGGACAGGGCCACCCCTGCAGCCACAGGTGTCCATCCAACACCCCAACAGACACCCACAGCAGT
Organism: Lissotriton vulgaris; assembly: GCF_964263255.1. NCBI lineage: Eukaryota > Metazoa > Chordata > Amphibia > Caudata > Salamandridae > Lissotriton > Lissotriton vulgaris. The sequence continues at coordinate 928,900,503 of NC_141687.1, forward strand.
GGTACAGGCCACACCACCAGCGCCTAGGAGGCAGACGAGGCGCACAGCTGGAGCAAGAACACACTCCAGCGCACTGAGGCGCCAGCAGCGTCAGGCCTCAACAGGCACGGGCAGGGCACTCCTTCTTCCTGATCCTGGCCTTGCCATTGAACGCTACATGCTGGCAGTGCACCGTACCCAGGCGCGCCACCTGGCAGCAATCCATACACAGCTGCAGGCGACTGGGCAAAATGTGGCCCAGATGACCGCTGCTGTCAGGGAAATCAGCCAGCTGCTGGTAGCCCAGCAGGACATGACCCGCCGCCGCCACCGCCAACTACTGGCCCGCCTGTCGGCCTACACCAGGTCGAACCACATTGTAGGTAATGCGACGTCACAGCTGTCACGCAGGTCACTTGCCATGCAGGGGCAGATGGTACAGTGTTGCCAGGGTGTGGCCAGGTCACTTGATCTGCTATCAGCAGCAGTGCTTGGCAGACAGCCCACTGCCCATGGAGAACCAGGGGGGGCCTGACGATGTGAGCGAGGTTGCGTGGTCAAACAGCAGCATTTCCTTGCCCCCTGTGCCTGTACGTCGCCGCAGCAGCAGGCCCACAGCATCATCTCGGGCCAACACCATCCTTCAGGACCCAGAGAGACGACTTGGTGCGTCTCATCGCAGCCGCCAGTTAGAACTTGAACACTGTCGGTAGGGCCATGCTGGACACCTCTGCAAGCCCTCTACCCCTGCATGGGGAGGTATGAAGAAATACTGTCCTCATGTGACACCAAAGAAACAAAAGGCCACTTTATTGTGCATTAACAATAAAGATTATTGGTCTGACTTAAATCCAACTCATGTCATTATTACATTTGTCATGCATGAGTGCAGTGTTGTGTGAGGGGTATGGGTGCACTAGAAACAGTTAATAGCGGCGCCATTGTCCTTCAACAGGATTTTCCCCGCATGCATGACGCACATGTGGAGGTGGGCGGTTGTCCCCTTCCGACTCCCTGCCAAATATCTCCACTGGTATCCTGCGCTTGGTAGCAATGTTGTGGAGTATTGCACACACAGCCACGATGCGGCAGCAAACCTCAGGTGTGTATTTGATGGCCCCACCAGTCTTGTGAAGTATGCGGAACCTGCTCTTCAAAAGGCCAAATGTCCTCTCAATGCAATTTCTTGTGTGTATGTGTGCAGCATTGTAACGCCGTTGCTGTGGTGTTGCAGGGTTGAGGTATGGGGTGAGGAGGTACTCACGGAGAGCATAGCCGCTGTCACCTGAATGAAAGGAGCAGAGGGTGAGTGCCTGTTCTGCGCAGATACATGATCACAGTGTACTATTTTGGGGCATGTGTACTTACCTAGTAAGTGTCCTTCCCCAAAGTCTCCCCTGGCCAGTCGTGTGTGGATGCCGCTGTGCCGGAATATGAAGTAGTCATGGGTGCTCCCCGGGTACTGTGCCACTATGTCCGTGATGAATGTCTTAACATTGCACACCATCTGGATATTGAGGGAGTGGTAGGACTTGTTGCAGTACATGTATTCCGTTTGTACTGGTGGGCAGATGTGGATGTGGGTACAGCCAATGCATCCTATTACATGTGGAAATTATGCAACGTTGTAAAATTGATGCTTGGTCTCATTCAAGTCCTGTTGGCTGGTGGGGAATGAGATGTAGTGGTGTAACCGGGTCAGCATTGCATCCAGGAAACTCCTTAGGCAGAGGGACATGGTGGGCTGGGATATCCCCCCTGCAACAGCTACTATCCCCTGGAAGCTTCCAGAGGCCAGAAGGTGCAGGCTGCACAATACCTGGACATGTGTGGGCACGGCATTGGTCCTCCTTGTTGGGTGCTGCATCAGTGGGTCTAGGTCCCGGATCAGCTTGATGATCATTGCCCCATTCAGGCGGTACTTAGCGTAAATTTTCTCTCTGGTTTGGCCCAGAAGGATGACCCGCTGGCGGAATATCCTCTCCTGGATCCTACGTCTGTTCCGTGCTGCTCGCTGTAGCTTTCGCCGCCTGACCACCATGTAAAGTCCTGGCATTGTGAGAGTCCTATTGCTCCAGCTGCATATCCTTAAGTGTGTTTGGTCAGGCCTGCACCTGTTGGTAATTTGTAAACGTTTTTTTGATTTTTTTTTTCCTTACTGGTTATCACCTGGTTTGGGTTCTCCTTAAATTGCGCGTCACAAATAGCGATTTTCGTTTTTTTTTCGCATTTATCGATTTTTCATGAATAGCGATTGCAATTATTTTGCGATTTCACAAATAAATTCACAGATTCCATGGTGTCTCGCAATTTCAGAATCGCTAATGGGCTTCTTCCAGGATTCTGCTATTTTATTTGCAAACTCGCAATTTTTCTTTAGCGAATTCGCTTTTTTTGTGATTTCACTATCATGAATTCCTTTTATTCAAATTGTGATCGCAATTGCTAATTCGCGGCTATTGCGATCGCAATTTGGCTTCATGAATCTATCTGAATATTTTTATATTGTTCTACATGATGTATGTGTATATAAATATACACACACATATATATGGGTGTGTGTTTGTTTAAGCTTGTATATTTTATATATATTAACTTAAACATTTTTAATTTACTTTATAATGTTATATGCTAAAATATTTAAGATTTACTACTTTTACAATTATGATGTTGGACACCATTTTGGTTTAGGAACCGACCGACCGCAGGTTTGCGGTTCCGTACAACGTATGTTGATGTGACCACACATGGTGCATTAGCAAACTCCCATTTCTCTATGGGAGCTTATGCTGGGGACGGTTTCGTCAAGCAGGACAAGCTCCCATAGGGAAATGGGAGTTTGTGTAAATTCCTGCATCCTGAGGCAGACACCTCCTGGATTTACAGGGGTGGCACCATAGGTGCCCCCAACAGGAGGCAGCTGAAGGATGGTGGCTCAGCTAGGGGCCCCCTAAGTCACTTTCCGACAGGCTTTCAACCTATGGGTTGCAGCTTTTGGACCGACATCCTAATGAACCCCTATATTCTTTTGGTAAGTTATGCCCAATTGGTGCGTGTAATTGCTTTAGCATCACTGGAGCTTCATGGTGGCAATTGTCATGGGTTGTGTGGGTGAAGTGCAGTTCAAGCATTGCCACTCATTGTGGATGGCCGCTTATGGCATCAAGAGCAGGTCCTGCTGGAGGTTTGCAATGTTGGCCATCACAGGGAGTCAATTTTTGGTGGGAAGAGGTCACTTTGCGGTCATGAGGAGCTCAATGACTTATATATCTTCACCTTTTCTTCAGGAGTTCACACTGATACAGGCCAACGGTGCAGGACATAACCCAAGCCTAGTTCAATTGATGGAAACCTACTGAATTAGTGTGACGCTTACATCTGTTAATGAATATCTGAAAAACTAAACAAAAAATCTGCCACATAACTGACAAACTCAGAGACATATACTGACAGTAGAAAATATAGTATCTATATAAATGTATACCAGACACCCTGTGCTGGAAGGTTCACACCAAACCTCTAGGGAAGAACAGTTTACCACTTTAGAGAAGCGTCTGTTCTCCTAAACACAGCACACCATCGAAGGATTAGTGGGAGGCGTGCTACCTAATCGAAGGAGGTACAAAAGGGGGTGGTGATGGATGGAGCATCTGAATCAATCAAACACTCACACCCAGTCAAAAGATCTGGGTTTAATCCATCACCGTTCTTTAGCCCACTCTGCCACCCCAGTTCAGACATGGCTATATGCAAATCAGTCTGACCCTGTGCCTCATGGGAACAGTCCAGCCCGAACTGCCAAGCCATGTCTTCCCTGGACCGGAAACAAGCTACCGAGGTGGCAGAGTGGGCTAAAGAACGGTGATGGATTGAACCCAGATCTTTTGACTGGGTGTGAGTGTTTGATTGATTCAGATGCTCCGTCCATCACCACCCTCTTTTGTACCACTTTTGGCCGCCATAAGTGTGGGAGGGTATGCTCAGACGTGAGTCCCTTGCTCACTTTGCCACTGGATTCAAGCAAGCCGGGCTGAAGACGGCTGGAATTCCAGAAACCGGTCCTCGGAAGCTTGTTTCCGGTCCAGGGAAGACATGGCTTGGCAGTTCGGGCTGGACTGTTTCCATGAGGCATGGGGTCAGACTGATTTGTATATAGCCATGTCTGAACTGGGGTGGCAGAGTGGCTAAAGAACGGTGATGGATTAAACCCAGATCTTTTGACTTGGTGTGAGTGTTTGATTGATTCAGATGCTCCGTCCATCACCACCCCCTTTTTTACCGCTTTTGGCCGCCATAAGTGTGGCAGGGTATGCTCAGACGTGAGTCCCTTGCTCACTTTGCCACTGGATTCAAGCAAGCTGGGCTGAAGACGGCTGGAATGCCAGAAACCGGTCCTCGGAAGCTTGTTTCCGGTCCAGGGAAGACATGGCTTGGCAGTTCGGGCTGGACTGTTCCCATGAGGCACGGGGTCAGACTGATTTGCATATAGCCATGTCTGAACTGGGGTGGCAGAGTGGGCTAAAGAACGGTGATGGATTAAACCCAGATCTTTTGACTGGGTGTGAGTAAATGTAAATGTAAATGTAAATGTATTTGAGCTTATATAGCGCACAGCTACCCACAAAGGGTTTCCCGGCGCTTGCTTAGGGAACCCGTCCTGGTATTCCCCTGTGAGATAACCCCGGCAGGGTATCCACAAGGTGAAAGCCAGGCATCCCGCCGCGAGGGGCCGTTGTGGAGATTAAGCAAGCTATTGCCCAGAGTCGCAGAGTGTGAACCCGTGAGTTGAGAAGGCACCGGAGCGAGAATTTTTTGAGCCCAAGACCCGCCGAGGCGGGGAATTGAACCCTGGTCCAGGGCCGATCTCAGCTTCCGGGTCTGCCGCCTCTAACCCCTGAGCCACACTTCTCCACAGTGTTTGATTGATTCAGATGCTCCGTCCATCACCACCCCTTTTTGTACCACCTAATCGAAGGAAGCAGATAATTCAACTCTCTGACAAAATAAAGGTGAAGCATTTAAATCTAGTGGAAAGAGTGAGCACTTACTAGAGCAGAAGTGTTGGCAATGTCCTGTCTGTCCATGTGATGCTGCGACATGTGCATGTGTGCACGTGAGGCTAACAATAGAGTCAATCAGTCACACACGGTTTGCAGGCTGTCTGGAATTGAAAAAATAGACCCATGGGGAAATTCAGTAAACCCAAACATGCTCTGGTCAATGAAAATAAAAACAACATAGTCTGAGGACCTGCATCACAAAGCTCTATCCAGATTTGTAGCTTCAAGCTGGGAATTGGGCTACAATAGACATAGACAATATGTTTAAAAGCTTACATGCTGGCTGAACCAATCTAAGTTCAATACAAACCAGCAAATAAAATTAACTGTAATTTGAGATGTCATCAGTGATGTCATTTGAGATGTCAACAGTGATGTTATAAGTGATGTAAGTGACCATGCCATTAGTGATGCAATGTGTGAAGTGGGGAGGGGGGTACGTTATAGTAAACTCAAATAACAATAACTGCTGATTTTCACTTGTTCTTTACAAGTGAAATCTGAGCCTAACTATAAAGTCCCTGTATCTTTTGTTTTTTTCAGTAAATTTCCAAGATTTTCTAAATTCTATTTGATAACTAATACGACCCTGCTACCTTTGTTTTTAAGTGAATTTCAAGGTTTTTCAAAATCTATTACCTACATATAAAGATCCTGCAGCCTTTGTTTTTTTAAGTGACTTTCCATTTTTTTATTCACTAGTAGTCGTGATTGCACATTGGTTGAGAAAAGGGGCGGACCTCTGACCAGCTCCTAGAAATCCTGCTGTGTTGGACTAACTGGAGGTAGCAGGAAGAACTCTGAGCCCCAAGGACCATCAGCATTCAAGGGGACTTCATCGCCTAACAACCAGTGCTCTACGAGGTGCATTTGCAGAGTGCTGGACAAAGGGAGCATGGCCTCTGAAAACCTCTCAGCAAACCTGCTTTGTGGGACTTACTGGAGGCAACAGGAGGGCTTGTTTGGTCCCCAAGCACCCTCCGGAGTCATGGGGACTTCATCCCCCATAAAGCAGTGCGCCACGAGGAATGTTTGCAGAGTGGTGGGAAAAAGGAGCTTGGCCTCCGAAGTAAGTCTGGGTGGTGAACTGTGCTCCACTCACAGAGTTTGCTGAGATTACTGCCCTCCATGTTACATGTGGATTCCAAAAAAAAACCTCCGCCTAGCAAAGATTTACGTCGCTTGCACTCTTTATTGTTAAGTTGGCAAGCTCGAGCACGGAAAATCTACCTCCTAGCAAGATTTTTCCTCGTTCTTCAACATCAAGTTGGCGAACGCAAGCATGGAAAATCAACATCCCGGCTACATTTCTTAACGCCGGTGGTCAGATTTCTCATTGTGAGTAATCCCGTATTCACACGACCCCTAGTGTTGAGAAACTGTCCACTCGCGTTGAAAAAGCTGCCTATTGAGTAAAAATCTACTTGAGCGGCAGAAAGAAAGCAGCGCCCTCTCTCGATGATTGCACAGTGCAGACAAGCACCTGGCACTGAAAATCACTGCGAACAGTATTTATCCAATGCACTCCGCCACATGTAGAGCTCCGCGTAGCGCAGTGGAGTTATTTTTGCACTTCGCTGAGTTCTGAGTAGCAGAACTCCGCGAACTCCGCCCAGGCTTACTCTGATGTCCTCTCAGCAACAGCATTCTGTGGGACTTACTGTAGGTAACAGGAGGAGTACATGGTCCCCTAGGATCCTCTGGAGGAAAGGCGACTTCATCCCCCAACTAGTGCACCAGGAGAAGCATTTGTAGAGTGTTGGTAAAAGAAGGTGGTGCTTCTGGTGACTTGCTGTTTTTTATTATCAGGGGAGGGTGGTCACACGTTTCCGGCCCCAGGGACCACATCCCCTGGGGCCAGGTTTTTTTTCTATGAGGAGGGGGGGCTGCATGGCCCCCTTCCCCAGGCCAATTTCAGCCCCGCGGATCCCATCCCCTGGAGCCCAGGATTTTGTTTTTATATTTTTAAACTTTCACTAAAAAATAAAAGTTACAGTCACTTTATAGTTAGAAATAGAATTTTAACATATCTCACAAATTCACTGAAAATAACTAAGGTCACCAATTGTAGTTAGGTCAGGGTTTTCCATAGGTTGTTAATAACTTTGGCATCTTTTGATGAATCTCCATTAAACTTTCCAAAAAAGTGCTCTTTTTTGCCGTGTTTGTGTATGGAAAGTTTTGGGGTGATCTATAAAGTGTTGGAAGAGCAAAAAGGCGGTTCTCAAGCACAAAGCGCAAAATCCCTATGTATTGTCCATAGACTCTTTAAGAAGCAGTACCACAAAACCTGCTGAGCAGAATTACAATAATTTTGGCAGGGAGCTAGATTTTGGTACAAAGATGGTTCCATTTCATGGTTTGGTGTTAATCTTTTCAGTGGTTTTCGAGAAAATAAGGGTTAACTATATTCGTATATCTCAATAGTTCTATCCGGGAGAGTCTCGAGAGAGTCTTGTTGGACCGGCAATTTAAAAATAGAGCATTTTTATTGGACCACAGAGATTTTTTTCCCTTATGCACTTTCACTCCTGCAGGAGTCTGACTCAGGGGCATCTGGCACCACTCTCCGAGCTCCCATTCTCAGGGCCCAATGTATTTAATATATAGGAGGGGGTGTTAGTCCCCCTCCCAAAGCCCTAAAAAAGCACAGGGGCCTCATCTACCAGGGTTTTCATTTCGACAAAAGGAAGCGGTGCTGGCTCACTTGCTCTGTCGCTGGGAGCCAACCGTCTGGACACAGAAGTTTGACTGCACGCACTACCATGGGAAAGGACACAAGTTTCTGCTGCCATCTGGCCTGAGCATTTACAAATCTTCTGCCAAGGGGGAGAAGACACAAAGTCTGCTCCCAGTGGTCAGGATCTTTAAAAATGCTCACCCTGGATGCAGGCATGCTTGTGCTCTGCTTCTCAGAGCATTGGTGAGGGCAGGGAAACATAACAAGATATTTCTCCTGTCCAGAGAGGCAGCATAAATGCAACTTCTCTCTCCGGGCAGGAGCAATGCCGGCTCCTGCAGCATGGGGGGAGCCAGGTGGGGCCATTGGGACCCTTGGGCTGCCCTTGAGGCCTCAAATATTGTGCTTGATGGGTGTCTTGTGCATGCACCATGGCTCCCACCTTTAAATAATGCAGGACCCAAGGGATGGGCTCATGGCCCCCTCTCCTTTCAGAAAAGGACATCCCCAGAGGATGGGGTGCCAAGTTCATGAGAAGGCTTCAGGAGGGGAGCCACGCCACCCACATGTTATTATATTTCACCCAAGGCAATGGGCTTTCTGGGGCCTAATAAGGCTTTGTCAAGCCCTCACCTGGAGTTCCCGCAGGAGTGAGCTGAAGTCCGCAATGCTGTTTTCCAACTCTACCACCAGGTCTAAGTCCCCTGACAATGTCAATACGCCAAGGCAACCCAAAAAGGGGAAAGGGGAATGTGGGATAAGGGACAATGCTCCAGTTACCTGCATAGTCTGTGACCTCTCTTGGCAGCCTGTCTGTGGATACTGACTTTCTCTCCAGTTTTCTGTAGGAAGACACAGTGGTGAGTTCAATGTTATGTAATAAGAGAAGCGTAACCCCTGACATCTACCTCTCTAAACACCATAGAAATGTTGATGTACCTGATCATTCCCTCGTTCTCATCTGTACTACCTGTTGACCTGTTGACTAACAAGTGAGTTGTTGGGAAATGGAAACCGGTAATCATTGGAATCAATAAAACCTTAAGGAACATACACAAGAGTTGTGATCAATGAGTTTCTCCCTGACACATGTGGGGTCTATCATACCATACATCATTGAACAGTGTACATACCCAAGTTACGACGACTATCGCTGTATACCTCTGGGCAGTGGTCAATAATGTGATGCAAATGACTACAATATCGGGTTATCAAAATAACAAAATCAGCGCACGTAAAACAGTACTTTGCACAATTATGTCCCCCAAATAGTTACGAGCCTATGATTACATCTCAGCAATCAGTATGCATTCACATTTGGGTTGTTAGGGAATGAATCCATGCTTTAAAGCTTACCAGCCACTTAAATTGTTAGGAAGTAGTCTTTAGCTAGAGTGTGCAAATAATATCTTTCTTTTACATGTCATACAAAGTCTCTGCTAAGGTTGCGCCTAGGATCAACACTCCAATTGAGGTCGGATCACACACACAAATCAAGATAAGTATACTGCATGCACACACAGTGAGTTACCGCCTTGATGTTGTGCTTGTCTGTTTTCGTGTTCTTTTTCAGGTCATTGTCTGCTGTGCAGAAGATCAAGACAGGATTCAAGTTGGCGATATCCTGGAATGATGGCATCCAGAAGTATACACCATGATCGTAAAAAGGAAGACTGCAGGGAGATCTCTTCAGTTCGATAGCAGGAAAGACAAGTGCTCCTTGATGGTTGGGGGCAGTTTAAGTAGCTGACCGAACTCATCCACACCGAACATGGCCGACAGGTTTCGAAAGGCCTCTATTCTCACAATATGTGGGTCCTTGTGTACAGAAGTGCCTATAAAGGCATAAGTCCCTTCCTTGGCTCAGTGAGAATCCTGCAGTTTGTGCACTATAAGCACTGGTATTTGTGGCAATGTTTCGTCCTCGATGTCAGAGGAGTTGGGTTGTGGGCAATGCACACTATTACACTAGTTGCTGTCCCCTTCCCAGTCAGAGCAAAAGCTGGTTTCAGCCTCAGAAGAGGCAGAATCAGGGTTCCACTCCTGTGCAATGTCAACAGTAATGGCTAGACAGGCCCGACAAGCTTAAGGATGGAGGCAACACACTCCCATCCCTTTTTTTAAAAAATGTGGCCCGGTAAGATGGAGTCCTTGGGCTTAAATAGGCTTGTGGAGGGGCTGCATGCCCCTTCTTTTAAACTGGCTTGGGCCCCATGGGATGGGGTCCCAGGGGCCTGACAATTCTCGGGGAGGGAGGCCACGTGGCCCACCTTCCCTTTTTTATAGGTTTGGCCCCAGGGGATGGGATCCCTGGGACCTAATGATATTTAGGGAGGGCTGGCTGCATGGCCTTTCTTCCCTTTTATAATGTATTTGGCCCCATGGGATATGGTCCCCATGGCCTTATAAGGCTTGGGGAGGGGAATTGCATGCCCCCTCTGTAATGTGGTGACATGGGGCTGGGCACTAAGACCAGCCCGTGAGGTGGGAGGAGAACCAGAGAGGAAGAGGAGGAGACAAGGCGGGAAGAAGTTAGTTTGAATGGGGATAGGAAGGACAGAATGAAGAACCTGTAGTATAAAGTACTTGTCGGTGTTGTCATTACAGGTCAACAATACTACAACTGGCGACAAGGGGTGGCCTTGAACCCTGCACCTCTCACCTGGTGTCCTGTTGTGCGCGCTCCGCTGCCTCGAAGCTGTGCTACGTAGCAGACCGGGAGCCCACCCCGGCTGCGCTCTCTTTCCTCTGAGGTGTAATCTATTTGTTGTAGGTCCCGCACTCCTGGTGAGTATTTTAAACTTGGTTGATTTATAAGTGTAAAACTGTCGTTGGTGCAATGAATGGTAATCTTGCTGGGCTTCCAAGATTAGGGTATTTCAAAGTAGAAGTATGTATCCTGTGACACAAGATGCATTCCATTCATGCACTCCTTTTCAAACTTTCATAAATTTTCATACAATTTTTTCAAATGTTCAGTAATTCATTTATTCATAGCGAAGTTTTGTTAGAAACATCTCATTATTTTCATGAATGTTCAACATATCCAGTATCTCATATTTTTTATAATGCTAGTATTGCCCAATGCATTTCAAGCGTATCGCCCTTCCTCAGGGGACTTCCATTACATCTTAGTACATGTAATCTGACGATCGCGGAATTTAGCGGGGTAGTGATGCCGTGGTGCTTCCCTCGCTATGCTTGGCGTGCGGCCTTCTGATTTACGATGCGTTTTGATATGTATAAGAGTTGTTTTATGTTTGTTTCTTTAGAACCTGTGCCAGGACACATGTCTTCTGTTTCTTCTATAAGGGAGTAGATACGGCTAGTGTCATCCTCGGTAAATGCTAGGGTTTCTGCCCTTTGTTCTGTTGTGTGTGCGATGTCCGCAAATTGCATTTCTGATGGTGCAGGGAACCTCTTAGCTCAGAGAATTTAAGATATAATCTATTTGTTGTAGGTCTCGCACTCCTGGTGAGTATTTTAAACTTGGTTGATTTATAAGTGTAAAACTGTCGTTGGTGCAATGAATGGTAATCTTGCTGGGCTTCCAAGATTAGGGTATTTCAAAGTAGAAGTATGTATCCCGTGACACAAGATGCATTCCATTCATGCACTCCTTTTCAAACTTTCATAAATTTTCATACAATTTTTTCAAATGTTCAGTAATTCATTTATTCATAGCGAAGTTTTGTTAGAAACATCTCATTATTTTCATGAATGTTCAACATATCCAGTATCTCATATTTTTTATAATGCTAGTATTGCCCAATGCATTTCAAGCGTATCGCCCTTCCTCAGGGGACTTCCATTACATCTTAGTACATGTAATCTGACGATCGCGGAATCTAGTGGGGTAGTGATGCCGTGGTGCTTCCCTCGCTATGCTTGGGTGCTTCCCTCGCTATGCTTGGCGTGCGGCCGCACGCCAAGCATAGCGAGGGAAGCACCACGGCATCACTACCCCGCTAAATTCCGCGATCGTCAGATTACATGTACTAAGATGTAATGGAAGTCCCCTGAGGAAGGGCGATACGCTTGAAATGCATTGGGCAATACTAGCATTATAGAAAATATGAGATACTGGATATGTTGAACATTCATGAAAATAATGAGATGTTTCTAACAAAACTTCGCTATGAATAAATGAATTACTGAACTTTTGAAAAAATTGTATGAAAATTTATGAAAGTTTGAAAAGGAGTGCATGAATGGAATGCATCTTGTGTCACAGGATACATACTTCTACTTTTCCTCTGAGGTGACCATGGGAGTATCGGCTCCGCTGCCTCGGAAGGCGTGAAGGTGCTCCTGTGCCCTGGAGAGTCCGCACTAGTTGCGTATGGTGCCTCCAGCTCTGTGATCCTGATCGCGACGTGAGAGCCCACCTCAGTTGCGTCGTGCCAGTGAAAGAAGTGCTGGCCGGCTGTGAGCGACCCGGGGCCTACCCAGGGCGCGTGGTTTGGGCAGTTCATGATCGAGCAGCCGCTGTTGCCCTTAGGGGAGCCCGACGTTGTGTGAGAAGCCCGGCAGCTGATTTCATCAGCTGGGAAGTACCGGTGCCTGGCTGTGCTCGAGCCGCTGCTGCTGTTGTATCCAAGTAGGTCAAGCTTGCTGTTCTCGCGAGGAGCGAGATTTCACCGGCAGCCATCTTTAGGTCAGGCATCTACACCAATCCCCTTACAAGGAGTGCCGGTGGCCATTTTGAGGTCAGGCAAAGGCCTATACCTGCAACAAGCATTGGCAAATGGCAATATAAGGAGTTATGCATGGACTACGGTGTTCTATCCTGATTCCATCAACATAGCAAGTGGGTTGCATCATTTCCAGGTGTCCTGCTGGTGTGTCTGGGCAGTTTTTGGTACAGGGAAGCGCCGCCTACTTTTGCATTGCGCCAAGTGGCAGGCGCTATGAAAGTTCCTGCATTGGACTATCCAGCACAAAGTAGTGAATCAATCCTCTTTTGCTCCAGCCACACATCATGTCCGGGTCACCCTCGTCGAGACAGAGTCATGCCTCTGCCAGTGCCATGCCAGAGTCGTCTACATCCACAGTGCAAATGGGTGGACATAGACTTGGGATCCTTGGAGTTCTGATTCTACGCCCGCCGGGACCACTTGTCCTTGTATCGGGGGGAGGCATTGGCCTTCGCTGGCAAGAATGACTAGAGGACTTCGAAGACTTCATGAAAGGGTCACACGTGACTGAAGAGGAGCAGAAACTGATTGCACTATGCAATCTAATCGGGAAAGACGTTGGTCAAATCATAAAGGAACTTCCGGCGGACGTTGCTTCGTCATACGTGCATGACGCACTAAACAGAAAATTCATGCACAAACGGAACATTGATTATGAAAGGTACACATTTAACTTGGCATCTCAAGAAAAAGATGAGCCCATGAGTACTTTCATCACACGACTTCGACGTCAACCTCAATACTGTGATTTTGACTCTTTCACAACGGAAGACGCCCTTCGCCTGCAGATTATAGAAGGATGCCAGCCTGAGTCGCTACGCAGACGTCTACTAAAGAAAAGCTACTCTCTGGATGAGATCGAATAAATGACGCAAGTACATGATCTAGCCGAAGAACACGCCAAGAAAATGGAGGTTGTAGAGGTGAAAAACGGGAAAAGGCGTTTAGACTCCAATCTCACAACACCACAAGGTCATCTCCTGCAAAGCAACGATCATCCAGATCCAAACTGCTGCCTCATTATACAAGTCGCCGCCGTTGCAGTACCAGTCTTACTGATAAAAGACAGGAGCGCCAACTCAAATGCTATCGCTGTGGATATGACTTCCCTCACAAGGAAACTTGCGCTGCATTGGGCCAAAAATGCAGGAAGTGTGGCAGAGACAATCATTTGAGAATGTCTGCGGAACACTTTGCAAAGACGCTCACTGAGACAACTACAGACAGACTAGACAGTCCAATACCCGCCATAATGCCAAAGCGGTATGATATCGATGAGATTCTTCTACTGGGTCTTCACAGTCCAGCCGTCACTCTCAAGGGACATATCAATCCCGCAACACACACTCTCGTGAGTCACGGTCGCTGTCACCAATATCACAAGACAGTGACAAATATGTTTACATGATCGCGGATCCTGATCCGCTAAAGAAATACTCACGATTAGATCTCAAAATGGAATAAACATTTAGCCAAGTTTGTTCTGGACAGTGGAGCATCTCTCAATCAGTCGCAGAATATAAGAGAATGAATCCGCCACCACACTTGCACAAAGCTGCCGTGCGGGTGTACACATAGATGTCAAAAGAACCTCTTCTGTGTCTAGGACAATTTTCGACCAATCTAACATACAAAGACAGAACTATTCCAGCCTGCATTCACGTCATTGATGGTCCTGAAGCAGATTGCCTTCCTAGTTTGCCCACGGCGGAACGACTTTGACTAGTGGACATCCTGTATAAAGTTGATGATGAACCTAACATCGTTCACAAGTTCCCAAAACTATTTACCGGACTAGGCAAAATGGATCATTGTCAAGTTCGACTGCATATAAACGAACGTGTGACTCCCATAGCTCAACATCACAGGAAAATTCTGTTTCATCTTCAGCAAGCTGTAGAAGAGGAACTTCAAGATTTCCTTCAAGCTGACATTTTTGAGAGGACAACAGGACCCACTCTGTGGGTCTCTACCGTGGTCATAGTGCCCAAAAAGAGATCGCCTGGCAAGGTGCGTCTCTGCGTGGATATGAGAGCTCCCAACACCGCCATTGAAAGAGATTGGCACATCAGTGACATGATTCTGTCACTCAACTGTGCACTGACATTCTCCAAATTAGACCTTAACAATGGTTATCACCAACTGGAGCTTCACGAGAAGTGAGATATATCACCACGTTCTAGACACATCAAGGCCTGTTCAGGTCAAAAGATTCAGCTTTGGGGTTTCATCTGCTGCTGAGATTTTTCAGGAGACCATTAGGAAGGTAATTCATCACATTCCCAACACTCTAAACTATAGTGATGACATCCTAGTCTATGCCGCGACACTGCAAGAACATGATAAGCGCTGGATCGAGTTTGTCATGCTCTACTGGATGCCAATCTCACTTTAAACAAAGACAAATGCGAATTTCACAAGTCCACACTGAAGTTCTTTTGACACATCCTTTCTGGCACAGGAATGAAACCCGATCCAGAAAAGACTGCTGCTTTGAATGACACTTCCAGGCCGCAAGATGCTGGAGATGTGCGCTCATTCTTAGGAATGGCAAGCTACTGTGCCCGGTACATCAGAGACTATGCCATCAGTTACCCTCTGAGAAAGCTGACCAAACAAGGATACCCTTTTCATTGGACCATGAGATGTGACCAAGCTTTTCATGCAATCAAAAGAGCGGTCGAATCAGCTAATAACCTTGCATACTTCAATCCTAGAAGAAAAACGGAAATCACTGTGGATGCGAGTCTCGGAGGACTTGGAGCAATATTAGCCCAATATGACAAAGAGAATGATCTGCGATATATTGTAGCATATGCCAGTCGGAGCCTCACAGACACGGAGAGAGCCTACTCTCAACTTGAAAAGAAAAGCCTGGCGGTCGTATGGGCGTGTAAACACTTTCACATCTTTATTTACAGAAAACACTTCACACTTATCACAGACCACCAGGCCCTGATAACTATCTTCAGAAACCCCCGAGCCAAGATGCCACCCAGAATAGAGCGCTGGGGTATCTGACTTCAAGAGTATACATACACCATCATCCACAAACCGGGAAAAGCTGCAAATCCAGCTGACTATATGTCTAGGCACCCCAAGGCAACATCTGCATCTAATCCCTCAGCCGCTGAGGAGTATATTCATTTTGTGGTGGCTCAAGCCAGACCACCCGCAGTACCTTTGGAAGCCATTCTTGATGCTACCAATGAAGATGCCACCCTACGAAAAGGAAAGCATCGCATTCGATTGAACAGCTGGAGGCATCGAAGGAATGTGAACTGAATGAACATATTGACAGTCATGAGCTGTCCTCTTTCAGACATAGGAAACATGAATTATCTATCACCTCGGATGGTCTAATACTAAGGGACAAACAAATCATCATCCTGAAACAAGTACACCAAGGAGTCATCGATCTAGCACATGAAGGGCACAGAGGTATTGTTGCAACAAAGAGGGCATTGCGGGAGCGAGTCTGGTTCCCGACACTTGATCAGATGGTTGAACTTGCATTGAAGGATTGCCCACAGTGTCAGCTAGTGAGTCGGGAGGTTCCACCTGCGCAGCTTAAAATGTCTGAATTGCCGGATGGAGTGTGGCATCATGTTGCATTAGACTTCTTTAGCCCGCTACAATCTGGCAAATATATCCTAGTCATAATGGATGAATATTCACGCTTCCCAATTGCACAGCTCCTAGCATCAACCAAAGCTACATCCACAATCCCTGTTTTGGATGAGGTTTTCGCAGCATGGGGCATACCGAAGGTAGTGAAAACAGATAATGGCCCACTATTCAATGGACACGAATTTGCCGCTTTTGCTAATCACCTAAGCTCCAGACACCTGAAGATTACTCCCTTGTGGCCACAGGCCAATGGAATGGTGGAAAGATTCATGGCCACTTTAAAGAAAACCATCCAACAGGCAGAATATCCAAACAGGATGTGCAAGTTGCTTTAAATGAGGTATTACGAGCCTATCGAACCACACCACATACAACCACAGGCATATGTCCGGCAACACTAATGCTGGGTCGCACTGTGCACCAGTCTAGGAAGACGATGCCAGTGGCCTGTCTCAAGACTCTGAGCATGAAGAACTAGCAGCCAGGGATAAACGGGAAAAGGAGAAGATGAAGGAATATGCTGACCGACGAAGAAAAGCAGCACAGCCTTCCATCCAGGAAGGAGACTGGGAGCTGGTACGACAAGAACAAAAGAGAAAAGCAGACTGTCGGTACCATGCATGTCCTCTAATGGTGACGAAACAAAAAGGGACCATGATCACAGCTGAATCGGAGCACAAGAGAGTCACAAGGAACGTGTCACATTTTCAGAAGTGCACGCCCCCCTGATGGGGAAGCGTCAACGGCATCCCGCAGTGTAGCTCAAGGAGAGGTATCTGTGTCAGCAAGCACCCAGCGACCTCCCACGCCTCTGGAAGAAAGGGATCGGGTAGCCCAAAAAGTAAACTCCCGGCCGCAGCGAACACATCGGTGACCTGCTCGTCTGATTGAAGAACTGTAGATATATTGGTGTCTATTACTGTATACTCTGACATAAGCTGACACGCGTGAATTGTGTCAAATTGTTTAGGAAGGGGGAAGATGTAATGTTGTGACATGGAGCTGGGCACTAGTTCCAGCCCATGAGGTGGGAGGAGAGTGAGAGAGGAAGAGGAGGCAAGGCAGGAAGAAGTTAGTTAGAAAAGGGATAGGAAGAAGCAAGGACAGAATAAAGAACCTGTAGTATAAAGTACTTGTAGGTGTCGTCCTTGCAGGTCAACAATACTACACCCTCCTCTTATATTTTGGCTCTTAGAGAGCCTCAGGGCAAAGTTCAGAATTTAATTCAGAACATCATCCATCGCAGGACAGAGGCCAGTGCTCCAACCTCTTCTCTTCTCCTCATTCTGTCCCTAGATCACGAAATGACAACTGCTGATCCCAGCAGTGCCTCCACTGTAACCACTGGCCATCAAAAGAGAGTACCTCTTTTGTAAGCATTGAAGAACCCGGCAGTGCCTCCACTCTAGGCACTGCAGAGAGATCCCAGCCCTGCCTCCACTCTAGGCACTGCAGCGAGATCCCAGCACTGCCTTCACTCTAGGCACTGCAGAGAGATCCCAGCAGTGCCTCCTCTGTAAGAAGCGCAAACATATCCATTGATGCCTCTGTTGCAATCGCTGCACATCCCATCAGCGCCTTAAATACAAGCCTGTCAGTAAAACTTGTGCTGTCACTGTAAGCAAGGTAGCTCCCAGAGTGCCTTTACTGTAAGCACTGCAGATCTTAGCAGTACCCCAACTCGAAGCACTGGAGGCAGATTTAAAAAGCACCTCCGCTGTAAGAAGTGCATTTCACTTCATTTCCTCCACTGTAAACAGGGCCGATCCAAACAGTGCCTCCACAAAAGGCACTGCCAATCACGGCAGTTTATGCACTTTAGGCACTTCAGGCACTTCAGACAAAACCCAGCAGTGCCACCACTGAAAGCACTGCCGATCCCTGCAGGGATTCTCCTGCAAGCTCTGCAGGCAAATGTGTTGGTGTCTCCATTGGATGCAGGGCACATGTCCCATCTGTCATCACTGCTGATCCAAGGAGCACCTCCATGCAGGCACTGCAGACATCCCAGTGTTGCCTCTACTGCCATCACTGCATATCCCAATATTGTAAGCACTGTGATTCCAAAGAGTGCCTTTACTTAAATCAATGGCGGTCCCAGCCGTGTCTGTGTGTGTATCATAGCATAATCATAACAAGCAGAAGGGAAGGGGAAATGCATAAAGGAACCACAAATACACTTAAATGCAAAAAAACACTTTTTCATTTAATAAATGTTCATATTAAAACCAAATATACATCAATTACAATATTACATAAAATTCAGCAAAAAACATGAATAGACAGATTATACATTATTGACAAAAATTAATCATATATTAAAAAAGACCATAAAGTGGCAATCAATGCTTTCCGACGCGCGTTTTGGAGTTTCAAGGACGCCTTCTTCAGGAGCCACAACTTCTGTCTGAAATATACAGTTAGAAATATAAAAACATAATCAATTCCATGAATTAAATTCAAGACAATAAAAACACAATAAACAACCAAATTATTTAATCAATGCCAAACAGGTTCCTAAATGACACACCTTCCCTATTTGCTGTAGCAATATAATAATTGCCAAACAAAGTACAAAGCTAATATATATATATATTTGAGCAGTTGTTTGATAACTAAGCTAAGAACATGTAGAAACACAGTGGGGAACTCCCTACCCCAACCCAACGGTAGATGGCAATGGAATAATGTATAAACCTACAAAGAGGGGGTGCGGGGGGTGGCAAGACTAATCACTCAATGATTGCTGATAGCTAAATTAGAAAGTCATGGATATGGCATCGTTAATTCCGAATTTATCTATCTATGATAGTATAATATAAGCTGAGTATACTTACAAATAGAAGTTCCAAAAAATGGCTATTGCAAACTTATATTCCCTTAGATTTCTTAATCAGTCTTATTCCAATGATGAAGGAAATATATTTTTTACTGTCTCCACTATAAACACTGTGGACAGATCCAGGGTCACACCGGCCTCTAGAGCAATCAGTCTGGCAGTGCCAGAAGGGGTTGATGGACTGGTCCATGTATGGCCCGTTTTACTTTTCTGGGGGATGTTTGCGGGCCTGCTCTATGGTCTGGTGGGCCGTTTTTTACTGTTCATTTCCCAAATATTACCAGAAACACTGCATTGAGCAAGCATAAATGTATGCAGTCTCTCATACTTCACAAGTGAAATTCCCCACCTCCCTGTTCCTCCCACCTGCCCTCCTTCCGTTGACTCTGCTGTTGCCACCTCTTATGCACCCTCCCTCATTCCCTTTCATTGTCTGTGGTGCCACCAGCACATCTCTTTCTCTCCCTTAACCATAGACACCTCCCTACCCCACAATTACTGAATACTAACCACTCTTCCATGGTTGTCAGCGATGCCTCTTATTCACAACTCTTGTCAAAAGTGTGATCCTGAGCAAGCTGCATTAAATAATGCGCTCCAAGCCTCTGGTCTTCCCAAAGTCAAATTTCTTAGCACTCAATGGAACCTGTGTTGGACACTATGCAAAACCGGAAACTTGACATTCGGATATAGGCAGATGCATCACATGCGAGTATATCTGGGGCAGAATCAGTCAGATGTCAGATTTAACCACATGAACCATCTTACTGAGAATACAACCTTTGACCTGCAGTTTGTGCAGATTCACTGTAGGCGGCATTAAACCCATGAGCTATCAGGGAGTATGTAACCTGCAAGTTTAGCTGTGTGACAAACATGCTGTAGACCCTGCTGCTGATGGAGGGCCTGACTGATAGACGGATGTTGCTGTGTGGTACACCTTGCACTTCGTCACCCCGAGCCGGCTGTGCTTTGAAATTGGCAGATGGGTGAGGTGTGTTTTACCAGGCCTGTTGTGCATCCCATTGTTATATAAACAGAACTATGTTATCCAGATGTATGTTGCAGTATCTGAAGATGGCTGAAGAGGGTGGGGGCATTCCAGGAATAGTGGGACACATTCCTGCCCTGTGACACTGCTAACAGAAGAGAACACAAGTAAGCTACCTAGGAATGCTTTAACAAATAAATACAAAGGTATAGTAGGCCCAAGGGCAGGGTGCATTGTAAGTGTAAGGTAGGACATGCCCTGTTTTGTGTGGCATGAAAGAACAAATGCAGTGAAGAATGATTGCATGGATGAATGATTGAATTTATGAATGAAAAAGTGAATTATTTAATGTAAAAGGAAATCATGCATCGATATTTAAGTGAAAGATTAAACGCACGAATAAAGAAAGGCTGGGAATAATGACTAAATGCATGAATTAATGTTTTAATTCAAGACTGAACAAGGGAATTATTGAATGCATGGAAAAACAAATACATCAGTGATTGAATTAATAATATAGAACATAAACCAAGGCATGCTTGAGTTAGTGCATGCTATGAAGGACCATTAATTATTGAGTTAAGAAATGGGTGGATGTATTGTTGTACATGCGACTGAAATGATTTAATGTATGAATAAACAAGTTCATGGATTACTTCTTGAATGGACGAATGACATTTTGACTGTATATTTGAGGTAATAAGTTTGTTCGTTAAAAAGTACATGATTAAATATATCTCTGAAGTAAATGATGGAATTCATTTGTGATGTACACCTCTGCGAAGTCAGCTTCCTCGTGGCAAGTCTTCTTTGAAGGGCCAAGTGTACAATAGAAATAGCACTGAATCTCAGGGCACTGCAACCTTCCATTGTCCTTCTTCCCCCCGCCCACCCACCTTCTGTGTTGACTCCTGCCCTGCCCTCCCCCCACCAGCAATGTAATACAAGCATTAGCAAAGCCCATAGGTCTCGGAAATACGAGAGCTATAGGCTTTGATAAAGTCTTTTAGCCATGTTGTGTAGCAGCGTCATAGCGCTTTTTTCCCTGACTTTCTGCCATGTTGAACAGCAGCCATGCTGCTACACAACATGGCTAAAAGACATTCACACTGACAAAACCAATAGCTCTAGCAGTGGCGAGACCTTTTGGCTTTGCCATGCTGGATTTTATCATAGAAACTCCACGCCACGGCGCCCCACTTCCCCCTGTTGTAGCATATAAACGTGCCGCACCCTAGTCTGTATTGCAGGTTTAGCATTTCCATATTTTAATGTTGAGCTAAGAAAAACATAACGTCCCAAGGAGTCCTTCACTTTAGTTTCAGTCCGGTTTTCCCCTGGCTGGGCGTTTGAACAAACCTAATTGCCAAGAGGTGATCCTATTCACAAACATTTAGAGGCAGGTAACACTGTCCAGGGGTTAAAAAAGAGCGCATGAAAATCCTTGCCCATGCATGACGCCTGTCTCTCATTTATTCAGTCCTGAGCAGCAATAGCATCACGATTAACATCGGAAATCCTTCAAGAATCCTTGAAGGTATCTGATTATGGCATTAAGTGAAATGCTAATGCTTCTGCCACTCTAGCTAAAGCTTGAATAAACGAGGGAGGCATATCGTTTCATGAAATCATTTTGATTCCCTTTTCTAAACGACATAGCTTGGCTGAATATGCTGCATTGGCATGGTGGATGCTTAGGAGTCCTCTCAGCTTTTTGTTGAGAGGCTCGACAAAGTTTTAAAAGCTTTTTCTTGTGCATTATTAACCACATCCAAGCTGTAAAACAGCCCTGAAAAGCATGCCCCTTATTTCCATATAGGGCTTCTTTTACAGCATAGCTGTCAGCATTAGGCAGAAAAAAATGTCCTCACATCATGCTAATTTATCAAAAAGTGATTATTGTGTTAATCAAAACAATTCAATCAGTCAAGAAGTGGTTACGTTCATTACACGCGTTGATAATTATAAACATGTTTATCATTGTTGTCATTGTTGTGTATCTGTTATGATTAAAAATGTTTGCGCTTGAGGACAATTGCATTTAGCATATACGGTTATGCTGACATGTTTTTTTCGTGATTGCAGATTAAACCAACCTTTATATTAGAAGCTTACACATTGTGAAAAAGTAAAAATAGAAGTATAAGGTATCTCAGGCAAATATGCTTTTAAAAGTCTAGATCGAGAGCTGTGACTTTGAGATTTCTCTACAGCCTCCTTGCACCGAATTTACTTTTTTTATCCTGGTTACTCTATAACACTCTTGTGAACAAATACCTAATTATGGGGTAGGCGTGCAACTCTTCTTAGGGTATATTTGTATATACAGTTTAGGAAATCTATCTTTATAAATTTGGGTCCTCGATTTTTTTGCTTTTTAGGTCCAAAAACAGCTGGAAATACTATTTTTTCTGTAGTGAGAAGTTATAAACATTCCTCGCTGCATGTCATCCACCAATTATAATTGTTTAGCTATTTAAATAGCATATTTAACATACATGCAAGGCTACCCCAAGTGTGCACAAACAACGCAGTTGGCATAATGACAACATTAAGGCCCTTGTCACCCACATGTGGGAGAAAACTTAGTTTGAGCAACATTATTTATACACCGAAAATATCACCTAAAGATCGTAAATTTTGCATCATAGGATTTTCACAAGATTGCCCAAGTGCGCAATTTTGCTTACTTTTCAGCTACAGGAGACTGATATATGCAGGAAATGTTATGCAGCATCAGTAACTCCCGCAGCACCACTGCTGAGAGACATTTCCTCTTTGAACCAATCTCCTGTTTGATTCTGTCTTTACTTATGCCCTCGCAATCACTCGTCACGTTAGATATCAGCAATCACATTTTGTACAGTTTGGAATGTTACATCTATTTTAGGTGAAAAATAATGTGATTTTACACACTTAGAGAAAACCCAGTACATGTTTTGAAAAGCAGCGATTTCACACTGTAGTAGGGGCCTCAGTGTTGGAATGACACTTAAAAGGTATTTTTGGCACGTAATAATAAATCTAATATTAGGTAACACAACTGTCCGCTTTCCTTGTGAAAGCAAGGCCCAGCTGCAAGATCGTCATTGTTGGACTTGGCCCTTTTTGCAAGGTCATCCCCAAACTTTTTGCCTTCCTCCTGTATTTTCTCTGACCTGTTTTTGTTGGTTTTATGACTTTGGGCACTTTACCACTGCTGATCAGTGCTAAAGTGCATATGCTCTCCCTACTGTAAATTGATGTATGAATTGGTGATTCCATAATTGACTTATTTGATTTACTTGTCAGACCCTAGTATAGTGCACTGAGTGTGCCCAGGGCATGTAAATTCAAATGCTGCTAGTGGGCTTGCAGCACTGGTTGTGCCACCCACAAAAAACAGCCTTGTAAAATGTGTCTAAGGTCTGCCATTGCAGAGCCTGTGTGCAGTCTGGTACTGTCATTTTGACTGGGAAAGTGCACCCACTTGCCAGTCCCTAAACTTTCCCTTTTCTTTATACCAGTCACCCCTATAGTAGGCCCAAGGGCAGGGTGCATTGTAAGTATAAGGTAGGACATGTCCTGGTTTGTGTGGCATCTCCTAATAGTGAATTACAGCCATTTTTGTTTTTCTGTAATGCAAGGCTACCTGTTCTCCATAGGCCAACATGGCCTGTTAGAATTATTACATTTTATAATCCTAACTGACTCAGAGACCATGGTATAAATTTGAGTTTAGTATGCCTGGACTCAGAATGATAAAATACATCTTTTAGTGAAGTTGATTTTAACATTCTGTGTTTGAAAATACCACTTTTAGAAAGTAGGTATTTTCTTGTCTAACTATTCAAGCCTGCCTCTGCTAGGTTGTGTATTCCCTGTCTGGAGTCTGTGAATGACGGGGCTGGGGATTCCAATAAACGGGATGGGACAGGCTTGTGGTGAATAGAGAGATCTGCAACTACATGGGAGGGAGGAGTTGCACCTGAACCTTGAATAGGGCTGTGCCTGACTTCCACAATGCTGGCTCCACCTCCTAAGGTGCGGCTGATGTCTCTGCCCTGCACACTGAAAGATGAGAAGGAATCCTGTCAACAAAGTGCTCCAGGGCTGTGCTTGCCTTCCACAATGCTGGCTCCACCTCCTGTGGGGCGTCTGATGTTTCTGCCCTGCACTGTGAAAAGAAAAGAGAAGTCTGGTAAATAGAGTGCTTCAGAACTGGTGTGGACTGGGCAAAGGCCTCTCTCACCTCAGAGAACAAAGGATTTTGGGGTATAAATATTAGGACCCTGATCCCGTGAAATTAGATCACTTTTGGACTACAAGTAAAAACTTTTCATGAGGATAGGAACCTGAAGAAACTGAGGAGAGACTATTCCTAAGCTGAAGTGCTGCTAAGGGGATTCGCCTGCAGTGGTTGCTTGACTACCAAAGAAAGGAGAAAGGAACTTTGTATACTTTATTTTCAACTTGTGAAGGATCTCCAATGGCTTGGAAAAGAGCTTGCCTCCTGCTGAAGTCTCAGGGACAACAGATTTCACCCCCCAGCTCCCCAGAGTTCCTTGAAAGTGCCTGCTGCTTTTTTGGGCCTTCTGAGGGACTACGTGTCACAAGGAGCTGGAAGCGCGACTCAATGAGGAAGATGTGTGTCTCCGTCGCTGCTGCTGCCATCGCATCTCTGAACAAGGGTGTTGCAACTGGAGCTGTTATATTGCACTGCATCCAGAGAAGCATCTCGCAACGAGGAGGAAGCGTGTTGCCATCGCTGCTGCTGCCGTTGCACTTCTGAACACGGGTGTCACCGCTGGAGCGGAGCTGACGTATTGCACCACATCGAGAGAAGTGTCTCGAAATGAGGAAGAAGCATGTCACCATCGCTGTGGCTGCCGTCGCATCTCTGAACAAGGGTTTTGCAGCTGTCGCTGTTACATTCACCGCATCGAGAAAGCGCCTCGTATCCCCGGGGAAGCGATCCGCCGTCGGAGCTGCTGCCGTTGTATTTCTGAACAAGGATGTCGCTGCTGTAGTTGTCGCATTGTGCGGAAGCTTCACGCAACCGTCGGAGGAGAGTGTCGCAGCTGAAGCTGTTGCTGGCGCATCACTAAACAAGGGTGTCGCTGCTGCAGTTGACGCATCGAATCGAGACTTCTCGCATCATTAGAGAAGAGTGTTACGTCTGTAAGATCATCGCTTCTTTATTTCTTTGCACCAGAACTTTGCTGCATTTCCATTGCTGCAACATTACTTGCAACATTACTTGTTGTGGAAGCGCAACGCATCGTAAGGTACATTGACGCAAAGTGCTGCATCTTAAGAAATGAACTGAACTAAGCTAAAACTACCATTCTTAAGTATAGTATTGTGGATTTTTGTCGGTTGTGGTCTTGTGCTAAGTCTATATAAAGAATACTTATTTCTGATATAAACCTTGTGTGGTGTCCATTTGCAGTGTTTTCACAGGGTTACTGTATGTGGTCACAAATGCTTTACTCACTGCCTCTGAGATAAGCCTGTCTGCTCATGCCAAGCTACCAAGGGGATGAGCAGGGGTTATGTAGTAATGTAATCCCCTTATCCTGACTAAAGGCAAGGGTCCCTATTTGTCACAAGTACCTACCTCTGCCAACTAGAGACCCTCTAATCTAACAATCATATTTTACATAATCAAGCTAAACCTCTTACGTGCAATAAGGATGGCATGGGCCCAAAAGCCCTTTAGCAAAAGAGTTTGTCTCAGTTTACAAAGTACTTGAATACAGGACTCCTTGTGATTTTAGTTTGGTAGCTGCTACAAAAAACAGTGGAAGCAGAATATGACTATTTGGCAAAACTTTGCATGTCCAATGCTAGAAATGGGATTCCTGGTTGGCCAAGGTATGCACTGATGCCCGGCAGGAACCACCACTTTAGTCTGGGTAGGCTAGATACACATGAAAAGATAACCTGTGATCACCCTCTGGTAGCTTGGCACAGAGCAGTTATGCTTATCTAACACCAACAGTAACACAATGAACACACCACCAAAAGAATCTACACAGGTTTAGAAAACGTGATTATTAAATTTCGAACACAATAAGACCAAAACAACACAAATTCAATGTATAGAAGTTGAGATTTAGAATTTTAAAGGAATAAATGTAGTGTAAATGTAGTGAAGCTCTTAGAAGTGCTAAAAAAGTAGGTTGCACTGAACCGGGGCAAAATCAAAGTCCAGGCGCACCGTGATAGAGGACCTGTGCGGCCCTGGTTAACAAAGTACCTTTTCTGGTGCCAAGCAGCAAGATGCCTCAATGTCAAGGCCAGAAGATGCAGGATGGGGAAATCTTTTCCACTGAGTGAAGGAGATGCATCAGTTCCAAAGAAAGGTGCAGGAGCCGAGAGGCATCAAGCAATGTGCCGGATTCTGCGGGGGAATGCGAGGGGATGCTAGGGGGGCGAGGGGATGCTTCGATATAACTATGCTACAGCAGCAACAATACACTGTATGATGCATCCATCTCTGGAGGCAAAGTGCTGGTTCAAAGGTGAGGCACTGTGTTTACTTTTGCAACTGGGTCGATGCATCACTTCTACCACACGTAGACAGGAGATGCGTTGAAATCTGTGTTGCAAGCATCTGGAGCACGTCTAGTGAGCCAGGCACAGGAGCTGGAGTAGAGACTTTGATATGCCCGAATTTCAAGCAACAGGATGCAAGCCAACAAGCTCTTGGAAATTGCTTGGATGAAAGTTACAGTCCATCTCTCCTTCAGCAAAGCCAGAGAGCAGCAGGTAGCAGGGTAGGAAACAGAAAGGGAGGCCTTCCAGATCAGCAGTCCAGTTGAGTGCGTTAAGCAGCACAACAGTCCTTCCGGCAGAGCTTAGTTACAAGTCCAGTACTGGCTGATTTTAGGTGTCAGAGACCCAGTACTTATGCCCAAATGTCCTTTTGCTGTAAGGCGTGACTTCAAAGCAGCCCTCTGAAGTTCACACAGGTCACTTACAACCCAGTCCTGACTGTCAGGCTATCTGTTCGGGGTAAACAGTCATTTTTGTAGGGACAGGACACTACCTATTCAAGTGAAATGTTAGCCCCTCCCTTACGTCCTGCCCAGGCAAAGCCAACCGAATGCAAATGTATGTAGATGGGTACTCAGACACACCTAACCTCCCTGTGTTGTGGCTGTCTAGAGGGAGTGCACAAAGTGTAGCTGTCACCCATCTCAGATGTGCATTGGAGACAGGCTGTCAGGCACACAGAGCAGAACGTGCAGTGAAATGTCCACATTCTAAAAGTGGCATTTCTAAAACTGTAATGTTAAATCCAATTTTACCTGTAAAGAGGATTTATCATTACCATTCCAAACATATGAAACATGAAAAAGCTACTCCTGTCTGATCAGAAATTACAGTTTAAAAGTGTATTAAGGAATCCTCAATGCTAGCCTATGAGAAGAATATGCCTTGCAATAGTGAAAAACAAAATAGGCTGTTTGTCACTAAAAGGACATGTAAACCATAAACACGCATGTCCTACCTTTTACTTGCATTGCACTCTGCTCTTAGGGTTACTTAGGGCCAGCCTTAGGGGTGACTTATATGTAATAAAAGGGGAGTATAAGGATTGGCAAGTTGTTATAAATGTCAAGTCGAAATAAACTGCACACCCCAGCACTGCAATTGCAGGCCTGAGACAGGTTTGAAATGCTACTCATCTGGTTCGCACAATTAATGCTGCAGGTCCCCCCATAGCATTTGAAGTACAGGCCCTGGGAATATGGTATACCACCTTACTAGGGACTTACCGGTACACCAAATATGCCAATCAGGTAAAGACCAATGTCATCATGTTTAGGGGAAGAGTCCACTCACTTTAGCACTGGTTACCAGTGGTAAAGTGCTCATAGTACTAAGGCCAACAAAGAGAATGAGCAAAAACAGGAGGTAAAAGGCAAAACGTCTGGAGAAAGACCACCCTAATGAGGACAGGTCCAACGTCAAACAAATGACTTTAGATTTCAGTTTATATTAGTGCTTTTCTGAAACACACTGAAACTTGTCTGCTGACCTCTGCTGCTTAGTGGGACTGAAAGCTTTAATTGGAAGTCACTGCCTTCCTGTCAAGGAAGATGGGAAAAAGTGGCGTCCATACATGTGGTTCTCTGCGAATAATAACATTCCTGAGCTCAGAACCCTTTATATTTGGACAGCCGTGTTACAAGAACAAAATGCCACTGATCAAAGGCTTGACAGACAAACAATTTACAGGTGCACCTGCCTTCTGTTTTTGAAAACTCCTGGCAGAGGAAGGCAGACACTTCTCAAAAATCACTCTTCAGTAGGATGATCCTGTCTTTTATGCCACGTAGACAATAAAAACATATCTTCTGGTAGGGGATGTTAAGAAGTTGTGTGCTCCTCTTTGATCATGAAGTGTCTTGAACGGTTAGTTTTTTTGGGTAGGACTAAGAAGCAGTAACATGGGAAATGTGCTGATGCTCAAATAAGCCATTTTTGGAAACAAGGGCATAATAACTTGGGGCTTTGCACTGCATTTTTTCTGTGCTAGGCTGAGGGAAATTGTCCAATGACTACTGATCTATATTTATAAAGTACTGAACCCCCCAGAATTATCCTGGGGCACAAAAGAACAAATATGCCCAGCAAAGAGGAATTCTTGACTGTTGAGGAATGACTTAAGAATGTTATTTTGGCTCCCCTAGAATCTCCAAAGCCTATTCTCATGGGTGTAAAAATCTAGGTTTCTGACGGTCCACATCAACAGAAGGATCAGGTGCCTCCTGCTATGGACTGTCTTTCTTTAAGACTGTGAACGAAAATGTTTCTAAGAAACAGAGGCCACTGCATCTGTGTAGATAAAAATCAGCAAGACCAATTAGAACTGGAATTTTGGTAGCTCTCTTCCTAACTGGAAGTGGGAGAAAGCTTATTCTCTATTTGAACCTCTGGCCTGTTGTCCATGGAGAGTTGCAAAAAATTGGGGACAATCGAGCACCAAACTGAAATATCTTCAACATATATGCATGCTAACTTAATTTCTCTTTCTCTCTCTTTCATTCTCTATCTCTCTCTTTAAACTCCAGGCTGTACAAAAATGATGCCCAAATTAATATTGCGCTTGGGCTTCTTATTAATTGTTGAACAAGCCATAAAATGCTTATAACATACATACCATAATCTTCATTTGTATGCTAATAATCATAAGAAAGATAGATTGTCTGTGTTCTCTGTATGGCACCATGCCTAGGATGACTGGATACCTTGATCCTTTATTTACAGTATCTATATGGTAACATATCAGAGAAGACTAGAGACGGACAGGCTGTCAGGACTTTGAACTTAATGTATCTGCCTGTCAACATGTCTATCAAAGAAAAGTGGGAAAGGTCCTGGATTCCCCATATCTGTGTGTTAATAGGTCCACAGATCTGCCCATTGCTTCACCCATAACAGAAAATGCCACTCACACATCCAGTACAGCACAGCTATGCCATAAGGGGTATCATGGGGCCATGCAAGCATTCTACAATAGCTCAACCTCCAGGAGACTGATGGTACAAGCAAATAGCACAGTGAAGACATGCTATAAGTTGGGTGTCAGCATGCTTCCAATGACATTGTTCATTAAATAATGAAAAATATACAAACATATCAGCGGGCCCACAGAATCATCAAACCAAAGTAACAAAACCAACCATTAGACACTAGAACAGTAAGAAAAATAGATAATAACGCCCATCTAACTCAGTCCTCAGAGGAGACACTGCAAACCCGAGCCGAGCCGCTGAAGCTAAAGCTGCCGCTGAAGCTGCCGCCGGTTTCTTTTTCGGAGCTGGGCATTCTTTCTCCACAGCCGGGGTCGGAGCCGGTGTTGCCAGCCAGGCAGGTAGGCAGCTGTTGGTGCGGCCAGAGCTGCTGGGTGCTTCTGGGCGATTCCTCTTGGCGCACCTCTTCGCGGCCGGAGCCGCTGGCTGTCTTCCGATGTGGCGCAGTTGGGGCCGGAGCCGCTGGCTGTTTGCTGATTGCTGGAGTCGCTAGGCATTTTGCCTTGCGGTCGGACGGCTTGTGGTGTGGTGTGGTCAGAGCCGCCAAACATTTCTCTTGCAGCCGGTGATGCCAAAAAATGCCACAAAATGCCAAATGCATTGATAAGAACACTGGTGAACTGCTGAACTGCTGAACATTGAACACTGCTCAAAAACTGCTCGAACACTAAAAAGCCCTCCTTCAAGCAAATACTAGAATCAGATCTAGAACTAGTGACAGCTGCATAGTGGTTCGAAGGGGCTTGAGCAGTCTCCAGGTTTTCTCCTCTCCATTGAAAAGTAGTCTAGGCTCACCTTTCCTATCTCCTTGCGATGACCCTGGACAACCTTGGACACGGTGGTTGCTGTAGCTGCTGTGGTTTTCTTGGGGAGCAGCATCGGTAGCAGAAGCTGAACGACAAACCAAAGGGGCAAAATCGCTCGAGTGGGTACTGTGGATCATCAAGGTCGTCTTCTGTCTGCTGTCTTTTGTCTGCTGGACCTTCAAATCTTGCTGGCCTAGGGCAGCATGAGGTCAGCACGCATCTGAGGAGGTCCTATGAGTAAAGGAGGCATAAAAAAACGCAAACGAACCTCCAAGACGCTTGATGGGACCAGGGATGAACCACCACCCAAAACCAGGCTGGTAACACAGAACGATTGGTCATTAATTAACATAACATCAGACAATTCAGATACAAATAGCTCAAGAAGTGAGCAAACATCAAAAACAGAAAAGAATAATAAAACAAAAAATTGCCAATCTATGTTTCAGCCAAAAATCTACACAAAGTTCTGCTTCTTAAAAAACGCAGGGGACACCTTACTTTCAAACACCAAAGAACTGTCAGGCCTACAGTCACCTCTTGAACCATCCCAGCCTTTACAGTTTACTGGCGTACAGAGTCACAATAACAGTAAGGGAAGCCCTAGCCCAACAGCTAGAAGCTTACCGCAAACAACATCAACCCCTCAGCGTAACAAAAGTCGGATGGCTCCGGATACTACAACCATTGGAAAAAAGGTTGTAAGAAAAGTTGTATTAAAAACCAACCTAATCCAAGTACACAGGACCAATGATGCAAAAGATTTGGCAGTAGACAAATTAGATGACAGTCAAATAGACATCTGTGATACTGTTGGAAGCGGCAGTCCACTTTGTGCAGAAAACATAATCAGCACGCGTATCTGCACGCGTATCGAAACCGATGCATTAACGATCTGCGAACAAAGAAGTCAAGAGGCAACAAAGCACTCCAGTGATACTAAAAATAAGGTGGTGAGCGTAAAGGAGCACTGGCAAGAGAATGAATTATCTTTGACTGCTCTAGCTACACCATAATATGCACAAGGGATTGATTATAATACAACGTTGAGGACTGGAAAAAAGATAGACAAAGCAGACAGGCCAACAACTCCTCTACCAGAGGTGATAGAAATATCCTCATACCTGGGAAAGGAAGAGTGGGAAGATCTCATTGCTGCATACTCCCAAGACAAGAGCAAAGTGGGATGAGTGCAAATACACTTATCAAGACAACTGAAGGCATCCGGGGACAACCGGTGGAGGGGTCGGGTGCACTTAATGGAGCTCAATATTATGCTACAACTCCAGGAAGCCAAGAAGAAACCCCAAAATATATAAAGCACGAAAGCACTTGGCCCAGCCGGTTAAAATCAATACAACTCCTGGTAGAGGCCCTTCACTGCTAATCAGACAAGATGGACACTCCATTAACGCTATTAGATACATTGGCTGTATTTGTGGTTGCCATTGACAGGAAGATGGGCACACTAAATTCGCTTCTTCAAAATAAGTTTGATCAATTGCAAGACATAAATAGGAGTGACAGAGGTGGATGTGAATGCGGCCCAATTATTGAAAAACTCTCTACACTTCCGACAATACTGAGCGATCTGTGCATACAGCTTAAAAGGTCTGCTCAGTGTCAACAATACAATCCTTGTGATGGCCATTTTGGAAAAGAAACAGAAGTCTCAAGGAACACAGAATCACTAGAAACTAATAAACAAGGACACTCCAAAGCAAAAGACATCCCATCCCATATACCTAAAAGAATAGAGGCCAGTGAAATTGGAACGGTAGGTGCTCCACTTCCTGAAGCTTTGGCAGAAGTCAACACAGACATAAAAATGAATGCTAAACAAAGACGAGCAAAGAAACGTAAAGGCAGGAAACAAAAAACACATTCTAATTGTGAAGGTTTTATGCATCTCTTTGGGAGAACCCCTGTCGCAGAACAAAGCATACTCCAATGCGAGGAAGGCACCAGCACATCAGGGACTACTGCAGTGGTAACAGCATTACCTCAAATCACCAACGGAAAGGGGCAAACAATTGAGAACTTGAAAACACTTGGAAAAACTATGCATGAAGATCCAGAAGCCCCAGTACAAGATAGGCTAATTATATGCCTCCAACCCCCCGGGGATAGTGAAGCATCTCCTGAATCTGATCAAAATCGACTACCAAAAAGTAGCACGATGACTTGTTCTAATTTCATACAAACTATTAAACAAGAACACATTCCCGGTAAAAGGTCTGGAAACAGCCCGGAGTCCAAAAAGTTAGGGAAGTGCAAAGGGTCGACGGAGAGTCAACTATCCACCATTACTCAAGTGACTCCGTCCGTACACACATGGGCTGATCAGATAGAAGAAGAACCAGCACTCACAAAAAATGCGGATCCCACTTGTTGCCCCCCTTGGCTCGGAGAGAACTACCAACTGGCTAAACCGTCTGCATCAAATCAACACACAGCCGGTCAAGTAACAAGAGACGAGAACGAAGTCAACATCAATCAGGCAAAACTCATCAATACAACACTATCATATGCACTCATACACCTATACAGACACTCATACACTGCAACTCCCATGGAGTTACTCACACACCTAGTCAGTCATGCAAAGAATCAATCACACTTCCATTTCCTCAACTATACAGTTATACACACAACACCTTACTTATTCAAACATATACTAACACATACTTACTATCTTATACAATCACTGATACAAGAACACAATGATCCATACAGCCACTCGCACATTCACTGGCTCTCATGTATAGTCATTTATATATGCCAACTCTCACATCCAATGTGTTTTACATATGTATTTACTTGGACATGTAGCACTGAGATATCCATTCACTCACCAACACACCCATGCACACAGTCAACTGCCCATATAGCTGTTTCCACATGCACTCTTGAACTCATACACCTAGTGAATCAACTGTGCACACATCTATGCACAGAGTCACACACCTCCGAGCCACCCACACACACACACACTCAGTCTCCCATTCAAATACTTGGGCAACCAATCAATAACCCGTATAGCCACTCATATAGCTACTGATCAACACATGCAGCAGCTTACACAACAACAGACATACTGATGCACACATTCAGACAGTTTAGTCACTAACCCATGAATTTAGTAAGACACATTTAATCACTTGCTCATACAATCAGTCACGCACCTACTAAATCCTTCATCCAGACACTTATACATCCACTCATTCTTTAATATGTAAAACATATTTAAACTTTACAGAAACACACAGTCACTGGATGATGTCATCAGTGATGTCATCAGTGATGTCAAATGAGATGTCATCAGAAGTGTCATTTGAGATGTCATCAGTGATGTCATCAGTGATGTCACTGACCATGTCATGAATGATGTAATATGTGACATCATCAGCAGTGGAATGCGGGTGCGCGAAATATAGTTAGTACAACTAACTATATAGGAGCAATTTCAATGGTTTTTTAAATGCTAATTCGTAACTATATAAGGCCTGAAACCTATGTTTTTTTTAAGTGAATATATATATATATATATATATATATATATATATATATATATATATATATCCAAACCACGTTCCCTTCCAACGGAAAGCAACAAGCCACACCAGTTCAGCAGGTCAGAAACACGCTTTATTGAGCATTTCCAGGCATGACGCGTTTCGTCGTAAGACTTTCTCAAATGCCCTAATGTTAGGGAAGTGCTTTTCAAGTCCACCTTTAAACCCAGCTGGCCTCACTACGATTGGTTGACGCCTGCTGGCAAGCGTCAGGGAACATAGCGAAACTCCGTGCTCCGAATAATAATATATATATATATTATTGCAACCATATTGATACCATGTTTATATTTATTTTCGTTTTATTCTTTAAATTGCCTAGTATATGGTTAAAAAATGCATTACAAATATAAAACAAGAATACAACAATGCTTGTTAATTCTGGTAGCCACCCACATCCATCCGCACGTGTTGTCAAGATTCAAAACACAAGTGAAACAAAATGACTCTATAACACGACAATGCTCTTTCTTCTCGCGATAACATTTAAAAAAAATAGAAAGTGATTGCAATGACTCACAATAACTCCAATGTTCTCAGAGTAGCTTCGATAACAGGCAATTAGAGAAACAGACAACTTGCAAATGCAAATATAATATATTCCCATAACCTTGCCTAGCTACACCAATCACATCGCTAATTCGCTGTGATGTGGACAATGGGGGATGAGGAAGAATCCGTTCTGGCACTCGAGGGTGCTCTGATGAAGTGTACCAGCTCCATGGCTGCCGCTGCACTTGAAGAGCATTTAAAGAACATGAATTTTGAAAGGGTGTCAGAGGCGCCGAGCAGCCATCCATCATGCGCCGCAACGACCAGCGTAAAATAGCCTGCTAGCTCTCGAGTGTCTCAATTTGTGACAGTTTGTAAATGGATCACATTATGATCCATGATCCGGGTAACTACATTTGAGATTCGGCGCCTGCCTTGGTACATGACCTGCATAGCCAAGGAAGGCCCCGCTGTGCAATTGCACAGTCTCACCTCATTATACAAGGGGACACTGATAGCCATGAAGGCAGAAGTACAAAGAAGGATGGGAGGACGATGCTGCCGTGGATGCCATCCTTCAGCGGCAGTTGATTTTAACATTAAGTTAAAGAAGGGAAAAAATGAAAACGGTCCTCGTGAACATTGGCGCCACGCGCTCACTTAAAGCGGCAGCACGGTGTCAAATCACGGAGAACGCTTGTCAGCTGCAGGGGCGCCGTCCATCCTTCTTCTGCTAGTGGAGCAAGTGTCTTTTTCATTTAAAAACGATCCATTCCTGTCTTTAGTGACGCCTTTTCATGTCTGAAGAGCGAAGAACCCCTCCGCTAGCGTCAACAGTCAACATTTTGCTTCAAATTGAAGGTTTTATGGAAGCTTTGGGATGGAGCGTAAATGAGGGTTTTATCCCAGGGGGTAGCTTAGTCAGTGAGATTTGGGAGGTTCGAAAGTGGGAGGGTCGATGGGACTCTCACATTTTTCGATAAAAAAAGCAATGGGCTGCAAGGTGGAGGGGTGAGATGACCAAGGTTCGAGATGGGCTGCTTACATGATGAACAGGGACGGTGCTGATTTGCATTAAGTGGGCTTCTGTCTAGAGCGGCGTTGTAGGTAAAAAACTATTGGTTTGGAATCAGGGGTTGAAGAGCATTAAAAAAAAAGGATGGGAACTTCAATGCTTTGTGCAATGGAGACAAGGTCAAAGACGTGGCTAAAAAAACAAAATATTGTTTTACTTTTTTCGGTCTTTCACCTTCAAGTAACTACATAAAATAATGCATTACTGTACATAATGACACCTGTATTAGTTAATGCACTGCAGAGGTCTGTCTGCGTAAGCGTAAGCAGACAGTCACAGAATTGAAACCTTACTGGTGCAGTGCAGAATTTGTGTCCAATCATTTTTATTGGCGTTTAAATAACCAAAGAACAGTATAAAACTGCATAGGCCTTGCGTCAAACAAGATGTAATCATAGTACAAAATAATTCATTATATTACAGTAAATAGAATAAAATATGTGTAATACTACATCATCTTACCAAAGGACAACATAATGCAGAAAATATTTAAGA
The DNA here is from genome assembly GCF_964263255.1 of Lissotriton vulgaris. NCBI lineage: Eukaryota > Metazoa > Chordata > Amphibia > Caudata > Salamandridae > Lissotriton > Lissotriton vulgaris. The sequence goes on from NC_141687.1 coordinate 928,936,349, forward strand.
CAGACATAAGCGGCAAAGAAAAAGAAATAAAAACATCCTGTAAAGCATTGTGTAGGGTTGTGTGCCTTTAATAATTCCTTATAATAGAGCTAATTGATGTAAAAACAAGAGAGATTCTGAGAACATTTCTAAACATGGCAAAGAATGTAGCAAGGTATAGGACCGATCTTGTCATGTAAACAATGAATGTAATGAAAGGGGGGAAGGAGAGGAAAGGGGGGGAAGTGCACAGCTAAGTACCATACGCAGAGTCAAGATAAAGGCAACTGTATAGATTATAATGTTTACATTATACTTGTAATGAAGCAAATTCGCCTAAGGAGAGCCAGACAGTAGGGTATATCTGAGAGAAAGACCTTCTTTTTGAGTGTGAATTATGGTCACTTCTTAAATAGGAGACCCATGCTCACCAAGTATGAAACAAAATGTGGATGAAAGATGTCCATTCCGATAAAATAACCATCACAGGAACCAAGAGGAGGAGGCCTAGAAGAGCCATATCATTACAGCTTAAGATTGTCAAATATTTGGATGCTCTGGGTCCTAAAATTACTGTTCGGTTATTTCAAAATATCGAGAAGTGGAAAACTGTCGGCAATTGGGACTGGACTTGGTACCAGTAGGATTTGAGAAATCTGCAGTGAAAAATCATATCTCGGTGAGAACCAGTTCCTCTCAACAGTTCCAAGATTTCCCATCCTCGTGAAGCTTCAGTTTAGGAAGCCTAGCAGGTGTCCAGTGCAGAAGGTGCAGAGCAAAGAATTTCATCTGGAAAATAGATGGTGCAATTTTGTCCCTCAAGGCCATTTTGTTAATGTTCTGCCTTCCTTCGTCAGAGATGTGTCCAATTGTTTCTTTGTCAAAATGATAGGCCCATTTAATGGCAAGGGAAAACTGTTCGGATGGGGGAAGACTAGATGGTATCCTGTATATTTTAGAAGCGATGTGACCAGACCTAAGCCAACTTAATGGGCCACCTGGTAAGGAAGGAGGGTTGGGTTAGCTAATTTTGCATAGTTTGACTTTTAAATTAAAAACTGTAGAAGTCTAGTACTGCAAGATTGTAAGTATGAGCTAAACTACAGAAAGGTAAGGGACAAATATTATCATATTTCTTTCAATGCTACAAGGTCTGTCTGTGACAGAAAGCACTGTAAATATGTAAGTTGTTATTTTAAACTTGCATTACATACGGTATAAGATAGGCTGCTACAAAATGTGCAAAAAGGTTTAAGATATAAAACGTTTCCACAATAAAAATGTTAGTATTACCCAGACTTTCTGTAGTACATTTTTTATAACAGTCTTTTAAATCACACATTTCACAGCTCAGCTGATAGCTCCCCTACAATACCTTTCAAAAAGAATAAATCTATGTCATTGGGAAGTTCCTTGAGACTCCATCAATTAAATCCAATATTGGCTTCCAAGCCCTCTCTCCATTTGCACATTACCCATTTGCGCACATTTACATTTCTTTCAGGCAAGCAGGCACCCTGGCAGGAAGGCTTGTTTAGCTGTCTGTGCCTCCCTATGTTTCACAGCACATTAGACTCCCTGTCTTACACTTCAGCTGCAGCATTTCAAAACACAGAATTAACCGTTGCCTTTCCAAAAAAAGTTGGGGAACTAATTTTCTTATAATAAAAAGGTATAGGCGTATAGTGGCCCTCAGATCCCACCCACTTTGAACACTGGTTGGAATACTACCCTGAGCAATTGTCACTGGTTAGACTATTTGCAAGCATTCATCCAACTACCTTGTTTGTGTTTGATTGCCATAGTATGAAACTTGACATTTGTTCAACTTTCTAGGCCTTCTACTGCAGATGTTTGTGAATATCAAATTTACATCCATTTAATTCATACCTCTATAAGTGTAGATTTACTCTTTTTTTGGTAAACTGGCCAATATATATATCTATATATATAGATATATTTAGGCTTTCGATCCAAAAAATGAACAAGTGAAAGTCTCTTAGTGAAATGAGAATTACAAGAAAAACTTACAGACATAGCAGACCCAACCAAGGTAACCAGATCTAAGTACTAAACTAAAAATGCATTTGAGGGCTGTCACACACCTGGCACCCTCAATAAAACTATGTCCCCGCCCATTCCACATTGGTCTGGTAGTTTTACCTGGGAACGTATGATTTGGTCACATACATCGCAACGGACTGGAGTCCCTGCCCGGGGCTCAGTTATTAAAAAAAAAATGTCACTGCATGCAATCTTCTTCATCTTCTACAAGAAGCCTTGATCGAAGAATTGTCAAATCAGTCAGTCAGTCAGTCAGGATATCTTTATTCGACTTATTACAAGTCATACAAAGAAACATAAACAATAAACAATAAAACATAACATAGGATACATATGCCCATACATACATAGCCCAGCATTTTCATAAAAGTCATTAAAACTACAGATAAAAGTTAAATACTATACAAATGTTAAGACTATACAAGTTCATTCATAAGAGGCAAAAGTAATTCTGATAAAAAACCCTTAAAAATTACTAAGGCGAGTTTTGACCGACAGCTTTTGCCCTAGCTGCGGCAACTAAGAAATTCGCGATGCAAAAGGTAGTGCGGGGATTTGACAAAAGCTGTAAATAAAGCAAGGCTGGACGAACCTGAGTGAAGCCCGCTTCTTTCAGGACAGGGAGTAGGTATTTTTTCCTCTGCTCCTGAAAAAAGCTGCAAAACATGACGAAGTGCAGTGTGTCCTGCACCGAGAAGTCGTCGCATCTACAGGGTGGGGCTTCGTCTGGCTTCTGCCATCCCTTATATGAACCAAGATGGTAGTGTATCAGGTTGAACCTGAATTTGGTTAGCAAAAACCTATGGTAGGGAACGGTTACAAAAATAAGATAAGGTGTAATTGAAGGGGCGCTAACCAAAAGGTTATGAGACCTGACTGATGGCTTCAATAATTCTGCATCCTCACGATGCGCTTCCTTCCTATACATAAATGCCTTTTTTATGTGACCTATATCTTCAACCCTGATTTTGTCTGGGCATAGAAAGAGCTCAGGGCGGCCCAGATCGGTAAAAGATTTAATTAGGTATGCCATCCATGGGATACTACTATGTTTATCTAACGATAAAACATCCTTCAGGATTGTGTGGTTTAGTGGGAGGTCTTCGTTTAGCCATAATTTCAACCATAGAATCAGGGGTGCTAAACTCAGTAGGTCTGACAGATATGGTAGGCCCACCTCTTGATGGATTGAGTAGGTTGGGGTAGACTGAGGTACAGATAGAAGGGATCTAATAAATCTGTTTTCCGCTCTCTGGATAGGGTCAAGGTTAGCATAGCCCCACAAAGGAGAACCGTAAAGTGCAATAGCCACTGGCTTGCTCTTATAGATCTTTAGAAGGGCTTCCATGGGCCGGGCTCCCAGCTTGCCTGCAAAACCTAGGATCGCTGAGGAGGATCTAATTACCGCCAACTTTTTGGCTCTTATCTGTGGTCCCCATGTTCCCTTTTGATCAAATAAAACACCCAAGTAGGGGAATGTCGTTACCATTGAGACGGGGACCCCACTACAAAAGAAAGATTTGTGCCTTTTTTTGGTGCACTCGCGCCCCATTACCATAGTGTGCGATTTTGATACATTCACCTTCAGGTCCAAATTATTCATAAAAATGCCAAATGCGTCCAAAAGAGTCTGGAGGCCAACACCAGTTCGAGCAATCAGCACGGCGTCGTCAGCGTACAGGAGTGCCGGAATTTGCACATCCCCTGCACGTGGGACGTCCGCATTCAGGCCGCGCAGATGTGCCCCCAAGCCGTTGATATAGATGGTAAAAAGCGTGGGGGCTAAAATGCAGCCTTGATGTACCCCCTTTAAGGATTTAAATAATGGGGTACATCTGCCATTGTTTGACACTCGGACTGCTGCGAAGAGCTCCTGATGCATAGTGGCCATGAACGAGACCAAGGCTTCTTCGATGCCCAGCTCAGTTCACGAGGGCAGGACTCCATGGTTCTAGTTCTGACCTTTCACAAATCCTCTTCTCAAGTGACTAACAATCCCATGTACGAACCCCAAGTCACAAGTAGAGGTGAGCACACAGGCAAATGTTTAGGGGTAGCCGAGCAAGAGCCAGGCCACGGGTCTGGGTTGGCAATAAGGGTCTGTGTACAAGACAAGCCATTTGAAAACGTTTGACACGTATAATGTGCAACCAACACACTTTAAAAAATATGATAAAATCTCAAAATTCAAAAAAGCGTACTTCTTTAACATGAGAAAGCATTTCACCTTAGTGCATAAGATTTTATCACTGCATAGAGGGACATTTATTAAAAGTGATAGTTTATTCAAACATTCATGGCTCGAACCCACAATGACAATACTCTTAGTGATCTACAAGGTCAGTCAATAGTAATACAAAAAAATCTAAAGTGGCCTAAACTCAACAACATTGCAGTCTATTATATCAAATATAAGAGTTTCTTTTAAAGTACACATCCTGAACTCAAGTATTTAAAAGTGCACTTGTACATGATAATAAAGAAACAGAAGGCTCGGTGAAATAAAATATGAGCCTAGGATCATACAATTTGGGCAAGGAGGGAAACCAGTATTTATTCTTGGTTGTCTGGTTTCACATTTTGAAATTCAGCCACCAGGTGTACATCTCTGTCACTCTCACTGCCGTTTATATTAAAGGTCACTGCTGTGCCTTTCATTCTTGGCTCACACGTAGTTAGCAGGTCAACTCATGGCTCGTAGACCCAACTACCAAGCCAAGAATGCATTTATTTTGGGGGTGTCACCATCAAAACACCCCTCCATGAAGCTACGCCCCTGTTTGTTCTCAAGAGCGTGCAAGACAACAGCACAACATTGTATGGTAGGTTAGCATAGAATTTGTGATCTAGTCATTCTGTTACCTGCCCTAATGTGCTACAGTGCTCTGTGCATAGGAATGGAGCACAGCCCATGAACATATCCTGGTGGGGGTGCATGTTCGTTTCCAACTAATTAGCGCTACTCGCCCTTACAACACATTGCTTAGGTGAACATATGGTAGAGATGCAATTCCCCACCTTTATGCACATGGAAGCAATTATACCTGTTTCCAGATTGTTACTCATATGTAAATTATGGCTCTGAAAAAACATAAACAATCTGTTTATAGAGCCTGATGGAAAATCGGCTTTTGGGAATCTGGGTACAACTGATATCACTATTTTTATAGCAAGGCATTAAGGATTGGAAATTATTTATTATTATTATTATTACAGTTAATGTTGGTTTGTTGTTTTTGTTCTTGGTGTGTCGTATATATATATATATATATATATATATATATATATATATATATATATATATATATATATATATATATATATATATATATATATATATATATATATATATATATATATATATATATATATATATATATATATATATATATATATACATATATATATATATATATATAAATATATATATATATATATATATATATATATATATATATATATATATATATATATATATATATATATATATATATATATATATATATATATGTGTGTGTGAGTGTTTGTGTGTCTGTGTGCACGTGTGTGTGTGTGTTCATTATAAGAATATGGCAAGTCACAGAGGAGTTCAGTGACCATGTAGAGGAAATAGGACGCAGGCCGAGAGTCTTTATTTGTGACAGATCTCTGAGGTAACTTGCAAAATCCTACAATAAGGGGGGAATTTAATCCCACTTGCTTTACATGCTTTGCTAACCACCTCTCGAGAGAACATTAAATTGCCAACAAGTTACCAGCTGTGATGTGTGACTCTTTCTTCTGGTCCTGCCTCTGTAGCCCACGACACTTGACATGTTGGGATTTGAAATTGTGCACACAAAAACAACCTACAAGTCCCAGAAGAATGCAATATGCTGCAGGCAGTAAAGGAAGGTATTGCATATGGTGTGGTACATGGCCTGGGCCCCTGAGCAGCAATGATTAGACACCTTTCAGGAATTAGCAGGGCTGACCCATCCAAGAAACAAAGCGTATTACTTTGATTCATGAAAGATAAAGGAGCAAACAAACAAGTTTATTTAGCCTTGCCCATGAAAAAAAAAGATTTTCATTTCTTAGATGAACAAGCACCAAGCATTACGACAGGGACAATAAGGGAAGGTGGAACGTGCAGCCCTAAGCACCATCTCTGAAAAATGACAGTTTATTTTAACAAGCATTTGCAATGCAAGCTGTCTCGCCTTTGGGACCGTATATGTATTTAGCTATGCAGCACATTAGCCTGGGTGCTGAAACATCTACTGTTCTTTAACATGAGGTAAAATAATCACCAAACTGTGGGGCATATTATCAAGGAACGGTGTTAAAAGCATTGCCGCTTTAGCGGCAGAAAACTGCTGCTAAGGCCGCGATAATGGGCTTCATAACATGCCCTTGTGAATTCCCATAGAAGCCCATGGTGTGAACAGGGGCTTCTATTGGAATTCTCAAGGGCTTATTATCAAGCCCATTATCGCCGCTTTAATGGCAGTTTCCTGCCGCTAAAGCAGGGATAATTTTACCGCCGTTCTCGATAATATGCTCTCGTGTGACATGCCAGTGATAGGAACACATGGAGAGAAATATTGCTTTTCAGCTGGAAATGGCATAGTCCCAAGCTCTATTTTTAATATAAAGTCAGGGCCTTCGGTGGTCATATCACTGAAAATACATGTATGAAAACAAATTATGACCTAAAGCATAAGTACCCCAGAAAATGACCATACCAGCTGTCTAGCCCATCCCCTCCCACTCCCTCTAATCTTGCCATAAAGTTTTGAAGGGGGCTCTACATCAAAATATTTTGCTTAGGGGGGCTCAAAACAAAAAGTTTGAAGAGCTCTGGCTTAGAGTGACAGTGTGAGTGAAAAATGATGGGTTAGAATGTTACTCAAGCAACTGTTGGTGTTAACAATATTGGTAAGCATTCCAACACTTACCAATTGCGTGTCTGATGTAAGCCTCAAGTGGACAAGGGGTATACCCAGCTGTGGGTCCCACAGTCACTGTGCCAATAGGATACAAGGTATTCCTCATTGATGAGGCCATCCAAGGCTAAACTGGTCTAGGGTTGCTTGCATTTCCTCCAGAAGGGGGCCTTGCTGCTAGGATTGTCAAATGTAGCAAGTTGAATCATTTGCATAAGGTGGGTGTCTGTCAAGAGTGAAGGGGTAGGATGATGGGTTGGAATGTTACCCAGAGCAACAGCAAGTGGTTTAAACTATTTACCTCTTACTTCTTGCATTTTTAATAATAAAGGGAATGCAAAGCAAAAAAAAAAACTGATTGTGGCACCCTATGCGCATTATTCATGCTGTTGAGCCAGATACACTGAAGGATACAGGGCATCATGGAGTGTATTGTGAAGCCTAGAACTCATTCACATCTGGAGTACGGCGGGCAACACATCGAATCTGAGCTATTCTCGAGGCATGTTCTAAATAGGAGCAGAGGGGTTGCCACTTGCAGGCTTTCAAGGGTGGGGATGGCGACCACAGTGCTTCAGAACCCAGTGTACCACGAGCAATACAAGATCAATAGACTGGGCACGGAAGAATATAGGCCTCGCCTCAAATCTCAGTTGCTTATGAAGACTTGACAGAATTTGTCACTGCCATTACCACCACTTCACCAAAGATGGTCCTTTTCAGCTTTTGGAGGAGAAAATAAAGGATTTATAGAGATAAATATGAATAAATACAGATCAAACCGTAACGAGTCGTGTCTGTTCAATCAGTGGTGCGGCCATGCCCTCCCTCCCTTCAATGAATGCAAGGTCAGCGATATCAGGGTGAAAATAACACTGTATTAAAATTAATGAAACCAGAGGCGACTAGTGTGCACGGAGTGTGTGCCGCTGAGGTGTGGGGCCGCTGCGACAGATTCTGTGGTGTTCCAGTCTATGGCTCGACACACACGTGAACAGCTCGGTGCCTCATGGGAGATCAGAGCAAAAGACACAAAATTGATGGATGGAATCCAGAACAAATCAAAAAATCCAGCCCCAGTTAAGAGATCTGGGCTTAATCCATCATTCTTATGCTCACCATGCCACCCCAGTTTTGACCTAGCCATAGGCAAATTACTCTTGACCCTGTGCCTCATGTGAACAGTCCTGCCCGATCTGCCAAGCCAGGTCCTCTCGGACTGGAAACAAGCATCCTAGGACCGGTTTTGGGGTTTCACCCCTCTTCAGCCAGGATAGCTTGATTCCAGTGGCACAGTGAGCCCAGGACCCACGTCTGGGCATACCTGGTGAACTTAGGGCGAGAAAACAGAAGACACACAATTGATGGACGGAATGCAGAACAAATCAAAACATTCACCAGCAGTTAAGAGATCTGGAATAAAACCATAATTCTTTTGCTCACCATGCCACCCAGTTAAGACCTAACCATATGCAAATCAGTCTTGATCCTCTGCCTCATGGGTATAGTCCAGCCTGAACTGCCAAGCCAGGTCCTACCTGAACCGGAAACAAGCATCCTAGGACCTGTTTCAAGGTTATACCCCTCTTCAGCCAGGATAGCTTGATTCCAGTAGCACAGAGAGCCCAGGACCCATATCTGGGCATACCTGGCACACTTAGGGCGAGAAAGCAAAAGACACACAATTGATGGACGGAATGCAGAACAAATCAAAACACTCACCCCCAGTCAAGAGATCTGGGTTAAATCCATCATTCTTTTGATCAGCATGCCACCCCAGTTTAGACCTGGCCATATGCAAATCAGTCTTGACCCTGTGCCTCATGGGAACAGTCCAGCCCGAACTGCCAATCCAGGTCCTCCCTGGACCGGAAACAAGCATCCGAGGACCGGTTTCGGTGTTTCACCCCTCTTCAGCCAGGATATCTTGATTCCAGTGGCACAGTGAGCCCTGAACCCACGACTGGGCATACCTGGTGCACTTAGGATGAGAAAGCAGAAGACACAAAACTGATAAACGGAATACCGAACAAATCTAAACATTCACCCCCAGTAAAGCGATCTGGGTTAAATTCATCATTCTTTTGCTCAACATGTCACACCAGTTTAGACCTTGCCATATGCAATTCAGTCTTGAGCTTGTGCCTCATGGGAACAGTCCAACCCGAACTGCCAAACCAGGTCCTCCCTGGACTGGAAACAAGCCTCCTAGAACTGGTTTGGGGGTTTCACCCCTCTTCTGCCAGGATAGCTTGATACCAGTGGCACAGTGAGTCCAGGACCCATGTCTGGGCATACCTGGCGCACTTAGGGCGAGAAAGCAAAAGACACACAATTATTGAACGGAATGCAGAACAATTCAAAACATTCACTCCCAGTCAAGAGATCTAGGTTAAATCCATCATTCTTTTGCTCACCATGCCACCCCAGTTTAGACCTAGCCACATGCAACTCTGTCTTAGCCATGTGCCTCATTGGAACAGTCCGCCCAAACTGCCAAGCCAGGTACTCCATGGACCGGAAACAGCATCCTAGGACCGGTTTGGGGGTTTCACCCCTCTTCACCCGGGATAGCTTGATACCAGTGGCACAGTGAGCCCAGAACCCACATCTGGGCATTCCTGGATCACTTAGGGCGAGAAAGCAAAAGACACACAATTGATGGACGGAATTCAGAAGAAATCAAATCATTGACCCCCAGTCAAGAGATCTGGGTTAAATCCATCATTCATTTGCTCACCATGTCACCCCAGTTTACACCTGGGCATATGCAAATCCGTCTTGACCCCGTGCCTCATGTGGACAGTCCAGTCTGAACTGCCAAGCGAGGTCCTCCCTGAACCGGAAACAAGCATCCTAGGACAGGTTTGAAGGTTTCACCCTTCTTCAGCCAGGATTGCTTGATTCCAGTGGCACAGTGAGCCCAGGACCCACGTCTGGGAATACCTGGCACACTCAGGGAGAGAAATCAAAAGACCAACAATTGATGGACGGAATGCAGAACAAATCAAAACATTCACCCCCAGTCAAGAGATCTGGGTTAAATCCTCCATTCTTTTGCTCACCATGCCACCCCAGTTTAGACCTGGGCATATGCAAATCAGTCTTGATCCTGTGCTTCATGTAACCAGTCTAGCATGAACTGCCAATCCAGGTCCTCCCTGGACCGGAAACAAGCATCCTACGACTGGTTTCAGGGTTTTACCTCTCTTCAGCCAGGATAGTTTGATTCCAGTGGCACAGTGAGCCCAGGACCCACATCTGGGCATACCTGGCGCACTTAGGGTAAGAAAGCAAAAGACACACAATTGATGGATGGAATGCAGAACAAATCAAAACATTCATCCCCAGTCAAGAGATATGGGTTAAATCCTTCATTCATTTGCTCACCATGCCACCCCAGTTTAGACCTGGCCATATGCAAATCAGTCTTGACCCTGTGCCTCATGGGAACAGTCCAGCCCGAACTGCCAATCCAGGTCCTCCCTGGACCGGAAGCAAGCATCCGAGTGCCGGTTTCGGTGTTTCACCCCTCTTCAGCCAGGATAGCTTGATTCCCGTGGCACAGTGAGCCCTGAACCCACGTCTGGGCATACCTGGTGCACTTAGGATGAGAAAGCAGAAGACGCAAAACTGATGGACGGAATGCCGAACAAATCAAAACATTCAACCCCAGTAAAGCGATCTGGGTTAAATTCATCATTCTTTTGCTCAACATGCCACACCAGTTTAGACCTGGCCATAAGCAATTTAGTCTTGACCTTGTGCCTCATGGGAACAGTCCAACCCAAATTTCCAAACCAGGTCCTCCCTGGATCGGAAACAAGCCACCTAGAACTGTTTTTTTTCCCTTTTCAGCCAGGATAGCTTGATACCAGTGGCACAGTGAGTCCAGGACCCATGTCTAGGCATACCTGGCGCACTTAGGGTGAGAAAGAAAAAGACACACAATTGATGAACGGAATGCAGAACAAATCAAAACATTCACCCCCAGTCAAGAGATCTCGCCTAAATCCATCATTCTTTTGCTCACCATGCCACCCCAGTTTAGACCTGGGCATATGCAAATCAGTCTTGTCCCTGTGCCTCATGTGAACAGTCCAGCCTGAACTGCCAAGCCAGGTCCTCCCTGGACCGGAAACACGCATCCTAGGACCGGTTTGGAGGTTTCACCCTTCTTCAGCCAGGATTGCTTGATTCCAGTGGCACAGTGAGCCCAGAACCCACATCTTGGCCTACCTGATGCAGTTAGGGCGAGAAAGCAAAAGACACACAATTGATAGACGGAATGCAGAACAAATCAAAATATTCAACCCCAGGCAGGAGATCTGGGTAAATCCATCATTCTTTTGTTCACCATGCCACCCCAGTTTAGACCTGGCCACGTGCAAATCAGGCTTGACCCTGTGCCTCATAGAAACAGTCTAGCCCGAACTGCCAAGCCAGGTCCTCCGTGGACCGGAAACAAGCATCCTAGGACCAGTTTTGGGGTTTCACCCCTCTTCAGCCAGGATAGCTTGATTCCAGTGACACAGTGAGGCCAGGACCCATGTCTGGGCATACATGGCTCACTTAGGGCGAGAAAGCAAAAGACACACAATTGATGGACGGAATGCAGAACAAATCAAAACATTCTCCCCCAGTCAAGATGAAGAAATATAATCCTCCTAAGGGGTTTACTGATACACTGGGTCCTTTTAAACCAACAAAGAAGAGATTGGAACAGAAGCTGTAATATCAAGAAAACATATTTAATGACCTCACATGAGGTAGACTGCATCATACTGTACCCTCAGGCCACTGTATGAGACAGTCTAAGGAGTACAGAGAACAGGGGCCTTATATATGCATAGTTTACGTTAGTCAGCATAAAACCAAGGGGAGGTCCTGGCACATACCAGCATGCAAATAGACTAATATGGCTATACAAAATTTGCTTACTCAAGAAAGTGGGAGGAGAGACATTTCTCCTTAGCAAGAATAGCCTGACAGTTCTATACTAGGAGCAGGTGCATTCTAATAGCTAAATCGTTCTGAGCATGTGCAAGGCTCTGAAAGAGGGAGAAAGCACATGGCAAGCACATGGCTAAATAAAATAGCTACCATGGTCATAAAGGCTTTCAGCTCATGCTAACAGCGATTCCTGCAATCTTTAACAGATGATCCTTTTAGCATGAGCTAAAGACATTCCTATGATGTAGTAGAAACATAGAAAATATTTTGCACATTTATTTTCATAAATTCATCAATATCCTGATTCATTGCTAGGTGGGCATTTTTCTTTCTAAACATTTCATTAAGCGAGTATATATAAGATATAAGCAGGAGTACGAAGGGAACAGAGCATCGATTCATAATTAACATACAGATAGCAGGAGAGAGTAATGACTATTATTACAAAAAGAATTATAAATTTTTTCCAGCCCTAAGCAAAAAAGCAAATCCTAGAAACTTCTAGTCCAATTCTATGTTAAAAAACATTTCCAATTGACTTTTTCCGTGTTCCTTTTATGAGGGATAGATTATTAATTAATATTTTCAAGGAAAGGGAAAGTAATTTTGCTAACAAAAAGAATTCCTTGGGAAATTTAAGCCGCTGTACAACCAGACAGAGGGGAGTCTTCTCCCTGTGTCCATTTGAATCCTAGACCAAAGGGTGTTGGCAAGGTGCACAGCACAGTGGTCAGTGATTTCATAAACTTGAATGTTTTAGCGGTTGAGTTTTATAAAGGTTGGGTGCTCCAGCAGGTAACTTATCCGTCCATATACTTTTTCAAACAATGATAAGAAATGTGCGCACATGTATTATGAACGCATCCCTGCCATTGGGCACTCCTTTTAGTTCTTCATGGAAAACTCATTTCAAATAAGGTTGATTATTGTTTTTTAATGTTCGAATTGATTCATATTCATCAATACTTTGCTTCGATATTATCATTTCATATCAAGTGAAGATTCCAAATAATCCTTATTTTCAATATACATATCATTTCATATAAAGTTGCTCCAATGCATTTCGGGCTCCATCACCCTTTATCAAGGAGCTCTGTAAACAAAGAATACGTAATATGTAGCTCATCATATCAACAATCAAGACTGGTACATAAAGGTAACATACATTCCAATTCATGCTGGTAAGTGATTGCATATTTGTGTCGGCGGGTGACAGGTGTTAAGTGCACGAATATTAGAAGCGGCTGTGATGCAGTGATGGCTCTCAACGTAACCGTGTGAAAAAGCTAAAAGTGAAATGATAACACTTACATGAGTCAGCGTTTAGGAAGCTAAGCTTCAACTGCAAAAGAAATGAAAACGCTACAGTTAATGGTGCCTCCACAGGTGAAGATACACGTTATTCAACTCACGTCACGCCGGCAGATTTCACGCCGACTTACTGAAATGGTTGAGCGGTAACTGCTAGCACCGGAGTCCGGGCTCGTGTCATGGGTGTCCTCACAGGGGAGGAAAATTGGCCGGACGAGTGTTCGTCGGTGTCTTTACGGGGGTGCAAGCTAACCGAATGGGTGTTCCAGCTTACGCGGAAGTTAGGAAATCAAGCCTTGATTGGTTCAAGGACAGTTCACGTGTAGACTGGTAATAAATGACGGACTGTGTACAAAAAACCGGGTTGAATGATCGTGGCCATGTTGAGTGTGTATGGTGATGACATAATTCAATGTACATTCACAGGGTAGACATAAATATTACAAACATGTATATATGATACCAGGCAGCACAAAAGCATTATGCAATAGGTTGTCACCAAATAGGTGATTACAAAAAGCAACTAAATTCAGTTTGGTCGTTCAGCCCACATGGCTTTAAAGTTTGAAGGCGGTATATCCAGGCTATCTCTCGTTGTAGTAGTGCCTTTTTGTTGTCCTTGCCTTCTTTTTTGTCAATAACCTCCAGTACCAAAAATTTAAGTTGAGCAATACTGTGTTTTTGTTCTACAAAATGCATTGCAATGCTCCGTTTTTCATTTTTAGTGCGAATGTTTGATTTATGTTCGTTAAGGCACACTTTAATTTTCCTTTCCGTTTTCCCACTATAAATTTTCCCACATGGGTACTTCAACAAGTAAATTAGATTAGATAAACTACCAGAAAAAAGTCAAACAGAACATCACTCAAAAAGATAAGGACACGGTTAGAAAAATTGCTGGTAATAAGGATATAAAATGTATCAAAGCGGACAAAGGCGGAGCCTTGGTAATTGTAAATACAGGCATATATTTAAGAAAAATCAATGAACATATCTCTGATCAAGATACATATATGTTACTTGAAGCGAATCCAACCACCCAATTCAAAACAATTTTGACTGAAATACTTGTGAGAGCTCAGGAATCTGGTGTGATTGATGAGAGAACAAAACATTTTTTATTGCTAGAATATCCAAAAAGCCCGTCCATCAATATGACACCCAAAATCCACAAAAACTTGAAGGACCCCCCCATTTAGACCAATAGTTTCCACCAGAGGTTCTCTGCATGAACCGGTGGGGACGTTTCTGGATTGGTATCTTCAGCCACTCGTCAAACAAATGAGAAGTTATGTAAAGGACACGACCGAGTTCTTAATTAAACTAACTGAAATTACCAATCAAGAAGGGGAAAATCTAATCCTCTGCACAGCAGACATTAAAAGCTTATACACATCCGTGAACAGTCCTTGAACCAATCAAGGCTCGATTTCCTAACTTCCGCGTAAGCTTGAACACCCGTTCAGTTAGCTTGCACCCCCCGTAAAGACACCGACGAACACTCGTCCGGCCAAATTTCCACTCCCGTGAGGACACCCACGACACGAGCCCAGACTCCGGTGCTAGCAGGTACCGCTCAACCATTTCAGTAAGTCGGCGTGAAATCTGCAGGCATGAAGTGAGTTGAATAACGTGTATCTCCATCTGTGGAGGCACCATTAACTGTAGCGTTTTTATTTCTTTTGCAGTTGAAGCTTAGCTTCCTAAACGCTGACTCATGTAAGTGTTATCATTTCACTTTTAGCTTTTACACACGGTTACGTTGAGAGCCGTCACTGCATCACAGCCGCTTCTAATATTCGTGCACTTAACACCTGTCACCCGCCGACACAAATATGCAATCACTTACCAGCATGAATTGGAATGTATGTTATCTTTATGTACCAGTCTTGATTGTTGATACGATGGGCTACATATTACGTATTCTTTGTTTACAGAGCTCCGTGATAAAGGGCGATGGAGCCCGAAATGCATTGGTGCAACGTTATATGAAATGATATGTGTATTGAAAATAAGGATTATTTGGAATCTTTACTCGATATGAAATAATAATATCGAAGCAAAGTATTGATGAATATGAATCAATTTGAATATTAAAAAACAATAATCAACCTTATTTGAAGTGAGTCTTCCATGAAGAACTAAAAGGAGTGCCCGATGGCAGGGATGCGTTCATAATACATGTGCGCACATTTCTTATCATCCATTTGAATCCTCACAGTCAGGCTCTTGTTGTTCCTACGGTGGAGCTGCACAACTCACAAATCAGGAATCACATCCCAGTTTAAGAAGAAAAAGTCTTTCAATGATCCTGTCCAGTGTATCAGGCAGTGCACCAGTCTTCTTCACTTCAATCTAGCAGGCACCACAGACACAGCACCTGTACCTTAAACTCAAGTCTTTCCCTATCTCCTGTATTACCATGCTGGTGCACTGCTCTTTTGTTGGGGCCAAAGATTCTCCAGTGTGCCCAGGTATCTCTTGATCAACAAACAAAGGTGCAAACTTGCATTCACTTTGGAACCAGGATTCAGGGGCCTGATGCTGGGATCTCTGAAGCAACCCTTATTTCAAAAGGGGTCACCTTAAGCAAAAGCCTTCCTGTCTGTCTGTGACTCTCAGCTGCGCATCAAATACCTGATCCACAACTTCTCCTTTCTGATTTGTGACCCCGTCTTTCGCCCAAGACAGTGGCAGGGGTACACACATCACATCCCAGTGCTTCCGCCTTCACTGAGGTCCTAGTTGTCAGCAACGCCTGTGGTGGTTACCTTCACCTTGGCTTCAAGCTGGACTGGTGCTAACTCCCCAGGCTTGATCTGATGTCCAGGCCCCTCTGGCAATGGTTGTAAGGCAGCAAATATCTATTGGTGGACAGAACAAAAGGTCTTTAGACAAGGCACAAAAATAATCTATCAACAGAGAGGATAGTTTCAGAATACTTCCTAGTCTTGTGACGCCCCATATATTAGCAAGGCACCCAAGAACCACTTCATCTATCTGAGAGTAAAAACCCTGGACCTATTACAATACAGACATACTCCAAATCCTTACATTTGTGTATTCCTATATTATTCATCGGAAGACATCAAGAAAAAAGGAAATGTCCTACACTTTTACTCATAGACATTACATTACTTGTACAGGACTGAATACACTTCTAAAATTATTTCTCTGAATAAAAGCACCTACATTGTACTCTTAGTACCGTTCTCTCATGTTATAGGTGCAGCAGGAAAATCTAAAACTGCTAATTTAACAGGGATTCTTATTACATAAAGAACTAACAAAAACTTCAACATAGTAGGTACATGGATTTCTCCAGCAGAACATGTTGTGACAAACAAACTCCTATAAAACAATATTTTCTTTTCAAAAATGTTTTCTGAGGCTCACATGGGTGTATTTCCTGCATTGTACTTTTCATGATCTAAACTATGCAACATCAGCTCTAATAAGGACTGTCAGCTTATTTACACAGACTAGCTAACAATAATTGTTTTATCACCTGAGAATTTTAAAACAAAAACTACCCACATCTAGTTCCCCTTAAAGGTCAAATAAGGGAACAGCAATCTAGACTACTCATCCTTTCATAATTTCATCAGACAGAATGGGCAGTAACATAGAATATTTATATATTCATTTTATTAATGCTAACAATTTTAAAACAGTATTACTAAATAGCCAATTAAATGTCTCATGGCTATTACACAGACAGCTTAGACAGGCTAAAAAAAGTGAGAAAAAGAGAGAGAAACCATAAATGAGCCTACCCTTAATTTGTAGAGGGGCTAACCTCCTTCCCCCATTTTGACAGTAGGAAACCCTGAATCAGGTTTTACTTCCATCAACACTATCTACTTCTATCTGTGGCAGCTGGGCACAAATACACTTGTAGGAGGTAAATAGCACATTTAGCTAGCTAGAAAACATTATTAACCAACTACCAATTCCTTTAGCAATTATACTAGTTGTAACATAAGGGTGAATGAATTCAAACTAAATCCCATTGCCTCCTTATCTCAGCCCTTGCACAGTAATCTTCAAATTAAAAGCATTAGAGCTATATAAATGGCAGAGCTATTCTCTTAGTCAGAGCCCACATATACCATTATATTTCCTTCTGTTGATATGAGTGCACAAAAACTTGCTTTTGCCAAAAATAGTAAGCAAAAGTTATCTTTCTCTCCCTGCGCTGTCATCTCGTCTGTCAATACGTTTCAGAGGTCGAAGTGTCAAAGCAAACCTTGCTCTGAACCCTACTAGGCTGCTAAATGCAGAACTCAACCTTTAACCCTTACCAGCTGTCCTATTTTGTGCAAGGCTTTCCATGCAGCTTTTCCAATTCAAAGCAACTATGAAGAATCACAGCTGAAAGGCAGTCCTAGTCCATTCCTGCTTTCCAGTAAATTAGAGGTACGTTTAATAACTTCTGCTGGTTTGTTATATTAATTTACATTTGTAAGCAGTGTGCGTTGTGCTTTTCTAGCAGTTTAGAGGTCAGCTGTTCATTCTATACTTACATGTGTGCATTTACTGAAGCCTAAGATCAGTTAGAAAACTGCTTTGAGTGGCAGAACTGCTTTTAAACAGTCAATTTTGCCCAATTTCAACTTTGATGTTAGGGGCACTTACAAATGAATAACCTACAATGTTTTGGCATATTTGTCATCCCCAGAGTGTTCCCTACATATCCCAGAGATGGGGAATCAGAAATGTATAAGGTACACCCTCATAAAAATGAGTTTTGTACTCCTGGGTAAAGAGACATTTTCAATCTGAGTTCCCCCTATTGCGGTAAAGCGCTGCTTAAATTCAACTTTGATGCTAAGAGTCATATATTATTCACAGTAGAAATATTAGATATCATAAGGATCAAAAATGATTTTAAAGCAGTTTATTTTTAACAAAAAGTATTTCCATATACTCAGTCAGTCAGTCAGTTCAACTTTATTCGGATACAATAGTACCCATAAAAGCACAAATCATTAATACATCACAAACAGTCCATACAAATATATAAAAAAATCATATATCTAAAGTGCATAGTGCAAGGACAAAGCCATAATTTTTATATAAAACAGTTAAAACAATTCCCAATTTGTGTCACAAATGTCCAGGGATCCATCATTTCCCAGTGGTTTGACTGACGCTGCGGTGAACACTGTCTGTTCGTGTCGCCGTGTGATCTGAAGAATTTAGAAAGACCGTGTGACTTGAGCCACGCCTGTTTTACACTATCCATATCCGAGCGGACACATTGTATATATAAGAACTCCCAGAACTTGTGCAAAGAAAGTGGTTCCTACCCCACCCTCATGGGGGGTTGTGTGGACTAGCCGGCAATATCGGCCCTAGGCTCTGCCAGGGCCTTGAAGATTAGAGTACCCATGGCCTGATGAAGCCTATATCATCTGGCTGAAACGCGACCGTGACTGCGTCGACACCTTTTGCTTTGAACGGAGTCCCCTGTTACAATTTAGGAAAGATTTGATTTTTGTCTTATGTGCACCAATACAAATATAGACTGGGTTGATGTTCTAACCCCCTGGTGCTTTGCTTTTGGGACTACCATTTTGTTGTTCACTCCATTGTAAATTAAGAGGAGGCACTTACGTTAATTGGTGTATATATATTTTTATATATTTCTTGTATTTAGGGTACAGAAAAGTGTTTGTTGATATTGTAAATGTTTTGTATATTTGTATATGATGTACATGTGATGTTTTGTATGTAGATTGTTTTGTCGTGTCTCCCTGGATGTCCGCTCATATGTGTGTATATGAATTAATATATATATTTTTTCAATGCTTAATTTGTTATTCACAAGATAATTAATTGTCTCTTGTTTGAAAATTAAAAGTGGATTGATCCCTTTGGTACCCTTTGTTGCTACTTTCTCATCCTTGGATGTCTCCTGCTCAGGTACGGGAGGGTGAAGTGGGCAGAACCCCTAACCATTTTTGCTAGTCAGGGATCCATCATAGACCTACGTGTTCTGATCGCAATTTTAAGGAAAGTGCTAGTGCGGAAAATCAGTTCAACATCATCTAAAGTAAATATAAACTGATATGCTATATCCAGGGTAATTGGTCTTCTCTTTTTAAAATATGGATAAAGAAACTGCTTAGAGTATTTAGAATGATATTTACAGAAGAATAAAAAATGTATAATAGATTGCTCACTCCTTTCGTCACGAGGGCACAAGTTTTGGTTAAAATTTGGACTATATCCAAATGGAAAACAAAGTGCAAATTTAATTGTGCCTTCTCTTAATCTGAACAATAGGCTCCTCTCCCAACAGCTCATGGCTATGGTCAAATACATATGAAGTGGATGGCAATGCTGTTCGATAACCTTATAGCTGCGCACAAGTGATTTCCCTGTCTCCACAACATCCTGTTCTCTGTTATAAAGGGAATATAAAGCGTTCCGTAATTCCTTTTTGGGACTGCTTCTGCTGAGGTGGGATCTAGGAAGAGGTACTCTCTTTTAACACTATGCAAACTTTGAAGCACGCCTCTTAGCCATGGAATTTCCAGTCCTTTATCATAATTTAGGCAGTCAGTAATAATCTGCTGTGTCAGGGATGCTGCTTCATTCTTTCACACTGTTATCAAAATAAGTGCAGGTAAGGCACAAATAAAATCAGTTATAAAACTAATGTTGAGCTCCTTGTGACATATATATTGAGGGGTTGAGATTGGGGTACTCAGCAGTTTCCTTCAAAACCTGTTTTCTTCCTGTTGGATACCTACAGGTTTAACTGTTCCCCAGATCTCAGCACTGTATGTGGCCACTGGAGTGCACTGAAGTTTATAGATTTTCTGGACTGCTAGGAGAGCCCCAGTAGTCTTAGGACGGGGCAAACTCAAAATCGAATTGATGGCCTTTGAGAACTTGCTCCTGGAGTGAGCTAAATGCTCACTCCAGGAGCCGTTCGCAGCAAAGGCCAACCCCAAATAAACAAATGATCTAACACAGGGCAATTTTTGGCTATCTATTGTGATAGTGCCTAACTTGCGCTTCCCTGGCCCACTGCACATTAAAAAAGATTTCTTAAAATTCACCCGCAAGTCCAACTCTTCATGTAATTATTAGAATTTTCGACCAGGAGACGCAACGAATTGGGTGTGCGGCCTATGAGGACCGCATCGTCTGCGTAAAGGAGCACAGGAAAGGGCTTCCCATTTATATAGGGGACATCTTGGGTGGCCATTTTCAAGGAGCTATTCAACCAATTGATGTATATAATAAAAAGCAGGGGGGCCAGGACACAGCCTTGTCTGACCCCCCTGCCTACATCAATAGTCCCCGAAACCTCTCCTCCCATGCCGAGCGTGACTTGTGCCTGGAGGTTTTTGTGTTGATACGCTAAAAAATTTACTAATGGCTCATCCAACCCTCCTGCCAAAAGTATTGTCCACAGCTTTGCCCTATTCACTTGGTCAAAAGCTGTGGACAAATCCATAAAAGCCATATAAATAGGGGACCTCCGTGCAATGGTATATTTCCCCACAATTAGATTTAGGTTGAGTCATTGTTCAATTGTCCCAACCTTACCCCTGAAGCCCAACTGACATGGATCTAAAATAGCATTTAATTCTGTCCATGCCAAAATGTTATTGTACAGGACTCGTCCTAAAATTTTGAGGGTATTATCTATTAGGGAAATAGGTCTATAATTACATGGAAGGGATCTATCTCCTTTCTTAAAAATCGGGACTATTATACTCCTAGCCCAAGTGCTGGGTAATTTGGCCATTGTTAGACTGTTAAAAACATTCAAGAACAAAGGGGCCCAAAAATGCGAATTCCACTTGAATAAATCAATAGGGAGCCCGTTTGGCCCGGGTGCTTTATTGCCTAAGCTCTGATTGATAGCTTATAAAACTTCTAAAATACTTATTTCTATAGGTTCAGGGCTACCTGGAGCATAGGTTGCCTCACTTGATAACGGTGTGGCATAAATTTCAGAAAAATGTTTAACCCATGCAACACTAGAAATGTTGCAGCTAATCGGGGTGGATGTCTGGCCAATGGATCGGAGGTCCCTTACTGCTGCCCAAAAGATGTTACCTTTTTTTGGCTGGCAGCCTCCGAAAGTTTTTCCCAGCGTTCACTCGAAAGATCCTTCTTCCTGCCTTTAGTCACCTCATTATACTTCTTTCTGGCCAATTTAACTTCTATTATGCACCTTGGACTAGCTGAAAGTGCCCTGCGTAAATTCCTATTTGCTTGCGTGCTTTCATGATTAAAACATCTGGGGTGCTTGTCATTTGGGAAATGGATCTGGAGAGGAGGGTTTTAATCGCTTGACACAATTTACTGAAGTCTTGGATTATCATTACAGGTGAAGATTGCAATGAAAGACAGGAGTCACTGAGGTGCATTTTATCTTTAGCCAGTTTCCTAAATATTTTGGAACTATCAACCCCCTTCCAGTATAACCTTAAGTTGTCAGTAACAACAATAAATTTGTAGCCTCACATTCTATCTGGAAAGTCGGCCTGGGGGCAGTATTTATCAATATTTTAATAGGGTTATGGTCTCCGAAGTCTGAAGGAATAACTTCGGCTGTTGCTTGTTGTTTTTCTATCAAGGGAGATATGAAGACAAATTCTATTGTGGAGCTACAGCCCCCACCCCTGTAAGATGGATGGTTAATCAAGGTTGTCCTTGCTACCAGATCCATAGCATTGGCCAGATTATAGGATCTTATGAACTGGCCAAGATCTGCGCCTCTGCGTGCGGATTGACCATAAAAGGCCAACCCTCCTTCAGATTCTTTGCCGGGAATTTTGGCATTGAAATCACCCCCCAGAAGAATACCTAAGGGGTCCCCGTTGTTAGACTGGGTATCCAGGTTTGAAATAAAATAAAAAAGCTTAATAAAACTCTTATTTGGAACTGAATGAAAATCATTATTATAAAAATTTACCAGATGTAAATGGATCTGTCTGTTGTAGATCACTACCTGGAAATCTGGGCTGCATGTTGAGATTACCTTGGAACTTCCCCCCACTGCTACATTAATCCCTATGAACAGTCCTCCTGATGGTCTACTAGATATTTGAGCTATCACGCTGAAACAATGGAACCCCTCGATGTATAACTCTTCTGTGGCCCAGGTTTCCTGGAACATGACAATGTCATGGTCCCTAATCATGTTTAGCCAGTCTTGATTATCAAGTCTGGAACGTAAACCTGCCACATTCCAGCTTATGATTGTCAAGGTGGCTCCATTTCCGCCTCTAGGTATAGATGTCCTCTCTAGGGAGCCATTAGTTCTAGATGGTAAATTTAGTATTGACTCTCAGAGGCTTGTGTGTTGGATGCCATAACTAATGGTCAATCCTGTGTATCCAAACTAGAGAGCGCGTGGTACCTATTCAATTGATGCACGGCTGTTTCAATGTTCCTTTTTATGATTGTGGGTGGTTTGTAAAAATACCCCAAGGGGAGTGCGCTGATGTCTGTTTGAGGTGGAAATGATTGTTCTCTAATTGGTAATAGACGTCAGACCAGTTGGGGTCTACTAAAGTTTAAAACAATACAATATCCATCTATACACTTATTTGATGGGCCAACCCACCCCCCACTTCAGGCCATGATTAATTCCTCCATCATGCGCAAGTCGAAATTCTTATGTTTATAGAGCCGATCTACCGGTTTATTTCGGAGTTCGGACCATGTCTCTCTCTGGCCCACAACAAGCGTGGGAACAGCAGTTAAGACAAGCACATAAAGGACAGAGGCTGGTGGGAGATGTAAGACATCTAGATTAGGATTTGCGCCCGAATTACTAGTGCCTGCCTTCATACCATTTGAACAGGCAGCCAATACTGTACCCTGCTGGAGCAACCTATCTTGGGTTCTGCCCACTTTCAGATTGCTTATGCCATCCGATCCTGACATCGTGCTATTGCTTCTATTAATGGGGTCCTTGGTTGTTATGGGGGATACCCCCTTATTGCCACAAGTTACACATGGTACAATTTGGGGTGTTACCGTAGGGTCAGTTGCGCTTGGGGTTGTAATACACTATTGCAATTAATTTGTCCATTCTGAACTAAGTTAGTGTCAGTTCCTGTTCCCCCGCCCCCCGGGCCCCCATTTGTATTGGCTGCCATTGAATTAGATTTGGGCATTTTCTCCCATAATATGTCAAGTTTTTTAACACAAATCTCCACTAAATCATCCAGTCTTGACTCAAACCCCTCCATCAAAGTGTCCAGAATTGTGATTCCCATGTCTACTGCATTGCTTCCATTTTCTGGGGTATCGTCAGTCTGTGTGGCAATCGAGTTTGTCATCAGGACCTCAACTGTTGCACCGCTGCCACCACTGCCACAGGAGGCTCCTGTATTAACATTTTTCTATTTCTGCTTGAATTTGGACTGAGTTAATTTCGCTGCATTTTTCTTTCTCCTAATTGATAAGGTAGCTGGCCGGCTGTCTTACTAGAGTTCCCTCGTGTATTGGTAGCAGGAGCGCTTACATTCTGGATAACAGAGGGGGATAAAGGTGGTGTGTGTGTATTTGCTATGCCTGGGCTTAATGGCACAGGGAACAATCTTAGAATATCGGACAGAGGTGGATCGGCTGTACCCCCAAGTGACAGACGCAGTTGGTGCGAACAGGGTCCAGGGATAATCTTCTCTCAGTTTCCTGTATCTCGTGTATGAGTACTGATTCGGCCCTTATGATGAAGTCATCCAAGGTTCCATCTACCCCTCTCTGCTTACTCATTTTACACAGTGAGATCTATTAAATTCTTAGAGGGTGGTAGCTAAATTAGGACTCTGAGGGCAAAAGCACTTATAAACAAAAGTTTGCACATTACCTTCCTCTTTAGTGGTTCTTCAATCCCTATGCACAGAGCCAAATGGGGGGGCCCAGCCCAGCCTCCTTCGGCCTCTGATGACCGCAGATGGCCCCGCCCTTGTCCTGGTCTTCTCCCAGCACCGCCTGCGTGTGTCCCGCGTTGTCGGAGGCGTTCCACGGTTTTCTAGCGCTTCCGGCGCAGGCGGGAGCGTCACGACTGCGCCGGTGGTCCCCGGGGCACCTGGGAAGTGTAGTTTTTGGCCGTTACCCTCACGGCTGGGAAGAAAGAGGCTGCGGTGTTTGGCCGTTGCCCTCACGGCTTTCTGCGTGCTGCGGTAAGTTCTCCACGCCACCATATAGTCAAAATTCCCCCCCCCCTTTTTTTTTTATAACACCAACCCTTTTGATGGTTGCACATATGAAAAGCAAGCCTCATTCCTGGTTGCCTTTAAAATGTATTTATTTACAACCCTAAGCACAGAAGCCCTACTTGAAATATGAAAAGTCTGCACCACTTTTTAAAGGACAATTATTATTTAACATTAAAAAACACGTAAAAAGGCCTTAAGAAAGGAAATCCCTACTTTCAATGTTTTCTCTGTTATCCTAAATAATGAAACTGTCTTTTGTAACTTTTAAAATCAACAGTTCTGTAATGCAGGCTTTTATATTAGGTTTTCACTAACTTAAAATCTTGTTGACTTCAGCATTTCCCTCTGTGGCCTGTGGTCAGGAATTGCCATGTGCTATTGACGCGGCTGTTGCTGTCACCAGCAGACGTCAAATCCTCACACCTTTCAAGCCAACACAAATCTATTGTTCTTTAATGTTGTGTTTAGTTCAGCAACAACCAAGTCATTTAGATGATGTGAATGCCTTTTAATATCCAATGAAAATACTGTAACATTTTGCATTTTATGTCATAGTTTTTCTTCCATTGTTTGAGGCGTACTTTAATCCTTTTGAATGAGAATTCTAATTTTATCTGTAGCATCGTTGCAATTTGCACGCATGTATAGTTTCTTACTTTGTCAATTTAATAGTAGCATGCAGCTATTTAGCATTTGTTATATAATTAATTTTTGGATTTTTTATTTAATATGTAATTAATTAAATGACATGTTGCATAACAGAATGACGACAAAAAAAAACACATTGAGCTCATTCCAGACATTTTCAGAAGGGGGTCATACACTCAGAGTGTACCTAAACAAAACCATATGTAAATACTAATGATAAGTCATATTTACAAGAAAAGCTCTCAAAAGTAGTCCAAGAAAAAACTGCACCAAAACAGCCCAAAGTCTGTTCCATTTTCAAGAAGCCAAAGTACACCAAATTGGCTATTTTTGGCTGGCAGAACACAAAAGAAATCGCTTTGCATATCACCATTTATGAAAGTGCGCAGATTAGGATCCTTTTTATGTACATATTTTAATTCATTGTAATACTTTATTCCATACATGTATCATAAAAGTACAAACATAAAAATACATACATACAAAATTTCAAGCATTACAATCCTTAAAAAATATTGCATCTATACAGATGGTTAAAACTAAGGGGAGAGTGACATAATTAAAATTCATAATAAATTATGGTCTGTGGACAAATGTGATAGCAACCTTGACCGAATGATCCAAGCACTCCCCGCAAACAGTAACCATGCAAGTAGTGTTGGAGACAATGATTCGAAGGGCAGATTTATAATCCCTGACTCCTAACTTCCTACAGACTGGCTTCAACCATTTATCTCTGGCCTGTTTATATGCTTTGCACGCAAAAAAGAAACTACCTAGGAATTCCTCCGGGCAGGGACAACCTGGGCATTTCAAGTCCTCTTCCCTCCTATCTTTCCATCCTGCCATGAAGTTTTTGAGAGGGAGAATGCCATATCTAAGTTTCAGAAATAAAGTTCTGTCCCGCGGGGTCTGTATAAAATTCAAGAAGAGTTCTAGCTTTACAACAAGCTTGTGTGTAAAAAAATTCTCTGTTAATGGACCCCAGTTTGGGTTGAGCAAAATCTTGGTCTCTATCTATTCCTAATATAGTTTTTTCACTGTTTGTTTTGGTGGGGAGGGGGGGGTTGGGAGGCCCACAAATCGCTCAATCCCAAGGATACCACAAGCTTCTTTAAATTATTTAGCCACTTTATTTTATTTGAAACATTCAGGTTAATTAGTTCATCCAGTACTAAAGCATATTTTACTAATTCCGGGGTCCTTCTGAGGTGCACCCAAAATAGTAATGGTCGAAGTTGGACTATATCAGAAATATGCAGATCTCCTGAGGCACAGCCGGGAGAAGGGACCTCTTTCCACATTTTAAGTTTAGTGTGTAACTTGGTGATTTTAAAAGCTATTGTTGTACCCATCTCCTCACACAGCGAAGAAAACGCTGACGAGGGCGGGGGTCTGTTTGTTTTGTTTTGCTAAGGCACAATTGGCCGGAACAGAACGGCACTCCCCACCCGTAGCCACGCCCCTTTTTCTATTTAGCGCGCGCTGAACACGAGCGCCGCATCTTTGTTGTAGATCTCCTGAGGCACAGCCAGGAGAAGGGACCTCTTTCCACATTTTAAGTTTAGTGTGTAACTTGCTGATTTTAAAAGCTATTGTTGTACCCATCTCCTCGCACAGCGAAGAAAACGCTGACGAGGGCGGGGGTCTGTTTGTTTTGTTTTGCTAAGGCACAATTGGCCGGAACAGAACGGCATGCCCCACCCGTAGCCACGCCCCTTTTTCTATTTAGCGCGCGCTGAACATGAGCGCCGCGTCTTTGTTGCAGATCTCCTGAGGCACAGCCGGGAGAAGGGACCTCTTTCCACATTTTAAGTTTAGTGTGTAACTTGCTGATTTTAAAAGCTATTGTTGTACCTATCTCCTCGCACAGCGAAGAAAACGCTGACGAGGGCGGGGGTCTGTTTGTTTTGTTTTGCTAAGGCACAATTGGCCGGAACAGAACGGCACGCCCCACCCGTAGCCACGCCCCTTTTTCTATTTAGCGCGCGCTGAACACGAGCGCCGCGTCTTTGTTGCAGATCTCCTGAGGCACAGCCGGGAGAAGGGACCTCTTTCCACATTTTAAGTTTAGTGTGTAACTTGCTGATTTTAAAAGCTATTGTTGTACCCATCTCCTCGCACAGCGAAGAAAACGCTGACGATGGCGGGGGTCTGTTTGTTTTGTTTTGCTAAGGCACAATTGGCCGGAACAGAACGGCACACCCCACCCGTAGCCACGCCCCACTCCACTCCCCACCTCATTCCTATGTAAGATGTGCCCCTACAGGAAGCGCATCGGACGAGCGCAGCGGGCGCGACGAACGCGCGCCGAAGGCGCGCATAAGGCAAGCTCGTCTGCGCTTGTCCGCGCCGAGGACGGGCCTAGGGCCACCCCCCCTGCTGCTCCACTACCACGACCACCTACCAATAGGGTGAGATGTAAGTACACCACTGCCGAATTACTACAACTCAGGCATATAGCAGCTCTACCTCATGTTCCACCACGTCTAGGGTACTCCAACCCCATCCTAGGCCCAGTCCCATGTCCCACTTGCATGAAAGCTGCCGCGAAACCCTCTACAGTTTACCCTCTATTGGTTCAAGCAGCACTAGTAAATGCCAGATCCCTCCCCAAACACAAACTAGAAATCGCCGACTTGATTGACGCGCATAAACTGGATCTCTTATTTATCACAGAGACTTGGGGTGACGAAGCCTCCGGACCTGACTTTACAGCAGCCACCCCCACTAACTACAATGTATGTAGATTAGACAGGCCAATAAAAAAAGGTGGTGGCATTGCTATAATCTGCAAAGACCACTTCAAACTTACGACGAAACCTTTTATCTGCCCTGAATATGAGTCTCTCACTTTTACACTAGGCCTCTCGGCCAAATCATCCTTCAAGGGCATGCTAATCTATCGCTCTCCTGAGTCAAGAGCCAAATTTCTAGCCAATATAGGCAATTTAATTGAGGCAACTGCAGACTCCCCACACTTTACCATACTAGGTGACTTTAATTTTCACCTAGAAGCCCTCAATAACCACGATACTACGCAGCTACTCACAGACCTATCAGCTGCTGGCATGATGCAACTGATAACTTCTCCCACGTACCAGGCAGGCCACACATTAGATGGCATATTCACCAACAGTCCCCTTGTAACTGTTACCCAAATTATCCCCCTCATCTGGACAGACCATGCAGCGATTTGTTTCACTGTTGAAACTAACCCTACCAAACCTACTCCCACTGCCCCCTCTCAATCTTCCTATAGAGACTGGAAAAACATCAATTTAGCTCAGTTAGCAGAGATGATGCAGGCAAACCATATTCCCTATGAGCAGGACCCCATTATAGCATCCTCCAATTATTTCACGAACTTAAATATGGCCTGTAACATACTAGCCCCGATCAAATCCTCCCATCGGAACAGGAAAATACCTTCAGCCCCGTGGTTTAGTGAAGCCCTCCGGACTCAGAGACAATACTGCAGGAACCTTGAAAGGCAGTGGCGGCGCAATTACAGCCCCGCAGACAAAACGACCTACAAAAATTCCCTTTCCGTCTATAAAAGACTAATAGTTGCTGAAAAAAGTCTCTACTATACTTCCCAAATCGATCAGGCGAAAAACTCAGCTGGAGAACTATTTCGGGTGGTTACTACTCTGTCCAACCCTCCGGCCCCGCGCCTAGAAGGTTCTCAGTCTTTAGAAGATGCTCTGGCCAGTTTCTTTGAGGAAAAAGTTAGTTCCATTTTCCTTACCTTCTCGCATTCTTCCCCTTCACCCTCTCCTGCGGCACTCCCCATGAATACTTCACCCATCCTATCATCCTTCAACACCATTGACCAGGAGCATATTCAACGCCTGGTAACCAGCATTAAATCCGGATCCCCCCTTGACCCATGTCCCCCCTCTATCCTGAACCTCATCCCAGAATCAATCTCTCCCACGTTGTCTACCATCTGCAATGCCATGTTTTCAACAGGCATATACCCCTCAGTCTGGAAGGAGGCTATCATTAAGCCACTTCTAAAAAAGCCAACTCTGGACCCTCTTCTCCCCGCCAGTTACAGACCCATCGCATGTCTCCCTTTCCCAGCCAAGATCTTCGAAAAAACTATGAACATTCAACTTTCGAAATTCATCAATGACAACAATCTACTTGATGACACTCAGTTTGGCTTCAGACAGGGGCATGGAACGGAGACAGCACTGCTAAAGGCCGCAGATGAAATTCGAGCAACAATGGACATGGGAGGAGAGGCAGTCCTAATACTCCTAGACCTTTCCGCGGCATTTGACACGGTCGATCATGTCACTCTGATCGACCGTGTCTCAGCTCTAGGAATAAGAGGCAAAGCTAAAGATCTGATTGCCTCATTCCTAGCCAATCGCCCTCAGACTGTCAAGATGGGCAATTTCACCTCCCAGACCTTCTCCCTCCCATGCGGTGTTCCACAGGGCTCCTCGCTAAGTCCGACGCTTTTTAATATCTATGTATCGGACTTAGCGAGGGTGATAAAATCTTATGGAATTGCCCTTACAACGTATGCCGATGATACCCAACTAGTACTATCGGTGCACAACAACGGAGCATCCGTCGCAGCCAACTTTCAAGAGGGAATGAAGGCGATAAGCTCCTGGATGTCATCAAACTGCCTCAAACTTAACTCCGATAAAACGGAGGTGATGACATTCGGGAGCTTGCAGCCAGCATGGTCCCCTCAGTGGTGGCGTCCTCAGTTGGGCCCCCCCCCAACCGGTGGTCAAGGTCCGAAATCTGGGAGTCACTTTTGACAATAAGCTGACTTTCCTCCATCACGCCAACGCTGTTGTATCATCTGCCTTCTACACCCTAAAAAAAATAAAAAAACTACTTCCTTACCTACCACAGTCAGCGGGCAAAACACTTATCAGCACTTTAGTGTTTTCAAGAACCGACTATTGCAACTCCCTTCTCCTGAATGCTCAGGAAAAGGTTCTCAATAAACTCCAGACAGTACAAAACGCTGCGGCCAGAACCCTACTATCCATTCCTAAGTTTACCTCAACCTCCCCGTATATTAAAGAACTACACTGGCTCCCGATCAGGAGCCGAATAAAATTTAAGGCTCTGTGCATAGCCTACAAAACCCTGAACAACGCAGGACCACAGTTTCTAAAAAAAGCTCTCCGCCCAGTGGAACAACGCAGGACCCTACGATCTTCATCAGCCTACTTGCTGAACGTCCCTCGGACAAGAAAGGCCAGCTGGGGAGATAGATGTTTCACAACCGCCACGGCCAAATTGTGGAACACTCTACCACTCCACATCAAAACTGCTCCCACGCTCTTCAAATTCAGAAAGAGCCTCAAAACATGGCTGTTCCCCTCTTCCTAACTCCCCCGTCATACCATAAGTGAGTTCTGTAACAATAGCGCCGAGACACCCGTATGGGTATTTGCGCGCTTTAAAAATTGCAATAAATAAATAAATAGTGCACATGCCAGTGCACACAAAAACAACCTACAAGTCCCAGAAGAATGCAATATGCTGCAGGCAGTAAAGGAAGGTATTGCATATGGTGTGGTACATGGCCTGGGCCCCTGAGCAGCAATGATTAGACACCTTTCAGGAATTAGCAGGGCTGACCCATCCAAGAAACAAAGCGTATTACTTTGATTCATGAAAGATAAAGGAGCAAACAAACAAGTTTATTTAGCATTGCCCATGAAAAAAAAAGATTTTCATTTCTTAGATGAACAAGCACCAAGCATTACGACAGGGACAATAAGGGAAGGTGGAACGTGCAGCCCTAAGCACCATCTCTGAAAAATGACAGTTTATTTTAACAAGCATTTGCAATGCAAGCTGTCTCGCCTTTGGGACCGTATATGTATTTAGCTATGCAGCACATTAGCCTGGGTGCTGAAACATCTACTGTTCTTTAACATGAGGTAAAATAATCACCAAACTGTGGGGCATATTATCAAGGAACGGTGTTAAAAGCATTGCCGCTTTAGCGGCAGAAAACTGCTGCTAAGGCGGCGATAATGGGCTTCATAACATGCCCTTGTGAATTCCCATAGAAGCCCATGGTGTGAACAGGGGCTTCTATTGGAATTCTCAAGGGCTTATTATCAAGCCCATTATCGCCGCTTTAATGGCAGTTTCCTGCCGCTAAAGCAGGGATAATTTTACCGCCGTTCTCGATAATATGCTCTCGTGTGACATGCCAGTGATAGGAACACATGGAGAGAAATATTGCTTTTCAGCTGGAAATGGCATAGTCCCAAGCTCTATTTTTAATATAAAGTCAGGGCCTTCGGTGGTCATATCACTGAAAATACATGTATGAAAACAAATTATGACCTAAAGCATAAGTACCCCAGAAAATGACCATACCAGCTGTCTAGCCCATCCCCTCCCACTCCCTCTAATCTTGCCATAAAGTTTTGAAGGGGGCTCTACATCAAAATATTTTGCTTAGGGGGGCTCAAAACAAAAAGTTTGAAGAGCTCTGGCTTAGAGTGACAGTGTGAGTGAAAAATGATGGGTTAGAATGTTACTCAAGCAACTGTTGGTGTTAACAATATTGGTAAGCATTCCAACACTTACCAATTGCGTGTCTGATGTAAGCCTCAAGTGGACAAGGGGTATACCCAGCTGTGGGTCCCACAGTCACTGTGCCAATAGGATACAAGGTATTCCTCATTGATGAGGCCATCCAAGGCTAAACTGGTCTAGGGTTGCTTGCATTTCCTCCAGAAGGGGGCCTTGCTGCTAGGATTGTCAAATGTAGCAAGTTGAATCATTTGCATAAGGTGGGTGTCTGTCAAGAGTGAAGGGGTAGGATGATGGGTTGGAATGTTACCCAGAGCAACAGCAAGTGGTTTAAACTATTTACCTCTTACTTCTTGCATTTTTAATAATAAAGGGAATGCAAAGCAAAAAATAAAACTGATTGTGGCACCCTATGCGCATTATTCATGCTGTTGAGCCAGATACACTGAAGGATACAGGGCATCATGGAGTGTATTGTGAAGCCTAGAACTCATTCACATCTGGAGTACGGCGGGCAACACATCGAATCTGAGCTATTCTCGAGGCATGTTCTAAATAGGAGCAGAGGGGTTGCCACTTGCAGGCTTTCAAGGGTGGGGATGGCGACCACAGTGCTTCAGAACCCAGTGTACCACGAGCAATACAAGATCAATAGACTGGGCACGGAAGAATATAGGCCTCGCCTCAAATCTCAGTTGCTTATGAAGACTTGACAGAATTTGTCACTGCCATTACCACCACTTCACCAAAGATGGTCCTTTTCAGCTTTTGGAGGAGAAAATAAAGGATTTATAGAGATAAATATGAATAAATACAGATCAAACCGTAACGAGTCGTGTCTGTTCAATCAGTGGTGCGGCCATGCCCTCCCTCCCTTCAATGAATGCAAGGTCAGCGATATCAGGGTGAAAATAACACTGTATTAAAATTAATGAAACCAGAGGCGACTAGTGTGCACGGAGTGTGTGCCGCTGAGGTGTGGGGCCGCTGCGACAGATTCTGTGGTGTTCCAGTCTATGGCTCGACACACACGTGAACAGCTCGGTGCCTCATGGGAGATCAGAGCAAAAGACACAAAATTGATGGATGGAATCCAGAACAAATCAAAAAATCCAGCCCCAGTTAAGAGATCTGGGCTTAATCCATCATTCTTATGCTCACCATGCCACCCCAGTTTTGACCTAGCCATAGGCAAATTACTCTTGACCCTGTGCCTCATGTGAACAGTCCTGCCCGATCTGCCAAGCCAGGTCCTCTCGGACTGGAAACAAGCATCCTAGGACCGGTTTTGGGGTTTCACCCCTCTTCAGCCAGGATAGCTTGATTCCAGTGGCACAGTGAGCCCAGGACCCACGTCTGGGCATACCTGGTGAACTTAGGGCGAGAAAACAGAAGACACACAATTGATGGACGGAATGCAGAACAAATCAAAACATTCACCAGCAGTTAAGAGATCTGGAATAAAACCATAATTCTTTTGCTCACCATGCCACCCAGTTAAGACCTAACCATATGCAAATCAGTCTTGATCCTCTGCCTCATGGGTATAGTCCAGCCTGAACTGCCAAGCCAGGTCCTACCTGAACCGGAAACAAGCATCCTAGGACCTGTTTCAAGGTTATACCCCTCTTCAGCCAGGATAGCTTGATTCCAGTAGCACAGAGAGCCCAGGACCCATATCTGGGCATACCTGGCACACTTAGGGCGAGAAAGCAAAAGACACACAATTGATGGACGGAATGCAGAACAAATCAAAACACTCACCCCCAGTCAAGAGATCTGGGTTAAATCCATCATTCTTTTGATCAGCATGCCACCCCAGTTTAGACCTGGCCATATGCAAATCAGTCTTGACCCTGTGCCTCATGGGAACAGTCCAGCCCGAACTGCCAATCCAGGTCCTCCCTGGACCGGAAACAAGCATCCGAGGACCGGTTTCGGTGTTTCACCCCTCTTCAGCCAGGATATCTTGATTCCAGTGGCACAGTGAGCCCTGAACCCACGACTGGGCATACCTGGTGCACTTAGGATGAGAAAGCAGAAGACACAAAACTGATAAACGGAATACCGAACAAATCTAAACATTCACCCCCAGTAAAGCGATCTGGGTTAAATTCATCATTCTTTTGCTCAACATGTCACACCAGTTTAGACCTTGCCATATGCAATTCAGTCTTGAGCTTGTGCCTCATGGGAACAGTCCAACCCGAACTGCCAAACCAGGTCCTCCCTGGACTGGAAACAAGCCTCCTAGAACTGGTTTGGGGGTTTCACCCCTCTTCTGCCAGGATAGCTTGATACCAGTGGCACAGTGAGTCCAGGACCCATGTCTGGGCATACCTGGCGCACTTAGGGCGAGAAAGCAAAAGACACACAATTATTGAACGGAATGCAGAACAATTCAAAACATTCACTCCCAGTCAAGAGATCTAGGTTAAATCCATCATTCTTTTGCTCACCATGCCACCCCAGTTTAGACCTAGCCACATGCAACTCTGTCTTAGCCATGTGCCTCATTGGAACAGTCCGCCCAAACTGCCAAGCCAGGTACTCCATGGACCGGAAACAGCATCCTAGGACCGGTTTGGGGGTTTCACCCCTCTTCACCCGGGATAGCTTGATACCAGTGGCACAGTGAGCCCAGAACCCACATCTGGGCATTCCTGGATCACTTAGGGCGAGAAAGCAAAAGACACACAATTGATGGACGGAATTCAGAAGAAATCAAATCATTGACCCCCAGTCAAGAGATCTGGGTTAAATCCATCATTCATTTGCTCACCATGTCACCCCAGTTTACACCTGGGCATATGCAAATCCGTCTTGACCCCGTGCCTCATGTGGACAGTCCAGTCTGAACTGCCAAGCGAGGTCCTCCCTGAACCGGAAACAAGCATCCTAGGACAGGTTTGAAGGTTTCACCCTTCTTCAGCCAGGATTGCTTGATTCCAGTGGCACAGTGAGCCCAGGACCCACGTCTGGGAATACCTGGCACACTCAGGGAGAGAAATCAAAAGACCAACAATTGATGGACGGAATGCAGAACAAATCAAAACATTCACCCCCAGTCAAGAGATCTGGGTTAAATCCTCCATTCTTTTGCTCACCATGCCACCCCAGTTTAGACCTGGGCATATGCAAATCAGTCTTGATCCTGTGCTTCATGTAACCAGTCTAGCATGAACTGCCAATCCAGGTCCTCCCTGGACCGGAAACAAGCATCCTACGACTGGTTTCAGGGTTTTACCTCTCTTCAGTCAGGATAGTTTGATTCCAGTGGCACAGTGAGCCCAGGACCCACATCTGGGCATACCTGGCGCACTTAGGGTAAGAAAGCAAAAGACACACAATTGATGGATGGAATGCAGAACAAATCAAAACATTCATCCCCAGTCAAGAGATATGGGTTAAATCCTTCATTCATTTGCTCACCATGCCACCCCAGTTTAGACCTGGCCATATGCAAATCAGTCTTGACCCTGTGCCTCATGGGAACAGTCCAGCCCGAACTGCCAATCCAGGTCCTCCCTGGACCGGAAGCAAGCATCCGAGTGCCGGTTTCGGTGTTTCACCCCTCTTCAGCCAGGATAGCTTGATTCCCGTGGCACAGTGAGCCCTGAACCCACGTCTGGGCATACCTGGTGCACTTAGGATGAGAAAGCAGAAGACGCAAAACTGATGGACGGAATGCCGAACAAATCAAAACATTCAACCCCAGTAAAGCGATCTGGGTTAAATTCATCATTCTTTTGCTCAACATGCCACACCAGTTTAGACCTGGCCATAAGCAATTTAGTCTTGACCTTGTGCCTCATGGGAACAGTCCAACCCAAATTTCCAAACCAGGTCCTCCCTGGATCGGAAACAAGCCACCTAGAACTGTTTTTTTTTCCCTTTTCAGCCAGGATAGCTTGATACCAGTGGCACAGTGAGTCCAGGACCCATGTCTAGGCATACCTGGCGCACTTAGGGTGAGAAAGAAAAAGACACACAATTGATGAACGGAATGCAGAACAAATCAAAACATTCACCCCCAGTCAAGAGATCTCGCCTAAATCCATCATTCTTTTGCTCACCATGCCACCCCAGTTTAGACCTGGGCATATGCAAATCAGTCTTGTCCCTGTGCCTCATGTGAACAGTCCAGCCTGAACTGCCAAGCCAGGTCCTCCCTGGACCGGAAACACGCATCCTAGGACCGGTTTGGAGGTTTCACCCTTCTTCAGCCAGGATTGCTTGATTCCAGTGGCACAGTGAGCCCAGAACCCACATCTTGGCCTACCTGATGCAGTTAGGGCGAGAAAGCAAAAGACACACAATTGATAGACGGAATGCAGAACAAATCAAAATATTCAACCCCAGGCAGGAGATCTGGGTAAATCCATCATTCTTTTGTTCACCATGCCACCCCAGTTTAGACCTGGCCACGTGCAAATCAGGCTTGACCCTGTGCCTCATAGAAACAGTCTAGCCCGAACTGCCAAGCCAGGTCCTCCGTGGACCGGAAACAAGCATCCTAGGACCAGTTTTGGGGTTTCACCCCTCTTCAGCCAGGATAGCTTGATTCCAGTGACACAGTGAGGCCAGGACCCATGTCTGGGCATACCTGGCTCACTTAGGGCGAGAAAGCAAAAGACACACAATTGATGGACGGAATGCAGAACAAATCAAAACATTCTCCCCCAGTCAAGATGAAGAAATATAATCCTCCTAAGGGGTTTACTGATACACTGGGTCCTTTTAAACCAACAAAGAAGAGATTGGAACAGAAGCTGTAATATCAAGAAAACATATTTAATGACCTCACATGAGGTAGACTGCATCATACTGTACCCTCAGGCCACTGTATGAGACAGTCTAAGGAGTACAGAGAACAGGGGCCTTATATATGCATAGTTTACGTTAGTCAGCATAAAACCAAGGGGAGGTCCTGGCACATACCAGCATGCAAATAGACTAATATGGCTATACAAAATTTGCTTACTCAAGAAAGTGGGAGGAGAGACATTTCTCCTTAGCAAGAATAGCCTGACAGTTCTATACTAGGAGCAGGTGCATTCTAATAGCTAAATCGTTCTGAGCATGTGCAAGGCTCTGAAAGAGGGAGAAAGCACATGGCAAGCACATGGCTAAATAAAATAGCTACCATGGTCATAAAGGCTTTCAGCTCATGCTAACAGCGATTCCTGCAATCTTTAACAGATGATCCTTTTAGCATGAGCTAAAGACATTCCTATGATGTAGTAGAAACATAGAAAATATTTTGCACATTTATTTTCATAAATTCATCAATATCCTGATTCATTGCTAGGTGGGCATTTTTCTTTCTAAACATTTCATTAAGCGAGTATATATAAGGTATAAGCAGGAGTACGAAGGGAACAGAGCATCGATTCATAATTAACATACAGATAGCAGGAGAGAGTAATGACTATTATTACAAAAAGAATTATAAATTTTTTCCAGCCCTAAGCAAAAAAGCAAATCCTAGAAACTTCTAGTCCAATTCTATGTTAAAAAACATTTCCAATTGACTTTTTCCGTGTTCCTTTTATGAGGGATAGATTATTAATTAATATTTTCAAGGAAAGGGAAAGTAATTTTGCTAACAAAAAGAATTCCTTGGGAAATTTAAGCCGCTGTACAACCAGACAGAGGGGAGTCTTCTCCCTGTGTCCATTTGAATCCTAGACCAAAGGGTGTTGGCAAGGTGCACAGCACAGTGGTCAGTGATTTCATAAACTTGAATGTTTTAGCGGTTGAGTTTTATAAAGGTTGGGTGCTCCAGCAGGTAACTTATCCGTCCATATACTTTTTCAAACAATGATAAGAAATGTGCGCACATGTATTATGAACGCATCCCTGCCATTGGGCACTCCTTTTAGTTCTTCATGGAAAACTCATTTCAAATAAGGTTGATTATTGTTTTTTAATGTTCGAATTGATTCATATTCATCAATACTTTGCTTCGATATTATCATTTCATATCAAGTGAAGATTCCAAATAATCCTTATTTTCAATATACATATCATTTCATATAAAGTTGCTCCAATGCATTTCGGGCTCCATCACCCTTTATCAAGGAGCTCTGTAAACAAAGAATACGTAATATGTAGCTCATCATATCAACAATCAAGACTGGTACATAAAGGTAACATACATTCCAATTCATGCTGGTAAGTGATTGCATATTTGTGTCGGCGGGTGACAGGTGTTAAGTGCACGAATATTAGAAGCGGCTGTGATGCAGTGATGGCTCTCAACGTAACCGTGTGAAAAAGCTAAAAGTGAAATGATAACACTTACATGAGTCAGCGTTTAGGAAGCTAAGCTTCAACTGCAAAAGAAATGAAAACGCTACAGTTAATGGTGCCTCCACAGGTGAAGATACACGTTATTCAACTCACGTCACGCCGGCAGATTTCACGCCGACTTACTGAAATGGTTGAGCGGTAACTGCTAGCACCGGAGTCCGGGCTCGTGTCATGGGTGTCCTCACAGGGGAGGAAAATTGGCCGGACGAGTGTTCGTCGGTGTCTTTACGGGGGTGCAAGCTAACCGAATGGGTGTTCCAGCTTACGCGGAAGTTAGGAAATCAAGCCTTGATTGGTTCAAGGACAGTTCACGTGTAGACTGGTAATAAATGACGGACTGTGTACAAAAAACCGGGTTGAATGATCGTGGCCATGTTGAGTGTGTATGGTGATGACATAATTCAATGTACATTCACAGGGTAGACATAAATATTACAAACATGTATATATGATACCAGGCAGCACAAAAGCATTATGCAATAGGTTGTCACCAAATAGGTGATTACAAAAAGCAACTAAATTCAGTTTGGTCGTTCAGCCCACATGGCTTTAAAGTTTGAAGGCGGTATATCCAGGCTATCTCTCGTTGTAGTAGTGCCTTTTTGTTGTCCTTGCCTTCTTTTTTGTCAATAACCTCCAGTACCAAAAATTTAAGTTGAGCAATACTGTGTTTTTGTTCTACAAAATGCATTGCAATGCTCCGTTTTTCATTTTTAGTGCGAATGTTTGATTTATGTTCGTTAAGGCACACTTTAATTTTCCTTTCCGTTTTCCCACTATAAATTTTCCCACATGGGTACTTCAACAAGTAAATTAGATTAGATAAACTACCAGAAAAAAGTCAAACAGAACATCACTCAAAAAGATAAGGACACGGTTAGAAAAATTGCTGGTAATAAGGATATAAAATGTATCAAAGCGGACAAAGGCGGAGCCTTGGTAATTGTAAATACAGGCATATATTTAAGAAAAATCAATGAACATATCTCTGATCAAGATACATATATGTTACTTGAAGCGAATCCAACCACCCAATTCAAAACAATTTTGACTGAAATACTTGTGAGAGCTCAGGAATCTGGTGTGATTGATGAGAGAACAAAACATTTTTTATTGCTAGAATATCCAAAAAGCCCGTCCATCAATATGACACCCAAAATCCACAAAAACTTGAAGGACCCCCCCATTTAGACCAATAGTTTCCACCAGAGGTTCTCTGCATGAACCGGTGGGGACGTTTCTGGATTGGTATCTTCAGCCACTCGTCAAACAAATGAGAAGTTATGTAAAGGACACGACCGAGTTCTTAATTAA
Source organism: Lissotriton vulgaris (assembly GCF_964263255.1). Lineage (NCBI taxonomy): Eukaryota > Metazoa > Chordata > Amphibia > Caudata > Salamandridae > Lissotriton > Lissotriton vulgaris. The sequence goes on from NC_141687.1 coordinate 928,975,596, forward strand.
ACTAACTGAAATTACCAATCAAGAAGGGGAAAATCTAATCCTCTGCACAGCAGACATTAAAAGCTTATACACATCCGTGAACAGTCCTTGAACCAATCAAGGCTCGATTTCCTAACTTCCGCGTAAGCTTGAACACCCGTTCAGTTAGCTTGCACCCCCCGTAAAGACACCGACGAACACTCGTCCGGCCAAATTTCCACTCCCGTGAGGACACCCACGACACGAGCCCAGACTCCGGTGCTAGCAGGTACCGCTCAACCATTTCAGTAAGTCGGCGTGAAATCTGCAGGCATGAAGTGAGTTGAATAACGTGTATCTCCATCTGTGGAGGCACCATTAACTGTAGCGTTTTTATTTCTTTTGCAGTTGAAGCTTAGCTTCCTAAACGCTGACTCATGTAAGTGTTATCATTTCACTTTTAGCTTTTACACACGGTTACGTTGAGAGCCGTCACTGCATCACAGCCGCTTCTAATATTCGTGCACTTAACACCTGTCACCCGCCGACACAAATATGCAATCACTTACCAGCATGAATTGGAATGTATGTTATCTTTATGTACCAGTCTTGATTGTTGATACGATGGGCTACATATTACGTATTCTTTGTTTACAGAGCTCCGTGATAAAGGGCGATGGAGCCCGAAATGCATTGGTGCAACGTTATATGAAATGATATGTGTATTGAAAATAAGGATTATTTGGAATCTTTACTCGATATGAAATAATAATATCGAAGCAAAGTATTGATGAATATGAATCAATTTGAATATTAAAAAACAATAATCAACCTTATTTGAAGTGAGTCTTCCATGAAGAACTAAAAGGAGTGCCCGATGGCAGGGATGCGTTCATAATACATGTGCGCACATTTCTTATCATCCATTTGAATCCTCACAGTCAGGCTCTTGTTGTTCCTACGGTGGAGCTGCACAACTCACAAATCAGGAATCACATCCCAGTTTAAGAAGAAAAAGTCTTTCAATGATCCTGTCCAGTGTATCAGGCAGTGCACCAGTCTTCTTCACTTCAATCTAGCAGGCACCACAGACACAGCACCTGTACCTTAAACTCAAGTCTTTCCCTATCTCCTGTATTACCATGCTGGTGCACTGCTCTTTTGTTGGGGCCAAAGATTCTCCAGTGTGCCCAGGTATCTCTTGATCAACAAACAAAGGTGCAAACTTGCATTCACTTTGGAACCAGGATTCAGGGGCCTGATGCTGGGATCTCTGAAGCAACCCTTATTTCAAAAGGGGTCACCTTAAGCAAAAGCCTTCCTGTCTGTCTGTGACTCTCAGCTGCGCATCAAATACCTGATCCACAACTTCTCCTTTCTGATTTGTGACCCCGTCTTTCGCCCAAGACAGTGGCAGGGGTACACACATCACATCCCAGTGCTTCCGCCTTCACTGAGGTCCTAGTTGTCAGCAACGCCTGTGGTGGTTACCTTCACCTTGGCTTCAAGCTGGACTGGTGCTAACTCCCCAGGCTTGATCTGATGTCCAGGCCCCTCTGGCAATGGTTGTAAGGCAGCAAATATCTATTGGTGGACAGAACAAAAGGTCTTTAGACAAGGCACAAAAATAATCTATCAACAGAGAGGATAGTTTCAGAATACTTCCTAGTCTTGTGACGCCCCATATATTAGCAAGGCACCCAAGAACCACTTCATCTATCTGAGAGTAAAAACCCTGGACCTATTACAATACAGACATACTCCAAATCCTTACATTTGTGTATTCCTATATTATTCATCGGAAGACATCAAGAAAAAAGGAAATGTCCTACACTTTTACTCATAGACATTACATTACTTGTACAGGACTGAATACACTTCTAAAATTATTTCTCTGAATAAAAGCACCTACATTGTACTCTTAGTACCGTTCTCTCATGTTATAGGTGCAGCAGGAAAATCTAAAACTGCTAATTTAACAGGGATTCTTATTACATAAAGAACTAACAAAAACTTCAACATAGTAGGTACATGGATTTCTCCAGCAGAACATGTTGTGACAAACAAACTCCTATAAAACAATATTTTCTTTTCAAAAATGTTTTCTGAGGCTCACATGGGTGTATTTCCTGCATTGTACTTTTCATGATCTAAACTATGCAACATCAGCTCTAATAAGGACTGTCAGCTTATTTACACAGACTAGCTAACAATAATTGTTTTATCACCTGAGAATTTTAAAACAAAAACTACCCACATCTAGTTCCCCTTAAAGGTCAAATAAGGGAACAGCAATCTAGACTACTCATCCTTTCATAATTTCATCAGACAGAATGGGCAGGAACATAGAATATTTATATATTCATTTTATTAATGCTAACAATTTTAAAACAGTATTACTAAATAGCCAATTAAATGTCTCATGGCTATTACACAGACAGCTTAGACAGGCTAAAAAAAGTGAGAAAAAGAGAGAGAAACCATAAATGAGCCTACCCTTAATTTGTAGAGGGGCTAACCTCCTTCCCCCATTTTGACAGTAGGAAACCCTGAATCAGGTTTTACTTCCATCAACACTATCTACTTCTATCTGTGGCAGCTGGGCACAAATACACTTGTAGGAGGTAAATAGCACATTTAGCTAGCTAGAAAACATTATTAACCAACTACCAATTCCTTTAGCAATTATACTAGTTGTAACATAAGGGTGAATGAATTCAAACTAAATCCCATTGCCTCCTTATCTCAGCCCTTGCACAGTAATCTTCAAATTAAAAGCATTAGAGCTATATAAATGGCAGAGCTATTCTCTTAGTCAGAGCCCACATATACCATTATATTTCCTTCTGTTGATATGAGTGCACAAAAACTTGCTTTTGCCAAAAATAGTAAGCAAAAGTTATCTTTCTCTCCCTGCGCTGTCATCTCGTCTGTCAATACGTTTCAGAGGTCGAAGTGTCAAAGCAAACCTTGCTCTGAACCCTACTAGGCTGCTAAATGCAGAACTCAACCTTTAACCCTTACCAGCTGTCCTATTTTGTGCAAGGCTTTCCATGCAGCTTTTCCAATTCAAAGCAACTATGAAGAATCACAGCTGAAAGGCAGTCCTAGTCCATTCCTGCTTTCCAGTAAATTAGAGGTACGTTTAATAACTTCTGCTGGTTTGTTATATTAATTTACATTTGTAAGCAGTGTGCGTTGTGCTTTTCTAGCAGTTTAGAGGTCAGCTGTTCATTCTATACTTACATGTGTGCATTTACTGAAGCCTAAGATCAGTTAGAAAACTGCTTTGAGTGGCAGAACTGCTTTTAAACAGTCAATTTTGCCCAATTTCAACTTTGATGTTAGGGGCACTTACAAATGAATAACCTACAATGTTTTGGCATATTTGTCATCCCCAGAGTGTTCCCTACATATCCCAGAGATGGGGAATCAGAAATGTATAAGTTACACCCTCATAAAAATGAGTTTTGTACTCCTGGGTAAAGAGACATTTTCAATCTGAGTTCCCCCTATTGCGGTAAAGCGCTGCTTAAATTCAACTTTGATGCTAAGAGTCATATATTATTCACAGTAGAAATATTAGATATCATAAGGATCAAAAATGATTTTAAAGCAGTTTATTTTTAACAAAAAGTATTTCCATATACTCAGTCAGTCAGTCAGTTCAACTTTATTCGGATACAATAGTACCCATAAAAGCACAAATCATTAATACATCACAAACAGTCCATACAAATATATAAAAAAAATCATATATCTAAAGTGCATAGTGCAAGGACAAAGCCATAATTTTTATATAAAACAGTTAAAACAATTCCCAATTTGTGTCACAAATGTCCAGGGATCCATCATTTCCCAGTGGTTTGACTGACGCTGCGGTGAACACTGTCTGTTCGTGTCGCCGTGTGATCTGAAGAATTTAGAAAGACCGTGTGACTTGAGCCACGCCTGTTTTACACTATCCATATCCGAGCGGACACATTGTATATATAAGAACTCCCAGAACTTGTGCAAAGAAAGTGGTTCCTACCCCACCCTCATGGGGGGTTGTGTGGACTAGCCGGCAATATCGGCCCTAGGCTCTGCCAGGGCCTTGAAGATTAGAGTACCCATGGCCTGATGAAGCCTATATCATCTGGCTGAAACGCGACCGTGACTGCGTCGACACCTTTTGCTTTGAACGGAGTCCCCTGTTACAATTTAGGAAAGATTTGATTTTTGTCTTATGTGCACCAATACAAATATAGACTGGGTTGATGTTCTAACCCCCTGGTGCTTTGCTTTTGGGACTACCATTTTGTTGTTCACTCCATTGTAAATTAAGAGGAGGCACTTACGTTAATTGGTGTATATATATTTTTATATATTTCTTGTATTTAGGGTACAGAAAAGTGTTTGTTGATATTGTAAATGTTTTGTATATTTGTATATGATGTACATGTGATGTTTTGTATGTAGATTGTTTTGTCGTGTCTCCCTGGATGTCCGCTCATATGTGTGTATATGAATTAATATATATATTTTTTCAATGCTTAATTTGTTATTCACAAGATAATTAATTGTCTCTTGTTTGAAAATTAAAAGTGGATTGATCCCTTTGGTACCCTTTGTTGCTACTTTCTCATCCTTGGATGTCTCCTGCTCAGGTACGGGAGGGTGAAGTGGGCAGAACCCCTAACCATTTTTGCTAGTCAGGGATCCATCATAGACCTACGTGTTCTGATCGCAATTTTAAGGAAAGTGCTAGTGCGGAAAATCAGTTCAACATCATCTAAAGTAAATATAAACTGATATGCTATATCCAGGGTAATTGGTCTTCTCTTTTTAAAATATGGATAAAGAAACTGCTTAGAGTATTTAGAATGATATTTACAGAAGAATAAAAAATGTATAATAGATTGCTCACTCCTTTCGTCACGAGGGCACAAGTTTTGGTTAAAATTTGGACTATATCCAAATGGAAAACAAAGTGCAAATTTAATTGTGCCTTCTCTTAATCTGAACAATAGGCTCCTCTCCCAACAGCTCATGGCTATGGTCAAATACATATGAAGTGGATGGCAATGCTGTTCGATAACCTTATAGCTGCGCACAAGTGATTTCCCTGTCTCCACAACATCCTGTTCTCTGTTATAAAGGGAATATAAAGCGTTCCGTAATTCCTTTTTGGGACTGCTTCTGCTGAGGTGGGATCTAGGAAGAGGTACTCTCTTTTAACACTATGCAAACTTTGAAGCACGCCTCTTAGCCATGGAATTTCCAGTCCTTTATCATAATTTAGGCAGTCAGTAATAATCTGCTGTGTCAGGGATGCTGCTTCATTCTTTCACACTGTTATCAAAATAAGTGCAGGTAAGGCACAAATAAAATCAGTTATAAAACTAATGTTGAGCTCCTTGTGACATATATATTGAGGGGTTGAGATTGGGGTACTCAGCAGTTTCCTTCAAAACCTGTTTTCTTCCTGTTGGATACCTACAGGTTTAACTGTTCCCCAGATCTCAGCACTGTATGTGGCCACTGGAGTGCACTGAAGTTTATAGATTTTCTGGACTGCTAGGAGAGCCCCAGTAGTCTTAGGACGGGGCAAACTCAAAATCGAATTGATGGCCTTTGAGAACTTGCTCCTGGAGTGAGCTAAATGCTCACTCCAGGAGCCGTTCGCAGCAAAGGCCAACCCCAAATAAACAAATGATCTAACACAGGGCAATTTTTGGCTATCTATTGTGATAGTGCCTAACTTGCGCTTCCCTGGCCCACTGCACATTAAAAAAGATTTCTTAAAATTCACCCGCAAGTCCAACTCTTCATGTAATTATTAGAATTTTCGACCAGGAGACGCAACGAATTGGGTGTGCGGCCTATGAGGACCGCATCGTCTGCGTAAAGGAGCACAGGAAAGGGCTTCCCATTTATATAGGGGACATCTTGGGTGGCCATTTTCAAGGAGCTATTCAACCAATTGATGTATATAATAAAAAGCAGGGGGGCCAGGACACAGCCTTGTCTGACCCCCCTGCCTACATCAATAGTCCCCGAAACCTCTCCTCCCATGCCGAGCGTGACTTGTGCCTGGAGGTTTTTGTGTTGATACGCTAAAAAATTTACTAATGGCTCATCCAACCCTCCTGCCAAAAGTATTGTCCACAGCTTTGCCCTATTCACTTGGTCAAAAGCTGTGGACAAATCCATAAAAGCCATATAAATAGGGGACCTCCGTGCAATGGTATATTTCCCCACAATTAGATTTAGGTTGAGTCATTGTTCAATTGTCCCAACCTTACCCCTGAAGCCCAACTGACATGGATCTAAAATAGCATTTAATTCTGTCCATGCCAAAATGTTATTGTACAGGACTCGTCCTAAAATTTTGAGGGTATTATCTATTAGGGAAATAGGTCTATAATTACATGGAAGGGATCTATCTCCTTTCTTAAAAATCGGGACTATTATACTCCTAGCCCAAGTGCTGGGTAATTTGGCCATTGTTAGACTGTTAAAAACATTCAAGAACAAAGGGGCCCAAAAATGCGAATTCCACTTGAATAAATCAATAGGGAGCCCGTTTGGCCCGGGTGCTTTATTGCCTAAGCTCTGATTGATAGCTTATAAAACTTCTAAAATACTTATTTCTATAGGTTCAGGGCTACCTGGAGCATAGGTTGCCTCACTTGATAACGGTGTGGCATAAATTTCAGAAAAATGTTTAACCCATGCAACACTAGAAATGTTGCAGCTAATCGGGGTGGATGTCTGGCCAATGGATCGGAGGTCCCTTACTGCTGCCCAAAAGATGTTACCTTTTTTTGGCTGGCAGCCTCCGAAAGTTTTTCCCAGCGTTCACTCGAAAGATCCTTCTTCCTGCCTTTAGTCACCTCATTATACTTCTTTCTGGCCAATTTAACTTCTATTATGCACCTTGGACTAGCTGAAAGTGCCCTGCGTAAATTCCTATTTGCTTGCGTGCTTTCATGATTAAAACATCTGGGGTGCTTGTCATTTGGGAAATGGATCTGGAGAGGAGGGTTTTAATCGCTTGACACAATTTACTGAAGTCTTGGATTATCATTACAGGTGAAGATTGCAATGAAAGACAGGAGTCACTGAGGTGCATTTTATCTTTAGCCAGTTTCCTAAATATTTTGGAACTATCAACCCCCTTCCAGTATAACCTTAAGTTGTCAGTAACAACAATAAATTTGTAGCCTCACATTCTATCTGGAAAGTCGGCCTGGGGGCAGTATTTATCAATATTTTAATAGGGTTATGGTCTCCGAAGTCTGAAGGAATAACTTCGGCTGTTGCTTGTTGTTTTTCTATCAAGGGAGATATGAAGACAAATTCTATTGTGGAGCTACAGCCCCCACCCCTGTAAGATGGATGGTTAATCAAGGTTGTCCTTGCTACCAGATCCATAGCATTGGCCAGATTATAGGATCTTATGAACTGGCCAAGATCTGCGCCTCTGCGTGCGGATTGACCATAAAAGGCCAACCCTCCTTCAGATTCTTTGCCGGGAATTTTGGCATTGAAATCACCCCCCAGAAGAATACCTAAGGGGTCCCCGTTGTTAGACTGGGTATCCAGGTTTGAAATAAAATAAAAAAGCTTAATAAAACTCTTATTTGGAACTGAATGAAAATCATTATTATAAAAATTTACCAGATGTAAATGGATCTGTCTGTTGTAGATCACTACCTGGAAATCTGGGCTGCATGTTGAGATTACCTTGGAACTTCCCCCCACTGCTACATTAATCCCTATGAACAGTCCTCCTGATGGTCTACTAGATATTTGAGCTATCACGCTGAAACAATGGAACCCCTCGATGTATAACTCTTCTGTGGCCCAGGTTTCCTGGAACATGACAATGTCATGGTCCCTAATCATGTTTAGCCAGTCTTGATTATCAAGTCTGGAACGTAAACCTGCCACATTCCAGCTTATGATTGTCAAGGTGGCTCCATTTCCGCCTCTAGGTATAGATGTCCTCTCTAGGGAGCCATTAGTTCTAGATGGTAAATTTAGTATTGACTCTCAGAGGCTTGTGTGTTGGATGCCATAACTAATGGTCAATCCTGTGTATCCAAACTAGAGAGCGCGTGGTACCTATTCAATTGATGCACGGCTGTTTCAATGTTCCTTTTTATGATTGTGGGTGGTTTGTAAAAATACCCCAAGGGGAGTGCGCTGATGTCTGTTTGAGGTGGAAATGATTGTTCTCTAATTGGTAATAGACGTCAGACCAGTTGGGGTCTACTAAAGTTTAAAACAATACAATATCCATCTATACACTTATTTGATGGGCCAACCCACCCCCCACTTCAGGCCATGATTAATTCCTCCATCATGCGCAAGTCGAAATTCTTATGTTTATAGAGCCGATCTACCGGTTTATTTCGGAGTTCGGACCATGTCTCTCTCTGGCCCACAACAAGCGTGGGAACAGCAGTTAAGACAAGCACATAAAGGACAGAGGCTGGTGGGAGATGTAAGACATCTAGATTAGGATTTGCGCCCGAATTACTAGTGCCTGCCTTCATACCATTTGAACAGGCAGCCAATATTGTACCCTGCTGGAGCAACCTATCTTGGGTTCTGCCCACTTTCAGATTGCTTATGCCATCCGATCCTGACATCGTGCTATTGCTTCTATTAATGGGGTCCTTGGTTGTTATGGGGGATACCCCCTTATTGCCACAAGTTACACATGGTACAATTTGGGGTGTTACCGTAGGGTCAGTTGCGCTTGGGGTTGTAATACACTATTGCAATTAATTTGTCCATTCTGAACTAAGTTAGTGTCAGTTCCTGTTCCCCCGCCCCCCGGGCCCCCATTTGTATTGGCTGCCATTGAATTAGATTTGGGCATTTTCTCCCATAATATGTCAAGTTTTTTAACACAAATCTCCACTAAATCATCCAGTCTTGACTCAAACCCCTCCATCAAAGTGTCCAGAATTGTGATTCCCATGTCTACTGCATTGCTTCCATTTTCTGGGGTATCGTCAGTCTGTGTGGCAATCGAGTTTGTCATCAGGACCTCAACTGTTGCACCGCTGCCACCACTGCCACAGGAGGCTCCTGTATTAACATTTTTCTATTTCTGCTTGAATTTGGACTGAGTTAATTTCGCTGCATTTTTCTTTCTCCTAATTGATAAGGTAGCTGGCCGGCTGTCTTACTAGAGTTCCCTCGTGTATTGGTAGCAGGAGCGCTTACATTCTGGATAACAGAGGGGGATAAAGGTGGTGTGTGTGTATTTGCTATGCCTGGGCTTAATGGCACAGGGAACAATCTTAGAATATCGGACAGAGGTGGATCGGCTGTACCCCCAAGTGACAGACGCAGTTGGTGCGAACAGGGTCCAGGGATAATCTTCTCTCAGTTTCCTGTATCTCGTGTATGAGTACTGATTCGGCCCTTATGATGAAGTCATCCAAGGTTCCATCTACCCCTCTCTGCTTACTCATTTTACACAGTGAGATCTATTAAATTCTTAGAGGGTGGTAGCTAAATTAGGACTCTGAGGGCAAAAGCACTTATAAACAAAAGTTTGCACATTACCTTCCTCTTTAGTGGTTCTTCAATCCCTATGCACAGAGCCAAATGGGGGGGCCCAGCCCAGCCTCCTTCGGCCTCTGATGACCGCAGATGGCCCCGCCCTTGTCCTGGTCTTCTCCCAGCACCGCCTGCGTGTGTCCCGCGTTGTCGGAGGCGTTCCACGGTTTTCTAGCGCTTCCGGCGCAGGCGGGAGCGTCACGACTGCGCCGGTGGTCCCCGGGGCACCTGGGAAGTGTAGTTTTTGGCCGTTACCCTCACGGCTGGGAAGAAAGAGGCTGCGGTGTTTGGCCGTTGCCCTCACGGCTTTCTGCGTGCTGCGGTAAGTTCTCCACGCCACCATATAGTCAAAATTCCCCCCCCCCTTTTTTTTTTATAACACCAACCCTTTTGATGGTTGCACATATGAAAAGCAAGCCTCATTCCTGGTTGCCTTTAAAATGTATTTATTTACAACCCTAAGCACAGAAGCCCTACTTGAAATATGAAAAGTCTGCACCACTTTTTAAAGGACAATTATTATTTAACATTAAAAAACACGTAAAAAGGCCTTAAGAAAGGAAATCCCTACTTTCAATGTTTTCTCTGTTATCCTAAATAATGAAACTGTCTTTTGTAACTTTTAAAATCAACAGTTCTGTAATGCAGGCTTTTATATTAGGTTTTCACTAACTTAAAATCTTGTTGACTTCAGCATTTCCCTCTGTGGCCTGTGGTCAGGAATTGCCATGTGCTATTGACGCGGCTGTTGCTGTCACCAGCAGACGTCAAATCCTCACACCTTTCAAGCCAACACAAATCTATTGTTCTTTAATGTTGTGTTTAGTTCAGCAACAACCAAGTCATTTAGATGATGTGAATGCCTTTTAATATCCAATGAAAATACTGTAACATTTTGCATTTTATGTCATAGTTTTTCTTCCATTGTTTGAGGCGTACTTTAATCCTTTTGAATGAGAATTCTAATTTTATCTGTAGCATCGTTGCAATTTGCACGCATGTATAGTTTCTTACTTTGTAAATTTAATAGTAGCATGCAGCTATTTAGCATTTGTTATATAATTAATTTTTGGATTTTTTATTTAATATGTAATTAATTAAATGACATGTTGCATAACAGAATGACGACAAAAAAAAACACATTGAGCTCATTCCAGACATTTTCAGAAGGGGGTCATACACTCAGAGTGTACCTAAACAAAACCATATGTAAATACTAATGATAAGTCATATTTACAAGAAAAGCTCTCAAAAGTAGTCCAAGAAAAAACTGCACCAAAACAGCCCAAAGTCTGTTCCATTTTCAAGAAGCCAAAGTACACCAAATTGGCTATTTTTGGCTGGCAGAACACAAAAGAAATCGCTTTGCATATCACCATTTATGAAAGTGCGCAGATTAGGATCCTTTTTATGTACATATTTTAATTCATTGTAATACTTTATTCCATACATGTATCATAAAAGTACAAACATAAAAATACATACATACAAAATTTCAAGCATTACAATCCTTAAAAAATATTGCATCTATACAGATGGTTAAAACTAAGGGGAGAGTGACATAATTAAAATTCATAATAAATTATGGTCTGTGGACAAATGTGATAGCAACCTTGACCGAATGATCCAAGCACTCCCCGCAAACAGTAACCATGCAAGTAGTGTTGGAGACAATGATTCGAAGGGCAGATTTATAATCCCTGACTCCTAACTTCCTACAGACTGGCTTCAACCATTTATCTCTGGCCTGTTTATATGCTTTGCACGCAAAAAAGAAACTACCTAGGAATTCCTCCGGGCAGGGACAACCTGGGCATTTCAAGTCCTCTTCCCTCCTATCTTTCCATCCTGCCATGAAGTTTTTGAGAGGGAGAATGCCATATCTAAGTTTCAGAAATAAAGTTCTGTCCCGCGGGGTCTGTATAAAATTCAAGAAGAGTTCTAGCTTTACAACAAGCTTGTGTGTAAAAAAATTCTCCGTTAATGGACCCCAGTTTGGGTTGAGCAAAATCTTGGTCTCTATCTATTCCTAATATAGTTTTTTCACTGTTTGTTTTGGTGGGGAGGGGGGGGTTGGGAGGCCCACAAATCGCTCAATCCCAAGGATACCACAAGCTTCTTTAAATTATTTAGCCACTTTATTTTATTTGAAACATTCAGGTTAATTAGTTCATCCAGTACTAAAGCATATTTTACTAATTCCGGGGTCCTTCTGAGGTGCACCCAAAATAGTAATGGTCGAAGTTGGACTATATCAGAAATATGCAGATCTCCTGAGGCACAGCCGGGAGAAGGGACCTCTTTCCACATTTTAAGTTTAGTGTGTAACTTGGTGATTTTAAAAGCTATTGTTGTACCCATCTCCTCGCACAGCGAAGAAAACGCTGACGAGGGCGGGGGTCTGTTTGTTTTGTTTTGCTAAGGCACAATTGGCCGGAACAGAACGGCACTCCCCACCCGTAGCCACGCCCCTTTTTCTATTTAGCGCGCGCTGAACACGAGCGCCGCATCTTTGTTGTAGATCTCCTGAGGCACAGCCAGGAGAAGGGACCTCTTTCCACATTTTAAGTTTAGTGTGTAACTTGCTGATTTTAAAAGCTATTGTTGTACCCATCTCCTCGCACAGCGAAGAAAACGCTGACGAGGGCGGGGGTCTGTTTGTTTTGTTTTGCTAAGGCACAATTGGCCGGAACAGAACGGCATGCCCCACCCGTTGCCACGCCCCTTTTTCTATTTAGCGCGCGCTGAACATGAGCGCCGCGTCTTTGTTGCAGATCTCCTGAGGCACAGCCGGGAGAAGGGACCTCTTTCCACATTTTAAGTTTAGTGTGTAACTTGCTGATTTTAAAAGCTATTGTTGTACCCATCTCCTCGCACAGCGAAGAAACCGCTGACGAGGGCGGGGGTCTGTTTGTTTTGTTTTGCTAAGGCACAATTGGCCGGAACAGAACGGCACGCCCCACCCGTAGCCACGCCCCTTTTTCTATTTAGCGCGCGCTGAACACGAGCGCCGCGTCTTTGTTGCAGATCTCCTGAGGCACAGCCGGGAGAAGGGACCTCTTTCCACATTTTAAGTTTAGTGTGTAACTTGCTGATTTTAAAAGCTATTGTTGTACCCATCTCCTCGCACAGCGAAGAAAACGCTGACGATGGCGGGGGTCTGTTTGTTTTGTTTTGCTAAGGCACAATTGGCCGGAACAGAACGGCACACCCCACCCGTAGCCACGCCCCACTCCACTCCCCACCTCATTCCTATGTAAGATGTGCCCCTACAGGAAGCGCATCGGACGAGCGCAGCGGGCGCGACGAACGCGCGCCGAAGGCGCGCATAAGGCAAGCTCGTCTGCGCTTGTCCGCGCCGAGGACGGGCCTAGGGCCACCCCCCCTGCTGCTCCACTACCACGACCACCTACCAATAGGGTGAGATGTAAGTACACCACTGCCGAATTACTACAACTCAGGCATATAGCAGCTCTACCTCATGTTCCACCACGTCTAGGGTACTCCAACCCCATCCTAGGCCCAGTCCCATGTCCCACTTGCATGAAAGCTGCCGCGAAACCCTCTACAGTTTACCCTCTATTGGTTCAAGCAGCACTAGTAAATGCCAGATCCCTCCCCAAACACAAACTAGAAATCGCCGACTTGATTGACGCGCATAAACTGGATCTCTTATTTATCACAGAGACTTGGGGTGACGAAGCCTCCGGACCTGACTTTACAGCAGCCACCCCCACTAACTACAATGTATGTAGATTAGACAGGCCAATAAAAAAAGGTGGTGGCATTGCTATAATCTGCAAAGACCACTTCAAACTTACGACGAAACCTTTTATCTGCCCTGAATATGAGTCTCTCACTTTTACACTAGGCCTCTCGGCCAAATCATCCTTCAAGGGCATGCTAATCTATCGCTCTCCTGAGTCAAGAGCCAAATTTCTAGCCAATATAGGCAATTTAATTGAGGCAACTGCAGACTCCCCACACTTTACCATACTAGGTGACTTTAATTTTCACCTAGAAGCCCTCAATAACCACGATACTACGCAGCTACTCACAGACCTATCAGCTGCTGGCATGATGCAACTGATAACTTCTCCCACGTACCAGGCAGGCCACACATTAGATGGCATATTCACCAACAGTCCCCTTGTAACTGTTACCCAAATTATCCCCCTCATCTGGACAGACCATGCAGCGATTTGTTTCACTGTTGAAACTAACCCTACCAAACCTACTCCCACTGCCCCCTCTCAATCTTCCTATAGAGACTGGAAAAACATCAATTTAGCTCAGTTAGCAGAGATGATGCAGGCAAACCATATTCCCTATGAGCAGGACCCCATTATAGCATCCTCCAATTATTTCACGAACTTAAATATGGCCTGTAACATACTAGCCCCGATCAAATCCTCCCATCGGAACAGGAAAATACCTTCAGCCCCGTGGTTTAGTGAAGCCCTCCGGACTCAGAGACAATACTGCAGGAACCTTGAAAGGCAGTGGCGGCGCAATTACAGCCCCGCAGACAAAACGACCTACAAAAATTCCCTTTCCGTCTATAAAAGACTAATAGTTGCTGAAAAAAGTCTCTACTATACTTCCCAAATCGATCAGGCGAAAAACTCAGCTGGAGAACTATTTCGGGTGGTTACTACTCTGTCCAACCCTCCGGCCCCGCGCCTAGAAGGTTCTCAGTCTTTAGAAGATGCTCTGGCCAGTTTCTTTGAGGAAAAAGTTAGTTCCATTTTCCTTACCTTCTCGCATTCTTCCCCTTCACCCTCTCCTGCGGCACTCCCCATGAATACTTCACCCATCCTATCATCCTTCAACACCATTGACCAGGAGCATATTCAACGCCTGGTAACCAGCATTAAATCCGGATCCCCCCTTGACCCATGTCCCCCCTCTATCCTGAACCTCATCCCAGAATCAATCTCTCCCACGTTGTCTACCATCTGCAATGCCATGTTTTCAACAGGCATATACCCCTCAGTCTGGAAGGAGGCTATCATTAAGCCACTTCTAAAAAAGCCAACTCTGGACCCTCTTCTCCCCGCCAGTTACAGACCCATCGCATGTCTCCCTTTCCCAGCCAAGATCTTCGAAAAAACTATGAACATTCAACTTTCGAAATTCATCAATGACAACAATCTACTTGATGACACTCAGTTTGGCTTCAGACAGGGGCATGGAACGGAGACAGCACTGCTAAAGGCCGCAGATGAAATTCGAGCAACAATGGACATGGGAGGAGAGGCAGTCCTAATACTCCTAGACCTTTCCGCGGCATTTGACACGGTCGATCATGTCACTCTGATCGACCGTGTCTCAGCTCTAGGAATAAGAGGCAAAGCTAAAGATCTGATTGCCTCATTCCTAGCCAATCGCCCTCAGACTGTCAAGATGGGCAATTTCACCTCCCAGACCTTCTCCCTCCCATGCGGTGTTCCACAGGGCTCCTCGCTAAGTCCGACGCTTTTTAATATCTATGTATCGGACTTAGCGAGGGTGATAAAATCTTATGGAATTGCCCTTACAACGTATGCCGATGATACCCAACTAGTACTATCGGTGCACAACAACGGAGCATCCGTCGCAGCCAACTTTCAAGAGGGAATGAAGGCGATAAGCTCCTGGATGTCATCAAACTGCCTCAAACTTAACTCCGATAAAACGGAGGTGATGACATTCGGGAGCTTGCAGCCAGCATGGTCCCCTCAGTGGTGGCGTCCTCAGTTGGGCCCCCCCCCAACCGGTGGTCAAGGTCCGAAATCTGGGAGTCACTTTTGACAATAAGCTGACTTTCCTCCATCACGCCAACGCTGTTGTATCATCTGCCTTCTACACCCTAAAAAAAATAAAAAAACTACTTCCTTACCTACCACAGTCAGCGGGCAAAACACTTATCAGCACTTTAGTGTTTTCAAGAACCGACTATTGCAACTCCCTTCTCCTGAATGCTCAGGAAAAGGTTCTCAATAAACTCCAGACAGTACAAAACGCTGCGGCCAGAACCCTACTATCCATTCCTAAGTTTACCTCAACCTCCCCGTATATTAAAGAACTACACTGGCTCCCGATCAGGAGCCGAATAAAATTTAAGGCTCTGTGCATAGCCTACAAAACCCTGAACAACGCAGGACCACAGTTTCTAAAAAAAGCTCTCCGCCCAGTGGAACAACGCAGGACCCTACGATCTTCATCAGCCTACTTGCTGAACGTCCCTCGGACAAGAAAGGCCAGCTGGGGAGATAGATGTTTCACAACCGCCACGGCCAAATTGTGGAACACTCTACCACTCCACATCAAAACTGCTCCCACGCTCTTCAAATTCAGAAAGAGCCTCAAAACATGGCTGTTCCCCTCTTCCTAACTCCCCCGTCATACCATAAGTGAGTTCTGTAACAATAGCGCCGAGACACCCGTATGGGTATTTGCGCGCTTTAAAAATTGCAATAAATAAATAAATAGATCTCCTACCCAAATCAGCAAATAAAGGTTTTAAAGGGGTTGAGACAGGGAACGAGACTAAGTCTCTCATAAACTTGTTCTCTGTCACCACCAGTGCTTTAGTATTCTCCATGCCCCATAGTTCAGATCCATAGACCGCAGAGGCTAATGCCTTCCCCTCATAGACTGCTATGGCGGGAGCTATTGGTCTACTGACTGAAAGACGTTGATTCTTTAGGATAGCACCGGAGACCCTTTTTAGGTTTAAATCCATTTTACACAAATGGGATTCCCAATTCATTTTATTACCAATTCTAACCCCGAGGTAATCAAATTCACCCACTACCTCTAGAAGCGAGCCATTTAGAGAGAGGTAGACCTTCCTGCAATTTCTTTTTACGGTCATGACCATCAACTTTGTTTTTGCAGTGTTTACCGTTAACCCACGGTCTTTACAGAACACATTAAAACGATCAAGAAGTTTTTGCAGGCCTTTGAGGGTTTTGGACAACAGAAGGGTGTCGTCAGCAAAGAGGAGTGTGGGTGTTTTCTCCCCGGCAAGGACCGGAGCATCAGCAGGGTCCTCTCTCAGGTGATCCACCACCCCATTTATAAAAAGAGAGAGGGTCGGGCCATCACACAACCTTGCCGCACCCCTCTGTTGACATGGATCCTCCTGGTTAATTGCCCCTAATCCCCCCATCGGATCCTTGCATAATTTCCTTCGTGGAGTCTAATTATGAACTGTAACAAATAACCAGGGAATCCCATGTCCAGGAGGACCTCCCAAAGTTTGGCCCGTTGGATAACATCGAAAACCGTTTTCAGATCTATAAAAGCCAGGTATAGACTCCCCCTGGATATGGACACAGACTTCCAATAGACCGCACAAAATCTAAAGACCTGGTCCATAGCGCCTACATTGCGTCTAAATCCGGCCTGGAAGTGAGTCAAGATATCGTTTTCCATTAACCACATCTCTGTCCGGTTTATGATGACCCTGCCAACTACTTTTTGGATGGTATCAATTAAACTAATTGGTCTGTAGTTGGCAGGGTCCTCTCTATCATCTTTTTAAAATATGGTAATGACCTCTGCACCTTTCCCGGATTCGGGTACTGGGTGGCCAGACTGGATTAGATTCATAATCATGGATATGAGGTCTGCCCATCATTTGGGATCATACAACAATAAGTCCCCCGGGAGGTCATCGGGGCTAGGCGCCTTACCCGGGATTATTTTAAGGATGGCGTTGTGGACTTCACGGGGTGAAAAGGACTCTTCAATAGCGCCATGCTCTGTACTAATCTTACTCACAGTGCCCAAAGCAGGGGATTTAGGCTCGCCCTCCACACTGTCCTCACAGTATAATTTTACAAATTGAGAGTGCCATTGGTGCTCGGTTATGTGGTTTAAAATACGTTCTGCCCCTCGCCTATCAAGAGTATTAATTAGTTTCCAAAAAAGAGTGGAATTCTTCCCAAAGGCAGCATCCTTGAGCGCCTGCCAATGCTCCTCCTCCCAGTCCTTCTTGGCTGCCACAATACTTTTGTGATAATCTTGTCTAGCAATTTTTACAGCTAGTGGGTCTTTAGTTTTTATAGCCAAGGTAATGGCTTTCCTCTTTCTCCTACAGGTGGCTGTGTACCAGAGGTTACCCTTATTTCATTTGTGGTGTGTCAAAGACATCCCCTTGGAATTTTTCATAAAGAACTTTCCAAGTTCCTCTATTAGGTTCTTATACATGGCAGGTAAGTTTGACCCCATAGAATGAGGAGCCACTGAGGTAACAGTTGTCAAGCCACGCAATTCAACCATAACTAGCTCTTTAATACTGTCAAGTTTCCCTTCTTCACACCTAACTGCATTCCACTTAAGCTTACGGCTGCAGTTTGTGGGAAAAACTTCTTTGGTGGTCATCTCTTGAGATCCCCTTTTACTGATCTCATCTCCCCAATGAATTACCATACATAAAGGGTTATGGTCACTATCTGTTCTTTGTCTGACCTTCATATCCACTAGATTATCCCATGACTGAATGTCCAATAGGATATAATCAATCCGTGATGGGCAACCTAGCCTATTAAAAGTCATTGCTCCCTCACGATCGGAGACGGTACGTCCATTTAAAGCTCGTAGATTGTGTTCCAAAACCAGGGCATTTAAATGGATTACTCTAGCAGTCCATTTCTTAATAGGAGTAAGGGCTAGTGGCGGTATAGTCTGGCTCCTGTCTTCAATGTTTAAACCCATTGAATCTTCCTCATCCAGAGGCTCAAAAGTAGAGTTAAAGTCCCCCCCCCACCAGTATTTTGGATCTCATAGGGAGGGATGATAACCTGCTATCTAGCAACTCTAATATTGGTTTCCGGATGGACTTTTTATAGAGATATGCAGAATGTCATTTGAGGGACGTCCTTTCCCAATAGAGACTGCAGGAGTATAAAAAGTTGAGTATCCGCTTTTATATTGTGGCAGGGGAAACCAGGTTTCTTGGAAAAATGCATATATGGAAAGTATTTATGAAATCGTTCCAATCGGGATTATCAAGATTTTTTTTTAGACCTGCAATGTTCCAGGACAAGATATTAATAGTGGTATGAACTGTGAATAATTCATTTGATAGGATCAGTGTGCTAGATTCCCTTTCTGCTCTGCCTGGGCTGGTATTAGCCATATTTATTGGTTCATCCCTAACATTATCATCAACTCCTAAACCGAAAGAGGCGGGCACCACTCTCTCCCTAGATTGTCCAGGGGGCTGTGTTGGAAGTCAGTCCACCCCTTCTAAACCACTATAACGATTATAACAGGGGAATAAAGGATGGTTTAGCTGCGGACCCAACCAATCTCCATTCGGATGTCGGTCGCCAAAACAGGGTCTCCCCGCTCTCCTACCAACTAAATTCCAACCTTCTTCTTCTTCAATCCCACCCCACTTGGGAGGAATCTGATAGTTAAAATTCTCCCTCCTGTTTCTCCCTCTCCCCATATTGGACATCCTCAGCCAACTCCACTTATTGTCATAATGATGCTCCACATGCATATAGAAATATGACAGGGGTTTAGCCACAATCGTAGTCTTGTTGTCACATGGAGGAACGGAACAAATATATTCCACCAATTGCGGGTCCTTGAATGTGACCACAACACAATCTCCCTTTAGGCTTTTCTTGTTACCGTTTACCCAGGGGGCTCTCTCCACCATGAGCATTTTGTTATTTATTCTAGGAGGTGGAGGGTAGTTTCTGTCTAACCAGTGACAGATTTTTTTTTTAAGTGCCCAGAATGGTTCAGAAGTGGCAGGAGCAAGTTCAGGGACGCCAGTCAAAACTATCACAGATGGACAGGCGTCTGGAGGTAAATTGATGTTCCGGCGTGGGTTTGGCTTCACAGGGTGGGGTAAAGGGGATTTAGGGGCTGGGGTAATAGGATCAGTACCGCTCTGGGTGTAAGTGGGAGCAGTAGTGGTTGGCTGGTTAGTACAGGCTTTTTTACTCACTGGGGTTGGTATTTTGGGCGGGCGGGTCTTGGGAGCGGGGTTATCCCCTATGGGGTGCTTCTTGGGAATAGACACATGTTTGTGAGCAGTAGGTAGTACAGTAGGGGCATTAGAGGCAAGATTAGCTTCCTTGGGTTTTTGAGCCAAGAGAATAGCCTCAAGCTGATGTTCAAT
The DNA here is from genome assembly GCF_964263255.1 of Lissotriton vulgaris. Classification (NCBI taxonomy): domain Eukaryota; kingdom Metazoa; phylum Chordata; class Amphibia; order Caudata; family Salamandridae; genus Lissotriton; species Lissotriton vulgaris. The sequence continues at coordinate 928,995,247 of NC_141687.1, forward strand.
GCTCTGTAATCTGGATTCCAGAGGAAGAAGTAATGATTTCATAAGATCGGACAAGGAATTCAACAAGCATTTACAATGCAATGGTTTCGCCTTTGGAAAAGTTTGAGCTATTGGCATTGCAAATGGCAAAATTTGTATTTATGTGTTGGTTTTGAAAACAGATAAATAAATGGCATTGTCATTTACATTGCCATTAGCTTAATCTCTCCTTACAAGATGTATGTGCGCTGTGGGGTTTCCAGGGCTGAGGCCCGCGAGCCCAGACACTCATTAAAACCCATAAGGCGTTTTCATGCAAATCAGGAGGCCTCGACCACAGAACAGAGTTATCATTTCAGGGCCCGTTTTTAGGAGGCCGGCGTCACCCCACCCAGCTGACTATCTTAAGCTTGCAAAAAAAAAGCGAAAACATAGATTTGGGACCCCCCTTCTGCTTCAGGAACAAAACCTTAGTCTTTTCCACTGAAAGGGGGAGGTTTTGTGTGTTGCAACCGTCAGAGCCGTGTGTCAAGTAGGGCCCTTCAAGGAGGCACAGGCCCGTGTGGCAGTGAGAGAGGGAGAAAGAGAGGAATAAAGTAGGAGGCAAAGAAAAGCACGAGAGAGGAGGCAGGAGAGAGAAGAGAACAGAATGACTGCAGGCAAACAAAGAGGGAAAAGAAGGAGTGGGCGAGAAAAAGGCAATAAAGAGAAGGCAAGGACGAAGTAAAATAACCAAAGAGGGTGAGAGAGGAAAAGCGGGCAGATTGCGATTGTGGAGACAGAGGGCAGAGAAGTGCGAGTCTCTATCTTGCTGTCTGCTCTGGTCATCTACATATAATTGGTAATATTAGTCATACGTCCCAATAATCTCCCCAACATAAGGTAAGTTAAGGCAGCGTAATACGCTGTTACCGTGATTCTATGTAGTAGCGTCCTGAAAACACACCACCTTTGGTCCACGCAAGATCACCTCTGAATCTGTACCACTGCCAATGGGAAAGGATTCACCAAACGGGAGACAGCTCCGGTCCGTGAATCAAGGAGGTAAAAACACCAGGCTGTGTCCAGCCGGACGACGGAGCAAAGCCCGGCCGCCGGGCGGAGCACAAGGGCGGGGGAAGAGTGGGTGGCTGTGCCCGGCCGGACGGCGGAGCAAAACCCGGCCGCCGGGCGGAGCACAAGGGCGGGGGAAGAGTACAGGAAAGGCTAATAACCTCAGAAACACAGATTCCGAAAAAAGAACGTAAATAAACGAACATAGACCTATTCTGTCCCTGAGATTCGTATATTTTATTTCTATACAGAGACTGCTGAAGTGATTATTTTTGTACTTTCGTAAAGAAGGAACAACTGCTTCTACTAGTTGTTTTAAGGGAAGAGACTTTCTACCCAACAAGTGAAGCCATGCTGGAATTTGTTGGCAGCTTCCCGTTGATGAAATTGATATCCGTTTTTAAATACCTGTTAATTTCTTTGTTGTCCATTATTGCTTGGGGTAAGGCCATTGTATTGTGACTATCTTAAATATTCTACATGGAGAGCTGCACCAGCATAAGGTATTAACTAAACAAACATAAAATGCATGTATTTGCGACGTGGGGCCTCCAGTAATGGCCATTTGTCTAAAAGTAGGGTTCAACTATACTGCTCGCAGTGTAAAGCGCAGCAGGGGTTTGGTTCAACAGCAGATGGGCTGCCCATGCTGCACGGGTTCTTAAGCTTGGTGTACAGGTTACTTTCTCAGACCCAAATTCAACATCATAACTCACGGTACAGTCCTCAACAGCGGGAGGGGGGGCGGACACGGACAGCGGGAGGCAAGTCTGGAACAGAGCAACAGGCCATTTTGTGATTCGGGGCGTGTTTGCATGCTCTCCCCTTCCCATTGGCTGGAAGGTAAAATTCCAGCCAATGGGAAGAGGAGAGGGCGGGACTTAAAAAAAGACCCAGAAACACCCCCGAATCGCGTTCTGACTGGGAAAGACTGATTGACAACGATGTCTTCCAATGGCTAGCCTCCATTTATGGAGCTAGCCAATGGAAGAAGGGGCGGATTCAAGTCCCCCATACTGTAAACAAAAGTTTTCACCTGGGCGAAGCACTGCTTCGCAGTGCTACGGCCAGATCGAAACCTAAAAAGGAAGCGTTCCTACCCTCTTGGTCGATTGAGGATTCATCACTACTGCTAACATCTGGAATACTGACCAAACTGCTATCCGAGATTGGATCATCAGGGATACCCAAGGGTAAGGGATGGGGAACATGATCAGCCTTATCACTCCCAATGTTATCATTATTACCCAGTGGATCCCTCCCTTCTATGACGGAAACACTTGTACCAATCTCGCCGTTGATATGTCCTAAAATCTCTTGTGCGATAGGGTTAATGGAATCTACCTTGTGGGTCGTGTGGTTTGATGTTGAAACTACGCCGTCCAGATTACCCCTTTGGGAGGAATTATTCTCATGATGGACTAGAACTGGTATTCATAATAGGATGTTTAACAAAGGGGCAGCTGGGATTGGTGTACTCACAGGTAGAGGGACAGGGGGTGGAGTTAGAGAACTGGTTGGGGGATGCGGTCTAGCATCAGGCTGGATAGGATGAGGAACAGAGCTATTTGAAGCTTTGATCGGGGAGCGTACTAGGGCAATATTGCCTAGTGAGAATCTTTTGGCTTGGGCAAGGTCCATCGAAACCCTCCTTTCCATAAGTATTATTCCCTGGTCAATCAGAGAGTTGGTGCGGAGAATGAAATTATCTAGAGTGCCGGTTAATTTTTTGGATTTAGCACTTGCCGCTGTCTGACTGCGAGTTTAACGAGCGGATATGTTAATCAACAACTAGAACTAGTGGTCAGAGAATCACAAAGGGATGGGTAAATAGAACCGTTCTAATAGCAATGCCTAGCAATATGTAGCAATAAATAAAAGGAACTGGAAGCACAGGGGGGGGTAACAGCTGCAAGAATAGTACAAATGAGGCAAAGATGTTAATTTAAGGCAACAACAGGAAAAGGGGACCGAGATGAAATAAAGGACAGGGAGACTTGCCCAGCCCAGGCTCTGCAGTCCTCGGAGGGCCTCAGAGGGTCCGCCCTTTGTCCGGGCTTCGTCTCGGCCTTCGTCCCGCTCACGCATCCCGCTCACACGTGAGGGGTCCAACTAAAGTACAGGGCGCAGGCTGAAGGGGAGGAGACACGGGAAGAGGCGGCAGGTGTGCAGGATGTTCTAGCGCACAGCCTGGTGGGCCTCGCAGTCCCGGTCTCGGCGGTGATTAATTATCCAGGCACGGTTCTGCTCCAGCACAGGCGGTTCAAAAGTCAAAGTCCCAAATCGACTGCGAGCGGCTCCCGTGGAGCAGGGGCCGCGAGGCGTCTGTAAAGGGCCAGATGAATAGAGCAAGCAGAGGGGAGGGGACACGGAAAGAGGCGGCAGGTGTGCGGGATGTTCTAGCGTACAACCTGGTGGGCCTCGCAGTCCCGGTCTCGGCGGTGATTAATTATCCAGGCACGGTTCTCCTCCAGCACAGGGGGTTCAAAAGTCAAAGTCCCAAATCGACTGCGAGCGGCCCCCACGGAGCGGGGCCCGCGAGTCGTCTTTAAAGGGCCAGATGAATCGAGCAAGCAGAGGGGAGGGGACATGGGAAGAGGCGACAGGTGTGCGGGATGTTCTAGCGCACAGCCTGGTGGGCCTCGCAGTCCCGGTCTCGGCGGTGATTAATTATCCAGGTACGGTTCTCCTCCAGCACAGGCGGTTCAAAAGTCAAAGTCCCAAATCGACTGCGAGCGGCACCCCTATTTTAATTCAATCGGGTACTAAGTCACCAAGGAAGAAATACATTTTCTATAGCTAAACCTATTCAGGTATCCCCTCTAGGGGAGCCGGCTGATTCTGTTCAAATTCCATTATGGTACCTCCAAAAAAAGCAACACATTCTTCCATTTGAACTTGAAAGAGGCATGCCAAAAATAATGCAGCATATACAATATTATACAGCAGTGGCACTTAGCACAATATGTGCGGTTTCGAATTATTCAAAAGTTAGAGAAAAGTCTCCTCATTACCTACCTACGCAAATTGCAATTCATATATTTCCAAATTCCAAAATCTTTGACCGAATCGAAGCAAATCACATGTCGACAACCTTTCCAAGCACAAATCTCCAGCCACTCACTGCCAAGTTCTGAGTGACCTAACGGACGCTTTAGAATACTCACGCCAAAAAGGTTCTCAGTAAGGAGCGGTAAACATTTGGAGGATCAAATCAGGAAGACCAGAAATATACTGGGCTGCAGAGACAGAGAATCCGGTCCTGTCCTCCACAGTAGATTCCTGTCTCCGGTCAAGACCACTCCCTTAGATAGCCACTTCTCTGATGAGGTCCACGTCGGGCGCCATTTGAAGAAATATAATCCTCCTAAGTGGTTCACTGATACACCTGGTCCTTTTAAACCAACAAAGGAGAGATTGGCACAGAAGCTGTAATATCAAGAAAACATGTTTAATGACCTCCCATGAAGGAGACTGCATCATACGGTACCCTCAGGCCACTGTATGAGACAGTCTAAGGAGTACAGAGAACAGCGGTCCTTATATATGCATAGGTTACATTAGTCAGCATAAAACTAAGGGGAGGTCATGGTACATACTAGCATGCAAATTGACTAATATGGCTATGCAAAATCTGCCTGCTCAACAAAGTGGTGGGAAAGATATTTCTCCTTACATCAGCAATAATAGCTTGACCATTCAATACTAGGAGCAGGTGCAATCTTTTAGCTAAGCCTTTTTGAGCATGTGCAAGGCTCTGGAAGAGGGAGAAAGCACATGGCAAGCACATGGCAAGCACATGGCTAACTAAAATGGCTGCCAGTACAAAATGGCTTTCAGCTCATGCTAACAGCGATTCCTGCAATCTTTACCAAAGAGATCTGGGTTAAATCCATTATTCATTTGCTCACCGTGCCACCCCAGTTTAGACCTGGTCATATGCAAATCAATCTTGACCGTGTGCCTCAAGGGAACAGTCCAGCCTGAACTGCCAAGCCAGGTCCTCCCTGGACCGGAAACAAGCCTTCTACGACCGGTTTTGGTGTTTCACCCCTCTTCAGCCAGGATAGCTTGATTTCAGTGACACAGTGAGCCCAGGACCCACGTCTGGGCATACCTGGCACACTTAGGGCGAGAAAGCAAAAGACACACAATTGATGGACAGAATGCAGAACAAATCAAAACATTCACCCCCAGTCAAGAAATCTGGGTTAAATCCATCATTCTATTGCTCACCATGCCACCCCAGTTTAGACGTGGCCATAAGCAAATCAGTCTTGACCCGGTGCTTCATGGGAACAGTCCAGCCTGAACTGCCACGCTAGGTCCTCCCTGGACCGGAAACAAGCACCCTAGGACCGGTTTGGGGGTTTCACCCCTATTCCGCCAGGATAGCTTGATTCCAGGGGCACAGTGAGCCCAGGACCCACAACTTGCCATACCTGGCGCAATCGGGTGAGAAAGCAAAAGACACACAATTGATGAACGGAATGCAGAACAAATCAAAACATTCACTCAAAGTCAAGAGATCTGGGTTAAATCCATCATTCTTTTGCTCACCATACCACCCCCGTTTAGACCTCTCCATATGCAAATCAGCCTTGACCCTGTGCCTCATGGGAACAGTCCAGCCCGAACTGCCAAGCCAGATCATCCCTGGACCGGAAACAAGCCTGCAAGGACCGGTTTCGGGGTTTCACCCCTCTTCAGCCAGGATAGCTTGATTCCAGTGGCACAGTGAGCCCAGGAGCCACATCTGGGCATACCTGGCGCACCTAGGGTGAGAAAGCAAAAGACACACAATTGATGGACGGAATGCAGAACAAATCAAAACATTCACCCCCAGTCAAGAGATCTGGGTTAAATCCATAATTCTTTTTCTCACCATGCCACCCCAGTTTAGACCTGGACGAATGCAAATCAATCTTGTCCCTGTGCCTCCTAGGACAGGTTTCTGGGTTTCACCCCTCTTCAGCCAGGATAGCTTGATTTCATGGGAGATTGGAGGCGTGCACAGTCAGAGAGAGAAAGGCACACTGCTGAGAGCATACTCATGACTCTCCCTCTGAAAGAATAAATAATTATGTGCAACTACCTGCGGCTCCTTTCGTTCCTGCTGGGGGCTCATTATACACACCACAGATACTTTCTTCCTCCTTCTGGTAATGACAGCTGGTCGGCTCGTCAGCGAGCAGAGGCAGCTCGAGCCTGCTGACAAGACCACCTCCCTCCCTCCGGGGAATGGTGGCTCTTCCTCCAGGGAGTTCTCCTCCTCTTCATGGCCGCCACCTGCTCCCCGGCCTAGGGTGCATGAGGGCTGTGGGTGGCATGGGGCCCACCTACGCCCGGTGGACCCTCCATGCCAAGGCCTACCTGTGACCAGTGCGGCCATGTCGGTAGAGCAAGGCAGGCTGTGTTTTATTTTACTTCGTTAAATCTTGGGCCTAGCAGATGATCCGGGCAGGAAGACGCACTACAGGCACGGCCGCTGCTGCCCGAGCATGAGCTCATTGACGTGGTGCCAGTAAAAGAGCACGCCGGGCATCAAGGACTTTTTCTTCTTTTTTTTATTTGTGGCCTTGCATTTCAATCCATCCCTCCTCACTCTCTCCCTCTCGCTCTGCGCTGAGGCCGAGAAGGCACGCTTCTCTTGAAGTAAAGGGGCCAGTAGCCATGGAAGGATAATAATGACGACATGGCCTTCTTAAGGAGGGACTAACGAGCCTAAAACAAATCGGAAGGCAGCATTTAGGAACAACAAAGACACAAGCCAAAGAAAAAGATGGGCAGAGAGTGGGCAGAGCTTTTACAGAGCTTCCACTCCACACTGAAGACTTCATGCCTCGCATGCGTGCTGCCGCTATTGGCTCGACCTAAAAGCTGCTGCTACTCCCACACACGCAAGCACACACATGCGTGCATGCATGCACACACACACAAGCACACACATACACACAAACACGCAAGCATTCACACGCACGCATGTACACACACACGTGCGCACACACACATACACACAAGCACAGTGCTTGCCTCAAAAGTGGCAGCTTTTTTCAATCTGAGTTACGGTCGCTGTTCCCGTTGAACATTGTGAGGTCACAAGTTGCTTATATTAGCTTATTACAAGTGGCTGGATGCGTTATTTTCTTATTATAAACGTGTTCTGACATCAGAAAGTGTCTATAATAATAAAGTTAAATTCAATACATTATAGGGGAATTACGAGCTTCCACACATTATCATCTAACAAAGTAGCATCAGTGCCTTCAAAAGGGACATTCAATAAAAGATTCTGTGCTTCAATCAAGGTGAACAAACCAATCAATGAGGTCCACAGTGCGGCTGCATATTTGGAATAGTCAATATTAAGGAAATCCCCTAATTCGAAAAACTCAGAGGTAGGTCATCAATGTCAGAGCTTATCCAAATAAAGCAAAGGGGATGAGCAAGTTGACTATTGACTGTACAAAAAGTTGAAAAAGTGACAGAAAAGACACACAGAGATGAAGTATCAAAAAGATAATGGTACAGAAATAACAGATTGGAGAGTTTCATCTTACGGTGTTTTGTGCTGGTAATATCATAAATCCATTCTCATCTCACAGCAAATGTATGGGTTCTGGGTAATTGGGATGGTACTGAGCCCAGGAAAGTTATAATGAAGTTTTATTCATGCTTGAGAAAAACCAAACCATCTAAATAACATGCCAAATGGATGTTTTCTTATTTTGGGCCAGGCCATATAATATTTCAGGGTGCAGTTACCATCATATTATAAAAGTGAATTTTTTGACCTTTATAGAATCACTACCTCAAAATGAGGTGTCCTGATATCCATAAGATAGCAAGAAGAATCTTACTTCCAAATGGGTCTGACCAACAGAATAAGCGAACATGAAGGCTGTGGGCTGAAGACAGATGAACTGACAGAGATGGAGCAGATCATATAGTCTTTCTACAGCCTGATTCATCAAGCTGAAATCGGCTCGCAAAGGGTCAGATTCTGAGAATCTGGCCCTTTGCGAGCGCTATTTTTGCATTTGGGATTCATCATCCCAAATGCAAAAATCGGTAATTGCTAATTCGCTAAATTGCGAGGAATTACATTTAAGGAATCTCTATTTGAGATTCCTTAAATGCAATTCATCAACCATTTTTAAATTGCTAATTCGCAATTTCGGGCCGCTATTTACCGAGAGGTCAGACCTCTCGGTAAATAGCAAAAACTTAGAAAAATGCTTTTAAAAGCATTTTTCTAAGTTGCATGTTGCGCACACACATGTCCTTTGGACATGTGTGTGTGCAACACCTGTGTGAAATTTCATTTGAGGGGTGCTACAGGGTGTCCTGTGGACACCCCTGGCACCCTTCAAATCGCAATCTTATTTGCGATAGCTAATTGCTAATCGCAAATAAGGAATACTCCCCATGGAATACTCCCCATTCATTCCTATGGGCCTTTTGGCCCATAGGAATGAATGGCGAGTTATTCCTTATTTGCGATTAGCAATTAGCTAATCGCAAATAAGGAATTGTAAGGAATCGCATTTTTATTGCATATTCCTACATGAATCCCGTTTTGCGAGTCCTTAATAGCGATTCGCTATGAATCGCTATTAGGGCCTCGCAAAACGGGAGCATGATGAATCAGGCGGCTAGTCTTTATAGGATTTTCTGTTTGTGTGATAGAGATACAACTGTCTGTCAGAGCAGCTTTATCGCTACAAGGCTTATATTGAGGAGGAGCAATAGTTGGTGCATGTATGCATGCATTTATGTAGTATTTGTCTGCCACCAACCTAGCCAAAAACACAGAAGAGCAATGCTTAGAGTCAAATGCTAGCATACAGTCAGTGATGTAACTGCATGTTGGATAGCGACTGCATTGACATATGGTGTTCCATAAAGAAGCGTTTCTTCAACTCTTTACTAAACTGGAGGGGTCTTTCTTCAGGCCCAGAAATTTTTGCAGCGGTTCCCATCTAGTTGCCTAGATAGACCTAATAAAAGGGGTGGAGGGCTGGCAGTAGTCTATCGAGATTTCATGCAAGCTGTTTTCAATTCAATTCAGAATAGGGGGTAGAAACGATGTTGTTTAATATAGAACTAACGAAAACTCAATAATTCAATGGTATGCTCATCTATCATCCTCCAGGGCCAAGAGCACCTTTTCTGATAAGCTCAGCCAGTTCCTGGAATCCCCATGCTGAAGTCTGAGTTTACAATCATAGGCAATTTTTAATTCCATCTAGAAAACCACTTAGACTCGGAAACAGAACAACTTAAAAACAGAAAGTGATTCCAAGAAGACTCTCTATTAAGCAATACGAAAACGGACTCTACCCATAGCAAGCTAATAGCAGAAAAAAACAACACTGCCAGTTTTAGGCAATTTAAGGCCCTATCAGCAGAAAAACTCGGGAGATCATTCCCAGTATCAAAGCTGAATCCCCATATATCTGTCCCCTAAGATAGTGCACTTACAGCCAGATTCATGAAGATTCTCAGAATCAGGCCCTTTGCAAGCGCAATTTTTGCATTTGGGATTCATCATCCCTAATGCAAAAATCGGTAATAGCGAATTCGCAAATTTGCGAGGAATTACATTTAAGGAATCTCTATTTGAGATGTCTTAAATGCAATTCATCATCCATTTTCAAATTGCGAATTCACTATTTTGGGCCGCTATTTACCGCGAGGTCAAACCTCGTGGTAAATAGCGAAAACTTAGAAAAATGCTTTTAAAAGCATTTTTCTAAGTTGCATGTTGCACCCACACATGTCCTTTGGACATGTGTGTGCGCAACACCTGTTTACATTTGCATTTAAGGGGTGCTACAGGGTGTCCTTTGGACACCCTTGGCGCCCTTTAAATCGCTATCTTATTTGCGATTAGCTAATTGCTAATCGCAAATAAGGAATACTCCCCATGCATTCCTATGGGCCTTTAGGCCCATAGGAATGCATGGGGAGTTATTCCTTATTTGCGATTAGCAATTTGCTAATCGCAAATAAGGAATGTGTAGGAATCGCATTTTATTTTGCGATTCCTACATGAATCCCGTTTTGCGAGCCTGTAATAGCGATTCCCTATGAATCACTATTAAAGACTCGCAAAACGGGTCTTTGATGAATCAGGCTGTTAGAGTCTTATTTACAAGCCCCTTGTGCCACTTTTGCATCACTTTTCCCATGTTAAAAATGACACAAAAGTGACGCAAGGGCCTTGTAAATCTGCCCCTTACTACCTGAGGCACCAACACTTCATCTGACTACCATTTTCTCTGCCATATTTGAGACGGGAATCTTCTCTACCCCTTGGAAGTTAGCTTCAGTTTATTAAAAAAGCGTAATCTGAATCTTATTGACCCGAACAACTATCAGCCCATTTCAAGGCTTCCTGATCCAGCCAAATTGGTCGAAAAGATAATGAATCTGCATCTTTCCTCCTTTATAGAGAGAAATCATCTTTTAGACGAGACTCAGTTTGACTTCCGGCAAAGTACCGAATCAGCACTGATTATGGCTATGGAGGAAATTAGAGTGATGTTGGAAGGAGCCAGAAACGCATCTTTCATCCTACTGGCTCTATCAGCAGCCTTTGATACGCTCAACCGTGAGATATTGGTTGACCGTATGCGAGAACTCAGGATTTATGATCTGGCTCTGAACCGATTCCAATCATTTCTCTCTGGGTGGCGACAAGCATAGTCCCTATGGTAATTCACCTCACACTCATACTCTCTGTCTTATGGTGTCCCTCCGGGGTCATCACAGAGTCCCACTATGCTCTATCTTTATGTCACAGCTCTGGCCTCTCTGATAAAATCCTTCGGCATGTCATTAGCAGAAAATTTTGGTGACACCCAAATTATATTCTTCCTTGCAGAAAACGAGGTTTATTCCAGTGGCATATTCAGAAACTGAATGAGTGCGGTACGCAGGTGGATGGACTGTAACTGCCTAAAACTAAACTCAACAGAAACAGAGGTCATCCTGTTCTGCAATCATCGTTTTTTGGTGTCTAGACTGGTGGCCTACTGAGCTAGTTTCTCTCCCCACACCTGCATTGAAAGTCAAAAACCTGGGGGTGATGATGGACAGGTTTTTGAAATGCAAAGACCAAGTAAATAAGGTCAATTCAGCCTCCTTTCACTCTCAGAGAGGGATTCAGAAAAGTGAAGCATTTTTACCCCTCGATCTTCTAAAAACATGAGTCATTGCACGTGTGTTAACTCAACTTGACTAATATAATAGCATGTATTTAGATCTGCCCAAGAGTTGGATAAATAAATTACAGACCCTCCAGAAGGCTGCTGCTCGGTTCCTCTTCAAGATTCCAAAATTTCAGACGGCTATGACAGCAATTAGGCAGCTTCACTGACTCTTATTTAGGGATTGCATCACTTTAAAAGCACTGTGCCTGGCCTATAAGACCCTTCATGGACAGGCCCTTTCCTACTTTACAAAAAATCTCGTATGGTATACTCCTGGCAGAACCCTGCACTCCAGTTCCGCAAGGCACCTAGGGCCCGATGTAGGTAAACGCGATTTTCCGATTTTAAAATACCGAGGCGGGCCGAATCGGTATTCTGAAATCGGAAAACGAGATGTAGGAAAAAAAAAACGAATGAATACCGATTCGGTCGGCATCGGTAATGAGATTCGGTACGTTCCGATTCTGCTCGGTCCGAATCGGAAAGTACCGAATCGGCCAACAACGACTCGGAAATCACCGAATCGGCTACCACCGAATCGGATATTCCCGAATCGGCGAATACCGATTCGGTAATAGCCGATTCGGTAAAATCCGATTCGTCAATCATAGATTCGTAGTCATGAAAACAGACCCATGGCGAAAAAGCCCATAGGAATGCATTGAATGAACCGATTCGGCTTTTACCGATTCGGATAATACCGAATCGGATTTTACCGATTCGGATAATACCGATTCGGTAAAAGCCGAATCGGCAATAGGCGATTCAGCCAATGAGGTGGCTCCCCCTCCCCCACCCAAACAGGGAGTGGCAACCCTGGCAGGTGCAGCTAATTAAGAAGTTTCTGGAAAGCCTGCCTGAGCCCAACACACACAGTTAGCAGCAGTTGGAGAAGGAGGTTGCAAACTGAACAGGAGAAAATGGCAGATCAGTCTGGAAGCCAGAAGTCCTCCCAGAAGAGGAAGCCCAAGTTCACCACCACCGAACTTCAGGTGCTGGTTGAGGAGGTGGTGAGGGTGCACCGCCAGCTGTTTGGCAAGCTGTCCCTCAACGTGCCAGACAGCACCAAGAGGAGAATCTGGGCCGACATCGCCCAGAAGGTGAATGCTGCGGGTGTCACCCCCAGGTCCATAGAGGAACTGAAAAAAAGGTTTTACGACATCCGCAGCCTCACGAAGAGGAAGCTGGCTGACATTCAAAGGCAGGCTGGACACACTGGAGGAGGCCAGAACCCGGCGCCACCCCTCACCGATCTGGAGGAAATTGTCTCCAGCACCATCGAGAGGGAGAGTATCGTAGGAATCTGGACCCTGGACAGCTCTGCGAGAGCCACAGCTACAGGTAAGAAGCATGCGCATCATGACACACCCTACCAGACACCTCCCCATTAGACACAATGCATAGACAAACACCAGCACTGTACTGTCACCAACATACAAGAGACAAGCATCATGGTACATGTAGTCAGCAGAAGTTAGCCAAATATGTCAGTGCAGAATCACAAGACAGGAAACAGGGTGACACGGTGTAAGGAGATGCAAGGACATGTGGAATGCCATAATTGTACTGACTGTAATACATCGGCACTCAGTTTACAAATGCTTCTTTGTACCTAGGGGCCCCATCAGGCGGAACAACTGTGACAGCAGAGGGAGCAGCAACGTCCAACACTGCAGTCGCAGGGCCGAGCACCAGCCAGGCTGGCCAGGAGGAGGAGGAGGATGAGGAAGGAGACACCCCAGGGCTAGGAATGGAGGGAGTCCTGGTCATTGACTTCCAAGCAGTGCACTCCCCAGTACTGGGCAGCACACCCCCTTGCAATTCTCACCAGACAACTCCCCTACAAGGCAGACCATTCCGCCTACACCAGCTCCTGCCACAACCGTGGCCTTGCCACCTGTCCAACTAGTCCTGGGAGCAGGGGCTCAGGGACCGGCCAGCACCACACCCCCACCAGTGGCACCCCAGCCCACTCAGCAGGCCGGAAGCAGCAGTGCCCGACGCCGTGCCACCACCACCACTGCTGCACCAGCACGGGAGGGCAGTGTGTTCCTGGGCCTGGAGGGACAGATGGTTAAAATCCAGCGCCAACAGGCCAGATCCACCATGGCCTGCCAACGCCAGCTCCTGCAGCACAACATGCAGATGGGGGAGTTGGTGAAGGGTTTCCAGGCTGTTGTGGACAGCAACAAGGAGGTGGCAGCAGGGTTAGGCAGGCTGACCACTGCCATCACCCACTCATCTGCCAGACAGGAGGAGCATGAGGTTGCGTGCAGGAGGGATGCCCGGGTGCTCAACCGGGCCATGGCCCGCCTTGCAGCGGCGACCGCACAACTGTGCCATCGCAGCTCCAATCAAGAATCTGTGCTCAGTCAGCATACGGCTGAGCTGACTAGGGGGATGGCCAGGATCACCACGGCCATGGAGGCCATGATAATATCAAACACCGCCTCCAATCCTGCCCTGGACCTGGGTGATGCTGGAGACAGCAGCAGCCGCAGCAGCCCGGCCAGCGCTGCATCAGAGCCACGGAGGAGCACCAGGCGATCCGCTGATGCTGCTGGGCATTCAGAGGGGGCCGAGGGACACCCCAGTGGGTCTGGCAAGCGGGCCAAAAAATAGCCTGGCAAGGGGGGATGAGCAAACCAGAACCCTGGACTTTATTTGATTTTACAATCTCCATTTTTTGATGCACATCAGTGCTGTAACTGTGGTGCATCACTATTAAAATTATTTTTTTTCCAAGCAACATTTAGCTGTCTTTGCATCTGTACTCAGTCAGAAATAGTTCTCAGTGATCTCCTCACGTCTGTATCTGCCATCACTTGGCGTACACACCCCAGCTGGCTGTGTCAGTGGCACAGCTTCGTCGTCGTCATAGTCCTCGTAGTCAGACAACTCCACCTCAGTGCCCTTCTTGACCGCAAGGTTGTGTAACATTGCACATACAGCTATGATCTTGCAGCAGGTGATGGGGGTATACTGCCTTGCACCTCCACTCTTGTGCAGGCATCTGAATCTACTTTTCCAGATGCCAAAGGTCCGTTCAACAACATTCCTTGTGCGTATGTGGGCCCGGTTATACCTCCTTTGGCTGGGTGTGGAGGGGTTGAGGTAGGGGGTGAGTATGAATGAGCGGAGGGCATATGCACTGTCGCCTGGAAGAGAAAGGGGTCACATTAGACACATGCATACATGTATTCCACCTACCTACTATGTGTTATGGGGGTCTGATGATGTGTCTCACCTAGGAGGTATCCTTCTCCAAATTCGCCTGCCATCAGCCGTGCATATATGCCGCTCTGTTGGAATATATAGGAGTCATGGGTACTCCCTGGAAATTTTGCTACCAGGTCTGTGATGGTGCACTTGGCATTGCAGATCACCTGCACGTTGATGGTGTGTGTAGATTTCCGATTGCGGTATATGTATTCGGTGTCCGCTGGTGGGCAAATCGGAATGTGTGTGCCATCTATGCAACCAATGATTTGGGGAAATTGTGCCATCTGGTAGAAGTCAGCTTTAGTTTGTAGCAGTTCTGCGTGGGTTGCAGGGAAAGAGATGTATTGGTCCATCCTGTCTATCATGGCGTCAAGGAATATGTGGAAGAACCTTGACAGGCTGCTCTGGCTCACCCCTCCTGCTGCTGCTACTCCACTTTGATAGCTGCCAGACGCTACCAGGTGTAGGCTGCATAGCACCTGGACGTGCGCAGGGATGGCGTGTGCCCTTGGGGTGTGGTGGTCCAAGTATGGCTTAAGGTCCCTGATGAGCTCAAGTATGGTGTCAGAGTCCAGCCTGTATCTCTGTAGGATCTCAGCCTCAGTGAGCATGAACAGGGTTATCCTCTGTCTGTAGACCTGTTCATTTCTTAGCCATTCCCTCTGTCCTTCCTGCTGTAGCCGTAGCCGCCTCGCAATGACATAGAAAGCTGCCATCCTGCAAGTTGCAATGCATTTTGGGACTGTTTATATGGGTTGGAGTTGGTTACCACCTGATTGCAATCCATGGTAAATACCGAGTGAATTCTACCGATTTTGAGCCGATTTCGGTGTTTCTGTGCCTCCCTACATCTCCCCAAATGTCGGAATCGGGGAATTTCCCGATCGGAGATTCATACGAATCGGCATGTTTTCCGATTCGGCTCATGTCCGAATCGGTATTTGTACCGATTCGGTACATGGACCGAATCGGTGATTTTCCGATTCGGTGTCACTAACGATTCGGTAATGGGACCGAATCGGTGATTTTCCGATTCGGTGTCACTTACGATTCGGTAATGGGACCGAATCTGTGATTTTCCGATTCGGTGTCACTAACGATTCGGTAATTGGACCGAATCGGTGATTTTCCGAATCGGTGTCACTAACGATTCGGTACATGGACCGAATCGGTATTTGCATCCGAATCGGTGTTTTTCCGATTCGTTACATATCCGATTTTCGGTATGTACGTATCGGATTCTTTCCCATTCGGTACTCATTCCGATTCGGTTTACTGTCCGATTATTTCTGTTTTTGGTTCCCTACATCTGGATGGCTGTTTACCGATCGGTAAGGGCCAAAAATCGGTATTTTCGGCCGTTACCGATCGGTAACGCACTACCTACATCGGGCCCCTAGTGGTTGCTGGTTTCAAACGCTCTTCTTGGGGGCGGAAGAAGCTTTTTCAGATCTACGGCTCTACACTGGAACCATCTTACTTGCGATCTGAAAATAGCATCATAACTTTCTACTTTTAAAACTCCTAAACACATGGCATTTCAATCTACCAAATCGAGATTGATCAATTCTGATTACACCAGTCTTGAAGTCATATAGCGCCAAGACGCCTCAAGGCATTTTGCTGCGCTTAATAAGACGATTCATTCATTCATTTATGGCTAAAAGGAGGTTCTTCTTGAACCTGTATGGATAGTTGGAAAAGGCCTTGCAAGAAATCGGGTTGTTGATTGACTGGGAAGAAAGCCTGGTCAGGCAGCAACCACAGTCCTTGTCATGGTGAGGAAGAATCCAACACTAAATTAACCTGTGCTCAACCAGGCACAGATCAGTCAGGCTTAACTTAGAGGCAATATGTAAAGTTCTTATTCTACACTTCAAATAGGAATAAAGACCACACAAAAAGGATTCCACACCAGATTAGACAAATAGATATTTCTTTAATAAATAAAACAAGACCAAAACGACAAACATCCAATCAGTAAAACTGGAGATATTCAATTTTAAATGATTTAGTGAAAATAGAGCCATAAAGCACAAAGCACCAACTGAGGATATCTGGTTGTGGTGGACCAAGACAGTAACAGGTTCTGGCTGACTGCGGTGGAGTACGGGTCAGCTACAGGGGACCCAGTTAGGCATGCTGAACAAAGTTCCTTAAACCCTGGTTTGCAGAGCGTTGCAAGTATCCATTTCGAAGATGCATCGTGCAGCCAAAGGCATTCTTTGAATCTGAGGCGCGGCAAGACTCAGACGCTTTTCCTACTTTGGCGTCAAGGATCTCATTGATGAGGACTTGTGATGTGAAGTATACAGCATCAAGGATGAATTGCGCAGTTGAGGCAATGCGTTGGTTCCGAAGAACTTCATGGCTGAGATGTGGAGTCCTTCATCATCGAGGCAGCAGTTGATGAAGGATTTGTGGGCCTGTGCTGAGGATGCGCTATGCAGTGGTGGTTCTGAAAAGGCTGTGGAGGCAATGCTGGGCTTTGTGACAAATTCAATCTACACAGCATCAGCAGTGTGTCGGTTCTGCTTGGTGCTTGGGGTTGCGCCACACAGCAGAGGAGATCCTTTGGTTCTCCTGGAGCCATAGAGGCTGGCAGAGAACCTTAGTCCCACTTCCAAGGGTCTAGCACCGTGGTGGGTAAACTCACAGATGGCAAAGTCCAAATGCTGAGCTCAATGTTGTGGAAGCCTTCTGTCCCTGAGGCTCAAGTCAGGAGGTCAGCCAAATAGCCCATTGAGTCACTTTAGTGTTTCTGTGTTTAAAAGCTGCAGGTCCAGTCCTCACCCAAACAAAAAGGCAGCAGGAAGCAGGTCAGTATACCAGGGCAGCAGTCCTTCAGAGCAGCAGTCCAGCAGAGCGGCAGTCCTTTCAACAGCTCAGCAGACCTCCTTACTGGCAGAGTATCTATAGGTCTAGAAATGTACCCAAAGAGTTGGAATCTGTGGTCCAATATTTATACCCAGTTCCTACTTTGAGGTTTGGAGAAGCTTCTAGAGGCAGGCCTTTCATGTACCCAGCCTTCCTGGCTTCAAACCGTTTACAGGTGATACGCAGGCCTTGGTGTAGAGGCAAAACACAGCCATTCAAGAGGAAGTATGACTAGGCTCAGTTCCTTCCTCACATCCTACAAGTGTTGGCCCATCCAGGCATACCTGAGCTCTCAATTGTATGTGGTTGTCTAGGGGGAACAAAGTCCAACTCTCAACTACACCCAGATTGTGACCCAGAGACAGGCTTTAGGCACCAAATGGCTAAGGCAGGAAAATGTCAACTTTCTAAAAGTGGCATTTTCTAAATTGTCATTTAAAATCATACTTCGCAATAAGTGAGGATATTTCATTACAATTACACAGACAGCAAAGATGAACAGATTGCCTGCTCAAATTTAGAAATATGAGTTTATTAGATGTAATAAGATAACTCCAATGCTATCCTATGAGAGAGGTAGGCATTGCAGTAGTAAAGAACGAATTTAATTGTATTTCATTACCAGGATATGTAAAACTTAGAAGTACATGTTCTACTTTTTAAATACATTGCACCCTGCCCTATGGGCTGTCCATAGCCTACCATAGGCATCATTTATATGTACTAAAAAGGAAGGGTTGGGCCTGACAAAAGGTTTATTTTATCAGGTTAAAATGGTAGTTTAAAAATGCATACACACCAGGACTGAGACATGTTTGAAGTGCTACTTAGGTGGGTGGCACAAACTGTGCTGCCAGCCCACTAGCAGGATTTAATTTACAGGCCCTGAGCACAGGTAATGCAACCTTACTAGGGTCTTACAAGTACAATAAATAGGACAATTGTGCATAGGCCAATTCTACCATATTTTAAGGAGAGACTACAAACACTTTAATCCTGTTCAGCAACGGTAAAGTGTGCAGATTCATAAAGTCAGCAAATACAAAGTCAGTAAACAGGATGGATGAATGAAAAAAGTTGAGGAGAACAGAACACAAAGGATGCCAGGTCTGCCTTGTTTAATTGTTTTTGACACTTCGTCGTCTCCAGTCTGATTGTGTTCTGGCTGTGGTCACCATCAGGAATGGTATGTAGCTGGAGGGGCAAGATGGCGGATGCAGTAGCGTCCGAGTGAGCAGCTTCGTCAGTGGTCTCGTTTTTCCTGGAGGCTTGGCGGCTTGGCGGCTTGCCAGCGAATGATGATGGGGAGAGCTATGTCCTCTGAGCGCCTTCTGAGTGAGCGGGTCCTTTGAAACGCTGAAACTTTTTGGAATTCCTACCTGCTTCTCTGTCCCGGGATGCGGCTGGATCTTTGGTGTTGGTTTCACTGGACGCTGCAACCTACATGGCGGCACTCAGCTCTCCAGCTTCTAAGGGCGAAACTCGAATCACGGACTGGAGCGGAGTACCGCTTCACAGACACTGACAGCGTTAGCCCGCAGCAATCCCTGGTATCCGACAGCCGTTCTCGAGTATAGAGACAACGCAGGGGTAATACTAACGGAGCAATGGCACCAAAGAATCCTGTGATGACGGCTCCCAAAACACAAAATAAACCCAAGACGAGGGCAATCATGGCAGCACAGGAAGGTGGCCAGTCTGTTCATAACGCCTAGACTTCACAGAACGCACAGAACAGTGAAAACGCTGGAAATCCTGGTACTCTCATGCTGCAGGATACTCCTCAGAACCCTCCTCTTCAGAACCCACAACAGGTATTTCACAACTCTGATTCTGTCTCTGTATAAGGCCACATAGCAGTTTCACTAGCTCATTCAGTTCCAACTGAAATTACCACTAATTACAATACCCGCGCAATAGTGGGGGATTCTGGGACTTGTAGGCTGGGAGCTGTTCCCAAAATTCCGGACATGTTTGCACAGAAAAATAATAATAAATTACAAGAACCAGGAAATACCTGTTTGAATAGTAACACGGGGAAAGCCGCCCTAACTGGAAATGAGAGGTCAAAGATACCTGCTGATACAGGATGGAACAAAGTCACTGGTACTGGTACTGGGAATGGCAAAGGTGGCTCAAAAACTGGATTAAAAGAAAATCTAAAATCAATCCCCTCATCTCTCCTGATATCTGAGGGTCCAGTTAGTAATGTACAAAAGGAACCAGCACAGGATGTACCAGAGTCTATACCAGATGTGGAAGATGCTGAATCACTAGATTCTGCGGGTAACTTTTACTCAATGACTGACTTGTCGGTGGCACTAGAGTTTGATATCCATGAGGCAGATGGCTGATGGAGAGATGATCTGAGCAGCAAGAGTGTGGGTTCACAGCATGAATCGCTTGATTCATTGGGACAGGAGGATGGTGAAGATGAAGATATTGAGCAGCCTGAGGATGAGGAGGAAGATGCCCCACAACATAGACTGGAGGGCGGTGTCAAAGACTTTTTAGCACTCACATCACATGTAGCTACTCTCCCCAATGTCCTAAGCTTGGCTGTACCACAGAACCTGCAGACCCAGGATACTACGCAAACACAAGCGACTGGGACTACACTAGATACACTCTGTCAGCTTATGATCCAGCATCGGGAAGAGACAAGGGCGGAAAATGTGCGCACACAAGGTGCTATTCGACGGCTTCAAAATGTATTGAGACGTCTGCAAGAGTGACTGAGGCTGAGGGGAGAATATCTGCGATAGAAGACTCTATGACAAGTCAACAAACCCAAATTTCATCATTGGTAGGGTTGAGAGACAAGATAAATTGGAAACTGGTAGATTTGGAGAACAGATCACGTAGAAATAATCTTCGAATCCTGGGTATTCCGGAGGGAAATGAATGCGGTAATATAAGACAATACGTAACTGACTTTTTTTCAGAAGCCTTCCCAGAACTAATGCAATGGAAATGGGATTTGGAAATTCAACGTGCACACCAATTTCCATTTAAAAAAAATACTAGACAGGGTATTAATTCAAAGCCCAGGGCGATCTTGATATGCCTGACCAACTTCTTGGCTAGAGAGGCTCTCTATGACCTGGCCAGGCCTGACAGGAAAAGAAGAGGGAGAGGAGTAGAATTCTTTGTTCGGCCTGACTACTGCCATTCCACAGTAGAACAACGATGGCAGTTTCGACAATTAATACCAGCCATCCAAGCCAAAGGTGCACAAGCTTTCCTTCTGAATCCTTCTAAACTTAAAATAATCTTCAAAGAAGAATCACAATTTTTGACCTCTGAGGGGGCTGCTAAAGAGCTTCTGGCTTCGTTTTGAAAGAAACTGTTGCAAAAGGAAAAAAAAGAGAAAAAAAGTTTGACCTTTTTCTGTATTAGCATTCATATGGTCTTATTGACGAAGCAGCATTTCCCCAATTATTTTTCTACTTGCTGACTAAAGTAAGATATTTTTTCTCTTGTATGGGGATCAAAAAAATATTTTGATGAAAATTTTACGGGCGAACAGTAAGAGTTTAAGATGGGAAGAAGAGGATAGTGAGACACCATATGCTTCTCACATCATGCCCGGGATGGAGTGGGGTCAAGGGGAAGAGGATGAGGGAGGGAGGGAGGGGGGACACTAGGGTGGGTGGTGGGTGCAAGCAAAAACAGTAAAAGAAAATTGCTAAGTTATCTGACTGTTGCTCCGTCAATGTTTATTATTATTTCTTTCTTTGAAGGGGGTGAACATAGAAATTTGAATTGGCATATAAATGATCAGTGTACTAGACAGTTTAGATATTTGCAGGTGGACAGAAAAGAAAATTGTATAAATGATGACGATGGGTAAACTTCGAATTTGCTCTTGGAATGTCTGTGGAATAAATAACAGAAAAAAAGGGGGATCTGTAACCAGATTATACAGAGCATGAATATAGATATAATGTGTCTTCAAGAAACACATATTAGATGGAGTGATAGAAACATGTTTAAGGATCTTGGTTTGCAACTATTAGCGTGTACTAAACAAGGCACCACCACAAAAAGTGTGGCAATTCTTATGAGACATGGACGAGGGTGCTTAAAAGTTCAAAAGTTGATCAGTATGGAAGATGGGTAATAGTCGAGCTTGAGATAAATGCTAAATTATGGACAATCTGCTCAGTATATGCTCCAAATACAGATGACCCCGAGATTATAGAATATTTTTGCTTAGAATTGGCGGACTGGCCATCCTCGCTTATATTTGGTGGAGACTTGAACATGCATCTTGCAGGGGGGTTTGTCATATCTAGTGATAGTTTATACCCAGGTATTAAAAAAAGACGTATAATGCTGTTAAAGGGCTAGTAACAGAATATGGTTTAAAAGACGTGGGATTCATAAAAAACCCTTCTTCACCTGGATCCACTTTTTTCTCTAATCCCCATCAAAACTTTGTACGAATAGAATATTTTTTTTCTAAATAGTGGTCTAATAAACAACACATTATTTAAAATTTTTCCCTGAATAATTTCTTATCACAACCCAATAGTAATAGAAGTGCCGACAATGACTGGTACTTCCTTAACTACAAGACCCTGGTCATTTGATCGAAAATTACTGGCAGATCCATCATATCTAGAAACAATGAGTAGATGAATTAAAGACTTTTTTCATTTTAATAGAAAGAGTACTTCTATTCAGTTAATTTGGGATGCTTTTAAAGCGGGGGTCTGGGGCGAAACACTTTCTTATTCAATTGAAAAACAAAAAATTATCAAAGAGAAAACAGAACAGAATTTTAATCTAGTACAAGAATAGGAGGAAAAACTTGCCAGACCTATCTCTAGACATCAAGATACTGAACAAATTAAAACCACATTAGATGTTCACAAGGCCAGGGTTTATGAAATATTTGCAGCTAAATTAGCGGAACAACTTGCAACCTTTCGTTCTCAGATCTGTGAAATGGGAGAAAATTCCAGAAAGATACTTGCAAAAAGAACCAGGGAGCAAGAAATATCAATCTCTATTAATCCAATACAAGATGAGATAGGTCAGGTCCATGAGGATCCAGATCAAATTCTTGAGGTATTCCGGCAATTCTATTCTCAATTGTACAAAATTGATAATATGACATACTCTCATGACATGCTGTTAAATTTTATAGGAGAAAACAACATTACAAAATTAAATGATTTACAATCAAACTCCCTTGAAAAGGATATTACACGGGACAAAATTGAATTAGCTTTACTCTCTTTGGCTACGGGAAGAGCCATGGGTCCCGATGGTATCCCTCTTGAATGTTTTAGGATATTTAGAAATGTTATGAAAGAAGACCTGCTGCTTACATTCCAGGAAGCTCAGAGAGGGTCTCCACCTGTGTCTTGGAGTCAATCCACATTGATAGCTTTCCTTAAAAAGGATAAGCCTCCCCTTAATCCGGTGTCCTTCAGATCGATCTCTTTATTAAACGCTGATAGCAAGGTCTTCTCCAAAATATTAGCCACACGCATGTCAACAGTGATATCCTCTATTGTTTCACGATGGCAACACGGGTTTATCCCTAATAGAGACACTGCGGACCATGTACGAAGAATATTAGCTACGATGGACTGGGCCCAAACTACTAACACACCCATTGGAATCACCCTGTTGGATGCCGAGAAGGCATTTGACAGGGTGGCATGGCCCCACTTATGGGATGTACTGGCTCTGAAAGGCTTTGGACCAAAAATGATTAAAGCTTTGAAAACTTTATATTTAACACCATCGTCACATATTAAATTTGGGTCCCGTGACTCTAATCCATTCTCTATCTTTCATTGGACCCGACAAGGGTGCCCATCATCTCCACTGCTATTTTCTATATATATTGATATATATCTTAATAAACTTAATCAAGAGGAAGACATAAAACCTGTGGAGGTGACAGGGACTCCTTATAGAGCATTGGCGTAGGCCGATGATGTGATAGTGACTACCACAGATATTGTAGTCGCAATCCCAAAAATTAAAGAGATAGCGGAAGTGTTTGGCATTTTTTCAGGCTATAAACTAAACTCCTCAAAAACCCAAATTTTATTTCTAGGTCAAACTACACCTACACACCTCAATATAGTATCCACTGCAATATATTTAGGAATTAATATTACAACCCCAATATCTGATATACCTAAGCTTAACTTCATCCCTATTCTTAAAAAGGCAAATTCCACTTTAGAACGGATAAACCACTTAAGCATGTCATTTCATGTCAGAAATAATGTATTAAAAATGTTAATTGTTCCGCGATTTTTATATCTTTTTCGAACTATACCCCTTGAGTTCCCAATTGAATTCTTTAAACAATTGGAGAGAAGTGCAGACAGATTCCTATGGGGATATAAACGTCACCGCAGAGCTTTCAAAAAGCTCGCTCTACCTAAGGACAGAGAAGGATGGAGCACACCACATTTCTTACTTTACTATTTGGCATCAATATTGCAGTTCATTAATCCTTTAATTATTGGCATTAAAGCCCCAATTCATGAAGCACACTTCCCTTCCATTTATGAATTTTCTTTAGGGGCAGAAGCTCGTGGCTGCTTTAAAAAAAATATTGAACCTAGCTATTTCAAGAAAATTTAATTTAAGACTGTAACAGCAGCATACCGGGCATGGAAGATTATCAAACGAAATTTAGGGATTCCGAAGATTTTGAGATACACCCCCTTGTCATCTAAGCATATATTGCCCGATATATTTAGAGATCAAATTATGATGAAATGGAGTAAACAAGGAATTAACTGTATCATTGATTTATGGCAGAATGATGAGATGATCTCTTTTCTGACTCTTCAGGCTAAATTCAATATCTCGACTCTGGATTATTTTAAATACTTTCAATTACACAGCTATTTTAATACTTTGTCTCCAGAAATCGTTTAGGGCTTCAGAAAATACCCCTGATTGAATCTATATACATTAAAAGAAAGATAGGCTTCCTGTACAACTTATTGATTTCATCATATTCAGATGACTTAACATTAATTCAAGAACGTTGGGCAGGAAAACTTGGGGAGACAAATGTACTGATAGAAGATTCCATTATGATGGCTAACTCTATTTTACTAACGGGCTGATCCCGTACTCAGCATTATATGGTTCTCTATGATTTATATCATACCCCTGAAAAAATCTCTAAATGGGGAGCTTCTATAGGTACTGCATGTGCAAGATGTTCTTTAGGAGCAGCGGATGCGATTCACATGTTCTTTTCCTGTCCAATGCTCTCAACAGTACTTAATCAGATACAGATCTTTATGTCTTTAATTCTTGGATGTAATATTACTCTCACAGCAGAGATTGTTTTGCTAGGCACCTCCTCTATCAACATTCCTGAAGATAAAAAAAAACTTGTATTCATATGTATGTCTGTTTATCGTGCCTATGTTACTCAGGAATGGATCAGTCCTGATCCGTTACTATTTCATACCTGGAGGGCCCGGCTTTTAGCAAAATACAACATAGAACAGGCAATCTATGCTGTGAAAGGACGTGTTAAAAGACTAATGGGGGAGAAAATTTGGGATCCAATTCATCAATGGATACAGGAAGAACTGGGAAGTTAGCAACCTTTATATACTAATTGCAATGTACTTCTTTTTCTTATTTCGCTTTTTTTTGCTATGTTTTTGTATTTCTTTTCAATGTGAATTATGTATCTGATTTTGCTTGCAATAAAACTTAAAACCAAAAAAAAAAGGAATGGTATGTAGCTAAGGTAGATATCACCTCTCACTTCTCAGTAGCCATCTTTCTATCGCTGTCAGTGAAACTCAGAAGTATTTTTTGGGAGCAAATTGAAAC
Source organism: Lissotriton vulgaris (assembly GCF_964263255.1). NCBI lineage: Eukaryota > Metazoa > Chordata > Amphibia > Caudata > Salamandridae > Lissotriton > Lissotriton vulgaris. Next base: position 929,020,434 of record NC_141687.1, read on the forward strand.
ACTGGGATCAACAGAATGAGTTTTATCTTTGAGGGTACTTGTTTTCTTAAAGGACAATGAAACATTCACAATGCTGACAATATAGGTCACAAAGATAAAAGCCAAAAGATATCACAACAATGGTTAAAATACTAACATACCACAAGAACAAGAACCTGTCTTCCTAAATCTCTAATGGATTAAGGAACTGATGTTGCATATGTAAACAAAGACACCTTTAAAACAGACAAATAAGGGATTAAGGGCCCGATGTAGGTAGTGCGTTACCGATCGGTAACGGCCGAAAATACCGATTTTTGGCCCTTACCGATCGGTAAACAGCCATCCAGATGTAGGGAACCAAAAACAGAAATAATCGGACAGTAAACCGAATCGGAATGAGTACCGAATGGGAAAGAATCCGATACGTACATACCGAAAATCGGATATGTAACGAATCGGAAAAACACCGATTCGGATGCAAATACCGATTCGGTCCATGTACCGAATCGTTAGTGACACCGATTCGGAAAATCACCGATTCGGTCCAATTACCGAATCGTTAGTGACACCGAATCGGAAAATCACCGATTCGGTCCCATTACCGAATCGTAAGTGACACCGAATCGGAAAATCACCGATTCGGTCCCATTACCGAATCGTTAGTGACACCGAATCGGAAAATCACCGATTCGGTCCATGTACCGAATCGGTACAAATACCGATTCGGACATGAGCCGAATCGGAAAACATGCCGATTCGTATGAATCTCCGATCGGGAAATTCCCCGATTCCGACAGTTGGGGAGATGTAGGGAGGCACAGAAACACCGAAATCGGCTCAAAATCGGTAGAATTCACTCGGTATTTACCATGGATTGCAATCAGGTGGTAACCAACTCCAACCCATATAAACAGTCCCAAAATGCATTGCAACTTGCAGGATGGCAGCTTTCTATGTCATTGCGAGGCGGCTACGGCTACAGCAGGAAGGACAGAGGGAATGGCTAAGAAATGAACAGGTCTACAGACAGAGGATAACCCTGTTCATGCTCACTGAGGCTGAGATCCTACAGAGATACAGGCTGGACTCTGACACCATACTTGAGCTCATCAGGGACCTTAAGCCATACTTGGACCACCACACCCCAAGGGCACACGCCATCCCTGCGCACGTCCAGGTGCTATGCAGCCTACACCTGGTAGCGTCTGGCAGCTATCAAAGTGGAGTAGCAGGAGGGGTGAGCCAGAGCAGCCTGTCAAGGTTCTTCCACATATTCCTTGACGCCATGATAGACAGGATGGACCAATACATCTCTTTCCCTGCAACCCACGCAGAACTGCTACAAACTAAAGCTGACTTCTACCAGATGGCACAATTTCCCCAAATCATCGGTTGCATAGATGGCACACACATTCCGATTTGCCCACCAGCGGACACCGAATACATATACCGCAATCGGAAATCTACACACACCATCAACGTGCAGGTGATCTGCAATGCCAAGTGCACCATCACAGACCTGGTAGCAAAATTTCCAGGGAGTACCCATGACTCCTATATATTCCAACAGAGCGGCATATATGCACGGCTGATGGCAGGCGAATTTGGAGAAGGATACCTCCTAGGTGAGACACATCATCAGACCCCCATAACACATAGTAGGTAGGTGGAATACATGTATGCATGTGTCTAATGTGACCCCTTTCTCTTCCAGGCGACAGTGCATATGCCCTCCGCTCATTCATACTCACCCCCTACCTCAACCCCTCCACACCCAGCCAAAGGAGGTATAACCGGGCCCACATAAGCACAAGGAATGTTGTTGAACGGACCTTTGGCATCTGGAAAAGTAGATTCAGATGCCTGCACAAGAGTGGAGGTGCAAGGCAGTATACCCCCATCACCTGCTGCAAGATCATAGCTGTATGTGCAATGTTACACAACCTTGCGGTCAAGAAGGGCACTGAGGTGGAGTTGTCTGACTACGAGGACTATGACGACGACGAAGCTGTGCCACTGACACAGCCAGCTGGGGTGTGTACGCCAAGTGATGGCAGATACAGACGTGAGGAGATCACTGAGAACTATTTCTGACTGAGTACAGATGCAAAGACAGCTAAATGTTGCTTGGAAAAAAAATAATTTTAATAGTGATGCACCACAGTTACAGCACTGATGTGCATCAAAAAATGGAGATTGTAAAATCAAATAAAGTCCAGGGTTCTGGTTTGCTCATCCCCCCTTGCCAGGCTATTTTTTGGCCCGCTTGCCAGACCCACTGGGGTGTCCCTCGGCCCCCTCCGAATGCCCAGCAGCATCAGCGGATCGCCTGGTGCTCCTCCGTGGCTCTGATGCAGCGCTGGCCGGGCTGCTGCGGCTGCTGCTGTCTCCAGCATCACCCAGGTCCAGGGCAGGATTGGAGGCGGTGTTTGATATTATCATGGCCTCCATGGCCGTGGTGATCCTGGCCATCCCCCTAGTCAGCTCAGCCGTATGCTGACTGAGCACAGATTCTTGATTGGAGCTGCGATGGCACAGTTGTGCGGTCGCCGCTGCAAGGCGGGCCATGGCCCGGTTGAGCACCCGGGCATCCGTCCTGCGCGCAACCTCATGCTCCTCCTGTCTGGCAGATGAGTGGGTGATGGCAGTGGTCAGCCTGCCTAACCCTGCTGCCACCTCCTTGTTGCTGTCCACAACAGCCTGGAAACCCTTCACCAACTCCCCCATCTGCATGTTGTGCTGCAGGAGCTGGCGTTGGCAGGCCATGGTGGATCTGGCCTGTTGGCGCTGGATTTTAACCATCTGTCCCTCCAGGCCCAGGAACACACTGCCCTCCCGTGCTGGTGCAGCAGTGGTGGTGGTGGCACGGCATCGGGCACTGCTGCTTCCGGCCTGCTGAGTGGGCTGGGGTGCCACTGGTGGGGGTGTGGTGCTGGCCGGTCCCTGAGCCCCTGCTCCCAGGACTGGTTGGACAGGTGGCAAGGCCACGGTTGTGGCAGGAGCTGGTGTAGGCGGAATGGTCTGCCTTGTAGGGGAGTTGTCTGGTGAGAATTGCAAGGGGGGTGTGCTGCCCAGTACTGGGGAGTGCACTGCTTGGAAGTCAATGACCAGGACTCCCTCCATTCCTAGCCCTGGGGTGTCTCCTTCCTCATCCTCCTCCTCCTCCTGGCCAGCCTGGCTGGTGCTCGGCCCTGCGACTGCAGTGTTGGACGTTGCTGCTCCCTCTGCTGTCACAGTTGTTCCGCCTGATGGGGCCCCTAGGTACAAAGAAGCATTTGTAAACTGAGTGCCGATGTATTACAGTCAGTACAATTATGGCATTCCACATGTCCTTGCATCTCCTTACACCGTGTCACCCTGTTTCCTGTCTTGTGATTCTGCACTGACATATTTGGCTAACTTCTGCTGACTACATGTACCATGATGCTTGTCTCTTGTATGTTGGTGACAGTACAGTGCTGGTGTTTGTCTATGCATTGTGTCTAATGGGGAGGTGTCTGGTAGGGTGTGTCATGATGCGCATGCTTCTTACCTGTAGCTGTGGCTCTCGCAGAGCTGTCCAGGGTCCCGATTCCTACGATACTCTCCCTCTCGATGGTGCTGGAGACAATTTCCTCCAGATCGGTGAGGGGTGGCGCCGGGTTCTGGCCTCCTCCAGTGTGTCCAGCCTGCCTTTGAATGTCAGCCAGCTTCCTCTTCGTGAGGCTGCGGATGTCGTAAAACCTTTTTTTCAGTTCCTCTATGGACCTGGGGGTGACACCCGCAGCATTCACCTTCTGGGCGATGTCGGCCCAGATTCTCCTCTTGGTGCTGTCTGGCACGTTGAGGGACAGCTTGCCAAACAGCTGGCGGTGCACCCTCACCACCTCCTCAACCAGCACCTGAAGTTCGGTGGTGGTGAACTTGGGCTTCCTCTTCTGGGAGGACTTCTGGCTTCCAGACTGATCTGCCATTTTCTCCTGTTCAGTTTGCAACCTCCTTCTCCAACTGCTGCTAACTGTGTGTGTTGGGCTCAGGCAGGCTTTCCAGAAACTTCTTAATTAGCTGCACCTGCCAGGGTTGCCACTCCCTGTTTGGGTGGGGGAGGGGGAGCCACCTCATTGGCTGAATCGCCTATTGCCGATTCGGCTTTTACCGAATCGGTATTATCCGAATCGGTAAAATCCGATTCGGTATTATCTGAATCGGTAAAAGCCGAATCGGTTCATTCAATGCATTCCTATGGGCTGTTTCGCCATGGGTCTGTTTTCATGGCTACGAATCTATGATTGACGAATCGGATTTTACCGAATCGGCTATTACCGAATCGGTATTCGCCGATTCGGGAATATCCGATTCGGTGGTAGCCGATTCGGTGATTTCCGAGTCGTTGTTGGCCGATTCGGTACTTTCCGATTCGGACCGAGCAGAATCGGAACGTACCGAATCTCATTACCGATGCCGACCGAATCGGTATTCATTCGGTTTTTTTTTCCTACATCTCGTTTTCCGATTTCAGAATACCGATTCGGCCCGCCTCGGTATTTTAAAATCGGAAAATCGCGTTTACCTACATCGGGCCCTGAGTCCAGGGAGTTACCAGAACAAGCTTGCTGGACAGTAAAAACACAAAGGACCAGATGTAGGTAGCCTCATACCAGTCGGTAACGGCCGAAATTACAGAATTTCGGCCAATACCGACCGGTATTAGGCTTTTCAGATGTAGGAGGCCAAATTGAAGGATTCGGTAATTTACCGAATCGGTAATTTAAGGAATCCTTAAGATACCGATTCGGTAATTTACCGAATCCCTAATGTAGGGGGCGCTCAAGTGAGTGCATTCCGCATTTAAGGATTTGTTAGTGGTAAAAATCGAAAACCGTAAAAAAAGCAATCTTAGGCTTTTTTAACAGGGCTATTTGGAAGACATAAATGCCCTTAGGGCATGTATGTGTGCCACATGTGCACCCATGCACTATTCAGGGATTGCAACAGGGTGTCAATGTGACACCCTGCCACCCTTGTAAGTGTTCCCCTTATTACCGATTCGGTAGTTACCAAATCAGTAATTCCTATTCATTCCTCCAGGCCCATAGGAATGAATGGGAATTACCGATTCGGTAAATACCGAATCAGTAAATACAGAATATTACCGATTCGGTAATGTTTACCGAATCATTAGCTACATCACATTTAGCGATTCCTAAATACCGATTCGGTAAAATTCGGTATTTAGGAATCGGTAATATGTGATTACCCACGTCTGGCCCAAAGAGTGTGGAATTACTTTTATATGGTTCTGGTTTACCATAATAAAAAGTGCTAGATAGAATGGCTGATTTTCACTAAATAAAGTACGCTCAGGATATGCATGCTTGCACAGCAGGCACATTTGGTCTCACTTCAGGATAGTGTCCAGACGTTATGGAATTAATATACAGACAGGCAAAATTGACAAGCAAAGAGATTCTGACAACTGATAACTTTAACTTGATCATGGACCCTATAGCAAATAAGTTCTAAAATATAGGTAAGTGTGGTGCAAGAATATTATAATCAAATATTCTGTGACCAAAATATTGTGTCCAAAGTACAATTTACAAAAATCTTGGAGTAAATAATAAAGTTTACAGCTAGTGGAGCAATAGATTTGTAAACAGTATTTAGGATACAATATTTGTGTCAGACAATATATTTTCTAATTATAGTCTGACATGGAATAATCAGATGCGAGTTGCTTCTAATATTAGCAAATTTGTTGCACTTACAAACATTTGTAGAAAAATGTGATTTTTTTTAACATTCATGCTGCTTTTCACAAGATTCACAGCATAATCTGAGATTTACTTTATCTTAGAAAATTCTTACTTCATACTAATTGTGACGAAAGTTGAAGTAGGTGATATTTCATTTCAGACCAACGTTAAAAGATGAGGGCTGTAGGTATGGACACTCAGTGCCCGCTTCACAAAGGGACTTACGACTCATAAAGCTTTGAATGCTTAGTCTCTGCACTCGTTGCAGAGTCTTCAGTGCACTCCAGCATTACAGTGTGGAGATCCTGCCCCGAGTACAGAGATCCTACCACAAGTGTGAAGACTGAGTCCTCGTAACTTTCCAAGTCGTAAGTCCCTTTGTGAATCGGGCTCCCTAGATCTTATTGTATGAAACAGAATTGTTCAGTAATGGTAGAAAAGATGACAGACTCTTGAAATAATCTGAGACTAGACTCCCACAAAGCAAAAACTATATGAATTTTATCAAATTTCACAGGGGTAATGCATGTGGTGTGTGTGCTAAAACATCAAAACAATATACTTATATGAATAACTCATTGTTTAAAACGAAGGGTCTTATCAAGAGTGCGGCTAATATGACGCAACAAGTTTGTTCTGCCACCTTCACCATACTGAGCCAATACTGTTTCAATATACTTGGATTTAAAAAGACTAGACATGTCTGATAAAAAATAAAAAAAACATGAGCCTATGGTGACAGTGGAAAAAAGAGAGATGGAATTTCACTTGATGGACTAATAGATTTTGATGTCAACGTATTGGTCATTGACAGGAGGTGATTGAAGAGCCTAAGAAGATACTTATTTCAGCACAAGTTTAATATTTTTTTTAGCAAAAAACAGCGGCGGCTCGCGTTGGGCGTGCTGCAGGGTGGTGAGTGGGGCGGGAGAGGGGCAGAGTTGGGGGTAGTAAACTAGCACATACGATGGAACGGAGGAAAGTAATTATTACGTTCCTCCATTCCGTCATATCCAAGTTTGCTACCCTCCCCTGCCACGAACCACCTCACCGCCCTGCAGCACGTCCTATGCGAGCAGCCACTGAAAATGTCTACTAATGTATTGTATGTCAGCATTTGGTAATTGTACAGCGCACCTAGCAGAAAAGACAGCAGAGTGCTGTACAAGGTCAAATGCAAAGACAGAGGTGGGATCTGAGAGTGGAAATGAGCTTTTACTATGTCGTTATCGAGTGATCTTTGAAGGGGTGTGTCTTCAGTATTTTCCTAAATTGGAGCATTTTGTGGGGGTGATTATCAGTGGATAAGAAAATATTCCAGTTCTTGGCTGCATTGCTGGCGCAGGTCTGTTTCCTTGTCTTTTTTTCTTTTCTGTACTTTATCTCAAGTTTGATGCTATAACGGGTGAGGCTATGCTAAGAGTCATTTATTATACCATATAGGTGAATAGCATTCTGCAGGACATATGTGAGTCAGTAATGATAATTCCAGTCACTTGGAAGGGCCTCTTGAAATTCTGCCAAACTTTTATTAGGGCCTGAGAGTAATGTGGCTAACAGAGAAGTGTGTGGTGTTGAAATTCCTGCGTGCTTTTTTGCATACTTAAATGCACATCGATTGCTACTTGATTAGTATGTGAACATTCCCATATTTAATATATTTTAAATCTGAAACAGTAAAGAATGCCCCAAACATGTCACCATTCGAAAGAAACATTCACACATGTGGCATCTCCATAACTGATATTAAACATGGGGAAATTCTTGTACATATGTATGCTGTCAACAAGGGATGTCACTACAACTGTGATTGAACGTGGCATCAGGTGTGAGAATGGAATTTAGATTATGTTCATTTATCATTTAGTTTAGTAGAAATATTTTATAATAACCTTGATTTGTGACGTGCTCATTCACCTTTTTGGTATTTGAGGAACAAATAACAGCTGTTTATTATTAACCAATGCACTAGTTCTCATTTTATCGACCTCAGAAGGAGGAAAGACTTACTGAACCCACTATGATTCAAAGCTGTGATAACGAGGTCAAACACAGATTCTGAAGTG